>NC_083740.1:9329167-10746667 GCF_033458585.1 Syngnathus typhle
TGACCATTTTATGGCTATTTTTTAATTCTCAAATGCTATCAAGGGTTCAATCAGCTCAACCCATTTTTATTTAATTTGACTTTTTACATTAGTTTTATTTCTTTCTAAATGAGTCATGTCTTTCTTAATGATTCTTTTTTAAATTTATTTTCTGAAAACAAAATTCGGTCATTAATTTTTCCTTTAATATCTTCTGTTAACTCAATGTGATTACATTGCAGGCTTACTTTCAATGCTTTCAGACTTAACTTCTCGATGTCTGTGTACCTATAATAAGTTGTAAAAAGAAATTGCTCTATAGATAAAAGTCACAAAGACAAAAAAAGCCTTTTTCTGTATACATTCTGAATATTATGATGAAAAAAAAACCCACACATTAGCAATAAGCTACATCTTCCTCAAACAAAAAGGAGACCTATTGTTCCTACAAAAAATTGTCCAAATTGTCTTGGAGTAAAGAATTCTGGAGGTTAATTAAGGAGTCTTAAAATATACGTTTCATTCATTGAAAACTCGAAAGCTATGCTTTTTCTCACTCCTTTCCGAATATCTTTTTTTCTCTCTCTTTTTTTCTCTGTTTATTTTGCTTCCTCAATTTCATTTGGTTTTATGATGGGATTTTGTCTGATAGCAAACGGGAAGCTCGGTATTGTTTGTGTATTTGAATGTTCGGAATAAAAGTTGTCAATCAATCAATCAATCAATCAATCAATCCATCAATATAAAAAATTGTCCAAAGGTGAGGATTTAAGTGTGAATGGTTTATACCCCGTCCCTTGTCAGCAAAGCCCTAAATGAGGATAGAAACCTTTGAGATGGAAAATATAATGTTTGATGCCTCCCTGAACAAATGAAGCGCTACGATAATCGACATTAGTTCACATGTTGGACTCTATGATGGCCCTTAAAATAACAAGTGGGCATGTGTGTGGCTAACAGCTAATGAAACTTAATTCTCCACCTAATCAGCAGTGATAAAGCGTGCACCCACTAACTAACGGCACACACGCACATGGGGGCGCGCTTGCATAATTTTCAAGCATATGTTCCCATGTATCCGATGCATAAATCAACAATCCTTCACCCATGGACATTAGACACACAAACACAAAACCTATTACATCTCATTTATATTATGCAGTGGCTTGCATGGCAGATGTGAACCAACAAAGTATTTGCAATATACAGCTGGTACCTTTTCACAGCACAATCCCATCTGATCACGTGAGATGTAATAAACTGAATTTACTGTCCTATTAATCCATCCAGCCAACCATTATCTGCACCGCTTGTCCCCACGGGGTCGCGGGCGTGCCTATTGTCATATTAATGTTCCGCAAAATAAATACATACACACATGCTTGAGGAGCGCATAGTTTGAGATTATAAGTGGTGTACTGGAGCTATCTAAAGTCTGTCAGCGCTTCATAAAGTCTGTATCCATATGAGTATGACTGATCAATACATACTGTATCATTTTTCACTTTGGGCTTGGCTGCAGGGAAAAAAAAAACTATTAGAGTGCATGCATAAAATGCCTCAATGCCAGACAAATAAATAAATAAGTGAATACATAAATAAATCATAATAATGATGTATTATTACTATTTTTATTACTATTATTCACAGGTTTGGGATTGACAGCTTCTGATTACACAAACCAAAGGTAAAAGTGTTCATTTTAAATGAAAGTAAATTGAGCTTCAAAAGCGTGTTGATGTGATCCCCTATAGCAGTGCTTCTCAAATGGGGGGGCGCGGTGCTATTCCTGGGGGGGTGCGTGTGACCCTGGGGAACAGGCTTGTTTTTTTGGCAGTACTAGAATAAAGTGTAATTGCGAATCTTCACAGCAGGGGGCAGTGGCGCTCTCATTGTTACTTCTGTGACGTTTGCGACAGTGCAACATTTTACGACTTACAAGACAAGTTAGGATAGTCACGGTGGGGAGGGGGGGGCGCGAATAGTTTTCTTCTTGCTAGGGGGGGGCGTAACAGAAAATAATTGAGAAGCACTGCCCTATAGCAATGCCTTCTAATATTGGTGGAACACCAAAAACATTTCGTAGCTCTACCATCTGTGCTGACTGTATTATTGTGTGTATTACTTACTAAGATTCACACCCTTAGGGAATTATCAAAGAAAACTATTACTTTTATACTACTAATTAAGATTTTTGCTTATTGCATTATTATGTAAATGCTACATTTTAATTGCTTCAATGTAAATAATTTTAATTGCCTGAATATAATGTGCAGCGCTACTGCTAACCTATCATGTGTGAAATTAAAGTAAGCATTTGTGGGGTATTTACTTTTGTCAGCGCGGTCGCTGTATGCGCCACATGTATGGATCTGTACATTCAACTAGTAAATTTAATTTAGTAATCTGGTGATGATGTGCTGCTCCCATGAGTGATAATGTTTGTCTTTTGATGGCTACAACTCGCTTCTTTCTCCGAGCTCGAGGCTGTTTATTAACAAGTCGCTGCTTGAGTTATTTCATCCAGAATTTTTTCTGCTATTTGCGTTGCAGAATTTATTTCACATCATCTTATTTCCTATTTTGTATATTTTGCTTGATAACACAAACTTGGGGTTGCACCTAATTTTATTGTATACACCCATCCATCTACTGTACCTATCTATTCTTTAAGTGAACGTTTAGTATGTTGTAAATTTCAATGCTTTGTGTTTTTCGACTTAAGAAAAAGACAAAAAGATTTTTGTTGTTCGTAAAGACTACCATTTTAAAGTTTGGGGTCACTTAGAAATGTCCTTGTTTTTTTAAAATAAAATATCTATTTTTCAATGAGGATGACATTAAACTAATCAGGAATACGCTCCATACATTGCTAATATGGTAAATGACGATTCTAGCCATAAACGTCTTGTTTTTAAATATCTACATTGATGCATCATTGTCCATTTCCATTGCGTTTGCTAATTGGACATGGCGCAGAAAATAATGCTTAAGTGGGGTTGTGGCGATTGCTGTGGATGGCCCCCAAAGATGGTGGCCCACTGCTCGCCCCTGTTTGTATAGATGAATGTAAATGAAGCTGCAGAAAAATAAACTAATATGACCACCGAGAATAATTTTCAGCATATTTCTGCAGTGCTCACACAATTGCCTTGTCTAACAGAGAAAAAAATAATTGGCATTGCATTACTCTGTGTGCTCCCCACTCTCTCTCTCGCTTCCTCTGAGGTGTGTAAATTCTGAAAGAATGTCACTGATCTGTCGGATTCCTCCATTCACTCAGCGTAACCAACATTGTTTGATTCTTTTCATTATAACCTGACCTGCAATTAGCAGCATTATTGGAAGTGCCCATTATGCAAGAGCGATAATGGCTGTCAAAACAACAGGAGCCATGACAACGAACAAGCAGCATGACTAAAACATTAACTGGGAGTAACTGAAAGACATGAAAAGTGATATCCCAGACGGTATAAATGTCTACTTGTCAAATCCGATCCATGTGCACTTGTTAGGAGACAGTCACATACTTGCACACAGCAGCCAAATTATCCATTCTCAAATCTTGTCTTGTGGGAGTAAAGGGCAACACTTGAGAAAATATCTTATGGTCATGTACAAAATGTCCCACTTGATTTATTTGCAGAGACTGCATTTGATATTTGTCTCTCATCATCTTCCCACTTATTCACCTGCCTTTCCATGTCAGCCATTCACACTATAGAATATTATGTCCTCTTATTACATCTTCAACTGTAATTACATGTTCCATGAATGTAACTAACGGTTCCTGTTCTAAGTCAGGCCTATCCAAAGATTTCCACCATTCCTCTGTTGGTTCTTTTTAAAGATATATGCCTTCTTTAATATACTTCAGAAAATACATTTCAAAAAATCAGCTAATTATTAAGTTCCAATTGGAATCCACAGAAATAAGACCACTACCTTCATGTCTATGTCAAAGTATTCTTATACTGTTGGTCAGGGATGGACAATGCCTCAGCTGCCATTGGGCCCCAAAACACACTGTAAGTAGCCCCTGGATTACCCCCCCCCCCCTAAATTATTCAATTCTTTATTTTTAGGTCGGAACGGTGACACACTGGTTAGCACATCCGCCTCACAGTTCTGAGATGTGGGGTTCAATTTCGGCTCTGGCCTTCCTGTGTGGAGTTTGCATGTTCTGCCCGTGCCTGTGTGGGTTTCTTCTGGGTACTCTGATTTCTTCCCACATTCCAAAAACATGCATAGCAGGCCTCCCCAAATTTGGATTGTTAGCGTGAATGTTTGTTTGTCTCTATGTGCCACAATTGGCTGGCGACCAGATCTAAGTGTACCCCACCTACTGCCCTAAGTCAGCTGGTATAAGCTCCAGCACACTCGAGATCCTCGTGAGGACAAGCGGTTTGGAAACAGGATGAATGAAGAAATATCTAAAAATATATCAAATATGTATTGACTGAAGTTTAAAGTTTCACCACTGACATTGCTTGGCAGACATTGCTTGGTTGCACTTATGCTGAGTCTTCTACTGCAACTTGGATTTGGAATGATATACAGGACAAACATTCAAAGAAGCGAAACCTAATAGTAAAAGAAAAATGAAGGGCCCCCCCCTATGGTGGCAGCAGTGCATGTAACTTCAGTCACTCCTCGAAAAGGTTAACGGGCAAATGCAAATCAAATCATGTGAAGGTAATAACACTTTAAAGCAGTGGATATTTGTACACAAACAGTGCAGTAGCACAAGAAGACAGACACACTCCATTTGCCGTGTATTATTCACACACAGTAAAATAAATAAATGAATAAAAGCATAATACACTGACGCCTCCCATAAAATCCAATAACAGCAAGACCGCAAAAGGTAAATTGTAATGCAGCGAGGGAACAATGCATATTTTTATAAAGTAAAATACTACTGAGTGCTGTGTCCATTATTCAAAAAACACACATAACAAAAGAACTCAGCCTTTCCATTAATTTCACAAGGGAAAAATTATTTGAGATTTAATGGACGCATCAGAGGTAAATGGCTTTATCAAATTTATGCTCAGAATGCGTGAAAGCATGTTGAGGAATAAAGAAAAGAGGTGATTTGAAAAGGAGCCATCAGAAAAATGGGAGAAACTGAGAAATGTAGTGGAGGACAGAAAGATGGTTCATTTCGAGCAAAGGGGAAATGTGAATAACGCCATTCCTCATCAGGCAGCAAAGATGATCACGACTATGGAGCGAAGAGGACACATGAGAGACTTGGATGCAAAGAGAGGTGAGATGAGGTGACAGATGACGCAGGTGCATCATGAATGTGACAGAGATTTTCCAGCTTTTCCATTTCACTGGCAGGCAGAGGCGTTGGCGAGCACAATGAGGATTAGATTTGTGTGGAGTAGTAACAATTTTGGCAAACAAACAACGTGTAACACATGCGCAAACATCATAACACATTAACATGGACCGCCTTGACTACATTATAACAGAATGTGCTGTCATGAACTCGTGCTACAACATTTTCCAGGTCGGTATTAATTTGCATATTCCAGAGGGCAAACGGAGCAGTGGTTGAGAGCATTAAGCAGACTCAACAAGTGAACTGTTGTCATTCCGATAACGTTTGCAAGAAAGTAACGTAATCCTCAACATGGGGTCAAGCACAAGCTATAAATAGTCATTTGTAGGATTTAAATACCCTTTTTAATTGCATAATGTTGCAAGATGAGATTATGTTGCAGACTCAAATGTGCTCACAAGTACAATTCTAGATCGCCAAGCAAGTGTAAAATATGTTAATATCTAACATGGAATGTGCCTCATGAATGTCATTGCTATCAAAAAAAATTAAACACTGTAAACCATAAAAAAAAATTGTTAATAAGGGAAGTGAATGACTTGAATGAGCTGCGGCTTCTTTTCTATCAGTTTTCTGCTCGTGTAAAATTATGAATTTCAGCGATTGCCTGGGCACAGATTTACATAACTATATATAGAGATATGAAAATGCACCTCAATTTCACTAGTGTGGAAAAAATATATATCCTGCAAGTCTCTTTCTCTTTGCTGCACGGCAACGGGCAAACATGACTTCCTTTTCCCTGTGGTCATTTACAGACAAATTAGTGACATCAGCTTTGGACTAGGAGGAACATTATTAATGTGATTTTGTCATGAAGAGACACGTGTGTGTGTGTGTGTGTGTGTGTGTGTGTGTGTGTGTGTGTGTGTGTGTGCGTGTGCGTGTGTGTGTGCGTGCGTGCGTGTGTTCATGTGTGTGCAACTGTGCATACATGCATGCACGCGCGTGTGAGGGAGACAACATGCGTCAAAGGCCAGTCTCAGTCTGTGTTGATTAAATAAACAATTCTGTTTGTAGCGCAGACCTTCTCTCACCACGCATGCATTGAACATACACACACGAGCATAGCACGCCTCTTTACTGTACTTGTCACTAAAAAGTTGTTTTTCTAAAGCGAGAATAATGGAGAAAAGGAAGGAATCCAACCTGCAATCCTAATACTGCATGTGCAACAAATGTATTCATCCATCCTCCATACTGTTCATCCCATTCAGGGTCACGAGATGCTGCGCCAGCTGACTTCAGGCAAAAGGCGGACGCTGCTTACGCGCTGACCTGGTTGCCAGTCAGGCAACAGGCACATATAGAAAAAGACAACCTTTTTCACTCACATTCACACCATCACGGGATGGGAAACGTAGCAATGTTGATTATGGGCACCACTAGACCATCATTGACTAGATCAAGCTCATCATGGCTAAGTGTAAACAAGCAACAACTCAGGAACAATGAAATAAACACTTTAACCAGCATTAACACTGCGCGCTTGTCAATGATATAGTGACTTTGCGTAAGAGAGGCGTGACAAGAGTGCTCATGCATGATCAGTCAAGCAGAACCGGAACACACTAATGAATAAAGAACAGAAGCAGATCAAATGGAAGATCAGACAAAGAAAACAGATATGAAATATTCAGGACAAGCTTTCACATGAGTCGGTTTCACATTCCAAACACATCAGCAAGGCTGCGAAGCCGCTGCAAAAAAAACCCCCAAAACAATCAGCTTTCAATCAGCAAGAACTACAACAACATTTTCGAGTGCAATTGCGTGTTGTACTGTGTTTCTTTTTTTTTTTCGAACTGGCAAGTACAATAGTGGAGCATATTCTGTTATGCTTGAACAGTAGTATGTCTGAAGTGACTAGCAGTAATCGTCAAACTGCTTATCGATATTCTGACAAGAGCAGATGTTGCAGCTTTCAATCATGAGTTATATCATATCACACATATCACGTCAGGTATTTCACAGCGGGAAGATCAAATAACACCAGGAGTGATTACCGACTATTCAGCAGTGGACCGTGACATCAGGCATGTACAATAGAAATAGAGAATATTCAGTGAGGATATGATAGAGTTAAAGAGCTGCTACAATGGACCGACCTTGGCTATTCACTCATCTCCTGTGCTATGTTAGTACTTTAACGTTCATGTCACCATAGAATACTACCTTGATAAATAAGTTTAACTTTTATATTAATTCACTATTTCCCATTGAAATGATCTGAAAAAGAAATACCATTTCTCCTATTAGTATTAAGCACAGAGTGACTGACCTATTCAATAAAGAAGCGAAAGTGTGGCTTTCATTCGCCCTCCCACCCTTCACTCAGCAAGTATGTATATATGCCAAAGTAATTTCACTCAATAGGTGATAGAAAAGCAGCAAATTTAAAAAAAAAAAAAATGTATTTCGAAGAAATGGACACTGTGGAGTACAATTGACAGCAGACAGAGCATTAGCAAATCCGTTTCTGCCTTCTGCCATGTCAAGGACTACTGAGCATCCTACACACTACACACTTCAAAGGGAAGGACATGTGCTGTTCTGTGTGGCGGAAAATTGAGACATCTGTGTTCATTCCCACAACAGCGCAAAATACCCTGTTTTTGTCTGCGTCAAGCTGTGTGTATCTGCAAAAAAAAAAAAAAAATCATTCTTGCCTGCAGTCTGCGGAAAAAAAGCCCTCTGGGGCACTTTGAGATTTTCTTTTCGATAAAAGGTGCTTCATAAATTAGATGTATTATTAATCATCATCATTATAAATCTGTGGTAGAAATGAGACGGAGATGTGTCCCACAGCTCGTATCAGGCTGATAGATAGGCTCTGCTGACAACCGAAGTTGGTTCAAACATTAATAGACTCAGAGATCAAAGGAGCAATCACTCGCTTGCCTTTTGTCACCACTCTCTGCCCCTGTCTGCTTATGGATCAATAAAATTCCATCAAAAACTTAGCTTTTAACTTTAGCAAGACATTATGAACATTAGACAATTGGTGCACTTTGCGCCTATTTTTAAGACTCGTATACACCAATAAGTTCCAAGCGAGTGCGTGCGTGCGTGCGTTTCTGGCAAAAAAAACTTGAGTGGAACGCAGCGGTTTTTGCACAATCCTGCAGACTGGCAGAAAGGCCGGTTGTTGTCATGTGGGTAACAACAAAACCTCTTTGGACAAGGTTATTAAAAACGTCTTTCCCCATGTGATGACAATTTATAATTTATATTAATGTTGTCATGACAACAAAAATAAATAATGATAACCACTCTGCCCAAATCAAGTCCTGCTTGAGGAAAAGAAAAGCAAAAGGAATTGCATGATCAAATAGATCGTCTTATGATCACATGATGATCGGCATTGAACAAAAGGGTATTTATTTCATTATCAACTGTACAGTAATGCGAGGCAACCCGCAATCTGTTATAATAGCAACAATACCACTCGTGAAGCAATAACCTTCGCCATGTGGACTTGCATTAGACAAAGTTTTAATCAGACCAAGGAAAGTGATCTATTCCATTTTAGTAGCCTACATTCGGTCCCATTAAAAACATACACAAAATGTAAATGTTCAATGAAAAATAAGACTTTTTCTTACCTAAGCTTGCTGGTGTCCTCTTGCACCCCGGGGACACAGACACCTCCAGAGGTCCATCACACACCAGGCGCAGTCCGAGGCACGCAACCAAGACGCATCACCAAGTGCAGGAGTAAAAAAAAAAAAAAGAAAGAGAGAAAGAGAGAAAGAGAGAAAGAGAGAAAGAGAGAGAGAAAGAGAGAAAGAGAGAAAGAGAGAGAGAAAGAGAGAAAGAGAGAAAGAGAGAGAGAAAGAGAGAAAGAGAGAAAGAGAGAAAGAGAGAGAGAAAGAGAGAAAGAGAGAAAGAGAGAAAGAAAGAAAGAAAGAAAGAAAGAAAGAAAGAAAGAAAGAAAGAAAGAAAGAAAGAAAGAAAGAAAGAAAGAAAGAAAGAAAGAAAGAAAGAAAGAAAGAAAGAAAGAAAGAAAGAAAGAACTGACTGACCTGTGTCGTTATTAAATTAACTCTTCTGAGCTCTATTTCAGTGTCTTGAAACGCTTTTTCTGGTAATGCACTCGCAAATGTTGCAGAGGGTTTGATGAAGAGTCTTGGCGCGTTGCACTCGAATACGATATCTGTCAGAGCAGGCAAGACATTTAAGAGGATTCCCGGCTACTACCTTCAAAATAAAAGGTAGGGTGCATTTGTTGTGGCTTTATGCTCTGATACACTGTTGTAGTGTTGTCACTAACCGTGGGTTGCTTACTGGTTGTTTCACCAATAATACACGGAGGCAAGGATGCAGTACAAGTCGATCTTTTACTGCCCGCTCAGTCAACATCTCCCCCGACTCTCAATACAGACAGACCACACAGTCGAGCACCGAGTGCTCGATTCCAATCTACCACATCCCTCTTTTCCAACTGAGAAGTAGCTTATCTAGTATCGGTTACCTTAACTCTTTGGTATCAACATTGATCACAATTTCGACATGCATATATCAATTACAAACAAATCATGTTTCAACAACCCTAATGGCTTTCAACAATCTTTTTTTTTTTTTCCTTCCGAACCTATAACATTTTATAACACTTCACGATAAACACAAAACATCCACACTTTAATTTCTCCATCACTTTCTTTCTTAACATTGAGTAACAACATCACTTTGTCATTCAGTGTACCTGGCAGGGCGCCTAACTGCTCTGCCACTCCTGGTATAGCATGTGGGCATGCTGTCCACAGGCACAGGACAAGGGTTGCGTGGTACCGGTTCCAGTGGTGGTGAGTCCACTGTTGCAGTAGCCTGAGTATGTTGAAACTCAGAGTCCAAATGTTCATCAGGGTGAGAGTCTTTGAACAGGCTTGGGTGTATCTTTCTCAGATGTCGCCTGTTCCTCCTGCGTGTCCTCCCTGCCGGTGTCTGTACAGTGTAGGAGCGTGGTTCATCTCGCTGCCTGATGACAACCGCTGGCTCCCAGCCGCGTCGCGTCTGCATGTGCACCGTGTCTCCTGGGGTCAGCACTGGCAGTTGCTTTGCACGCTGGTCGTAGTGTTGCTTTTGCCGGGACTGCAAGTCCTGTATTCTTTCGAGAATATGCTGTGGGGATGACTGTTTCAGCACAGCACTGGAACATGGAAGTGTGCTGCGCAGGACTCTACCCATCAACATTTGTGCAGGTGTCAGGTTTAGTCCTGTCACCGGTGTGTTTCTCAGCGACAGCAACACTAGATGTGGGTCAGTGCCAGTCTGCACTGCTTTCTTCAGCGCGTGTTTTACCGTCTTTATGGCCCGCTCCGCCATTCCATTTGAAGAGGGAAAACCTGGGCTGGAGTGTGTGAGCTTGAACTCCCATGAAGCTGCAAATGACTGCATCTCATAGCTGGCGAATGGGACATGATCACTCACTACCTCCTTAGGTATCCCACTTCTGACACCATGTTGTGGCTTTATGCTCTGATACACTGTTGTAGTGTTGTCACTAACCGTGGGTTGCTTACTGGTTGTTTCACCAATAATACACGGAGGCAAGGATGCAGTACAAGTCGATCTTTTACTGCCCGCTCAGTCAACATCTCCCCCGACTCTCAATACAGACAGACCACACAGTCGAGCACCGAGTGCTCGATTCCAATCTACCACAGCATTATTTGTCATTGCAACCAAGATGAGTAAAAAAATTCCTGGTTAGACATGTCAAAATAAAGGTTTTCCTTTCTAAACAGCCGCGCAACTTTGCTCCTTTTTTACACTTTGTACTGTGCACACCAGTTTAAATATGTTTGACCCCCGAGTTCAAGTTATTCCACACAAATAAGCTCCAGTTAGTTCAGTACATCCATGCGGCCACCCTGATTTACTATACCTGTATTAACAATGTACCTGCATGCGACGGATGCTTTATGTTCATCTGGCCTTTGGAACAGAACCATTTACATGCACTGTATGATCTTTCTACCATTGAGGGTACTGCTACGCATTAGGGTACCGTTTTCCTTAAGTGTATTTTGCTGGGCTTCAGCAGTTGATTCATAAAAGGCATACATAGAATATGCTAAATTAGATATACTACATAAATATTACGTTGAAACCTCACTTATCATTAGTGTTTTAATTAAAAAGTTGATCACATATTTGCAATAAGAATGCATAAACAACACAGAAGGCAACAGTTGTGTGTTCATACAGTTGGGTTAGAGAGGCTGATCTTTAGGTCACATTACCCAGGACATGCAGCACAAGTCAATCTGGTGGCTTTTACAAAAAAAAATAAGCAAAGCTGATGATGGGTGTGACGCTAATCGCACAATGTCATACTGTCCCCTGGCGGACATACAAAGTAAGGCAACATGACAAGGATTCTCATCTAGGCGAACAAACGGGCACATTTTCACGCCCATTTATCACATATAAAACTATTGTTCTCTTTTAACCAGCAACACTTACATTTCCCAAAAAGTTCAAGGGTCGAGCAATTTAGGTCATGTCTAATCCGTATTTCAATAAAGTTCAGCTCTCAAAAATGATCGGATCTCAAGTCATTAAATTGACAGGCATACAACCACCGCTATACAACATTTGCATTAAAGGGTTCTTTCATTTTTCGATTTAAAAGTCAGGTTTGGGGGTTTACCAAATGTACCATTACTATAATATCATGTGATGTTAATGAGGCATGGTCCAATTGGACTGAATTATTTACAGGTTGATGGAATAAAGCCACAAAGCTGGATAGACTACTACTTGACTTCCAGTTCTAAATCAAGTACAATACCAAACAATAGGCTCATGTAAAATAAAGGATATTTGGTCAGTACGGCTGGGAATGAATAGTATACAATCACATATCTGACTACACGTATGAACTTCAGTTGTATTTGTTAACAATATATATGCTATTTATGTGGCAATACTGTGTGTTGACCTAATTTGGCACTCGTTTGTTTTCCTGGCATAAACTATTACAACAGCAGTCTATTATCAGCATGCTTTTCATCACCTGCCCAACAAAAATGGATGAATATAATTCATCTAAATCCAAATGATGGCATTAGAAATTTGTTTAAGTCACAAGAAAGTCTATTAGTTTCATGAAGATGTCATCAACTGAGTCTTGGAACTAAAATTTAGAAAAAATAAAAATAATTGAAATTAAAACCACATCATATACCTGAAATCATACAGGACATGTTTCTCTTATCTTATGCTAGCAGGCTATTCCAATATTCCTGACAGCATACCTTTGAATTTTCATTTTTCAGAAATAGCTGGTTCCAGTATTTATCCCTCAAAATGTGCAAACACTCAGCTTCACGCCATGACGTAAGGTCGAGGTAGAGCAAGAGGACGCAGCATGCCCAGGCCACCATGGCTTTTCCGTTCTTCTGAAGTTCACAGCAGAGTGGTTCAACACTGGCCGGTCGCACTTTCCCATCAGGAGACAATCCGAATCCCAAAGTTCTTTTTCAGTTGCTCCAGGAACATGAATGTGAGCACTGTATGAGGAATCAAGCGGATCCCTGCTGGAACAAGGCCCTGACACACAATGTCAGCAGATCACTTTACAGTGCAGTTTACAGAGGAAAAAGTAACAACAATACTGCTGAGTCCGGTTATTTTTAAACAAAAGTGTCAGCACTACCTTATAAAATGCCAGGGGACCCAACGTGGCAGTTTCTTGTAAGCAATGCCGTACCCCCTGAAAGTAAACCAACACTGGTTAGATCAGTTTAAAATTACTGGATGAGAATGAAGAGGAAGTGGCCACTCACAGTATACTCTCCTTTTGAGTTCATGAGTCGAGTCTTAAGAACGTCAAGAGGCTGACAAAGGAACGTTGCACAGCCTCCCTGCACACATGGAAACACCAAAGCGCACACTCTCAGATACACTTTGAGTACATGGTGATCAACGCATTTGATTAGCCCGACACTTACGGCAATGAAGCTGGAGAGGAAGTGTGTGAACATGTTATCTCCCAGCATTCCCGTTCCCAACACAAGCTGCTTGGCCTGGTCATAACATGCCAACTAATGGGTGGAGAAAAGGTTAGTGAAATAACTCATCGGTTCTGTATCATCTCACATCTGAGTCGCAGACTGACAGCCACATACTGTAATTATCTCGGCCTCAAAAGTCAAATAAAAATCTCCTCGAATGTTCTTAGACTCAGAAGCTGAAGCTCCTTGCTAGGAACCTTTAAGAGCTCTCCAAGACGATTCTCAGAATCTTTATGAATATAAGGGGCCCTGGTAGTAATTTGTTAGGGCAATGCAAATGTAGATGTGTAGACACCATCATAAAGAATAAGACACATCCGACACAAATAGAGACACGAACATGCCACTTCTTGCGTACACCAACACTCTTGCACCTGGCAATGGTTTTGCTTCAACAGCAGCCCTTGGTAGTTCATGGTAAATTCAGAGCCTTCACTCTTTCATTTGAACGTACACTATAATGCAGACAAACGTGACGCTCTTGCTGATTGCTCCATTCACTACTCATTAATATTTATATGGCACCATTTCATCCACTTCTCAATTCATTTTAAATATTGATTTAACAATAATGCATGAATGTGCCTTTAAATGACTTCAATTCCATTTGTTTAGCGTTTTAATTAGTTGGACAAAATAAATTAAACATGAATTTCAAAGATGCCAAGGGGATGCATAAATTGGACTGCACAGTAAATAACTGGACTTGCCTGTCCCACGGTGACTAAGGCTCCTCTGCTGGACGCCATGGTGGCACCTGAGAAGAGCTTCCTCACACCCTCTGAGAGATAGCTCAGGTCAGAAACGATCATGTTTGGTTTTGCAGTCGCAGCACTCGTTATCCGTGATCTTACCTTCTCTGAAGACTCTGAAGAGCCCATCGATGGCATGTTTGTAGCTAATGGAAGAAAGCGCATTTAGGTGCACATGGAGGTTGAACATTAGGTCATTTCATACTTTGGTGACAATTTGCATCACTTACTTTCTCCTGAGTTCAGCTGGTAGTTTCATGTCATTTTGCATCCTGAAAACAAACATGCTTAGAAATAAATGACCAAACTTTACTTTAAAGCTAAGTGTGGTCATGGCATGTTACCTGACATTCACCATGTCTGCTGGCGTGCCAACGAAGCCCCCAGTAAAACCTTTTAAGGTACGATATGTTGTTAGTTGATTGTTGTACGGTATTACTGAATGTAGCATAGGAGTGGGGGTGCATGCACAGACCTCCAAATGCTCCCAACATGACTTTTTGGTAGAAAGGCATGGGGCCCTGGCTTTTGTTTCCAAGCATGTCCCTTACAGACTCATAGATGGCAAATCTGGTCAGCGAATAGGACATCTGAGCAGGAGAGGATGAAACAAATGAGAGCTTAAGATACAAATCAACAACAAAAAAAGGAAATTCTTTTCTTTTAAAGGGGTACATGAGATGCAACACTTAAACATTTTCACTGGTTTGAAAATGATTTATTTACATCCGTGTGGCTTTGTTCATCTACTGGTTCTATGCCCTCTTCCACTAGACGGCATAAGGTACATAATTGACATGTGCGTATCCATGTTTTGTGAAATGTCTCTTTAAAGGAGTTTTCTTTCAAGTATTTTTCTAATGCAAAATATGCGCTTGATCTAGGACATCCAAAAGTAATGCAAATTTAACCATAAGATTTGCATCTATTGAGAGTATGACTAATTTGAGATTTTTACATTCTTTCTAACCATTTGAACACACACCTTCAGGCAATTTGGCGTGTTCAATTGGCCTACCATACATGTTTTTCTAATGTGGGAGCTAACCGAAATACCCGGAGAAAATCCACACAGGCACGTGAAGAACATTGCAAACTCCACACAGGAAGGTCGGAACTGGAATCGGACCACTGCGAGGCGGGCGTGCTAACCAGTGCGCCGCCTACTAACTAAAATTTCCATTTTAAATAGGATAGTTACATTAAAAAGAGGGTTTATTTAATTAAATTAAAGGCAGAGGAATTCTGTCTTGACATAATTGTCCAGGCATTATCCTGAGTAGGAACATGGTCTTAAGGGGAGCCAGAATTGATGGTTGAGAAACTGCGCCGGACCATTTCAGCTTGTGCAAATGAAGCTAATGAAGTAGCTTGTAAGTGGTTGTTCATTCATCAAATCAATTGGATTGTATATGACACCAAGGAAACACTTGTCAATAACATGCACATAGCGCACCTGTCTGCAAAGGGAGGCAGAAAGGCCATTGTAAAGAGCAAGCACCCCATTGTTCTTCACCACATGGACAGCCATGCCAAACATTCTCTTCTTTACTTCCTGTTGTGTTTGGAGGTGCACCTGCAAACAACACACACACAACGCATGATTAACTTGAAATTAAAAACTAGTTCCAGTTGTTATCACCACCTTGTCTTGACTTCCCTCCCAGACAAAGGAGCTTTCACAGACCACAAACCATTTGACATCATATCATGAGCAAACTAGGTTACCTAATAAAAGAGAATGTGGTAACAACTTCAGAGTAACGTAACATAATTTTCTAAAGAGGATGTCCTGAGGGGGTCAGCAATTTCGCAATGTGACCTTTGTCCTGCTAACGGAATTTCTGTTTGCAGTCCTCTGAGCCTTTACAGCAGTACCGCTGACAATCATAATGGTCATCTCGGATAGATCTAAATTCTGCACATATTTAAACCAAGTCAGATTGAAATGAAAAGTCATTATATCTTTTTAAGATTGGAAATTGCACGTTTTGTATTTGTGGGTATAATAGATAGAAACACTGAATAGGGCTCTTTACTAAAATAGAATCCGAGTGCATGTGCCTTTACTACATCAATAAAACACAGCATGTGGTGTGTATTCCATCCAAGATAAATACTTTCTCCTGTGAAGTGTATATTTACTTTGAGCAGCCGAAACACATTACTCTCCTGGTCTATAACTCTAACTCAGGGGTGGGCAAACTACGGCCCGCGGGCCACATCCGGCCCACGGGACCGTTTAATCCGGCCCGCCAACCCTGAACAAATTGTATTATTAAACCTTTTTTTTTGGGCCATTTTGCCTGCAATGACTGCGTTTTCCCAGTAGATGGCGAAGCGCTCGCCTGCGCATTTACTACCGGAAGCCGTGTCAGAAAGCTCGGTGCACACTCACAAGTGCGTGTACGTACTCAGTAGTACGGACTTGGCGCACTCTCGCTCTATTCGTATCAGTCCCGAATTTAGAGCGTGGGCTTTGACGACAGCATTCTTATAATTCGCGCGCTGAGCTTTCAGATGCAGTTTTGCGCTAAAGCCACCCACAAACCTTCCCCTGGAATCCTTCCATTAAAATGAGTGGCCCGAAAAAAAGAAGTGAGTGCCGAATGTTAAAAAAGAGTGGACAATTTGGCTCGACGTACGCGACGTGACGTTCAGCCACATCAACATCAACCCGTCACAGATCAAGGTAAACGGACCAACACCTCGGATCTCGCCTAAGAATTGCCACAACAAATTTTACTCCAGACTATGACGCACTAGCAAAAAAGGGAGACCAACAACACTGTTCCCACTGAAAATGAACGGGAGGCTCTCAAGTTTATTGTAAAAAAATGCATTTTGAATATGATTTGTACACATAGCAGGGATTGAAACTAGCGACCATTCTCATTTTCAAACAATGCAGGATGCTCAAGGACATTGATGCACCCCCTATTTGCGACTAATCTTAACCTGTAAAGTTCTTAAGGCTTACTTTAAGGAGGTGTTTCCCGTTTCCTCACCTCTGTTACCAGGTGTTTGCGAGTTAAAACTCTGCTCTGATTTTCAGATACCCCTCACCGTGTTGCTGTTTTGATTACTTTATTTGGATGTATGCTTTCACCGATTCTTCAAGATGATATATTTGGTCAGAATGTTTGCCGTTTGATGTGATCTCATAAGATAAACATCTTTCATTAATCTGACCTGCAGGCACTGAAGTGATGGAGATTGTTATTCATAATAACAGTGTCGTATTTTATGAGAATCACTGATAGCAGTTTTTTAGTGAATTATTATTTTTTTAATGCTGTTAATAAATGCATTTGTTTTCAAAAAAATTGTTTGGAATATCCATGCTTTACTACCTACTAAAGGCCAAGATCTTTTATGCAATGACCTTTACAGGTCGCTTATATGACTTCACACAACGCCTACGTCCATCTGCTCCTTGTCCGGCCCTCCGGTCCAAATTTAGAACCTAGTTCGGCCCGCGAGTCAAAAAGTTTGCCCACCCCTGGGCTAAACCATTGAAGTGTCTGCAAGACAGTTGCCTCACGGCTCAGGTTAGTCGTTCCCATTTAATACATGTGTACTATACTAATATAGGCTACAGCTGTTGGCTGCGTGCCATTTGGGGTACATTCTCGTGTGTGCTTAAGTCAGGAAAGGCGCACAGCTGCACACTTTTCTGGCTGCTCAGATCCTCCCGTGGACTTAAGTGTGTTACTTATACACTATAAATAAAGGGAGTGACCCTGAAATGAGCATTCTTGAGCCCTCCTCTTGATACCTCACTTATGCCGCCTTCTCTCATAGACTGAGGTGCCTTTCCTCTTGCACACTCCAGAGGCTGAGTAAGGCCAGCGCCCCAAGGTGAAACATCATATTGAATGTTTGGAGTCATTACAGCTGTCACAGTCGCAGCTGTCACCCGCCGATCAGCTGACTCGAGCTTCAGCGTCTCAGGGGTTCACCGACTGCACTAATGTGTCCCGACAACATTATGTCCATGGCCAAATATTAACATTTAGGGCGAAAAAAGAAGAGTTCAGTGCTGGGGACTTTTTTTGTATCACCTTTTTGCAGGCTGGGTCTTTGAACGCGTTGCTCACCAATAATTGGAGTCCTCGTAATGGAGCCATTAGTCAGATTTGAATCATTTGCTTTCATTTAATCTATGCTGATCGAAATCCGTTAAAGTGGCTCACTCACGGGAGAGGCACGAGCAACACAAATGTGTGCAAATGCATGTTGCTCTAAACCAGCGCTCAGTCATGAGCACAGCTTGAATCTTATTAAGTTATTTTTATTGGATTTAGCAAAATGCAAAAACAGATGCTCCCTCTAAGTAGTCTGTGACCATTCAGATAACTTCTAGATCTACAATGCAAGTTAATGTCACACTAAAATTTAACTTAACAAATGCATTTTTATGGAATTCACAGCTCTCATGGAAACTCCACGCTCTGGAAATTGGGGCCACCTTCACGGAAGCACGCCTCTTTGGTGGCCGTACACAAACTTCCAACTTACGCAAGGAAGGTGTGTCAGATGTCTGGATGGAAGAATAGCCACAACTTGAAGGTGTGCTAGCCAGGCGTGTAAAAAATAAAGACTTAAGCACAAACAGAATAAAATCGGCCTTAGTTAGGAATAGTATGTTTTATCCTCTTTATTTGAATTCGGTTGCATGTTTTTTGTTGGAATGTTGCCTTGTGGCTCACTGTTGCAAGCCATAGGTCATCTGCCCAAGGCAATTATATCTACATCTGACATCAATCTTAGGGAGTTGTCAATTATTTGTGAAAAATTACTATTCATGGTCTGGTCCGATCCCTTTCCCCCATGAATAGCAGCAAGTCGACAATGAAATTACATTAAAAAAAAAAATCTAACCTGAATTTGTAGTCTGTGTATCTCATCTGATGAGCTCTGAGTTTAGACATCAAGATTTTGATGATTCGTACAAAAATGAAGAAATTTATCTGCAATGACAATAGACAGTGACTGTATCTGGGTTCCTTTGATTTCATAACACTTACACTTACTCCCAGTACTTCCTGTCCAGTTTCACATGCAACACAAATGCACTTGCACATACGCAAACACAGAGTTACCATGGAGAAAAAGAACAACATGGGTAAATAGATACACATACTCAAATACTCATTAACAGTCCATATGATCTCGAAAAACACACTACATTAATTACTGGAAAATATCTTTTCATATGTGAGTCTGTGTGTAAAAATTGTGCCTTTCATGGGAAATGTTGTTCGGGTACACTTCCTAGAAACGCTCGAAATGTGATTGGTCAAGTGGACACAAAAACACATTGAATCTTGAATCTGTTATAAACACACCAACATAAACACAAGTGGAAAGCTAACAACATGCGCTTTCTATCAATTAATGTGGGTTGTCATTCAGAGAGGGTGCTTGACTGTCTGCGGTGTGTGTGTGTGTGTGTGTGTGTGTGTGTGTGTGTGTGTGTGTGAGTACGTGAGTGTGTGCATGTGCCCATTTTGCTGTGTGTGGCGTTACTTTGTTCCATTTCCTTATGCAAGATATCATCATTAGTCTAATTACAAGAAGATTGATTATAAGCGTTGCAGTTTGAGATGATATCATAACAGCCACCTCGTAATGATTTGTAAATGTTGTTTTGTCACATGGCAGTAATCATGTTAAAATGCCACTTAAACTTGTTCTTCAATACGTAAAATAATAAGAACCTATTTTGTCAACACCATATTAAAATTTGGATTTTCAACCTGATTCCTAAGGAACCGCTTTACCGTATTTTCCGGACTATAAGCCGCACCTTCAATGAATGGCCCATTTTAAAACTTTGTCCTTATATAAGGCGCACCGGACTATAAGGCGCACCATTAATGCATCACGTCAGATTTTTAATACAAACCAAATCATTCTCCATTTTATCTTTTTTATTTCAACTTCAGAGGCAACAAATTACTTTATAATCACAAAATAATGATCCATAGTCTTTTTGATTCATGTTTCATAGTCTTCAGCGGGCCACTTATGATTGAATTCGTGACACAATGCTTCGGACCAGTTTAGATTTAGGAATTTGGTCCATATATAAGGCGCACCGGACTATCAACACTGTCAGCTTTTGAGAAAATTTGAGGTTTTTCCGTGCGCCTTATAGTCCGGAAAATACGGTACTTTTTTTCCTGCCATCTGTACTTGATTCACATATTGCCACACAAAAACAAAGATAGACACAGTGAATAGACTTACCAGGTAAGCAACCAATATCGGGGAACGAATGATCCACCAGAATCCCATGTTAATATTTCTCTCCCAGCACCTACACACACAAATACACAAACGCACACACACAAAGGCATGCACACACATACAAAAGAAACACAGACACGCTTTAGTCGGTGTTTTAGTAGGATCTGTGCATACATGAAATTAACATTTCTGCTAAAGGTAGATTAGAGAGGCATACAATCCCATTGAAAAACATGACTCACTCTTCATTCTCATAGAGGTACTTCACTGTGATCCAGGGTGAAACAAATACGAGCGGTGCTCCTGAGAATGAAGGAGAAATGTCAGGGTTGGATCATCTAAAGAAAAACATTATAAAGGCATAAAAAGGAACACATCATCGATTAGCCCTCATTGAAGAACTTTTTTTACTGGGCCTACTTGCATTTTACAAGCCTACCAAAAATTCCAAAATAATTTTACTCCAGTTTATATGATACATAACCATGCCAGTTAATGATGACTCAGAGAGTATTATTATGTGATAATGCGAAAAAAAATGCTATTTACCCCAACCGATGGCCATGTAAATGTAAAAGTACTTCTTCTCACTAAACACGGTGATGACGAGCAGACTGTGCAGATAGATGCCCTCTACCAGCAGCCAATAGTTGTTGGCCATCACGGTGTACTGCATCATCACCATAGCGCCCCGACACCACATGACAGCCTGCACAGTAGCGGGGGACAAATACGTCAAGAACTGCAACCATGTTCAGTCTTGTGCTTTCATTTTGTTCTTGCTCATTCATCAGAGTCAATTGCCTCATGATCATGGTCATTTCAGTGTGATCTCAAAGGAATGTGTGTTTGTGTGTCTGGGGTTGCAGTACGCGCGTGTGTGTGTGTGTGTGTGTGTGTGTGTTAGTGTGCACATGTCACTTCTTGTTTGAATAGTTACATAATAAAAACAACAATATGAAAAATTTACATTAAAATAAAATTGCAGCAAAAAGGCGAACTGTCATTGCTATGGCAACCCCTATTCACTTATTTAAGTGGTCTACATTATCAGTGAACCAAGCAGGGCTGCTGTCAACACTAATAATGTATGCATTATAAATGTGTGTGTGCAATAAATAGTTCAAATGTTCAAAACGTTTATTTTTTTTTTGCTATTTGATGGTCTTTTCCTTTTCCAATGTAGCTTTAAATATAGTCAATCCTACACCAAGATGATTTTTTGTTATTTTTGTTTGATGCTTATTATAAATTCGTCTCCATTGGGACCTTTGATTTTATTGACCAAAGTGCTTTAAGTGAATTTTATCTCCTTGTAATGTCATTAAATGAGCTTAACTGCCAAGGTACCAAATTCTCCTAGAGGCTGCTGTGATGCGAGTTCTCTAACCGGTATGTTGATCCAGGTTTGAACCCGACTTTCACCACTGCCCCTGGGGTCCAACGTAAGGGTCAGCAGGGCATCTTTGACCAGAATGGACACGGCTCTCAGGATGAAGGAGGCAAACAAGTTCATGTGGATGTTGTTCCTCATGCAGTGCAGCTTCCTGGTGTAGAGTTGAAACTGTGTGATAAGGTTCAACTCATCCTGCCACTTTTCTTCTCATTGCAACCCTATCTAGTGGGATCTCAGTCCTCATACCTGACTCCCGTCTAAGATTAGTTTCTAGCTTCCATTGTTCTGGCTAAGGTTTATGATTTTACAACTGTTTCTTCCTCCTACACTTGTTTTGTTCCACTGGATATTTTACCTGAAGCTGATGAGGATTCCCAGGGCCAGTAACAGAGCTCCCAGAGAAAGTGAGTATCCCACAGTATACATGATCCGAAACTGACTGAGGATGCGACCATACTGCTGCTGTAAACAAAGCAGAGGTGGGGCTTTATCATCATGCAAAGCTTTTACTCCCTATAGAAAAGAGCTGTATGAACAAAAATTTCACATAGACTTTATACTGCAGCCTATCCTAATATTAGCTGCCCATCTGTGATTTAAAACTGCCTTAAAGCAGTCACACATTAGCATGCATCATTTGTAACACGGACGAATGCGCACTCACCTGGCCAGGGTCATCCTCACATTCACTGGTATTCTTCTGGGCCCATCTACCATCTTTGCCACAGAATCTGTACACCAAACCCTGCTGGACTGTTCAAACAAGCACATACGTACATGATGAGGACCCCCACAATAAATTAAGAGACCACCCTTGTTCCTTCAATTTAATCTTCATTTTAAAAGCATTGTATAACTAAACGTACATTTGTTTGGACCAATGGAATAAAAATAGCTCAAGAGAGTTGAATTTAAGAGCTGATAGAGACATTTTCTAAAACCAAAATCACTTTATCAATTCTTACACAAATAGCTTGGCAATGTAGTGCCAAAAATGATACTTTAAGGCAGTTCACATTTGATATACAATAAAATGAACAAAACATTGAAGCAAACAAGGTGATCTCTTTTTTTATGTGGCTGATTGCATCAATATAACAATTCAACTTCTTTTGTATTAGATTTTAAAATATACAGTAGTTTTGCATAGAACAGTCAACTGGGATTTTATGAAAAAACTTAAAGTCAAAATAAAACACATAAAAACATGAACATAGACATTAAAAAACTAAATCATCATATAGACGTAGTCCTTGAAATTATATACTGTAATTTTCGGACTATAAGTCGCACCGGAGTATAAATCGCACCAGCCATAAAATGCCCAAAAAAGTAAAAAAAAAAACATATATATGTATATAAGTCGCTCCTGAGTATAAGTCGCCCCCCCCCACCCAAACTATGAAAAAAAACGCGATTTATAGTCCGAAAATTACGGTATACTTATTAACTCAAAAGCATATTCATCATCACCATAGTGTGAAGCTTGACCAAGTAATTAGGTAATGACATGGTAACAATAGTCTCTATATGAGCTCTGGGCTCCTTTCAGCCACATTGACTCAAAAGGACCGACACAAACTAAGCGTGCAACTGTGAAAGAAAGCCTTCGTTTCGATAACTCGGATTTTCTGGACTTATTCAATTGCTACATTTGTCCATGCTCATGAAAGACACGGACAAGAGATGACCCTTTTTCTAAAGTGAATTATCCATCCAAGCATTATGTTTTCTATACCACTTATCCTGCTCAGGTTTGCAAGAAATCAAATCTTCTGTGAGTTTTTGGACTACAGCCTGGACTGGATTCCAGTCAATCTCAGGGCACATGTAGAAAAAGATGATCTTAAAAAAATATAAAAAGTCTTCATTTTAGAACATTCTTTTTTGGTGTTTTGTTATCTTCTGTCCTTGCTTCTCCCCCAAAACACTGGCCTTGGTGACAAAATAGAAAACCGATTCCACTGTTAATGTTTGGAAGTCAAGAAAGTGGAGGACAAGGAGAGCCGCTACTTATTCTCAAACAGCTCAGAGTCTGAAGAAATAAGCCAACTGCATTAAGAAGAGTAAAATCGTTTTTCCACTAACAGAGAATTAATTAGTGTCGCTCTGTGATTCCCAACCACTGTGCCACATCCTAGTGTCCATGATTGCCATGTGCCGCAGATAATTACCCAATGACAATTATTTAGTCAGAGAATGATTCATTATTATCACAAAAATATTTAAAATTGTACATCATCTACTTCCACTGACTGGGAAGAAAATCTCCCACAACGACGCCCATTTCTCTCTGCGCATGTCTACAAAACAATCAAAAGAACGAAAACCACTCATGTGCAAAACCATCTTAACTTGAGCTGACTATGAAAATAGGGCTCTTATGTACATAGAAGAGTATACATTCATCCTTTTTGTGGATTATTTTTGTGGAAGGACAAAACATTGCCAGTCTTATTCAAAGGGTGTCAGCTTTGACACAAAAAATCGGAAGTATATGGTGATCCTGAATGTAGTCTGTTTATTTAATCACTTTTGAGCCACTAATTCTTTTTAAACAAAGGCTTATTTGAATTAATGAGTTATGCAAATTAATCGTAAATATTTTGATTCTCTCTCCGTCTTCATTATTCTCCAATTCAAATCAACAGCAATTGTTTTGATTCCTTTGCCGTCTTCATTATTCTCCGCCTTCACCTTTGAGCACAAAGATGGCACACACTCGCACATTTCTTTTGATGCCATTCAGAAAAACACCGACCTTTATAATGCCATGGCAAGAACCAAGGGCACGAGACATTGACTGTGGTTCCAGGGAGTCCATCAGGCCAGCAGGCATACTGGTCAAAGGTCCTATTACACACTGCCCCTGCTGGCATCACAGCACGTTAAATTGGCAAAAGCAGTCGTTGCATTCGTCTGCATTCTTTCCAAAGCAGTGGGAGAGAAGGGCTCACCTGTTGTGGGGGGTACAGAGTTTAAAAAGTCTAAACACTGGTTCTTGTAGCTGCTCCACTGTTCCTTCAGACGCTCTAGGGATGTGGCTGAAGACACCTGTGGCAAGGGTTAATGTCCTGACCTTCGCTCGAGTGTGATTGTGGAGCTCAGAATCAGGACGGAGGTCGTACCTTTGTGCAGCTGCAGAGCACGAGCAAGGCCAAGAGGAGACCCACCTGGGACATCCCACTGAAGCTGGGAGGATGAAGGAAGGTGGGGACGAGAACACAGAGGAGGAAGCCCCACACATGAGGCGCTCCGGGCCCGATTTCACTGTCGGTCCTGGACACACCATGGGGAGCGAGTTGTCAGACAGCACGGATAAGAATCACAAATAACAGCAGAGAAGAATTTGGAGGCCCCACGCCGCCGGTAAGATGATTTAATGGTTTAGGTCCTGATTAAATTAAAGAAATTATCATGAAACATAAAGAATGTAGAGTTCTGAGGTCTGCAGACTTGGGACAATTAGTTAAGCCCAGAGTTCAAAGCAAACATGGTGAAGCAGCATTTGGCTGTTATGCTGCGCACAAATGTGAAGTGAGTTCAGGACCAAGTACATATTTATAAATCCATACCTATGATTAACGTCTTTCAAAGCATTTTTAAAATACTTTTCTCCAAAAATCTCTTACACTGCATGTTCTATTTGTCATTTTAGTAAGCTACTTTCATTTCTTTACTTTGTGTTTAAAAATGTATTCTTTTCTATGTTAATGTTGCTAAATGTTTTAGGCTACTTTTAACTATGTGAAGCACATTGACATACATTTTGTATGTGCTTTTTAAAATAAAGACGCGTTGCCTTGTCTGATGTGACCCTCCGATTTTTGCCTACTTTTTCCCTCCCTTGAGAACGTCATTTGAAACTGTGCAGATGTGATTTTCTAGACTTCAACACATTCAAGAATTTCAAAAGGTTTTTGTGTCTTATGCTGATACGCTACTGGCCAAGGTTCCCCATTGGTTATGTTGACGTATAAAGTTGAGTCACGACTTTCCACTTTAAAAGACCCACTTCACTCATCATGCTGCATGTCTTTGTTCCTCCAAATGTAGTCTTTCACTGCTACCAAGGCTGGCTGACAATAAATATTATAATTGGCTAAAAAATAAAATAAAAAGTTCATTAGTTGAGTTAAGGTAAGGACATAAGTTATCCCAAATGAGACCAGGCTGAAAAAAAAAAGGGAATGGATGGCTACAAAAAAAAAAATACATGACTTTTACCAGCTATGCCTCTGAAGACAGGAGACGTGGTATGATTTAGAGACACTGGTCAGGCATCTTCACATACGAAGTTGGAGAACAAAACGGAATCTGAAACGTTTCTGCAAAAAACACCTTATGTGTGAAAACATTTTTGGCTAAAACGTTTCAAATTCCATTCTGTTCCAATGTGTTTGTCTTCACCTTTGTTTGCCCAGTCTTGACATTGAGACACACATCGACATCTCGATGCGTAGGCATCAATACCTATTCAGTCCCGGTAATTGTCACCTTCACTTCAAAACATCTTCGAGACAAATGTCAATGCGGTATTGTCGACTCCTGTAACATTCTACTTCTTCAAAACAACATGCAGTTCTTATTTGAAACACAAATGTCAATGACATGTTCTTACAGTTGATAATTTTCAGACAGTGCATCATTTGTTTGCAGACTGAAAAGGACCACAAAAGCATAAACAGAAGATGGAGCCATAAGATAGCTACGGATAAAGGTAACAACAATTTTATTTAGTCATGTTGCTATGGTCCCAAATGACAATTGCTTTTCAATCACAATTTTTAAACTACCGTTTAACATTAGGCTAATATTATCTTTCCAAACTGCAAACAATAATGTTACATTCGATTGCTCCTTTTCCCAAACAGTGATTTAAGGAAGTCATCATATCCGTTTAGGATATTGCTTCTTTTTCAGCCTAGGGCATGCAACATCGTTTTAAAAACAGCACAAATTGCATAATGAGCACATCTTCATTTTATGCACTGCAGTTTGCAATGACTGAATGTCATTTATGAGGTAATGTGTGCCTAAGTTCAAAAAGAGTGTATACAAGCAAATGAAAGAAATAAAATGGGTACGAATAAGAGTCTGTATAAGAAGGATCACAAACAGTAACATCGATTTCTCTTTGTGTGCATATTGGTGAGTGCGTGGATCAAGGTGATCTGTTGGAAGGTTATCATCAATGAACCAGCATTTGGCAGAGCTTCATGCATTTGCATAGTATGTACGCACACATCCATATTACTTATAAAACATTTTTGTCGACGATTTGCAGTACCACCCAGACGGCAGTGATTGCAAAACTGGACTTGCATCCCCCATCATTTTAAATTTGATTTTGAATTTATTTTTTGGCTTGTCTTAATTGTTTTTATGTGTACGTAAGTGAGAATGGTTGGTCTATGATTGTTTATGTGTGTCCTGCGACAATTATGCAAATTTTTTGCATAAAATACAAATGTAAAGCAAAGCAGATGGAGTACAAGAAACAATTGTTTGACGCAGACCAGACGAAGCAAAAATCTGGCAAATAAATATACTTAGAATAAATAACTAATTAAATACAAAGTGGAAGGAGAGAGCTGGTTAGTGGAGATACAATTTTGCACTGCATGAGTAAACACATAAGATATCCAGGAAAAGTGAACTCTCACAAAATTTAGTAAGAACCACAATCATTTTTCATATCTAATGGCACAAAATTGGTAAAACTAAAATCAGCACAGTTTCCCGAGAATCATCAAACTCCTCATGGAAAGATTAAAATAATCAGCAGTCACATAAAGATAAATAGAGGGGCATCTTCCATTGTTGTCTTTTGCTTACTGTTCCTCTTCTTTGTTGAATTAATAGGCAGGTTTCATTGTGTCATGCTGGGCATACACTGTACATAACTGACTCAGCTATCCGCTTTCTATCCACACAGCCTGCAGTGAAAACACCAGCCACATCAGGGTTTACTGTTACAAACCATATTGTTGCTGAACTGAAACAAACCTTTCAGTGGAAAATTGTAGGGATTTCTTTTTCCGTTTGCCGGTGTCATGTCATGTTTAAAGGCAAGCGTCCAATCAATGGTTGTGAAGAACTTTTTAACAGTTTATCGTGAACGTAGATAAGGAAGGAAAACGACAGAGCTAAGATTAAGACAAAGGAGAGGAAGGTTTGCCCTGTTCCATACATTGTTAGTGTCCATCAAGAAGCCAGAAAACAAGCAAAAACGCAAGTTCAGATATTGGACAGACGTACACAAACATACCCGAATATATGTGTGGATAAGAGTGTGTGTCCTGTCTGTCATGCAATGCTGACCACATAATCTCAAGTGTGACAACTGCCAACATAAGGGACACAACAGTCCTTGTGAGTGTGTTCCTCTGTCTGCATGTGCATGTGTGTATGTGTGTGTTATTTCTACATACATGACAGCACATCTGCTGTTTAATAAGACAATCGCGGTACCCAGATGAAAACACACGCAAGATGTTGGACACAAACTTAAAACAGGGTGGGTGACATTGCACTGGAAAAAGCTGTTTTCATATTTGTAGGTCCATCGATTCAGTGCAGATTTGGATGTAAAATAAGAACGATTAGACATAAAGTCAAATGGGTTCATCACAAGCAATATTCAGCCTGAATAGAATGTCGCTTTTTTTACGACACAATTTTAATAAAATTGCGTCTTTACAACCGCGGTGGTTGTCTTTTCCATTACTGGTTGTTTGCGCAGGTGAATGACTGCCCAATTGCAAAAATATAAAAGTATACGAGCTGTGTCAGAAAGGTTCGAGGCTGGTGTCACAAACAAAAATAGATGTTTCAAAGCCAAGCTACATATAAAATGTTTTCCCCTTCCAAGTAATTGTGCTGTTGTGTGTGTGTGTGTGTATAAATAAACTTTAACGTCGACCTCTGAACTTTGTTACCTTCTTTGTCAGGCCATCAATCAATTAGCAGAGAAGGATATGCTGAGACCAACGAGAACAGAGTTGCTGAGGAACAACATCAGCAGTGATGAGAAACCTAGTAAGCAAACCCAGCATGACCCTCTGACTATCAACGGTGTTGCTGTGGAAAAGGTGAGCAAGTGCACATCAAGTGCCTGGACCAACGGCACCTCATCACGTGTTAGGAAAGCTGTCGTGCGGGTGATGCTTCTTCAGTCTGGGGGGGGTGGGGGTGGGCAGACTGACTGCAAAGTCTCAGGAGTCAAGACCAACATTCTTCTGGACTTTGACACACTCACAAGAGCAATTCTACATTTATGAGCGGCATATTTAGCTGACAATTCCAACTCTTGAGTTAAAGTTGGTTATATTTAGTTGTTAAGACATTTTATGAACTCAAGCGCTGTATCCAAGGAACAGCCTATGGTTCTAACAATATCCACTCATTCATTGATTTTTCATACTGCTGATCCTCACGATGGTCGTAAGTTTGCTTGAAAGCTCAAGTTTAAACTACGCAAATGAATTTGAGAGCCGGGATTCAAATGGCCTCACTAAGAGAAGGATGTGCTCATCACTAATGTGTCACCTGTAGTGACAAGAATTGCAGAGGCAATGACCCCCCCCCCCCCCCCCCCCCCCCCCCCGAAATATGAACTCCAGCAAGGTGCAAGGCCAGATAATTGATTTTTGGGTATTTTCTGATCTGTTTTTCCACATTTCCAACTGTCCTTGTTTTTTTATAAATTTGTTATGTGGAGTGCTGAGATATCCTTGACCCGTCCCGTGCCAACACCAAAAGGGAAAAAAAACTATCGGCACCACAGTTATCCTTGTAATGCTAATGATTTGAATTTTTAATCATAGTGTGACCATAGGTCATTTTAACTTGTCTTCTGATACTGCGCCCGCGTGTGCACATATTCACCAGCCAGTGTCAAAGAAAATGATTTTGCTGGCTTGCAGGGAACCAAGGACTCCAGTTTGAGATCCACTAGTTTAAATTCAAACTACCATTGTTGATCATGATAACATATGACCCTCAGGGGGCTTGTGACATTGAACGAAGTGAGTGCACCTCCCAATGACAAAATTTAAGCATGTGTTGGAGTACCCGCGAGCTCCACGTCTGCAATCCTAACCACTGCATCACCTTCAAGCTTTCCTCTACCCAACGTGTCAACCATTACTTTGTGTTGAGCAAGCGTACTAACTAAAAGTAATAAACTATATGAAACATGACAGAAATGCAAATTTATCCCCCTAAAGTGAATTAGTCATCAGTCCCGCTTGGAGATTGAATTGTATTGTCAGAGAATGTGTTACCATGGCAACAGGCAATGAGAAGTGCATGGAGTATGCAGTAGTTAAAATTCTTAAACTGACCATTTTATGGCTATTTTTTAATTCTCAAATGCTATCAAGGGTTCAATCAGCTCAACCCATTTTTATTTAATTTGACTTTTTACATTAGTTTTATTTCTTTCTAAATGAGTCATGTCTTTCTTAATGATTCTTTTTTAAATTTATTTTCTGAAAACAAAATTCGGTCATTAATTTTTCCTTTAATATCTTCTGTTAACTCAATGTGATTACATTGCAGGCTTACTTTCAATGCTTTCAGACTTAACTTCTCGATGTCTGTGTACCTATAATAAGTTGTAAAAAGAAATTGCTCTATAGATAAAAGTCACAAAGACAAAAAAAGCCTTTTTCTGTATACATTCTGAATATTATGATGAAAAAAAAACCCACACATTAGCAATAAGCTACATCTTCCTCAAACAAAAAGGAGACCTATTGTTCCTACAAAAAATTGTCCAAATTGTCTTGGAGTAAAGAATTCTGGAGGTTAATTAAGGAGTCTTAAAATATACGTTTCATTCATTGAAAACTCGAAAGCTATGCTTTTTCTCACTCCTTTCCGAATATCTTTTTTTCTCTCTCTTTTTTTCTCTGTTTATTTTGCTTCCTCAATTTCATTTGGTTTTATGATGGGATTTTGTCTGATAGCAAACGGGAAGCTCGGTATTGTTTGTGTATTTGAATGTTCGGAATAAAAGTTGTCAATCAATCAATCAATCAATCAATCAATCCATCAATATAAAAAATTGTCCAAAGGTGAGGATTTAAGTGTGAATGGTTTATACCCCGTCCCTTGTCAGCAAAGCCCTAAATGAGGATAGAAACCTTTGAGATGGAAAATATAATGTTTGATGCCTCCCTGAACAAATGAAGCGCTACGATAATCGACATTAGTTCACATGTTGGACTCTATGATGGCCCTTAAAATAACAAGTGGGCATGTGTGTGGCTAACAGCTAATGAAACTTAATTCTCCACCTAATCAGCAGTGATAAAGCGTGCACCCACTAACTAACGGCACACACGCACATGGGGGCGCGCTTGCATAATTTTCAAGCATATGTTCCCATGTATCCGATGCATAAATCAACAATCCTTCACCCATGGACATTAGACACACAAACACAAAACCTATTACATCTCATTTATATTATGCAGTGGCTTGCATGGCAGATGTGAACCAACAAAGTATTTGCAATATACAGCTGGTACCTTTTCACAGCACAATCCCATCTGATCACGTGAGATGTAATAAACTGAATTTACTGTCCTATTAATCCATCCAGCCAACCATTATCTGCACCGCTTGTCCCCACGGGGTCGCGGGCGTGCCTATTGTCATATTAATGTTCCGCAAAATAAATACATACACACATGCTTGAGGAGCGCATAGTTTGAGATTATAAGTGGTGTACTGGAGCTATCTAAAGTCTGTCAGCGCTTCATAAAGTCTGTATCCATATGAGTATGACTGATCAATACATACTGTATCATTTTTCACTTTGGGCTTGGCTGCAGGGAAAAAAAAAACTATTAGAGTGCATGCATAAAATGCCTCAATGCCAGACAAATAAATAAATAAGTGAATACATAAATAAATCATAATAATGATGTATTATTACTATTTTTATTACTATTATTCACAGGTTTGGGATTGACAGCTTCTGATTACACAAACCAAAGGTAAAAGTGTTCATTTTAAATGAAAGTAAATTGAGCTTCAAAAGCGTGTTGATGTGATCCCCTATAGCAGTGCTTCTCAAATGGGGGGGCGCGGTGCTATTCCTGGGGGGGTGCGTGTGACCCTGGGGAACAGGCTTGTTTTTTTGGCAGTACTAGAATAAAGTGTAATTGCGAATCTTCACAGCAGGGGGCAGTGGCGCTCTCATTGTTACTTCTGTGACGTTTGCGACAGTGCAACATTTTACGACTTACAAGACAAGTTAGGATAGTCACGGTGGGGAGGGGGGGGCGCGAATAGTTTTCTTCTTGCTAGGGGGGGGCGTAACAGAAAATAATTGAGAAGCACTGCCCTATAGCAATGCCTTCTAATATTGGTGGAACACCAAAAACATTTCGTAGCTCTACCATCTGTGCTGACTGTATTATTGTGTGTATTACTTACTAAGATTCACACCCTTAGGGAATTATCAAAGAAAACTATTACTTTTATACTACTAATTAAGATTTTTGCTTATTGCATTATTATGTAAATGCTACATTTTAATTGCTTCAATGTAAATAATTTTAATTGCCTGAATATAATGTGCAGCGCTACTGCTAACCTATCATGTGTGAAATTAAAGTAAGCATTTGTGGGGTATTTACTTTTGTCAGCGCGGTCGCTGTATGCGCCACATGTATGGATCTGTACATTCAACTAGTAAATTTAATTTAGTAATCTGGTGATGATGTGCTGCTCCCATGAGTGATAATGTTTGTCTTTTGATGGCTACAACTCGCTTCTTTCTCCGAGCTCGAGGCTGTTTATTAACAAGTCGCTGCTTGAGTTATTTCATCCAGAATTTTTTCTGCTATTTGCGTTGCAGAATTTATTTCACATCATCTTATTTCCTATTTTGTATATTTTGCTTGATAACACAAACTTGGGGTTGCACCTAATTTTATTGTATACACCCATCCATCTACTGTACCTATCTATTCTTTAAGTGAACGTTTAGTATGTTGTAAATTTCAATGCTTTGTGTTTTTCGACTTAAGAAAAAGACAAAAAGATTTTTGTTGTTCGTAAAGACTACCATTTTAAAGTTTGGGGTCACTTAGAAATGTCCTTGTTTTTTTAAAATAAAATATCTATTTTTCAATGAGGATGACATTAAACTAATCAGGAATACGCTCCATACATTGCTAATATGGTAAATGACGATTCTAGCCATAAACGTCTTGTTTTTAAATATCTACATTGATGCATCATTGTCCATTTCCATTGCGTTTGCTAATTGGACATGGCGCAGAAAATAATGCTTAAGTGGGGTTGTGGCGATTGCTGTGGATGGCCCCCAAAGATGGTGGCCCACTGCTCGCCCCTGTTTGTATAGATGAATGTAAATGAAGCTGCAGAAAAATAAACTAATATGACCACCGAGAATAATTTTCAGCATATTTCTGCAGTGCTCACACAATTGCCTTGTCTAACAGAGAAAAAAATAATTGGCATTGCATTACTCTGTGTGCTCCCCACTCTCTCTCTCGCTTCCTCTGAGGTGTGTAAATTCTGAAAGAATGTCACTGATCTGTCGGATTCCTCCATTCACTCAGCGTAACCAACATTGTTTGATTCTTTTCATTATAACCTGACCTGCAATTAGCAGCATTATTGGAAGTGCCCATTATGCAAGAGCGATAATGGCTGTCAAAACAACAGGAGCCATGACAACGAACAAGCAGCATGACTAAAACATTAACTGGGAGTAACTGAAAGACATGAAAAGTGATATCCCAGACGGTATAAATGTCTACTTGTCAAATCCGATCCATGTGCACTTGTTAGGAGACAGTCACATACTTGCACACAGCAGCCAAATTATCCATTCTCAAATCTTGTCTTGTGGGAGTAAAGGGCAACACTTGAGAAAATATCTTATGGTCATGTACAAAATGTCCCACTTGATTTATTTGCAGAGACTGCATTTGATATTTGTCTCTCATCATCTTCCCACTTATTCACCTGCCTTTCCATGTCAGCCATTCACACTATAGAATATTATGTCCTCTTATTACATCTTCAACTGTAATTACATGTTCCATGAATGTAACTAACGGTTCCTGTTCTAAGTCAGGCCTATCCAAAGATTTCCACCATTCCTCTGTTGGTTCTTTTTAAAGATATATGCCTTCTTTAATATACTTCAGAAAATACATTTCAAAAAATCAGCTAATTATTAAGTTCCAATTGGAATCCACAGAAATAAGACCACTACCTTCATGTCTATGTCAAAGTATTCTTATACTGTTGGTCAGGGATGGACAATGCCTCAGCTGCCATTGGGCCCCAAAACACACTGTAAGTAGCCCCTGGATTACCCCCCCCCCCCTAAATTATTCAATTCTTTATTTTTAGGTCGGAACGGTGACACACTGGTTAGCACATCCGCCTCACAGTTCTGAGATGTGGGGTTCAATTTCGGCTCTGGCCTTCCTGTGTGGAGTTTGCATGTTCTGCCCGTGCCTGTGTGGGTTTCTTCTGGGTACTCTGATTTCTTCCCACATTCCAAAAACATGCATAGCAGGCCTCCCCAAATTTGGATTGTTAGCGTGAATGTTTGTTTGTCTCTATGTGCCACAATTGGCTGGCGACCAGATCTAAGTGTACCCCACCTACTGCCCTAAGTCAGCTGGTATAAGCTCCAGCACACTCGAGATCCTCGTGAGGACAAGCGGTTTGGAAACAGGATGAATGAAGAAATATCTAAAAATATATCAAATATGTATTGACTGAAGTTTAAAGTTTCACCACTGACATTGCTTGGCAGACATTGCTTGGTTGCACTTATGCTGAGTCTTCTACTGCAACTTGGATTTGGAATGATATACAGGACAAACATTCAAAGAAGCGAAACCTAATAGTAAAAGAAAAATGAAGGGCCCCCCCCTATGGTGGCAGCAGTGCATGTAACTTCAGTCACTCCTCGAAAAGGTTAACGGGCAAATGCAAATCAAATCATGTGAAGGTAATAACACTTTAAAGCAGTGGATATTTGTACACAAACAGTGCAGTAGCACAAGAAGACAGACACACTCCATTTGCCGTGTATTATTCACACACAGTAAAATAAATAAATGAATAAAAGCATAATACACTGACGCCTCCCATAAAATCCAATAACAGCAAGACCGCAAAAGGTAAATTGTAATGCAGCGAGGGAACAATGCATATTTTTATAAAGTAAAATACTACTGAGTGCTGTGTCCATTATTCAAAAAACACACATAACAAAAGAACTCAGCCTTTCCATTAATTTCACAAGGGAAAAATTATTTGAGATTTAATGGACGCATCAGAGGTAAATGGCTTTATCAAATTTATGCTCAGAATGCGTGAAAGCATGTTGAGGAATAAAGAAAAGAGGTGATTTGAAAAGGAGCCATCAGAAAAATGGGAGAAACTGAGAAATGTAGTGGAGGACAGAAAGATGGTTCATTTCGAGCAAAGGGGAAATGTGAATAACGCCATTCCTCATCAGGCAGCAAAGATGATCACGACTATGGAGCGAAGAGGACACATGAGAGACTTGGATGCAAAGAGAGGTGAGATGAGGTGACAGATGACGCAGGTGCATCATGAATGTGACAGAGATTTTCCAGCTTTTCCATTTCACTGGCAGGCAGAGGCGTTGGCGAGCACAATGAGGATTAGATTTGTGTGGAGTAGTAACAATTTTGGCAAACAAACAACGTGTAACACATGCGCAAACATCATAACACATTAACATGGACCGCCTTGACTACATTATAACAGAATGTGCTGTCATGAACTCGTGCTACAACATTTTCCAGGTCGGTATTAATTTGCATATTCCAGAGGGCAAACGGAGCAGTGGTTGAGAGCATTAAGCAGACTCAACAAGTGAACTGTTGTCATTCCGATAACGTTTGCAAGAAAGTAACGTAATCCTCAACATGGGGTCAAGCACAAGCTATAAATAGTCATTTGTAGGATTTAAATACCCTTTTTAATTGCATAATGTTGCAAGATGAGATTATGTTGCAGACTCAAATGTGCTCACAAGTACAATTCTAGATCGCCAAGCAAGTGTAAAATATGTTAATATCTAACATGGAATGTGCCTCATGAATGTCATTGCTATCAAAAAAAATTAAACACTGTAAACCATAAAAAAAAATTGTTAATAAGGGAAGTGAATGACTTGAATGAGCTGCGGCTTCTTTTCTATCAGTTTTCTGCTCGTGTAAAATTATGAATTTCAGCGATTGCCTGGGCACAGATTTACATAACTATATATAGAGATATGAAAATGCACCTCAATTTCACTAGTGTGGAAAAAATATATATCCTGCAAGTCTCTTTCTCTTTGCTGCACGGCAACGGGCAAACATGACTTCCTTTTCCCTGTGGTCATTTACAGACAAATTAGTGACATCAGCTTTGGACTAGGAGGAACATTATTAATGTGATTTTGTCATGAAGAGACACGTGTGTGTGTGTGTGTGTGTGTGTGTGTGTGTGTGTGTGTGTGTGTGTGTGCGTGTGCGTGTGTGTGTGCGTGCGTGCGTGTGTTCATGTGTGTGCAACTGTGCATACATGCATGCACGCGCGTGTGAGGGAGACAACATGCGTCAAAGGCCAGTCTCAGTCTGTGTTGATTAAATAAACAATTCTGTTTGTAGCGCAGACCTTCTCTCACCACGCATGCATTGAACATACACACACGAGCATAGCACGCCTCTTTACTGTACTTGTCACTAAAAAGTTGTTTTTCTAAAGCGAGAATAATGGAGAAAAGGAAGGAATCCAACCTGCAATCCTAATACTGCATGTGCAACAAATGTATTCATCCATCCTCCATACTGTTCATCCCATTCAGGGTCACGAGATGCTGCGCCAGCTGACTTCAGGCAAAAGGCGGACGCTGCTTACGCGCTGACCTGGTTGCCAGTCAGGCAACAGGCACATATAGAAAAAGACAACCTTTTTCACTCACATTCACACCATCACGGGATGGGAAACGTAGCAATGTTGATTATGGGCACCACTAGACCATCATTGACTAGATCAAGCTCATCATGGCTAAGTGTAAACAAGCAACAACTCAGGAACAATGAAATAAACACTTTAACCAGCATTAACACTGCGCGCTTGTCAATGATATAGTGACTTTGCGTAAGAGAGGCGTGACAAGAGTGCTCATGCATGATCAGTCAAGCAGAACCGGAACACACTAATGAATAAAGAACAGAAGCAGATCAAATGGAAGATCAGACAAAGAAAACAGATATGAAATATTCAGGACAAGCTTTCACATGAGTCGGTTTCACATTCCAAACACATCAGCAAGGCTGCGAAGCCGCTGCAAAAAAAACCCCCAAAACAATCAGCTTTCAATCAGCAAGAACTACAACAACATTTTCGAGTGCAATTGCGTGTTGTACTGTGTTTCTTTTTTTTTTTCGAACTGGCAAGTACAATAGTGGAGCATATTCTGTTATGCTTGAACAGTAGTATGTCTGAAGTGACTAGCAGTAATCGTCAAACTGCTTATCGATATTCTGACAAGAGCAGATGTTGCAGCTTTCAATCATGAGTTATATCATATCACACATATCACGTCAGGTATTTCACAGCGGGAAGATCAAATAACACCAGGAGTGATTACCGACTATTCAGCAGTGGACCGTGACATCAGGCATGTACAATAGAAATAGAGAATATTCAGTGAGGATATGATAGAGTTAAAGAGCTGCTACAATGGACCGACCTTGGCTATTCACTCATCTCCTGTGCTATGTTAGTACTTTAACGTTCATGTCACCATAGAATACTACCTTGATAAATAAGTTTAACTTTTATATTAATTCACTATTTCCCATTGAAATGATCTGAAAAAGAAATACCATTTCTCCTATTAGTATTAAGCACAGAGTGACTGACCTATTCAATAAAGAAGCGAAAGTGTGGCTTTCATTCGCCCTCCCACCCTTCACTCAGCAAGTATGTATATATGCCAAAGTAATTTCACTCAATAGGTGATAGAAAAGCAGCAAATTTAAAAAAAAAAAAAATGTATTTCGAAGAAATGGACACTGTGGAGTACAATTGACAGCAGACAGAGCATTAGCAAATCCGTTTCTGCCTTCTGCCATGTCAAGGACTACTGAGCATCCTACACACTACACACTTCAAAGGGAAGGACATGTGCTGTTCTGTGTGGCGGAAAATTGAGACATCTGTGTTCATTCCCACAACAGCGCAAAATACCCTGTTTTTGTCTGCGTCAAGCTGTGTGTATCTGCAAAAAAAAAAAAAAAATCATTCTTGCCTGCAGTCTGCGGAAAAAAAGCCCTCTGGGGCACTTTGAGATTTTCTTTTCGATAAAAGGTGCTTCATAAATTAGATGTATTATTAATCATCATCATTATAAATCTGTGGTAGAAATGAGACGGAGATGTGTCCCACAGCTCGTATCAGGCTGATAGATAGGCTCTGCTGACAACCGAAGTTGGTTCAAACATTAATAGACTCAGAGATCAAAGGAGCAATCACTCGCTTGCCTTTTGTCACCACTCTCTGCCCCTGTCTGCTTATGGATCAATAAAATTCCATCAAAAACTTAGCTTTTAACTTTAGCAAGACATTATGAACATTAGACAATTGGTGCACTTTGCGCCTATTTTTAAGACTCGTATACACCAATAAGTTCCAAGCGAGTGCGTGCGTGCGTGCGTTTCTGGCAAAAAAAACTTGAGTGGAACGCAGCGGTTTTTGCACAATCCTGCAGACTGGCAGAAAGGCCGGTTGTTGTCATGTGGGTAACAACAAAACCTCTTTGGACAAGGTTATTAAAAACGTCTTTCCCCATGTGATGACAATTTATAATTTATATTAATGTTGTCATGACAACAAAAATAAATAATGATAACCACTCTGCCCAAATCAAGTCCTGCTTGAGGAAAAGAAAAGCAAAAGGAATTGCATGATCAAATAGATCGTCTTATGATCACATGATGATCGGCATTGAACAAAAGGGTATTTATTTCATTATCAACTGTACAGTAATGCGAGGCAACCCGCAATCTGTTATAATAGCAACAATACCACTCGTGAAGCAATAACCTTCGCCATGTGGACTTGCATTAGACAAAGTTTTAATCAGACCAAGGAAAGTGATCTATTCCATTTTAGTAGCCTACATTCGGTCCCATTAAAAACATACACAAAATGTAAATGTTCAATGAAAAATAAGACTTTTTCTTACCTAAGCTTGCTGGTGTCCTCTTGCACCCCGGGGACACAGACACCTCCAGAGGTCCATCACACACCAGGCGCAGTCCGAGGCACGCAACCAAGACGCATCACCAAGTGCAGGAGTAAAAAAAAAAAAAAGAAAGAGAGAAAGAGAGAAAGAGAGAAAGAGAGAAAGAGAGAGAGAAAGAGAGAAAGAGAGAAAGAGAGAGAGAAAGAGAGAAAGAGAGAAAGAGAGAGAGAAAGAGAGAAAGAGAGAAAGAGAGAAAGAGAGAGAGAAAGAGAGAAAGAGAGAAAGAGAGAAAGAAAGAAAGAAAGAAAGAAAGAAAGAAAGAAAGAAAGAAAGAAAGAAAGAAAGAAAGAAAGAAAGAAAGAAAGAAAGAAAGAAAGAAAGAAAGAAAGAAAGAAAGAAAGAACTGACTGACCTGTGTCGTTATTAAATTAACTCTTCTGAGCTCTATTTCAGTGTCTTGAAACGCTTTTTCTGGTAATGCACTCGCAAATGTTGCAGAGGGTTTGATGAAGAGTCTTGGCGCGTTGCACTCGAATACGATATCTGTCAGAGCAGGCAAGACATTTAAGAGGATTCCCGGCTACTACCTTCAAAATAAAAGGTAGGGTGCATTTGTTGTGGCTTTATGCTCTGATACACTGTTGTAGTGTTGTCACTAACCGTGGGTTGCTTACTGGTTGTTTCACCAATAATACACGGAGGCAAGGATGCAGTACAAGTCGATCTTTTACTGCCCGCTCAGTCAACATCTCCCCCGACTCTCAATACAGACAGACCACACAGTCGAGCACCGAGTGCTCGATTCCAATCTACCACATCCCTCTTTTCCAACTGAGAAGTAGCTTATCTAGTATCGGTTACCTTAACTCTTTGGTATCAACATTGATCACAATTTCGACATGCATATATCAATTACAAACAAATCATGTTTCAACAACCCTAATGGCTTTCAACAATCTTTTTTTTTTTTTCCTTCCGAACCTATAACATTTTATAACACTTCACGATAAACACAAAACATCCACACTTTAATTTCTCCATCACTTTCTTTCTTAACATTGAGTAACAACATCACTTTGTCATTCAGTGTACCTGGCAGGGCGCCTAACTGCTCTGCCACTCCTGGTATAGCATGTGGGCATGCTGTCCACAGGCACAGGACAAGGGTTGCGTGGTACCGGTTCCAGTGGTGGTGAGTCCACTGTTGCAGTAGCCTGAGTATGTTGAAACTCAGAGTCCAAATGTTCATCAGGGTGAGAGTCTTTGAACAGGCTTGGGTGTATCTTTCTCAGATGTCGCCTGTTCCTCCTGCGTGTCCTCCCTGCCGGTGTCTGTACAGTGTAGGAGCGTGGTTCATCTCGCTGCCTGATGACAACCGCTGGCTCCCAGCCGCGTCGCGTCTGCATGTGCACCGTGTCTCCTGGGGTCAGCACTGGCAGTTGCTTTGCACGCTGGTCGTAGTGTTGCTTTTGCCGGGACTGCAAGTCCTGTATTCTTTCGAGAATATGCTGTGGGGATGACTGTTTCAGCACAGCACTGGAACATGGAAGTGTGCTGCGCAGGACTCTACCCATCAACATTTGTGCAGGTGTCAGGTTTAGTCCTGTCACCGGTGTGTTTCTCAGCGACAGCAACACTAGATGTGGGTCAGTGCCAGTCTGCACTGCTTTCTTCAGCGCGTGTTTTACCGTCTTTATGGCCCGCTCCGCCATTCCATTTGAAGAGGGAAAACCTGGGCTGGAGTGTGTGAGCTTGAACTCCCATGAAGCTGCAAATGACTGCATCTCATAGCTGGCGAATGGGACATGATCACTCACTACCTCCTTAGGTATCCCACTTCTGACACCATGTTGTGGCTTTATGCTCTGATACACTGTTGTAGTGTTGTCACTAACCGTGGGTTGCTTACTGGTTGTTTCACCAATAATACACGGAGGCAAGGATGCAGTACAAGTCGATCTTTTACTGCCCGCTCAGTCAACATCTCCCCCGACTCTCAATACAGACAGACCACACAGTCGAGCACCGAGTGCTCGATTCCAATCTACCACAGCATTATTTGTCATTGCAACCAAGATGAGTAAAAAAATTCCTGGTTAGACATGTCAAAATAAAGGTTTTCCTTTCTAAACAGCCGCGCAACTTTGCTCCTTTTTTACACTTTGTACTGTGCACACCAGTTTAAATATGTTTGACCCCCGAGTTCAAGTTATTCCACACAAATAAGCTCCAGTTAGTTCAGTACATCCATGCGGCCACCCTGATTTACTATACCTGTATTAACAATGTACCTGCATGCGACGGATGCTTTATGTTCATCTGGCCTTTGGAACAGAACCATTTACATGCACTGTATGATCTTTCTACCATTGAGGGTACTGCTACGCATTAGGGTACCGTTTTCCTTAAGTGTATTTTGCTGGGCTTCAGCAGTTGATTCATAAAAGGCATACATAGAATATGCTAAATTAGATATACTACATAAATATTACGTTGAAACCTCACTTATCATTAGTGTTTTAATTAAAAAGTTGATCACATATTTGCAATAAGAATGCATAAACAACACAGAAGGCAACAGTTGTGTGTTCATACAGTTGGGTTAGAGAGGCTGATCTTTAGGTCACATTACCCAGGACATGCAGCACAAGTCAATCTGGTGGCTTTTACAAAAAAAAATAAGCAAAGCTGATGATGGGTGTGACGCTAATCGCACAATGTCATACTGTCCCCTGGCGGACATACAAAGTAAGGCAACATGACAAGGATTCTCATCTAGGCGAACAAACGGGCACATTTTCACGCCCATTTATCACATATAAAACTATTGTTCTCTTTTAACCAGCAACACTTACATTTCCCAAAAAGTTCAAGGGTCGAGCAATTTAGGTCATGTCTAATCCGTATTTCAATAAAGTTCAGCTCTCAAAAATGATCGGATCTCAAGTCATTAAATTGACAGGCATACAACCACCGCTATACAACATTTGCATTAAAGGGTTCTTTCATTTTTCGATTTAAAAGTCAGGTTTGGGGGTTTACCAAATGTACCATTACTATAATATCATGTGATGTTAATGAGGCATGGTCCAATTGGACTGAATTATTTACAGGTTGATGGAATAAAGCCACAAAGCTGGATAGACTACTACTTGACTTCCAGTTCTAAATCAAGTACAATACCAAACAATAGGCTCATGTAAAATAAAGGATATTTGGTCAGTACGGCTGGGAATGAATAGTATACAATCACATATCTGACTACACGTATGAACTTCAGTTGTATTTGTTAACAATATATATGCTATTTATGTGGCAATACTGTGTGTTGACCTAATTTGGCACTCGTTTGTTTTCCTGGCATAAACTATTACAACAGCAGTCTATTATCAGCATGCTTTTCATCACCTGCCCAACAAAAATGGATGAATATAATTCATCTAAATCCAAATGATGGCATTAGAAATTTGTTTAAGTCACAAGAAAGTCTATTAGTTTCATGAAGATGTCATCAACTGAGTCTTGGAACTAAAATTTAGAAAAAATAAAAATAATTGAAATTAAAACCACATCATATACCTGAAATCATACAGGACATGTTTCTCTTATCTTATGCTAGCAGGCTATTCCAATATTCCTGACAGCATACCTTTGAATTTTCATTTTTCAGAAATAGCTGGTTCCAGTATTTATCCCTCAAAATGTGCAAACACTCAGCTTCACGCCATGACGTAAGGTCGAGGTAGAGCAAGAGGACGCAGCATGCCCAGGCCACCATGGCTTTTCCGTTCTTCTGAAGTTCACAGCAGAGTGGTTCAACACTGGCCGGTCGCACTTTCCCATCAGGAGACAATCCGAATCCCAAAGTTCTTTTTCAGTTGCTCCAGGAACATGAATGTGAGCACTGTATGAGGAATCAAGCGGATCCCTGCTGGAACAAGGCCCTGACACACAATGTCAGCAGATCACTTTACAGTGCAGTTTACAGAGGAAAAAGTAACAACAATACTGCTGAGTCCGGTTATTTTTAAACAAAAGTGTCAGCACTACCTTATAAAATGCCAGGGGACCCAACGTGGCAGTTTCTTGTAAGCAATGCCGTACCCCCTGAAAGTAAACCAACACTGGTTAGATCAGTTTAAAATTACTGGATGAGAATGAAGAGGAAGTGGCCACTCACAGTATACTCTCCTTTTGAGTTCATGAGTCGAGTCTTAAGAACGTCAAGAGGCTGACAAAGGAACGTTGCACAGCCTCCCTGCACACATGGAAACACCAAAGCGCACACTCTCAGATACACTTTGAGTACATGGTGATCAACGCATTTGATTAGCCCGACACTTACGGCAATGAAGCTGGAGAGGAAGTGTGTGAACATGTTATCTCCCAGCATTCCCGTTCCCAACACAAGCTGCTTGGCCTGGTCATAACATGCCAACTAATGGGTGGAGAAAAGGTTAGTGAAATAACTCATCGGTTCTGTATCATCTCACATCTGAGTCGCAGACTGACAGCCACATACTGTAATTATCTCGGCCTCAAAAGTCAAATAAAAATCTCCTCGAATGTTCTTAGACTCAGAAGCTGAAGCTCCTTGCTAGGAACCTTTAAGAGCTCTCCAAGACGATTCTCAGAATCTTTATGAATATAAGGGGCCCTGGTAGTAATTTGTTAGGGCAATGCAAATGTAGATGTGTAGACACCATCATAAAGAATAAGACACATCCGACACAAATAGAGACACGAACATGCCACTTCTTGCGTACACCAACACTCTTGCACCTGGCAATGGTTTTGCTTCAACAGCAGCCCTTGGTAGTTCATGGTAAATTCAGAGCCTTCACTCTTTCATTTGAACGTACACTATAATGCAGACAAACGTGACGCTCTTGCTGATTGCTCCATTCACTACTCATTAATATTTATATGGCACCATTTCATCCACTTCTCAATTCATTTTAAATATTGATTTAACAATAATGCATGAATGTGCCTTTAAATGACTTCAATTCCATTTGTTTAGCGTTTTAATTAGTTGGACAAAATAAATTAAACATGAATTTCAAAGATGCCAAGGGGATGCATAAATTGGACTGCACAGTAAATAACTGGACTTGCCTGTCCCACGGTGACTAAGGCTCCTCTGCTGGACGCCATGGTGGCACCTGAGAAGAGCTTCCTCACACCCTCTGAGAGATAGCTCAGGTCAGAAACGATCATGTTTGGTTTTGCAGTCGCAGCACTCGTTATCCGTGATCTTACCTTCTCTGAAGACTCTGAAGAGCCCATCGATGGCATGTTTGTAGCTAATGGAAGAAAGCGCATTTAGGTGCACATGGAGGTTGAACATTAGGTCATTTCATACTTTGGTGACAATTTGCATCACTTACTTTCTCCTGAGTTCAGCTGGTAGTTTCATGTCATTTTGCATCCTGAAAACAAACATGCTTAGAAATAAATGACCAAACTTTACTTTAAAGCTAAGTGTGGTCATGGCATGTTACCTGACATTCACCATGTCTGCTGGCGTGCCAACGAAGCCCCCAGTAAAACCTTTTAAGGTACGATATGTTGTTAGTTGATTGTTGTACGGTATTACTGAATGTAGCATAGGAGTGGGGGTGCATGCACAGACCTCCAAATGCTCCCAACATGACTTTTTGGTAGAAAGGCATGGGGCCCTGGCTTTTGTTTCCAAGCATGTCCCTTACAGACTCATAGATGGCAAATCTGGTCAGCGAATAGGACATCTGAGCAGGAGAGGATGAAACAAATGAGAGCTTAAGATACAAATCAACAACAAAAAAAGGAAATTCTTTTCTTTTAAAGGGGTACATGAGATGCAACACTTAAACATTTTCACTGGTTTGAAAATGATTTATTTACATCCGTGTGGCTTTGTTCATCTACTGGTTCTATGCCCTCTTCCACTAGACGGCATAAGGTACATAATTGACATGTGCGTATCCATGTTTTGTGAAATGTCTCTTTAAAGGAGTTTTCTTTCAAGTATTTTTCTAATGCAAAATATGCGCTTGATCTAGGACATCCAAAAGTAATGCAAATTTAACCATAAGATTTGCATCTATTGAGAGTATGACTAATTTGAGATTTTTACATTCTTTCTAACCATTTGAACACACACCTTCAGGCAATTTGGCGTGTTCAATTGGCCTACCATACATGTTTTTCTAATGTGGGAGCTAACCGAAATACCCGGAGAAAATCCACACAGGCACGTGAAGAACATTGCAAACTCCACACAGGAAGGTCGGAACTGGAATCGGACCACTGCGAGGCGGGCGTGCTAACCAGTGCGCCGCCTACTAACTAAAATTTCCATTTTAAATAGGATAGTTACATTAAAAAGAGGGTTTATTTAATTAAATTAAAGGCAGAGGAATTCTGTCTTGACATAATTGTCCAGGCATTATCCTGAGTAGGAACATGGTCTTAAGGGGAGCCAGAATTGATGGTTGAGAAACTGCGCCGGACCATTTCAGCTTGTGCAAATGAAGCTAATGAAGTAGCTTGTAAGTGGTTGTTCATTCATCAAATCAATTGGATTGTATATGACACCAAGGAAACACTTGTCAATAACATGCACATAGCGCACCTGTCTGCAAAGGGAGGCAGAAAGGCCATTGTAAAGAGCAAGCACCCCATTGTTCTTCACCACATGGACAGCCATGCCAAACATTCTCTTCTTTACTTCCTGTTGTGTTTGGAGGTGCACCTGCAAACAACACACACACAACGCATGATTAACTTGAAATTAAAAACTAGTTCCAGTTGTTATCACCACCTTGTCTTGACTTCCCTCCCAGACAAAGGAGCTTTCACAGACCACAAACCATTTGACATCATATCATGAGCAAACTAGGTTACCTAATAAAAGAGAATGTGGTAACAACTTCAGAGTAACGTAACATAATTTTCTAAAGAGGATGTCCTGAGGGGGTCAGCAATTTCGCAATGTGACCTTTGTCCTGCTAACGGAATTTCTGTTTGCAGTCCTCTGAGCCTTTACAGCAGTACCGCTGACAATCATAATGGTCATCTCGGATAGATCTAAATTCTGCACATATTTAAACCAAGTCAGATTGAAATGAAAAGTCATTATATCTTTTTAAGATTGGAAATTGCACGTTTTGTATTTGTGGGTATAATAGATAGAAACACTGAATAGGGCTCTTTACTAAAATAGAATCCGAGTGCATGTGCCTTTACTACATCAATAAAACACAGCATGTGGTGTGTATTCCATCCAAGATAAATACTTTCTCCTGTGAAGTGTATATTTACTTTGAGCAGCCGAAACACATTACTCTCCTGGTCTATAACTCTAACTGCTTAACTACACTTCACTGTGTCACAAATGTAACAGTTACTTTTGCCCTACAACTGCTATTTTTTTTTCTCAGAACAACTTTTAACATGCTGCAAAAAGCCCATGTCTCTTTAAATGCCCCCCTCCTCCCTGCAAACCCACTGTCCTCTGATTGGTTTTCAGAAGTTGGCAAAGTGAAACGAAACCTCCCTGCACTTTGGAAGAATGCCGGAAAAAGATGGCCAGGGACCAGACAAGTAAAAGTTGACGAAGCAGATTTGGTTTAACTCTTCTTCTTCCGTCTCTTGCAGTCTTAATATGCAACGTGACTGCCTCCATAAAACTAAATGGATAACAGTGCGCAACAGATGACAAATAAACAATTCTTGCACAAAGCTGTTGAATAAAATAACTCGCGTATAATGCAGCTTTGCTCATGTTCCAGAGTCGAACATAGAGCAAATTCCAGTGAAAAGACAAGTGACCACATTAGGCCTCTTCACAAAACGTTAGTGATTATGTGCCTCATGTCAATAATTACACCTCACATGACCACCCCCACCCCCAGGGGCCAGTTAGTGTTGTCAAGGTCGTGAGATGCAGCCTTTGCTATGTCGTGTGCACTCTGGTAATTTGCCCAAGGGCAATACATAAGAAGCAGCATAGATATACAGTAATTGATCATATGTAGCAATCAATCAATTAGGCACGAATGATAAAACTGCTATCAATTTAGGATTCAAGATTTTAGAGAATACTTGCGGATCACATAAATGATCTCAGTAAATGAGTCACACCGATTAAGGCTAATGCTGCTCTTTTGGCATTTCCCTAAATATTTTAAGTATTCCCAAAAGTTCATGAAAAGTGGCGCAATAAATAAATAAATGAATAAATAAATAAATAAATAAATGTAAAAACAAAAAGTCATGAGCCTAGTTAAAAACTTAACACAAGTAATGACTCAAATCCCCATATATTGCATAAAAAAACTCAAGACATATCAATAGGTTACAATAAATTACAAAGATAATGCACAGCTTTGATTGACAAGTATTTATTCAACAATATTTATTTTTGTAGCGGTAAACAGGCTCACCATTACACATGCAATTTGACTAGATTTTTTTGTTTGTTTGTTTGGTTTGTTTACTATCATCTCACTGTTCAAAATAAAGATTTCGATCAACAAATCAAACTCCTCTTACATTTCATATTCAGACTCAGACTGTATTATGTTGTTAAAAGGTAGATTTGTCATACAATACCACAGGTCCACTTAATAGTAATTCCTGCAGCATAAATATTCACCCACATCACATGAGAAAAACAAGCATTGCATGTCTTTTCCTGGGCCATTTTGTGAATCAGTCTGCCATTACTATTGTTATTGTTATTCTTGTGTTACCACCTGCACGACACCTATGATCGTTTAGCCAAGTGCACTATGACAGACTAGTTACAGTAAACCCGATCGCTTTACACACTGTGCATCCCTCGCGTCAACTATCTACAGATTAGAGAGTGAATGCTGTAAATCATGATTGTCGTTGAAAATAGCTGCAGGCTGTGGCAAGGCCTTCACCCCACGAAAAGGGGGTCAACCTAAAACCTCACCTTGAGGAGATCCAGAGGATGCGTGCAGCAGGCGGCTCCGCAGGACGCCAAGCCGCCGAAATACCACCGCGACATCCGTTTCTCGGTCATGGCTGCGTCCTTCACGGTGCAGCTATAGCGGTGGCAGCCTTCGTTGCTTCCCCGTCAGTCCGCTTGGATGGACTCTGCGCTACCACTGGTAATAGTGGTGGTAGTAGGAGGTGCACGTCCACGGACCCGCCGATAACCTCGTTAATCTTCAAACATTGTGCACTTTGGCTCCAGATGTACCGCGCACACTCCTGTCACATTTATGGAGCCGTACAGCGAGAGTGAGCGTGCATGCAGGGCACATTACTGGTGTGCAGCGATCCAGGAAGCAGCTGAAATCCAGAGGGGAGGAGCAGCCAATTGACAGCGTGGACGCTGGAGCTGCCGACCCTCCCCTTGACAGTCGTGCCAAAGACCTCGCTGGACACACACACACATGCAAACACGCGCATGCACGCACGTAGGCCCATGCCACTTGTCACACACTTCACGGTCTTGTGTTGAGAATCTTAAAGGGGCATGCCCTCCACCCTGCCGTGGGCTACCGTTTGTGTGCAATGTCTCTTTAAGAGGGCTCCCCAAGGTCCAAACCATGATATCATACCGTTTTTTTCCATGTATAATGCGCCCCCATGTATAATACGCACCCTAGAAATGGCATGTTGATGCTGGGAAAAAGCCTGTACCCATGTATAATACGCACCCAAATTTTGACTCCTACTTAAGTCCGTGAACGTAAAATTATTTCAGAAAACAGATCATCTTTGGGAACAACCGGATGTTATTCTGCCGGTCAGTATCACTGCGCATGCGCTAGCATACTCAATAGCGAAGAAATGTTTCGGATTTGTGTCGGGTACATTGTGACAGCAAACGAGCAGGTGATCTAGCAAGCGTCTGATATGAGAGCATTGTGTTCGTATGGAGCGTGTTTGAAGTGAACAGCAGAGAAGAAAGCGCATCTGTAATGGTGGCCTCCGTATGATATCCGGATTTTAAAAAATAAAAATAATAATAATTCTTTTTTTTTGTACCGATGTATAATGCGCACCCCAGGTTTTAGGACAATAAATTAGTTCCATTTTGCGCATTATACATGAAAAAAAACGGTACTTCTCAGCTAAAGACCTTGTGCTCTGCATTGTCAGAGATGTTCAACCTATACTCAGACATGCCAGACATCCTTAAATAGAGTAACTTTAATATGGGTTTGTGTAAAATAGCCAACGTGTACTAAAAGGTTGTGCATCATTAAAATGATAAATCTTCACAGCTGAGTGGTAATAGACATAGTCCGCACATGTATGGCGAGAGGCCCCCTCAGTGAGGCATTTCACTCTGGCCACCCCACTGAAAAATATCTGGCTACACCCCTGCTTACAACAATACATAAATACGTCATTACTAGATATATTTAAAGGAAAAGAACATGACAATGATTGCAGCTGTAAAAGTTAGAAACATGATCCGCTTGAAAAACTCTGGAGCCCTTTACATAGACTATCTCAAGCATTTTGCATATTACGCACAAAGAAATGTACTGATATTGGTCTCTCTGATCAAATTCTTTGCTGGTTTGATAGTATTTCGCTTTAGAGTTTAAATGATGCTAATGCCTTGTCTTCCAGCGTTATAAACAGCATGGTGTTAAACTGACTCCAAAGAAATGTGAGCTGTTCAAAGTCAAGTTCCGGGGGTAGTTAGTCGGTTGGTTTCGTCTCTTATTATAGGTCGTTCATCCCCAACTTCTCCCGTGTACCATACTAGCTCTATAGCCTGCTCAGTCCTCCCAGTTAACCTGTGCATCAATGTTTGGCATTGCTATTTTCTGTGCACAATCCTGTAGTGATGAAGTTATTTCATCAAGTTCAATTGGAGAGCTCAGCTTTGGTGTCTGCTGCCCTCGTGTGACGCAATTGATAATTACAGTAATTTATTATTCCTTGTTCAAATTCAGATGTGCATAAATTATATTGTATATTTGTTCGGTCTTTGTCAGCCTGCTTTTATGTGACAAAATAACACCGTTCCTCATAAATAAAAATATGCAGTGGTGCAATAATAACACTTTTGTTGTTTTCAGAACTATTCAAAATCACTGCGGACTCACACAGATATGTTTGTACATGTTTTATTAGGTGCTAATTTTTAGTGATATAATCTGTGGTGCACAAACAACAAATGAAGAACACACTGCTAATATTGGATTTCAAACGGGTAAATACATACTGCATCTATGTGGACTCCTGTATATACGGGTCCACTGATGCACGGACATTAGTTGTGAAAAGAAAAACATTTAAACAGTCCCTTTGTATAATATTATTTTATGTTAGATAAATTAATAAATTGATTAAATGATGTATTCCAACAAAACATATTTATTACATTTAATACATAATATGAAAAAATTTTTAAAAACTCAGAATTATTTCTGTTAAAGGAATATAGCTCAAATCTACATTTGTAAATGACACTTTCATTGTGTCAACTAAAAAATGATATTAAAAGCACCCGATTTCAAAAAAATAATTCCACAATTTAAGGAAAATAATGACGAGTGAAAATAAGCCTAAAAAATAATTTAAAGTAATGACAATTCGACTGCTTCACCCTGAATAAAAAAATCGCGATTAAAAAAAAACAGTATTTTCTCTCACTCTTTCATTTTCTCGCGCTCTGACATGAACACACATGCACAAACACACTTCCACGGACAATAAACCTCTGTGTGCTGTCTACCCACTCAAGTCACCATTACACACATGCAGAGGCTGAGTGAAATTTGACAAATGCACTTTATGCTACACACATTAGTAAACAGCACAGCAATTACCACCCTCATTCTCTCAAATAAAACAATTTATGAATTTATTTTTTTATCCTGATGTGATTTATGCAAAACATATGACGGTCAAAATTCAAACAGCTGGTACATCCGATAAAATAAAACACCTCTTAGACATAAGCTTTTTCCTGTGGCTTTGCTTCTGATCCCGCTGCCCCCGAATGTGGGTTGTCTTTTGGTGCTCTTCTAACAGGCAGTCCTCCTCTTCCTTTTGGAGAAGAACCAACGTGCAGTAGCACGCCCCCTAGCAACAGAAGCACACTGGCCACCCAGCCCAGATAGAGCGCTGGTCCCAGCTCTCTCTTTAGAGGTGCTGCAACATTTGGATCGTAAAAGTCCCTGATGACTGCATAGGCGGTCCAACATATGGGAATCAAGAAAGCCAAACCAGCCACAATGAAGAGCACCCCTGCGAGCCTGGTCAGTCGATCCTTGAGCGCTTGGTTAGCATCACCAAGGCAGTGGGTGCACTTTGCCCCCATCACCCCGAGTAGGAGGGCCAGAATGCAGAGGAGCAGAGAGAGGACAGTGAGGCTCCGTGCGGCTTGAATGGACGTGGGCAGAGCCAGCGTTGAGTCGTACGTCTTACACTGGATCTGGCCTGTGGTCTGAGATAGGCAGTTCATCCACAGTCCTTCCCACATCACCTGGGCGATCACCAGTTCCCCACCCACGAAGGCGGACACGCGCCACAGAGGCGCCGCGCACACCAGAATCCCACACACCCAGCCGAGCACTGCTAACACCAAACCCAGCAGCTGAAGACTCGTCGACGCCATCTTTGCTGGAAAAAAACCAAGGTCTCACTTTGAAAGAACTCTCATACAAAACTCCCTAGGAAGCCTTAGCGTGAAGAAGTCCTGGAAAGATGTGTGACTGTCAAAAGACACCCAGATGAGTCCACTTCTTCAATACAGTGATCTGCAGAGATAACATGTATTGCCCGTTTAAAATCAAACTTCAAAAATTGCATGTGAGTACTGAAAAGATTATGCTCCAAATCACAGCCATCAACAACAAAGCCTGTATGTCTCTCGGTTGCTAAAAACAGGATCGAGTTGACATCAGGAACAATGGGATTGATAACTTCTCTACGGTTTTCTGGCAGGGATTTAGGGTCAGATAAAAATTATACTCTTTTTCTCTCCAAATTTCCAACCCTTGTCTCCTCGTTATTACAGTAGTGCCCTATCATTGCTTTACTATCACCAATCGCTCCTATGAGTCAGTATGTTCGAAACAGTACGAAGTGTTAAGACAAATAAAAATAAACTAAACATTTGTAGAGTCAAGTTACTTGATAAAAAATAGCAAACCAATCTCTTTTCTAAAATGTATTAATCTAGTAAATGCAAGTTTCTTACCGTTTTGGTTGGGTCAAATGTGAGTGTCCTCACAGTCTTTGACTCTTCTCTTATGACTGGCCAGATTATTTGCGCAGGCCTCGTGCTGAAGAGTGTAGGAGGGCTGCAGTGTGTCATACTGCATACTTAATACTCACACGCAGAAAGTTATTCCACAAATGACAACACAAGGAGACTTTGTTAGAGACGCATGCTTCAGAAGAAAATCCCAATGATGGCTACCCGTTATGTCATTTGTCTGAAGATAAAGTATTTGTTGTGCTAAATTCATTTTATTTTCCTGACTTGTCTTGAAAAGCTTTTTGTAAAATTAAGCACGATGTTAAAAAGAAGAAGAATGGTAATCTTGCAAAGTTCATAATCAAAGTTGTGGTTGTTCACCTCTCAAAGAAATAAGCGGGTCAAAATATATGGCCCGAAGTTTCAAATTCAGGTCCAGAAAGTAGAGAGCATGCCACAGTTTAAACAACTGGTGCTTTTATCAGCCTTGACCTCATTTACTTGCCAGCTCAGTTGATTAGAAGTACCTGTGGCTAAAGCCAAACTGTGGCAGGCGTTTTACTTCTACTTACCCTACCAGGAAGAAACACTACAACCAAAAAAAAAAATCATATGCCTTTAAAATACTGTAAATATTTTTCTGACAATGTCAATAACATCAACAATATTATCTTTGTAAAGGCAAAATTCATGTTACACGTTCTGTTGGCCCTCATGTGATGGATAAATTCTGTGACCTCTTGTTGCCCACTCATTGAAGTCACGAAAAAGGTCAGAGTAGTCTCAGTGGTCTCTCTCCCAGGAATCCAATCTTTTTCCTGCATTCTTATGTTTTGTGTTTGAGTGACGTATATTGTGAGGTTACTCCTCAGGATGTTTCCCCTCTCAGTCTTAAATACAAATGTCGGCCGACAGACATTAGCCATTGTCTTTCATTTCCTTAAGGGAAGCGAGCTTGTAATGTTTCTAACTACAGCACATGACTGCTTCAATAAAGGATACGACTAAAATGATTATTTAGCACAGTTGTGACACTTGAATAAAGCTGCTGTAATGTGGTTCATTTATTTAGATTCATGCTCGAACTTAAAGGTGAGGATTATCATAGCGTTCACAGTTTAAATGAGAGTTCGTATCCCGAGGTCGTTGCGTAGTTCGGTGAAAAGGATTTAATTCTGTAAATGGATGATGCCGAAATAACATACTTCACTCATTTACAGTCAAAACAAATACTGCATGCTGAATATGGTGCATCATGTCCTTGGCACTGACCTCCTTCTATATTGGAAAATCTGATTTAGCTTTGCATCTAATTCCTTTCCAAAACCAAAGAGCAGCTAAGCCACATAAAACTCCCAAGAGTAGAGTAGGCGCTCCAAGCGCCAGCGCCACGGTGGTCTCGGCCCCCACCGCGATCACCATGCCAGCCAACACCAGCACCACGGCGGCCGCTGAGGCCACACGGATGTTCCTTCCTTTCGACTTTTTCTTCTTTTCCTTCTCTCTCTCTTGCCTCTCCCTCTCCGCATCCCACACTTTTCTCTCCTCCTCCTTCTTCTCTTCCTCCTCTTGTTTCTTCCGTTCTTCTTCCTCTCTGAGCTTGCTTTGGGCTTTCTCGTACATTTCGTTTGTGTAATGTTTCCCGCCGTTGTCTTGTATCATTTCCTTGATCATGGTAACAAGCTCTTTGACCTGGACTCGATCATCTGCGTCGTTGTTGTTGAAGGCGTGATATCTGCGTCCGAACGTGATGGAGAGTCTACGCAGCTCCTTGCACTCCTTTAAGGCGTTGTCAGCTTTGGCCTGGTCTTTGCATGTAAATAGCATGATGGTGTACATGGATGCATCATCGCCAAAGTTATCCTGGATCCACTTCACAGCATTTCTCTCCTCCTCGGTGAACCTCACGCCGAGCCTGATCACGAGTAGGAAGGCGTGAGGGCCCGGCACCGACATCTTGACACATTCTTCAATTCTTGACTTTAATTCTTCCTCCGTGATGGCCGTGTCAAACAGGCCCGGCGTGTCAATGACCTGCACCGCAGTGCCATCCACTTCCCCGCTCTGCGTCTCACAGTGTTTGGTCACCGACACCGGGCTCGGATCCTCTCTGAAGGCAGCTCGGCCAAGTATGGTGTTTCCTGTTGCGCTCTTCCCAGATCCAGTCTTCCCCACTAGGACGATTCGAAGCCCTCCAGGCAGATCAACAGCTGTAAAGGAGATCACGATTCGGTCATTAGGCCTGACCATATTTTTCAATTCGGTTTTGTCATACAAGTCTGACTGTGATTTTTGTTTCTCTGTATAACTGCAACAAAAGAATTAGGTCCAAAAAGTATGACACAGAGCCAAAAAAATATATATATAATATAAAATAATAAAATAATATACATACATTATGACCATCTGTAAAACGAGAGTGATATATTTCTATCATTTTACTGAACAGTTAGAATTTAATAAGATTTTACTTTAATACTTCTCCAACTGTGTGACTCAATATAAAGACTGTAATGCCTCAAAAAGTGAAATATTTGACACTGCTCGTTAGATTGTGCAAGTGGTCAATGATGTGGCTGGTCAGTGTAGTTTTAATAAACACAACTCGTTAGTGTCAAAATATATCTAAGATAGTGTGAAGTTATTCTATTCAATCTTCTACGCTACAATGATTGCGAGTACATTGTACAGCCTGGAAAGCAACAGGCAACATTAATATTTGAGTATTTAACTTGAAGAAATTGGTTGACCAACTTGGGACTCACAATAATCATAAAGACAAAGGATAAGGATATAGAATAAGCATACCATCAACGTTATGCAGACCACACCCATCGGCTCGAGGTAGCGTTTTCTGCTTCTTTTCTCGCAACGGTATTGCTGAAAGGTCAGATAATCATGTAGACACACCAAGGGAAATGCATTATTCATCATTGTTCAAATTTCTGTTTCTGTCTTGATTATCATATTCAAAGTACGGCAGAAAGGGCAGTTAACCGTCACACAATCAATCTGTTATTTCTGATCAAATCTTTGTCTTACCTTCTGCCATTACTTTAAGTTTAATTTCCAGTGAGCCAATCTTCCTCCAAATTTGAATTGAGATCAAGCCAGCTTTGCCCGTTTGTTTGACTGGCAAACTTCTGGAAGCCCGGGATCAGCACAGGGGCTTCCTATTTCCTTGTATTGTCTTTAAATTCAATTTGAGACTGAATCCCTACATTAGCAGTCTAGCGCGCTCTGTATAACCTAAGAGGGTTGGAGAATCAACACAACTTCCATGTTTTGATATTATAAAAGTAAACACATGACCAGCACTCCTCCTCTTCAACTAATTAACATTAGTTGATTTGACTTGTCCTTTTGCTGAGCTGGTTTGTTGAGAGGGGAGGGAGAAGACATCACATCCTTCCTTTGGTGACTTCCCCTCCCCTCAAAAGCCAGACATTATAATATCTTCAGTCAAGCCTGGAGTGGCCCCTCTAGGGCATCAGGAGAATTCCCACTCAGCTGGGAATTTGTTCTTTTCATAGACCTTTCTGAGATAGCGCTTTCTCGTTGCAACGACATTTCTACTGGGAAAGTCTATGGTTCATCATACTTTAGAATTCTATGCCGTTCTCATGCAAAGTGTAATATACAATACACAAAAATTACATGATCTTGTAACACAGATTTTTTTCTCATTTTTGTGTCAGTCTCCCCAGTTTCCAGTCACCTTAGAAAGCATCATTTCATTCAAATTCAACTTTTAATATTAGGGGATGCCCGAGGCTTGTAAAATCCAAATTATTTGTTTCCAATACAGTCGATGACTGAAAAGGAAAATTCTCACTAAAAGCAGCTCTAAAGTAGATTTGTTTCTCGTACAGTTTTGTTGCAAAACCCAATTAGGTTTTGTATTTATTTGTGCTACTGATTACAATCAACACTCCCAGTAATATGCAACAGCATCATCAGCATCTTTAATTTGACCTAGTTAACTAAGAAAATGCACATCATTCTACAATAAACAAAAGCAATTGGAAATTAGTATTAGTACAACCATGTCGTATAACAAACACACATTGCACATAATTGTACAACAAAAAAAGCAATTGGAAATTAGTATGAGTACAATCAAGCAGTATAGCAAACACACATTGACCACAAGCAGTAATTAATAAGATAAGATGAGTGTGTTGGACACTGACAGGTGGCAGGCTTATTTGTTTACGTATGTGCTTGTTCTTTGCTTCTGATTGACTTGCCCTTTCATATACTTGCGTGACTAGTTGTCCACATATCTGTGTTGAATGATATCTCCCAGCTGCTGTGAACTAAGGACTGAATGGACTGTTGACAAACACAACGCCCTCACAATGATGCTAACATTTCCATCAGATGTCTGATGTCATACTGACTAAAGAGCGGTTAAGGTTATGATCCATCTGTGCTATGTCTGTGATACAAGTATATATTTAAATGCTGAGCAAGGTTCGCACCCAGAAGCAATCAACACAATATTTAGAAACAGAATTTTTATGACAAAATATATTGCGTTATAAGAATTATATCATTAAACATGGGCATTGATAATCCAGCAGTATTACATTCTTTAATAGATAGAACACACTGATGAGCTCAACAAAATCAAAACAGTTAAAAAAAAGGAAAAGGCAAAATGTCATTGCTCAAAGAATCATAGAAAGACTTGCATTATTTCAGCAGAAAGCCATATTTTTTCAATAAAATCAATAGCTATTTTTATTGCAAAAAAAAATCTAATGGTACACGCAGACGGACATATGGACGGCCGGACGGATGGACGGACGGCCGGATGGACAGACGGATTGATAGATGGATAGCTGCATGGTAGCAGGGCGGAAAATCACAACAGCTTCAACTAAAAAGTTAAAAAATTAGAAAACAGGACAGATCTTACGTAATACTGCACATAGGCACAGTCCAAGCATCGTTATCCTCGTTTTTCTTTTTCCATCAATGAAATATAATACAAGACTGAACTGAGCGTGAATTTCTCTGAGTATCTGAGTTTGCCATATGCGGCATCAATCAGTGAAACTTGATGCTGCATATTCGCAAACTGTGTACCTTGTGCATTTCCGACCCCACTATGGGAGCACACAGTGTGACTTCTCATTGTTTACAGATGACTGTTCACCTGTTCAAATGCGTGTGGTTTTGTCTGTGAGTACATAATTGACACTAAAGTGTGCACTCCAACCTTACTCTAGGCACAATATGTGTCTCTTATATACCTAAAGATCACCGACTATTAAAATGAATGGCTGAAACCAGTCAACGCATTTTTATGTTTCCATGAATGCAGCTGCTATTACTATTATTTATTTATTTAGATCTCTTGAATACGACGGGCCGTGATAATCATGGGGGTTGGGATTAATTGTTGTATGAATTTTACAATTAAAATCAATTAACGTGATTAATTCCATTACGCAGACTGATTGGTTGCTGCAAGCTGCTCCAAATCTTCCTCAAGGGAAAAAAATAGAACAAAAAAATCATGATTAGCGTCAAGTCGACATCACACCAAAGATGTCAGAGTCGAGCAGTTAACTTGACTAAGATTTAATTGCATACTGGTTAAGAGTGGCTCGAGGAACACAAGACAATTAAATGACTGGACAATCCTATTTCTTTGTCACTGCTGTTTTATGTCCTAAAACACAACATTGTCTCTATCTGCTGATTAGACATAGTGATTTTTTTTATTTTGTTTTTATTCACTAAGTTGAGCTTTTTTACTATACGGGCAACCTCCCTACAATATCATGACGATTATTGCATCTTGAGCTTCATGCTGTGATCCTATTGTGACATTTGGATATAGGTCGACAAAACAAATAAGGCGACGAGTTGACTACTCTGTACAAATCCTAACACATACAAACACAGAGACACACAAAGAATGAGTTGAAAGGAAAATAAAAGACTTCTTCAAAACTGAGAAAAACTCAAGATTTATTCTAATTTCATGTGACGTGCAACCGAGAAAACACACTTTCTGCATAAGTCAGAAATAAGGTTTTTCATGTCAGAGGATGTTTTTTTAACAGTGTGTTTGGTCTCTCACTGTATCTGACATCTTTCTTTCGTTTTGCCAGTCTTGTGTGCACTTTGTGGTCCAGTGACTTGTCGTAGCTCAGCGCTGAAGCTCGGCCTACTGGCCAGCGGGTACAGCAAGCCGCAGGCGTCATCGTCCCCCATCAGTTGGACTGGAAGGTGACCGGTGCGCATGGCTTGATATGAATGGAGTGACAATTTGCGGTGTTGTGACGGTCCAGTTTCAGCCGGAAGCCCGCCTCGCTTTGCCAAAGCCTCAAATACTTTCTCCAAATTGGTGCTGTCCTTTGCTGAGGTTTCAAAGTAGGCGCAGTTTTCACCGAGAGCACGGAGAACCTCTACACGGGAGACTTCCCTCTCACCTTCCTGGAGATCGACTTTATTAGCGCAGACCACTAAGGGGAGCTTCTGCTGAGTAAAATTGTGTGGGACTTTAGTTAGTTTGGATTTGGCTGCCAGGATCTCCCGTCTGAGAGCGCACACTTCTTCAAAGGAGCTTCTGTCATTCACGCTGAAGACAAGCAAAAAAATGTCCCCTGTAGAAACAACAATATGGATTTATTACTTTCAATTAGTAATTTACACTTTTCATCATGGGTGTCAAATTCAAATGGCAATTTGTTTGCTTGGCATTGTGTTCACTCAATATATTAAACAAAGAATGTAAAAAAAACAAAGGCAGTACCTATCCAATTGATTTTTGGCACAGGGTACATTACAGCATAGCAATCAAATGAGAGATTATCATGGCTGCTGTGAGGAATTGTCACTTATCATTTGTCTGAAAATGTTTATTTATTCATTAGAAATATTTCATTCCATCTCTCGGAGACAGCAACCTGCTGTGACTGGCAGAGCGTTAAAATGCTCTTCAAGATCACCTTCAAAAACACCTGTTGTCATTCATACAACAGAATAGCCTCCTGCAAATGTTTAAACAGGCTCAAATTGTGAGTAAATTGACACGAAATTTCAGAATTCACTTTTGAGGCTGATTTTTTCCATGTATGAGTGCCTTAATGGGGAAATACGACGCGCAATATGATAAATAATATACGCACCAGTAAGGATAGACAATCGCCGCTTGGCTGGGAAGTCCCTCTCCCCGGATGCATCTAAAACATCAATTTGGTAAGTTTCGCCGCGTATGCGGAACAGTTTTCGGACAAAATCCTCAGACGTGGGCTGGTACTCCTCCACGAATCCATCTCGCAAGTACCGCCGCAGGATGGAGGTCTTGCCGACTCTTGGCGCACCAAGAACCACGATGCGTTTAGAGTTTTGAGGCTTGGTAGAGAATGAATGCTCATGTCGGGGTTCTTGACCTATTTGCCGTCGCCGCATTTGGCAATGAAGAAGCAAAGCTGCCAGCTGGTCTAGTGGAGAACTCTTGCACATCTCACAGTTAGTCGGCTGTCTCGTGGTTGCGCCCGGGCGCGTCTTCTTGTCCTGCCGCCACTGAGACGTGGCTACTTTAAGTATCCCCAAACCTACTTTGATCCCCGACGAATTGAGGTTTTGCGATGCGTTTTTGTACGCCAATAGGACTTTGGAGGACCAAGAACTCTGCGCGTCTCTGCTGTCAATGAGCTGGGAGCTATCCGGAGAAGAGCATGCGCAGAATTGCTGGGGTGTCTTTGCACCAGTAGATATGCTCCCAATTTCCATTGTTTTTGTAAAATGTTCTATCCGTGTGTGAAAGAGCGTGCTAATATTTGGCTCCGTGACTCCTCTGTTCTGCTCATTTATAGCCTCAACCACGTGATCCATCTGCGTCATGATGCTCGCCGGAGTGCGTTTTTCACCATGCACATTAAGATCTTTTGAGTGATGTTCTGAATCTTCTGAAAAACCTGAATGAGATCACTGAAGTGACTCATTAGTATTTAAATTCTCTGGCGAGCAAATGGATTGTTTTTTTTTTAATTATATTCATTTTATCTTGTAAATAATCATTTTGGCCTGCACAATAGTGTGTTGTTAACGTATTCCTGGTTTCTATAATTGCAGTGTAACAGTAACAGGTGACTGCATTTCCCAATGAAGGACCTCTCCGATTTGGAATTTACATTCCCTCGTCACACTCACTGACGTGTGTCAAATATAAGTGTGCTGCAGCACTAAGCATTACGGTAAACACGTGTGCGCAGTTGCTAAGTGCATTTGACAACAACCCAACATGCGCAGCTCACTGCCTGACGACGGCAAGTATTTGAATGAAAACTATGTTCAGTAACTCTGCTTGTTTGTGAATTGTTTGTATGGGTGATGGTTTTGTGCTATTTTGTGTAGAAACGTATATCCCCCGTGAATAGTTATATCCAATGCATAAAGACGTCATTGAAGCAAGCGATGATGACGCAATCCAAAAAATTTTCCTGCACAGTAACGAATCCTGCAATAATATGTTGAGTATCCATACATGTGTCATTGATCACTTTGGAACGTTGCTGGGATACGTCAGTGTATTTACCATCTTGGATGTGGCAGATCTTGCCAGTCTAAACTATTGCATGAAGTCGTGAATTCTATAAAGCATCTTTGTACATAGTAGGGATGTAATCATAATTTTCAAATGTAACATAGCAAATATTTTTTGTGTGGTGCTACATAGAGGAATGGGTAGAACCGCACTAAGATAAGAGAAAAATTGTGGTTTGTGAGGTTTTGATGATCTATTCCAGCTGACTACTGTTTTTGATTTTCCGTTGCAGATTCATAAAACAGCAAGCTACAAACAACAAGCCTATGGCTCATGCGTTCAAAAACCAGGCAGCAGATGTGAACAAAAACGCTCATCCACTGACTCGGCACCTTGCATCTCGATCTTTGATGCATTTAGGTGTGTTGTGTTCACAATGACACAATTCTCAGGATGTTGTACTTATGGAGAAAATGTGTCTATTCTGCAAAAGGCGTGTCTTCGGGATCTGAAGGCTTTCAGTACGATGACAGTGGGATGCTTCTTCCTCATAGCATCCTGGGTACTTTGGATGGCTTTCGAAAGTACCTGGAGATGAGAGGAGAGACAGAGGTGAATTCTAAATGTTACTTTTACATTTATACATATTATATTTATAGATATATATTTGCCCGTCCTTGCATGAATTGTTCTAAAATGATTCAAATGATTATCTTTTTAATCTTTGCATCCATGTTGAACCTCTTCCAGTTGGTTAGAAAAATACCCGATTCTAGAAGAGACCCTCTATCCCAGGTCCTAAGGATGCATCCTCCCGAGGGAGTACAGAACCAGCAAGATGTTCCTTCGGGCCAAAGAAACATCCAAGCTAATGCCCTGCAGAAATGGGATGAATACATAAGGCAGCGCAAACGACAACAGAACAACTTATCTGGTGAGCTGATTATAAATATAGATATATTCCCTGTCAAAGCGTTTGGTGAACTCTTGGTGTTATTATTTTTTTTTTATGCATTTTGACAATCCCATCTGTCCCCAGGACGCCTCCACAGACCAGTAGAAAACTTACTGATGAACCGAGATTACCCTTTCAAAGAACTAGAGCAGCAAAGAGAACTTCTACGTCGAGTCTTGCCACTCGTCCAGTCAGGATATGTATGACCCAATTTTTTATCTATGTTTTGTAATCTGGATCCGTTTAATGTCACTTGCCAAATAATAAAATATAGAGATTTATTTTGACTGTCTTGATAGGATCTTCAACCTCGTGTATATTTGCTTCAATGCCATATAGGGGGACCGTGTGGGAAGTGAATTTTGGAGTTTCCCCCAACAATATGGAAATGAATTAAGTGGCATCAGAGCCACTCTGACACAGACGGAACGAGGCATTCGGAAACCTGTCACGATTATTGGACAACCACACAGCATACTGCAGGAATCTGGTAAAGTATCACACACAGAGTCACACACACACAAACACACACACATGCACACACTGCATAAAAACATATCCAAGCAATGCGAGTGATTTACTGCGACGAGTTTAGCGACACCCAACGGGGGAAGCTGCACATTGCAATATAAAAAATATTTCAGTTAATAAGGAGCTTCTAGATACCGATTTAATAACCATAACAGAACCATAATAATGAGTCTGGTGATTACTGTTATTTTTTAGCAATGTGTTATAAACCTGCATTTGCCATTGCAATTATACAATAGTGAGTCTTGGACCTGCTACCTTCCATTCCCAATGCCTGACATACTGTAGTGGCTGAGGTGTAATACACTTGGCCAAAGCCTTGTTTTTTTATTTATTTAGTTTTTTTTTATCCTTCTGGGAAATGCTTAGGAATCACTTGTGCTGAGTTGCTGTATCCAGCCTCTCAGATTGTGGACCCAAATAAGGACATGCATCAACGTGCACTTCAAGAAGTCCTGCAGGGCTTGGAACTCAACAAGAAGGTAATGCAAATTAATGTATGTATTTCATCCCCGAATGCGTTTTCTATATGTCAGTCTGGTTCACCTTAATATATCAATGCAATCTTCTCTTCTGATTTGGTGTTTTACTTTATAAGTACATAATGCCAACTTGAAATGTTTAATATTTAAAGTGATGCTACTAAAATCACCAAGAAATTTCAGTGTTTGTATATTTCATTTAAAAAAAATCAACCACAGAACTGACACAAAAAAGTTTTTACATATGCAGTGAAATTCCTTTTGTTCGTGTTACGGATGTCCAAGTGTGCCCATGCAGTACTTTTGTGCAACCTAATTACTTTGGCTGAGACAGAAGGGAATGTCCAAATTGTCAAAAAGATTTGTTGATTGGCCACATTATCCAGTCCCTAGCTGAGGTATCAGAACATCAATGTTCTGCATTATAATTATGATATCAGCAGGGGCAACCAGTTCTCAATTACTCGAACGTACCAATTGCACATTATGGACTCATTTATTCATATTCCACCCTTTTCAATTATTTGTGCTGTTGACATAAGCAATTATATCAACGTGTTCTATCGAGCTGTAGACTACCAATATATGTGCAGAATCTTCTGAAACACTAGAAATTATTGCAACATGGTGAGACCACAACTTCATGTGTGGTAAAAGATGAAAAATTATTGAATCTGTAATTTGACCTGAGACTTAAAATGGGGAGAATTCTGAGCCAGAAAATGCACATACTTTGTACAAAAGGCACGTGTGACATGATTAGAAGATAGAGTGTAATAATTTAAATAATCGGAATGTTCCATTTTAATTTTAGGATCTCAGTAAACTGGAGGTGATTGGTTCCAGCGTACCTGTTGTTAAAGACTCCCACCATGTACTTTTGGAAGAGGAAGAGAACGATCCCGAGATAAAAAATGAGAAAATGTGAGTAATGTGTGTCATCTTGCTCAGGTAACTGCGAGACAATCCTGATGTCCAGACATTGCTCGAATTGAGGGAAAATTGTTGGCTTACGTTCACCATAACTCATCAATATGTCATTAAAATTTTAGAAGCTAATTTTAAAGATATTATTTTTGTTGAATTTCCAATGTAACATGTAATTTACCACCATGCTGAGTATGGATTTCATATAATTTGTAGCTCTCTTCACTTTATGTGCCAATACCAAATATTTGGTAATAATAATAATAATAATAATAATAATAATAATAATAATAATAATAATAATAATAATAATAATAATAATAATAATAATAATAATGACTACCATCCTTAAAAATCAGATTACCAGCATTTGTATTTTTTGTTTTATTTTCTTCCAGTAAGTCACTGGAAGATCAGTCTGATACTCTCCACATTCCTGCCATGACGTTCGCTGGTCGGCGTGCAAACTGGACCGGAAACACTTCCAGTCTGCAGGTAAAGAATGGCTTTCTTCCACTATTGTGAGTATATTGGTAGTTCTGTCGAAAGTCTCCTACGTTTATCAGATCTTATATGTGTTGACCAGGGAACGGTAGGAATCAGCACGACAGTAGTATTTGAAGCTCATGTTGGGGAACGAGTTCTGTCTCAACTGGAGATATCCAATGTGGGTTGCACAGCCCTCCTCTTCAGCTGGCAGCAGCTTCCTCTGCAGCAGAACTTCTCAAACCTGCAGTCCCATTCAAGCCGCCCACATTTCTACTTCAACACCTCCTCAGGTCACATCATCACTTGTTTGATGGACACTACAGGGTTACAGAAATGTATCTTTGAGAGTTTTGTCTTGACGTCAAAGCAAGCCTCAAATTGCTTAACTTTCCATCATTCTTCTCTTCCATTTAGGGGTCATCCATCCAGGTGAGACCTTGCAAGTGGAGTTTATTTTCAAGTCCTCGAGGCCAGGCATTTTTACTGAGCAGTGGCAACTCAAAACCCACCCATTGCTGCTACAAGGAGCCTCAATTCAGGTCACACTGAAGGGGGTTTCACTTTTGCAGGACAGAACAGCAAGTCAGAGACAATACATAGAGGTATGATCCACATTGTCAAGGGAACAATTATTTTACCTTCTGGTATACACAGTACAGTGGCGCCTTGAGATATGAGTTTAATTTGTCTGAGAAGGAGTGGACTGCAGAAAAAAAAACTGTTGTTATTGTTGTTGTTGGTGTGTCTACAGACGAAGTTGGAAGAGACAGCTCGACTGGAAATTTGCCGGAGGATTGTCTATGAGGTACTGCGGGGAATTCAGACTCCAGAAAGGTCCACCTCTCCTGCAGAGCCATACACGGTATATAAAAAAAAAAAAAGAATCACCTCTTCATCTAATTTATTGGTGCATAGCTATCTGATGATCTTGAACTTCTCACTAATGCCCCTACACTATAAAAAGAGTTATGTTGCCATGTTACCTAACTGGGTTGATTGAGAAGTTGATTAAATTGTTTAAAATAGGACCTAGCCAAGAGTCTTAAATGACCCAATTACAGAGAGATCCATCATAAAAAGTGTAATTTGAATGATGATATGATGATAATATGATAATATGACATTATTTTGTGTGGTTTTGTCCGTGAGTACATAATTAGCGCAAAAGTGTGCACTCCACCTTACTCTAAGCACAATACGTGCCTTTTTTTAAAACTAAAGATGACCTACCACTAAAATGAATGACTGAAACCAGTCTTCTCTAAAGTTTACGGCGAACCCATTTCTATGTTTCCATCGATGCAGCTGCTATTACTAACATTACTTATTTATTTTATTTATTTTATTTATTTTATTTATTTTATTTATTTTATTTATTTTATTTATTTTATTTATTTTATTTATTGTATTTATTGTATTTATTTTATTTATTTTATTTATTTTATTTATTTTATTTATTTTATTTATTTTATTTATTTTATTTAGATCTAGTGAATTCATGACCCTTTATCCAGTCAAGCTAGTGCCAGTTGCGTTTGATTCTTGCATCACCACAACATCCTGATTCAGACAGGTTGTTTTGGTGAATTTTAGTCCAACATTTTATCCTTCTTTGTATTTAGTTGCAGTATATTGAGCAATCAGAGGAGGACCTAAATAAGCTTCTGCAAGAAATGAATCCAGAACACATCTGGGACATCTCTGATACATCCAGACAGGTAGAAACATTATGTGATAATGTACTTTAATAAGACATATTTACATCCTCTTTGTATTTGCTGTGCTTTCTTTGCCCATTAAACCATTTGAGAAAATAACACAAACTTAGACTGACCAATAGTATAGTTTTGCAAATAAAATGTGAAATTGAGCACATTTTCACACAGGAGGTTTTAGCCCGATGCCAGCAATTTTATATTCAGTGTTTTTTTTTCCCCTCTTTCTAACAGATGAGTCACAGGTAAGCTACAACCTACTACTCTCAGGGGAGCTATGGTAACGGAAAACTAAAGCGTTGGAGCTGCATTGGTCAAAATCATTTTGCTTTAAACTGCCTCAAACAACACTGTTTGCAATCTCCCAAATTTACATAAGCGGTAGAAAATGGATGGATGAAACAGTTCAGTATTCACTTAGTCGTCATGAATATAATTATATTTTTGACAGGCTGATCCTCTGGACGATGAAACGGACTCTCGGCGTGCTTCGATGGATAAGCTCAATGATGATGAGCCAGATGCAAACTGTGATGACACGCAAGACAACACAGTTGAATGATTTGGGTGCATCAGAAATAAAATGATAAAAGTGTACTGGACTACAGTCATATCTCTGTTCAACTTTTATTACATAAAAATATAGGGCCGATATTATTTTGGGGATTGCACCATCTTGGTGCACCATCTGACATCCCATTTGTTTAAACTTTAAACACTGCAGGACTGCAATTTCTCTTTAAATTGTGAAGGCTCAAATACGGGCCGGACCGTGCTCCTATTTAAAGCATCGTGATCATATAGTGTATTAATAAATTTTTCAGTTATCCCAGTGATGATCCTGGTGAATCCTGACTCATTCATCCTCGCAACAGTCACGACCGTGGGCCGGTGCAGCGCTGACTCTGCACAAAGTAAAACAGACGCCCCCTTCGCACTCCCCTTACTCCACGCGTGTGTGGTATTGGTGTGTGTCGGTGAGTGAGGTGGGGAAAGGCAGTGGGTGAGCTTCCTATGCGGATTTTACTATTGACTCCCCGCCCGGGTTCCACGCACCAAAACCGGGATTTAGACAGTCCGCGGGGGTCTTCACCTGGGTCGGCATTTGTTATCAACGCTGCGTGTTTCACTGTGGTCACGAGGCAAGGGAGGACATCATCTTGGACCTGCAAGGGGGAGAGGCAGTGCGGCGAGGGAATGAGCAATGGGAAAGGTAACCGGAATGAGACTGATTTATTTGTGCTATCGGGTTCATTTATTTGGGAATATCATACGTGAATTTTATTTATTTACATATTAGATGACGCATAGTCGCTAACGTTGGGAGTAAAGGTGTTTGTATGAGGGGGCGTGTGTTATGTACGTGAGGAGGTGGTGGTGATGGTGAGGGGGCGCCCTGAGCATGCTCACGCATGATGAAGACCGACTATGGACGCCCTCGGCAGTCGCCACCTGAAATATGCAGTAAAGAACTTCTGCTTTATACACGCGGCTCGCCGTGCAACGTGGTGACGTAGGCATCAGTTCCTTCATGGACTTCATCATGCAAAATGGGCTATACAATGTACAGTCACATGTAAAGGTCACTGAAAGACTTAAGAATAAAAACATGCTACCATGAAGACAATAATGGTTTTGGTTGAACTTGCTATGACTATTTCCATGTCAATCAGCCTTTCCCAAACTTCAGGCATTGTCAGGTATGCAGGCTGAAATACATTAAACATAAGCTACAGTGTATCGACCATCAAGCAGGGGCAACTTCAACAGAAAGGATAATTGACTATCCAATTGGCTGGTGAACTGTCCATGGTACCCCACTTCTTGCCCAACTGGGATAGACACCTGTTACCTGTGACCAGACCATAAAGACAAGCAATATTGAACATGTCAAGGATGAAAGAATTGTTTTGTATTCTGCAGTGATGTTAAACTGCACTGGATCATACTGATGGCTATCTATAACAATTGGCTTACCCTATGAGAAAGGCAAAACATTAAACATCATTATCATCACATACTCTATGATGCAATTCAGTTTCAATACAAGCATGTGAGCATTTGTGTCACCTTGGGTTAATGTACACAATGTGAATAATTGGTGACCAAAGGAGGATGTAGTGTACCTTTTACATAAACTCAAGTGGAATAGGCTCCAGCTTCTGCAGGAACAGGATAAGTGTGGATCGATGGATGGGTGGATAATGCTAGTTTTGTTGGATGTTATAGCAATCCAAGATGTTTTTAAGGGAGTCCATCATCCCAAGAGGAACGGAATTCAGTTATTTGGGGAAACCTAATGGTAAATGAGTCGGATGAGAATGCTCCAGGCATGTAAGGTAACCTTGACCAAGGTATCTAATCTAACTCAGTTGGTGTTGTGACTGCTGCAAAACCCAAACAGTGCTCCACTTTGGCACTCATCATGTCAGCACTATTGAGTGAACCGTGTTGACGATTGTCATGAGCTGCTATGTCCAATCTTGAATAGTACATGTAAAATAAATACAATATAATCAAAACCGATATTAATTGTTGTGCATCGAGTCTACAAAGTGCTAACTGCAATGCCTATTAAGCACTGTCAGTGATGCCAAGGCGGATTTAGCAGAAAGTTGATCCTTGCGGTAGCCGTGCCCTTCAGTGCTTTCCGTTTATGTATAAGCAATGAGACCACTAAAACTGCCCTCCAAAAGAGGACTGACTTAGTTAGGTTCAGGAGGAGAAGTAGACTCACATTCTCTTCACAGGAGCCCCCATAATCAGTTCCCTTGTTCCTGCCTTCATCGTTTTCGTAGAGAAAAAAAATATGATGTGCACTGACCTCAATAAGCTAAGCTATGAAGAAGCCTCATCAGACACCTGATTGCCAGTGCTTCTGACCTACTTCCTCCTGAGTGTGCACCAAATGTGAGCCACTCATTCACTTACTACTACCATCAATTATTATTCCCATTGCTTTTTGAGAATAACCTGTCCAGTTCCACACACATGGGGATGCTGTGTAAAACCAAATAAAAAATCTGACCTGAAATCTATATTTGACTGAATATAATCCAAAGAAAAATCCTACACCAGGTCTCCTGATAAAGGGGACGCATTAATTTGCCCTAGTTGCTTCTTCAGTCCCTTTTCTCTTTTTCAGCTTCACCTGTTGAAGGCCTGCTCTTCACTTACGATCACTCTGACTCCTCCATCACCTGTCAACATGACAACCTCATCCCTGCGTAGGCAGGTGAAGAACATAGTTCACAACTATTCCGAAGCGGAGATTAAGGTACTGTGTGGTCTTTGTGTGTCAGTGATGGGTGATGGAGGATGAATAAAAAAAGGGAATGTTATGCTTCGGAGCAAAGTGCTAGTCATTGTTCTTGTCTTGTCTGTAGGTTCGTGAGGCAACCTCTAATGATCCATGGGGGCCGCCATCGTCTCTCATGTCAGAGATTGCTGATTTGACCTTTAATGTGGTGGCTTTTGCTGAAGTCATGGGCATGGTGTGGAAGCGCCTCAATGACAGTGGCAAGAACTGGAGACATGTCTACAAGGTGAAAGACACAGCTAACTTGCATGTGTTACACTTTACGGATAGGTGCTGCTGATATTTTGGTCGCCCACCTAGCAACACGAGGGCAGGAAAACACTACACCCCTCAAAACTGAGTGTCGCTATCGATGTAAAAGCTAAGTTTTTGATTTAGCCCTCATATCGGGCTCATTTTTCTCAGTGTAAGGAGTAAGTGAGCTCCAAGCTTGTGTTTTGCTTCTATATCAATATAGTGAAGGTGTAATGACATTGAGCAGTGTGTCTTTTGACTTCAGTCCCTGACCCTATTGGACTACCTACTGAAGACGGGATCAGAGAGAGTGGCTCAACAGTGTCGAGAGAATGCATTCACTATTCAGGTACGGCACAGCAACTACAGAAATACTAACACAGACCGTATTGTATGTTGACAATTTAAAACAACCTGCAAAAAGTTAATGACAGCATTAATACATATGAAAAGTTATTTCTAAGAATGTTTCTAAATATTTATTTTTGGATTGTTTTTACAATCGTGCCTTACAGTTTTAAATCATCACTGATTTTTTTTGAAGTAGGACCCCAATTATGGCGATATGAACCCATTGAAAATCCATCTACTGCAACCATGTACAAATAAACCAGAGGATTGTCTTTTTCTTGGTTCAGACGCTTCGTGATTTTCAATATGTTGACCGTGATGGCAGAGACCAAGGGGCTAACGTCCGAGAAAAATCGCGCCAACTGGTGTGTCTTCTCCGGGATGAAGACCGTCTTCGTCAAGAGAGAACTCAAGCGCTGAAGACCAAAGAGCGAATGGCCGGTGGAGCGGGTAGTGGCGGAGGGGCCATGTATGGAGGAATACCCTCATCCTATCATCCGGGCAGGCGGACTAGCCAGCCCAGCATGGCTGCACTCTACGGGGAAGAGTTGAGCCGCTCCAGAGGTTCTCCATCCTCCTTCAACTGTGAGCGTTCAGTCGATTCATTACACTGCGTTGGGGTTTTTACAACATTAGGTCAGCATCACACTGCCTTTGCTGTCCCAGAGCTTCTGCTATTGCACACACATCTATTTGCTTCGGCCTTACACCAACACACACACCCATACATATCACCATGGCACCCTCCTTATTGTCCCTCAGCAGCCTCATCTTCATCTCCTCGAGATGCCTCTGAGCTGGAACAGGCTCGACCACAAACCACTGGGGAAGAAGAGCTTCAGCTCCAGCTGGCTTTAGCCATGAGCAGAGAAGAGAATCAGAAGGTACAACAACAGTCCACCTACTCCAGATGGTGCATTAGCTATCATTGATCAGTTCAGTTATGCTATACATTTTTTTTCCAAATGGACCACACTTTATCTTTGCCAACCAAGTTCATATAATTTCAAAAAATATTGTACTGTATTGCATTAATCTGTTCCTCTCCCTAACAGAATCTCGGTAACATACATTTTACTAAAAGAAAAAATCTCTTAGCTACCATTGTGATTCAAAATCAACCTACGTGATATCAGCAAAAATAATTGCCGACACATTACCGAGTTAACGTCATGTATCTTTCACAAAGAATCTGATGTGCTCACTGATGATGTCAAAGATGCCAACCCTGCAGGAGCGGCGCTGTCGTCAAGGAGACGTGTCAGTCCTGCAGAAGGTCGTGATTGAGAGCAGGAGAGCGAGCCAGTCAGGGACACAGGAGGTGAGTAAGAAAACATTTGTGCACGATTTTTGTGTGGGCGTATATTCTATCTATGATTGTGCACTTGCATATTTGTTCACTTGTGTGGAGAGAGTGATACGAAGCAAAAAGACATACATCAGCAGAATGAGAGTGAAAGGTGGGAGAGGGGAAAGAGGTGCAGCTGTATGATAACGCGTTTGTCTTGTCTAACCTTGAGCACAACGTGACATTAACCGCAACACAATCTCCTTATCTGGTTGCACAGAAGTCCCTATTGTCATTGGCCGGTTGGTTGGCAGGCCAATCAAAGTTGCTTACTGATGTATACAATAGTTTATACGCATCATTCACATGCATGTACATAAATACTGTACATAATCTACATATCTTAGTATGATTCTGAAATTGCAACCCATCGTGTTTGCAGTTTAATACCACTTTACATTTCCATAATTGATTATTTTGTTTGAAAGTGGCAGGAAGAATATGGTGAATAAATGAAGGTGTGTTTGAATCACTGCATGAGGAAACACCCACACAGGTTTGAAGCTTAGTGATACCACATGACTTAAAACACCCTGTTGGGGAAACTGCAGTGCAGTAGAGGTGTTTGTTTTAATATAGCACTTTCCAAGTCTCTTAATGAAGTAAGTGAGGAATGCGTCGCTCCTTTGTCCCTCGGCTTGTACTGCTGCAAACATCATTACGCTGTCTCTCCATGAGGGAATGCCCAATTGTCCCTCGATAAACAATCAATCGTTGGGGCTTCCAGCAACAAAGTCACCTTATGTGCTCATCTGCCTCCTCACTGCAGATGCTTGCCTTTCTATTTGACTGCTCCATCATAGAAAGTTTGAATTGCAGTTGGATTCCAATTCAAACGCAAGTGTGGTTGTCCTTACGTCTTTATATGAGCACATTGATGACCAGTCCAGGGTGTAGTCTACCTTTTTCCTCAAAGTCAGCAGAGGACTTAAGAACAGGATAAGGGGGATAGAAAATGGATAAATGAATGTATTTGATTTGAATGCAGGATTTGAGTATTGAAGGGATATAATTGATCATCGGTCATTCCATTTATTGACTCTAAACCAGCCAGTAGGCTAGAGTCAGCACTATATACAACAAATAAGAAATATTTATATTTATAATAAATAATTTATTATTATGATGAATATTTGATGAGATGATGAAGACAATCCTACTTCTTCCAGTTTGTCATCTTAACTTTGTTATGGTCTTTAATAGAGATGTCCAATATTTGTTTCTCAAAAAGCCTCATTGTCATCTGACCTGATCATGCAGCTTGTTATGCAAAATTGTTATCGGGATCAAATTCAACTTGACAATTTATTGCTATTGAAGCATATAACGAATCATAAACTATTAAATCAGCATGACTCGGACGTTTTTTAAAATATTGTTTGTTGATCAATTCTCATTTTGTACTGTGTTTATCGCTGCACTAAAAGCAAACCCAACATGCAGAATTGCAGTAACTACATTTTGCATATATTCTCTTCATGGATTAAAAGCATTTTAGGCATGCACAGAAACTACAAATCATCAAACATTGTGCACAAGTCTATGAAAACAATTCTATTATATGATATATCCATACTACTTTATTTCTTCTATAGTCGACAATGCTGGACCTTGTAGACGTCTTTGGTGCATCGTCTGAAAGGCCACCTCCGCCTGGTGACCCCTGGGACGCTGCCCGGCCTTCCTGTAACATCACTTCTGACCCTTGGGATTCTGTAGGTGAGTGTCCTGTCATGTTCACACAACAGTGAGAGAGAAAAGGGATCATGTTTCAAACATCACTACACACAAAGCTTGCTTTCTCCATCTTCACAGCCGTCCCATCCTCGAACGCTGCTAATCCATGGGCCCCTTGGGCCGACTCGTGCAGAGAGCCATGGGAGGCGGCGCCCACCTGCAACCCTCCAGTCAATCACACGTGGGAAAGATCAAACGAGCTCGGTAATTTCCAGAATCACTGGCTCGTTTGCTTGACTTTCTTTTTATTTGTTATAATATCAAAGTGTATTTCATCAATGAAACATGGTTCATGCAGAGAGTGATGGGACATATATGGAGAGTCCACATGAAACGGAGAAGCCTCAGCAGGATTTTCCTCAATTGTCTTCTTCTCAGCCAGAGAGTCAAACAGGTAAAACAAGTCACAAATGTACAGTTTGTGTCGTATACAAATTCATCAAGTGTAGTATTTACTCTCTATTGCAATTCCACAATGACTAATCTCTGTGCAGATTCTGAAGTACGTGAGACTGAAGACATGTTCTGTGGAGCAGATGATCCATTCAGAAATGAAGCTCCGGTGAAACCTCTGCTAAATGGTCGGGACTCAGACAGTCCAGAGATGTTGGATCCGTCTCGACTCGCACCGCCTGTAAGCACTACGCCACGTATGTGTCAGACCCCTGAAGCCTTTCTTGGACCTACGGGGGCCTCATTGGTCAATTTGGACACACTGATACCCCCAACTCCGCCAAGCAAGGCGCACAACAACCCCTTCCTCTCAGGTAGTAGCTTCGAGTAAACTTATGAGAACAGAATCTAAGTTTTAGATTTCTAACCAGTGAAATGTCCGCACTCGCAGGTCTGAGCAGTCCATCTCCTACCAACCCCTTCCACTGTGACCAGCCTCGCCTTACCCTCAACCAAATGCGGCCATCCTCGACATCTCCGCTCACCCCGCACATGCTGTCCTACAGTCCATCACTTCCACTACCTCTCCTTCACAGAGGGTCAACCCTTCCCTCTTCGCAGACCCAGCCTCCCGCCAGACTTATGGACCTTCCCTCCAACCTTCTCCAACCAATGCTCCCCCTCTCTTCGCAGCCCATGGCTAACATTCAATCCCAAGCACAGACACAGAGCCACAACCCGTTCCTCTGAGACTTCATTCGCTTTTGCCATTTGCACACTCTGGACTATAACTTGAACCTGAACCAGAGTCAAGATCTTATTAAATGTCTGTCTGTGTGCACACATGAAATGGATCAAACATCGACTGGAAATTCAGCAAGCCTCATGATATTGCAGGAACGTTTTTGTCGAGGTATCTTCAAATCTATATTACAGTGCACTTCTGTCCCTGTCCATCTAATTTCATCAAAATCCTTATTGCAGCATTAATAATGCTATGGTTACAATAGCAAAACTGTCCATTGATAAATTGTTCACTAATTTGACAGGTTGGGCTCTGTATTTTCATTCCTAGCACAAAGCGCTGTCTAACTGCACACAGGTGGCAATTTCTTTTTTTCTTTTTTTTTTGTATTATGCTTGATCACGCAAACAGAATAGGCTTTGTGCTACTGTGCACTGTTGCGAGGGAAGCAGGTGACTCCCAGCCAATCCGAGTGACTCCCTTTATTAATGCATTAATTTCACCAGAGGGAGGCACGCATCACAGAGAAAGGTGTGCACGTGGTCTACCTATATGAGGAAGGACTTTCTGGGGTGCAGACAGGAGATCGATCTCGGAAAGTATATTTACAGTTAAAGGAACCGCAAGAAGATCTCTTGAGGATGATGTACTGGGCTGCACAATATTTGTGCCGCGCAGTCAGAAGGATGCTAATAGTAAAATAATTTTTAGATGATAAAAATATTTTAAGGTGATAATGATTACAGGTATAATTCGTTCAATTCATTTCTACGATGATTCAGATTGTTCCACATCATTTTTATGAATAATATCATGAAAGCCACCACACACAAAGCGCAAAATCTGTTTGCCTGCGCCTCGGTCAAATAGGCTAAACCAAAATTACGTTACACCACGTGCGCTACTGTTTAGACCTGCTTTCAGGTAGTCTAAAATTAATTTCTCACCAAATTGGCAGCTTCCCTTGCGGGGTAGTGGAAAATATCTTCAGTCTGCCGTAACGCAGGATTTATTTTCCTCCTGGGCTGAAGATGGGCTGACTCAATACATATGAGGGCATAGAAATGTGTTATAAATATATTTTAGAACACCAAATAAAATGCTGGAATGCTTATTTAAAAATGATAACATAAATCAGGAAATATTTCACTGTGTAGTGATTGAATATGAGTTTCACTTTTGAATTGAATACTGAAATAAATTAGGTGTTCCTCATAATTTAGTGAGATGCACAAAAAAATAAAAAGTCTGTCCAAATACTTCCAGAACCATACCCGTTTTTGTTTTAGTACATGTTTACACGTGGACAAACGTGTTGGTAGCATAATAAAAGAAAACCCACATTAAAAAGACCTTGGCACTCACATACGTTATGACAAAAAAAGTACTGAAATTTAATATTAAATTTAGTTTTGCTCCTTTTTATATATCTGCTATCTTGATGCTTCCTCGGTGGCCATGATAATAACAATTGCCTTATTGTGGACACAATACTTGATAGCAGCCGGAGCTCTAGACGCTCAACTTGCTTTGCACCAAGTGGCCGTTAGATGGCAGAACTGATCCCATCTACATATTTCAAGCATGTACTGCTCAAGATCAAGGTGGACTTTCCCTGTAGTGGGTTTTATCAGTGTGCCAATGAAGCCACACAGAGTAAACATACAGTAAAGCCCTCAATTATTTTGATCATAGCGTGTCCTCATGTTTGCTTATAGCCATTTTTATCTGCTGAATTAGGTTGCATCTATGCAAGTAAAACGAGAAGTTACCTTAAAATTAAACATACAAACATGTACATGGGTTTCATATCTGGTGCTCTCCTTCCTGTGTAGGGTTTGTAAGTTCTCCTCTTTCTTGCATGGGTTTTTTTTCAGGTCCTCCAGCTTCCTCCCTCATTCTAAGAAAATGTTTCCTATCTTAATCAAAGACTAAAATTGCCTGGAGGTGTGAATACTTGATTGTCTGCATATGTCCTGCGACTGACTGGCAACCAGTTACGATGTACCCCATTTTCTGCATTTCACATTAAATTGCTTGGGATAAGTTCCACGGTAAAAAAAAAAATTGATTTCTGAAGAATGAACTGCTGCTATGCAAGAGATTACTGTATTACTCAGTGTCGTTTCTAAAACAGTAAGTTTAATCGCTTCAATGTTTTGTAGCTCACTCGAGTCACGCTTTTAAATGATATTTCAAAGTAAATTGCATAAATAATACATCACTGCACGGCAACGAGACCAAGAAACCATGTTCCAGGAAATACTGAAAGCAACCTCATGACCTTCACTTTTCAGTAGGTTTTATCTTTTTAAGACTTCATCAAGTGTTAGTATAGAAAGTTCCTTTTTATGTCCCTTCAAAATATACAGTCTTCATTCACCAATGTCATCTTGCTAAATAACTCTGCATGTGGTCTTGCACACTCCTTAATAAGGAGGGATACTGTACCTTCTATGATTAAGTTACAAGTCCATGTTAACTTCTCCAAACATCTGGTTCTGTCTAAATAGACTTAAAAAAAAATCAGGTGCAGTTTGAACTCAACCTCAACCGCTGCAGCCTCGACCTTCAGATATTTCTAGGTTAAGTGCATACAAAAGTACTGTATCATGTTCGTTTGATGCAAAGCGTGACCTGTACAGACGACGAGGAATGATTAAGCAAAAAGACTTGTAAGCGCTGGTGCCAAATATTGTGAATTTCTGTAAAGTTACTACACACTACATTGATTAGTGAGCAGTATGTGCCACGACTATAATTGGTTTCAGGACCCCAAATGGAACTCTTGAGACTAATATATGAATTTTATTTTACTTAATATATTAGCATAGTAGCTCTTATTCCATGTCTGCCTGCTTCTGTCAATCTCCATTTGTTCAAATTAAACATCTGGTTTGCCTTTCTTGTCAAGGACCAAATTCTAATGGTTTGTCTGGAGTTGCTGTGATTCGAAGGCCAAGATGTAGTCGAACCGAGCCAAAAGTTCTCATGATTACACTTATCATGCACTCAAGCATGACACTATATTTCCTAAGCTTGGCTTCATTCAGTCTTTTCTCCCCTGGAGTTGTTGTTCCTGGCCTGCAATAAGATGACCCATCAAGTTTAAAGCTGATAAAGGTCAGTGTGATCAATGTGGAAACAATTAGCCTGCGCACAGACTAATGAGATGAACTACATGAAGTACATAGAGAGCTTCTGTAGTCAAGTTCACTTCAAAACTGTATCCTGTCTTAAGTTGTGCCCTGATTGGGGTGGATCGAGCGTCTATGCAGATGTGGAGTAAAATGTTAAAACAACACACATGGGAAGAAATATGGAGGTATGTACAGGCTTCTGTGTTAAATGTTTTTTTTTCATTACATTTGTTCAGTTGTTCTTGGGTTAGCAGGGTGGCATAACATCCGCCTTGCAGTTCTGAGGTTTGGGTTTGAATCTCAGCTCAAGCTTTCCTATGTGGGGTTTGTATGTTCTCTCCATACTTATGTGGCTTCCTCCTGCAGCACCAAAACATGTGGTACCTGTTAGGTTAATTATAGACTCCAAATCATCCATTTGACTGAATGTGAGCGTGAATGATGGTTTGTCTACATGTGCCCTTGGACTGACTGGCAACTTCTACCGGGTGTACCTTTTGAGTTAACTGTTGCATACTCAGGCAACATTTAAAAAACTTAAAAGCATATTTGTTTAGGGCGGCATTCTATAAAAACTAGATCATTTTTATTTGTTCTTTTTTACATAGCTTGTTTAAAAAATATATCCTTGTATTAACGTTATAATTCTGTTTGCCCAACATCACATTTGACAATTCTTTGGATAACAAAAAACAAAATAACAGTTTAGAAAGCACATAGGTCATTTTTTTTTTTTTAAATTGATAACAGTGCGTATTCAGTCTATGAGTATTGTGACGTCTCCACATTTTATGATTGACAATAGTATCCGCGAATCCAATGTCGTTGTTCGTCTACGCTTAACCAATCAGAGAATGAGTTGGATTGTTGACGGAAATCATAACGGAGCGCACACGCGAATGAGCTACCCACGTAAAGAATACCCCATAAACTGCCAGTACTTAAAATAAACTTATGATCAAAGTAGTTCGATGAGTGAAATAGTTTCTACACAGAAATAATAGCCCGTGATTGTCCGTTTTCACATTCAGATGACTATGGCATGTCCAGACGAGGAGTTCGAGTTGAACATGAAGCCTTCAAAGCGCCTTCGTAGCGTACAAACTGGGGCAGAAACAGAACCTAACGCACATGAGAGCCAGAGTAAAATTGACGTGGTAGGTGAGAAACAAATAAACACATAAATATAAATGATCATTTGAATTTGTATCTTCCTAACTGCTCATCCACACGCGAGTTGCGGGTGTGCTGGAGCCTATCCCAGCAGTCTTTAGGGCGGTCGGATGCCGAATAAGAATACCTTTATGTGTCTCAGAGTGTCATCATGCCCGTGTACAACGCCTCCTGTTGGCTAGATGAGTGTCTGCAATCAATATTGGACCAAGACTTCACTGGGATTATGGAACTATCCATGTTTGATGATGCCAGTACTGTATGTTTTGTTAGATTTATTCACATTTTGAATTTTGTATACAATTTCAACATGCATCAATCTTCCAACATGGACCCATCATTTCTCTAAAAAAATATTTTTCTCATTGAATTATCATATCACATAGCTTTCTCGGTTCCAAAGCCATCTCGTTATCCATTTGCTTGTTCTCTAGGATGACTCCAGAAACGTGATGGAGGCTTGGAGAGGGAAATTAGAAGCAAGGGGCATCTCAGTGGTAATTAGTGGCCATAACTCCGACCAACCAAAAGGAGGTCCGTTCTGTTCTGTTGTACTGAGCGATCCAGTCCTCATCTTAGAAGCAATAATTTTTTAGAAAGTTGCATGACACGCTAAACTGTGTTTTTCTATTCAGCCAGTTTTGTTTCCACCCCACTCCCAGTTTTATACAGCTTGAATGAAAATGACTTCCACCTTGACATTTTAACATCACATCACGTAATTGAGATGTGCGTTGCTTGAGGAGATGTTGAGTATTTGCATGCGTGTAAACACAATCTGCATTCCTGGCTTCCTTAATGATGGCAGCAGTCATCGAATTATTCCCAAAGATGCATCATGCAAGACATTTGTTTGTCCTCAGCAGCTTTGCTTTTTAACATCGTCATACTTAATGACCAGTCATTTTGAGAATAGCATAATTAACTTCACATAAATCATTGTAATCATGCAAAAATGTCACCATTTTCTTCTAGTACTAGTGTGAATGCATGCATGTTTTAGTACTTTGTCTCTTTGAAAAATACATAAAGAAGTATTCTACCGAGTACATCATGTTCTAACCATTGTCCCTCATACAGGTCAATGTAAAATCTCACAAATGGAAACTTATGGAAATGCTGCTTTTTCTTTCAGTGGGATATGCAAAAAATAAGGCAGTAGCGCAGAGTTGTGGAAAATACTTGTGCTTTCAGGATGCGGTAAGTGCGTGTGCAGTCTTATGTTAGTTCTATTAAAACGTCACTTGTCTTCCTCCGTCCAATTTGAAAAACCTGGAATGGAAAGACCATCTGAAGCCCTCCGCCACTAATCAAATGAAGTTGACCTCATCACTTCTTAGCTTTGCTTTTAAACTCCACATTAAGACTTTTCTTCGTTCCAACGGAGGGTGTCCATCAAAACACGGTGCCTGACAGTCCAACTGTATTCTCATAAAATTCCTCCATTAGCTCGCTTGTACTTGTCCCTCTGCTCGACACAGTTCAAGTCCTACAAAAGACCAAAAGTAGATGAGGCGAAAGCGTTTCTTTTAGACTTTGTCAAGCACATCTTAAATGTTATTACAAGTCTGATCTTTTCCTCTCCATGCATGATTACATATACATTCAGAGAAAATCGGTTCCAGATGAGGGGGAAAAAAATCTGCTCCAATTCTTTCATGTTGGGGTTCTGTTCTCCGAGAGCTAATCAAGTTTAATACGATTTATAATGAGTATTCTCTCGAAGAAAGAGAAAAGGTTAAAAAAAAAAGCCTCTACCGTTTCAAACGGAGATCACACGCTATTATGTTTGCATCCTGACTTATATTTGACGTGCATTGTGAATTACTGTTCCTCGTGTGTCGCAGGATGACATCATGTTGCCCCAAAGAGTTCGGTTGCAGTTTGAGACATCTGTCCTCCACTCAAGCTCCGTAAGTTTTGCTACAAGTGTTTTTTACATTAACTTCCTTCCCTTTTTTCTCCCACGACTTCTATTTTTTTTTTTGTCTTTTCACTTTCTGTCATTTGTCCTTCACACCGCTCGCTCAGACAGAAGCCATTTTTGTCCGCATTAATGTGTTTTGCAGACCTGTGTGCGGGAAGTGAATCTTATCCAAATGTTTGAAATATTTGCACAATAAGAGCGACTGTTCCACATGCCATGATGTTGGCATGCAAAGCAGTGTGAGTATCCGGTGTTGATGCTTTCTGTGGCCCTCCAGGTCAGGGGTTGGGGTCATGTGTGTGAGGGAAGTGAGGGAGACAGTACAGAGACAGCAGGCCTGCCGCCCTGCACAAACAGCCTGTCCCTTTCTGTTACGCTTGTCATTTTTTTCACTTGACAGCTCTGTGTCAAAATGCAGAACATCAGAAGGTCTTTTTCTTTTTGGACAAGGGCCTCGGCTTCTCCCATCTGCTAGGTATTGACTGTGGAATCTGGGTCTACAATCTGCCAAAAAAAGAATATTAAAAACTTCATATAAACAAGTGGTCTGATTATGAAACCATATCGTCATTGGATTACAACTGCTGCCAATGTCAATATACCTATATAAAGAAAACCTAAATATGTATTCATATTTTAAAAATTCCATACCACTCTAAAAATAGGTGATTTTGTGGTTTCATTTTAGTGTTATTATTTTTCCCTGCTCTTTGTAACATTCATGCGCAAAGGATATCGGTCAAATGTTTTTGTGTGATACTTTTCAAGCAGCAAACTAAGATACACAAACAATTAACTTTCTGGCAAAGGTAAACCTGTTATAGGTAGACTTTAGGTTGATTAATTGTAAAAAAAAAGGGGGAATCACTGTCATTTGTTTTCAAATGTTTCTTTAAAGATGCAATGATGAATCGATTAATTGTCAACTATTCAATTACAAATTTAATCGAAAAACTCTCCAAACCCTTTCAGCTTGTCAAAAGTTAATATTCTCCAATCTCTGTCATCCTCCATGGAAACAGACTGATTGTATTTGTGTTCAATCAAAATTAAACATTTGTTCTCTAATTCAATGGTTAATCGATAAAATAATCGACAGAATCGAATTATTCAAATAATTGTAAGTTTCAACTCTAGAACTTTTCTTTTATGTACTGTCCTTTTTCAATCACAAGGCACTTCCCCAACCTCTGGAAGCTGTGCTCACTGTGTTCAATAAACCAATGAATGTATTAGAGTTTCAAAGTTTGAAAAGCAGCCATGTTGACTTTCTCATCAATTTGTGTTTTTTATTACAGTTGATAGGCTGCAGAGTTCGCCGGCTTCCAGAGAGCTCCACGGAACGCTACACGCGCTGGATCAACACAATCACTCAAGATCAACTCCTCACACAAGTAAACACTGCACTGAGCTCACTGCACTCTGTATGGGTCTTTCAGAGGGGTCATGTGGCAGGCACTGAGCAGGTCAGTTTAAAACAGGATACATACCTGCCCCTTGCCGTTTCCACGGAAACGGCCCGGTGGACGGACTGGATATTAGCTACGAATCGCTGGTGACCTTTCTGTCACTCAGTCCCACCAAAGGAAGCAGCTCGCGCTGCCATCTGTCATTAGTGGAAAGTGTCGGTCGTGGAACTGTTCGGTTTGCAAACCAAACTGCACTGTGAAGTTTACTGAGGAGACTTTGTCTTTCATTTGCAGGGGACATCTGGGTATGCTTATAGTGCTGCAATAGTACATGACGTTGACATCCACACTGCCATCATATTAAAGTTTAACCCAGAGCAAAAAGACAATTAGAAGCCAAAACTGGAGGAGATAGCCAATCCCCTCACTGGCTAGAAGTCAGGTATTTCAACGGGAAAACAACTTCCTAAGGTTGAATGTCATCCAACATCATCCAAAAATAAAAATAGGGATTCCAGGACTATATGGGTCATTGATAGTGTACTGGTTCACGTACTTGACTTTCATGCAGACCTTGAAATCACTTTGAATGGTTGTTTCCTTTCCATATGTGCCTTGTGATTGACTGGCAATCAAGTTGTAGTCTGCCGCCTGTCCAAGGGGAGTTGACATGGGCTCCTGCTCCCCACCACCATAAACTAAGAAAATGCACAGATCATTTTCGGATGATTGAGTCGAGAAGTGCAATTATACTGCAAACAATAATTTTGGGCCGCATCTTAAAGATGGTTTGTACCATAGTTGTGGACACTCAAAAGTTTACAGAGCAGAGAAGCTAAAAGCTGGAAAATAAATTTCGCTGCGATAAACATTGAGCAGCGTCTCCTGTATTTGAATTTATGTAGCAGTGGAATGTAGCATTGCAACTGCAGTTGCTGTCGGAGCAAAACACACTGTCACCAAGACGACAGGTCTCTTGATTACACACACAGACACACACACACCGTCTGGATAATGCTTTGCCAGGCATTCAAGGATATTTATATGATATTACATTTCATGAGAATGTGGTCATTCCTCCCTTCTTAAAACAACTCATTCTCCTTGCGCTTCTCTTTCTCCACATTCTGCGTCTTTGCCTCTACTTGTCGGGTCAAAACAGCCGGGCCTAGGTAGACGTAAACCAGATTTACTCTGGGTGGTGCTTGCTTCACTTGATTCAGAGCAGGACTCTTGAGTGTTCATCTGCAGGACATTAGGTATGGTTATCAATAGCCTTCCCAACCCTGCTCACTAGTCACAGCCTCAGCCTTTCTCATGCTTTCCCACATTCTTATTCATCCGATTCATGCATTTGGCTTTAGTTTACATCTGCAAAGTGTTGAAATATTGCAACAGAGGAGCCACATGCACGTAGGTGGATGCACATAAACACACACATGCTCGTATTTAGCAGATTCGTCCAGCTGACTCTGACGTTTTGGTCTTTTTTTTTCATTTTGAGCCATGCAATTGTGTGCACATAAATTTTTACGTGCGCACATTTACACATCGTGTGAAATATAGTGAGGCAACTGAAGAAAGACAACATTAACCTGAAATCACCCCCACACGCTAAACACAACAACTGTGACAGGACACCCAGAGGATGGAAAGAGGAATAAGGGGGGGCTTTGAGAGCAGTGAGGTGGGTGTCTGTGAGAACGTAAATATACAGCTTATAATGGCGTGTTTAGGGGATGCAGCCAAAGAAATAAAAACGGTAGAAAGAAAGGTTGATTGTTCATCAATGTGTTTCCATTGTATTTGTACGTGTCTGGAAGCACACACATTTTCATGTTATTCAGGAGCACGTTTTTTTTGCAGATTTTAAAATCAACATGTGCACATGGTGGGACTTTGTGAGGCCACTTGATGCTTATCATGGAGATGATGCGTTTGCTGCTAGGACGGACCATGACATTACGTTTAAGCACCATATTTAAGGATGTCACCTTAAAGTAGGACCGTGCTGTCTTGTTATTATCATGGTGACCTCTGATCACCTTTTTTAGCCCCCAATGTTGATTGGTATTGTTTGTGTTTCTGACGTGACACTTCACTCACACTTGAAGAATTTATTTTTCTTTATTCGTCAGTGTCTGTCGCAGTCAGATTTGACTGGTTTAGGCACTGGTGATTTAGATTTGCCAGTCACTTGAATGTAAACAACACATCATAACTATAGAGGGAGCCCTTGATCCAAACAAGAGCATAATTAATTCCTCCTGAATGATCTGTAGTAATATCTTTAGCCAGTGATGATGTTCATTATCCTGCCTTTGGTGCAGGCAGAGTAGCTTCACTCTAATTTCATGTGTTGTCATCAAGGATAGGCACTCGCTCCTACAATGTTTACATCTTTGAAAAGCTGACAGAATTTCCTTTTATGGCCAATCCACTTTGCAGTGTAAACACTGTTCTTTATATTTTATGTGCTGATGTCTGAGGACATTTCTTGCACCTTAGGTATACACATCACATGGACCAACAGTCATCATGCCGACTTGGTTCTGCTCGAGGGACTGGTTCTCAACTGTTGGATGGTTCAGCGAGGAGGGCAAAGTAAAGCACAAAAACTTTTACTCTTCACACTGGAAACACATGTATGACATACATTTCTTTGTTAGTTTGTGGGATTATTATCAAATTAAATTGGATAGTGATTTTTGAAGTGATAAATTCTTCTTTTGCTTTCAACTGTCACGGTTCTGTGGCTGTATATTAATTTGTGTTTCAGTTTACAGTTTTCGCTGTCTTTGTACTTGTCCCATTGCTGTACGCAAAACGCTTTGTTACAGCTGCAGCTCTTGGAAAATGCACTATAGTATAAATCAAGGTGTATTGTATTGTCTTATTTGCAAGATCTTCTCTTGCGCAAGTTGTTATTGTCTACTTCACTTTGCTTCGTCTCTGTCTCCAGGGAGTCCCAGAGGACTTGATCTTCTTTTACCAGAGTCTTCGGGAAGGAGGACTGGTGACCCGAATTGACCAGTGCCTTGTGGTGTACCGTTACCACGAGAAGGCCACAACACACTCCGTGAAAGAGTCAGTTTCACCATCTCACCCTTCTCCACTCAGCTACTCGTGCTCAAGCACATGCACTTCGACATACTGTTGATCCTCCACCTACTCACAGCTGCCCGCTGCCATCCTAGATTCCCTCGGCTCAACACAGACATGCAATGCATCACTTGGCCAGGACGTACTCAGCTTTATCACACTTTTTCTCTTTCGCGTTTTTCACTTTTCTTCCTGAACTTCTCTTTATTATTATATAAAATATTATTATTGTTATTATTATGTACAAGGCCTTTCACCAAGCATCCTCCTCCCTGTCATTATCTATTAGCCGCCTTATTTTGGGAAGCCTATTTCAAGCTTGCCTACTTTCTACTCAACACCCCAACTCCTTGACACCCCCTCCTCATCCGCTACTTCCTTTGACAAGTGAAACCTGGCCTCGCACACATAAAGTAATTATAGACACAGTTTGTGAGGTGAGAAATGCTTTCTTAAAGACTTGGGAGGGTGACAAAGACGTACTGAGATGATTGTCTGACACATGAAGACGTGTGAATTTATGAACGTGATTGTGCGTGCGTTATGTAAAAAATGTCAGCGTGTTGATGAGCCAGGTTAAAGGGACGCATACGAACATGTTTACTATATGCCATCTCCATTGTTAGGGAAACCATTTGGAACCTGCGAGTTGGATTCCTTCAGGAGAGAGTCATTAGCCAATGGGAGAGCTTCACCGTATGGAATGCCGGGAAACAGGGCCGAAAGCTTTATCGTTGCCTTAACGACACTAATCGGAAGAAAGTATGTCGTCGTATATATTGCAAGAATGGAAAAGATGAATGGATGCACTACAGATATTCATGGATACCACCAGTTCTCTATTCATGGCTGTGATGTCATTTTTTTTTAAGGTCAAAGCTTTCTGCGATGTGGACCACAACAAGATTAATAAAGGTTTTTACACCTATGAGGACTCCAAGGTGAGCTTAACTAAACACTTATCTGTGCATCTAGAGTTAGCACTAAGCTGTCTTTTGCGTTCTCTTTAGGAGCGGCCAAAGCCAAGAATTCCCATCCTGCACTACAAAGATGCGTCGCCCCCGTTTATCATCTGTGTCAAACTGGTGAGCTGAAAGTGTTTTTGTGTGTTCGCTGTTTCTAACCCCCAGCTCAACAATCTGCGTTAACGACATAATGAGCGAGGGCGTGTGCCCGGCACAGGACGTAGCACACAGGAGGCCTGCAGGAAATGGCTAGAGACAGCAGCCTGATCTTTGAACACATGGCGCTTGTATAAACATCAATTGATCTGCTCATTTTTAAATTGTTGTCAAAAAAGGACTTTTGTCAAATCTTCAAACCAGTTTCGTTTTTTTCACGTTTGTTTCTTTTGCAGTGTCTGGTAAAATGCACACATAGGCAGCCAAGAAAAACATTCTCGCTGCCAAATGACAAATAGCATCCTTATCTCCCAGACTCAGACATGAAATCTACACTGACCCCATCAGCAGGCAATACTAATTGGTCAATTATGGGAATTAGATGTGGAGTCGGTGTCATTTTCTCTGAAAAACACCTGGACTCGATCCCATGTTTGTCAGCCAAATGCTACATTGCTCAAAGCAACAATAGGATGTCTTTGAACTGTGTTCACAAAGCCAAGGTTAAAACTTGATTTGTAGGCTTGTCAATGTGGGTGTAAATTTTAGCGCATTTATAAACTCCAGCGCAAACTCAGAAGACAGGATGTCAACAAGATACCTCCCAAAAAAGTTTGGTTCTTAGAACAAATACTGGAGAATGTCAAATGAGGTTTTACATAAACATTTTTGCTTTGGCTTTCTGAATGTTTTTCTCTCATTCGCAATGTTTCTTGTGTGTTTAGGACATGACAGGTGGCGTTCTAGAAGAAAACCTCAACTCGTTGCAGTTGAAAGAAGGAATAGACTTCTTCCATTTCAACTGACTGCTTAAGAGAATCTTGGGTCTAGCTGTTATGGGGCAAGTTGGGGGAGTCTTTCCATTTTTGGAGGTATCAGGAGGAATTAGGGCCATATCGCACGGCTAATTAAATTCTTTCTGTCAAGCTAGGAAATGATTGGCTTATGATAGCACTGTGAGCATACTGGAAACATCAGTGCAAGATTATGACAAGGTTGAAGAAGCAATATGTTAAGCATTGATGTGGTTTATGTCAATAATGACATCTTTCTGGACTGTCAGTTTCCTGCAAACTTGCAATGAGGAGACCAGTTTGGTGCTAATGTGGATGCAAATTGATTAACTTTTGGACAGAAGCATCCCCGCTTTTGGCAATGTCTGCATTTAACTACTCTCACCTGCTTCCTGACTTGCTGCACATTTCATACGCATACGTAATGTATTTTGTATCCATAGTGATGTTCCTAATGGCAAGAAGATAGAAACAGCTCATCAATTGGGACCTTCCAAAGCTATTCCTTCATTTTTAGCTTATTGGAGTAGACACATTTTCTTAAAAGATGACTCGATGATTACAGCTGCAAGTTGTTAGTATCAAAGGTGTGACCTTTACACTTGAACTTTTTAATGTTAAAAGATGTGAGGGAGTGCGTGAAGCATCAGAGCACTGAACTCAACAATGGGTGTGGCCTCCCTGTCTGATGTAACCACATGGACACATCTGCTACAAACATGGACACAGCCTGTGCTTGTTTGGCATTCTCCAAGACTCCTATGAAACAATATTCTCTCCAAGAGAGCACAGCTCTGATACGTAAACCCTCCAAATGGTTTATTCTACCTCACGGAGCGTGAACCTTTTCTGCCTGGAGCCAAACAACCCTTTAACCACATATTTCCTTCAGTGTTCCTGCCTTTCTGTAAATCTGCACTCTGCAGCTTGGAAGGAGGCAGCAGGGGCACACTGCAGCATTGTTTTCAATGAATAGGCACGACTGTTTGGGCCTGATAGTGCTATTAGTTGTTTTTTTTTTTTTCTAAGATAGTCACGTTTGCCAAGCACTCGTGGCAATAGAGCATTTACAGTGAGGTAAATAAAACAAAATGTGATTGTGGCTCAGAGTTTGCCACTGCAAAGCAAACCCAAGGGAGGTAACTGAGAATTTGGTGATGTTCAGACAGTTATTTGACTGTAATGGACTTTCATCCAAGTATTAAAAAAAAATAGTTATAACTACAATGTGTCACTTTGTCCAAATACATTTGAGGCCATGAGAATGGGGTATAAAATGGCTGCAATTCCTAAATGGCAAATGTTTGTGAAACTTCTGAAATTAAAGCACATCTTTATTTTTTATTTGCAACCTCATTGTGTTGGCAAATTCATCAAAATTGTCCAACAACAACCTCTGGACCTAATATTGTGTATTTTATTGTGTTTTCTCCACATGGTTGTATCATCATGCTTCTGCAATTAAAGATGATCATCACCATTGTCTGTCTTATCCATCTTGTTTTCAATTAGTTGATTCATTTCAGTGTCTCTCATCGAAATAGTCAAACAATGACTTTAGAATAAAGAAAATCAGAAGATGTTTACAACTAATAGTTTGGAACAAATGTTGCCTCCTTTGATTCTTTGTCTCTGAGCCACTTCACATCTTTGGTCCAGGATGATGCATTTCAACATCTGCTCGCTCCAGGAGGCTCCTTGTGATTGGCTGAGCTCACTTGTCTTCGCCCATGCCAGTATCAGAGATGCGGCTAACGTTCCAAACGTCCACGCCTCGTCTACTGTTGCACGAATTGTACAAAATGTTTTAAGAGCACCTGATAGCATCACCATTTCTCAACTGATTAAAATCAGTAAAAGAATCTCATCCCGTGCTCATCCAAAAACAACAACTCATTCAAACTTTTATTGGAAAGTCATGGGGAGATAAGCAAGGCTGTGGCAAGAATAAAATGTGAATCGATAATATAATAATGAAGACTAGCGCACCAAAATTAAAAGAATCTTTCATCTTCATCATGTTTTTTCCATGTGTCCCCAAATGTTTGCATGGAGGCGATGGCTGGTTTATATCACCCATATGATCGGTCTCATCTTTTCAGCACATCTTTTCAGTCTGCCAGATTGACGCGACACATTTTTGAGAGTAACAAACCAAAGCCAGTTGTTTGAGGGAGACCTTGCTCTGTCCAAACACAAATTGTCCCCTCTGCAATCCTTCATGATAAACCACTTGATCACAATGAACCCTAATGGAGAATCCATGAAAAAGATCCAAGTAGAAAGTAAACATAGCTTTACTTTGTGTTTACGCTCCATCCCTCTGCAGACATCAGTCCTGATAACTAACACACACAGGCAGAATAAATGACACTGACCCCAGAGGCTGCTGGTCAAATAAACCCACACCAAGCAGGGCAACTGATAAGAATCGGGTGTGTTTGGGTGAAGTGCGCTCGTAAAGGTCAGACACTGAAGGCCTTTTAACACATTCCTTTGTTTCCTAGTCTCTTTTTTTTTTTTGTGCCGTCACGCTATGCCAAGGAACACATCCACAACATGGTCTGATGACATCTGCCTTTGTGACGTTTCAACATAAATCTTCGTATTGCACTGACAATAACGACAGAAACCTTGTGATCTATCAGTTGAAATTCTTTTGTGATATGTTTCAAGTCACGTCCCACAGAGGATAATATCCTTTGTGCTGCACATTAGTGGTTCACTCATTAATAATTAGCTCAGTAGTGATTATCTGTCCATCATCCAAGCGACAAAGTCAGAAGATAAAGGCAACAAGTCAAAGAACACGAACACGAAGGTAGTTCAATGCTATGAGTGGGAACGTGTTTATTTCTTTGTTGCATGAAAGGATTATGCTCCAACTGTTTTGTTTGCAAAGTTTTCTTTAATTCTTTCCAGTTTGCTTTGGAATAATTCTTTTGTAAACATAGTGTCCTAAATATTTGAAAGGTCTTGTTTGTTGCTTACTATTTTAACATTCATAAGTAATTTACAAAAAGATATTTGCAAATTGTGTAACCCAGAAAGTGTATGTGGATCACTATGACTCAGATGCTCCCCGCGGGTATTTTATTTTCAAGTGCACCCTCAGGGGAACCCCCCTTCCACTTTTCAAGAAAGGAGAGTGTGCCATGTGTGAGTGTGGAGGAAGTTAGAACGATGAAGGTTGAAATCAGAGACTGAGGAATGTACGTGTGTGTGTGTGTGTGCGTACGTGCGTATGTGCGTGTGTGTGTGTGTCACCATCAGGAAGCAGTGTGTGGACTGACAAAATGTTTCCCCTTCATGGGACTGCTTGAGAGGGGCCAGGTGAAAGATGGGAGCGGGTGAAATCTACTTGCTGTACTATGGTGAACGAGCGATGAGGTCAAAACACACATCACTGGCTTCCTCTGTTGTGGTGGCAGGATGACACTCCCTCTGTTGCCTCCACATCTGGCTGCAGTGATCAAAGTCTGTCAGTCTGTATTTTTCAGTATTTCTTCCCCTTTATTATACTCAATGGGAAATTCAATCATACTTCAGGCTAGCAACTCTCAACAACTAGTTGCCATTGTGCGGGACTCAGCTACTGGGGGCACTGCCCCCTGGCCTCCTCCCACAAAATATGCTTTGAACCCCCAAGTTCCAGGCCAAATAATTTATATTTATGTATTTTCTGAATATTCCGGGAAAATTTTCCACTTTTCCACTTATCCCCCATGGGGAACATAATGTTCATCAGCCTTCTTTGAATAATGTTTTGGGTTTGTAAAAAACAAAAATGTTTGTTTTGAGGACCCCCTGAGATATCCATGGCCTTAGTTAACGTAATTGTCTGATCTTGTCTGCGCCTATTAAAAATGAAGGTTACTGTTGCCCATACTGCTTAGAGAAATCCCTCCTGGGGCCGGCCTGCCTCAGTGGTTGAGTGATCATCTTCCAACACAGAGGTTAAGAGTTCCATTCCCAGCCATTGAGACCCTATTATTGAGCAAGACCCCGAACCCCCTAGTTGCTCATGGTGTGTCATCAGTAGGTGAATAGGGAAGAAGTGTTTTGAGTACCAAATTTACAAGTGACAGCCCACCTACTACCATTCATCAGTGGTGGTGGTGGTGTGTGTGTGTGTTGAGGGGAGTGCAGTGGTCTTTAGGTATTTCTCGAAATACACTTCATTGCTGTGGCACTCAGTGGGAATGTGACAAGAGGGCAACATGCTTGCCGTTCCCACTGTTTTCTCACGGGAAAACCTAAGAGGCGTTTAGAGCACACGTGTGACTTTTCCTTGTGTCTTTTTCCACCAACACGCATCGTGTTGAGATCTGTTATTGTTCTATGCTATGTGCAGTTTGAATACAAATAGTTAATACTTGAATTAACGTAGTAGTTTGGCAAAAGGTCACTACTATCTTTAATACTATATGATAACATCAGAAAAAATACCACTATGTGTTTATTCACTATCTTTAATGCTATCTGATCATAACATCGGGAAAAAATGTCTGATGTATATCCCAATGCCAAAATACAAAAGACGTCAGAAGAATGCTAACTCAACTAAAATACAGCAATGTGAAAAATGCACTTAACGAGGTAAATGCATAATTTCTTACTTCCCAGTATTCATTGAAAGAAACAATGCCCCAACTTTATTCACTTGTGTTGAATCTAAAATAGGTTCAGTATTTCTAGTCAACAGAAGCTCATTTTGCTGACCGCAGAAACTCCACGCACGCGCGCACACCAATTTGCGCGGTGCACGCGTACTGCAGTTTCAAGGCGAGTGGTGTGGGCGTGGCTTGGAGCAAGTACTCGCGTGTCCAGTCAGCTTCTGGCACGCTCCCACCGTGCACGGCCAAGAAAACTTATTTAAAAAGGGCTAGTGGTGCGCACACTCCCCAGTCCCCCACACGAGCCTCTAACCCGCAATGTAGCTGACGCGGATCTTTACACCGTGCGTTGTTACCGGTTCTTACGGCTTGGAGAGGCACAGTACAATCGTCGGGATCCGGACCGCCAGGATGATCCGGCCGTGGGCTGCACTCCAGTGGGTCACAATGGCGCTTGTGTACCGGGCCTTGTGTACTGCGGCTCAGTACTCCAGCGATCTGTGCAACTGGCGAGGAAGGTAAGGATGGAGCCGACGCCAATATAAACACGATGCGCGCAATCACGAGCATAAATTCCACTTTTGCCTTCTCACGCAATATTTTTAACATTGTTTGTCTTCTTCCAGGTAGGTAGGTGGTCGCGTCTTTTAAATAAAGTGAACAGGAGCGTCTTATTTTGAAACTTCTCTTTCGGAGAGATTCAAGCGCTTCAAGTTTTTTTTTTTTTTTTCGTTCTTTGTTCCTCGAATTGAATTTCAGCGTGCAGTTTAACTTTTTCCGAGCCGCAAACTTTACATAAGAAAAACCCCAAGACGCACCCGTAAACAAAAAGTTGCCTAAAGTTAAAAATCATCTGCCAAGTTGTCGCTGGCATCGATGGATGAACTTGTTTACATGACGCGTTGATGGGAATATAAATGAGTAACTTTTCTTCTTCCACTTTGATTATTGTTTACAGCAGAAAATACCCTGATGGGGATTACGTAGACGTCATATGCATGACTGCGTGTTTGTTTAGGTCAGACTAATAAATAAAATTTATTGTTGAGGATCTGCTTATAAACAAATCCTGCTACATCTGTCCTCAACTGTTATTTTTTCACTTAAGATGCTGATCTAAAATGTCGAAATGCAATCCACATTGCCCAGCACAAGAATGTCTAATCTCCAGTTCCTATCTTAAATAAATAAAACCATATGGAGCCTTTGATCACTTGTCCCCCTCCTAAAGTTGTAAAGAACGAGAGGGATGACTTCACATGTGGCGCTGTAAATTTTAGCCGACTTCTAACGACTTAATAACCCCCCTGTCATTTGGATGTTGAGGTTGCTCGTGCACGCTGACCACATCAGTAGAACAGAGAAATTTTGTCTTTATTATCTTTGCGCCCCATGAACTAAATCTTTTTTTCCCCTTAGTGGTCTGACCCACGAGTCGCATCGCAGAGACGTGGAGCAGGTCTACTTACGCTGCTCCCAAGGTTCGTTGGAGTGGCTCTACCCGACTGGCGCCATCATCGTCAACCTCCGTCCAAACACAGAACCGACATCGGCAAACATGGCAGGTCTACATGCGTGCGTCAAACCCCAGCGTCACTCACAGGTAGTGTCTTTACTATCAATATAGTGGTACCTGGACCTACGAGTTTAATTTGGTGCATGGCAATGCTTGTAACTCAAAAAAATCGTATCCCAAATCAACTTTCCCCATTGAAATGAACGCAAATGCAGTTAATTCGTTCCAGTCACCCAAAATACATCAACATTTTTATGTGAATGTGTTTGTATAAGAACATTATAAAAAAAAGATGGATTTGAACAGTTTTTTTTCTCCAATCAAAAAGATTGCATAAAATGCATAATATTTGTAGATCCGATCCAGCCGATCAGATCATTGGAAAGTCTGACATCATCCGCTCCTTCTTCTCTGGATTCACCTTTTAAGGACCCATGGTTAGAAAAAATGAAATTGACAAAATCCTCTAGGTATTTTGATAGCTGAAAATATGAGCACCAAAAACAATAAATATCTTTCAGTACACATGGTGGGCGAACGTTGAGAAGTTCCATATGGCCGTGTGGTGTCAGGCATTTTGAGGCAATTTTTTTTTCTAAATCATAAAGACTAAGCGACAACTCCTAATCGAAAACCCTGCACGTTGGGATACATGTTAGTCAAGATACCACTATAGAAAGTCCATTTTACTGTACGTGCATGATAAAAACTGTGTATCGTCATCAAGGGTTCTCACCTGTATTTGGAGCGAACCGGTGATCTGAGGCTGCTGATGGCCGAGAGTGAACAGCCGCAGGGAAAAATACGTTGTTTCAGCCTGGCCAACGGAGCTCTCTTTGTGGAGGCCGTCCACCAGGCAGACATCAGTCGCAGGATAACTGCTTTCCAATACGAGCTGGTGTCCAGCAAAGGGCCCGGAGCACACCTGTACCCACACCTTCAACCTGGTTTTGGTAAGAACCGTCCACCATGTTGTATGCAGTTCTTTATCCTGACCAAAAAAAATGTCTGAGGTCTTATATTAAAATACATGGGAGCTATTTTGAATTGGCTGGAAAATGTATATTTTAGTCTATACAATTTCCTTTAAAAAAAAAACAAAGATAATGATCATATTGCTGATGCCAATGATTTGAAGTGTTGATTTGCTGCATTCACTATCCATCCATTCATTTTACGGCCTCATTTGGGTTGTGAGTGAGCTGGAGCTTATCCCAGCCCACTCCTGGCAAGAGGCAGGGTGCACCCTTGACTGGCCGCCAGCCATTTACGAGGCACATATGAACAAACATACATTTGCACCTATGGACATTTGAGAGGCTTCATTGAGCCTTACATGTATGTTTCTGGAATGTGGGTGGAAAGCAGAGTACTTGGAAGAGCCAGACGTTTTCCCTAACCTTCCCAAATTCCACTTCTGTTATTGTCATTTCACTTTTCCCCTTTACTGACTTTGGCACCCTTTTGCGGTGGCACCAAAAAGATTTCCAGAAAATGATGGTTGACTTTGCACTGAGTTTCAAAAGCAATACCTAAGTATAATAAAATCCTTGCAGAAGTCTCAATTTAATTTTGAGGAGGGAGTCTGCACTGTTAATAAAAATGACTCAAATTCAATATAAACAAAGTCAAAAACAGCTGTCACAAGTCAGGTTTCACATAGTCCATTATTATGTAGTTGTCCTCAATTTGTAGGTGATCATCTCTAATGAGATGTTAATCTGTTCAACGCAGGTCCATCTCAGTGATGTGAGCGAAGGTGACAGGACAAAATTGGGTGATTTTGTGCATAAAAGGCCACATTGCCCATGTGAGCCATCTCACCCAGCATGAATGACTCCCTTGCCCCCCCGCCATCTTGTCTCAGCCAGACTTGTGAAAACAAACAGGCCAATCAAAAGGTCATTTTGGGGTCAAGCATAAAAGTCAGCCGATCATCCCTTGGTTGTCAATCAAAAGATTGAGGCATTTTGGGTAGGCCACCCATAAGAGTCAATCAGCTTGGAGGCAAGGGAGGAAGTGTGCTGTTGCTCCAACCGGTTCAAAGAACCTCAACCACACAATTATTACCTTGATGTTCGCTACAATGCACTGTTAGCTAATTCCAATTTCCTTTTCTTACTCTAGTCACTTGTGAACCGTGTTCGGATGAAGAAATCCTCTTGGCTGTCTGCACCAGTGACTTTGGTAAATATAAAAACAAAGCTGTGCTCATGTTGATTAGTCCAAGGATTTCTTTAAATGTATTTATTTATTTACTGAAATTATACATGTGCTGGGGGGCAATCCCCCCCATCTTCTGAGACTGAGGTCAGGATTTTGGAGAATCTTTGTTGTGTGTGGAGTTTTCAAAAAAATATATATATAAATGTGTTTATATACTTCAGAACACTGACTTGCAGTTTTCTCCATGATAGCTTTATAAATTCCCTTCTCCTCCATTGCAATGTCGATTTGAATCCGATTAATTCTTCACACTCCACTGCTAACATTGATGCACTGTAAATAAGAATAAGGTCTTTGTTGTCTGTGTAGCGGGCAGTGGCACCTTTGAAGCAGTGCTATCGATCGGCGACGAGCACTCCCAGGCCGAGCTGACTCTGAGCCGACTCTTCCGCCAGAAGAACAGAATGTTTGTCAGCGGTGGGGCCAAAGTGCGGCGCTGGACGGGGCGTGTCAGCATTCCCACAAAGTGTGGCCTTCCCCACAGAAGAGACGAGTACCTTTTTACCGGCTCGGTCCATTTTGGTGAAGCGTGGCTTGGCTGCGCGCCTCGCTATAAGGACTTCCTGAGGCTTTACGGCAGAGCGCGGAGCACAGGAACCAACCCTTGTCAAGTTGACGTTGACTGAGGGAATGCAAAGTGGAACAGCCGGAAAGCTTGAGAATGGAGGTCATCTACAACCTTGTATTGTTGCTGTGCAGCAAATCTGTAAACAATGGACCTCTCTTAGGGCTTTCTCATCTACAAAATGTTATTGATGGTAAAGGTTGGTTTCGTCATCTGGTTCCTATGGAATCAAATTAATATCTTAGAGCTTATTACTACATGATTTGAAGAGACTAGATGAAATATTTTACACGGGGTATGAAGTTTTATTTTTCGATTGCTATTGAGTTTGTCTGGCATTATGAATAGGCTTTCATTTTTTCATTTTCATGTTCATTCATTTTTATGGCTTGTAAATTCTTGTTTAATGTAACGTTCCTGCAAGATTTAGAAAAAAAGACATTTTGCTTTATCAAAGAAAAAATTGACTATGCTGGTGAAAAGTAACATAGTGAGCTTGTGTAAAATGTTCTGTACCTCGAGTCACTGAAGTATCAAATGTCATCATGTGCTGTTATCGTACCTGCCAATCAATGAATTTAATCAAAATATTTGTTATTGAATATAATGCTGTTGCCAAGTCATTGTACCGGGATAAGTGTTTGTAAATAATGAGATATGAAGCACTAACTTGTTTGGAACTTCCTAGAACAATAGCCTAAGTATTTTTTTCAGCAAACAAAAAAAATTAACCAAATACTTCTTTTTAGTTTCATTTCAGGAGACGTTAAACATAAAAAAAAAAAGCCTTTTGTCAAAACGCAGCTTAGTCCATTATTTTTAAGAGGTTGATATTTTCCTCAAGGTGATGCTTTGTTTGATCATTCTTGAATTGAATGTTTGCTTTGTAAAAAGCTCTGTTAAAAACAGTATCATCTTCTTTCAGATGTGTGTAATATTCAACTCTGTGAGTCTTTATGTATCGTGTATTTCGCCAATTATCCTCGTGTTTTGCCCTGTCTATATTTACAGAATTTCTTTTTTATTGATCTTCCTATTTTTAGATTTTTTTTGGCGCAAAACTGATTTGGTCATTCGCAAACTTGTGGTAAATGTAAATAATGTCATATCAATTGAAAAACTACCAGAATCCCGAGAAATAAATGTGTTGTGCATTGACTGGAGAGCAATAAAACATTTTGGCAGTTTCATTGCTTGCATGCTGGGGTTAATTAAATAATTTTATATCTCAGAATTGTTTTGTTCCCTTAAGGCTAATGACAAGCCTTTCAAATTGTATTAGTGATGAGTCATTCTGTCGAGCACCAACGGCTGTTTTCGTTTTTTTTCCAAGCAGAATAACTGCTGACATTTGATTTCAGTTGAAAATCATGTTTTCTTTTCACTAACCCAAGCCCGCATGACCTCTATGCAAACAAATACTGAAGAAAAATAGTGAGTCTTGCTGCTAGACATTCAACAAATATGCAGCCACATTTGCAAAACAGCTGTGCTATGGGATTATTCATGAGCCTCATTAATGATTTCTGAAACTCGGGTGTGTCCCAATTTTTACCTCCAAAGGCAGCATACAGAAAAACAAAGGCTGCACTGGCCATACTGATAAATGTAGCAAATGTATCCAGTTTTATGTATATAATTTTAAAAAATCAACATCATAACTTTCTGTTACTGGTGATAACTAAGAGTATAGGATTTTTCAGGACTTTGGGTGACTTCTTAAATAGATCCACCTCAGTAACATCTTCACATTCAGAACTAAAACAATAGCAATCTGTAGTAAACTGACCATCGTTAAAGGCTCATGTTATGTTCACAAGTCAGATGTTGCAGACATGCACCAGAAAGAAAAGTATTTATGAAGTATTGAAGTATTTTGATACCAACACCTTCACATATGAAAAAAAGATTTTGATGCAACCAAGTTGATGGTCTCACCAATGGGAAATGTGAGTTTTGCAACAATTTGACTCTCACTTTTCACACTTTCTCCTCGTCTTTTTGTTTAAAGAGTCATACAGGCCTTGTCAAAAGTTATGTTTGTAAAAACACATTTAATACTAAATATGTTATAATAAAACATACAATTCTCGGGGGCAGTTGTGAAGTCTAGGGTAGTACGGTTTTCCAATCATCAAGCAAATGTGACAAGGTGTGGAGACAAGTGAAAGGAAGCAACCAAGAATAGACATAAAGCAGTGTAAAGATTGGAGGAAGGCCCTGGAGCCTTGGAAGGATTATCTATAAATATCAGTACGCCTTGCGCTACTTGGCTTCACGTTTGGGGATATATTAGTCTTAGCTTGTTGTTTAAGAAAACTTAAAAGGACTCATGTCTTGTGTGTTGCTCACATGTCAGCAGAAGAAAGCCAAGCACCAGCTGGCCTGCGCTCACCCTCGGCAATTTCCCTTGGCAACAGGCACAGTTCCCCTTGCCATACTCACTAATTCGGGACACACTTATCCCTCTGCTATTGCTAACCTTTGGGTGGGTGAGGTATGGAAACAGTTTGACTTGCGGTATGCAAGAAGCACAGCTGTGTGGTCAGATGGAGTCCAGGGAATGGCTGAGCACAGGGAAAATATCAGTGCGTGCGCAGCAAACGCGGCCATGCTCGTTCACGATGCACCGGCCAGGGCATGGTGGGGTCAGTCGTTTTAAAAGGTGGCGGAATAATTTAGGCTCTTCCTATGGCTGGATTCCATCGAGTACCCCGAGAAGCACAGCATGACAGATGCACACAGTTAAATTCATGTCAACTTCCACTGAATGATTTATTGCTGTTAATGTACACAGGCCACAATACTATTTACAGGCTAGTGTGTGAAAGTCGTTGGAATGGGCCAGTGTAATGGTTTTTGCTGGGGGCTGGATAACTCACAATTAATGACTGTATAAAATTGATTTTTGAAGGGAAAAAACAGTCTAACCAACCGATTCGGGAAGTAGGGTCAATTTGCCAAAAAACACACATTTTTCTGTACAAAATAACCCAACGATTCAATTGTTTTTTTTAACAAAACCCGAAGTTGGGTCAAACTGATCAAACTTCCTGGGTCGGTCCAATTTTTAAGGCTGTTTACTATGTTAAGTCAATAAACCTCATCCATCGCGTAATATAGCACTGCTGCAATATATTTCGCCATTAACCAATATTATTGGCAGATATAGAGGGCCCCAATATCCACTTCTGCTTGGGGCCCCATGCGTGGGTTCCGCATCTTAAAAAAGTTCAGGCTCCCGGATAAACATGTCCAATGCTGTGTTTGTATGGCAATGGCGCCCTCTAGCGGCCATATTTGGTATCGTGACAAAAACGGTTCACATTGCTTACATGACGAGTTCAAATCGTGGACGTGCTTCAAAGGTTTCGATCTGAGATTAGATTAATCGACCACATACAGAAGGGCTCTGTTACAGAGCGTCGTGGGGGAAGGTAGAAAAGGTTGTCAGAAAATTGGGGCATATCCACTAAATAGATAGCTCCACACGTTTTGTTTTTTATACATTGTGTCCGACTTGAAGACTGATCCGCTATTTTGGGATTCCTCCAGCGCAAAGCAAATGATGACTGAACTACAAGTTATGGATTCCTCCAGCGTAAACCAAATAATGTGCAGGTCAGAAAATGTCTAAGAGATAAAGGGACATCTTACTCTGCACACTTGAATAATTTAGAGCGCTGCACACATTTTGTTTATTGGCTACACTTTGCTCAAATTACCACAGTTGCTTCTTGTATCCAGGCAACCCGTAAACAAACGCCGCATATGCTGCGCTTCCTTGTCACCTTTGTGTAACTAAGTGTTCACTGCTGCTTTTATTCCATTTGAATTGTTTTAGTCGTTGTCGGGAAATGAGAGGGGAAGTGTTAGTGTCTAAGTCACACTATGATGGCGGAGCGGTGTCTCGGGGGCTCCTGCAGGAGCAAGGGGCCCCTTTGGAGCCGCCCTCGGGCGTAGCTACCGCGGACTTAGCTTCCGCGGGCTTCCGCTCCGCTAAATACACCCCGGCCGAGTGGTTCACCGGCTACCAGAGCCTCCTCCGGCAGGCCGGTGCTGACCACAACGACGCCCAGACCGTTCAGGAAGAGTCCAGGGTCCTGCGAAAGGAGACCGAGGCCATCACCGTCTGCACCCAGACCAATGGGACCCGCCTGCTCGGAGAGAGGTTGCAGGACATCCACCGCTGGAAGTCTGAGCTGCAGGAGCACATCCGACGGCTGCTGTCCGACACGACGGCCCTGCAGGGGCTCAAGTTGAGGCTGGAGAAGGCGCTGGATGCCACCGAGACTCCCTACGCCATCGCCATCGACAACCTGACTTGCAGGAGCCGACGACTGGGATCAGACCTCGTCCGGGACTGTGTGGAGGAGGAGCTGTACAAGGTACATTGAACAATCTTTATATTAAACCATTGACCCAAGGAAAAACGACATCACTGAAGCAGACTCCCTGACGTCACACGCCACTCCGGCAGGCTCCGCCTCTCAAAGGCTACACAGACATTTTATGCTTTTGGCGTGTGCTCAAATGTGTTTACAAAGTAGTTCAACCGTGAGAAGTGTGCAGTTTTCAAACCAGTGCTGTCGTGTGTGCCATCATTAAAAATAATGTAAGCAACATTGATCAATACTATACTGATTCCGACATGACACATGTCACATTTGTGTGTTCAAATCAAATAGGAAGTGGACTTGATCAGGAATGTCCAGACTCTTCTGAAGAGAACCATTGACCAGGTTGTGACTCAGATCAAGTAAGTATCACGTTCTTGACATCGTTACTGTATATCGTCAGACACACCAAAGGGAAATACTACCAAAGGATTATCAGACAAGTTTATTTTTGCCTAGTTTTATTTTTTTAACATTAATTTTGAAAACTGGCTGGTGACCTCTCTCCCAAATGTGTGCTAGCATCAGCTCCAGCAGTGCCCCTAACGAAGACAAGCACAATAGATAGTGGATGTAACACTCTGTATTCAATATAAAGTACATAACGAGGTAACATTGATCGTTTGATGGTTCCCCCTTGATTGACATGATAGCTTTCAAATATTGTTGAGCTTCATTATTTAAAAATAAAAATCTGAAGAATCTCATTCTGATGTCGTCGTGTATCAGGTTGAACAGAGATACCAAGCAGGCGTTGGAGTTTGATTGGTCGGATAAGTACGAGGCCTACGCCTTGGACCTCCAATGTGGAAGATTCAATGACAAGAGTACAGACACGCAGCACCATGCCATTTCAGCCGCTATGATGGAGCAGTGAGGAATACAGGACATAGAATTAATTATCAACTGGAAGTGAGCATAGCCGTTAATGTTCTTTTGGTCTTACAGGATGTCTAACGTCCCTTCGTGGATTAACTTCACCCAAGACAACCTCCACAGGGCCTTCCGAGAGGAAAAGGCTTCTAAGGATCTCAGGCGAGAGCATTGTTTGGAATTGACTTTTTGAGTTACAACAGACAGCATCACTGGGGCACTAACTGTTGTGTGTATGTGTTGTGCATCAGTGAGTTGGTACAGAAGGTGCTACTGGACACCACTAAGGACCTGAGAGTCCAATGCTCCAATGTGGACCAAGCCCTCCTCCAGCGCTGTACAGAACAGATGGATGCCAAGATCCAGATGGAGGCGCAGTTCAAGCAGGTCAACACACACACATTGACAAGAACACACTCAGACATTTTAGCATTTTCGGGCAAGCTGGGCCAAGAAGGCTTCTCTTGGTGACACTAGTCATATATTGATGACCTAGTTTGGTGATAATTAGGTCAAGTAGGTCCAAAGGTACCAAATGCACAACTCACGACTGTTTTGTTGTTGTGTGTGTTGCGTGTGTGTGCAGACCCTGGTGCAGATTGGATTCCAGGAGAGGAATATAGTGGCTTTGCAGAAAGCCATTGATGACAAAGATGCCCCACAGAGAGTCGTTGAGTCCAGGCTGTACTGCCGCTATCACAGAACCAACATGGAGCTCTGCAGGGATGAACCCCAAATCAGGTACACACACACACATGTACACGCAAATTTTATGCCGTCTCACTTCCGGTTACCTGCCCGAGTACAGGTTGGAAGGAGAGGTGAGGGAGATTGAAACAACCCTGGCAACTCTAAAGAAGCAGCTGAGTGATGCTCGCAGCTCACTAGCCCACCTGGAGGAGACCCGCATGGCACTCGAGAAGGACATTATGTGTAAATCCAACTCGCTGTTCATAGAAAGAGAGAAATGCATGACTCAACGCAAATTGTATCCGACAATCTCCACTCTTTCTGGGTACTGAATATATGTTTGCTTAGATTTGACTCCTATAAGAGAGTAGAGGATTATATTGCATGGAGTGGGTTTATTTTCCAATTGCAGTGTGAGCAACCATAACCACATAACCACACGGCCTGAAGCGTCATGCACTCATCCTGAGATCATTTCAAGGAGCATGATTTGTGTCATGTCTCGTGTTTTATTTCCACCCAGAACTACATTTGCTCACATAACCAAATATTCTCAATAGTGTCCAAGTGTGCACTCTGGGGTGGTCATTTATATGATTTAAAATGTTGTTTGATGTTTCCTGAACCACTCATCACTCTCCAAGGGATGTTGCAATGTCTGTGAGGTTCAGGGAAGGAATAAAATGCTCATTCACAATATTCAGACCGTCTGAAGACCTCACTTTTCAAGATACTAAATCTTGGACTTTTTTTTCCAACCCCATTCCTCCCTGGAATGCCAGGAGCTCTTTACAGTACCTCATCTACTTTTAAATGTTCATGTACAGCAGTGATTCCCAACCAGAAGGCTTACTCGAGCACATTGCAGGGGGTATATGCAAAACATTTTATTTCCGAAATTATTCTCAGTCGTTCCATAGGCCCGTAAAATGGTGTTTGCACACATCCTGTTTTTTTTAATTATATAATTACACTACATATTTGTAATTAAATATTTTCAAGGCAACATTTGTTTGCGTTAAAAAGAAAATAATACCAAAATATTACATGTACAAATGAAGGTGACTAAAATTTCATATCATTAGTTTTCTGCTTTTGGTGAAGCATTAACCCTTTATGTATATACTCCGAGTGTGACAGAAGGGCTCGGGGATACACAAGACAAAAAAACAGTTGGGAACGACTGATGTACACGATGAATAAAATGGATAGAATTTTCCATGAAATGTCATTGAAATTGCTTATTAAACAAGATAAATGTTTACTTGCATAATTCTTTGGCAATCTGGTTGATTTTATTTTAAGTGTTTCAACCGCATGATAATCTCTGGTGTCATCTGCTGGGTTTTTATCTCTAGATGCTTTCTTTGTGTTGGCTAAACTGAGCCGTGTTTAAAAGTGAAGCCTATTTGCTATTGGATTAAAGCAACGACTTGAGACTGCTTTTTAGAGGCAATTATTGACTACATTATTGATTACACTAGAGGGAGCGCTTGAGCCTCATTTTCCTAAACCGCCTCACACGGGAATTCATCCCAATTGCGGGTTCACTGAAGAGTGTAGAGAAGTGTCCAAAGGATGCATTCAAATTGAAAAATGTTAGATTTAATTTGGATAATTTACTGGAAAATTCAAAACAAGACATTCCCTTAGGTTCGTCTGAGATTCAATACATTCATTCTGTCATTACATAGATCAGAATTTTTCAGTTGACACGTCAGACAGAATCATGTGTTACGTGACCTTTTGCTGCAGTGTTGTGTAATTGCAAAGAACATTTGGACACGGCATGTCTGCAAAAGTCTAATCATGAAGGATCATTATTTTACAAGATATGGTGAAGTTGTCACCTCATGGCTCAATGAGAGACTAAACTGCATTTGAAGGGTTTACATCAAGGTTGAGGGTGTGCCACGACTAAAGAACTTATAAATCTTAACTTCATGCCAAAGGTTGGAATTGGCTTTGGTGAGAACATCTTACCATGCCTCCACCACCAATGCATGACTGGTGTCTCTCTGTCTTTGTGTTTTCGTCATTGTGTGTGATAAATAACCGGGTAGTAAAGCAGCATTTAACTTGTCACCTGAGTGATTTAGTCTGATTGAGGATTTGAAAGCAGCCCATATAAGAGTACTTGAGAAATGTAATAAAACATGGACTTGTGTAAGTTCACATACTCACGTGTACTCAGACCATGTGACCATTCCGAAAAAGTGGGAGGAACCTTATGCTTCCTGTGGTCAACTGCAATAATATACATACAATATGGAATAAGATTTAAGAAGCATTAATGGTAATATAACATACATCACATGTGCACATACAGAAAAAAATTGATTGTTTTTTCCATGTCAGATATTTTGATGGAATATATGAGAATAAGTTTAATGAGCAAAATGGGAGGGAGATATAAAAAAAGGCAATTTGAGGGAGTGACAAAAAAGGGAAAAGAGGGAGGGAAATGTGGGGAATAGAGAGACAGAAGGAGCAAAAGTCATTGCTTTTTTCATCCATTGCTCCCTCGCTCCTTTGCCCCCAGCGACTCCAGGCTGAAAACAACAGATAGGTGAGTGCCTCTTCATCCATCTCTCTTATTGATTTAATTTTTGTTTCTCTTCATCTATCAGCTCTTAAATATATTTTTCCTTAATCAATATTTCCTCATTGTAGCAACAAGGGCTTGATTCTTCTTTTAGCTCTTTAGCAACCCAGAAACAAACATTTTGAATTATGCTTCTGTAAAGTCAGAATGCAACATTGTCTATCTGTGAGCATTAGAAGGATGATTCATAATTGCTTCTTAAGAAAATGTCTCCTACAGATGCATACCTGCTGTTGACAACATTTTTACAGTGGTGTTTGTTTGCTTTTGTGTCTGCTGGCGGAATGCATGCAGCCAAACTTTGGGGTTTGTGGAAAGCCAACATTTTCTTTGGCTAGATAGAGGGGCTACTTTTAGCCATGTTTGCCCCCAAATTTGTTTAGACTGTTTTTGAACCATTTCTCAAACTGCTCACTTTGCCTAGATCGCTTTGAGAATCAATAAACATTCCAAATAAACTCACCTATAAAACTCTGAATGCCACATTTAGGGAAAGAGGAGTCATTTCTAATTATATGCTCTGTCAAAGGAAGGAATGTCAATCAGGCTTTGTAGGATTGAAAGGAATTTTGTGGTGTCTCTTTTTCTGAAGCAGCTCCTTTGCATTCTACAAGTCTTCACCTAAAGCGACGCTGCTTCTGTTTCATAACCACCACTCTAGGATGCTGTTCCTCAGCTCCCTATCCACTGTCTTCCTGCTGCTGCTTCTGTACCCCTCTGAGCTGCCTGCACAAGAGGTGAAAGTGCGGCTTGCGGGTACAGGCCGCCGCGATGCCAACGAAGGGCGCTTGGAAGTGTTCTACAATGGCGCCTGGGGAACTGTATGTGACGACCAGGTGGATCTGAACCTGGCTAATGTGGTGTGCAGACAGCTGGGCTTTCAAAGCAGTTTGACTTGGGCACACAGTAGCAAGTTTGGTCAAGGACAAGGTAAGTTCTCCCCAGTGTTGAGTACTTTTTCCATTCACTTGTAAAATTCTCTCCGCGCTCTGTCGTCCAGGTAAAATCTGGTTGGATAATGTGAACTGCAGAGGCCACGAGCGTTCGATTGCAGAATGCGGGTCCAATGGTTGGGGAGTCCATGACTGCACCCATGCTGAGGACCTGGGGATCATTTGCACCCCAGGAAGAAGCCACGGCGGAGCCTCTTCCTCCTCCACACATGAGCCAAGACAACCTAGACAGAGAACTCCACAGCAGCCAGCTACGCCACCAGTCTCATCTTCCCTCAATCGAGGCCACGAAATCGCCCTCAACCGCAACCTGCCGTCTTCACGCCGCAACAGGATCTCACCACAGGAGAACGGCCACGAGATACAGATCCCACGAAGATATAGAGGGCCAACAAATTCGCAGCCAGCAGCCAGCACCACTGAAAGGCAGGAGGAGGAGACACCAAGGAGAGGACCACCTGCGCCGAGACGCCAGCCCGACAGACAGTCCAATAGGCAGACGTATTCCCCGCCCCAGCCGGACAGTGGGAACCATATCGAACCTGATCCTGTTTATCCCGACGTGGGACTGGAGTCGGATACCCAGTACATCCAGGTAAAACATACCCTATATACATAGTCTCTTCAAAAATGTTAGATTTTGGGTAACCATGGCCTATCAGTGGGATGATGGTCGTATTTCAGGGCATATTAAATTTCACTAATTCTACCCATTACTGTAGATAGGGACAGAAATGGATTACTACTGTAAATCTATTTCAGACAGTCTAGAATCTGGCAACTTCTTGAGCACACAGTAGTTCACTTAAAGCTTATGTAGACCCCATACACACATCTATCATTACAGACAAGTGAGAAATCAGCATGTGTTTAACTTCTTTCAATGGCATCGTCCCATTTTAGTTCTCCAAGATTCCAATCCCTTTCTGATTAAAAACCTTTACTGAAGATGAAAAAAAAAAAACGAACTCAAGCTTTTTACGTTTTCAGAGCGGTGAGAGTGTTCAGCTGGCCGAAGCCCGTCTCCGGCCTGTGCTGTCCGGCAGCCGCGGCGGTCTGGTGACCGAGGGAGTGCTGGAAGTGAAGCATGCCGGGAAATGGCGTCATGTGTGTAGTAACGGCTGGGACCTCAGCAGCAGCCGCGTCGTCTGCGGCATGTTGGGATTCCCTTCTGCCGAGACCTTTGATCAAAATGCCTACAGGTGAGTGAGACAGTGTGTGTGTGTGTGTCTGTGTGTGTGCCTGCGTGCGTGCGTGTGTGTGTGAGCAGGCACGTGCACAGACACAGACACACACACCGACACAGGCTATGAAAGGGATGGAAAAGTGTGGTCGTAGACACTTCCTTTTGCGGACGAGCCTGAATCGCTTTCCATCCGTCTCCGGGATGGTAACCACAACTGCTACCGTTAGTACGACCACACTTGGCATTACTCGTCCCCTGTGGCATTAGCTAAAGCCAAGTGTCCACCAAGACTGTCTGGCCCAATAGCTGACTTAGGCCTCAATGCAGGCCTTGATAAGAATCCAGGGGAGTCTGTTATTAATGTCTGATGTTGACTGTTTCAAAGTGTTATGCCCTTCAAGAAAAAGTCTGTCATTAAAATATTATATGTTGTGTTTTAAAATGTTACTTATAATTAACAGAAAAGTTGCAGTGGCCTACAAACTACATAAAAAACTTGAGATGCATTTAGCTTGTATTCACAAAAAGGAAACAAAAAGCTCTTATTTGCAAATGTCTGCTCCGTATGTAAATTTGGTCCTTGCGAATGCAACCTTTCTAAGATCAGCCCTTTTGCTTCCCTCACACAAACTCCAAGACACAAATACAAAAACATCACCTTGCCCTTCATAGAAAAGCATCTCACAAGACTTTACATAAACACGCACACAAATACACGTGCCGGCCAGTGTCCACATGCAAACAGTCCTCTATGTGGCTGCCCACAGAGGTCTTTTTCGAGCCTGGCTAGAAGCACAACTAGACTGACCGCCTCTTTGCACAGTGCCATCTGTCGCCAATAATTACCCCTTGTCCTTGAACTGCTCAGCAGCTTGCCAATAGGACACACGCTGGAGTCTTGTCTAGCACCAAAGGCAATAACTACCGATGATCATCTCACTCTTTAATTAACACAAGCGGCATAGGAAATGGATGGACGGAGCTCATGAAATGATTCATCATGATGAGAAGGTATAACACAATGTTGAATTTTACAAAGGATCTGCTTCATTCATCCAATTTCACAATAAGTGAATATTTAAAAATTGAACATAAATGTGATGATGAATTTTAAATCTAAGTTACATACAGTAGTTAATCCTTCAGTTCTATTGTTATCATTTGTTAGCTGTCTGATTGAGCTGCTAAATACCCCTCAAGGCGCTTTTCAAGGAGAACGTTATTGCAAGGTGTCAGGCCGCCCGGGAAGAAAGTGCTAAAGTAAGACTTTCTTGAAAAGCTAACTTTGTTTTGGAGCAAATAACTCAAAATGAGTCTTGTGATGACTTCTGGTCAAGTTGGTCGAGTTATTTGAGATCAATATTTGCTTGAGGTTTCAAACTTTGATGTGTTTCACCAATACAGCGACAATGATCCCTCTGACGCTTGTGACTCACTAACTTACGCGTTGTATTTGACTTTGAACGCTTGGAAGTTACAGTTTTTCTCGTTTCGTGGTGGATTTGGTCTTAATTTGATAACCCGCCAACCATGCGATTCTCACCAAAAAAAATGGGGAGCCACTCAATTCCCCAACTTCTCCTTTTGGCTTCTCTATCTTGTATTCTCTCTTTGATGTGAATGATGTGAAGTTTAACGTTCTGTAAAAAGGGCGTGATTAAGAAGCCCTTTGTGAGTTTGCTCTGTCTCTGATGCATGTGCACATGGAGTCAGTCAGACCTGCCACCACTTGACTCTGCCAATTGTTCCTTTCAGGCAGCTTCATGCTAGCACAACATAATAACAGGTTATTTTTTTTCTCTTCTAACACTGAGCTGCTCTTTCCAATCTTGCTTTTGGAATTGCGTGGTCGGGCTTGCATAAAGGAATACTGCAGCCAGCTTTCTTCAAGTTAAGAACTAAAAAAACACTTTGTTGATGATGTTGTTGTTTACCTTCAAATCTCCAACTTGACAAAGATGACCACACGGAATATATCTAGACTTGAACCCAAAATAGTGTGACTTTTCCGAGGTTGGGCAAATCCTATTAAAAGTTCAGAGAGAGTCTTACATCACCAGCCTCTTGTTTCCAGGCACACAGTCATGACACTTTGTAACCATGTCGCTTTGAGCTTTAAAGGCTTTTTAAAGAGGCGGCGACGTAGGGAAAACTGATATGTACGTGCATATTTCCACGTCTGGTGTGTGTGAACCAACATGCTACTGCTCGAGTCGACCGCACGGCAGACACTGCCAAGCACAGCAGGCAATTATACGGGTGACTCTCACCTCCTCCTCCCCACTAACCTCAGCCTTCAGAACCCCGTGAACTAACACCCCCATTGCCTCAATTGTTCCTCAACTATCAGGTTATGAAACGTCTTCAGCAGGAGCAAGGATAGGCTGATGCCACAAAAAAATAGTCATTGCTGTGAACAGTACTGTCCAAAAGTCTTGGATATATTGATATAGTTGTAGAAGCAATTTGTAGAGTTGTGCTTTATGGATCAAGCGGGGTACCCTTGAGTGGGAGTCTTGCTGCAGGAGTTTATTTTCACTGAGTTATAACGGTATGTCTGGAAACCCTCAGACACCCAAAATATAATAACAATACATTAGTTGTTAATTATCCGCCAATAAATAATGCGCAAACATCCATCAATCCATTTTTGAAACCCCCAAATTAGTGACCCAACGTCAAGGATGTGCATGACTGAGAACTGAAAAGCAATACTGCACTGAAAAACGGGACTTTAATTCCAAAACACGCAAAATTTAGTCATATAAGGCACTTGGAATAAAAAACAAACTAAATCAACAAAGTCCAACACACAGAACACAAAATAACAAATGTAAATAGGGAATAGACTCAGATGGGATCAGGGAACTAAATACAAACAAGCTGATGAGACGAGGAACACCAAGGAACCAGACTTGACGCAAAAAGTAAACATAAAACCAAACTCAAAACATGAAAATGGGACACGTGGAAAAACATAACAAAATTAAAAAACTTTCAAAGCCTATCCTAGCTGACTTTAGGCTAGACATGGGGTACAAGCTGGATTGGTTTCCAGCCAGCCAATCATGGGGCACTGACAAGACAAAACACTCGCATTCACTCCTGTGGACCGTTTAGTCTTCAATTATCATGCAAAATTTTGTAATGGTGAGGAATCCATACATGCAAAGGGATAACCCAACACACAAATTTAAACCCGTGCTAATGCACAAACAAGCAAATACGATGACCTGAAATTATGTTTTCCTATTTTGCTCTGACAGACTAATAATTACATATGCTCATTATAGCTCTGCTAAAACAACATGTATCAAGGTGCCAAAGCCACACAGCATCACAAGTTTGTCTGCATCAGAATTCCTAATTTAGTAACAGTCCCGATCCATCTCCCACTTTAGTTTGCCCAATATTTACATTTGCATCACTGGTCTGGTGGTGCAGGTAACCAACTTGCTCTCTGAAGTATACACTTGTCTGTTCTGACTCACTGAATTCACAAAGGGTGTCCGTGAAGGCTGCACCTGCTTGTGGTTGCGTTGGTTGATGCAAGTGGTTTGGTGTGAGTGTGCGTGACAAAATGACACTCTCCAGGCCTTCTCTGGCTCAGGAAACTTTTTATATTTCTAGTGTTCCCTTTGTCCACACATTTTGAGCTGAATGCATGTTGGCGTACATAAATGTTGGACCTAATTTCCCCAATATAATATAAAAGATGTGTGGATATGTACAGCATAACATGTACAATGTTTTTCTGACTTCAAGATTGATGTAGCCTATTCATATCTGCACATTTTTAAATCCCACACATCCCTCTGTAAAGATAAATACCATCTATGACCAAACCAAAAATGCATGACAGGAAACATTTCAAGGAGAAATATTTCAGTTCATCCACAAATACAGAAGAGTCCAAAAGTATGTTTGTATTTTAAGAACTAAACAAGGATGATTGAGAGTAGTCATTTGAAATCCAGGAAGTAGCTCAGACTCTGTGCGTGTTTGATTCCGTCTACTAGATATCACATTGAGCAGTTTAAGAGCTTTCAAAGTTTTATTTCAATGCTGTTGTCTTTCAGGAAACTGTGGGACTCCAAAATCGCAGATCCATCATCCAGGTAAAGCATGCTCTCAAACAAACGCAGCATTCACGCATACCTGCACTTAACATCCAACATTTTTTCCTCAGACTGAGGACACAGATCACCAAGAAGGCCTACTGGGTGGAGAGAGTGCAGTGTCAGGGAGTGGAGGTCTCCTTGTCCCAGTGCCAGGCCCAGCTGGCTGTCCGCAGGAGAGACGGACCATGCGCGGGGGGCATGCACGCTGTCATCCGTTGTGTACCTGGAGCACAGTTTGCACGCAACGGCCGAAGACATTCAACACACACTATGTCGGTCAGTGCGGGGTGCCTAATCACCTTCTCATCTTTAATATGTGAATAGTTCATTACATTTGAAAAGTATAACAACCTAGTAGGAAGTGATCCTCTACTGAATAAAAATATGTTGCCTTCAGTTTAACTTTGGGTAAAACCTCAGAGGTTTGAGAAGGAAAATGCAAACACAAAAATAAACTACCGTATTTTCCGCACTATAAGGCGCACCTAACATCCTCAAATTTTCTCAAAAGCCAACAGTGCGCCTTATAATCAGGTGCGCCTTATATATGGACTAATATTGAGCCACTGCAGCAGGCTTGTCCAAAGTCCGGCCCGCGGACCACATGTATATGTCTTATATACGTATGGACAAAGTTTTAAAATGGGCCATTCATTGAAGGTGTGCCTTATAATCCGGTGCGCCTTATATATGGACAAAGTTTTAAAATGGGCCATTCATTGAAGGTGCGCCTTATAGCGTGGAAAATACGGTAACTGAAGAATGAAGATGGAAAACATTCTAAAATAAAAAGCATTCAAATATGTTTTAAGAGAGCAAATGTTGACTCTTTCTCCTTTTCCTACCAGACCAACGTGCGTCTCAAGGCAGGGCCTCGCCTTGGGGAGGGTCGTGTGGAGGTTCTGCAAGAGGGAAAGTGGGGCACCGTGGCTGACCACCTGTGGGACATCACCGCCGCAAGCGTCGTCTGCAGAGAGCTGGGCTTTGGATCAGCCAAGGAGGCCCTGACCAAGGCTCAACTAGGAGAGGGTGAGACCAGACAGACAATAGTACACTGTGTCACACTTAAGTGTGGAAGCACCTTAATACAAAACGCAGATCTACTGCTTTCCACATCAATTTCCGTTCTGGCAGGATTACAATGAATTTGAAGTCCATCCATCCTATCTGATTCCGATAATCCTTTTCACTTGCATTCACACCTATATGGGCAAATGAGAGGCTTCGCTAAACCCAGCTGTCCCAGATTGGAACGGAGCAGGGTGACCAAATGCAGCTTAATATATTGAAGGAAAGGCAACACAGACACCGGCGAGATAGAGACTCACGGCCAGCAGACAAACAGAAGTCCACTCGGACACTAAACAGATCCTTACCGTGAGCCTACAAACAAGACCGGGGGGAAACTGGACGAGTAGGACAGGAACACAAGGCGGGAGACAACAATAGACACCCCCGGTCTTGGGTGGAGGCTCACGGTCAGAAGTTGATCTGTGTCCAAGTGGACTTCTATCAGTCATTCTGTCTGTTTTCTGGCCATGAGTCTCTATCCCTTCTGTATCTTATTTGCCCACCTTCCAACTCCCTTTTCCCCTCAATAAACCCTGGGCCAAGATACAGTTGGTCGTCCTGGCTTCCATCATTCCTGACAGAAGACCCCGACCAGAAGAAATACGCGGGCAGGGCTTAAATACATAAGGTAACAAGAAGAAGCAGGTGACAGACATGACGGTGATGAAGGGGTGTGGCTGAGGGAAATTGAAGGCCGAGCGTGCTCTGGCACGGGCGTGACACCAGCAAGCACAATTTAATGCTGTGGGAGGAAAGAACTGAGCAAAGCCAAGATTTAAGAATATTCCTCCTTTGATGCCACAGTGCTAATCGGTGTGCAGAGTGACTTTAAAACCATGAAAGTCAGTCAAGTTTCTTGAGTTATTTGTAAATATCCTTGAATATATCAAAGCACTTCTGTGTATAAAGCATGGGATTAAATTAACGCTAACTATCATTGCATCGTGAATATCACTGGCACACATGCTCCGCTGTTGACACTGTATTTGCCCATAATTTTAAAGTGGTTAGGGCGTGAGAGTTAGGCCATATTATTTTCATTCATTAATTTCAAGAAAAGATTTAAGCAATCCCAAAATACGTTGTTTTTCTACTAATTACAGTTTATTACTTTTATTATGACAGTTGACTAAAGTCCCATGAGAACAAGGTCAGACTAAACACTCTAAAGGCCCTATTTTTGTGCCAGGCGCAAAGCGCAGTATAAATGTGCACATGGGTGGAGTTTTTCTTCTTATGAACGGGGCAATTGCGCGCTGTTGATGAAATTAGACTTTTCAGCCCAGCCAATGCTTGCAACATCACTCATTTGCAGCACATTCACAGCCCAATCGTGTCCGACATTGCGAAAACAGAAAACCACCCAACTTCGGGATCGAACCCGATCCGCTGGCTTCAGAGCGCAGAGCACCAACCACTGGGCTAAAAGTTTCAATGACCAATTGAAAGACGTCCATCACACAAATGTGTCTGCACCATCTCAAATACACCGAAATCGCATTAGACCACCTGCACTACAAAACAGACCTCCTTTCAGCTAGTCTAAAATTAATTCTACTTTAGCATTCTGCTGATATAAGCCATTTCTTCTGCTACTTTTATTACCAAACAGACGGATGTGTGAAGGGCAAGGCAACTCCATGCGCCGAAACACCCAGATGGGTGCAACACGGCCTCAAACACACTAGAATAGACTTGCGCTGGCACAAAAATAAAGTTACACCCATTTTTACGCTGAACGCACCGGCCCCAGTCTGCCAAAATAATAATCCCAAAATTGTAGACGCAAGCAGAGAAATGAACTCTGACGCAAAAGCTAATGGTCGACTGCATCTACCCATGACCAGGAGGTCACAATGGCCTACATTTTGTAGATTCTGCTTCCGTTGTATCCCTGGAAACACTACCATGCAGTTTTCTAACAAAAACTATCAAATCAGGTTGTTTTTTTTAACAAAAGGGTCTGACTTTCACAAGCTGGGTTACTGTCCACTTTTCTCGCCCTACTTCCTCTGCAATTAAATTCATTTCCTGCCATTATCTTTCTGCCCAAATGAGAACATACAGCGGCATGACCCACAAGGGTGGCTGCATTTCCTTCTCTCCACTTGCCTTAATGAAGTCATTCATGGAAACCTTTTAGGGTTCTTAAAGTAGGTGCCGTGCTTGTGGTATGTCAAAATAATGATGATGGTAAATGTCACAGCAGAGCATTGCGGGTTGAAATGGTTCTAGTTCAGGCAAATTTAGCCGTGTTGCACAAACACTGGGGAGTGGTCTGGGTCTTGCTGGAGTTCTGGGACGACTCCTGGGTGGTGCAGTTTGAGAAGTGACCTGATTCAATGTTGGTGACATCATTGGCTATTTGAGAGAAAAAATATAGAGCTTAATAAAACTTTGGCCTTGTACACCTTCGCAGACTTCAGCAAGTTCAGAGATTTTTGGCTGTGGTGAGCAGAATGGAGTGTGCAGTAATAAAAGGACAAAAGGCGCTCTCTCTCGCTCCCTCGCTCTCAAAGGGCCCCTTGCATGAGCCACATCACAGGACTGAGCATGACTCACAATACTCATCTGTAGAATTAGACTATTTTTGACTTTATTCCCCCGGTGACTGCCGTTTTGTTGTATACAAGCCGCCGTTATCGTTTGTTGCTCAGACTGAGCAAATAGATTCTTATAACGTGATAAAATGAAAGGTGGTCAAACTATTTGTATAGGTCTGGCTCAATGTTATTTTCAGGAGGATCTAAATTGATTTATAGTGTTTTGAAAAGCAGCTCTTCATATGTACACTACTTGAAAAGTAAGGGGCAGCAGTCGCACATTCAAATGTAGTAAGTTATGTGCCATAAACTAACTAGCGGTTTTGCACATTTCCGGGATATATTTAGTAGAATTCCTGTATTTGTTTCATAAAAGTCTGTCATTTTGCCATCCTAGGTACCGGTCCCATCCACATGAACAGTGTCCAGTGCACAGGCAGAGAGAGGTCCCTAACAGAATGTCAATCCAAACCGGTTCCCCTGTACACCGTCAAGCACAACCAGGATGCGGCGGTTCGCTGCAATGTCCCCAACACTGGCACGCAGGCCACTGTAAGAAATTTGTCCACAAGTTCCACACGGTAATTTATGACAGCGTGAAAATCACACAAAACAATTTGTCATCAGGTGAGACTTGCTGGAGGCAGAGACAAAGGCGAAGGTCGCGTGGAGGTGTTGATAGAGGTCGGAGGAGTGAAGCGCTGGGGCTCGATCTGCAGCGAGAACTGGGGCATCAACGAGGCCATGGTGGTGTGCCGACAGCTCGGCTTGGGTTTCGCCTCCAGAGCTCACCAGGTGATCAGCGACATCAATATGCATCATATTGTCTTTGGCCTCCTCCTCCTTTTCTTGGTACTCCCACATTTGCCTTGCCTCTGGGCTGCTGTTTGTGTGCCTGTGCTGTGTTATTATCGAGGCCTGAGGTAATTATAGGCTTCTCCAAAGTCCACTTCAGGCGCTCTGAAAATAAAAGAGGCAAAGTAAGGCAAAGAGAAATCGGCAAGAAATTCTCGGGAAAAACAAGCTGAAAATAAGCATGTGCATGGAAAAGGCAGAGCAGTTATTTCATAGGCAGATTTAAATTGTGAAAGAGTATAAAACATGATAATATGTCCTGACACATTCTGTTAAAAAAGAGGACTTGAAGTATTAAAGGAGACAACGCCATCAACTGTGCAAAAACATTCCCCTCCAATGTGTGTCCAGGAGACTTGGTACTGGCCGGGATCCAGTGATGCCAGTGATGTGGTTCTAAGTGGAAGTCACTGTGTGGGCTCTGAGCTGTCCATCCAGCAGTGTCGCAAAAACACACACGTTTACTGTCCCAGAGGAGGAGATGGCAGAGCTGCTGGAGTCACCTGTGTGGAGAGTGAGCAAAAAAAAACATGTTTGGGGGTGGGGCGGTAGACATTTGTGTGCAATGACTTGCAACTCCCCCTCGTCGACCCTGACAGCTGCTCCTGACCTGGTTGTGGATGCCCAGCTGCTCCAGGAGTCATCTTACTTGGAGGATAGGCCTCTTCACCTGCTCACCTGTGCCAATGAGGAGAATTGCCTCTCCTCTTCTGCTGCCAGGATGAACTGGCCTTACGGACACCGTCGTCTGCTGAGGTTCTCCACCCGTATCATGAACAATGGCCGTGCTGATTTCCAACCTCGGGCTTCCAGGGAGAATTGGATTTGGCATCAGTGTCACAGGTATGCTGATATCATCATGTAACCCATATTGGTCATATTTTCACATACCTACTGTTGCTGACTGTTCTGTGTTTGAATAGTATCACTTGATCAAGTACATACTAAAAAAAAAATGCACGTATCATCCCTGTTGATATCATATCGGATCGATATTGGTATCGACAATCAGAATTATATCAGAGCCCTCCTCATTGATTACTTGTTTGTTAATATCAGTGCTAAAACTGACAGGGCAGCTTGATTTTTTTACTCAGCTGCTGAGGTTTTATGTTCTGAAACAAAAGAGGCATGCAGAGCTCAGAGTTTCTTCCAGCCTCAATCACTACCTCCCCAACCAGCCAGCACATTGGTTTTGTTTCCCATTTTTGCTTGTGCTTCTTGCGGGAATGGTTCTATAACGAGAGACAGAGCGACAGAAAACAAATAAACAACCCGCTGTGTGACGCCCGGGTCACTGCATAACAGAGTTTATCCTTACTCTACTATTTAGAATTTGAAACTCCAAAGCCCAAATCAAATTGAATGTTGAGAAACAATGTTTTGGTTCAGATAAAAGAATAACATAACAAAGGAGTTAATTGTGTACCGCAACACAAATTATCATTATGAAAGCGCAGTTTTTGTATTTTTTATAGAAAGAAAATTACAGTTCAGGACCATGATGAAAAGCATTACATTCACCCATCCTGATCAGATTGTATTTCATTGAAGAACGTTCTAGTGAATTACAGAATTCTGTCAGCATTCCCACTATTGTAGCTGTCTTCATGAATAAAATGTGGCCCTCTTCCATTTCTTAGGCACTACCACAGCATTGAGGTGTTTACTCACTACGATCTTCTGACCCTCAATGGAACCAGAGTGGCTGAGGGGCACAAAGCCAGCTTCTGTCTGGAGGACACCTACTGCCCTGATGGTCAGACAATCAAATTCAAATTACAAAGCAAAATACATTTTGCCAATCATTTCAAAAGAACTATCCAACCATGTTGCCTCTAGAGGGCATCCACGTGATATTATTTATTTTGACTCCCAGGTCTCTACAAGCGGTATTCCTGCTACAACATGGGACAACAAGGCATCTCAATTGGCTGCTGGGATACTTATCGCCATGACATTGATTGCCAGTGGATTGACATCACAGACATACGACCTGGTGAATATGTCTTCCAGGTAAATTTTTCATTAAAAAATATCCTCCAGGAACATGTCACTTTATTATTTTAAGTTTCAATGTAAGCATGACTTATTGTTTGGACTTCTGTGTTGGCCAACTAGATGGAGTTTGCAGATTTTTTCAAGAGATCTGATTTTTTTTTTTCTTTGCAATATACCTACTTACTGAGTAAAATCTAAACATAATGCACACACTCATGCAGGAGCTGTTGTTGGCCACAGCTCGCAACCAGACACTCACGCTTGCTGATGTTACACGCAAGTTGACCAGGCCCAGCCTTTTAAAGGCACACACGTGTACACAGACATCTTTTTGTGTTCCATTATGTTTGAAATGGACATTTAAAGTGTGCCTTATGGTCAAATATGTTCAGAGTGTATGAAGCAAGGTTATCATAGCTGATAAAAATAACAAAATAGGTTATTATAGCTAATAAAAATAACAAAATAACTACAACAAATATTTAAAACAAACAAAATAAAATGAAAATGAGAAAAAAAGAAAAACTCAACAGAACTATAGTGAATTTATCCAGTCATAAGTGGTGCACTCCAACTTCACTGCAAACTTCAAGTATAAACCTTATAGAATAGATGGGTGAAAGCCCGGCCATGTGGCAAATACACCCAAAATGAATGCCAACTTTCATGCAAGTGTGCGGAAAAAGGGGAAACACAGAAGTTTAAATCTGCAAGCCCATGTGGGATAAAAGCGATAACCAACTATAATTGTAGTAAAGTGGCTCTTGGCTAAGCATTCAGCCATTCAGGTATGCCATACGCATGTTGTGTCAGGGTGTGGGTGTGTGTATTTAAGGCGAGTACATTTAATGTGGCTTTATATAGAAAGTAGACCTGCTATTAGTGAGAGAGTGCAGCTTCTTGGCCAGTGGACAAACTCTCAGAGGTTCACATAATTTTTTTATGTTCAAGTTGGTTGGTCTTGTATGTTCCTAAACATCCAATCTACTGTGGCGGCCCACTCATCTGTTCTCCCGCTCTGTCATTTGTTCTATTTTTGACTGCAATCTAAGTGGCACCACATAGATGATGCTTATGGGTTCTAATTCGTTCCCAAGCGTTTGCATTATCAGAGATGCTTTCATCAGACATGTGCACGTCCTTCTGCATGGCACACATGGGGCAACAAGGCGACAGCTGGACATCAAACCACGTAGGGACGTAAGAGTAGAGATTTGTGACTACGTGTCCCGGCAGCTGTCCATAAATTTCATAAGGAGTGAGAGCAGGCGAGAGATTGCAGATGCTTGCTCAGGTTTCTTCCACCAGCTGGGTGTGGCTTTTACCAGCAATGGCAGACAATTTTAGGACCTTTTGTTGTTTGACGCAATGAGTCACGTTGGCGCGGCTTGATGGTCAATTACCATCCAATCTCTGCTGTCTATATATATAGTAGAGCTAGTGACGGCCTCGACTGATGTCTAAAATAGGATCTTTTTACATTCATATTAAAAAACAATTGTGCTATGAAAACAAAAAGTGTGCTAAAATCCTTGGATGACTAATATGGTCATTTTGTCTGAATAATACAAATAAGTAGGTTATGTTTAAGTAGGTTATGTATATTGGTTATATCATCAACCTCAGGAAATTAAAAGTGGGTTTTCATATGACAGTGTGTGGTCAAATTATCTGTTTGATGTGTGCATAGGGAACAATAATTTACAGTATGCTTTGCTCATATAGCAGCAGGCAGCACAGACAGGGTGGAAAACATCGAGTCGTGGCAACCAAGCATGGCTACAGTCTAATGACAGGCTGCAACTTCGATCTAAACCAAAACTGTCATCTGCATCCCTCGGCTGTTTTTGTTTCCTGCACATAGATAACAGTGGAAAATGATGTCATCCATCTCTTTAACCCCCAATTTGAGCTATTTAGAAAAAGAGAGAACAATAATCCTGCGGCTCCTCAGAGGCCGCCCCTGTGGATAGCTGCCTGTTTCCTGACTGTCAAAAGTTTTTTTTTTCCTTCTGTTACATTATTAAAAAGATCCTTGAGGCACTTTAGGGCCCCAATGCTGCAGGGGGGGAAAGCTGCATCAGCTTTATAGGGCTGGAGTAGAAATATAATTAGAGCAAATCAAGTGGAATCAAGCCATTGCCCAAAGGCTGAGATTAAAGGACACACCCATTGTATGTCTACAAATATTCTTGGATGTATTCTTATGGGAATTCAGTTGTAGGTCTTTGAAAAATATGCATCACAATCACCAGAGACTTATTTGCACATATGTTGACTTGCACTTGTGTAATCAAACGTGTCCCTTCTTTCCAGGTGGAGGTCAACCCGTCTTTGGATATGGCTGAATCTGATTTCAAGAACAATGTGATCCGCTGTCGGTGCAAATATGATGGAGCACGCGCTTACATGTTTGGATGCCACGCAGGTAAGGTTTAAAGACAAGATGAGATGGTATGCCCGACGGGGATGAGTGGGGGGATGAGATGTTGATGAAATATAATGAGATGAGAATTTTGATGGGATGAGACATTATGCCATAGGAGGACCTGACATTGAGAATGAGATGAGATAAAGGATCAAATGAGATAAGGGATCAATTGAGATGAGATTGCAGATCAAATTGGATGCGATTGGGAATGAGATGATGTGAGATTGAGAATCAGAAGAGATGAAATGTGATTAAATGAAATTGGGGATGAGAAGAGATTGAGGATGAGAGGAGATTGCAATGGATCTGAGATTGGGGATGATATGAGATTGGCAATGAGCTGTGGTTGAGGATGAGGAGATTGGGGGTGAGATGAGATGTGGGATGAGAAAAGAGTGAGGATACAATTGAGACGCCGTAATTTTCTCTCATGTTTTTTCTCGTGTTTCCTCAGGTGACGCTTACAGTGCTGATGTCGAGGACTTGTTTGACCACCAGCGTGAGATCACCAACAACTTCCTGTGAATGGATGATGACACCAATATAGGGACAGAAGAACCATTCAACTCCTCAGTACACCTCAACACAACAAGACAAAGAGGTTGAGAGACAAGAAAACATGAGAGGGCGAGGGGGATTTGGAAAGGAAATCATGAGAGGCAGTTCAAGTCAAGATGATTAAAGGAGAAATGTTGAAAAGTAGAAAAAAAGGAAAGCGCGCATCGGACCAAACGTTGACTAATTTTCATTTTCCAACCAATTAAAACAATTGAATCCCAAAGGCTAAAACATGACAACTACATACAGACACGAAGGTCCCACATTGACACAGGTGATATCTGTCTGCTTACATTCACTTTCCAATTGCAAATGCTTTTTTTTTTTACTGTTACACCTGTGTGCTTTTTAATTTTGAATGAGAATCAACATTTTTAACTCCATGGTGCTATTTTGCCCTATTTGAATAAATATTGTAATGTATTGCACATGTATTGTCATGTACAGTTTTATATTACCTCTCTGAAACAATGTTAGGTCTCTAATTTATGCAGATTTTATTGTACTTTTGAGTTGGCATTGTCCGTACATGGCTGTGTTTTGTATTGTTAATTTTATTCTGAGAGATCATTTACTTGTTTGTTCACCTGTTTAACAGTGGTAACATCAGATGAGACCTGGAGGCACCGCGGTAGTGCGCCATAATCATTACTTAAATGGTAGAGCAAGAATAAACATCAGAATGACAAACATGCTTATTTAAGGAATGGTTATTTTTCCTGCAGATTTTGCACAATAAAGATAAAGGATAATGTTAAGATTTAACTGAATCTGCTCAGCCAAATATTTTCTTTAAAATGGACATTTAAAGTGCATGATAATATAACGCAATCAGATCGCCACAGTGCTCAGACTCAAATGTCGCCTTTGGCCGTTAAAAACGACATCGTAAAAAGAGTGACTGCCATTGCCATCCTCTCTGGGGACATTTTCCAACCACCTCTACTTCCACACATACATTAGGTATATTTCCCATGACTGCGGACTTTTAGATATGGGTCATCTTCAGTGATATGACAACCATCATGGTTACAGTTACATGGTTTTTAAAATACTATATCTTGAAAGTCAGAGTTCACTGAGTAGAGGTGAGTGAGCACTACTGTTTGATAACACATCAGAAGAATTTTAATGGGAGGGAAAAATTATTGTTAGTGGACTGCACAACACACTGAGGACCAAGCTGGACCATTGGTTTATGACTACGTGTGAAGCATCCAGCTGGCCGCTTTGTGGCATATGCAAAGAACCAGCTTGTGACTCAGATTTTGGGTCGCACATGATGATGATTCAGCTGCAGGAGTGACCTAAGGGAAGGATACAGACGAGAGGGAGATCCACCACTTTGTTTTTGGGCCAATTTAGGAAATTTGGTCTATATTCACTTTAATTCCACAGGGCAAGTAAATGTTCACAGAGGCCTTGAATGAACCACAAGAACATTTTGATGAATGGGGTATGAGCAATAAAGTTGCATACATTTTTATAATTAGGATTAGAATAATGGCAGACATGACACCTTCTATTTCAGGATAGATTTGCTGACCATATTCAATTTAGTTTGGGTCACGTGGACAAAACTCCAGAAAATTTAGTCCACGTGCCACAAAACCATCCACTATCAACATTCTTGCTGCTGCATCAAATCATCAGTTAAAAATGATGCTTGTCCTTCTTGACTTTTACCTTTCTGTGCTTTGATTTCTTCTACGCCTGCATCTGTGTATAACTTCTAAATTAATTTTCCTCATGGTCTGAGCAAGAACTGATCATGCAAAAGGCAATGCATTCAAAAATGTATACCCACAAATCTACTATTTGTTCTCCATTCAGCCCATAAATTTCCAAACAGTCAGATCAGCTGAAATAAATGGCAGCATACCATGTGTCCAGTCTTATATTTAGCTGTTGTGCAGTCTCGTCCAGCAGACTGCACTTAGCTTACATAAATTGTTTTTCTCCTTTGCTTTGGGAACAACAGAGTGCTGAGAAGACAAAAAGTGATTGTGCAAGAGTCGAGTTGTTGTGAAACAACACCAAGTGGACAATGTGGCATTTACACTCTGCGGGAGAGCAGAATGCATTCAATCATAAACGTGAGGGTGAGCGCTCAGGCGCTACTGATTGATGAGTCCATTGGAAAACTGTGCCACGTGGCGAGCTGGAGATGAAGAACTTGATATCAAATAAATCTGAAACGAAACTTTGGTTGAGTTCTTCTTTCAATGTTTGTCCTCATGTCCTTTACTTTTCATGGACAAACACAATCCCAGACTCAATTTTGCTCACCTGCTACTAAATCAGTGTTTCATGAAATAAAAAGCAGGCATGATTTTTATTCCCATGAGTATATTTCCACAAATCAGTCGGATACAGAATCCTCAGTTCATATAATCATGTGGCAGAAAAACATTCACCTCAAGTGACTCCCAAGAGTCAATGGGAGGTTCCTCATACAAGTGATTATGTGCATGACATGCTACCATTGCTCCTTCATTTTAAACTAAAAATATACCGTAGAGCATTTATACCACGAGGTTTGAGAAAAGACATATTACAGTATTAATACTACTGTACACTACTGAACAATGACACCGATACCCTGAATTGAACAGTGATGAGCACTACTTGTATACACATAAGAAATCTGACATTATTTTAAAAAGTAATACATTTACTGCAACTCAATTTATAGAAACAATACAACATTTAGCCACTTTTGAAAATCATTTCTTTACAACTGTACTTGTCTGACATGACAATAAAGGATTAAAACATTATGTGCCAGTGTGGATGGATCATCTAAATTGCAAGTGCCTGGGACAAAACCTTTCATCTTACAGTTGGACAATAAAAATTGATGAAACACATTGTTGCCTATAGCTTTCGGTGAATTAATGAATCTTTGAAAAACTAGACGACTTGAGCACAGGCAAATGTTGAGGTAAGTTAAACCTCAGCGCCGCATCCCTGCGTTTATAAAAAAAAAAAAAAAAGAGTTTACAAACTTGAGTGATGTAACACTGCACACTTGGATAATGGTGCGACTTCACGTCTCCAGGCGTGGCTTGAAAGGAGTCAAGCGAATCAAAGTGGAGGACTTTTCGCTCCAATTACTTTCCCTCCCAAACATCTTCCCTCTGTTTGGCTGCCAGACGCTTTTGTTCTAAAGGATAAATCAACAGAGATAATTAGATTTATGTATAGCAAAAGACATGCCACTCCGACATGATTGTTGAAGCCAAAGCTGCATGGCTGATTTTGCCACACATAGATTTGAGCATGAGCATGTTCTGACTGTGGACACGTGGCAGAAAGGCTGGGGACAAAATGTTCAGGACATGATGCACTTGTGCACTGGCTCCTTAAGAGCACAGGAGGCCATCCATACTAAGGACAAAGGAGGCTGTTTTTGCCTTCCTGGCTGGCAGTTCAGTGGACAGCCACTTGTGGTTTATTGTGCCTATATACTTATGGTCCCGCTGTGAAGGGAAAGGCTGCTGCACTGATTATAGACTTGCTTTGAGCCACACAGCAGTGGACAGAGAGCAACTTCATTTTGCCACAAGATGGAACTAACGCCAATTTGCACTTGATTTGCTAAGTGGGGGAAGAGCTCCCACTTGTGGTAAAAGCATGCTGATGCATGATGCAAACACTAAGTTGGTCCAGCAAGGCTTTTAGGGAAATAGTCACCCTCTGGTGGTCAGTATGTACTTACGCCCAAAAAATCAGCGACTAAGTAAAAGCTGAGCTGCGAATATACGAGTATCCACTATGCTCCGTTTTTTGTATGTACCTCTGGCCTCCTGGAGCTTCCTCTTCTCTGCCTCCCGCTGCTCCTTTGTTACGTTGCTTTTCACGCCGAGGGCACCAACCACAAGCCTGCGAGCCAGAGCTGCACTGGTCTGAGGCCTCTCCTTACCAGAAATGGGGGACTCTGAAGATGGAAGGAAGAAATGTGTCTTCCATGACAGAAGAAAAAAAAACAATGCAAATCATAGAGTATGGTAAATATACCAGAGAAGCTGCGAGCCGCGGCCTTTGTCTCCGGAGTGGATTTGGAGAGTGGCCGCACCTTCATCAGTGGATTTTTGGATCTTAATGCTTCACGAGCTATTTTAAAAAAGCAAATAAAAGAAATAAAAAAACAACAACAATAGTTAACAGTATTTAAAATTTCAAATGGTGTGCGGGTATGAAAATAGTAAAATATTATTTAAGCAATGCCTAATTATTACTCAAAGATAACTGAACTTCTGTGCATTTACTGTATAGTAAAAGTAGCTATATTACTGGAGGCATGGCTGTGGACTGAATTAACAAATCCTCATTTGACATCTCTAAAAAACTTGTTTTTCAATTAAGTTGTACAAGTTAAAGGTGGGAGAAAAAAAAAAGTGAAATTATTTATCTAAGTTAAGATCAGCGGATGTGGTTAAGAATTATCGACTGTAGAAGCCGTTTGAGACTTTTCTATGATTAAGGGCTATATAATGAAAATTTGACTTTGATTTGACTTTTTCTTTCAAGCAAAAAAAAATTACATTTTAACAACGATGTGTAGAATTTTTATATCCTCTCTGAGTGGTTTGCTCTCAACCACTAGTGCGTCACTTACCTGAAGATGGGCTTGAAAAGATACCTAGAGCGTGGGTATCGTCAACCCATTTGATATCGAATCCTCTCTGTCTGAAAAGACGTTGAATAAAGCGTGTGAAAGAAAAAAAAGCCATTGTTAAAAAAGAAAAAGCACCACTTTACATTATATCATGCAAGCGTAGCTGATGTTGAGAGGACATCGAGTGTAAATGATGTGAAATTTACATACTGGTATCCCTGAAATAACTTGAAAAGATCCTCGGTTTTACACTCTGGAGCAATATCGTAGATCTCGATGACATGAGAGAGGTCTTCGTCACTCTCGTCCATGACGTCATCATCAAACCGCTGCATGTTGTAGTAATCAAATCTGGCCTCTTGGATTGACGACTTCTTGCGACCTTCACTCAAAGATAGCTGGAGAAAAGAAGAAAAAGCAATGACGGCAACTGGATAGCAAAATTAAATGAATATTTAAATTTCCTTTGAGATCCTGAACTATTCACAATGTGCTGACATGGGGAAAGCTAAACTGTCAAAAAACTGTGAGAAAAGCTAGCTGAACTTTAGAAATCCGGAAAAAAGTTTATAAAAGTTATCAACAGATGAGAAAATGAAAGAGTGAAACATTTCTATTTTTTTGTTGATACTAACTCACATGTAAAATTGTAAACATCTCCTTTTTCTATGAACAGGGTGTTGAACACATCACAGTTGACTTATTTGATTGCATTGATTTTACCAACCTCTTCAAGCAGTCGCTGATTGAGACAATCTCCATCATCGTTAAATAAGGTGTCCCAACTGTCCTCTTGTTCCTTCTCGTCATGATGGGACGCATTGGTTACATCAGAAGACTCAAGCTGTCCATTGGACACCTCTGCACCCTGTAGCCGCTCAACCTCTCCGTGAGCAGTCTGCAGCTCAGCTCTATCCATTTCAACAGGCGCTTGCTCATCTCCTGTTCCCCCTGCCTTGTCTTTCTTGTTTTTGGCGTTCTTTCGAGCCTTGTCCGTGTAGCGAGGCCTGGGTCTTGGTTTTACATCTCCCTCTATGTGAGGTTTGTCTTTCGATGCGTTGAGTCGTTTCTTTGGCATATGAGGAGCCTGGCTTGGCTTCTTGGACTGAGACGTAGTCGGTGCGTCTGAAGCACCGTCGTTCTTTGGTAGTTCCGTTTCCATTGTAGTTTTGACAGTGTAACTGGAACTCAACGACACTGATGGGTGAGGGTTAACAAAAACACAATCAACATAAAATATTGATTAATTTATCGTGTGGAAAAAACCTGAACATGGCTACCATAATCGCTGTGAGCTAAGGTACAACTAGCTAAACATAGCAAGCTACTTTTCCCATTCATCGAGGTTACAACGAAAAGAACATGGATGCAATTTTACCAGATAAATATTCGGATCTATACTTGATATTGTAATACAGGGAAGAAAAGTGTCACTAACCTACCTGTATTTTGGTTAGCGTCCGATTTTGTCGCAGGATTGACGCAGGCAGTGTTTAGAACGTGAAGGATTGTGGGAAATATAGTTCCCGCAACCTGTTATGAAACGCGGAGTGATTTCGGAGAAAATCAGTTTTCTTGTAATTATTTTTAAAGAAACATGTACTGTGCTGCGATTAACCGTCGTGATCAGTAATAAACTATTTTTCCTGACAATTTCCATTATGTATCTTACTCGTCAGCCATTGGACAACATGCTGAAATTTGATTGGCTAATTACGCTTTATATGTAACAATGTTTCGTAAAGCTTGTGCAATGCAGTTACGTAGCTCGCAGCATCTTCGCTCCTGCAGAAGCTGAACTGTCTGTTTCATTTCTACTTACGGATAAAACAGTCAGGTAAGGTTTGTTTTGTTTTTTATTTTACTCAATGCACGAGGCTCCAAAACATGAAGATTATTTAGGTATCTCACAAAAATAGTCATCCAAAGATGTTGTAACAAGAATCTGAACAAAAAATGCAGGTCGATGATTGGTGGGCAGTGCAAAATAACATGTGGCTGGCAGGTGGGCAGTACTGTACCCACACTTCAATCGTCCTAACCCACTATTATGGCCAGAGTGACCATGCATTGTGATTCTTTTTTCTTCCAACATATTCAACATGCTCAAGTAAAAAATATTGTTATGTATTTTGTATAAAATTTGATCATGTGTCACCAGAAATCCAGAAATGCGGGCTGCAGGATTTTTGGTCCTCCTGTTTGGACTCTGGGAGCAGTCCCACTCTCAAAACAGCGAACCAATGTTTCAGGAAGTTACACAGACCATCCTTCCTACCGACACGCTGCATAATCCAACACAGCTCAATTATGGGATGGCAGTAACTGACGTGGACGGTGATGGCGATCTCGAAGTTGTGGTGGCCGGGTGAGTGAAAGGGGTTTGAAACTGAAAAGCTGACTAGTGTGTCCGTGTCTGGATTGTTCCATTTTTTTCCTCCTACCTTCAGATACAACGGACCTAACCTGGTGTTGAAATTTGACCGCACTCAGAATAAGATGGTAAACATTGCTATTGATGACAGTACCTCACCTTACTACGCTTTGAGGGATGTAGCTGGGAACGCTATTGGGGTTACAGCCTGTGATGTGGACGGAGATGGACGGGAGGAAATCTATTTCCTCAACACAAATAATGCCTACTCTGGTAATTGTTAATCACCAATCATCTATTTTCTTTGGCGCCTATCCTTATTATAGGGTTGCAAGTGAGCCTATTCCAGCTAACGTTTGAGAAGGGGGGACACACACAGTTATGAATGATTTTTTTTTTTTTCAGCGTGGAGAAAATTAAGATTAAATGACCATAGTCTATCATTACAGGACGAGCCACTTACTTCGACAAGCTCTTCAAGTTTCGTAATGGTCGCTTTGAAGATCTGCTCAGTGATGAGCTCAATGTGCGTCGTGGTGTTGCTAGCCGCATGGCAGGACGTTCTGTGGCATGCGTTGACAGAAAGGTTAGTGACCCTTCACATCCCGATTGTCCTCCTGTTCTTTTTTTCAAACTGTCTCTGCCTCTCGCATTTTCCTTCAGGGAACAGGCCGCTACTCAATCTATGTGGCAAACTATGCCAGCGGCAACGTCGGACCCCACGCTCTCTTAGAGATGGACGTGGCTGCCAGTGATGTGGCGAATGGCGTTATTGCCTTGTCTGACGTCGCCGTCACAGCCGGAGTCAACAAGCTCACTGGTCATAAAATCACATTTTGAGCTTGGCAGTGTGTGAGGGGCTTTTGATTCACTGTGGCATTTTGTTGCAGGTGGACGTGGAGTTGTGGTTGGACCCATCCTCAGTGATGCAAAATCTGATGTTTTCTGTGACAATGAAGGAGGGCCCAACTTCCTATTCAAAAACAATGGGGATGGGACTTTTGTTGACGTCGCCAGGCAGGCAGGTAAGAATGATGGAAATCGGGGTGGCCTCTCAGTGAAAAGTTTACAGAGTGGATATGTTTTATCATAGAAAAAAAATTGATGAATGAATTCTACTTTAACTCTGTGTTGATTGACCCTTAAAGGTGTGGCAGACCAAAGACAACATGGTCGAGGAGTAGCACTGGCTGATTTTAATGGCGATGGAAAGACCGACATTGTCTATGGCAACTGGAACGGCCCTCACAGGCTTTACCTGCAGGGGAGCAACTCTAATTTCAGGGTGAGTAAGCAGTGCAGCACAGCGAAATAATCGGAGAAGTCTGAAAAGCACTGAGCCAAATATCCTCCTTGCAGAATATCGCCACGACAGAATTCGAATCTCCCTCTCCGATTCGCACAGTTATAGCTGCTGACTTTGACAATGACAGGAATCTTGAAGTGTTTTTCAACAATATTGCCTACAGAGGCAATGCCCCCAACAGGATCTTTAGGTGAGTCCAAAATTAAAAAAATAAATAAATAAAAGCATCCAATTTATTACATCGACTAAGTAGTTATTTGAAGTTGTTACTCTTATCAATAATATCCAATTGCTGCCCTAATTGACACATATATTTAAATTGTGTGAAACTGAAGAAGGTGAAACTCAAATTCTCCATTTCTGTGTGTGTTTGCAGGGTGTCAAGAAGAGCTATCGCTGACCCTTTAATCCAAGAGCTCAATGTGGGAGATGCTGCAGAGCCTCAAGGCAGAGGAACAGGTCAGAACAAATATCCACATATTTGCCCCAATTCGCTTTCTGTCTGATTTAGATGAGTTTTCCCATGCAGCAGGTGTTCCTCACAAATACAGCGAGGTTGTGCACTGACATTTCTTTGCCTTTCTGTCATCAGGCGGTACTGTGACCGACGTGGATGGAGACGGGCAGCTGGACCTTCTGCTGGCACACGGTGAAAGCGCAGCCCAACCAATTTCTGTCTTCAAAGTCACACAGGTGTACAAGCGTTTTGCTTCTGATCCAACTCATTCGGTCCTCTATTATCCTGACCTGTCGCCACGGTTATCAGGGCTCAACCAATAAATGGCTTCGAGTCATCCCTCGCACCCAGTTTGGTTCATATGCGCGAGGTGCTAAGGTGACGGTCTTCACCAAAAAGAGTGGAGCCCATATGCGCATCATTGACGGAGGTTCCGGGTACCTGTGCGAGATGGAACCCGTTGCTCACTTTGGTTTAGGTAACTATGCTGTAACATGGCCCATTTTTATTTTGGCATCTACTGAACCATAAAAGGATTCAGAGCTGCAGTCTATAATCTTATTTTAACTCAGCCAAGTTTAAATCAAGTCAATATTCGATAATATTCTTGACATTGTGATGATGATTTTTTTAGGAAACGATGATGTGTCTGTGCTGGAGGTCTCTTGGCCTGACGGTAGCGTCATCACACGTGTCCTTCAAGCTGGTGAAATGAAGTCAGTGGTGGAAGTAGCATATCCCGCTAACACAGAAATGTCCACGCTTGGCAATGACACAGAGGTACGCATTGTAGTTCTCAATTTACTTTTCTTTGTTTAAAATGTAATAAATGTGCTTTGTTTTTCAGTGTGGTGAAGGTTTTACTGTGAAGAATGGCCGCTGTGCAGGTAAATCTTTTTTCCCCCCAGTTAGATAATTAGGTTTTCCTTTAATTTTCTTTTTTTTATGTTTCAACAGGCATCTGAGGATATTTTCCAACTAACCCTATTTGCCTTGCCAACCCATGTTTTTTCTTCTTTACCACGAGTTTGTTTTTTTCAATTTGTATTGCACTTGTAAATTTGTCAAAATTTACAAAACATGATTAATAACATCCTGCTTCCTTTATCATTTCAAAAATCTGGAAAAGAAATGCTTGCAATCAACCTGTTGGGTCATTTGCTGCTCGAATGAATACTCATTAGAGTTAGTCAACATATGTCAGCCTTACCACTTGATGTTTTCCTCCTCTCCTGTTTTTGCTACCTTCCATCTCAGCACCAGCCTCACCTTTCAGCATTTCAAGCCCCAGGTTGAAGGCCTCCAATTTTCAGATGCTTTTATTACTGTTCTACTTGCAGACCTGAGAGACCTGTCGTCTTTAAGGCGCCAACAATAAGATATTTCCCAGGTCTGCATGTTTGATTGAGAAATTCTCAACACTTTTTAGCATGTTGTCTAGAACTCTATCAAAGTGTGTCAAAGTTTTACTGTCGTGAACAAGCTACAAGAAGAGACTCATGTACACAAATGCCAAAATCATTTTGGTTTGATATTTAGTTCCCTTTTAATTCTATTCTCCATCCACTATATTCACTACTGTGATGGCATACACTTAAAAAAATATATCTATGACGATAGAACAAGTCTTTATGTTCATTTGTACTTGCAGTTTATAAAAAGTGTCCCATTTGTTAAAAGAATAAAAATAAAAGTCAGTTGAATGCATTTGTGATTACATTGTATTTATTAGACAGCAGTCATCACACAATTAAGCTGCACCGAAGTTTGAGTCGGCACAAAATGTCACCGACATACTTGAGACATTTGCACGAATGATTCCTTTTTTGGCAAATATTTGTCTTTGGAGGTTTGGTCAATTATGCATACTGTGTAATTCAACACATGACAGTGACGATTCAGGAAGACGATTTGACTTTGCCTCACATGCTCATTTTTGCTACGTCCTTGCATAAATACAATTTTTGGAAGAGTTGATCAAAATCAGAGAAACTGGGTTTTTATTTGAAACCCCTGTGGATTTTGTAAAATATAGGCTTGGTGTGCGGGAAATGGAAGACTTGCTACATTACATACATGATGAACGACATTCATCTGCTACAATACAATACGATATAGTGCCTTGATCTTCATCTGGATTGGTTTTGATCTATCGTGTGGAGATCTAGGCAAGGTTAGGTGAAGCACACCCTTCTGTGATATGTTTATAAAAGCTATAAAATATTCAAAAGCCAGCGTTAGTGTGCCTGGAGAGTTATAACAAGTGCAGGTGTACTTTCTCCATTTTGTACAATTGTGGTTTGAAAACATCTAGTCATATCCATCTTCTCACCAATGAAATGACACATCACTGATAAAATAAAAATATAAGGAATTCGATGTTTCCATCACATCAGAAATATAAAATATGATTATGTTCATCGGGTGCATTGCAACAAATGACTCAAGTGCATATTTGGCATGTTGGCAATGCCTTATAGCAGTGCTTCTCAATTATTTTCTGTTACGCCCCCCCTAGCAAGAAGAAAACTATTCGCGCCCCCCCTCCCCACCGTGACTATCCTAAATTGTCTTGTAAGTCGTAAAATGTTGCACTGTCGCAAACGTGACAGAAGTAACAATGAGAGCGCCACTGCCCCCTGCTGTAGCAAACGCGCAATTACACTTTATTCTAGTACTGCCAAAAAAAAAGCCTGTTCCCCAGGGTCACACGCGCCCCCCCAGGAATAGCACCGCGCCCCCCAAGGGGGGCGCGCCCCACTATTTGAGAAGCACTGCCTTATAGTAACTAATGTAGTACAGCTGAGGAGAAATTTCTTTCTTCAGGAACATCTTGTGGATCTGTGAAGCGATGGAGGAACGGTTCAAATACCCAAAAGTTGTTCTCCAGGGTGATGAGTGATCAGAGGGACATTGTTTTGCCAGAAGTGCTCAATCATCGAGCTGTGCTGCTGGACACAGAGCTGCTCCCCGAGCTGCAACCGCTGGAGCCTCTGTCTTCGTAGATGGAAATCTCAATCTGGGCAAAGCCGTTAGGGACTGAGATCGGGTCGCTGGGGTATGTTTAGAAATGTTGCGGTTGTACATGGACATAGGTAAGGATACAACTCGCATTCCCCTCTCTATGGGATCGGTGATGAGCAGACCCCTCGGAGCATAGATCTTTTCATTCTGCTCCTGAATGTACTTGGAAATTTTCTTCAACACCTAACACACAAGCAGAGCACAAATGAATACAACTACGACTCACATAAGATGTTGTTTGTGGAATAATTTTGAATGTGTGCTGGATTACCAAAAGGAAATACCCAAATGGTGAAAAGAAGAAAAAGAAGCGATTTTTCTTTTTTCTTTACACTTTTTTTTCTTCACACCAACATTTAATGAGCTCTCCTTTGACCCTTTTATTGGTCTATAGTTGACAGGATTTTTTTGTACCTCAGATAAAAACACTAGGTGCTTGTAGTTCCATTTTCAAAGCTTTTCATCTGATACCATTGTGTGACAAATAAAAAATGTTCATTCGAGTGGAGTGGAAAGTGTTTGTAATTATTGCATGCGAGTGGGGGAACAAACAACTTTCACCTTTTCATAGCGTGTCTCCATGCAGAGGAAGATAAGATATGCTGTGGCACAGGCCAGACAGCCTTCCAAGTAAGACTGCCCTCCGATCTTTTCTGCTTCTGCGTAGAAGTTGTTGAGCGTCTTCACAGTGTCCTCGAATAAAGTCCGCTCAATCTGAACATATGAGCGGGTCCATGAATTGCGGGGCTGGCTGGAACACCAAATATTGCGCAACGCGAAAGGAAAGACAACTCATGTTCTCACCCTGCTCTCCAGCTCAGAAGGGAACTTGGTCTGGAATCTGCAAGTGGTTCCCTCACTGTAGTCCCTCTGGATGAAGACTTTGTTGGCCAGGGATGCACTGTGCCTCAACTCCTGTAAATTGTGGAACTAAGGAAAAGAGAGCATGAAAAGGGTCCATTCTATTTATTGTGCAATGATAGAAAATTACAATGGCGGATTATATTGAAAATATAATACAATAGTGCTGGAACACAGTCATGTCCATAAAAATATTTTAAGGTGGTCAGTCATTCATTAATTGTATCTACCACACTGCACAGCAGTAGTACACATTCTAGACAATGAGTATGTATATACCATATAATACTCCGCCTTGAGGGACAATTAAGAAGTGTTGTTTCTCGACATCTTTTAAACAGGTCCCTGGGGAAAGATGCCTTTACTACTCTCTCATTTCACCAGGTCAGTTGTACTGTGTGCAAATAGTAGCTGTTGTTTTGGTCTTGTAACGTGTAGGATGTTATAGGAGAGGTAGGCAGAGCGTGATGAGCTATTTGTGCTCTGCAAGCTGCTGGAGAGAAGCCCGTTTGATACACTAGCCTTACCCATCACTTCTCTCTCTCTCTCTCTCTCTCTCTCTCTCTCTCTCTCTCTCTCTCTCTCTCTCTCTCTCTCTCTTTTTCTCTTTCTCTCTCTCTCTCTCTCTCTCTCTCTCTCTCTCTCTCTCTCTCTCTCTCTGTGCTGTCTTACTAAACAATGGTCAAATGATGCAGCAGTAATGTTAGAACATTAATGATTGTCAAGCAAGTGTGTTGTTGAAAATCATCAAGTCTGCCATAGAAAATAATAAATTTTTATTCTATATTAATGTATATTTGTTCATCCATCTATGCCAGCAATATGTGGCAGCCAAAATAATTAAATGCACTAGCAAAAGTGCATTTTTGTTTTTTTCAGCACTATTATAGCACTGATTTAAATACGAATGAATTTACAATGCCGCTGGGGATCCCACCTTTACAAAAAACAACATTGGGTGGACATTTTGTTTTATTTACCACCGCCTCCTTGTTAGTCAGTCAGTCAAGCCGCATATTAGATTGGCTACACTGAGTTCACATCACAGTCCGCGGTGTCAAATAGCTCAAGAGTAGACGTGAAGATTTTTGGTCCTAAATATTAAACCATTTTAATATTTAAGATTGTTTAACTCGATTTAAAAATAATCTTACAGGACAATCTTAAAATACAGTTTTGACATCCTTGAGGCAAAATAAAAAAATAAAAAAACAGCCTGCTTTATGTGTGTAAACCACCTCATCAAGAAGATGCTGGATCATTCCTGTGTCAATGTTTACTGCGTGTGCATTTTGGCTTTCTTCCATTTCCTACTCTCATTGTATCTGGTGGTACTTTTTTTTTCTGGTAATATTCCATGGTTTACTCATTTCTCATTAGTCACTGTTTGTAATTTTAGTTGGTTTGTGACATTATTATTAGGTGTTCCCATGTGCCATGATCTTTTTTTTTCTTGAGTAAAATATGTGCCTTTCGCAGTGGCAGTGTCATAGCCTCTGTCCGTGGTGCTGAACGACCTATGTGCGTGTGTGTCTGTGCGTGTTTGTTTGCATCCACTCTTAGGACGCTGCCATCGCATTATTAGGGCGTCCAAACCCATACGAGCACAACTGCTTAACATTTAGGGGAGGGGTTCGTGTTTTTTAAATCCTACGTACAATATCTGCGCTCATTTAAACTGTGCTTGTTTAACACTGTTGGTAAGAGTAGAAAACATCGCATTGGGGTGGAACGAGTGGGGAGGATGCCCTCGCGTGTCCTCATTCCACCGTCACCGCGCCTTGCTGGTTTCAACCGCGTCCAGTCCACGAGATGAGATTTTGTACCCAAATAAGATGATCATTTAAAAAAGCAGGATAAGGAGCGCATTGTGCCAGTCTTACCTCAGTCGCCATGTTGCTGTTCGAGTCCCGGCGTGCACTGATGACTGACACGGGACAGATTAAATGATGGGGGAGGGGCTAGTCAAGTAGGAGGACAGGATTTAGCTCTACATATATGCTTTTATTTACCTCGACATGAACTAATCCGAGTGACATCCAGGCATATAAACCTTTTTCTTATGTGTAACAGATCAGCTGTCAATCTTTTTTAAGAGGGGGGATGTGTTGGGGTTCACTACTGAATGAATGAATGAATGAATGAATGAATGAATGAATGAATGAATGAATGAATGAATGAATGAATGAATGAAAACACACCTATGGACAATTTTGAGTTCTCAATTCACCTACCGTGCATGTATTTGGATTGTGGGAAGAAAGACACACCCACGGGGAGAACATGAGAACATGAATTGCCTCATTCCTTGTGGTTCAGGTTGTTGTTTTTGTATTTTGCCTGTCGTCATGCAACTGTGTTTCTACAAGTTCTCTTTGTGAGGGGCAGCTGGGCACTGTGCCCCTTTGTTGCCATGGCAAAATAATAAAGCGCTACAGTGTCATTCTTAAATGTAGAACAAATAATTGTGTCCGAAACGAAGTAAGTAATTATCCTTTCGAAAGCGAGACGTAAATAATTGATAAACTGTTTAACATAAAAGGTAAAATCGAACAGCAATAACACAACACGACCAATAGGAGGCAACACTTGATCAAGTGAAGATGATCTGAGTGAAAAAGAACAAGTTAAAGGGGAAGAAGTCGACGAAGAAGAAAGGAGGCGGAAAAGGGAGAAGAAAACATTGCCCCATCGGCGAGCTATCGAGATAAAATTGTGATTGTTACATTTCATCATGAATCACGTAGACTTTTTGTTGTGCATGCGGTTTAGTAAATTGCCGATGGAAGATCAGTTGGAAATCAAACGTTTGGGGCCGCACAGACCAGAAGACTTTGTACTGCTTCAGTATGGAGATATGGTAACCCGTACCTTCAAAAAAGACTGGTTTGAAAAAAAGAAATGGCTAACCGCTAGCACGAGCAAAGGTGCGCTCTTCTGTTTCCCCTGTCTACTTTTTGGCGGCTTGGACTCCGTTTGGGCATCGATGGGCTTTAAAGACATTAAACATCTGTCGGAAAGAACGGCCAAGCACGAAAGCTCCTCGTCTCACCTGAGATGCGCCATGAAGTTGGGTTTACTTGGGCTGCCCGCCGTACGGTCGTACCTCAATGACGCCGATCGCCTTGCCACCGAAGAGCACAACAGACTAACCGAAGAGAACCGCTATGTTCTGGACAGACTGATTACATGCGTCAAACTTTGTGGCAAGTGCGAAATGGATCTGCACGGTCACGACGAAACATTAAACGCATCTCTCTTTACCTGCATATTTGAGACTATGTGTGAGGGAGACACCAGGCTCAAAAGACACTATAATGCGGAGCCTTTCTTTCATTTAACTTTAAAAACCATGCAGGACGAGCTGCTGGATTGCATGTATGAGGTCTATAGGGAGGAAGTGGATAAACAATTACAAAAAACCCAGTTTGTTGGCTTACAGGTCCATGAAATTATTCATATGGCGTGCAATTCTCAAATAGGCATCGTGTTGAGATACGTGGTCGACAACACTCTGACGGAGCGATTCATCGAGTTAATCGAAGTCACAGATAAAACCGCCTTCGGCCTTTCCGACGCCATCCAACAAGTTCTCGAGCCCTTGCGGCTGGGTGAGAAACTCATCTCGCAAACCTATGATGGGGCGGCCATGCTGATTGATGGCAAAGGCAGCGTGCAAAGCCTGATGAGTTTAAGATACCCCAACGCAGTGTTTGTGCATTGCCCCGACCAGTTAAACGTTACCCTGCAGCAAGTGTGCGCGTCTCGAATCCCTGAACTGAAAGTGTTTTTTGCCGACTTGACTGGTTTTGCAACCTTTTTCACCTCACCCACACGAACAGCTGCCTTGAAACAAGTGTCGTGCAACAACATCCAGCGACCGCAGTGGAACTTTCAAAGCAGGACCATTAACGCCGTATGGGACAGTCAGGACGCCATACTGGAGTGTTTGGATTGCATTCGCACTCAGCCGGGATGGGACAGCGTGACTGTCAGCGAGGCATACGGCCTGTCCATGCATTTGAGAGACCCCAAGTTTCTCCAACTGCTGCATTTCTTTGCGGAAGTCATGCCGGAAGTGGATGTCCTGCAGAACATTCTTCAGAACCAAGAGATTGACGACTCGGTTGTGAGATGCGCCGTGGAGAACTTCATCGGCAACGTGAAGGAGGTGAGAGAGAGGGCAGATGTGATCGCTGACCACGCTGGCGACGCCAAGCGCAGGAAAACCAACACGGCTGAAATCATGAAGAAGGCTTGCGACAACATGATTGCACAAGTAGAATACCGGTTCTCCAACAGTGACTATCTCATTGCAGCGCAACTCGTGGACTGCTCACTTTTTCCCAAATTCACGACATCATTCCCAGTGGCCCAACTCAGTTGTGCTGTCAAGTTGTGGCCTTCAGCTTTAAAAAACAAGGAAAAGTTACAAAGTGAACTAAATATTCTCTACCAACACGATCAGTTGTATGCGGGGAAATCTGCACTTTTGCTACTAAAGACTATTATGGAAACCGGCCTGCAAGACATCTTGTCTGAAACATGCATTTTGTTAAACATCTTCCTCGCGACTCCCATGGCGACCCCTGAGCCTGACAGGAACCGGTCCACCATGGAAAGGATTAACACATTTGCAAGGCACACATTAGGAAAGGAGCGATTGAATGCTCTTTGTATTCTTTCCAATGAAAACCAATTTATCCAGGGACTGGTGGATTTCAATAAAAAAGTCATGGACAAGTTTGCTCGTGCCAACAACCATCAAGTTTCATTCCTGTTCAAGTGATTGAGGTAGTTGGCTTATTGTTCTTAGGTGATTTTATTCTTTTTTTTTTTCTGTGAAGAACAATTTGGATGAATGTAGTCAGCAATTTACTGTACTGTAAATTGTTTATACATGTACATTGAGTATTGTAAATATTTGTCACTTTCAGAACCATGGACAAGGCTTACACTTGCCATTTTAGAGTTTGTGATGTTGATTTTTTTTTTTTTTTTTAATCTTACACTTAAACTTTGGTTGGTTTAGAAAGCATGCCTTAACATTGATAACATTAAGAATTGTGCTGACTTGGTTGCCTCCCACCAATAAATAAAAATAATGTTAACATAACACACATTCCATCTATGCAGCTAAGCCGCATTGTCAACATACAAACAGTTTGGGATTTGACAGTTTATTTCAACAATGCAATATTTCACCCATAAAAGATGTAGCAATATATACATGACCAAAAAAAATCGATCAAATAACTGATTTTCAAGCGTTTTAAATTAAATATATTAGCTCTAGAAGGGATTACAATAAAAGCAAAGCAAACAATTACAATCATCAGTGCCAGCATAAAGGTTAAAACCACATTGCATCGATCTCGGGTCGGTCCAAGACTGCCGCCACATCCATTCTTTTAAGTCCTGCTTGTACGAGTGTGAGGGAGGCATGTGATTATTTGACCCAGTTGCGTTGTCCAATCAAGTGACTCCAGTTAGCTGAATTTTGATCCAGTTAAAAGTAAAAAATAACAAGTTCCAATAGAGCTCAAACAACCCAAGAAAAAAATAGCATGCTGGTCAAAAACACTCAAAGCCTTACAAGCATGTCACTTGTAGCAAATCATTTTTTGTTTCACCGTATGTAAACCCTCCAGAGTTCAAATTTGATCATGTTAGTGGTCAGTCAAAGAGTTTGAATGAAAACCATTGCTCTTGTAAACCAGCACCGGTAATCCAACATGCTCTTCTTTCCCTTTGCTCAGCAAAGGGACAAACAAGGGTCCTTAAACTCAACGGCCAGTGACACAAGGATGGGCATAACACAAAAGGCAAGAAAAAATCTTCAAGGGTGCATGTGCTGGGGGTTTAGTAAAATTACATCAGGGTGTGCCGAGCGGAGGAGTAAACAGTGATGACCATCCCTCTGGGTCGCACGGCCAAACGTCAGGTCATTGCAACTTGATGAGCGAGGAATTACAGGCAGCACAAACAAACACAGTCTCTCTCTGGGCCTCTGGAGCTGGAGGAAAAATGAAAGGTGTTCAACAAAACAGGACAATGTGTAGCCTTTAAATAGTAAATAGTCAAAAATGTTGGATTGGACCTACTAAGTCCATGATTCATTGTTTACACTGGGTACAGTAATATTTCTGTTGCCACTCACCGTCAATGAAACTAGGTCAACCTAATTCCTAAAAATGAGTCCATTTATTTCTAAAACGTGTCATTTTGCAACGTCTTACCGGTGGCCCCCATGCAAGACCTCAGCACTTTGAAAGAACAACATCTTGAACAAAAGCTGTTGCCACAGTTACTGCAGTTCTTCTACAATAGGAAGAGAGAGTTGTGTTCAGACTTAGATTTTACATTCAATACAACGTGCACAGTTCGACCATCACTTCTCTTCAAGTCTCACCCTTTTCTTCAGCACTGAGAAGACAGCATTGCAGCTAGCACAGTTGCCTTTGGAGAGGGGGGGGGGGGGGGGACACGCGTCATTTTCGAGCATTATTATCGCAGCTATTTCGAAACTTTGTCACAGCACTCTGACCAATGCTGGTGGTGGGGTAACGTTTGCGCAGTTTCTCCGTCAGCTTGGACACTTTGCTGCGTATGGGTTCATTACGACTCAGGAGGCCATTTTCAGAGATGGTGTCAAACTCAGGGGCTCCAATTGGACCATCTTCATCCTCCTAAAACACAGGGAGGGGGGCAAGTGAAGTCCCACAGTGTGCACCAATTACACTATTAAATAGTTTAACGTTTAACTATACCTTACAAAGATGTATTAGTAAGACCTTTATGACCACTTAAGAACCTCACTTAAATTGTTGCCTATGTACCTTAATAAACGTTTTATGAGGTTAAGAGTTTGACACTGGAATGTAAAACTTGAATTTTAACTTCCATTACTAACTACTACATGCAATGGTTGGGAAATACACCACAGCGGCCCATCTAAATGTGCCCTTCATTTTTACTAAATAATAGACTAGTGATGATCCAAGACACAGTGACAAAATGGTGCACAAATACCCACATGCAGTGTAAGATCAGTAAGACCGACAAAACCCTCATGCACAAAGCATGAAAACAACAAGTCCCTTACACACATATCACTTACGGGTGCATAAATGGAAGATACTGGAAAATCCACTTACCACTAACACCAAAGGGGTTTCCTTTGTGGGATGGAGTATAACATAGTACAGTTTTACACACAAGCCTCCATGCTACCACATAAAAACCATGCTACAGGGTTTTAAATAAAGTACAGTAACCGATCCCGGTTAGTTTACACGATTTGGACAAGCGAGTGATAAGTAGACCAGAAAGGGCAAGATTACCAAGTGTTAGCGAAGATTGGGCAACACTCACCTGCAGGGTGATGGCATTTTCCTGATTTCACAGGAAAGCAGGAGATAAACAGGAATGATAGAATTAATATTTTTATTCCACCCAGGGATGAGGAAATTAAAACCATTTATGATTGTTGTGCCAGTTACGAGTCTAATTAATACCAGTTTTGTGATGTGTATAAAAAAAAAATTCTAACTGTTGATGATTGATTTGGGCTGGGCGTGGGTTGTTTTTTTTTCTTATGCAGCCTATCTCAGCAGTGCACCCAAACTGCCAGCCTCTCTCTCCTGCCATCACGCATGGCAGAAAATGAAAGCCAGTTGCTCTGGAGAGAACGTCTCCTCAGCTAATTAGCTTTCACTGCTGATCTCCGCTGGTGCGGAGGATTATTTTGTACAAGAAAAGATTGAATCAGTGAGGTTGGATTCTACCCTTGGCCACAATTTGGAGGAGGGATCCTTGTTAAAATAAGCACTTTTAAATTTTAAAGTCAAACCTCTGGATATTTTAGAAGTTATGACAGCGGCAGGCAGCAAAGACAGTACACTTTAGTTGGGACTGCTGTGGAAACACATACTGGAAATGGTCAATACAGATTGGGAGAAGTATATTACCTCAATTGCATCTTTAAATTCATCATCAGGCTCAGCTTCTTCTGCTTCCTCCACACTCCCAGGTGATATGTCCTGAAAGCAAACATTTTTTTCCAGACTGCATTCAAATAAAATGAAATACGGTCATTATAGCATTCTCAAAGGAAAACTATGATACTAGATAAATATTTCGTTGTATAAACAGTGCATCGTGTGAGTGCTGACAACTTGCACTATCCTGGCACATGATTACTACTATACTTAGATTGTTTCCCTCACCTCCAGACTGGTTGGTGTGGGTGTCCTCTCCACTACATTGCTGTGATCCAGTTCGTCACACGCTGCCTCTGATGTCGGAGTCTGGGAGGCATGGAACAGCTTCTTCAGGTCCACCAAAACTGGAACCCAAGTAACAACAGAAACAACGTTAGCTGTGAAAAATATTCAAAGTTCATTATCATTGGTGAGCTGACCTCTGTGGAAGTTTCTATTCCAAAGGAAGATGACGCTGTTCAAACCAGCAAGCACCCAGCCGACAGGAGCGAGGTAGAGAACACACACCACTGTAAACAATCCTCCATAAAACCTAGGGAGAGATGATGAGACATAAATGTTGACTGGTGCGCCAAAATTTACAAACAGCTACATCCACTTCTCTGGCGCTCGAACAATTCTTAAAGCTAAATAAATACTGAGGAGGTTTATGTAAAACAGTCAGCCTGTTATTCATATCTTGGTAAAAGTTTTAAGGGACCCAAAAAAAAACGTTTGGAGAAACATCGGCATTCGGTCTAAATAAATATGGATATGCCGGGCCCTATTTCCAATAGTAGCCGTTTTTATGATTATAGACCGACAATTAACTAGCACACTTTACCTTGATGATGTGGTGTGATTGTCCCAGTACAGGACCTTGTAAAATGTTTCTGCTGATTGACAGGCCGAAGACAGCATGTCATCCAGATGCTTCAACCTAGAGATGGGAAAAATAAAACATTTCTCATCCACGTAAGCATGTCGTACTATTTTCTTGTGCCCATTTTAATAGTCACATTATGGACATTACATTACAACTAATTAGTCAGTGAGAGAGAAAATGCAGTGTTTCTTACAGGTCTTTGACTTCCAGCATAGCCTCCTGCTTACTGAGGTGCACATTCTGCAAATCTCTGCGATGTACGGTGTGATAGTGCCTCCTCTGGAGTTCCGTTTCTGAGGCTCTGCCCCAGCACCTGTCCTGCAGGTAGCCAAGGGCAGCAGGCACTGTGACTGCCACCAAACATAGTGACAACCAACCCACTGATAGAGGAGAGAACGAAGCAAGTTAGGAGTAGCCACCGACGACAGAGAGTCTCCACTTACCTTCATTAATGGTGCAGAAGAAGACATTGAGGAATAGACAAACAAGTAACGAGCAGAGGGGCATCCTCCACCTGAAAAATAGATATTATACTCTCAAAAAGATGTCTCTCTGCAATTGAAAACAAGAATAAGTACGTTTAACAGCTTTTCAGGTAGCGTGAAACTATTAAAATTATGCTGAACTTTTACCATTTTGATTTTATCCAGACGCACAAAACCTCAGAGGCCAAATTGTTATCCCTTATAAAAGGCCTTTGCTTTTTTTCATGAGATTGCAACTCAGTGGGAATCTATATTAAAGGATTAATTATCCAGAACAGTTTTTAACCTCGAAACTTTATCTTTGACTATTTGTAATGCCACTCATACTGCAGAAGGGTACCAGTGATGGGAAAGTGATGATGCACATAACATAACTAAGTCAATCGCTTGTCTCTGGGTACTAAGTGCAATGCGACCAAAACAAAATCAGTGTATTTTTAACAAATGAATGTTACATGCTTAACTTGCCTTTAGTAACTCACCCTCTCCCCTTACCTAAAAACACTCTGGTCTTTATGCATGAAAGTTCACAAGTATTACTTCAAACAGTTAATGACTATTTCTATGAAGACCACAATATGATCCGAAAACATACAAACTATTCTATCTTAAGTGTATCAAATTTTGAACACTCGCCCTAGCAAGAAGCGGGCCAGCTCCATCGCATCTGTAACTGGTTCCAGAAAAAGCGCCATTCTCTTATAGGCCACAACCATGTTAAGCAGGTCAAAATTCAGTGTAGATCTTGGGCTTCCAAGTTCAGAAGCATCTGGAGATCCCAGAGTCTCTTTGGATATAGTGTGCACCATCTCCCCCCTTTCCCCTGGACCTTGGTAAGGGTCAGATGATGCCGCTGCACTCTGCATCATCATTCCTGTGAGGAAAACAAATACATTGAAATGATGGTAATCATGTCACTCCTATTCCTGAATTACTATTGTGACTGCATGTTAGAATTCTGTCAAACCAGCAACATCAGGCTGCTAAAAGTATACAACAGTTGTCATACAATTTAGTGCATGGAAGATACTGAACGTTTTAGGTGCGTCAATACGATAGTTATGAGATCGCTATGGACCTGTGACGTCATTTCTACGTGGGGCATTTCAGATCATACGTTGACACATTTGTGTTTGTAAACGCAAACCATTATTACACTCATAACGATTTAGGGATTATAATGTTATTGATCATTTAAGTAATGGATCTATTGAGCATCTGCAGATGTTGGTGTTTTGGTTTTTGTCAAGGCTTTAAATACGCAACTATGGCATCGGTTGCATCCCCAACACACATCTTAACGCACTGCAATCGTTCCTGAAGGAGATTGCGTAGCAGGAACATTGTTTATGGTCATCTTGGGATCAATACAAGATGACACTTTGACCCTCAGAGATGTGGCAATCAGTGCAGGCAGTCATTTTTAAGTTGCTCATTGGAGCAATCAGCTATGAGATAAAGCAACTGAGCTCCAAATTTGCAATGTTTTCAAATAATCAACAACAAATCATGTGATTGCAACATGCGGATTTACTGTTTAAGACGAAGAAATATAAATTGTTATGACTTTATTAGAGTTCGTTGATGAGAAAATTTACCCCGAGCTACGTGTCCAAACCGGAGGCTAGAAGTTCAGGCGACACTAGGTCCCGCGGACATCATAATCCTGGAGGATGGAAAAGCCTCCAACTTCATCGACTCAGTCACCATAACTGCCGCGTATCGCATAAGCACCGACCCGCGCTAACCATTAATAATACCGTGTCCTGCCTTTTAGGCGAGAAATTACGCCAGTGTCTAGCTGCTTCTTCCGGTTAGCTATTGTATGCTAGCTTTACATTGTAAGATTATCTGCTTGGTCTTCCAGGATGAGCAATCGATCATCGAAAAGGCAACGTCGATACAACCGGCATAAATTATGCATTATTTTTGTTAAATCGTAGGTATTCAATGCACAACACACCACTGCATTTAACAATTTTGATTTATTGAGTTAAAAAAATATTCTTGAGTAACATCAAAACCATTTGACTTGAACTTGTCAAATGTCAATCATCTTTGCCGCAACAGCAGAAGCCTCTTGTCAGTTACGTTTTTTATAGGGGTCAAGGTGAGCAAGTATCCTTCCAGAAGGTCCGAGAGTGGCCGAAGTCAGGGCAAACACTGTTTCCTGACAGTAAGAAAAAACAACAACAACTTCATAGAGTTCTCATTGAAGGTGTGACGCCAGCAGGGAAAACGCAAGTGTTTTTTGGACTTACCAACATGCCGACTTTATATTGAGGAGGTTTGCTTTGGATTAAGGTAGCTCGCTGATTAATCGTCATCTTTGCACGGGGGGTAAAGAGGTGCGGAGTCCTCAACATTCCAAACATGTTCTAAAATCAAATAAACTAGTAGTTCACAATTGGAGAGATTATATAGGAACAAAATATATCCCACGCACCTGGTAAGTGGCCGGATTAATTGCGGTGCATTTAAATGCTGTAGGAGAAACATGGATGTGTTTATGACCATAAATAATAGAAGTTATATGCCTGCCTTGAATCTGTCTTCGTGTATAACTCTCAATTTAGATGCAAGAGCAATGTTGTTGTAAATGTTGACATTAATTCACATTATTTATATAAGTATTTTCAAGGCAATATATTTATGTTTTTTAAATTATGGGAAATAAATAAATATCATTTGTTGTATGTGTTTGACAATTGGAACTTTATCAACATGTATAGTATAAGCTGTGAGCATAAAAAGTAGTCTTGGCTCTTAAAATCAGGTAAATGTGCTAGACCGAAAAAAAAAATCACGAAGGCCGAATACAGACTGCAGGGTTCTTTAAAGAGACAGCAGCAAGGACATCGTTTTCAGGCACGAGCAACGTTGAAGGGCGTCACCATAATTGGTGCGTGTTTCGCTTCCTGGTTCCTGAAGAGGAGGCGCTCGCAAGTTGTCGCGACACTCGAAGATAGGTTTGTTTTGTGCAACAGCACTTCATGGGCAACAAACACCTTCTTCGTAACACCATGTCCACAGAGATTTCGTGTGATCGCTTGGTGTCCAGTTTGAGTCCATATCCTCTGCATCGTGCCATGGAAAACAGGAGGTAAAGATCGTGCGCACGAGTGAGTAATTTTTCCTCAGTGACAAGCCAATGAACCGAAATTGTACGTGTAATTTTTTTTCTGAGCATATATAGTTAACCTGAAAAGGTGTACCCTAAAGTCAGGCTCCAGTGATTGATTTCATCCAATACATTCTACCCAGCTAAGTGGGCACAGTCATGGCCCCGACAAGGATTTGGCACCTCTTGGCCCATTGCCAGGACAGAACCCCCTCTGGACCAGATGAGGAGAGAGAGAAATTCTGGGGGGAGCTGTTTGATCAGCTAGATCTCAATAAAGATGGACACATTGACATACATGAATTACGTAAAGGGCTGGCGGGTCGAGGACTATCCAGAGCTTCACTGGAGAAGGTAAGACCTGTTACCTGCACTCACCTGGATGACCATAACATGCAGTGACATGAAGGGAATCTATTATGAAAGCTTTGTCATTCTGTTTGCCTTTTCCTATGGAAATATTAACGCAAACGTTCCTAATCGTAACAGCCCAACGTAATTGTGTGCACTGTCCTCTTCGTCTTCCCTGATTTGTTTTTGCCAAAGCATGTGGGTCATGTACTTAGCTGGCTGTCACTTCCTCAGTGTGTGCATTTGTGTGCAACATGATGTTTATTTTGGTTGTGTGGAACAGGACTTGTAAGATGAGAATGGCAAGCTACCAAGGTGACAGCTTTTCCTTCAATGCGACCCCACTCGTCAAATCATAGTATTCTGATTAATATTGATTATGTGGAATATGAATTATAGAAAATAACAAAATCATCTTTCAAATATCACATCACCAAACTAAGAATACAGGTGAGCCGTGATGGTTCAGGATAAAATCCCCTGCTGACTTTTTTCAAATTCCACATAGAACAGCAGAATTTTGATTATTGTGAAGGGCCACCAGTTTGATCCACACTAAAACTGAATTGACTCAAATAACCTTCAATGATATTATGGTATTATTAATCATATGAATGTATGGAAAGAGTAATTATTCTTATTTCTCAGAATAAATAGGAAACACTTTATTTCTCGAAAATAATGGCAGTGTGACTTAAGGTTCCCACCACCGACAGAAATTGAATTACCCATTTTCAACCGTCTTGTGTTTTCAGATTGTCGAAGCTGGGGACACCAACGAGGATGGCGTGCTTGACTTTGAAGAATTCACTCAGTACCTTCGTACTCACGAAAAGCAGCTCAAACTCGTGTTTCGAAGCCTGGACAAGAATAATGATGGTCTGTGGCAACCCGCCAAACATTTCAGTCACCATATCAGGCTTCATTGGTTTAAAATTCGCATATATGGCCTGTCTCTTACTTTATGTGTCTGAATGGTTCCATGCAGGTGAGATAGATGCAACGGAGATCCAGCAATCTCTACGTGCTGTTGGCTTAGACATCAGTCTCAGGGCTGCTACCAGAATTTTACAAAGGTCTGTCATCCGTTTGTCACTATTGCGAAATCATTTTTTCAGACTTTATTTAAATATACTGTATGATGAATTTCTGCTTTTTGTTTTTGTCTTGAAATTGACTGTTTTTCTACTTGCTCTCTTAGTGTACTCTGTATATGTTTATGTTGGCATTGTGCCGGTAAAGTATTCAGTTGTTTTCAATGCCATTTCCACTTATCTCCCTTTTTAATCAACCTTGTATATGTTTATGTGTGTGTCAACCAGTATAGACAAGGATGGGAACATGACCATTGACTGGAATGAGTGGCGGGACTACTTCCTGTTTAACCCTATCACAAACATGGCGGAAGTGGCGCGCTACTGGAAACGTTCAATGGCAAGGCTACATAAAAAAAATATATATATTTTAATATTCGGCCAAGATTGATGTAATAATTGAAAGCATCCAAGGCAACGCACATTCCTTGTACCTGAAAATAATGTTTTTGACATTGTTTGGAAACCAAAAATCCATAACTGTCATCTCTGCCTTCATTAGATGTTGGATTTAGGTGAGCAGATGACAGTTCCAGATGAATTTTCAGAAGAGGAGAAAAGGTCTGGCTATGTATGGCGGCAGCTGATGGCTGGAGCCTTGGCTGGATCCATATCACGGACTGGGACCGCCCCCTTAGATCGTCTCAAAGTTTTCCGGCAGGTGAGTCAGTAGTATACTATGTGATTAGAATTAAATTACCATTGAAGGGGAATTTACTTAATTACTGTTCATTGTCACTAAATGTCACACGTCTCCATTAAATGTTTTTGGCAGGTTCATGGTTCCTTTCTGTTTAGTCGGAACGTGCTGGGAGGTTTTCAATACATGCTAAAAGAGGGAGGAGTGCAGTCCTTTTGGAGAGGCAATGGAATCAACGTTCTTAAAATCGCCCCAGAGACTGCAATCAAATTTACAGCTTACGAAAAGGTGGATAGCACTTGCCTTCTTTTCCTTTTTGTAGCAAAAAGAAGCTACTATACTTCATTTAAAAGCCCTCCTTTTCTTAATTCCGGTTTTGTTTCTAGATCAAGCATATAATGTTTGGCAGAAAGGATACCAAAAATCTGAGGGTTCATGAAAGGTTTCTCGCTGGCTCGTTAGCTGGTGCGACTGCTCAGACGGTCATCTACCCACTGGAGGTGATTTCAAGTCACAACACAAATACTGTCGACAGTAATCCACAGTGCATACGGTCATTTTCTCTGCATATTCTTTCTTAGCTTCGTTCTTTTACCTTGACAGGTGCTGAAAACCCGACTCACGCTTCGAAAAACAGGCCAGTTCTCAGGAATGTCTGACTGCGCCAAGCAGATCCTGCAGAGGGAAGGCGCTGCGGCCTTCTACAAGGGTTACGTCCCTAACATGTTGAGTATTGTGCCTTACGCCGGCATTGACCTGGCAGTCTACGAGGTCAGGTGGACATGACGGTAGCTAGAGTACACTGTGTGTTCATGTTGTTTCTTTCTTCTAACTTGGTATCTGTTTCCCAGACACTGAAGTTTGCCTGGCTAAGCAGGAACAGAGGAGTTGCAGACCCAGGGGTGATGGTCCTGGTTGGCTGTGGTGCAATCTCCAGTACCTGTGGGCAGTTGGCAAGTTACCCTCTTGCAGTGATCCGCACCCGAATGCAAGCTCAAGGTTAGATGAAGGGGGTGTAGCAAATATTGAGTACAATAAAAATGACAGTGGGGATCATTTTCAAGCCATCAGCTGTATCTTCTTAGAAAACAAAAAACTTAAAAGGCTGCAAATGATTGTGCGATGCAGAATTTCAAATAATCAGTTGTGACGGGATGAAATAAACAGATTTGATGGATTTACAGCATTAGATTCAAAGCTATTCAAATCAAAAACATCAATTTGTTATATTATTTGTCTCTCGCTTTTTCTCTCTCCCCCTTAGCCTCAATGAAAGGATCCGCAATGCCATCAATGTCTGCCTTGATTCGCACCGTTTTGACCCAAGAGGGTGTCGCCGGCCTGTATCGAGGAATTTCCCCCAATTTGCTGAAAGTCATCCCTGCTGCCAGCGTGTCCTACGTTGCATACGAGTACACCAGGATAGCTCTAGGAGTGGATGTGGCGGGTAGGCAGGGAGAGAAAGGGAAGGTTTAAAAAATGTGTGGATGGTTTGATATGACTTCCACCTACAAGATGGGTGTCAAATTCAAGGCCCAGGGGCCAGATATGGCCCGCCACATCATTTTATGTGGCCCGCGAAGACAAATTGTCATCACTTTAAAAAATAGAGATATTTCTAGTAATTTTTATTACCATTCGCATTTTTTTAAATATTTGAACAATTTTTACTAGTTTCTGATTTCAAAACTAGTTATTCATCAGTTCGTTGTGTAGACCATACTGCGTTGACAGTCATAGTTGCCCTCCGATGGAAACTATGGCTACAACGCGGCCCGTGACAAAACTGAGTTTGACACCCCTGATTTCCTCTGATCTGTTAAACCTGCATGAAAAGGTGGATTTTGATGGTGGATGGATTCACAGTCCTGTGACTGCACGTCTTGATGAGCAAATGATAAAAGTGATAGCGCTGCCCTGCATTTGGATGACCTCGGAAGATGCCATGAACAGATTGATGTGAGTTGCATTGCTCTATGTAGCTACTACCATCTGCATTTATATTTACAAGTGACAACTTGCATGAACTTACCTGAGAAGCACTGTAAAGGGGTTCTGTGTTTCCAAATAACTGCAGGAGGATTTTTCAGCCTTTTCTTCTCCTCACAGGTGTTATGTAGAGAAGAAAGATGACTGTTGAGAGCATTGTTGCAGCGTCTGAAGGTCACCATAAGTGGTTAAGAGTGAAATGACTCAAGCAAATGGAAGTAACACAAGAAGCTCATTAAACAGTAGCTATCAGCACAACAGTTATCACAACATAACAGTTATCACTCAAATGGTGAATTTAAATACTATCATTTTAAATGGTCTTTAAGCAAAACTCTGAAGGACTGTACACTTGGACTGGTCACCTCTGGAGATGATGTCTCACAGCCTCGCTCAAATGATGATTAGCAAGTAGAGGAGTTTGAGTCAGCTTTGAAAAACACTACATTGTCAATTGTATTCTCACCTACAGTTACAAGATTTTTATTTTTGAAATAAATACTTTTTGTAGCTATATTTATGTTCCAATTGTTATTTATAATAAATGCAGATGTGAATTTTAGTACTCATTTCCTGTATTTTAATTGTATGTTGAGTGTTGGCCTGTTAACTGGTTGATTTTAAATACAAGGGTTAGAATATATTTAAGAAAAAACTATATTCTGTTAAAAATGAATTTAGACTGACTTCATTGCCAAACAAGCATTAAAAATTATTAAACATTAGAAAACATACTCTATTGTATAGAGTAGTGACACAGTTTAGGACTGCAAGATATTTTGGAACAGATAAAAAAAAAGATATCGTCAGCATTAATATAGTACGTTTTTCTAGAAATAATATACAAATTTCAGACATTTTCCAACTTTGAAGTTGAACTAATTCGGTTTAATGAAAATGAACACAGAAATATTGCAAAGAAAACTCATTAGACCAAGGTATTGTGGTACACTATTTTGTCAGAAGAGATCAGAAAATGATTTATTCTTTGTGACATTGTGACTTTCTGGTGGCGATCGTAGCGTGCCCTAAATATGCAAAATTATATGCCCTGTTGTTTACTTCGCGCAGGCGCAGATCTGTTGATTTTACTCCAGGCCGGGAGGTGGCGCCGTTTTAAGGAGTTAACATTGGATCTGGAAAGAGAGCAAAGGGGCTGAGAAAGGCCGGACCGGGGTTGGCCTAGGGTAGCGTACATTGATTGGTTATTTTAAGCAGGGAACTTTGCCGGCGTGGTAAGCGATCTCCCTTACATTGGCGTTCTTGTTTCGCTCCACACAAGCTTTGGCCTTCCCGCTTCTGCGCAGCCCGACCCGGCCAAAGCCACACGGCCTACCCCCGTGTGTCATTTCTCTCCTTGTGATCACCATGTCCGGATTCGGCTCTTTGCCGACCAATGGCGTCGGCGCCGGAGCGAAAAAAGATGCTTTTGCGGACGCAATGGAAAGAGCCAGACAGGTAAAGCGTGATAATCGCACATTGAAAAATGCAACTGGCGAGCCATTTTACCTCGATAGTAGCTTAGCTAGCTTGATTATCCGTGTCGTTAGCTTCAGTTGACTAGCGAGCTTGTAGCGATATGCTACCGGCAAGTGAATTCTGCTATAAGGCATTGATTGACCTGAGCCCGCTCGAGATTGCAATTTGGACCGTCGTCTTTTGAGTGTTTCTATTGTGAACTCCAGAATCGTAACAGCGCCGCTTTTGTCCCTTTATGTTTCAGTTTGACCACGTAGGTTTTCCGTTCAACCTGGACATTTTGGCAAAAAAAAAAAAAAGTTCAGTCAAAGCACTAATTGAAGTGAGGCTAACAGATTGCTATTTGCGAATGACAATGAACTATACCGTACATTTGTACAGCTTAGTTATAAATAACCGCTGACTGCAATGCTTACTACATTGCAACTGATATTTTTGTCGGGTTCACAATCGTACAATTTAGTATTTTCTTAAATTTTCGTCGAGATGTGAAGTATTAACCAAGCAATCAACGAGAATCAAATATAAACCGAAGGGAATTGGATCACACATTTGTGTCTACAGTAATTTGGGTAGATAATGCCCAAACCCAAGCCATGCATAATTCAAATAAATGGTTTCTGTAATTTGTAATATCAGCTATCCATCCAGCCATCCCTCCATTTTTTTTCCAAGACTAAATAGACTAGAGATGTTCTGTGTTCTGCTTTTGAACATGAACCTGAACAGCCTTTTTCCAATCAATTTAGTGTCCTTAGAATTTCCCAAACAACTTGATTCAGCAACAGAATTGATTGAATAATTAATTGAATGAAGTCCAATATATATATATACATATATACATCTATACATATATACATATACACACACACACACACCTCCCGCTTGAATGTTCAAGTAAAACGTCTCAATTTCCTAGATTGCAGCTAAAATCAGTGGTGAGAGTGGTCACATGGCAAGCAACAATGGAGGAGCTGAGGGTTTTCCATTCGCCGCACAGAAACGATCCCTTGAAGAAGCAGGTTGCCAATTTTCTCCAAATGTCTTTTTTTGTCTGAAACTGCTATTATGTTAGAGGCTTACCATTTCCTTCTATTTAGATGAACCAGATGCCAAGAAGGTAGCATCACAGAATGAAAGAGATTCGTCATTGTGTATGTTGACTGTGCACATTGATTTATCACAACTGCTGGATCCTCTCACTTTCCAGCCACTCAAATGTGTATCTCTTTCTTGCAGCAATTGGAGCTCAACTGGCTGCCCTGGCTCAACAGAGGTATGAATGTATTTTTGCCATTTTTTTGGTGCTAATTCTTCACCAGTGCACTGTTCTAATGGGTTATGTAGTTTCTAATTTCTTGTATAACTGGTTCCAGTGTCAGGCCCGGCATGATGACAATGACAGAGGAGTGCAGAGTGCCTGATTCCATGGTTGGTCTCGGTAAGTGCATCCATACCTCTTAAGTTGTATATGAACAATACAACTGTGTGTTGTACAAATGTTCAAATTAGAATTGCAATTGTCTACTGTCCTTTAGTCATCGGCAGAGGAGGTGAACACATCAACAAAATACAACGGGAATCTGGCTGCAAAGTTCAGATTGCACACGGTGAGCTTCACAATAACCAAATTGATAACTTTGTAGTCTTCTCTGCTCTTTGTGTTTATTTGTATCTTTCCACATTTTTCTGTTATTTCAGACAGTGCTGGTCTTTCGGACAGAAGTGTTTCTTTGACAGGTTCGCCTGATGCCATAAAGTAAGCCCCACGCCCCGCCCCCATTGTCAGGCCATTCTAATCAACCCTGATAGTTTAAGATATGAGGCGTTTTCTCTCGTGCTGTTGAATCAGATTAACATTCAGCACTGGTGAAAGAAGTAAGAAGAAGCGTGATTGCACAATTTAAACTCTGAAAAAGGGTTTTACACGAGCAGAATTTATGGGGCCGATCAGCGAATTTAAATGAGCTAATTATAGATGCAATCACAAGATGGAGCAATGTGTTGGTTTGTATATTTTTTTTAGGTTTAATAAATACGATTTACACAACTTGGAAATTAGTTACTAATTGTGGACAATGAAAACGCGGGGGGATCGCTGCGCTTGTCTGGCGCTGCAGCTTTGGTTTGTTTCCTGCAAGCCTTTTTCGCAGCGTAATCCTCAACTCAGAATATTTTGACGACTGCACGTGCTTTGCCCAACATAGTAGTGTTTTCAAACAATTCGATTCATAACTGCACTTTTTATTTGTTTCAGGAGAGCAAAGGCGCTCATAGATGAAATCATCTCAAGGGGACATGATTCGCCCAACGGGCAGACGGGTTCTATGCAGGAGATGGTCATCCCTGCGGGCAAGGCTGGACTTATTATAGGCAAAGGAGGAGAGACTATCAAGCAGCTACAGGTTTGTCAAATGAGTCAGAAAGCACTAAACCCAAGTTTGGGCTTCCCTGCCAAAGCTGCTGCCCCCTGCGACCCACCCAACTTCGGTCGGCTCAGCGGAAACAAATTGATGGATAGATTGATGTCACTCTATTATTGAGCTGTGCATCCCGTAACATTCTTTTGCAATTTTGAAGGAACGAGCCGGAGTTAAAATGATCCTTATTCAAGATGGTTCCCAGCCGCCAAATGTAGATAAACCACTGCGCATCATTGGAGACCCATTCAAAGTGCAGGTACTTGAAAGTCATCATCGAAACATGTTTTTAGTTTCTCTGCTTTTTGCGGCCATTCATTTGGTTTTCTGTTGTTTTGCAGCAAGCTAAGGAGATGGTTAACGAGATTCTACGAGAACGGGAAGGTTTTGGTGACCGGAGTGAATATAGCTCAAGAATAGGGGGTAGTGGCATTGATGTAAGTTTGCTTGGGCTTGAAATTTGCATAAAATGCTTGCAAGTGACAGATTCTCTCGCAACAAATACATTTAGCTTGTTAGATGTAGCACACTTATTCCTGTTCATTTTGAATAAGTGGTAGAGAGAGTGTGTTTGAATAATTTACTACTGCACAGCAACTGACGCACAAAAGGCTTAAATTGACCTTGAAATGTGCTTGAATACAATACTGAGTCATTTCAGCCACATTTCTGGGATTTTTACAGATAGGTGTCCCTCGCCATGCAGTGGGGGTCATAATTGGAAGAAGTGGTGAGATGATTAAGAAGATCCAAAGTGATGCTGGAGTGAAGATACAGTTTAAACCAGGTAAGTACTTGTGGAAATTTGGTAATCTTGCAGTTTTTGCTGGATCCTATACTTGAAGGCCTTTTCGTTGACCCCTTTCCTGCTGTTGTTGGCTCTTTAAATACACACCCATCATTTGATAAATGTCATACGTTGACCTTTTAGATGATGGCAGCGGTCCTGAAAAAATGGCACACATTACGGGTCCTCCTGATCAGTGTCAACATGCCGCCTCCATCATCACAGACCTGATACAGAGTATCCGTACCAGAGAAGACGGCGGCCAGGGGGTGAGTATACATTAGTATACAATATCTTTTACAGTAAAACCTTACAGAATATTAGTCTGAAGCTGCAGGCTGGATAAGAGTTAGGAATTTGTGCATGCATGGATTTCTGATGCAGGAAAAACCTGGGTGTTACTGTTTTACAGGAACTTAAATTGCTTGGCAATCAATGGTAAATAAATTGCATACTGTGATCAATTGTAACAAAAACAAGGGGCTGATGTGGCTTTTCTTGGCTATTTTTTTTAATTACCATTTGCATGCACATGTGCGACATTGACACACTTTTGCAAACGCCAATATTTTTTATCTAAACCCTTAATAGGTCCGTCAAGTGCAACCTGGGCATTTTTTCTGGTGTAAGTAGTTTGAATCGAGAGATTTTTATTTATTTATTTCACACAGGGCCCCCCTGGTGCAGGGATGCCACCAGGAGGACGGGGTCGGGGTAGAGGCCAGGGAAACTGGGGTCCTCCAGGGGGAGAGATGACCTTCTCTGTTCCTGCTCACAAATGTGGACTCGTGATTGGCAGAGGAGGGGAGAACGTCAAAGCCATTAACCAACAGACTGGTGCATTTGTAGAGATGTTACGTCAGCCGCTACCAGATGGAGACCCAAATTTCAAACTGTTCACAATCAGAGGTTCTCCACAACAGATAGACTATGCAAAGCAACTTATAGAAGAAAAGATTGAGGTACATTCAAGTGTTGCTTGGTATTCCAGTGATTAGATGGGCTCACATTGAAGGGGTGTACTAATAAAGGAAACATGTCTTGGTTATCCAGGCCCCGTTATGTCCTGTGGGTGGTGGTCCAGGTCCAGGAGGCCCTGGTGGTTCCATGAACCCCTACAGCCCCAACCCTTATAATGCTGGACCTCCTGGTGGTGGACCACAGTATGTAAATCCTTAAATGTAGCAATTGCTTTAACTTTTAGCCCCGGACTAGACTACTTGGTGAACTAAAACCATTCATTGTTTTATTGCCCTGGTCTTTACAGTGGAGGTGCACCAGGTGGTCCCCAGTACTGTGCTCAGAATTGGGGGGACAGCTACCAGCAGTGGCAGAACCCAGGGCCACAAGACCCCAGTGAGTAATCGACATTCTAGTCATCAATACTTGTGTTGGCCAAGTCGGGTGCCCCCCAACAACTTGGTCTAGACAGAGAGACTGAACATAAAATTGGTGTATCTGCCTGTCCTGTGTCAAATCCCTTGTGATATGGGAAAAATAATTAAACTCACAAGCTAGTGTGTAGGGCCTTTTTGAAAAAGGGAGAACAGACCAAATTATAAACTGAGAGCCTGAAGTTTCAAACGCAACCTAAAATATACATTAAGAGACTATTTCAGATGTCTTACAAAAAATATGCTTTCGCCAAACTCACTCTGCCTGATGTGTTGCGATTACATTGTTTTTTTGTTTTTTTTCAAAGAAAAGGGCATAATTAAAGAATGACTGAATCAATTACTGATGGCCAACAAAATCAAGAAATGACGCAGAAATCATCATACTTGGTCACTAACAGCATTGCTGAGGCTCCTTAAAGAGTCACAAGCAAAGGGCTCCTACTAAGTTTGGTGTAATGGTGAGTTAAGGAAGTTTGAGGAAACTGGTCTGGTGCAAAAGTGTAATGTTCTATTTATATTTTATATATATAAATAAAGAGTTGGGGGACCTGTTTTAGCTACAAAAAGAAATGCCTGATCTTATTCTTTGCATTCTACCATTAGATAAGGCAGCGGCAGACCCAAATGCAGCCTGGGCGGCCTACTATGCACAGTACTACGGTCAACAGCCAGGGGGCACTATGCCAGCACAGAACCCAGCAGATCCTGGAGCAGCAGGGGACCAGAACCAAGCTGAACAGACAGCTGGTGGTCAGCCAGACTACACAAAGGCTTGGGAGGAATACTACAAAAAGATGGGCATGGGTAAGTGTGTACAGAAAACGTTGATAAATAAACTTAATGAGTCTCTTTAACCAGCATCTGCATGGCAATGATATTTTCCCCAATTATCTATTTTAATATTTTGCATTGTGCTGTTATTTTTTCAGTCCAGCCTGCAGGAGGGCCAGTGGCTGCTCCGGGAGCTGCGGCGGTACCAGCTGGGGGAGCAGCAGCGGCATCTGGTGGCCAGCCGGATTACAGTGCAGCCTGGGCAGAATATTACAGACAGCAAGCTGCCTACTATGGGCAGGGAGGGCAGGCCCCTGGGCAAGGGGCTCCACCACAGCAGGGGCAACAGGTAGGAGAAAAGTTTGAAACGAAAAAATATTGTTGCACCTTCTTAAAATACTGCTTGTTAGAGTACATTCATTTGAAAGGAAATTGCATATCTTTGACTTTTCTTTCCAGGCGCAGTAATGAAGTTTTGTTTGGGTGGATGGTTTTGTCTGCTCTTGGGACTTCTGCTGGTGGAGATTTCCGTTTTTTGCTTCAACAATTCAAGACCATTATTGAACCATCTACACTTCTTTCAAAATCTTATTTTTTAAATTTGGTAGTTGACTGACTTGTTTTTTTTTCCCCCACAAATGGAATAAGGGAGAAAGTTTTGCTCATGCATTGAAACAACGCACTAATTAATTATCTCGATAGAATTAGTTTTTTTGTTTTCCTTATTTCACCCACACCTTCTAATACATCTTTGTTTTCAAAACTATGAACTATAAATTATGAGTATCTTTACAGCAGAAGCTCTACAATGCTCACATTCGGGTTGATGAGATTCACTTTTATTTTGAAATTCCGTTTCTTCTGGTACTTTTTAAGTCACATTTAAAAGTTGTCTGTTGAAATTGCAGTTGTCATGTACCCTGCAATTTTTATTTTTAATTTCATTCACTGTATTTTTTTCCCCGGAGGGTACTGTGCATGTCTGTATGCTACTTAGCAGGAGTACATGTGCAGGTATGCTGTAAAATGACATAAGTTCACCCACTGGCTGATTGTGTGTCCCATGTGTGGATGTGTCTTCCCTCTGGTCAGTTAAACAGTAGCTCCAACTTAATCGAAAAAGAATTTCCCCCTCCCCCAGTAGGCTCTATCATTGTATTTTGTTTATTTTTTTTTTACAGCTTGTTTTTAAATACTTAAAAATAAAACATTCGGATCTACAACATCTTTCGGTTAAGTCCAATGACTTAATTAATTCGGCATTCACAAGAACTATTTAGTGTGTCAAATTTGTTTTCATCAAGAGCAACGTTTGTTATGGTAGTCCTCAGGATTCTGGGTATAACAGTGAAACAACTAATGTTTCATCTTGTTTTATTTGAAAGAAGCAGAGAGATGGATGTGAATGGCATTGGTGATTCATAGTGGATGCAAGGCAGCGTGACGTCACACTCTGAACCGGAAAGGGGTCAACAAAGAGGCGCTCGCAGACTGCTCATGCTAGTACCGCATATTTTTTGCCCGTTTATCTCAAGGAAAACAAAAATATGCCGAGTAAACACTGCTGCTATGGAACTTGCAGAAGCGACTCCAGACACTACGATCGTCCACATATGAAGGATGTAGTCTTTATTCGTTTTCCAAAGCCAAAAACTCAGAAAGATAAATGTGAACGATGGGTCAGCTTGTGCGGACGTCCAGAAGACCAATTTAACGCTAGCAAGGTGAAGCCTTTCACCTTCATATGTAGTAAACATTTCGTTGGTGGACATGGTCCTACAGATGACAACCCCGATCCCTTGCCGGCCACTGCTTGCCCCGAAGAGGTAAGCCCATTTCGATCATTTTCTTTACTCTTTGCTTGCCCGTTTGGCCCTATTCTTAGCGCCTGACCTGGGAAAATGTTTCAATGTCTAATTGTTTTTTAAATTTTTTTTTAAGTAGCCTCGCATAACAATCGTGTTAGGTTGTGAATTGTATGGAAAGTAATCCGTAGTGATTAATAGAGTTTTTGAGGAGATTTGTACAGCGTTTTGGTTTGTGGTTGCAGATTGAACGTATTATAAGGCGCAAAAGAAAGGTACCAACACTGAAGCCATTCGCAAGCAATTCTGCAACGAAAAGAATCAAAGTGCTGGACTCAGCCAAAACCGATCTCGACGCAGCAAACATCCTGTTGGATCTCAGTATGATCTCACCTCTAGATGCTACGGACACAGAACGATATAGAGTAAGTGTTATATATATTTTATTTTGTACGATGTAGTGTAAATCTGATTATCATATATGTATATTACAATAAGCATATTAAACGGTTTTTTTCTATCTTTGAATAAATGCACTGCCAAACAATAAAGCGGAAGTATTAAAGAGGTTTTAAACACCTTTATTTTGTCTTAAAGATGTTTTAAACACCTGCATTTTGTCTCTGTCTGTCCGTCTACAACATCCAAAAATGGAAAGTAACGTTTGTACAGTGCAAAAATCAAGGAAAGTCATCCACAAAACCAAAAAATGCATATTTATTATAACAAAACAAATTTCAGGGTAATTCCTTAGCCATCCTACTTAGATTTCAATTTATCATTTTGATTTGTAGGCCCATAACCCCATTGATGTGCATGTATGTTTGTTTTTCTGCCAGACTAACTCTGTGGGGATTCAAACAGAAGCTCTAGAACCCTGCTCCAAATGTTCAAAAGTAATGGTGGATGTTGGCTGTCAGACAATATATGACAGATACATGTTGAAGTCCAAGATTGAAAACATCATTCTAAAGAATGAAGCAGCCAAATCAAGATCCAGGCCTTCGTCTCCTAGTATGCCACCAAGTGATCACCAACCTGAAGATGAGGCCCTCTTGACTTTGGATAATGTAAAAGGAGAAAAATGACTTTCATTTTTACACCTCCTGGCCTTGTTCAAATTCCTCAGCCCAGTAGTGAATAACCTTACTTTCCAGAACAATACTGGCAAAAGTGAGCGGAGTTCAGCTAAAAAAACGGAGAAAGACCAAAACCAATCAAGGAACTTTTCATGACCCTTGTTAGACTATGTCATGGCTACATTGAGACACATTTGAACAATGGGACATATTAGAGCATTTACATCTTGGTGATCTTCTGTTAGTTGATGATGGCTAAACAGTGAAACATTTACTCATGGTAAGACAGGTAAAGATGAACATTCCTTCATTTTTGTAAAGTAAGCTCACACCTCACGAGAGACTTCTGAATAGAAAAATAGCGAAGGCATGTATTCATATAGCCCAGTACAACAACAATATTTAAAAAATTAAATTGATCTCTGGCACGATTCCCTTGTCTCTAACGCCACTGTCAAGTCAATCTGTCTTTGTTGCTTGTTGTCTTGTTACCTTTCAAGATCAGTTTGCAAAGTAAATAAAAATATAAAATGTTATATTTTTGCTGTAAAATGTTTGACTAATTTTAGATATTTAATCTAAAATCAATGAATATTTGGTGATCGTCTCAAAATATTTTGATGCTTAAAATCAATGTAGTCACTTGAATGTTTCCTTTTACATAAATGCAATTCCGAAATTATTTTGACGGAGAAAGTTTATTTATTATTAGGAAAGTTATTGCACAGATGACGTCAGGTTGTCTTTATTATACGTCTCCGTAAATTGACTTACTATAAGTAAACGTCTCATTTCTAACAATTGACTCTTCCTTTGATGTTCTACTCGACTCCTTCAAGGCGTAATAATAGGAGGAGCGGACGTAAACAGAGGATCGAGGTAGTTTTAATAAATGAGACACCGACTCCGACTGGTGAAAGCTGGCCTCGTCGGTCTCGTGCAGCAGCTGACCAATCAGCCGCGTCCGGGTCTCAACACGAGCAACAGTTCAGTTCGAGATGGCGCCCAGCTCGAAATCAGAAAAGAAGGCTGTCAAACACAGAACCGAAGGAAGGCACAAAGACCACGTCGTGAAACTTCTCGTGCGAGGGAAGGTACGATTGTTATTTGCTTCACTTTGGCAACAATGCTTTTGGAGTAATATGATGTGCCTTGTTTTCATGAGCGTCTGTAGCTGCGACCTAGCTCGTTGGCTAACCAACGCGAATCAACGGAAGAGAATCATTCGAAGCTAGCAGCCAGCACCTTTTCTGTACACTCTTGTGGGTCACACTTGGGCTTGCACTCTGGTATTGGTGCCCAAGACGTGTACAAATACTTTAGGATATTTTGCTAGCTAGCATATAGTTGGCGTTGGGACGAAACCTTGTAGCTCCAAAATAGTCACTTTTCACGAGACTCCTAAAAGGGCACATTTGTTAAACCATAAACATAACACTGGGACGTGCGGTCAGGGCAAGCAGAAAGAGCCATGTGAAGTGTATAACAAAACTAAAAGCTAATAATGATAACATCCAAATCGTTTCCAATTTATTATTTACTCCGCGCTTTATATTGACATAATGTCAGTGAATTCCATGACATCCTTAGGAGAAAGGCACAGCCCTACTACTGTTTCCAGATTCTTATATTAGCATTTTACCCGATATCACTACCCTAAAAGCAGTATTGGATTACATCAGTCTACTGCACATCCAGAATCTCTGATATTAGCACTCAAATATAAGCAGTCCATTCCAGACTCTGTTCATGCTCGTTTTAGAATAAATGGGTCATTTTGCTCATACTGGTGTTTGTAATAGTATCATTTGATCAACTCTCTTCTAACTTTAATGCAAAAACAAATAAAAGCATGTTTTATTCCTGATGATATAATTGCTGATCAGAGAAAACGTAATTTCGATCTCTTTGTGTGTCTCGGCATGTGAAGACGTTGACAATAAAGCAGACTTTGACTTTGACTTTGATCAATATGTATCGACAAGTAATCTAGGCTGCAATATCTGTATCGGAAGTGAAAAAGTTGTATTGGGACAAGCTTACAATACGGAGAACGTACATATTAACTGACAATGTCGATAGTTGGCGGGAGCCCTCGCACAAGTAGAAACATAGCTGTTTGTCTTTATATTGCCAGCTATGCCATTTATCACGCATATACTGCACATGCTGATGTTCAGCAGTGTGTCTAATACAGGAGTGTCCAAATCCGTTTCTCAAAGGCTGCTTTCCTGCATGATTTAAATGCCGCCACCTCTGTTTATCTGTGAATCGTCACGTATTGCTTTGCATCGTGTTTCCCAGCTAATAAATATTTTGTTTTAATTATTCCATTATGCAGCTTTCAGGGCAGTTCTCCCAGAATCTTTTCCGGAAGCTCCCTCCGCGAGTGTGTGTCCCATTAAAGAACATTGTCAGTGAGGAATACTTGAGAGCAGGGTAAGTGTTACTTACACCCATAAACGTTGTAAATGTTTATTTTAAGCACACTAGTGTTGATCCACAAACAAGCCGGTGATGCAGTCGTATGTTGTTTGATTCCAGGCATATCTTCCTTGGCTTCACCAAGTGTGGCCGCTACGTTCTGTCCTACACCAGGGACTGGGGAGAGGATGATGAGTTTTATTTCTATACCTACCATCTCTATTGGTGGGAGTTTAATCTCCACAGTCGACTCAGACAGGTAAAACAAATTGTGTCCTATCACTGGTGAGCAAATTTTAGAAGATATTGCAGAATTGAGTGAGGCATTTGACACTTATCTATTCTATGTATTTTCATTCTAGGTTCAATATGTGCGCCTGTTTGCAGGTGAAGAAATCTACAATGACCTTTACCTCACTGTGTGTGGGTGGCCAAACGACCAGTCTAAAATTGTCATCTTCGGTTTTAAGTAAGACAGTATTTATTCACACACGGCCGCTTCGGATAATTCTACTTAATTCTGTTGTAATCATGTTTGTCTACGTGACGCAACCTTTCAGCTCTCTCCTGATGAACTTGATGAGCGCCGAGAACTACCGAGACATCTCCATGACAATCGTTTCAATGCCTCCACCTCAGCCTTGCCCCGACTGTTGTTGTACACTTCCCTCGACCACATCAGTACGCAATGGTAAACAAATCACCTCTTCTGCTGACCGAGCTTCCTTAGCCTGTACGGCTCTTCTGATTGTCGCGTGGGTCTGTGCAGGAAGCGGCGAGTGTTTGGAGCACGGCTACGTGCTCAACAGCAAGTATCAGGTGGTGTACCCCTTTCCTACTTTTCAGCCTGCTTTCCAGCTGAAAAAGGACCAGGTCATCCTGTTAAATACCAGCTACTCTCTAGTGGCTTGTGGTATCTCTCTTTGCAAAGGTAAATATTTATTTATTTACTTAATAAACATGATATATCCAGCCTGAACTGACGAACAGTAACTAGTTTTCATGAGTGGCTGACGGTTGACCACAGTGAGCAGCTCGCTACAAGAATGTCAACATCAAGCAGCAACAACATGTAATTCAACAGTAGTAAAGAAATAAGTATGAAAAATTGTTGGCCTGCATGTGAATTCTTCGTCCGGCTCATACTGGCAGGTTACTTGTTAACGTTTAATTCGTTAAACGTTTGTCCTTTATGTCATAGCTTTATGCCCTACCTATCAAACATGAAATTGCAGTTAACTGGCTTTGTTTGTTTCAGGCAAGGCTGGTCCGTCATCCCCAATACTCTACACAAAGAGAGCAGTTTCGTCACATCAGGCGTCCACATGCTCCTCTCCCACTGCCTCAACTTCCTTGTTGTCTCAGGGATTTCCTGATAGGCACCCAACACAGAGCGGGTTCACCCCTGCGCCTCCTTCTCCCAACCAAACACAAGCAGCAATGCGAGCTAGAGAATTCGCAGCCGACCTCTTCCGACGGGCCCAAGGCGGAGCGGGTGGAGGTGAAAAAGAGGGAGCACCGAAACCATCAGAGCCGCTGGTGGTAAACGGCCAGCAGGATGAGCAGGATTGTCCAAAGTCTATGCAGAAAGAAACACGGACCTGTTTGCCACAAATGTCGACAGCCGGCCATAGCTTAACGCAGTCTTCAGAACAAATGATGTCTCCTGCATCGTCTTCATCATCGGCTTCTTCCCCTCCCACCCCACCTGCATCCCAGGAGGTTGACCCTAGTGAACCTGGATATGTCAACTACTCGTGTCTGCACTACTGTTCCAAGCCAGGCTCATTGGAGCAGAATACAGGAGGAGATACAGGTAAAAAAAAAAAAAAATTATATGCACACCTGCCATATTATGACCACTTGCACAATTGACTGAGAGTCAATGTAATGGTGTTGTTGTCTAACATTCTGTCTGTTCAATTTTTCATGATCACTCTGAGAGGGCTGCTCATTTCAATTAAATCCCGTAATTGTCCCTGCGTTTGATTAAAGGATCATTATTTTTGAAAATTCTAGTTTTCAGGCCTTGAATGTGTTGGGTTTTGCACATTAGCTGTTATTAGTCTTAATCTCTTTGTCTTTATTGATTTGCGTCTCGTTTTTTGCGTCCAGGTTATGAAGACGATAAAGTACAGCTTCCGTTCACCGTCACCGATCTTAAAGGGCGGAGCCTGCAGCTGGTCAGCGAGCCACACGATGGACAGGTCTGTGACATACTGGGAATATCAAAAGCATGGGTTTGCAAGCGGAATTGATTGCACGTTTATGGTAAAACGTACGATAAAATAGCACGTTCGTCTCGGCTGCCAATCACTGAAATGACATCACTCTCATTCTCGCTTGCTTGTTATAGTAACTAATAAACAATGCGCAATTGACAATGAGGGGGGAAAAATAGCCCAAGGTATACAGACTGCTATAGTTTGTTTGCCGCGAAAAAGACCTCTGGGCGAAGACAAAAAAAGAATAAACATCTCGTATACTAAAACATAATTCCACTCTGACATCTCTCATTGTATACCTGCATTTGAGTGAATTGGCTCTGCATATGTGTGTGGTATTTTACAGAGTGTACGTGTAGAGCAGCTGACTCTGGACTTTGAGTATCTAATTAATGAGGTGATCAGGAAAGACGCCGCCTGGGCGCCGCAGTTCTGCTCTTTCAGCGACTATGATGTGGTCATATTAGAGGTAAACTAACAAATACGACACAGTCCCGCGCACTTTTGAATTAAAGTGTGTGCCTGATTGTTTTCGTGTGTGTGTCAGGTTTGCCCGGAGACCAACACAGTCATGATTAGCATCGGCCTCTTGTTACTGGCTTTCTCCCCTTCGGAGCATTGCAGGTGCTGTTGGTCTTTTGTTACTTTTTTAGGAACAAGCTTGAAGTTTCTTTTCTTAAGCTCTTTTTCTCTTGTCAGGCCCAACACGTACCATTCAAACCTGCAGGTCAGTTGGGACCTCAACTCAGGTGTGTGTTGCACTGTAGGCATCGGTGACCTTACAGAGGTCAAGGGTCAGACCAGGTAAGCAAACACCCAGTGTGATCCTACATGATATAGGCCCGCTTCACCTCGTTTTGCTGAGTCAGCAATGTTAAGTCAGGCCTTTGCAATGTTAGATGCAGAAGTGTTGAATCCAACCAGAACTTGTTCAACCTGATTAGACTCTGGCCTTTCAGTTATTCAAATGTGCCGTTCAGTTATTCAGAGTACCCAAAAAAAGCAGAGCCAGTATGTTTGGCAGTACAATGAAAGGAAATATGTCAAGCTCTAGATTTGAAATCTACAAGTCGCATCAGAGTAGAAGTCGCAGGACCAGGCAAATTATGAAAAGTTGAGGCCTATACAGTAGTCCGCACAGTCCGATAATAAACAGGAGAAAGCCAGAGAAGCCATCTTAAATACTAAGCTAGGATGCCATGTTGTCACAAAATACTACTTTCACTACAGAAACAGGAGAATAATTACTGTTAAGAGGCTGAAATTCTAACGATTTGGGACTATTTTAAGTTAAACTGTCTTAAAACCGTTAATCAAAATAGTAGTGAGTCAATAACAAATGAGTTGTTAATTAACCAATTACGTTTTGTACCTGTTGTCAGAATGTACAAAAGCATGCAGTAATGCATATAACTTGTCTCGCGTGTCAGCGGGCGTGTGTGGAGTTCTTACAGGAAGTCCTGCGTGAACACGCTGATGAAGTGTCTCATTCCTGAGAGCAGCTCGCGCTCCATCAATCGCATGACCAACGAAGGACTACACAAAGGTCAGTTGAAGCTGCAGATTGACTTCATGACGGTATTAAGTTTGTCCGAGGCTTGTTTCTGTCTAGACATATTTGGGCATAGTCATCTTCCCCAGTCAATAAACGGATTGTAAAGCTGCTTCAAAAAGTGCTTGAAGATTGGTTGAATAGGCTTAAGTACTATTGAATTAATGGTTACTCCTCGCCCATGTAGGATCATCTCTTCAGGTGCTGGCTGATAGCGAGAGATGCACATGGATTGTCCTGTGATACTGGGTGCAAATCAAAAGGAGAGCAAGCGAACGAACGGCCTTGGGGCTCAACTGCACTGTGATAACGTACACATCAAAACTGTACTCGGTGTCATATACCGGTAACTGCACATTATTTTTTTTTGTTTCAGAGAGACATCTGTATTTACATGATGTTTAATTTGTAAGTACAAAAGAATGAACTGGACTGGATAAAGATTGCCACAACTAAGTTCTTTTCTTATACAGTATACAAGTACTGTATAACTAAAGTGTTTGTCTGCTATAGAGAGTATTGTGAGTACGTCAACCTGCACCTGTAAAGGAATATGTAATTCTGTGTGTTTCTGCCCCCTTTTTGTTGACTCACAAGGCTGTAGTTTTTCTCATCGCACAGAACAAAGCAACTTTATGTTTACTCTAAATATCTTGGGGGGGGGGTGTCTATAAAAGTATTTGTTTCATGATTGTTGGTTCTTCAAGTCCTCTACATGTTTCACTGGTTGATGTAATGCTGTATGTTCCAGGCAAGGAATTAGGAATATTTCTTGAAGTTTTGTCAAAATGAAATGTTGCAGATTGTGTCAAACAATACGATTTGTGGTTAATCCGATTTGAGTGATGTTCTCATGATACGAAGATGGGGGATTTAAAGGCACCCATTTTACATAAGAGTCTCAAGGGACAGCACCAAACACAAATATGGATTTTGTCTCAAGTTACTCACAGTCACTTACTCAGTGTGAAGACTTGGCCTGTAAATGAATCGAAGCAAGCCAAAGCCATGACTTTCATTTCATTCTGCCATTGAATGTAAGAGTAATTCGTTTTAATGCCTTTGTCACTGGCATAGATACATTTGAATGCTGATATGTTGGTAAATTTGAATAACTTAGACATATTAACTGCAATAAGGGAGTTCTCCACATCACACCACGCTATCTTTCAGCGCATCAGTGTGCGTTGGGAATCACTGCAGTAAAGAAATACAATGTGCACGTATTTGAGAATGCAATCACAACCTTTTAGTCAATGACAACACAGATCACAGATTGTACAAAGGTTTTAAGAGGGACATCAATAGGATCTCTTGATAGTAGGTCCAGTAGTGGAAGATTGAAGGGAGAATCCACATAAAAACAAAACAACTTTGTGAAACCACATTTGAATTTTTTTCTTTCTATAGATTTCTGCCCGGGCAAGAAATACGCATTGTTTCATTAAGTGGTCTCAGAAAATAATTGAAATCCTGATAAAATAACCTGATTATATAAAGGGTCGATGGGGAAGTTCAGCACATCTCCAGGCCTGGTCCAACATCACATTCAAAATCAAGCTTAGTGTTCTGTAGGCATACCACAACGTTTCCTAAGGCAATTTATGGTCAAACAACATACAATTTGGATATATGACACCAGAGGATGAAAAATAAACTTTAACACTACAAAACACTGTACAGCATCATGTTAAAGGAGCCATATCATGCGTTTTTTTGGGCTTTTAGCCCTGTTAAAAATGTTAATTCCTGTGTAAATTTGAGATGTCATACTTTATGAGTGGTTATTGAAGGCACCTCGAGGCCACCAACAGATGTGTGAGCACAGCGAAGGCGGGGTTTGAGTAAAACGAGTCTTACTTCAGAGTTAGAAAAATTGCCATCAAAATAACTTATATTTCATAAGAAACTAGATTGTTCTTGTGCAAAGGGCAATATATAATCATATACATCCCTATAAACAACTGGGGAAATGTTAAAATAGCATGATACAACTCCTTTAGTACACAGGTAACTGAAGTCAATAGGAGTGCTTCTGAATCGAGCTTATTCAAGTTTCCTTTTATCTTGGATGGTGGTTTGTCTTTGCATTGTATGCATGAAGTAGTGAAGGAAATGAATGGAGAGGCTGAGCAAAGATGACAAATGGCAATCTCAACAGACATGGCTCACATGATTTTAATAGCTACAAAAGTTCAAGACAACAAGGCTACAGAACCCTCATATATATATATATATATATATATATATATATATATATATATATATATATATATATATATATATGCAACAATACACACGATATTGAATACAAGTTCAATTGGGCTAGCAATCTCTCAAAGGCACAGCGAATCAGTTGGCCAAATTAAAAAGGATATACAGAAAGTAAATGGAATATGGCATCCACAACCAGTTGTCCATTAGTGAGCCCATAAAATCCATTAATCCTGATTATAAAACACCCCTGCATAGACATTGCTTAAAGGGCAATATGAGTGATTTTGGACATCACCAGGACAATTTCTCTACATTATCTAGTTAGTGGTTAAGGCAGGACAAGGGAGACTCAGGGAAATATCATGAGTGTCCATCAGGTAATGTGGCATTTGTGCAGGGCTGGCCACTGAATGTTCTGGGAAGGCACAGGGATCATACACCATTACATGACAAAAGAGAAACAAAATGGCAGCACAAAAAAGCAAAAAATACATCATTGGTATAAAGGGCACTCCTGTTTTCTTAAACATGCGCACACTCGACAAACAACACCCAGCACACATGACGAAGGGTGCAGGATGGGATGACTTAATGGCGTTAAAGCAAAAGTTTCTGTGTGTGTGTTTTCCTCTAAGCCGGTGTATTGTGTGTCTCTGTCAGACTGTGCAGGCTTAAAGTGGTCCTGGGCTGCTTGGCGGGTGGCTCCAACAGCTCCTTGTCTTCCAGCATGCTCAGAGAGCTGGACTGCATGACCAGATCTGCGCTTTCATCCTCACTCTCCTCGTCCTCGTCATCGTCTTCCTCATCTGATGGGGAAGAAACGGCGAGGGGTCAAAAGGACTGCAAAAAGAAGACACTACCAAGTGTGCTGATGTTACCTTTCTCCAGGTCCGGAGTGGATCGGTTCTTGACTGTGCTGGCAAACTAAAACACAGAAGGGAAACATCTGACAAGGTCTAGAAAACTCACACAACAAAATGGATATCTGAAAAGAGAATGTCCAAAACGTTTTGTGACTGTTGTGTTATTTCCCTATTTTCAAACACTTACTTCTCCCATGACGGCAACTGGGGTCTCTCCTTTCGCCCGAGCCACTCTGTGCTCGATCAGGTAGTACATGTACTCATCGTACAGCAAGCGGATCAGGTGAAAGGATCCGAAGCTGGCGGCGCTGCGCAGGGTCAGGTCCCGAATGACCATCGAACTGGTGGTTGGCAAGACATGTTTAAGACTTTTAGCACACGGCAACAAATCATAATTCTGCCCAGCTGCCACTCACCTATAGAAGGACCAGTTGAGCAGAAAGACTTTGGCGGCCTTGGGCAGGGCGACGGGGTTGGCCTCGTAAGGTTTGAGCACCTGAGAGACAACGCCGTCCAGCCACGAGGCCCACTGCTCCAAGGAGTTCTGCTGCTGCAGGGTCATCTTGAAGTCTTGCTCCAGCCGCTGGACGATTTGATCCTCACACTGACACACCCACGACGCTTGTTCCTGATGGGGGGGGGTTAAGTGGGTTGAGACAAGATTAGGTTCTCCGACGTCCTGCTACGCTTGTGTTCTTCGGCATCGGCAGACCTGAACGTTGGTGAAATCTACACGGTTGAGGTCAGAGAGCATCTGGTTGATCTGAGCCGAGTTCTGGAGAACGGCACGGGCTGCCTGGGCCAGGTGGTTCAAGCTGGTATAGCGACGCAGCGTTTGGGAAAAAGAGCTGACACACACCACCTGAGGGGGCACCAACGCTACATTCTCAGCCATCTACTCATCTCTACTGACTCTCAATTCTCAAAAATAATGATTAATTTGATCATTGATTAGTAGTTGATTGCACCTCTGAGGAATAAAATACAAACCTTAATGCGAACCATCTCTTCTGGGATGTTCATCATGGCGCCGGACAGCCAGCTCTCCAGACTCTTAGCAAAATTACGGATGGCCTGAGTTAAGGCACCTGAGGACAAACGTGAAACGTGTTGAAACTCAACAGGTTGCTCTCACTTTGCACACCTTTGTCATCCCGTCGCATCCTTACTGGGGATGGGTCGGAGCACATCGGGGATGAGGATCTCCACCAGCGTCTGATAGAGCAGGTTGTCACACGTTCTTGTCCAGTTTAGTACAGGCTCAAACTTGCACAGCAGCACGAGGCATGATTTTGGCAGACGTTTCTCCGACTCGTGGTGACTGGAAGAACATGCGGTTGCTATTGGAGCTGTGGTGGTGGTGGGTCAAGTGTTTTACTTTGGGCACTCACAGATTGAGAGTTTCTGGTTCGCTGCTTTGGCTGAACCTCCAGAAGGATTTCCAAAGTGTCTCCACAAGAGTGAACTGAAGGTTCACCATCACGTCTAAAACGGCCTGTTGCCAAGAAAGAAAAAAACAGGATGACGGCAGTGCATGCTGCTAAAAATAGTGACTTTTTGACCTCTCTGTTGCCTACCTCACAGTGTTCCCTGTAGAGCGTCTGAAAGGCCTTGAGGTGTTCAGGCAGGATCCCATCAGGCAGGCTGCTTTCTTGGCTTTCTTGCACGTTCATCTCAACGAAATCAGGCAACGGACGTGATGCTTCTACACAAGATGGGAGGACACACTGTTGTCACCACTACAGCATCTTCTCTTCCGCTTGAACTTTTTGGTGGGGCTGGGCGGACACAAAACATCATTGTACACATTCAACTAAATGTGCCAGTTCCTCACCCAGGAACTGCTGGTACTGCTGCACCTGGGCCGAAATATCACAAACCACTCCTGCCTGCTGCTGGGACGCCCCCCCTGAGGTCCCATTGGCGATCCCCTCTGTTTTCTGAACCGCCTTTACCCTTTTGGACAGAACGCACCCAGGTCAGAACGAAGTAGGATACTGGGGTGCCCCTTTGTATGAAAGCCCACCTGCTTTTCTGTGAGAACGGCTGCTGCCGCATTGCCATGTGCTGCTGTTCGTCCATCAGTCTGAGCAGAGGGGAGCCAGATTTGATCCTGAGTCCATAGTAGTGGTACTTTGAGTTCCCCCTGAAACAAGCGTGTCAAAACTTACAAGGAGGCGGTGCGCAAGTGAATGACAACAACGAGCGCGGCTGTACATACCGCGTGCCGAGCCTTCGAGTGCGCAGCCCCATGAAGACGGACCTGATGAGTTTGCCAAAGGAGGCGGCATTGACCGGCTCCAGCTTCTGCTCCTGGCAGTGTAGCAGGTAGTGGTAGTAGAGGGTGCAGCGAGGCAGGCTCACCCCCTCTGCACCTTCGTAATTGTCACACAGCCACTGCACCTGAAGAACACAGCCACGGTGGTCATGTCCTGCCATAACCCAGAAAGCATTCCAAGCGCTTCACCTTTTCCACATTTCATGTAATGGTATTAATCCAAAATGAATCTTTGTCTCGGAGAAAAATGTCATCTGTTCATTTGCCCATTCATTCAATGGAGTACTCACAGTGGCCGGAGGGGCACGTGAATTTGGGCTGGAGTAGCTCTGTCCTCCTCCCCCTCCTCCCAACAAATAAGCCCCCTGAATGACATAACCGGAGCCACTCGCAGAGGTGCCCCCGCTGGCAGCAGCTGCCGCCGCAACAGAGGAGGAGAGAGTCTGTGAGGTCACCGAGCCGCTGATGTCGGACTCCGAGCTAGACGTGGCCTCGTAGAAGTTGGAGGAGGAGGCGGGAGGGGTCTGAGAGTAGAGGGGTGAGTCGGAAAAAGAGTAGCCCCCTGGCCGGCTGGAGGGAGAGAAGAATCGGAGGAAGCATTGTAACTGGATGGCTGAGAGATGCAAAGTTGTCAACATTTTTGTCACTCACATCGAGGAGGTGGTGAAAGCATTGTCGGAGCCTCCTCCATCCACATACTGCACCTGGCCCGAGTACACCTGCTCCACCTTGAAAGAAAAACAAGGAAAGAGGAGCTTTGTAGGAGAGCAAAAAATCTGAATATGGATGGACAAAAAGTTTGGATCTAATTTGGTCAGCTTTAAACAGTATCAGGTTATTTGGATTTATTTCTTCAATATTTATGAGCTGAGTTGTTATTGCAATCATGCAACAGGATGGCACACCTTTTTGGAACAGAGCAGCCCACTCGTTTTTTTTTTACAACGCGTCTCTCTGACTTTGTACTCTCAAAGATCCCAAAGAGGCCCAACTGCTTTCACATGACATGAACAGGAAACTACGGAAACAACAGGAGTAGGTCTGCTACGAACACACATCCTGCCACTCTACTGGGAATGTTCGCGGACTTCCCAAGACACGTTGGGGCTTAGCAGTTGGAGGACTGCTGCCGAAACTCCAGAACTCAAGTATCTCCATTAACTTAGCAGTGGCAATCTGGTTAGTGTAGTAACCTCCAAAGTAATATCATGAGACACATAAGCCCAGAACAAATCTTCCATTATTTCCTGAGGGGACATTCTTTTGAAATAAGCAAACAGCGTGGTTCTACTGGATAATGATAGCGATTGAATCATTTTTATGAGATGTTTTTTGTCTTCACCTCTTGGTTGATGTGCGCAGACTGCAGATTATTGACGTGTCCTGACTGAACCCTCTTGCCAGCCTGTGGCACCGTCTGCAACACTGACCTCTGCGGGTAAATACATTCAACGTCATAATTAAATTGTCGTCCAAGTTATTAATCGGCAGAGAACGTACCTGAGTGGTGGTCTGCACTGGCTGGACCACCCGTGTAGGCACACCCAGGGCAGGTGAGCTGGATTCTGACAGACTGTCGTTTGAGTGCGCAGAACCCTCTGAGTGAGAAAGAGACTTGAATAAGCAACAAAGAAGCCGTGCACGTACAAATAAGGCAACTCACGACATGCGGCTTGCGGATTGTAACAAAAACCAGTGTAGAACATCCCGTGTGTGTTTTTGGGTCCAGCCGAGGAGAAACTGACAAGAATGCCCTCGCCTCTGCTTTATAACTTGTGTAGAGAACGACCGGCTCGGACAGCTAATCTCCCCAGATGGAGAGCAATCCCTCCATCTTGTAAACATGCATTTTGGATGCGAGAGGAAAATGGGACGCATGAGAGATGTTGGCTACGGGATGATGGACAACATGTGGAGGGAAAGCTCACGCATTTCCTTTTTCATTTGAACCCGTTTCGACGAATGGATTTCCCAGTTTGCAATGTGACACTTGTACTTTTCCAAAATGAACAAAGCAACCTTTTACTCATTTTGAATGCAAAATACAAACGATTTAGGACCAACAAAGTTCTGAATGCTACCCCTAGGTGTCCCACCGAGACACCCCTCCAGAGCTGAGCTGCATCTTGTGACTTATGGAACAAACCTTTCCTGTGAAGCCTGTGTTTGTCTCACTCAATGGACTCTCTTTCTCTGCCTCTCTCTTTCTCTCTGCTATAACTCTTCTCACTGAGTGTCTGATAGAGGTTCTGCTGCTTCTAACTTGTCAATACATCTGAAATGAAAGCACAACTGGAGACAGATCATGGACGATGAAATGGTGAAGTTTGATTATTGTCGAACAGCACAAACTTTAAATGAGGCCCATTGGGAATTTACTCACCTTACCTTCCGATAGAACATTCCATTAAAAAAAAAAAAAAGCAACGCTTTTAATTCTGCCTTTTGCTAGACTTCTAAGTTGCATGGATGTTGATACGACAGTCAATTTCAACTGCCATAAGCAGGCTTCTCTCACAAATAGAAACAGATTGATGGAAGCAGAATAGTGCAAACAACATATTGGCTGTCATGTTATGTTCCACCTTAATTAAATATGCACCGTGATCAAGATGATTGAATAGGCCTCAGACGAGCCCCACGCCCGCCTGTCCCAGCGTCTGACTTACTGGGTGAGAGTATACTGTGTTACTTGACACCGGCAGGCAAAAATATCCACTAACAGATGGACCTAAAATAAACATCCAAAAAAAGAATTAGCCTCAGGCCTCATTCTCTTTTCACTCTCTTCCCATTAAGAGCAGATTTATTTAATGCCAAATATTTTCTTTGACATTTAATATTTGTCACTTCAAGGGGAATAGGAGAACATGAAGTTGAACCTCACATCCAGAAAACACGTATTTATCACAAATGAGGTTGTCACGGATACAGATTTCTTTTGCTAGTAATTGGGAATGGCGGCTATTTCTCAAGATACATTCTTATAACATTGGCTCTCCAGCAACCTCAAAGAGAAGCTGCATTCCATCCCTCACATTTGGTGCGCTGTAACCTAGCAACCACATGCATCACATTATATTGTTGTGGTCTGCTCATTCACGCACACGCACACGCTACTTAGTAGTGTGCTGACAATGGTAATAATGACTTACCACTGAGTTGACTAAACATCATGACCACAAATTAAAAGGATTAGACGATGGCAGGCAAATAACAATTCAACCGTTATCCTTTTCAATTTCTTTGGCGCTAGGACTGATCATGCCTCATCAAGCTTATTGACAGCTTCGACTGATTTGCTTGGAATGATAAATTTGACAGCCTACATCTCATGTCATGTCCGCCGTAATCATTGTGCAAGCTTAGGAATTCAATAGTTTGTCACATGTTGCTCACCTGTAACCGTCACTATGATGTATTGGGGTGAGGTGTTCTGACCATTACTCTTCTGGGCCACAGTGTGCTGGATTTCTGAGCTTATATAGTGCTGCGTAGGAGCCGCTAGAACAGCCGCCTTCTGGCTTTGAGCCTGGGTAGGTGGAGCTTGGGACGAAAGTGCATCCTGTCCAGTTTTGGCTGATTGATTGGCTGATGCAATGCTTCCAGAGGTTAGTGGGAGTCCGGCAAGGAAGTGTGCTGCTGCTGCCTTGGTGGAAGAGGGTGTGGTGGAAGCCGGAGTTGATGCTATGGTTACCGTGTTGGTCTGCTGAGGCTGGAGGTCTTCTGAGTAGCCAGAAGTTGCCATGGCAACCAATCCTTTGAGGCACCACCTCTGTTGATTAAAAGAGGGAGACAATCTCAATTGCGAATATCCTCCAAACATGTCTTTGACGTCATATCCACTTGTGTTGTTGTTGCAACACATTGCCACACAAATCTTAGTCTGTGTGTGTGTGTGTGTTCTCGTGCGTGCATGTTTGAAGAGGAAATGGGGTTTTATCTCTAATTTCAAGCGATATTTTTTCAGCTTCAGTCCACTATATCTAACAAAAAATGAAACACACAAAGGCAACAAACTGTTTTCAATTGTAATAAAGTAAGCAAGGGCTATTCATATGACCACTATGATCGCCTCTGTAGCTGAGACTGAATTCACATGCACAATTATTGGACTCAGCCATTCAGGACTTTAGACTATTCCAACCTAAGATAAACCACTCCGGTGTGCACCCACACGGTAAACACGACGCGTAGATGATCAGCGAGCACATCGTGTCAGGGAAATAAGTTCAATGTCACACAAAAAAACTTTTCCCACGGGGTTCAAAGTAAATAACACATAACTCCCAAATACGCACGTTTATAAAAACGCGATCCAAGAAAGTGGATTGTAAATATGTGCTATAACATAAGCTTCACTCGCTTATAGGTGTGTTGAGTTAGCGAGAGTGATAGCTTCCGCAGCTAACAGCTCGTCACTTAAGTCATCTTGATGTGCGCTTGAGCAACCAAGCTATTGCTAGCGTGCTTGTAATTCTTCGACCATGACATAAACACCACACGCAGTTAAATGTGACACTCCACGAAAGATGAATACAATAGGCGTGGAAAAAAGTCGAGTAGTCACAAGCGTTACAACACGCCCGCCATCTTGTGCTCTGATCGGAGATCTGACATCGCCATAACAACCGCCTGCATAATGCAAAAAAAAAAAAAAACTCGCAACCACTTTCATCACCGACATGCTCGAGCACTTTCCGCAAACACGAATACACCAACGAAAACAACCATGCAACTTTGGAGAGTATAAGATAACAAGGAAATCTCATTTTGAGGAGTTCACCTCTGTTTTTCTCCCGGTATTATCCTTTTAGTGCTAAGTTTTTTCCTTACATTCGGGTTGTTGACTCCCGTTGCTTGGTTCTCGTCGCCAGGACTACCGTGACTATGGCGCCTTGCCTTCACCGGGGCAACTGTTGCTAGCCTCTTGCCTAAGCCCCGCCTACCACTAAATGTTGATTGGACCATTTCGGCAGGGATATCTACGTCATTAACAATACTCTTCTCTCAGTGGACAATGACCACTGTCTGTCACTCTGACAGGGACCAAGTGTCTCATGACCACTTCTAGTTTCAGTGAGGACTCACCAGTTGGCGTCTTGAGTGAGTCCGTCGTTTGTGTAATCAAAGTATTCCACATAAGCAGCGTTCGTACCTTTAGGCTGTTTTTCCAACTGAAAATACGACTTTATGGTTTAGGATCAGGGTTATAAATTTAGGCTCTGCTTGGAGTTTTCAGGTTCTCCTGGTGCCCTCATGCTTGTGTGAAAATTTCCCTCCCAAAAATATTGTAATAGTGAGGCATATTCTGTACATTTTACACAAGACATTTAGATTTGAATTCAAATGATGAACACGAGACAAGAGATTAACAGATCATTTTGTATTTCCACTGTAATATCTGAGGCACATCTTCGAAGATAGCACAATTTGTGACACAACATTCGATTTTTAAGTAAGAAAATGTATTGACACAGGTAAATCTAAATGTATTGAGTGAATAAGACTTATTTTATAAATTCTCCTCTCAGCTTGCTATAGTTGCATCAAATCTCGGACACATTAAAATCATCATCCGTTTGCTGTTTTGGTTTGTGATATTGTTTTCAAGGTTTAACTGGCCTAATATAAAACCTTCCAATTCTTTTCAATGACTATCCGTCTGTCCGCCCGTCCATCCATCCATCCATCCTTGCTTTGATCAAGATAAACAAGAGTGAATAATAAAAGCACACTTCCCATTCATTTTTAACACTCAGTTGAAATTACTTGATTTTCTCATGCAACTGAACCACTGCTCACTCTGGCCTTGTGAGGGGAACGGCTTTTGTAACCATGGCGACTAGTGGCTTAAAGGAATATTGTTGAGTCATCCTAAAAAAGCTCGTTTGAGATGCTAAGCGCACGAGAGACAACTCGTCAAGTCAATGAAACGTATTTTCTAAATTCTCCAAATTTTGACATCACAGTTTGGCAAAATTCAGAACTGCTTGCACGTAAACAAATTTTCTCAAAAGGTAGCTAACAAAGCCATTACTATGTTGCATAACATTTTGTGGATGTGCATGCGCCCCAGAGACCCACATGTGTGTTTTTATTCCAATTAAATGGAAGTTGAAACAGTAGAGTTTATCAGATTTTGTGCAGGATTGTACTTCTTTAGGCCATCCTACATTGCAGAACAAGTAAATGGGCATTCATGTGTGTACACAAGGACCCGACCAAACAAGATTTTAGTACTTCCTTATGCCATCCTACATTGCAGAACATGTGAATGAGCATTCATGTGTGTACACAAGGGCACAAAGAAACAAGATATCCCAGAGATATTAAGCAGTCTAAATTGATGAGGTACATGGAGAGAGCGAAATCTTTTCAGCTTCTGGTTGAGAAGATGCCATGACTAAGATATCGCCATGTGTTACACAAAGCACAACAAAAACTACCAGTGAGGGCAGAAAGGGCAAGTAAAAGGTCACAGGTGATTAGATTGGTGAGAGCTCTGTTGGAGTCACTTGTGGCATCATTGGCCATATAATCACGACTTGTCTGTTACTAGATGTGCATTGTTGCCCCTAAAGGTCTCAGCTCTTATCTCTGGATATGACGAAGACCGGAAGTGCTTCTTTGAGCAACTGAGACCTATATAAGATGTCCAAAATGAAACACAAACCAAACTAGTTGCACCACTTGAGTTTGCAGAAACCCTTTCAGCACAGTGAGACAACTACAGCAGATTTTGGAGGACCATGTGGAAGACGGCACTCTTGACCCTGTGTCTCTTGGTGGCTTTGGTAGACAAGGTGCGGCCAAATGAAGCCCATTCCTCTTTTTATGGAATGAAGCTGTGTGGAAGAGAGTTTATACGTGCTGTCATTTTTACCTGTGGGGGCTCTCGCTGGAGGAGAAGCATTGGAGACGCAGGTAAGACTGCCTGTGAAGTGAAGTCAGTCATTCATAAAAATATTCATTCGAAAAGAATTCATCATTTGTCTTCCCATCAGCTCTTACTGGAGACGAGGCTTTTGACAGATGGAATGTGAATCCTCTCCCTCAAATGGCCAGTGAGCAAGATCTTGTGCAATCTAATGTATGGAAGGATCGGTCATTTGATGCGGCGCCTGTGGATGCTGAATTCAGCCGCTCTGCTCGCTCACCAATCTTGGACGAAGTCCTGGAGGCTCTTCGAAGTGCAGATAGGAAAGGACGGGATGTCGTGGTGGGACTGTCCAATGCCTGTTGCAAGTGGGGCTGCAGCAAGAGTGAAATCAGCTCCTTGTGCTAAACATTGTTCCTTCTCCCATGCAGCTTACCTTATTTTATTATTATTTTTACATCAAGATCACGACTTGTCTGACTGTATGTTTTTTCAGACAAAAGTGTGCTTGACTAATTTTGTGTATATGTTCAATAAAATCATGTCATTGATAAAAAAAATAAAAATGAAAAAAAAGACTTCCTCTTAGTTTGAGTTATGACTTCCACTGGAAAATTTCTGCTTTTCTGCAGTCTGTACCTCTTACAGGAATTACAAAAAAAAGAAGTACTGTAATTTGATGAGTGCTCAGGTGTGTCAAACTTGTTTTCAACAGCTATGCTTGCTGGTGACAGTAGTGAAACCACAAAAATGTATAATTGTTAGGGTGTCAAAGTGCAGCTAGGTAGGCTCCAGCACACCCTAGTGAAGATAAGTGGTACAGAGAATGGATGGATTGTTCAGTTCATACTGGATAATCATGGAAGAAAATAATAAAATGTTTTGTGTACACAGGAGAACATCTTAAATCATCTTCTTCAGTGAAGTACAATGTCAAAACTTCTTTTTAGAAAATAATAGATGCAGACAATTGCAACAGTAACACTTTCGACAGTCCATATAGTTTTCATTTAATAACATTAACTACAGCCCAGTTTAAATGCCAGTAGAGGTGTATTTGTACTGCTAGATTTTTTTTAAATTGCTAAGCCATATTGTCACAATGATTATGGGTGGTAGGTAGTTCCACTCCTTGTGCCATATGATCTAATATGTTTCTGTGGGAACTGATGTCAAGAGTTGAATTTGTGTGCTATGGGGATTACAAACACTGACATTCACACTGAAGGACAATTTCGTTTTCAATTAACCCCCAAAACAGGTTTTTAGAAAGTGAGAAGATGCTGTAGTACCTGAAGAATACCCAGTGAGAACCTACAACCTCAGAACTCCGACTACTAACTAGTCACAGACCATGACGTTTGGACAAGATATGCAATATCCGTGGAGAGATCTAGGGTTGTATTAATTACGATCACAAATGAGAACATAATGCAAACTTCCCAAGTCAATTATTTGTTGTTGGTGACTACCTTTGGGGCCAGCTAAGAAAATATAAACGAAAATATAACGCATAAAGTAATTGTGAACCGAGTTCATACAAAACAATAATTAAACGACTAGCAGGAGCCAATTAAAATTGACAGCAATGGTTGACAGTCAGTTTTACATGACGATCCGCCCAGTACGGAAGCCGAGTGAGTTCATGGTGATCCCCGGCTTGATTGCAAGGCATGCAATCTCTGTCACATACCACCTAGCCGCATAGCGCACACATAAATCTCTTGAGCTCTTATGATCGTTTTCGATTTAACAGAGCCGAATTATACTACATTAATGTTAACTGCCTTACTGTAGCCCTCGGATTACCTACAGATACATACGTCTGATACATCGGAGTGACCAGGTAACATTTTCGCGGCACATTCAAGCAGATACTAGCTAACCGTGCTACTTAATAGCTGCCGGAGGTTTTGATTAGCGACGTTTCTGTTCTGAATATTAATACATTTCATTTGTAAGGCCCTTCTAGCAAGGGGTTTCAGCCCAAACCCCAAATGTTGTAAAGGTGCCGCAGTGGTGGTTAACGTAGGACTGCCGATCGTATTCTTTTCTGCAGATTACGTATTAACGATTATAACGATGCTTAGCTAGATAGCTAGACATTTGTGCCCGTGTAGTCTGGGCCCCATGTTAGAAGATTAGCCGGATCACAATCCCACAATTATAGGCTACTTAAATTGGCCATTTGCTTAAGAAGGATTGTTAAATCACAGTGACAGATACAAACAAACCGCTACTAAATGCTACCTAACATGGCGATGCTCGTTGCGTCATAATGGGACTTTCGCAATGTTTATTTTGTGGATTCATATTAATGTGATCCGTTATAGTTGGATGGTTAGGGTATAGAAGACTAATAAATGGTCGTTGGGTGTGAATATGCGTGTGAATGGTTGACGTCCTCTGCCTCTCAGTCGAGGGTGTACCCCGCCTTTTGCCCGAAATCAGCTGGGATGGGCTCCAGGACACCCGGGACCCTAAAAGTGAATAGAAAATTGATGCATGGACGTTATTGTTAAAGCTTTGTAACAACAGAAGTCTAACCGTGCTTCTTGTTTTCTAACATGGCTGACAATTAGGCTAGCAATGGCAACACAGATTGTGTTTTTAACAGTCACTTTATATATATATATATATATATATATATGTATGTATATATTTATTTTTTATCTTGCAGAATGGAGTGGCAACCAGATGAACAAAGTCTCCAACAAGTGCTTCAACTTCTCAAGGACTCCCAGTCTCCAGACACAGCAACACAGAGAGCAGTGCAAGAAGTATCCATACATATGTGCTTGAAAAATACTATATAATAAGCTTGGTTGTATTTTAACACCGGTTTAAAAGTCTAACAATAATTTTAGGTATGTAAGGGTGTGTGAGCTTTTGTAACGTGTGCTTGGCTGGTTGAACTTCTTAACGCAGTCCACAGAAACTGGAGCAACTTAACCAGTTTCCAGATTTCAACAACTATCTCATCTTTGTCCTCACAAGCCTAAAGTCAGAGGGTAAGTGTTTTTATAAATTCATTAAAAAAATCCAAATAACTTGCATGTCACTCATAGTATTGTAGTTATACTGTAAATTGTAATTTATTCTCTTTGTTGCCTTCTTTTTGTAGATGAGCCTACTCGCTCGCTCAGTGGCCTGATACTCAAGAACAATGTTAAGGCTCACTACCAGAATTTCCCTCCCAATGTGGGTGACTTCATCAAACGAGAGTGTCTCAATAACATTGGAGACCCATCACCACTTATCAGAGCTACAATTGGTGGGTACTCTGTGAGATTTCCTGGCATAAAGCTAGCGTAACTTCGATTTCGTAACCAATGTGTATCAGGCTGATATGTAGCTTTGCAGTTAATGTTGTTGCGGTGTTACATTTTTCTTCGGGGGGGTTCCGAGAATTCTATACTTGTTTTATTCATGTGCAATTTTTTATTATTTTCATTAAGGTATCTTGATCACAACCATAGCCTCCAAAGGAGAGCTTCAAACATGGCCGGAACTTTTGCCACAGCTTTGCAATTTGCTGAATTCGGAGGACTATAACACCTGTGAGGTCAGACTGGCAAAGCAGTACAGACACACACACAAAGAAAATACAGCTTTGTTACATTACGTATTTATTGCATTCGTGTGGTTTTCTTCATTTAATCTCTCAGGGTTCCTTTGGAGCATTGCAAAAGATCTGTGAAGACTCTTCTGAGTTGTTGGACAGCGATGCACTGAACAGACCACTCAACATTATGATTCCCAAGTTTCTGCAGTTTTTCAAACACTGCAGCCCCAAGATCAGGTCAGTTAGAATTATATTCCAACAGGGTTTGACATTCATGAAAATGTATCAAAATGGAATGCTGCTGTGTCAAGGTTTGAATGAAGTGTTTGAGGTTTTTTAATTACATTACTTTTCCCACAACAAATAATAAAATGTTTTGCTTGTTGGATAAATAATGTTGATTGCATGCCAACAACTTTTAATACTTTTGAATAAAATTAATATGAATGTGCATCTATTTCTATGCATATGTAATTTACTACAGCTGGAATGTAATGGAAGACCTCGGAAGTATAAAAAGAATCTTGCTGGTTTCCACATGCTTGTCTTCCCCTCAGGTCCCACGCTATAGCATGCGTTAACCAGTTCATCATTGGTCGAGCTCAGGCTCTCATGGATAATATAGACACATTTATTGAGGTGAGTACTTTATGTACTGTATTTTCTCCCCAACCTCCCCATCAGAATCTATGTGTAAATGCCTTAATAACGTCCCATTTAAGTTAGAATCAATTTAATCTCTGGCCTCTTAAAGACTGATAAGCAGAAGAAAATAAGTGTCATTAATGACACAATAATGACAGAATGACAAAAAAAATCCTTAAACAATGCAAACCAGTGGTTTTAGAAGAAATGGGTTGGAACACAAAAGGGGGAGTAATACATGTAGACAGATAATATAAAAGTACACAGAGTAGCATTAAATATTTATGGCAAAAATGATAATCAAAATTTATTTGTTCAATATTTACGATGAATCTTTTTTCCCCAATTACCTCCTGCTTCAAAAAAGTACTTGATTCAGATATGCAGCAGTACCCACATTTTAAATGTAAGTATCACTGACAATCAGTATATTTAATCGTGGTATCCAAGATGTGGATCAAGATTAAGATTGGTATAATTGTGTGAATGTGCTTTGCACCATTATTTCACCACAGGCTCCACAGCAAAAAAAATGTGACTGTGATTCAAACAAAAGCTTTCAATAAATAATAGAATTGGCCAGTGGGTGTAACGGCTGTGATTTATCACCCCCCCCCCCCCTATGCTTTAAAAAAACATTTCAATTGTTCTCTTATTTTGTTCAGTGATCAAATGTCCAGATGTAAATTTGGCATAGCTATATGTAATAAATGGATGGTTGGATTGGATTTGAAACTAAACCCCCCACCCCACCCCCCTATCCTTGACCTCTTTCTCCTTGATTCTTTCCTGTCCAGAGTCTCTTTGCACTGGCAGGTGACGAGGACAGCGAAGTACGGAAAAACGTGTGCAGGGCTCTGGTCATGCTGCTGGAAGTCCGCATTGACCGCCTCATCCCACACATGCACAGCATCATCCAGGTGGGGGCTACAGTCACGACACCATAAGTAAATCAACTAGTCTTGCGATGAACAACGTTCTCTGTCCGCTTCCACCAGTATATGCTGCAGCGTACTCAAGACCCCGATGAGAACGTGGCTCTGGAGGCTTGTGAGTTCTGGTTGACTCTGGCTGAACAACCGATCTGTAAAGAGGCCCTGTCTGGCCACTTGGTCCAGTAAGTGCGCACATGTCAGCCGCTCAATGGACTGGATTAATGTCATATAACAAAGAAGTCAAATCTGGCTGATATGTAGGAAATGTGTTTGTCTGCTTTCTTTTCAGACTCATTCCGATCTTAGTGAATGGGATGAAATATTCTGAAATTGATATTATTCTTCTCAAGGCAAGGCCATTACGCTCTGCCGGGCATGCGACTGCCTTCAGTCGCCTTGTTTGCCTGTTTTGTCTTTGATCGAAATCACTTTCTTTTCTTGTCCTCCAGGGTGATGTAGAGGAAGACGAGGCAATTCCAGACAGTGAACAAGACATCAAGCCTCGTTTCCACAAGTCTCGCACTGTCACTCTGCAGCATGAAGGAGGGGAGGGTGAAGAGGGGGAAGACATTGATGATGATGAGGACGATGATGACGATACGCTGTCTGATTGGAACCTCCGTAAGTCAAGTATTAAATGGACTCGTGTCAAATTATCAAGCAAATCTTTTAATTATTAAAGAGTATTGAAATGACCATTTCAAAGCTTATTGTTTTTTTATTGCTGTTTTCCTCCTGAAGGGAAATGTTCTGCTGCGGCCCTGGATGTTCTGGCCAACGTGTTCCGAGAGGAGCTGCTTCCCCATCTTCTGCCTCTCCTTAAAGGTCTGCTCTTCCATCCTGACTGGGTCATCAAAGAATCTGGCATCCTTGTCCTTGGGGCCATTGCTGAGGGTGAGTCCTGCTGTAGATTTGTTGTTTTGAATAATCTCGGTATTCCCTTTTGGCCATCCTCAGCGACCAGTTACCTTGCAAATGTTTTACTGGATGGATGAAAGTATTTTAAGAATACTGGAAACTGTGCCATATCATGCTGTACTCTAGCTTCCTCCCACATTCCAAAAGCACGTCAAGTTATTTTACATTGTCCATAGTTGAGTGTCAGTTCTTGTTTTTTCAATGTGCCTTGCGATTGGCTGGCTCTTTTTGTGTGTTTATAGCAGAATCGTCCTGCATTTTCTTAAATAATCTAAAATGGCCGTACTGATGGCAGCGTTTAAATTGAACTTCTGATAATGTTTTCTCTCTGCAGGATGCATGCAGGGTATGGTACCTTACTTGCCCGAACTCATCCCCCATCTCATCCAGTGCTTATGTGACAAGAAGGCCCTGGTTCGTTCCATCGCATGCTGGACCCTCAGTCGTTACGCACACTGGGTGGTCAGCCAGCCTCCTGACGCTCACCTCAAACCTCTCATGACTGAGCTCCTCAAACGCATCCTGGATGGCAATAAGAGGGTGCAAGAGGCGGCGTGCAGGTAGACAAGCCGGCCTTTAGAATACTTCTTTATGCTCATGTGCTGGTCCCAAATCCTTACTCTCTACATGTTTTCTAAAGCGCGTTTGCCACCCTGGAAGAGGAGGCGTGCACGGAGCTAGTGCCTTACCTCAGCTTCATCTTGGACACGCTGGTGTTTGCTTTTGGGAAGTACCAGCACAAAAATCTACTCATCCTTTATGATGCCATAGGAACCCTGGCAGACTCTGTGGGACACCATCTTAATCAGCCTGTAAGCCACCAAGCCCACTTGCACAGTGATGATATCCAAAGCAAGAGTATTTCTTTGCTTATGAGAAGAAAAAAATCTCAATTTGATTGTGGCCAAGGTGTTGGCAGCAAACTCAACTGACTTCACAAGCAACAGTTTGATAGTGAACATTTCTTTAAAAAAGTGTATGCCTGTATGCTTTAACCTCAATAGTTGTGAAATCTGCTTTACTGCATATAATATTATGTTATTGTAGTTATTGTAATATTATATAATATTAATATTATGACTATATCTTTACATTTCATATTGTGGGCCCTTTTGCCTCGATTTGGAGGATGCCACATAAACCTTTGCCAAATGATAATTGCTCAACTAAATCACACGCAAAAATGTCTTGTTTTTAGGAGTACATCCAAAAGCTGATGCCACCTTTGATTTCTAAGTGGAATGAACTGAAGGATGAAGATAAAGATCTCTTCCCCCTGCTGGAGTGTCTGTCATCTGTGGCCACGGCACTGCAGAGTGGCTTCCTCCCCTACTGTGAGCCTGTCTATCAGCGTTGTGTCACGCTTGTCCAGAAGACCCTGGCCCAAGCCATGGTGAGCCTCCGAAAAATGATACGTTGATTATTTTGAGAAGTTTCCACCAGTCATGGATGTTGTCTTCCTGGTGTGTGCCTTTCTTAGATGTATAGTCAGCAGCCAGATCAGTATGAGGCACCTGACAAGGACTTCATGATTGTGGCTCTAGATCTTCTGAGCGGCCTGGCTGAGGGATTGGGTGGCCATGTGGACACGCTTGTGGCTCGCAGCAACATTATGACTCTGCTCTTCCAGTGCATGCAGGTGCGGCATGCCATCTTTTAAGCATTCATTATTCACACGTAAAATTACAACCAACATTTTTGTACAGAAGTTTCGTTTCACTACAAACCACAGCAACTATTAAATTATAAATGACATAAATGAAATGACGTGTTTACATTCCTCTATTTATTTAATTTTTGCTCATTGGGTTGTTTCCTAGGATACGATGCCTGAAGTAAGACAGAGTTCATTTGCTCTACTGGGAGACTTGACCAAGGCTTGCTTCCCTCATGTCAAACCTTGCATTGGTAATTCACTTTCTAGAGTACAAATGTAAATCGCTTAAATCACTTTTCTGTGTCTTGCCCAATAATCTCCTTTTGTGTTTCTGTGCTCCTTTAGCTGAATTCATGCCAATTCTCGGGACCAACCTGAACCCAGAGTTCATCTCCGTCTGTAACAACGCTACCTGGGCCATCGGAGAGATATGCATGCAGATGGGTGTGGAGATGCAGCCGTACATTCCGATGGTTCTGAGTCAGTTGGTTGAAATCATCAATCGACCAAACACTCCTAAGACCCTACTGGAAAACACTGGTATTTATATTTAATAAAAACATAACATCCACAAAAACTCCAAAACAAAAGTAACCACATAAACGCAAAACTGACTCTCTTCCAGCAATCACCATCGGACGACTGGGCTACGTGTGTCCTCAGGAAGTCGCACCCATGCTGCCGCAGTTCATCCGACCATGGTGAGAATTTGTTTACTTTTTTGTTTACAAAACTTTAAAGTTTTGCTTCATTTGGGATGTCTGTTTGGGATTCTGCTCACAATCCTGTGAGCTCAGTTGCCAGCACTTGCAAGACGTTTTCTTTCCGTCTATGTGACCTCATCACACCAGTGCACAATCGCATTTTAATGAAAACGAGAGTCTTTTAATACTCGTTGTTAAAGACCTGTTAGATCAACTTTGAGTGTCCTCACTTAAGTTGTCGATGATTCTTGTGCTTCAGGTGCACATCACTCCGCAACATTCGAGATAATGAAGAGAAAGACTCTGCTTTTCGTGGAATTTGCATGATGATTGGTGTGAACCCAGGCGGTGTGGTGCAGGTGAGACTTCACATTTTGTACACCGAATGAAAAGTTTTCCCCTCTAAGTTCAATTGATTTTTCAGGACTTCATCTTCTTCTGCGATGCAGTCGCCTCCTGGGTGAACCCCAAAGATGATCTGAGAGAAATGTTCTATAAGGTGAGGGACTGGTATTGTTGGAGATAGCAGTACTTTACATGATACGTGTGTGTGCGCGTGCACTGGTTAACATTAATATTAAATACTGCCTGAAATAAGACAAACTCATCAAATATATATAGATTTGAACTACAATCATCAAGGAATCACCAAAGGAAAAGAAACAATTTAATTTTAAATGCCGCACTATTCACGACCCAACAGGCAGTGCGGCAGCCAAAACTAACCATACAAAATGAAGACAATATACTGTTGGGACATGGTAAATTAAATTTCTTGAGAGAAATATTCAAATTGAGGTGGTAAATGTAGGCCAGTGCTTTTGAAAGAATTGAGGGCAGCAGAGAAGGCCTTGCTGGCCACCACTCACCAAGAATAAAGTCGTATACTAACTTTGTTTCCAATTCCTCAAACAGATCCTGCACGGTTTTAAGGAGCAGGTTGGAGAGGAGAATTGGCAACAGTTCTCTGAGCAGTTCCCCCCTCTGCTGAAGGAGCGACTGGCAGCCTGCTACGGTGTATAAAGCCTCCACTCCCATTCAAGAGGTAAATCTACTTAATGTCAGCTCACAATATGCATTATGCAGAGTGTTTTGTTGCTGTGCTTTTCACGATACGGCACTGGCAAAGGATAGATGAACAAAGATGTGCTATTTCTACTAAACAATAAAAAAACAAGGATTATAATGTATTTATTTTCATCTGAAGTTGGGTAATCTCCTTTCAGCATACTTGCCGATTTCTCGAAGCACTTGGGAATTGCTGGAAAGGAGAAATTGCACTCAATCATTGTTTATTTAAATGCAATCTTTTTCACATTGTTACTCATGTTGGAAATACCTTTTCCAAAAAGGAACCCATTTTGTTGCGTCCTCTGCCTTGTCTGTGCAGGTGAGCCAACAGGAGGAGGGTGAATGGGAAACTCATCCATCTGTGTATTGCACTGCCCTAATCTGGGGGGAGGGAGAGGGACGCTTCTGGCCGCTTCCCCTGAAGGACGGCCCCCATGCCCTTATGTGTTTGTCCATAGACGGAGGGTGGGCGGGAGGGACAGGGGACACACACCTCTAGATTAAATAGGCAGGGACCCGACACAGAAAAACTAACTGGTAGGGACAACGAGAGGGACCGAGAGACGAGTCGGAATACGTGGAAACGTGGCGAATGTGACGGAGGCAGGGACAGAAACCGTCATCGAGAACGTTGAGGGAACGGGAGGGAGGGACTTCATTAACAAGGCAGGGAATCTAAGCCACGGACGGACACACGTCTGTTACCGAGCTGGGAGAACAGGAATAGTACGAGTTTATTTTTATTTAATTGTTTTTTTAAATATCAGGATTCCTAATCGCAAGAGTAGCCTGACCACCAGACGGACAAGACCGACTGACTTCTCTAGTGGAGACTAAAAATCACTTGCACATTATGCTGCACATGCAGTACTTAGATTTGACTGTGGGTGGCACTATACTATGGACTTTTTACAACCTATTGCATGCAGTTAGTGGCAGACATGGTTAACTATGTTCAAGTTCAGGGTAATAATCATATTTTTTGGGGTAATAGGATTCAATAAGAGTTACTTCATCTGCTGTCTTCGAATTCAACATAGCTGTCAAGTAACCGCACTACCCAACATCGATGTTTTCTTACCTTCATTTTGACCACAGTGCTGCTTCACACAACTATCCATGCGAGACATTTATTGTCACATTTTCTACCTGATCTGGAGAGAAAGAGAGAGCGTGAGAGAGAGGGAGAGAATAGCCTCTATTGTGTCTCTTTGTGACTTCACAGACACCACTCCTCCATGAAGGGAGGATTAGGGCTAACACATTTGTTTTCACACCAAAGGGGAGGAAATCATAGCGAAAGAATCACACCCTTGGTTGTGTTCATGAGGGTTAATTGTGTGTGTGTATATATAAATCTATGTGTGTGCATGTGGAGTTTGTAAATCCTTTGTCATTCTGTCTGCCAATTAAATTGTGCTTTGTTTTTGACATGGTACTGAGCTTAAACTTGACTCCCACTGCAATGTCCTTGGCACCTGTTAACTGTGACTGCGTGTATGTGTATACGCGTGCGTGTGTTTGTGTGTTCAGTTCTACATTTGTATTGATATCCATTTGCTGCCATATTGATAGTTTAAGCAAATATCTATGATGTTTTACATCTGGTCCACCTTTTTTTTTTTTTTGCTGCTACTGATGTTTTGTTAATATGAAATTACATAACACAAATGTTTATTTTCAGTTGCCGATAAGTTCTTTTTGCACTTTTTATTTTGTTTGACCTTTTTTTGTACAAACTTTTTTTTTTTTAATAACCCCACCCAATATGTGTTTATCCCAACGTCAGTGTTCCGTCAATCTGCACTGTGAACTTAAGTGTCTTTAAACTTGCAAAAAAACAAACAAAAAAAACTATCCCAATACTAAATGGCAAATAAAATCAACCTTGTGAAACTGCGACTAATCCGCACTTTTACAATGACTAACCTTGCCATATATTGCTTGTCTGAGTGCGAGTGTGGTTAGTGTGCCAATTCGACAGATCCTGCATGAGAAGTTGTTTACCTTTAAGCATGATTTCGATTCATTGAGGGCGTTAGTATGATGTGTGAAAGTGAGTTTTTCATTTTTGGGGGGTGAGTTGCTTACCCCTTACCAACTAACTCTGTGAGCATGCTCCCAGCCTGTGTTTTTACAAAGTGGATGCTTCATATGTATATTCCAGCGATTCAATACATTTACACACCACAGCAGAGTTAAAAAAAGAAATAAGTACACCGGCAAAAAGCAATACTAAAGGGAAACACATTCTATTGTAGAGTGAGAAATAGTCAATGTTTATAATGGTAAGCATTTTTTTTTGGACATCTTGTTTGCCATTAGCAGTCACACTAGCAGTCTGTTTGACCCTAACTGTGACCACTGATATTCAAATGTTTATACTGAAATATAAGACAATCTAAACTGGAGTCAGTTCTTAGTGACTCAATCAAATTAGTTTAATTTTTTTTATTTTTAGTGGCCTATTGTGAACACTTTTACAAACATTGAGTCTACAATAAAGAGCATGATGTTTGATGGAAACGATGCTAAATGTTTTTGTTGATGACTTTAGTCAGCCACCTCATGATGGGACAGGCCTAGATTTTACACCAAGTAAATTTGTATGTAAATTCACATAAGATCTGACAGGTCATTCTTTTTTGGGCCATTTTCATTCGGTGCTGTGCCGTAAGATTTTTCTAATGTAAAATGTGTGCCTGGGCTCAAAGGTTGGGAAACACTGCTAGAGAAACTTTGACACACATCAGGTTACTGCATAGTCATTATTCAAATGTGATTCAATCAAAAATACTCTCAAAACAGAAATACTGGAATCTGGTTACTACAGCTGAATCAGACATGCAGATAAAATCACAAGTTCAAAAAGTTGAAAACAGCTGCTATATGTAATATGCAGTACATGCATACAGAGTATACATTTCCCAGAGTAACTCAAATATTACTATGACTACAATGATCATCAAAGTGTGTAACTCAAAGAGCAGCAGAGGTTTGTGCCTGGCCTGAATGTTGGGTTTTTTTGTCAGATTTTAAGGTCCCAGTTGCAAAGAGTATGGCCAGACATTTGCCAACTGTTTTTCTTGTTGCAACCGTTTACAATTGTTTGCAACCATTTAGGAACCCTGACAAACAGCCAACATTTACTATATGCATAAACACTCGCGTCTCGGTGAGCTACGGGTTTAAGATGCTCCACATTTGAGATGAGTCACATTTTTTAATGCTTAATGAGGGAAAAGGAAAAGCAAATGAAAGTCACAAAATAGCCTTACTTAGAAAATCTTGAACATTTAAAAATTATTGCACTGTTTTTTTTGCATGTGACTCAGAGAGGAAACGGGTTTGTTCTGATGAAAGTGTATCGATAAGAGCCAGGGATGAGCAGCAAGGAAGTTCTTGATATCTCTGGTGTCTTGAATATTCCAAGACCCTGATGCAGACTATTGCAAAGGCTTAGTTGTATTTCAGCCACATTTATCACAAGGAAAAGTGTTTTCAATGGGAACTGAAACATGAATTATTAGGGTGGAACATGGAAAGTGAGATGTGGCTGTCATAACTGAGCATTCATTGCCTTTTGTGGTCAAATAATTTTCAAGCAAACACCCCATGAAAATATATTGTGCAACAGGTTAACGAGAGAACAACTCATGGTGTTGCCACCATCATCCCTTGACCTCATCCTGCCTGTTGGGCATACTTAAAAGAGGATCAATGAGGGCTGACTGCAGGATATTTCTAAACTCTTGTAGCCTCTTCTTGAATCCTCAAATTGAAATGAATCCTCAATACATTATATATTTCTTGGTCCAAAATATCACTATGTTAGTGTCTGGTACTTGCTTGCATCACTTTGTCCTTGCTCATGCATTAGCAAAGTACTGAATAACATTTATGTCACAAATTATGCTTGTATTAAGCGTTCCTCTTGCACTGTAGCATCAGAAGTTGCTGAAGATCTCTTGTTTCTTGCTCCAATCCATAGGGGGCGCCCTTTTTTTGTTGCGTCGAGCGAGAACCTTTTGTTTGGCCTCAGCCGCTGTAGGACTCAAACGCAGGCCGCTCTCCATGAAAGGGTCCAAAACCCTCGAGTCATCCTCATCAGGGACCTCAAATACACACACATGCACACGTTTTATTTATCTTGGCGTCCACACATATGCAACATTTTTCATACCTGGAAACTCATGTCAGAGCTACTGAGCTCTGATTGAGTGGTAGAGCTGGTCGAGGACTGGGATGCGTAACTCCCATTGGCCCTCTGTTTAGGGGACATGTTTGTGATAGCGGCGTCTGTCAGTGTGACATGAATGATTGGCGTTTCGGTGGAGGTCGGAGAAGGGGCAGATGAGGCAGGCTCGGTAGCTGATTCATCCATGTACACCTGTGATGAATTTATGACAATTTATGGGGAATTTAGTACACCAGAAGAAAACTACAAGCAAACAAAGAAGAAGTAAATTCCATATAGAAAGGTGAGAGCCAAGACTTGAACCTGGAACTTTCTGATGATCATTATTACTCTATTTGTCTTTCCTGTGTTTGTACTTTTGTTGCTTATTCTTAAGAACTGGAGTTGAATCTGTACTGTTCCTTTCATTTTTTTTTCTTTCCTTTTACACAATTATCTGTACTTCTACTTAAGTACTGAATATTTTGACCTTTTCTGGTCTGAATGCACAAATGTGGTCAAAAGACAAAACACACACAAAAAAAGCTTGAAAACACACATGGCGTGCTGTGGGTGTGATCCCAAGTCTGTGGAAAAGCTCATCTGTCTCTTGGTCGACAAGGAGGAGGCGCACTTCTCGTTCTTCTGCTTTTATGAACGCCACCACATCAGAGTGCTTCAGACTCTCAATGTTCACTCCATTGACCTGGGAAACAGGAGACATGGAAACTGTGAGGATTGAGGGAAGTCGGGTTGAGTGATGCTAATGAGAAACAGCAGCGATTAGGAAGAAGTAGCCATTATACAACATGACAGGCGGGAGCCACGTCTCCACTCACAGCTATAAACAGATTTAAACCCGTACAGTACTTTTTAGTCGAGACATCTTGATTTGCATGACACCATATCTTCCACACATCACTGACAGGGAGGTATGGAACATGTAGCGGCTTGTAACATGCATTTAAAAACAACAATCTAGATGTCCTCCATTCCTTTTAAGGTTATCCAACATCAAATTTCCAGCCTTTCACCCTCTCAGCACCATCTCTTTCCCTTGCAGTCTAAGACACTCTAATTCCAACTAATCTGCTTTAACCCAGTCCACAAATTAGCAAATTAGTGCACAGACTTGATTAATCAGGATGTACCTAGGAGTCCACGCTTGACATATAGGTAAATTGAAATTGACCTATATAAAGGTCAATTGGGAGAGCCCTGTGTGTGTGTGTACGTGCACCTCCACCAGTCGGTCTCCTGGGCGGACGTCTGCCCTCTCTGCAGGTGAATGCGGGTCGACCGAGCGTACAAATTGTCCGCCCTTTGCCTTATTGCTGTGCAGGTTGAAGCCGTAGCCCGTTTCCCCCTTAACCAAATGACACAGGCGAGGGAGGAGCTCAGTTGACGGCTCTGGAGAGGCCTCAATCTGTAGCTGGGTAAAATAAAAATGCAAACGTTACCAAAGATGTCAATTAAAAGATGTCATCTCAATCATGACTGGTTGCCCACCAATTGCAGGATTACAGTAAAAATACAAGTCAAGATAGTTCTAGAGATAATGAAAATGACATCCATAGGTATTATTGACAAACTTAAAATTGAAAAATATTTGTTGCAGAGAATATCTTTCAGTATATGTGTGAACTAATAAAGAGGAGGAGGAGGCTGTTAAGTACAGATGTGCAGACTTTATTTTTTTATTTTTTGCTCGGATGTTAAAGAAATGATTTGCAAAAAAACTATGTGTACTTTATGTCTGTGTGTCACCAATCCAGCTAAGACTGTGGTGACAACGACCTTTATTTGGGCGTCTGCTCACCCCACGCAACAAGGGAATCTTGTCTGTGTTTACATGTTTGATAAATGTCAAGCATTACGCAATATGATTAAGAAAAGAAGTCCTACTGGAGGAATTGGCAAAGAATTGTCTGCAGTGTTGAAAACATATTGCCATTTTTTATGTAGTGTGTGTGATGAGCATATGCTACAATATTCTAGTTAAAGGTCCACCTGGGCAACAAGGCACGCAAAAATAGAAAGGTTATTTGATCAGTTTTACCCACATACATGTCGAGTAAAATCTGCTTGATTGTATAATAAAAGATGTGTGATCTACCACATGATTATCAGTAATTTTAACCAAGAATATGAAAAAGAATCATATTCACCGCCTTAGGGCCACCACTATTTATCCTGTTGATTTGAGCCATGGTACTGATGATGGAGCTTGTTTGGAGGCCAAACAGAGAGATTTGACAAAGTGTTCTGAAGTCGGCTAAAATCAAGACCTCACTAGAAGATCTGGGTTTAAAACTGTGTGGCAATATATTCAGTTGTATTCATATTTATGAGATTTCTTATGTTACATACTGAATACTTGAAACTATGTAGTCTACACCACTTTAAATTGTAACCACAATAATCAACAATATAAATATTGTTTTGTAATAATAGTTCACCCAGGTGCAACAAAATGTAACTATAGAGTATAAAATAGGATTCCTGCCTTCAATGTATGAATTTCTAAAATGCTTGGCCCATCCACTTCAGCTTCAAAGTCTTATATAAATTACACTTCAACAAAGCAATATAATCTGAAGGAAGAATTTATATTAGGAATGCACTGATATCACAAATTAGTACTTGCTGATACCAAGTACCGATACTTGATCATATCTTTTTTACAATTGCTATGAACGTGTTTTATTGCAATTATTGCGTGAATTTCTTTTAACATGTCATCCGTTTTTACCATCTTATCCTTTTCAGGGTCACGAGAGGTGATGGAGTCTATCACAGCTCATTTCAGGCCTAGATGGACTTTAAACTGGCCGCAGCTACAGCCACGGAGAAAGTGGTTCTGGAGAGGATGCCACTCATGCTATGATTGGATCCTTCAAACTGTCTTTTTGTTCATGTTTGCCCTGCCAGTCCGGAGCTGACCCAAGCGCTGGTACGTCACACCCACATTCACACCATCACTGAGAGGTAATCGAGTTCACGCTGCCCACACACACACAAGTCTGACGAGGGTACCCCTACACCATTAGCGACTTTGAACATGGCATGTTTCAAAAAACATTTTGGCCAGTCGAAAGGCTGGGTGAGTTTGGTGTGGAAGGCCTTAATCACACAAATTTGTGAACAAAAAATATAAAAGAACAAAAAACTCTTTTCCACAGAGATCCCACAAAATCACTGCATCCCAATGTTCTTTTCCATTATGCTGCATAGAGAGTCTAATATTTAAACAGTAGTAGATATTCAAATTTAACCCCTCTCCCCTTCTCTCTCTGGAAATAAAAGGTTAAGCAAGTATCATTCCCTTCACACTTTGGTGCTTGCAGTTCTTTGTAAATGTCACAGATTTTTGTTGAGTTGGATACAGTAATCAGGTAATAAAAAATTATGTTTATAGTGTTAACACTCAGTAGGTAGAAAGAGACGGCTGAAATGACCACACCTCAGAGAACACTGCATTGTAAACAAATATTACACTGACTCAAGACCTTTTGAGGGACACGGTGTTACAAGACAAGAATACAAGTTGCATTATGCCACAAAGAATGTGAGAGCATGTTTTCCCTCGCTTCTGTTGTCCTCTTGCTGACGGTCATTATCTCTGAGAAAGAAATTGCCAGACGCTCTGGCACTACTTTTAGACTAAATGCAGACAGCACAGCGTAAGAGATTAAATCGGGATTATTTCTCGGCGGATGTTAGATTTAAGGGTGTGTAATCAATGACAATGGTTCTTACCACCGTATCTTAGTTTGTTGTCTGACAGGCAACCAATTAACCAACTCCAATTTAATAATCTACACAGTATATATATCTTTTAATGAATGCACCTTAATTAATACACCTAAAGCTACCATTACTTTTAATGTTCTGGTGCCGTAGAGACGATCAAAATGATGCTTACCTCTGTGTCTGTCACAGTACTTGATGTCACAGAAGACCTCTTCACTTTGCCTGGTGAGACCAAAATAGTGGGCGAGTTTGCAGCAACAAGCGTGTGGTCATGTTTAGGGGACTTGGGCAAAGTCTCCCGAGGTAAGGGTGAAGTTGATGGTGAGAGACGCGGGGAAAGGGTCCCCATCTCAATGGCCAAATCTTCTGTGCAAGCTAGACCACAGCTGTGAAGGTAATCATCTGTGTCTCGGTCCACTACTAATAGTCTGGTGCGATGAGGTACCTCTCGAATCCGCTCCACCACCTGTATACAGTAGATAAGGGTCACTCATTTAAGGCTGTTAAGTATTTTGCTTGCATTTGTATGCTGTTATTTTTTTTTTTTAATATAATCAAGAAAAGTTCAAAGTTCAAAAGGAAATGGTTCAAAAAGTTCAGATAGGATTTGTTATACATGAGTTGTGTGCTGCATAAATTAGCAACAAAGTCAATTAGTTATAATAATTAAACCTGCACTGTAACTGAATGAAAAAAGGACAATTTGATTAACTTTTGATTCAAATTCAATCCGATTTTTTTTTATGTTGCGCTGAATCACTACAGAAATTTATAAATTTATAATACCTAATAGAAGTTGGTTAAGGGCACTTTGCACACAGACCAGGCATAAAATTACCTTTATTAAACGACCAAGTAAACCAAGTTTTTGAACATGAATACAACTCAAATTATGAATGGAATTTAGTCTTGTTATAACTTTAGGGATGAAAACAATCATGGTCAAATTAAAATTATTTTAAATGTGTGCGTGACATCATCATCATCATCATCATCGAGCGCAAGCAGATAAAAATAGGTGTTTGACAACATATGGATCGTAGTCAATAAAGACGCTTGAAAAGGGATTTGGATGTGTTATGAATCACGGACAAAAAACGGTTCTGGAAATAACATACTTTCAATATGACACCTTTACACAAGGCTCACATTGACCCATTTAAGTACCCCTTCCTCCTTCCCCTCCTCCTCCTCAGGCGAAGTAAAAGTGGTCCAACAGGTAGGGATTTATTGTTTGCATCTCACAGGTGATCTCGCGCTTCCACGCAAAGGCCAATTCACCTGCGAGTCGGCACTCCACTCACCTGACTATGGCTGTCGTTCTCCACATTCTCCCCGTTCACCTCCACCACTCGATCCCCGGGTCTCAGTCCGCCATGGTCAGCCGACGAGCCGGGCTCAACTTTCCGGATAAACTGTCCACCTTTATTCTTCTCGCCGTGCAAATGGAAGCCATACCCGTGTTCTGTTTTGACCAGGTAGCAAACCCTGGGCCTTGGATCGCGCTCCATTCCAGCGAGTCAAAAGCGCGCACAAATTCAGGAGTCTGCGGAGATTAAACAGGTGCACTGTGGGGAGTCACAGGTAATCCATCACGAGTGCGCAAAAGATCATCATCATTACGCATCATGTGCTCCATTAAGAGCCGCAATTGTCCAAAGTGCAGATGAAAACTAGGCTAAAACTAATGAATGCTTCACCCATCGTGCAAACTAAATCCGGCACCAAACATGCGAAGCGTAAAAAATGATGTCCGTCCATGGGAGAGTATTATCAGAGATTAGAAAACTCCTTCTCACGCGTAATTCTTAATTGTTCTCGTCAGGGGGGCGTTCCCTGCTGTTTGAGCCACACAGGAGGAGGAGGAAGTTGAGGAGGAGGTGTCAGAAACTGATCCCGTTCACGCGCACCCGAGTTTAACGAGCGCACTGAGGTCGAGCTAACGAGCGCACCAGACCAGGGGGCAGAAAGTGCCAAGTTAGAGCCAGTCGGCTTGCATATTTCCGAGATGGAACTGAAACCAAATTGAGCACAGCCTGTGAAGAAGAAAAAAAGGCCTCGCTCATTGTGGTAGTTTTAAATGATAAATATAGCCACAATAATGAAATAAGGTCAGATCTGAAATGACAACTTTCAAAATGTTAAGACATGACCAGTTAACACAGTTTCATTACGTGAGCATATATATGAGCAAAAAATATGAGTTTATTTTTAGTTTTCTTTGCTTTTATGTAATTTTATGTTGCTGTAAAGCGCTTGCCTTGTGTACAGATTGTCTACAAATCTCATCTTGTTTTGCTTTATATGTGATGTTGAAAAGATTGGAGTGGACAGAAAGAATATGTCATCTTGTAATATGAGCTACCAAATAAATGTTTGCGTTTCCCAAGGCAGCAACAACAGAATATTTGGTTGGTTCCTATTAGTCACAAAGCATTTTGGTGGGTAAAACAATGTTCAGTATATACCAAGAGAATGATTTTATTAGTGTTTAATGTTTCGTTTCAGTTTCCTTCCCTGTGTGATGGGATTAACAATCTGTGGCTCTTCTTTTTTTTCCACATTAAAAATAGTTTCTTCAGTTTTTGCTTCAAATAAAGCGTCTGGACAGAGAGAGCGCGGCGATCGAACTTTAAGCCGCTTTGCAGGAGAGCTTTGGTGAGCGGATGGGCAGCTGTACTGGTTCAAACACAGGGAGCAGAGCGGGTTGGTTGGGAGGCAAACCTGCTGTCCAAAACCCACGAGTAGCCAGTTAATCTCGCTCCAAAGATCCCTGTAACCATCATCAAGCATTAATACAAGATGAGGGAAGGAAACACGCCATTGTTATTTATGTTCAGTTACAATTTACAACCTTTTAAGACAGAAAACATTTCATAAATCTACCGGGGTAACCACTCCTGTAGGGCCTTGCGTGTTGCCTCAGGGTTCTTGGTAGGGTTCCTGAGCCAGCCCAGCCTGTTTGAGATCCGATGGACGTGTGTGTCTACACCTGTGAGATAAAATTTTATTATTTTTAGTGCTGTAACTTCAAATGACCTTAACTGGACAATTACCAGTAAAAATTGGCAAATGAGCACACAGACTTTAACAGTAAAATACCATTTTTTTAAATCACAGTCTCGTCCAAATAATTGTGTGTATAAACGATACAATGTTGATTGAGGTCTTCTCAATGACTGTGAATACTCAAAAAATGAAACGTGAGACCATTTTTTAATTTTAATGTATTTTTTCCTTGTTGTTGGCATTTGTGGTTCATATTATTCAAAGGTTACTGAGGTTCACTTGAATGCAAAACTTGCAGCAAATCGGTCATTCGGGTTGTTTTTTCCAGTTAGAATGGTGTTGGCGCCCTCTACAGGTTAGTTTAAAACTGCTTTGGAGGACAATGGTCATACGTTTTAAAGGTTTCCCAGGTTTCATGTCAGTCATCTAAATAAGGCCGAGTGCCTGCCAAGTCGGGTGACACTTTTAACACATAAGACAACTTTGGTACTTAAGTATAAAATTGCCTTGGATGGCACAATTCACACTTTGGGGATGCATACTCACCTATACCGGAGACCTGGTCCCAGGCGATATCCATAGCCAGGTGAGCCATCTTGGGTCCCACCCCTGGCAGACGAACAAGCCCCTCCAAGCTGTCTGGGATGTCCCCACCATAGTCCTTCACGAGCATGGCCGCTGTCATCTTCAGAAATTTGACTTTGTTCTGCAGGGAGACGGATTCACTATTTGTACACCGATGACAAAAACTTGTGGATTTTTGTGGCGTTACCCTCCAGAAGCCAACTGGGTAGATGAGTTTTCCAAGAGTTTTATCATCAGTAGACAGGAGTTTTTCAGCAGTACAGCCATGAGCTCTAAGCTTCTGCATAGCAGCTGCTGTCACCTGGTCTTTGGTCTGACTGGACAGCATCAGAGACACCAACACCTGGAAGCGTCTCACCTGCAGAAAGAACAGGCGCATATTCAGAAAAAGTAACCCAAATCAAATTTTTATATAAATGTAGCGCGTATAAACACCGACATTAGCCGGAGCCTCAGCGTCACAGCACTTCTTTGCTCCCATGCTATCGACGGGAGCATCATGGCTGCTCCTCATCTCACGAATGTGTCCCAATTGTGTCTTCCAAGCAGGAGGTTCCCAATGTTCCATCTTCACCTGTGAGGCACCTTCATCGTACTCCACCTTTAATTTTCTACGCCTGCGGCTTTGCGAAGATAACAACGAAGCATCTGATTCTAGTTTCGGTTGAGTGGTGGCCAGCTGGAGGAGGTCCTGAGTACCATCTTAACAGAGAGAATGACACATTTCAATTTGAAGAAAAGACAGTGGAAAGCATAATTTAGCCACTTGGTCTAAACACAATTGTCTTATTTATTATTTGTAAAGAAGTGTCGATGAATGGATTCATTTGGACAGTTTTACTTCATTTCTGTACATCTTTACAAGTGTTTACATTTTCAAATGATCACTTCCATAAACATTCCTTGGAAATCCCAATTGCACACCAGTGTTGAGGTACTTTTAGAACAGAGCCACGGGCTACTAATGGGGTTCTTGGGGGCTACCTGGTTATACCCGCGGGCCCCATGTTGGTGACCCTAATAAAACACTTAAAGAAAGGTGAACTGATCTGAATTAGTCTGCACAATGACAACATTCTAGAGGTAATTACCAATCGAATAACTTTGATTTAACGTCACCTAGTGTTGATAAAGAAGCTGTTTGTTGGGAGACTCTCGTCTCTTCCTCTTCTGTTTTGATAGCAACCGAGGACCGGGCATCCGCGTCCCTTCGTCCGGACAGAAGAGACGCAGCAGCGGTACAGCTGGCAAGCTCCTCAGCTCTTCGAGTGACAACTGGCATGCTTTGAGAGAAATAAGGAGACGTCATTCTGAAACACCACACTGCATTGCACATGCTCCCGCTGCAGCAGACATGAAGACAGCAGGAACATCTCGGAACATAAGTGAGTGTAGTGTTTGGAGGGGAAGGGAAAAGTGCGAACTCTTTGATAATCTCCATAACACCCGGTTTGAATAAGTCAAGATAAGATGAATCGGTTAATATTTAATAAACAGTGACACCTACATTGTTTTGGACATGCATAATAGTTTGGTCGGATGAAAACAAAGTATTTGTGTACAGTACAGAACTCTGCATCTATGGACTACATTTCCCAAAACAAAGTGCGGCCAGCGTGTTTTGCCGGAAGTCTCCATGTCACACCATTTCAGTCTGTCATCCGATCTGGGAGTGTGGAGCACTGTGCAAGCTTCTCGTGGGGTGGATTTGATCGCAATTCAATGCACAGAGGTGGCCAGCACTCCGTCAACAAAGCTGTGACTGAATGACACATAAAAGGACACAACTCTAGTAAGGTGAGAGAAGCAGGCGATGGGGGGAAGACAAGGGGGCGCTTTTGACAAGTCAAGGAATGCTAACCTCCCTGCAGTCAGTGGCAAAGCTAACGGGTCACTCAGCAGCGCCATGATGCAATTGTTTTAATTGAGTCAAGTTTCTTGTTTTAAGTCCTAATGATGTCCATGTCTTCTGACTGGGGACCATCTCCCAACGACGTCATTGCTCAACGGAATCAGAGAAGCTCCGTGCCCCTCTGTCAAGTCCACATCGCAAACATTCTTGATATGCATTCCCCAATCTGAACAAATTTTCTGAATTGCACTGCTTAATATTTGGTTTTACTTGCCCAGTTGCAAGTATTTGAGTTGGCCGGAATATGCGATTTTATTCTAGATTTTTTTGTCTTTTTTAATCTGACTGTGTGATATGGTTTGCAGATAAATCTGTAATGCATCTTCATCATCTTTGATTTTATTGTGGTCATAAGTTGTAGTCTTGCAATTGAAATTTAATGGCCATGTGCAGTTGTCTTTAATTACACTGGTCAGCAACACCACTATTTTACTTTTTTTTTTTTCTGTAATGCATGTAAACTTCTATAAACATTTTTTTGTGCAGATTTTAAAACCTGTTTTATACTAAATGTATTTCTCTCTCTTTGCACAGCTTTCCGTTGTAGCCTGCACACCCTGCGTTGCGTTTTGGTCAACATGTCTGTTGTTGAGCAAGGAACACTAAGATGTGGAGTAACAGTTGGTTCTTTATTGGCAAGATCTTGGGTTGTTTAATGACAGTCAGTGCATGAGGCACTGCAGCAGATGAAACAACAACCCCCCATTCTCCAGGTCAAAAAGTTTTATACTGTCCGAAAAAGGCGGGGAAGCAAAAGGATGTCCACATAAGGTGAACCTCTGCTCTGCTGTCACCTGACCATTTGGTATCATCACCTGACCATTCGGTATCTATGTGTATTGGAGAGTCACTGCTCTGTGTGTGTGTGTATGTGTGTGTCCGCTGTGTATTGGAAGGTTACAAAGCTCTGTCTGTTGTATCCGTGTTCTGATTGAGCAGTTATGTGTATATAAAATAATAAGAGGATTTGCACATATATGACCATGAAAATGTATGAGTTTGTCTACCCTAACAAAATATGTACACGTTGCTGTTCCTCCCACTTGCAATTGAAGTTTAATGACCATGTACCATTTTTTTTTTAATCTGTGATGCATGTAAACTTTTATAAAAGTTTTTTGTGCTGATTTTAAATCTTCTTGTTTTATACAAAATGTATTTCTCTCTCTTTGCAGAGTTTTCCATTGTAGCCCGGACACCCTGCGCTGCTCAAGGATGAATAAACAGCCAAGCAAAGAAAGCTTAAAAGACAAGGTGAAGGGGATATTCGGGCTCGGACCCCCACGTCCTCCCAGCAAACAGAGTGACCACAAACTGTCTGAGTTTATCATTACAACTGATATCATCAAGGTATGCTATAAAGATTGTCCCTGTATGCCAAAACTCATCAAGTCTTCGGGGATAGACGAGTTGTTTTTTTTTCTCCCCAAGATTTTTATAGCCACATGTCAGGTCATTATGGATAACAATTCGGGATGAACAAAGTTTTGAGTTTTTTTGTCTGGGTCTTATTTTGTTTTCAGGAGCTCCACCCAGAATGTGGCCTAAGTAACCGTATTCGCACAATGAATCACATTTGTGATCTTGCCAAAACTAAAAGATTTGAAGAGGTGAGTGCTTGCATAATGTGTGAGATGCCTGACGTGAATTTGCTAAAACCTACCGTACATTGCATTTTGCAGCATGCTGTAGAGGCAGTGTGGAAATCTGTGGAGGACATGCTGACACCGGAACAGCCTCCCGAGGCCAGACATGCTGTCCTTCAGCTGCTCAGAGCCATTATACAGGGACAGGTGGATACAAACAACATCGACAAATGCCTTGAAAATGTTCTTTCCAAAGACGTCTTAATGTTTCCTTTTGCAAGGGTGAACAACTCGGGGCCCTGAGAGCTTACTTTTTCAAGGTGATCCGAGACTACCAACCATGCAACGAAGATCTTTCGGATAGACTGGAAGTCTTCAAGGCCTTAACTGAGAATGGCAAGGACATCACCTACCTTGAGGAGGACATAGGTGAATGAGCTGACTATAGAAACGCTTCACTTGGGTCATTGTTGGGGGTCTTCATCATGGTCATCAATGCCCTGCGTTTCTCTGCAACTTTAGTTTTAGTGGATCTTTCATTGAAATACTTTCTCTTTTGTCCTTTTAGCTCGCTTTGTTCTGTTGTGGATGGACATAGGTCTCACCTCTGACTTTCTTCATGTTCTTGTCAATCTGGTGAAATTCAACAGCTGTTACTTGGACCAAAACGTCTCCATCGTGGTCCAGTGAGTCGCACAGCCAATGCTGCCGACCCGCTTTATTCTCTGTGATTAAGAGTTTTGCTTTTCCGCAGGAAAATTTGTCTTCTCTGCAACAGAACAACCTCCTCGACAGATATTGAGGTTGGTCACTATGACCTAAGTTGTACAAATCATTTCGGAAGAAACCTTGTTGGACTGGAGCATTTGATGAATGTGATCATTGCTTTTTTTTTTCTTTTTTTTTTTTCTTTTTCAGGTGGCACTCCAAGTCCTTGATGCAGTGGTGTGTTACAACTGTCTCCCCTCTGACTCTCTTTGTGTCTTCATCGTCACACTGTGCCACACAGTCAACGTCAAAGAGTTCTGTGAATCCTGCTGGAAAGTAGGTTGGAAATCTTTTTCAGGTTCTTCATTTAAGGACAAACAATTGACAGCCTCCTATTCTTGTTTTTTGTTGTTGTCATTTCATGCTGCCACCATTTCTCCAGTTGATGAGGAAAGTGCTGGGCACTCACCTTGGCCACAGTGCTATTTACAGAATGTGCCGCATAATGGAAGAAAGGTATTGTTATTACCTTGTCCTCTTTCACAGGAAGGCATAATGTTTTAACCACACTGCAATGTTTTTATGATCCTGCTAAGATTCAATTAAATGTCGACACTGCAATACCTCTGAAAACTAGTCATTGAGAATAGCTGAATGTAGGGCTGTCACTATAGAATATTTTTAGACTCGATTATTCGAACGATTAATCAGCTGAACACATTTTCCCCATTTAGTGTTGTGTATGTAGTATTGTTTTGTGATTAAAAAAATAAACAAGTAAATAACAAAAACAACATCACGAGGGATTAATGTACTCAGCAAACATTTTGAAAGTGATTCAGATACTGTTTTCTGGAGTAAAAGCAGATGTTTGCATATGTCTTGTTTTAATTAAACACACAAACGGTTGGATTTTTTGCAAATTTCACAAACATCCTGGCAACCAATGAACTTTTTAAAATTGCCTTTTTAAATTGCTTATCCGCCCCTTCTTGTAATATCTATGGTATGTTTTTTTATTTGGATCTTTTTTGTGTAAACAGTTTGAAACTACTCAAGTAAAAATGTCGTTGCTCTGTGTTACCACTCTGCCTTTTTCTGTGCACATGAAAAATGGGTTAAATCTTTAATAGCTTGGTATGCTTCTCTCATTTGAATTTGTCTCCATCAGGGTGTACATGGAAGATGCACCGTTGTTGAGAGGAGCTGTCTTCTTTGTGGGAATGGCACTGTGGGGAGCACACAGGCTGCCTGCACTTAAAAACACCCCCACGCTGGTTCTGCCTTCTTTTTACAAGGTAAATAGTCATCACATCAGAACTCTGCATCTACTCCTGGTTCTGCACATTACAAGCTGTTTTCAACATCTTTATCTTATGTCATAAGTCTATTATTTGAACCTGATTCTGTACCACAGTCATTGTACTAAAATTACAAATATGGTAACTGTAGCCGCATATATTTGTATGGTAACCATCCCATCCCTCCAAGTACATGCAAAATAGGATGACTGCGGTGCTGTGATTTGCTCTCCTCACTCAAGGCCATGTCGTGTGCCAACGAGGTGGTTTCCTACGAAATTGTCCTCTCTATCACTCGACTGATCAAAAAATATGGCAAAGAGCTGCAGGTTGTTACCTGGGACATTCTACTGGGCATCATTGAGCGGCTCTTGCAGCAGATTCAGGTACATGTGCATGCACAAAGAAGAAACCTTGGGCCTTTTTACCCAAATGTTGGCCATGATCCCTCATAGGCAATCGGCAGTCCTGAACTGAAGGCCATTGTCTATGAGCTTTTGACAACAGTCGAAGAGCTTTATGAGCAGAACGGTTACCATGGTTCCACAGAGAAGTTCTTCACGCTGGTAGAGAAGTGTGCCGACAAAAGACCGGTTAGTTTTGTGCATTCTCATATCCTAATGGCAGCTTTTTTTTTTGGTCTATACTACAGCATCTTTGTCTTTCTTGCTTTGTGTGAAAGGATGCGTCGGTGCTGACCCTCATCTCGTACAGGGCACAGTCCATTCAGCCCGCCAAGGACGGCTGGATTCAGTGCCTTCACCGGCTAATGGAGAAATTCTTCAGGTGGGGTGAACACACTGATATCATCGTTTGGTACAATATTGAATGTGGTGTTTCATAAACGTTCCGCTTCACCGTCTTCCACAAAGAAATGAGAGCCGCAGCGTTATCAGGATCAAAGTGCTTCACATCCTGTCTTTTGTTTTAAGCACCAACCGTCAACTCTATGAGGTATGTACACTATCTGATTTTAGTTGGATATCGTCTGTGATTGAATGCATTGTTAATTTTTCATTCATTTTCAACATGTGATTATGTGACCCATATGATAGTAGACATTTCTCATTTTCTCTTTTAGGATGAGTTGATAGAAATGGTAGTGATCCCTCAGCTGAGTGGAATCGCCGAAGACCGAGACCTGGCCGTTCGAAAACAAGCTACTCAACTTCTTGTGGACCTGGCTGAGGGTTGTAACACTCACCACTTCACTAGCCTGCTGGACATTATTGAGCGGGTACGAGTCCAGTAAATAACGCAACTTAGTCTGTAACCTGTGTCAACTTCTATACTTGCCATTGCCGTGTTCTAGGTTGCCAGCCGTTCTCTGGTGTCTTCCGGACCGGTGGATGTTTCAGACCGGGAGAACACAGCAGAGTCTCCAAATGAGGATGTCAAGACTGCGATATTGGGACTACTTGAGATTCTTCAGGTAAATTAGTACTAGTAAATTATTACATTTTAAATTACTGAATGAAGATTATGGAAAGCACTGGTTAAAATGAAATTAATTTAATGAATGCTAGCTGCAAACTAGTCTATTATTTATATTGCTTGTGTTGTTTTGTTATTAATCTACAGCAAGCATACCATTTTCTTGATTTTTATTTTTTTTTAAAACTAATATTCTTTTCTTTTTTTCTAATATTCTTTTTTTTTTTTTACTCTAGAACAAACTTTACAGCCTACCAGCCAGCCACGCCACTCGTGTTTATGAAATGCTTATCAGCCATCTGCAGCTTCACTACAAGAACAAGTACTGTTCCGTGATTGCTTCCAGTATCAGATTACAGGTAAGTGCAACTACATTTACATTTCACAGCAATCATTTCTGGTCACTTCTCTTTATTCTCTTTACACCTATTTGTCTTTAGGTGTTTGACTTCTTCTTGATGATGCGAGCAGACTCTCTACATCGCGTTGGTGTTCCCAATAAAGACGGTGCCATGAGGTTCAGCCCTTATTGCTACTGCGACCTAGGGTCAGTGCACGCATGAACACACACGGACACGCACACACACACTGACAGATTTCACGTTCTTGTCTTTCAATGATTCAGGGAGCCAGACAAAAGAGCAAATGAGAAGAAGCCGCCAGGCCCGACGTCTCCCCCTGCCAGTGGCGCACCTCCTCCTCCAGCTCCTTCTTCTGCCACTGCGCCAATACGCTTTGCCTACTTGCCCTACTCACCTGCTTTCAGTGTTCTCCTGCAGTGCCTCAAGATGGTACACGTGATTTTTATCCACCCATCCATTTTCTTCCGCTGATCCGATGTTGGGTTGTTGTTTTAATTGTGCAGGAGAATGATTGGAAGGTGGTAAAATTGGTCTTGGAGAAGTTGCCGTGGACGCTGCAGTACAAACTTCTGCTGCTAACATCACCTTGCAGCTTAGACCAGCTTTGTTCTACTCTCTGCTGCATGGTAGTGTATTCCCAATCAAATCCTGGTTGTACACCAACAAAGCCACTTCTCTGTAACACAACTCGGGACTGCTTCTTCTCCGCGTAGGTGACAGATCGGCTGATTTCAGAACGATTGAAGAAGACCCCTGAAGGATTTTCAAGAACGGATGTACAGCTGGCTGTGGTTCCCGTCTTAACAGCAATCACCTCCTACCACGCCTACCTGGAGCAATCACGACAAGTACAAACCGCAGTCTTAAGAAACATCTTAGCTGTTTTGGACTATTAGTCGGCCACCATTTTGTCTACACAGAACAACTACTGTTTCCACAGAGTTAAACATTTCCAGGCTTAAGAAGAAACACTTCAGTACACTCATATGTGAGCTCAGCTGCTGTGATGTTTCCTTTTTCTTTTCCAGAGGGAGTTGGTCCAGTGTCTCGGGACAGGCCTGATTTACCGCTGTGCCAAACAGTGTGTGGTGGCTCTTACAATGTGCACGGTGGAGATGCCTGACATCATGATCAAGCTGCTACCTGCTCTTATTGTCAAGCTCACCCACATCTCTGCAACAGTTGCCATGGCATCTCCAATGCTTGAGTTCTTTTCAAGTAAGTGACAGACACAGTATTATAAGCTCAAGGTCAGAAATGAAGGTGCCCAAATAAAGGGTTTGGTTGGTGTGTTGTTTTGTCCCGTAGCTCTGGTGCGCCTACCTCACCTTTACGCAAACTTTGTAGCTGAGCAATATGTTAGCGTCTTTGCCATCTCGCTACCCTACACTAACCCATCCAAGTAAGTGCTCACAAAAATACAAACAGTCACATTCTCAGCTGCAAAAAACAAAAAACACACTGACATTTTCTGACCATTTCTTTCAGGTACAACCAGTACATTGTGTCTCTTGCCCACCATGTGATTGCTATCTGGTTTATTCGCTGCAGACTTGCTTTCCGTAAAGATTTTGTTCAGTACATCACAATGGTGCGTTCGCATGGCTCCTTAAAAAAATAAAAACAATTTTTTTATCAGAGATTAAAGTAAACTTTTACAAATATTTTTTTGTGCTCATTTCGAATCTGCCCTTGTTTCTTCTCTAGCACATCAGGTTTGCTGAATAATAATAATGATAAAATGTAATATAATAATATTTATGAATGAGAATAGTCATATTTATGAATGAGAAAAATATATTCTATTTTCTATTTTACATTTAACAAGGTCTCCAATTGCTCAACAGATGATAAAAAATATTTGGCAATTAATCTGATAATAGATTTATCGTTACTTAATAGTTGCGCATATTTTTTCCATTTGCTTTGTTTTGTTTTCTCCCAGGGTTTGCGTTCCAATGCGTTGATGCCCTTCGATGATGGCCACGAGCAAAGTTCTTTTCGTGCCCGAAGCACAAGTCTCAATGAACGACCCAAAAGGTAAAGAACACCTACAAACACATTGCTTGTGGGGACGCACAGTATTTCGTGAGCAAGGAGCACCCCTCACTGTTGTGCAAAACAAGGGTGGGGGGTGACAGGTGGCATTTGCAATGAATACCCTCAGGTTGCCATGGTGATCGTTAATCTCTTTTAAATGGATTTGCATTGCACATTTAAATTTCTATAGAGTGGATGGACAAGATAACGTTGATATCCTTATGTTGTGTGAAAAACTGGAGATGTAGTCTGTGACAAGAATACTTGTCATTTTTTTAGCCGAAAGCTTGTAGCGTGATCATTACCCAGGTGTCTTTGTTGCCTTGTCCATCATCTGTAGTTTGTTAAAGTACATACTTTGTTATCATGTTGTAAGATCAAGAATTCCCCCACCCCTACTTTCTCATTAGGTCATGTCATGTCATGACTTTGCATGTACGCAATGAGAAATACAAAAAGATAAGACAGAAAGGTGTACAACCATTTTCTGTGAGGCAAAGTAGAAGAGATGAAACTCTATTTCATTTCAGTTTCATACCACTGCGTATATTATAGATATTTCATTTACCATTATTCATTTTCACAAGTGTTAAAATTGTTCGAATAATTAATCAGGCCATCTTAAGCTTTTTAACGGGTGATTATCTGAAGAATGACACTGGTATCGTACAGCTTTGAAAGCATTCCTGCTTATTTGCGTAACCTTGGGTGTGTATTAAATGAACATGAAGGTGTCATTCCACAACAATCATCAGGTGGTTCCTTCATTTTGGGGTGTTCACACTGTCAGCCTCCGTTTTCTTGTGCTTAAGCTTCCCTGTTCGTCTTTCTCCTGACCAGATCTTTGTCTCTGTTGCGTAAAATAATCTTTATTTTGTTTCTTTCCTGGATTCCTTCCGTTTTTGATATCCAAATGAGCGTTTTGTCTTCTGCTGCAATTTGTTTTTCCTTTTAATTGATAATCATCTTCTTTGTCAGTTCAGTTCTCCGCTTTTCCGTAAGCTGATTCATAATGTTCAACTGCTGTTAATTTTCACCCTGTTTTGTTTTGTCTTTCAATTTTTTTTCATTTGGCACCTCCCCTGCCTCCTGCGATTGGGTGCTGTGTTGCGGTTGTGGTTTTGGGGGGGTGGTCGTGTCATCCTGGATTCCTTCCACATATCCCCTGCCCCCCTCCTTCCCCTGTGACCTCCGCCCTTTGACATTGTGGCCTTGCCCTTTGTAACCCCTCCCGCCCTCCCCCGTGTGTGCTGCTTGGTCACGTGCTCATGTTGCTCTGCCGTTGGGGGATGATTCCAATGGCCTCCTGATATACCATCACACACCACACGCCCCTCCACACCGTCATCCCAAACCACCACCACCTTGACGTTGACTCACCCCCTTACTACCCACCGCCACTGTAACCCCCACCCATGCCCATTCCGGTCGACCCTTCGCCGTGGTATTCATCACCGCCCAGTCTTCGGGCGGCAAAAGTGGCGAAGGCGGCAGCCAATAACAGCAGCTCTCCAGTTAAAGAGCTGAGGGACCTGTCAGCCATGGACGCTTTCCGATCCCGCAGCATCAGTGTCTCCGATCATGCGGTCCGCAGGTTAGAGAGACCTCTGGGTAACCAAACTACAAAAATAACCACCACCACCACCAATTGTTTGATTGTCTCCTCCATGGGTTGGTTGATGGGGTGTTTGATCATTGATGAGTGGGCTTTTATTGCCATTGACACCTTGAGTGGGTGCTGCATGCTGCAATTTGTCAAACCTTTGTCTGTTGTGTGCTGTGATCATACACCTTTTCGTGATATTTTTTTCGTTGTTTTTTTTTTTGCATGCTGCAGTGTTTACAGAAAACACTGAAAAGCATCTTAATTCATGGAGATGTTTTTCTGGTTTGATTTTATGCCCGCACTCATTCTTTAAAATTTCATGTCAAACGTTTGTTTTGACTTGTTCGTTTGCTTGGTGTGATCCTGACTTGGTTTGATTGGCTTATTAACAAATAAATGGCTGGAGGGAGTGGAGAGAATGTCATGTGGACTGGCAAGTGCATCCTGCAATGCTCCTCTTTCGTGATGGGTCACTTGATCAGTGATGGGGACAGCAGAAACAAAACAGTTGTTTGTTTGCTCGATGTTGGTTGTCATTTTGCATCGCTCACCTCACAAAGACGCACTATGCTGCTATGACCATGGCAATCTACTTGAGCAGGATTTTGGGACTAGCTGGGCTGAATGTGATAAAAATGCAAATCTCAATCCAAAATCGCACTTGCACACTTTCGGCCTTTCTATTCTTCATGCCTTCTATGCTGAGCTTTTGGTTGTTGACCAGCTTCTGTGCAGAGGTGTGAAATCCAGGTCCAGAAAGTAAAAAAGCCGGCCACAGTTTGGCTTTACCCACAGCTAGCTTTTTTACCTGCCAGCTCAGTTGCACCCGTGACTAAAGCTAAACATTGGCAGGCTTTTTACTTTCTGGACCTGGATTTGACACCTCTCCTTCTGTGTGACTCATGTTGTCCATTGCAGTTGTCCGATGTCCTCAAAGTTCAGAATGTCTTTCTTTTCCTACTCAACAGTTGGCAGTAATATCTTTCTAATCCAACTGCCGTCATTCTAAAATATAACACATAAAACAATTTTGATTTGATCGACAAACTGCAATGTCAAATTTCTTTTTTACTTACTTCCTCCGAGGAATGGCTGCAAATGTATTGTAACACCTCAGCAATAAGTTGATACACGTATGATGGCACTCATTTCACACTCATTTGAAATTTTGAGTATCTTTAACAATTATTATAAGCATAGACAAAGGTAAGTGTAACACTTAATTTTGTTAGTTTTGATTTCAGACACTTTTGCACGAGTTGATTTCAGAATGACCTTTTTAATCCTACAACTTGAACCACTTATTTAACAAAACAATCTGACATTGAAATGCATGTGTTTGACTCTTCTTGACCAAACTCCTCCACCTGAGCAATATTGAATAGAACGGCTCTGATCCAGTTCAGTGAAATAAAAGGGTGGAATAGCCCATGTGGTGTTGTAACCTGCAAGAAACTCTCTTTCCAGCATGGGTCTCTTTGTTTTGTCCTTTTGTTGGTGATTGGACATGCATGTTTGTCCCGTTTACTCATAATGCACGTAATACTTGCATATCTCTGTTTCCATGGACAACATGTTTGACTTCAATCCTGATGTCATGTGTTTTTCCACTGATTGCATTTCTGCTTTGCTCTCGTTTCTTTGCGTCCCCGTAGGATGCAAACCTCCAACACCACCTGCAGTCTGGGCTCTGCTGATGAAAATGCAGTAACTCAGGCAGATGAGGGGCTGAAAACAGTCCACTTGGAACTCACTGAGACATGTCTGGACATGATGGCGCGATATGTCTTTTCTAATTTCTCTGCGCTGCCCAAAAGGTGAGTGATGACTTATTTGGTTTTGTGCCATTTGTATTTCACGATTTGCATATTTGACTTTTTTCTCAGATCTCCAATCGCAGAGTTCCTCTTGGACGGGGGTCGTAGTATGACTTGGTTGGTGGGCAATAAGCTGGTGACCATCACAACCAGTGGAGGGGTTCCCACTCAAGCTCTGCTGGGCCTGGACGTGGCTGATCGACTAGGAGGAGGAGGAGAAATGACCAGGTCTGAGACTTCATCAAAATTGTTTACTTTTATGATTTCACAGTGGGTTTTTTTTTTGCGGCCCAACAGATCGGATCCATCTCTACACACTCGAATAACTAAAGAGGCACCAGCCAAACTGGAGTCCCAATCAAGTCAACAGCAAAGCAGAGCCACACGTATACGGGTCCGCTCCATGTCAGGTAATGTTTACCTTTTACTCACAATGTTTGGATTAGGGTGAATTGTGTTTTGTTTGTGCCTGGATAGCTTCTCAGTTTGGAGTCTTCTGTTTGTATCTCAATGAACTGCTGGTTGCAGGAGATTTCATGTATGGCACAAATGTTTTTTTTTTTGCTGGATACATAGATATGAATAGCAACAGCCACATTCTGCCTGTCCCTGTTTATGTACCAGGTGGTCACGCCCTTCGTGCTGGTCCTGCCCAAAGTCTCAGCCCCCTTGTGTCCCCCTCTGAAGGGGAATTAGCTGCTCAGCTGTCCCCCTCTTCTGCTTCTGCACTGGATGGCCTCAGTGCTTCCTCCTCCACCTCTGCCACTGCGTCGGCCCCGCCGCCACTCAAGGACAACCGCGGCCTGGCTGAGTTTGTCCCCATGCTCACGCAGGGCTGGGCCGAGATCTTAATTCGAAGACCATCCGGTATGTAGGAAAGTCAATATAAGGCTGAATTGTTTATGTAAAACCCGTACAGCAAACTTATTGAAATTCTCTATATTATGCAAACTCAAAATCTTCTCCCCTCCAAGTATATTTTTCTCACGCACAGAGTGAATCTAACTCACCAACTAACTCACAACAAACACTGACTAAACCTACAAAGCCGTTTCTAATTTCATTATGACATAATGATACGTTGAATAACCAATGACGTCGTCTGCATTTTTCCATCTTCCTTGCTAACCAGGTAACACAAGCTGGTTAATGTCTCTGGAGAACCCACCCAGTCCCTTCTCCTCTGAGCTGGGCAACATGCCCCTCCAGGAGCTCTCGATTGTCCTGATGGCGATGGAAGGTGTGAAGGAACCTCCTCCCCAGACAGCCAGTGCTCCAGCGAGCACAGCTACTCCTGCCCCAGCTGAGGCCTTCAGCCAAACGCACAGCAATGCTGGAGGGAAGCCTCACCTGATCCAGCGCTCTAACACGGGTGAGTTTGTGTTCATTGAGAGAACACTAGATCAGCAAAAATGTGATCATAATGGTCAATGAGGCATTCAGCACATTCAAACAATCTCATATTTATTTTGAAAGTGAAGCAAACAATATTCTTGTCGCAACTGGACTGCTCTGTTTGTCTTCTGGCCCAGTTCAGAAATATTGTGCAGTGTGCAGCAGTCTCAAAGCCAGTCCAGTTGCGATCCATTCAATGCCCGGGAAAATCAAAATGATCTGGATGAATGAGATAATCCACAAGCATACATGATTTTCTTTTTTAATTGGCAGTTTGGTCATTTTCAAACCAACCTCAAACGTGAGTCACCTTCAAGATTTTGATAATTTTGTGTTTACTTTATGCTGAAAAATAGGTAACACTGAAATACGTGTTGCTACAAAAAATATAACACAAACAAAAAATTAAGAATACTTTGGTTCGTCACTGAGTCCCACTCACCATTGCCCTGACTCCCGACCTTGGGCTTGATCTTTATACTTTATTGGGTAAAAGTTGCTCTTAGTATTTAATTCTTTAGTTTCACATAACTAAAGGTTATTGTGTGAACCATTGCTATTTAAGTTGTATTGTTTTGTTCTGTATAAGAAGCTGACAAATTACTACAAGACACATTTTTAATATTTCAAAACTTTAAAAAAGTGTTGCATCTCAATTGTATCTCAATTTTACTTGAAGATGGCCAGCAGAATATACCTGGGCTGGGCAAGTCCTTTTTTTCAAAGGCCTCTTTCTTAGTGACGCAGTTTTTATTTTTTATTTTTATTTTTACGTGTCCGTGTGTGTGTTTCAAATGTTGTCTTCTTTGCCATCACACCCTCTTTTTCACTTTCCAGAAATGTGCCGTTCATTTTAAGATTGTTTCCCTTCGTCTGATGGTTTTGTTTGCCACGTTTGTCTCTGTGCTGGTTTGTGATTGACATATGTGGCATCCTGCCTGCAGTGAGCGGCTCTCTCTGGGGTCTGGGTCAGGGCTGCGCACCCTTAGGCCCTCCGGCCCCTAACAGGTTGTACAGGAGCATTTCCTGGGCAGGTACCGTTCTCCATGTGTGCCCCCCCCCCCGCAAACACACACACTCACAGCACCCTCCAGAAAATAGCCGTTGTAGTCCATTTCTTTTTCACTTGATCATTACAGTTGTCAGTAATGGCAAAAATACAACAAAATTTAAAGAATAATTGTCATTTCAAATGAAGTGCTTGTTCACTTTCTTGCAGATGACAATGAGAACTTTAACAATTGCTTGGGACTGATTCCTCAATGACGCAAACTCCATGTTTGTGCTAGTGGGTCAACAGATGATTTCTGATTTGCCCTCAGTCATCTTATCGCAAGCAGGGAGTGGACGGCGTTTCAATCTTCCCACTGATTTTTATCTGTCGTCTTCCTTGATTGTTTTCCTTTCCTGTTTCGCTAAGCATCTTCTAACCCTCAGAGTCTGAGAATCTCCCCCTGAGGGTGTCAACAGAAAAGCCCAGACCTCAATCGACTCAAGTACTCTTTTGTGTCATCACGGGCTAACCTGTGCAGTAGACAATCACTTCCAGAGCTGTAGTTTAGGGAGTCAGACCCAAAAGTGATCACCTTGCTCTTCTCTTCCTCAAATCTGGGCAGAGTTTTGTTTGAAGCCGTGGGACTGCATGGCCCGGTCTGGGCTGCTGTTACACTGTATTTGGGTTGAAATAACCAATACATGCATGCACCTTTTATAGTGTTGGGCGGTATCTGTGTTGTCCTACAGTGAGCGTGCTCCAATGTCATTTCTTGAGGTGACAAATCTGATTATTCAAGAGTGCAGCAGTGAGTGTAAAAGTACTGCACACCGAAATAGAATGTAACGTTCGAAAAACAAACAATCTACATTATAGAGTAGCGACACTGATCTCTGTGGAAATTGATTTCTAAGCCTCACTTTCTCTACACGTGGTAGCTTTATAGGGCATTCATATCCAAAGGTTTGCCCCATTGCACATCAAGATGCAAATGTTTATTTATGAGTGCGGTCAGGGATCAAATTACTGGTAACTTGTAAGTCAAGGCACCACTCTGTTTATTTTATTGCATTTGCTTCCTTTGTTAGCTTTTCATATACCTTTCTTTGATGCTTGTCTGGGAGAAATTAACTCGAGTGATTTGTGGAAATTTGATCGCAACTTGCCTTTCAGTTGCCATCTCTGCCAACTTGCCCTAACTACATTAGGCTAATCTCGCGTGAAGGATACATCTATACCGCCCAAGCCTAGCATTTGAAATGAATTGAAACCCATTTCTATGATGGATAGATGCTGCCTCTCTATATTTTCCGATCAACACTTCTAGGTTTAGATTGAGCGCCGCGGCTAATCATTCGCATGTGAGTGTGTGTGTGTGTCAGCCTGATGTCTGCAGATGTAAAATTGCCTACTGACATCAATGATGATGATTGTTGTTGACTAACATAGCTTGTTTGTGAAGGGCGAGCTATTTTATGGCTGTCGTGACGCGCTTCCAAATGTTTGTCATTGTGTCCTGCTGTAGACTCAGCAGTGGTGTTGGAAGAAGGCGCGGGGACGACAACTGCACACACCTCATCTGACTGGCTGGAAAACGAAGAAATCGAGCCCATGCCGTCTGACCCCATCTTCATTTCTGCTGATAAATTTTCAAAAGCGCCGCCTCCTGGAACACTCAGTAGGGTTAGTATAAAAATCATCAAAGTGCAAGGGATGACTCTGGATTTCGCAAATCTTTCATCTCTTCTGCTTTGTCCCCCAGTCCTCCTCCACCTCCAGTCAAGATGATGAAAAGTCCACTTTGGAAGAAGTAAGTGAGGGGGCCATCCCCATTGATCAGCCAACTCAGGGGCTCTCCACTCCCGGCAGTCAGGAACTCCTCTTCCAGGGCACTAACCAGTCCCAGGGTCCTGGACTCAACAAGTCCAGCTCCTCACCAGAGCTTCAGACCTTATCAGAAGCCTTCTCCAAAGTTGCTCAGGGGTCAGAGACTGTGCTAGGAGACGCGGCACAACCGAGAGGGCCTTCAGAGGCCAAGGTCCAGCCGCCCGTTGAAAGAGAGAGTGCAGGAGGAGATCTCAGTGGACCCACAACACAGACTCAAGTGGTTGAAGGGTCCTCTGCGTCAGTGCCGCCTCAAAGTGGAGGAGTAAGAATGAAGTTGGAGTTTCCACCAAGTGGAGCACAACCTGGACCCATATCACCCAGCGGGGGTCACAGACCGCGGGGGCACACCATCTCGGTATCAGCGCCATCTTCCAGGAGGGAGAGGAGGACCGAGAGAGATTCATACCATAGTCGACCTGGACCCAGCAACGCTGAGAAGATGTCTGGTCTGTGCCCAAGGTATAAAAAAAAAATACTGTTAAAATGCACCTAAAGAATTGTCCAAACCTGTTGCCATTTTTATGTTGAGGAAAGTTGTCTGCGTCTGTTGAAAATAGCTCGATACTTTTAGAATCGATTAATCAGTACAGAAAGTTACTTTGTTAAGGTAATTGTGGCCACACTTTTTATTACACCAATAAGTTCCAACTTTGATAGTGTTGATTAACTCTTGGTGCCTTCCACTTTTTTTTTTTCTTTTTATCTCCTCCCTTTTTTAGCTTTGTATTCCTCCAGCTGTACCATTCGCCTTTCTTTGGGAATGAAGCTAACAAGCCGCTGCTGCTGCCCAAAACCCAAGTTAGTGTCCCTCATTGGACGAGCTTCCCACACAACTTGGCTTACTTTGAGAGAGTTTAATGCAATGTGTTCTTTTGGGAAGGTAATTGATCGTGCTGTGAAGGTTCTGGACCAGATGCCTCCTTATGACACTCACAAGATTGGAGTGATCTTTGTTGGAACGGGTCAGGTGAGGACACTTTTAATAAATGTGGTCTCCTCAAGGTGCTACATGAACGTTGCAAGTCTAAATTCAGACTTGCCTGTTTGCTTGCTTGAAAATACTAGCAAATGATGATGTGATGTTGCATGGGGCAATACTCTACACACTATTTATAAAGTCAGTTTTCTACCCCCTTTATAAAAATCACATAAATGTGGATTATAAAGACATCAAGAAAAATCCTGTACTAATCTGTAATGTCAAAAACCCACTTGTAAATTGTTAAGTGTTGGAATTTGACCATGCAAACTGATTTGATCTCAGAATCTTTGCCAATGTTCTAACTTGACATCTTCTGAAGGTTAACAACGAGGTAGCCATCCTCTCAAACGAGTATGGCTCAAACCGCTACGCTACCTTCCTGACTGGGCTCGGCAAATTGATCCACTTGAAGGACTGCGACCCCGACCAGATCTTCCTGGGCGGGCTCGATCAGCACGGCGACGACGGCGAGTTCACATACTGCTGGCATGACGACATCATGCAAGGTGTATAAAGGCACACTAAGTTGGAGTGTTTTTGTTGCCTTTTGTGTACAGTATTAATACAGTTGTGTGTGTGTAGCTATTTTCCATATCGCCACACTGATGCCAAACAGGGAGAGCGACAAGGGCTGCTGCAATAAGAAGCGCCACATTGGCAATGACTTTGTCATGGTCGTTTACAATGATTCTGGCGAGGAGTACAAACTCGGCACCATCAAGGTAGACACGCACGAACCCACACACACATGCAGTCCCCCAAGCTATGTTTCCATTCGTAGCTTTGTTTTCACAATGTTTCTGCCTCTCTCTTAGGGTCAGTTTAATTTTGTGGAGGTGATCATAAAACCACTGGATTATGAATGTAACCTCGTTTCCCTGCAGTGCCGTAAAGGTGAGCCCAACGCCTTGTCACCTTCCAACTTGTGGATTTGTCACCTAATTTTTTTTTGTTGCGTCTTTCAGACCTGGAGGGCCTCGTTGACACATCTGTGGCAAAAATAGTCTCCGACAGCAACCTCCCGTTATTGGTCAGACAGATGGCTCTGCATGCCAATGTAAGTCTACATTGTGCTAGTCATTTGTCCATCGAGCCGCTCCAGCATTTAAACAATATATAAGGATTGGAGGGAAAGACTTGTTTGTGTCATATTTTCTGTAGATGGCCTCCTTAGTGCATCAGTACAGAGCTAACCCTTCGGACGCTTATGCCTCCAAGTGGCTGGCAAGGTTACGGCACATCAAGAGGATCAGGACAAGGGTAGGAAGAAGACACTTGTGTCTTGTTCTTCCGCAGAAGAAAGTTAAAGTTCATGTGAGGTCAACGTTTCTGTGTCTCTTCTGCTTTCTCAGGCTCATGAAGACATCCAGTCCCGCTCGATTCCCGGTATCTCGCTCACGCAAGGACACGCTCAGCAGAACAAGTCTTTTCAGCAGAGCACCGCACCCGCAAACCCCGAGATCTCCGGCCAGCGTAAAAGACTGGTTTCCACCGTCGACGACTTCACAGATTTTGTGTGACGTGCTCAGACTCGAGATGAGGTGAACTGAGTTTCATCTCACTGAAACAGCTTGTGAGCTTCATAATCAAGACTTATTTTTTGAGCGTTGAAGTGTTGAACATGGCAAATTATGCAGATTCTTTCAAAAATGTGAATTTAGTGACATTCTACACTTAAGCTGAAAGCAGATATTTGACTGCATTAAAACATCTGAAATGTCCTTTTGTGTGATTAACAAGTCCTTTTAAAACAACCGAACAAGCCCAACACAGGGTTAGGGTTAATATTGAACAAACAACCCAATGCACTGATGTTTGAGATTTCATTTACTGTTGAGCTGTTTATTCAACTTTGTCAAGTGCAAAAGCATGATCATTATCACCACTGCAAAATACAGATGGAATAAAACAAAATGTTGACATATTGGTAAAAGTTATATACAAGACGCTCCTTTCATGAGGATCGTGAACATGAACTCTTAAGCATGTTGTAGGCACTTCATTTAATATTTCTTTAGCTTAGATTTCAATCTTTTTGCTAGACCAAAAATGTCAAATTTACAATACTTGTGCTTGAACTGACCATGTATGACTAAAGGACAATAACGATTTGACCACAAAAAGCTTTAACAAATATATACACAATGTTAAGCACCAACATATACAGACATGTACACACACACAATGCAAGTTTTTAAAATCAGGTTTCAGGAAATCCTCTTAACTTATGAGAAAACATGTGGCAGGAAGTATGTGGAAAAATCTTTACGGTTGTCAACTATCACAACATGTATGAACTCTCTGGTTCAATACTTTTTTTGGAGGATCGAGTGGTGTCAATTCCACAGTATATATATATATATACTTTTCTACGTCAAAACCCTTTGTTCCATTTTGAGGAAAAGTGTGTGTTCCCTGAGATTTGCCCACTGGACAAAAAGTACGCACGTTGAGCACAACAACAACATGGTAACCGCTTCAAACCTTGTTAATACTCCGACATTTTCATAACATGAAAATAAAAATGATAAAGTTGATGAGTTAAAAATGTAGCCTTAGATATCAGCTCCATTTGACAATAAAGTGCTAAGTACAAAACAAAATAATGATGGTCATGGTAAAAGTCATACATGCTGCAGAAGCTTTGGCAATTTTTCTTTTTTTAATAATTCAGCTACAGTATACGTAAAGCTTTCTGTAATGAATTTCATACCAAGCTTATTACATTAAAAAAACGCCACACTACAGAACCGATGATATTAAAACCAAAGTGCATTTACATCACAACCATGTTGAACACAATAAAAATAATACACCATACTGATGATCAATATAGCTTCATGGTGGGTGAACATAAGTAAATACCAAGTAGTATAAATGTCCTTTCTGTTCCCAACTTACATGTACGTCCTTTTTTATTTCAAACGTTCTGTTTCCCGCAACATCACTTCCTGTGTCTTTCTTCCTCTCTGTACCGCTTCAACATAATCGGAACCCTGAACAAGTGGCTGCAGCAGCCAAGCCCCCGCCGAGGTTTGTCTACATGTGTAGTGTGTGTGTGTATCTGCATTTGCTTTGCATGCAAATTTGGGGCACTAAAACTTTTTTTTTTTTTATTCCAAGCGGGCCACAAATGCCCACATAGGAGTAATAGTACCAACACATTGTGTTAACATACTCAAACATGAACACACAACATAACAGAAATAAGAATTCATTTTTTTAGTTCTCAGGTGAGCACGCTTATGTGCTTCTGTCAGTGACCTCCATGTGACCTCCAGGGTCATTTGTAGCTAGTTGAGGGGGAACGTGCAGAATAAAGAACAAGTTTCTTGGTTTCCATGTTTGCATGGTTGTCTTGAGCCGGTGACCTGCACCTTGTTTGAGCCAATCCAACCACAATTTTTCTTCCTCTTAAGCATGTGGCCTTCTTGTGAATTGTTCCTTATCCGTGAGGTTTAGAGAGGAGCGTCCCGAGACAAAACCAGCTGCCCCAGCGCTCCCCTCGTCCTTAACCTCACATTCTCCTCGCTCCTCTCACGTGCACTCCTCCTTAGTTGGGATGCACTTTGTTTTTTAGGGGAGGAGGTTTGCGTTTTCGCTTGTGTGTGGGGATGGTGGTTGTGTGGGCTGGATGGTTGAAGAGACTTGAGGAGGAGAGGGTCTCTCTCTCAGTGGACGGGTGCTCCCAGGCTGTGGGAGGGGGTGAAGATGGGGCGGCTGCATGGGTGCATGGCGACGCCGCGCTTGATTCGAGAGGCTGGGAATAAAAAGAGGGGCCGTCGGGTGATGACACAGAGGGGTCGGGTACTGGAGTCGTCGGGAGAGCGCCGCTGGAGGGTTTGGAGGGAGATGAGGAGGGGGGCAGTGCTTTGGACTTTGCAGAGGGAATGTTTGAGGCTCCTGAAGTCATTTTTGGATTGGCTGCAGAGTCTCGACACTTTGGAAGTTCCCCCGGTTTCTTTTTTTTGGCCTTCTTGCCCACCTTTTGCTTGTCTTTGCTACGCGACTTTTCTTTTTGCTCACAATTTTTGTGTGTCCCCTTTCCGCTCTGTCCCTGAGCCAGTCCTCTTGCTTTCCCTCTGCGTCTCCTTTTTCTCTGTGCTCGCTCTAGTTGGCATTCAATATGGAATAAATCCTCCGTTGCCATGGTGACACGGTCCAATTGTTGCAGCAGGGCATCAAAAGTTGGCAGCAACCTCTTCAGCGAGGCCTCGGTCTCCGCTCTCTCCCTCCAGTCGGCGCCCCCGAACGCCACCCCGAGGCCCAGGCCCATGCCGGGGGCTTCGGTCAGGCTGCAGGGGCTGGCGGCGGCAGGGCACCAGGAGGCCTCGGAGCCGCCATCTATGCTGTCTGGAGTGGAGGGAGAGTCGGGGCGGTCCAACGGCGGTAAACACAGAGACTTACAGTCGCTGGTTGATGAGGAGCGCGATGGGGGCAGCTCCATGCCTTCAAAACGAACCTTGTGACGGAACTGCAACGAGATCAGAAGGACAACAACGTCACGTTTGGCAGGAGTCTTGAAAAGCACACCTTTCAATATACAGTGTTAACTTGAGTTCAATTCAAGACAAAAGTAAAATGACCAGTATGAATAGTTAATTCTTAAGTACTCACAGATACGAAACCATTAGTAATTTTGATACATAACAATTTAATGAAACCAATGACAGATAATTTATTTTATTTCTGCACACAGGCCAGACTGCCACTCTGCAATAGAGACAACTGTTACCTAAGTATAACACGATGAAGTTGGCAAACACGGCTGGGTGGGTATCGCCTTTTCAAAATGAAGATAAAATGTGCATCCCATATATTGTATCAAAGCAGTTCAGTACCTCCTTGGTCCTGCTAAGTCCCATCCACATTTTGAGTCTCCTGAGGAACAGTTCGACCATCTCGTAGTCTTGCAGATCAACAGCGGGCCGGTACAATTCGGCACGTCCGCGCCGGTAGTTCCTCAGTAAAATGGAGATGACCAACCAGATCAAGACCAACCGAAGCACGGCAAAACTGGCATGGAACACCAGTGAGGAGACCGTGGCAGAGGGACCGGTTAGTGTCCGGGAAGGTTCCCATGACAACAGACCTCGGCCGCCAGCGCCCAACAAGGACAGACAGGCGGAGCTGACGCTTCCATAGCCATCAAAGACAGAATGGAAGAGCTAGAGTGACAGAAAGGAGAGACATCATGAAACAAAAATCAAGAATAATTATAATGATTTTTTTCTTTTCAGTTACTTTGTTTTAAAAAAGAAAATGTGGGTATGTACTTGTAACAAAGAGTAACTTGTTAAAAAAAAAAGTATATATATATACATACACTTTTTTTCGTATCTACTACTGAAAAGAAAGCCTTCACATTAGTTCTCTTCTTACAAATATCCAACATAAACAGAAAGCTGATGAACAAATTTCTGTTCATACTATGTCATAAGCATCAGAGGTTAACACAAATATGAGACACTGACCAGGTGTCCGGTGTGTGAGTACGCCAGCAGCAAGAGCAGGAGGGCCAGAGCGACGCCCAGCAGTTCCCAAACAGAGCGTCGCAGAGCTCGGCCAAACACGGCCCACTCTCGCAGGAAGCGCAACTGATGAGAGGCCTGCATGATTACGCAAAGAGAACAAAATGTATTCAAGGAAACCTTCCAACTTATTCAAAAGCATTCATGTCGGAATTTATGGCATCACATTGATTGAGTGTATGGTTTCCATATGTTGAAAACACAACTCATTTAAATGCTTAGAGATGATGTTAAGTACCTGGTTTGTATACATGGACAAGCTGGTCAGTGCTAAAGGGTGTATTTTTCAGGGGCCTCAAATGCTCATTGAGAAAGGTCCAACATTTATTGAATGGAAAACTTAAAATCAAATCTTAATGGTCTATGACAATATTAGTAACATATATCTGAATCTTGAAATAGAAACTTATTATTACTTGCTTTAAAAAGCAACTTGTTCACTTTAATAGTCCCATTCAGTAGTGAGAAAATGAAACTTCAAATTTGCATCATGAACCAGTCATTGTATTTTTATTTTTTTGTTACTCCTTTAGATGGCACTGTTGAAATCACAAGTTAGTGAGCTTCCAGCCCAGGGTGATTTGGTGAGAGTACAATGAGATGAGTCAAAAAATACAATCGAGTCATGAAGCAAATTTGAAGCTTCATTTCCCCATAACAACTACTTTGCATTAAAACTACACCTGGTTTCAAATTCTAACAGAGACATTTAAGAATAAAGTTGAATTCAATGAAATAGTGACATTATTGTTACTTTTGAAGGGTAACTGTAGTTTGATTACTTGATTGATTTCTTACCTTGAGAACCAATATAAAGAGTAGCAAGGCTGCCATGACTGTATACATCTGACTCTGTTTGGCAAGTGGGTAGAAGTCTGTGAAGGCATCCCGTGGTTGACTGAGGTAGGACGCCCACTGCCGCTGGGCCATGATGCACCGACTCAGATGCAGGCCGCAAACAGATACTGCCAGAGCAAGTTTACAGACACCTAGGAGTCTCCAGGCGGATAGCAGGTATGAGTAACCTTCGCGGAGGAAACCCAAAAGTCCCCGCACCAGGAAATATAACACCAGGGCAAGAAGGACCAGCTAGTAAGGAAGAAAACAAAGTCGTATCAGCAAAATGACAAAACAAAGGACGGGAAATAATTTGCATTGTGCTAATCGCTTCTAATGGACTGTAGTTACCATTAAAAGAAGCTGGAGATCAAGCTCTGTGATTGGCCACAGAGTGATGACAATGAGTTCAAGGCTGGACTGAGCGTGCTCAGAAACTGGGAACTCAAAGAGGAAAGAAAAGACTGCCAAGAGTTTTGTGTTGATGTTATAGAGTGAGAACTCCACAAACAAAGCACGGCTCCTACAAAAACAACACACAGGAAGAAAGAAGAAGATTCATTGCTATTATTTAGGTCCATATTTCTCATGACTATCCAAATGTAGGAGTGCGATAAAACAACTGGCCATCACAGCAAATATTACGGGCTTCTTGGGAACGATCATTTTCTGACAATCTAAAATTAATTAAACTTATATATGCATGCTGGATTTCAGTTAAGTCCTTGTCACATCACTGGTGTTGGACAATAGAACTAAGCGAGTCCGATCCATAAGAAAATCACAATCCAATATTTCGACAACTATTTGTTGATTAGCGAATCCCTCACATTGTTTTGTCTGTTAAAAAAAACATTAAGTCCGTTTTAAGAAGATGAAAGTTGTTACTAACCTGTCGCCAAGCCAATGTTCCTGCTGCAGCTGCTGCAAAGAGCTCGAGGCTTCCTCCAGACTTCTGTTCAAGTGAATGACCAAGTCCGTGCCATTATTGAGCACACTTCTCGGACCAAAACGCCACAACCTGGCAGAAGCCAAAAAAATCAATATAAATATATATATAATATAAATCACATATTTAACAGATACAGAATAGGTCCTGCAATCCTTTGCCTACCGGTTAGTGTCTGCAGCACCAGAAGCTGTGCTACTTGGCCAGCCTTGTTCCCACCTGTCCTCTGATCTTGAACCAGCCAAAACTGAAAAAATAGAGCAAATCTTGAATAATATGCACATACTATGTGGTTCGAGACCTCAGTATAGATTTGGGCTCCAACAAATGCAACATAACCGCATCTCACCCTGTGCGTGGTGGATTTGTCTTAGTCTCATTGTGCCGAGTAAAACACTTCCTGTGTCTCCGAGGAGCGCGGAGTCATTCAGAAGGCGAGGTAATAAGGATTTGTCCAGCCAAGCCAGAACATCGTCTCGGCTAAACAACAAAACAGAGATTAGAAAATTATGAGAACCATTGATGCTGAGTTGCTTCACTTTAAAAGATTGAATCATACTTATTGTGGTTGTAGAGTTTACAGGATCTTTATTTTACCTGCTGATGTTGTGGTACTCAGGTGTGTGTAGCACATGTTGCAATTGAGTATGAAGTCTCAGGCTGTGTGTGTCTTTGGCAGAGTCTGAATAGTTTAGAAGAAGAACCACCAACAAGTAGAACATGTAGACCAGGAAGTTCTGAAAATGATAAACAACAACAACAAATATTTTAACTTTGAAAACACTAAGGGGGACTTAATGAAGCACTTGTAATGCATCTCTTGCTTACCTTCAACATGTTGTGCAGCATGCGGACCTTGCGGGCCTGGTGCCGGTCCTGGGACAGAGCATAGCCCTGAGGGGGCCGCACCCTGTGGACCCGCTGCACCACCCTCTCCACCATGGGGAACTCCACCAACACATCCTGGTCCTCAGGGCGCAGGCGGCACACAAACACTGCGTAATAGATGGCCTCACACAACACCTGAAGGACAAATCAAACAACCCTTTTGTTAAAAAAAACCCAACAAAAAGTTGAGTGATTTAAAACAGTGCAAATATACAAAGTACTTATCAAATTGAGTAGGTGTGTTTTACATTTTACACACCTTCATTGGTTCTAACAGGAGACAGGAGCAGAGAAAGCTGGCAAAGCAGGAGATGAGCCACATCATGGCCACTCTCTGACTGAACCCGTGAGCTGCCCATATGGATACGCTGTTAGCCAAGGCAATTGCTGCCCAGCTTCCCCAAAGGGCAGCGCGTCCACACCAGGGAGGGAACCGTCTTGGACGACAAATATCCGTCACAACTGGAGAAGGGCGGGATCAGATAAAAACAAACGTTAATGTAATGCACTACAAAAGTGGACAGAAAAGTGTCATTCAATAGGCAAGATGACCTATTGGACAAATTAAAACAGATAAGAAACAATTTGTAACTAAGCAACAAAATAAGAATGTGTGTTGCCATCATAGCTTGGCAACCCAAAAAAAACAATACGTCAGAATGACAAAATAGTAAACTTGATGCAAGGGAATCAATCCAAGGATATAAATTCTGAATGTACTCCACACAAACCTGTATTGGAGGAGAAAGCAGTTCTCGGGGGTTCTCTCCTGACCGATTCGAGAGGGAGAGGGTCATTGATTTTCTGGAGAAGAATCACCTCTGTGTTATCTTCTAAAATGCTTGACCTGACAAACGTGAAGGGAAGAGAAAAAAAATGAAATTTAAGAAAATCCCCAAAATGTCAAATCAGATTATTTGCATTCCGTCGATACTCACAGATCAGCCATTTCACTTTCATCCGCTTGCGGAAAGAAGTTCTGGCCATCGCTCAGAATGTGTTTGATAAGGTCCTCATCTGCGAGGAAAAGTAACTCAACCACTGTTTGGACTCATAGTTGGTAAAAAAAACACCGTTTGCGACAATGTGTCATGCTAATTACATAACAGTAATACTTGATTAGATACTGTATTTCCAAAAATGAAAAAATGTGAATAAATGTTGAGTTTGGAAGTATTTCAATAATTGCCCTTATATAGTACATGTGATCTCATTTGAGCTTACCTGAAGAAGTAAAGTATTTGTGACGTTGCTCATCTTCATTGTCAGGGTTAAAGGTGATGTCCACACCAAGGTGCCTGCTCCCTTGGCCCCTCTTCAGCCTCGGGAGCCCTGCTCCATGTCCCGCCCCTCCCGTCTCAGAAACATGACCCGACAGCTCGGGCCAGTCTCTGTCATCCGTCTCGTCCTCTGCCATGTCCCAACTCGCCAGACTGAAACACGGACAGTGAGGCATTTATGGGCACTGAATCAACACCCAATGTTTGTTGAAATGATGGAAGTAAAATTTTGTGCAACACAAAAATATTTAACTGACCTTTTAGTGGATGGAGTGGGCAAATCCACATTGGTTTCCTCTGAATTGGTCTGAGTAGCAGAGAGCGAGAAAGAGATTAACCATGAGAAGACCAGGAGTAAGGAGCACAAAAAAAAACGTAGTCTATGCTAAACCAAAATGTTGATTTCCAAGAAAAAGCTAATCAAACATCTGCCCCACCGAACAGTATAAAATGTCTACATTATTTTTAGCACACAAGACTCTACCTCGCCATCAAAATAGAGGAAAGAACTTCCAGCATTGGAGTTCTCCAGGAAATAATCAATCTCCACTGACTCCTGGTCCCCTGGAGGAGGCACCTGCTTCACTGATACACACTAAGGATTTGCACAAACAAAAACTAGTTAGCTCACGCGTGAGATACCAGATGGAAGCAGGTTTTTGATAGCAGTACCTTGCTGCGGCTCATTCTGAAGAGTGTGAAAACCAGGAGGTAGAGAGGATAGGCCATCAGACATGTCACCACACCTGCTGCTACAGTCTCCCCGTTCAGTGAAGATAACTGCGCCACGGCCTGTGGGCTGCAACAGACAATGGCAACAAAATAGGTACAAGAGCGCCTGGAGAAAATATCAAGGCTTGAATGTGAATACATCTTTTAAACCAAGATGTCTATTTGGATGGATGGATGGATGGAATGCTACAGTAAAATACCCGAGCCATATACAGCAACCATAAGCACAGAACAGAAAGGTTGCACACACCTGACTCTCTTGTCCACCACAATGCTGTACCATAGTGTGTTGAAGGCCAAAAATAGCTGCAGTAACAAACCACAGCATGTGGCTCTCTGCAAACGAGTAAAGGGGCTGCGAGGGGGCTTCTCCCACAGTGACAGCCATAGGTGACTATCACACAGCGCCCTCTGAAGCTCACACCGCAGTAGACGGGGAAACTGGCGCAGCGATCCCTCTTCTGAACAAAACAGAGTAACCATTGGTGAGCCATTCCAAAAGGTTTGGCTTGTCATAGTCAAATTCAAATCTTATTAGCAGGTTTAAAACTGAATGAATTCATGTGAAAGTCAACCCCAACATTTTCTTCGCAATATGTTCTGTGCAGTCCAACAAGTGCAAACACAGTGTATTGATTAATGTTTTGTTTGTAGAATATGAATTAAACAGGCAAAAGATATTTGATTGTATCCATCTCAGTGAGCGGCCATTTTGCCACTTGCTGTCAACTGAAAATGACATCAATATTAATCGGAATGCTGTGTTTAGACTACTGGGGGCAAAAACAACATATTATTGTAAAGAACATTTTCAGGTTGACTTCCCGTTTCAGTGTACACATCCCATTGCTGGCAATCATGAATAAGTATGTATGGTATGATTTCAGATTTACCTGAGGCCTCCACTTCCATTTCTAGCCGACCCTCGGTTTTCTCATTGTCTACCGACAGCCATTCATCAACCAGGAAGTAGTAACTACTTCCTGTCTGTAAATCCTTGACTAAGACATACTGCAACATCCATGCTGGGGACAAACCTGAAGGAAAGCAAATGACTTCATTAAAAATAGGACACCTTCAGCATTTGTTGATGTCGTTGATGTCATTACCCTTATTGTCATGCCAAATGCGTATTTTCCACACACTGCCAAGGCTGGTGTCCGTAGCAACATGGAAAATGTCGAGGGCGTTGCGAGTAAAGGCTCCCCTGGTGTCAAGATGGCGGTGTCCGGTACGGCCCTCGCGACCATACAGACTGATTCCTACATGAGCTGTTGTTCCTGAAATTGTACACACACACACACACACACTTATTATAACATTTCCCCTCTTGGCGCATGTATTAAGACTCTTAAGGGTAAGAATCTGAGTGTGTAAATGTTGTGTTATGTTTCCTGTGATGGTCCAGGGTATGCCTCGTGTTTTCATTAGCTTACCTGCACCATGACTCCAGCCAGTTTTGACCTGAACCTCATATTTAAAGAGTCCGTCGGTGCCACACAGAGGGACCACACCGGCCCGTCGCAAATCCAGCTGGTCTAACTTGTGCAAAATGGCAGCAGCAACCACGTAGCTGAGCAAGCCCAGCACACACACCAGCAACACCACTAAGCTTGGTGGGCCAGAGCGCGCCTGAAAAAGATGAACAAAGTTACATGTTGATCTTAACAACAAGAATATGTTTTGTTTAGTTTTAGTACTGACTGGCACAGTAAAGCTGACTGCATGAGGTGGTACAAAGAGGCCTGCTGCGAAGGCGGTGAGGTGTCTGGTGCGACAAACGGCTCTGCTGGCGTTGGTTTCCGCCAGGGGCACCATGCCGTCTGTTCGCCACTGCTTCTCGCTCTCGCTGAAGTACTGGCACAGCGAGACGAACAGCCCCACCTCAAGATGAACGCCGGCAGACTGTGAGGTGGGGCTGCAGGGCGTGCTCACGTTGATAAAGTAGTCAAGAGTAGTGTCATACGTCCTGTGGAACAGATGGCAGAAATGAACGCTAGTTACAATTGACAACTATGTTTAGCATGCATCTGTAATGGGAGGGAAGGGTCTTACTCTGGCGACAGGAAGAAAGTGTACTTCCTATGATCGAGGCCTTGGCTTCGGGTCATACTGAGTGCGATACGTTTTCTGTCGGTGCAGTTGAATTCATTCGGCTGATCGTGGGAATGAAGGTAGGCGTCGATATATGGCTCCTTGGAATCCTCATCGCCCTCATCTCCACCATCTGGGGAAAGGTATAACACATAGTAACTAAAATAAAAAAACTAGATATATTAACCCTATCTCGAGACTGCATTTTTCCAAACAACTAAATATGTGGCAAGAATTTATATCTCTCGCAAATGTGCTTGCTTCACAGTCAAAATATCTAAAAGTCGAACAATGACCTTCCAAAGAGGTGAAGTTGAGCTGAACAAACAGTCCAGCTTGTCGGTTGGTGTTCCCTGTTATCACCCTGACGATGACCGAGTCGCATTGGCTGATGTTGACGGCTCCGGCCGTGGGCACGCCTCCTGCGCCTGAGGAATCTGCGCCGAGCTCTCCGCCAGTGCCATTGTTAATGGCAACAGTGATGGCGAGACTGTCATCCAGTCCGGAGATGGGAATCTGGGTGCCATTTTGAGTGCGGAACTCCATGGATGCCACCTCTGTGGAGACGGTGTAGTTGGCTACGTAGTTGAAGGGGAACGGGTTGGACTCCAACTGTGGAGAGAGAAAAAAAAGGAAGCTCATGTGTGGAGGAATCCCGATTATAGAGGATGTTGGCAGAGTTCATGTTGCTTACTTGCAAGAGTAGCTGCATGACACTGTTCCCTGCAGCTGCTCTGCCAAGACTGCTGTTGAACGCTCTGGGGATGGAGAACCGCTGGCACTCTACAGACACACGAGATGGCACTATCGTGATACATTGATCCTGACAGAAGTGATGAAAACAGACATGATTCATTGGGCCACAACAGGCTCACCTGGACTGCTGTTGTCATGGTAACAGAGCAGGCTCTGGGGGTCTGCAAGTTTTCCCGTGGCAGCTATTTCCGACCCCCTGAGCACAAGCGGTTCCTCGTTCAGGACGCGGCCGTGCATCAGGATGAGCATGAGGACCGAGGACAGGCTGTAGGCTTTGGCCGCCACTCGTAGTGGGTGTGGCTCTAAGGTTGACGGAGAGGGGTCCAGCTGGATACCTCCGTGGTATTCGCCAAACGAGGTCAAGGGAGAGGTTGAGAAGACTGATGCGGAATCCAGGTAGGCGGGTTGGAAGTAAGATGCTGACTGGCTGACTTGGTGGATCAGATCACCTTTTGAAAGAGATGTGGAAAATTATAGAAAAAGCTGGGAGAATTTGGGAAAACGGCATTCTGACAGAATAGGATGCTTAAGTCTGTACCCATTTTATTTTAGTTAATGATAAGAATAATGGTCAAACTAAAACCACGAGTCAAATGAGTGAACGATTACAATTAATGATCTTGGCACCTGGCATCATTTTCAAGTCATCAACCATTAGAGAATAATTTGAATGTTTAGCACAAACCTCTCAATGATGACTGTGGGTATATCATATCACTCTCGAGAAAGCCTGCAGATCTCTTACCCATAATGTTGAGGATGTTGTCAGCTATCTCAGTTGGAGTAACCGTCCCCTGCTTGGTGTCATTTTGCAGAATCTCTAACATGGACTCAAGTTTGTTGAGTGTGCTGTTCTGACACTCCTCGCAGATGAACTCCCGACTCACCGCCTAAAACCACGCAAAGTGAACAACTAATTCATACAAGCTTTTTAGCTCGCTACCATCTTTCACTCTCACAGGTCCTTTTTTTTTTTGTCTCTCCAAACAAAACATTATACTCACTGTACATTGCGCCAGAGCAGCAGAAGTTTGCTGAATGTCATTAACAGTGTTGAGATCCAGCGCAGTCAGCGCCCTGGTAATATTGCTGCGGACTGTGACTCGGTAAATCCGCTCCGGTAGTGACACGCGGGTTGACTGCCTGTTCTGCTCGTACTGTTACAATATAATACAGAGTACAGATATTGAGATAGAGAAATACATTCACTCTGTTAATTCCAATATTTGTTTGATAAAATTGTACCAGTTTTTATTTATTCATTCATTCATTTATTTATTTCATCAATCAATCTATTCTCTGGGCTGACTGAGTAATCCTAAAATGAAATTGGTCAAATGCATGCATAGAGTACATTCCAGTGTTCATGTTCAGGTTTCTCCTACCTCATTCAGAACAGTAATAAGAGCCAAGGAGAGCTCCCTGACCCTCTGGGAGTCTCCTTGCTCTAGCAGCTGTTTAAGTTTGCTGTCAGTCAACTCAGCCAGCCAATGAGGAAGACTACTGTACACAGCTGGTGGATCCGGCAGCACCACCTCAATTGACCTGCGGACCAAAACAAAATGACAAATGGTTAAGCTTTCTACATTTGTCCTTCAGGAAATCTGCATAGTATTGTTGTGTGATTCTTAGCTTCACCAGTAAATGATTTTCCACAACCATTTGCTTGTCTTCCACAAACACAGTCAAATTTTCCATGGAGAAAACAAACAGTGCAACCTAAGGTGAAAATCTCTTTTAAATACAGCAGTCCCAACCACTTGTACACTTATTGTAACCCGCAATTTAGTGTCCGCAATTTAGTGTCTGCAATCTGGGATCCTGTTTAAGCAGCTCTACTTAAGATACAGGTTAATCACTACAAGTGATTTTCACACACCAAGCCGCCTCTGCTCTGCGTAATATGCGGTAACAAGTTTGCAAACAAGGCAACGAAGCCTTCAAAATTACCATAAAAATAATGGAATAGATTAGACAACAAATAATCTTTGGATGTCTTTCATGACACCCTCATGAGGACATGAAGAGCAGAGAGATCCTCCTAATCCTATGCTAGTTTAAGCGCAGGTCCAATTATTTTATGGAGCCACAACTCAGTTAAATGAATGCAGCAAAAATGTTGTTGTTGTGGTCAGCGCCAAATTCTCAACCTCAAATTAACTGGTTTACTTGTTGAGGGCAGTGATTGATGCTCCCTGAAGGTCCTCCACGGTAATAGACACCGCCACGCGGTGTCGAGCCGAGCTGAAGCCGGGGGGAAGGAAGGCCGAATGTTCTGGACTGCTGCCTTTATACACACAGAACTCCTCACAGTAGTCCTCCTTACAGCGGGTCGCCAACAAACTGTAGAGTAAAGGTGTTTCTGAGACTCCCCGATCACTGTAACCTGGAAGGATATTTGGAATGAAAGATTAGGATATGAACTTTAAAAAAGAAAAACATGTCAGCATGCAATTTAAGAGGGTTCTCAAGTCCTTTCATATCAAATTCACAAATTCCTCCAGGGTCTCTTTATAGTGGGGGTGCACTTCTAGGAGAACCCAAAAGGGCTTTCCCTGAACTGTCCCACATGGTCGGCCAAAACAAAATGCGGGATCTGTGACCAGATAAATGCAATGTACCTGAGCAGTTGAAGTGCACTCTGTCTACCAGCGTTCGAATGGTCCAACTTCCACCGTCTGCTTCACCGTTGTCTCCTCCCACTCTCAGGTGACACTCCCCGCCACCCGGAGGCATGTTGTGGTGCAAGGTGATGGAGGCAGCACCCTCCCCATCCAGTGCGTCATCGGTCACGTGGAGGGTGAAAATGTACGAGTCTCCGTGGCGAAGGACGCCCTGCCGCAGCACCAGGTTCATACAGTCATTTCCTGTGGTGGTCGAGGAGGAGTCCAGGATCAGAGTCTCGTTCTGCAGCGTCATGGCTGTCCATCTCTGATGAGGATAGACAAAAATTAAGTTGTGCACTGCAGGCTTGAATGTCTGCATTTCCACTGTTCGAACTTTGACGCCTGAGAAGATGCGCTGTGAATTCGGCTGAGCACACCCAGCCACTTGAAGTGACTCAGCACGTAATTTGTCATACTGATTGTTTCCCACTTTCAGTAAGGATATCATCTAACTTATTCTCTCTGGCTGTACTTATGCAATGACCTCAGTCTCACACCCACTGCCTAATAACTGCAGCAGAAAAATTGAAGTAGCAGAAAACAGAGGAGATGCAGTAATGGGAAGAGGAAGACGCTGGAAAGAATGACCTCACTGTTGTTTGTGAATAGCAGTGACCTCATCTGACTGAGACAACCACAGTAGGATTGTGATAGTCTGCGTGTTTCAATGTGGCTTGTGTGTTTTTACCCCACGATGGAAGCCCTGGCAGTTTGTGCAGGTTCCTCGGAGGTAGACATAGGAGTTCTGGCTGACTTCGTAGATGGACTGTGCCCTACAGGACACGCACTCCAGGTATACCATGGGAATGTGACCGCTCTGGACCAGCACCTGTTGTCGTACATACACATTTGTGAGCTATATTGGAAGAAAAGCATCTAATAAATCATATCCCATAATCACCCTGGACCTAAGAGGTTCCTGAATACATTAAGATTTAAATTTACACAAGGTGCACACTCACAGTTTGTGTTGTGGACTCTGGTGTCATTCCATCTTTGCTGATAGACAGTTTGAAAGTGTATTCAACATCTTCCTCTAATTCAGAGCCAGATATTCCCAGGACGGGACCGCTGGAACCCAAGCCGAAGTTTAGGCTGGAGCAGTGCTCTGGACCCTGCAAGAAGAGATTAGGCTTGACAGTAAATTCAGGTAACTCACTTTAACATCTTAATCAAACTAAACAAAAAAAAAAAACACATTCAATGACTATATTTTGACTTGTGACAGCTCAATTTACCATTTGTATTACTAACTCACGTCAGATGTTTTTTTTAATCCTCTGTCTTTGTTTTTAATAAATGTTCAATAAACAAGGTTTAAAAATGACACAGATTCAATATGCAGTAGACTTCACTTATTCAAGACTTCACATTATGCAAACGTGCACACGTGTGTATTTGATGTTTGAATAGAATTCAATTGGCAGGGCGGGTAGCCGGGTGCCAGCTGTGCCAGGCTGCGTTCATCATATAACCCTTGAAATATTTGCCTTGTTTCAAACACACCACACACCAAAACCCACAAACACGCTCACACACACCCAGGCTGGACACACCTATTCTGCTGGGTTTTACACTCCGGTCCAAGAGCTTAAAGAAGTGTTAAGTGTGAAAAACATTACATGAATTCTTGATCACAAGACAAGAAGAAAAAAGATTGGAACATGTGAATTGTAAATCCCTCTTCACGTCAACGCACGACCAGATGAACAATTATATAACTTCTCCACAGGTATAAATTAATAGCAAAGTACTGCAGATCTTATAAGTGTGGAATTTCCTTTCCACTAGATTAAAGTCAAATGTGCAGAAGGGATCCAAAGAAAGAAAGAAGCAAAAAGGCAAATAATGAGGCATTATGGTAATGTTACACAATACAAGATCAGCACATATGCAATTGTTTACGTGAGCAACATGCTGTAATTGTGTGTATTGTGAGTGTTGATTTGCCCGCTAAGCAAGTCTAATTTAAATGCTCCGAGGAACATTAGCGGCCCTTTTAAACAAATGAACCAAGCACAACTAATGTGCATATATTAAACTGCAGGCTTGCAAAGGTTCGCAGTTTATTTACTAGGCAGAAAGTGAATTCAATCATCCTGCTGAATCATTACATTGGTGACAATCAGACAGAACATCGACAGGACATTTGACTGTTCTATTTTATCCCAATTATTGCACAAACTTCTCTAAAAGTATGGATGGATTATGCATTCATATTCTCACCTTTGATGTACTTTGGCAATCCCAATGGTAGTGGAGTAGTGACTGGCTTTCAGGGTCCATATTGGGATCGTAGGACTGCTCTGCACTGAGCTGAAGGTCCTGGGTCCTGGACCACACCCTGTAGGTGCCACCCTCTATGATGGGCATTAGCCTGTGAGAAAACAGCAGAGGGGAAAAAAACTCTCATAAAAAAAAAACTGCAGGCTTTCCCAAATTCCATTTTTGCTATCAGTTTTTATTGGCTCTCACATTGTCAGGGTGAAAGGCAGCATTATTACGAACTTACTTATTAATTTTTGCCAAAAACAAATTGTGTTAAAAGTTTACATTCTGTTTAGTTGGTGGGGTATGTCCAACCTGTGTTTTTTTGTTGCAGTAACATTGGAAATTGTCCAACATACGAGCGTTCGAATATGTCATGTGAACTATACAGTGTAAATCTCTGTCTCTAATTTTATTGCGTAACACATACACAAAACACTGCATTACTTTCATATGTTGAGCTACTGGCCTCTCTTTTTTTTTCTTTCTCTCATTCTCTCTCTCCAAAATGGGCACCAAGCAGAGTATTTATTTTTGTTTTGTTTGTTTGTTTTTCTTTACCATTTTAGTCAGGGATATGTGAAGGGTTTCCACAGTTCAGAAATATCTGTGTAAGTTAAAAAAGAAATCCTGCATGTTGTCAAGACATTGGATGTGCCTGGGTCTAGAAAAAGTTTTGATAGCTTGAATATACCCTACTTTAATTTCCGAGTTAGAGTATTGAAACCTAAAAACTCATCCCTGTAATTTTGGAGAGAATTTTGCAGTTACATAAGTTTGTATATATTTTTTATTCTAAAACAGTGTTTCATTGTGTCATTTTTTTTTATACTGGAACAGAATGCAATTAAATGTGATAAAATAAATACAGTTTCTGAAATACCCCAGTATTTTTAGATGACCCACCCATAAGTGATGAGCAATGAAACCAGAAGTAGTAGAAAAAAAACGTGTTCTTTTTACTGACCTTGCAGCCATGACGCTAAGTTGCAGACAGGCTGCCTTCCTCAATGGCACGCCTTCATATGACAGAGAAAACACCACAGTGTAGTTCCCTGTAGCCAATGCCATCTTGGGCAACGGCAGTTGTAGCCGCCGCACATCCACCTCCAATGGGAGAGGGATTTCTGTATTTGGGAATGGCTGAAAGGGATCAGACAAGACCCCAGAGTGAAGAAGATGATCACAGGATGGCGTTGTGACAACTTGCCACAAGTACTGTGCTCCATATATCATGCAGCCTTTCAGGTCCACAGTGGCTTCAACAAAAGTGGGCTGGGATCTCCAGATGGCGAGGCGGGGAGCTTGAATCACTTGTACTTCTGGTTCCTCACACTCCAGGACACTGATGTTTATTTCAACTTGGGCCAACACGAAGCTCACCAGATTACTACAGTTAACCTGGCAGAGAGAAAAAGTATAAATACCATGACGACCCCAAACGTTGCTAAAGATCTACATCATGGTCCGAACCATGTATGAAACATACTTGGACCATGTAGTTTCCTGGGTTCTTGTACTCATGGCCCACGGTTGTGGTGTTGGTGTGAACTGAAGTAGAGCCATCATTAAAGTCCCAGAAGCAGTCTAGCGGGTTGGAGCTGGGTGTGACAGTAGCCACCAGAGTGACAGTTTTATTGACCAGGGTGTCCTGAGGTGTTGCATGTAGGACTGCGGCCATCAGCAAGTTCTGCACAAGGATGTGCTTGGTGATGTTCTGAGCATGCAATGCATTGAAGGCCTTCAGGTAAATGGTCAATAAACCTGCTTCTTCTGGTTTGTAGGGCACCTGATTTGTGGGATGAGACCGTGAGAGAATTTAGTTTTAGATCTGATGACAGTCATAAATATGAAACATTTGGACTTTTTTTTACCTCTTTGCCAATATGTGATTTCTTGTGGAGGTGGTGCAGGTCGAAAGTCCAGAGAAAGCTAACAGGTTTACCAGTCATGATGCTGGCGGAAAATAATCTCTCCACACCAACAGGGATTGCTGCGCTGCTTCCTTGGATAGACAGTCCACGTACGGGCTCCATCACCTCAACCTGGAGGTGTCGCCTCTTGAAACTCACCTGTACAAAACAAACAACAATTATTTCAGTTGTTTTCAGCGGTGCTGTTTTGGGGTGAGTTGGCCTTACCTGATTGCGAGCAGTGAGGTTGACCATGTAGGTGTCCACTCTGGTGAATATGTGAATATGTGAATATGAATTGGTGGTTTTGTTGAGTTGCGGGGTAACGGTGGCATCTCCGCTGATGCTGAGGATCAGGTCAACATCTGAACCGGCTGCCATAGAAATGGTGAACTCCACCCTCTCACCGACCACTGCAATCTTTTTACTTGCCCGTAACTCTAACCCCTGAATCTTGTCTTGAACAAAGAACTCCTTTGAAACCGTTTGCTCACTAATATCATTGGTGGCATTCAGTGTGACGATGGTTGTCTTTGGTTCTTGGAACACTACCGACGTGTTCTGTCCCGTTTCTGTTGTTCCATCAAACAGCCATGCCCATGTCACATTGGTCCCTTTTACCACTTCCCCGTGGAGTATGACAGGCACCCCTGATGCTATGTAACTCTGCTCAGGCACATCAATTGCAGTGAATCCTAGCCCAGAGATGACCTCCTGCACGCTGACCATCTCAGACACGAGCTCGGAACTAACTTCATTGAAGACTTCTACGGAAACCAGATATAGCCCGGGACTGGGAAACGTGTGAGTCTTCCGGGGTTCTTTCCATTGGAGCGTATTTCCATTCACAAACCAGCGGTATTGCAGGTCTGAGCCCCCCAAAGTGGAAACTGACAGATTCGTATGAGCACTGACAGGAACAGGGTTGTCGCTGATCTGTAGATTCACTCCTCCGGCTGGCTCTAAGAACTGGATGGTTCTGTTAACGGACAGTTGACCCAGAAGGTTCGCTGCTCGAAGAAAGATAACACACGGCCCTGGCGTGGAGAAATTGACCTCCACCGTCTTGCCACTGATGTTGAATCTTGAGCTCATGGGATCTAGTGTGCTGATGATGTTCCAAGTAAAAGTCATGTTGGTGCCTTCTTTTAAGCCCGCATGAAGGTGGAGAACACGGTTTGTGGGAAAATAGCAACCATCCACTTCTGTGTCCCCACCTACTCTGATCTCCTCCTCGGGTAAAATATGGAGCCCCTCCAATTCACGTTGAACAAACAAGAAGATACTCGCTTGGGCCGTCCCGATGTCATTTTCTGCCGTCACGATGATGTTGAAAGTGCCAACTGAGCGGAAGGTGTAGAACATGGTGTGGGTCCCCGGAATCGAGGTGCAGCGGTCACACAAGATCCAGGAAAATCGCACATCATCTCCCTCCAAAAGGTGAGCCTCAAAGTGGACTGAGGCGTTCAGAGGAACATTTATGAGGCTAGCATTGACAGTTAACCCACGAATTGGTGAGAGCACTGCAACGGGTAAAATACTGTGATTCTTGCTGACGACGTTGCTTGCTGTCAGCGTAATGTTGTAGTTTCCAGAGAGGTTGTACGTGTAGGGGACACTGTGCCCCTCGATGAGCTTCCCATCCCCAAAGTTCCATGTGTGAGTGACACCAGGAGATGACACCGGGGTTGTGAAAAAATATGTCTCCCTAAGTGTAAGGTAATTGTATTTCGGGCCATTATGTAGAATAAGAATGGGTCCTATGGGCATCTGAACCTCAACCAGAACACTCGAATTACTTGTTGAGATGTTATTGGAGACAGTTACTGTCACTATGTAATGGCCTGGATTTTTATATGTTGTCAGGAGATTGCCAGAGCCACGAATCAGCAAAGGTTCTTCGTCAGTACCCAAGTTCCACCGATAGCTGTAACTATACTCTGGCTCGGCGCTGACCCGTAACCGAATCTCTTCTCCGACGGCATAGTGTGTTTTCTCGAGGGTAAAGTTGATGCTGGTTAAGGCTGGCTCCACGCACACCCATTTGAAGAAGTTGGCCTTGGAAGCCTTGTTGATGCCACGAGAAAGATTAAGAGAAAGGTAGTAGTTCCCGCTTGCCTTGTAGGTGTGTGAGACTTTAGGGTTCCCTGGATGTGTCTCATTAGGGCTTCCGTCGCCAAAGCTCCATTCAAAAAGGCTTGCGGAAACATTGCCAGACACCCACGTATCAAAGTTAATGGGGGTCCTTTCTTGGACGCATCCGGACGGCTCGATCCTGACAACTTGGAACACGTAAACCTGCACTGTAAGGAGCGTCCAGCCGGAGCTCACGGCATTTGCTGCGGTCACATTCACTGTGTAGTTGCCATCTTTGGCATAGATGTGTGACACGTGGGGTTCCGATGTAGTGTAGCTGCTGCCGTCACCCATGGAGAATGTCCACGTGATATTATTCCCTGCTGCAAGATGTGCTTTCACTAAAGTGGGACTATGGAGTTCTGATGGAGAGGAGCTTTCCGCTGTCAACTCTTCTATCTCCTCAAATACAAACAACTCAGCACAGGCCCTGGTGTAGCTGATGGTGTTATTTACAGACACACAAACATTAAAGGCGCCACTGCGTGAGTACGTGTGTGCCACTCGCCGACCTTGAGACTGATCGGTATCGTCTCCAAAGTTCCAGTCGTAGTGGATGCCATAGGGTGAGGGCAAGGGGTGAGCTTCAAAAACTGCTGATTTGCTAGCAAGGAGAAGCCGTGGCTCTGTTTGTATATCCACATGAGTGAGCATACTGTAGACGCTCATGTTAATGCTCTGGCTTTTGTTCTCATAACGATTGGAGACCGAGACCAGTGCAGTGTATATTCCTGGAGAGAGAAAATAAAAACAATGGATTAAAAGACTTGCATTGTGCCTGTGGTTATTGATCAAAAGTGTCAAGAGGTGTGATCTCCCTTAAAGAAGGACATTGGGATACCTGGCTGGGAGTAGATGTATGTGATGTTGTTGCTTAGGAGGACCTGATTGGGGGAGCCTGGCTGAAAAAGGGATGGTGCGTAGGGAGGCTTAAATTCAAACTCCTTATATCCCCCATCACCGAAAGACCATCTGAAGCAGGGAAAATGGGATTTTGATGTTGAACTTTCAAAATGAAATGAAATGGGTTACTGATGAATTTGGCCCATAATGACCATTTCCATCAAAACACACACACACACGCGCACACACAGAGTCAAATGCTGACTGGAAATTGGAACTTGTCTCTGACGAGGCAATGGAGAGTTTGGATGAGGAGGAGTGGAAATTCAATAAGTCTCATTGGACCGAGACGGCTAAGAGCGGTGGGAGTGAAAGAGAAAGACAAGCCCACAGTGAGGACAGTGGTTATGTGAAGCCGGCGGAAAGTCAATGTGGAAAAAGTGGAAGAAACCAAAGAAACTGTACAGGGAAAAGAGGCGAGCAGAGTAGAGGGGAAAATCTGAGTCAGCAGCAATCTATTCTAACCACATGGTTATAAATCTAAAGTTGGAAGAAAGAGCAAAAAAAAAAGAATGAAGAGGAAGGCAAACAGAAGAGGAAGAAAAATGAGGAGTGATTTTTTTATCCATTTTTAGTCTTTGGCTTTCGACTCTTATTGTCCTCCTACTTTATATTAATTTGTGTTTCAAATTCAATTGACTATTTTCACCGACTTTGTGGTTGTCCCATTACTGTATATGACGGGTTTTGGTACAGCTGCGCTCCAAAAATAAAGCTGCATCGTATTGTTCTTACCGAAATGTAGCCAACACGGACATGTCCACGAGCACAGAAGCGGTGAGAGTCTGAATGGAGCCTTGAGGGACCACATGCGGAACACCCCTCACTGTGAGGTTGGTCATGGGCTGCAGGTGGTCCACAGTGACATTGAAATGCTCTGTGAGACTACTGATGTGGTTCATCGCCGTCACCTGGAAGAGATAGATGGCAATAGCCCAATTCGGATATGCATCATAGAAGGAGAAGCTGAAGATTGAATCAGGTATGAATAATGGATAGGTCTACCACTGTGACATCAATGTAAATGTGGCAGACAATTGAAACAGATATGAATAATGGATATATCTACCACTGTGGTTGCAATGTAAATGACAGATGTGATTGATTCAGAATGTCAAGCAAATACGGCACATGAAGAAATGTCTAGCAACATTTACACCCAAAGAAACTACAGAGAAAGATCATTTGTGTAGTAAAAAAAAACAAAAAAAACTGCCCAGCCTAATACAGTTACCTGCATTTCCTAGATTATCTACCACGTAAATCAGTATTGGATTGGATCTTATTGGATTGGACCTTGAACATGCAAAGTAAACTAACTCACTGTGAGTTTGTAGATGGCAGCATGCTGGTAGATCACATTGAGGACGGTGTTATAATACGTAAAGTAGGGCTTGTCGTCTACAGTCCATTTGAATGTGGGATTAGAGCCTTCAAGCACTGATGCGGTGTAACTCTAACAATGAGCAGAAACGTGTTAGGGTGATGACTCAACCAACATGAACTACAAAGCAGAAGTAAAGATAAGAACTATCAAACTCACCACAACTGATTCCATCAGCACCCTGTGAGCAGGATAGGGCTGGACCACCAACCCTTTTAGTGGTTCTTCCACGTGAACAGTCACAGTCAAACTGGATTGTGTCAGATTATTATAGGCTTGCAGCTCCACCTGAATTAGCCCCTCTTGCTTCTCTGCCGCTAAATTTAGATCCACTATTGCGTACTGGCTCGGTTCTGTGACCTCCATGGCTGACTGCGAGCTGGGCTTGCACAGTGTGGGGCTCCCGGGTAAAAAACTTGAAGGACAATTTGGCTGAAAGGTAACACTGTGATTACTTCCTCGTTGAGATACCCTTGTGGTGTACCGGGACTGGACATGGAGGAGCACGTGTGTGTTGTTGGACTGCAGATAGAGGCTTCCATTCCAGAGAGGCGGGTGTAAAATGGTCAACCCCAAAGGAGGAATAATTTGCAACGGGCATGATGCAAAGGTTCTATAGGAGGGTTCAGCAGAGGTCACCTGGAATGAAGTGAACAAAGTCAGCTCACTTATTGCAAACCTTATTACGAATGTAATATTCAGATTGTTGGTTTTATCTAAGACTGGTATGAGTCATAGTAGACATTCTGTGTGTATGGCCCCCGCTATGTTTGATATGGGTCAAATGCATGCTGAGATCTGGCATACTTTTGTGTCTTACCTGCAGGGTGTAGAGTCCAGGCTGGGACAGGCCGGCAGACAGCTGCGCTCCCTGCAGCGAGATCTCGCTGTGTCCCACATAGAGCACTCTGATGGGGCACACCACTTGCTCCAGCCATTCTCCCTCACCAGCCTTCAGCAGGGAGTCCAAGTCAAGATGGGGTCGAGGGTCAACACTGTGGCCATCTGAAATGTCTGCCGACTCTCTGCTGGTGTTCATCATGATCCACTCGGAATGGTTGAGGGCTAAAACAAGCTGTCGCCACGGTGAGGTTGGGGAGGACTGGCATCGAAGGAGCGAGCCTGGGTCAGCGTCGTGTTGAAGGCCAATGACGTCACCAGCGGAAACCAAGAGGTCTTCTAACTGCTCTTGCACCTAAAGAAAAGTGGGGTTTAAGCCAGTGGATGTTAAAAGAAGATCCACATTACATCAATAGTAAGCTTTTTTTTTTTAACATCATACTTGGCAACAATATTCCAAAACTTTATGCAACCGTTGAATTCAATTTCTATTATTACCAATAGTTAACATTAATTAAAAGTCACAACAAATCAGAGTTTGAAAAGTGTCCTGAAAGGATTGTGTCAAGTTGTGAGGGTACCCTTTATTAAAAAAAACTAATCTCAGCTCAACTTGATTCTTTGCAGTGGACCGGCGAACAGCTGCAATCTCTTAGCTGTTTATCCGATCTCCCCGTAAACAGTGTCAAATGGAAGTCATTAGCTATTTTTATTTGAAATATTTCCCATCCTACGACAATCACTGAAAATGCTGACAAAAAATAAAGTTCTCTCACCAGAACATTTGCTGCTGGTCCTGCAGGCAGTGTGAAGGCCACCTCGTCTTGTAAAGTATAGCGAGGCCTCAGAGCACCAGGAGGAAGGTGCTGACCTTCGGTGCAATTAAGGCAGGAAGATGGCTGACAAGGACTAGAGAGGTCCAGGCATTGTTGCTGGAATGGACACCACTGTTGTAATCGGGGGCAAGAGGGCGGATCGGCGTTTCTGGAGACATCTGGAACACATATCGCCACTGGTGCGCAAACTGGACCATGACAACCTAAAACAGAACACAATTTATTTTAGGATCACTAACATTGGAGAATACTAATAGAGTTAGACAAAATGATACAAAAACAAATGTATCAGATAAAGATGAGAATATTTTTTTAGGATTAACACAGTCACTGTTCTCCCTGTATTAAAAAGAACAAGTGAAAAATCAACGATGCTGTGAGAAACTCTGTGTTCCTAATATTTTGGTTAGCTATGTGGGAGGGGCATAATAATGTCCATTATAAAGGTGCATTACACCTTTTTAATCATCACATCATCACTCTTCCTGCAGCACATTCATAGAGATGCATGGGGAAAAAGGGCAGGAGGTGCTGTTCATTCAAAGTTTGCCTACATAACCACTTAAGACAACTTGCGAGCACAGATTTGTTTCTTAGCACGGGTTGATACACAGCAGGAATATCTTTCACAGGTCATTCGAGGGAGAGACTCACCCGGCAGGAGCAGATGCGAGCCGGGATAATCACAATGAGGGCGGTAGATCTGGAATCGGATGCGGACGAGTGAGCTACGCTCCTGCACGACAAACTCAAGGGAAGACAGACGACCCGCATGAACAAAGCTCAGCGCCGGGAACAGTAGCAACTGAAGAAGAAGCATAACAAAATAGAAACATGTCAGGAAGAAGATTTGATGAGACAAGAACACGCTGATATTCCTCCTCACCTCGATGCCAGTGCTGGCTGTCTGGGCAGTAGAGAGTGAAGCAACATGCGCCAGAAGCAATGAATTATGGAAAGGAAAGACTGCCAGGCCAACCATGTGGAGCCCTCCATCTGGAATTTGTACTATTAGAGGGGAAAAAACAACAACAAAGGAAATAAGACGATGAACCAAACCAGAAATGCATTCAACTTCTAAAAATAAGAAACAGTTTCTGAAGTATGCAGGAGAGTTGCCAAAAGTGGGCTAAATATATTAAAAATCCTGAAATACTGGGGAGATGATACAAAACATTCCAAGTCCTCACAAATATTAACCAGCAAGTTGGTAAATGCCTGATTTTGGCCATCCTTAATATTGTTATATAAGCAAACAAAAACACGTTTATTCATTATTCCAGTGCGTCATAATAACTTTTCTACTTTTAAAAACTTACCTTGAGGGCTATACTGACAGACAAATGCCCGCTTGGTGTTGCACGGGTGCAAACTGGTCTGAGCACGCTGATCAAGGGATACACAAAAATTGCCGCGGGAGATTGGGAAACGAGGTGGCAGGCCTTCCTCTCCATTCTGGGCCTCAGAGCCGTCGACCCAGCGCAGCCTTCCCGGAGACGTGACGTCGCTCAACCCGAGCCACACTCCTCGTTCCCTGGTGAGGCAAAAGACAGGCTATATTGATTAACGCAACAAATGTTTCGCTCTCAGAATTGCGGTCACTCAAGTTGAAAAGTTGACAAACACAAGGAAAAAGTTCCAAATGATTAAACACCCATCTACTGTATTGATTAGTGTCAAGTCTAACAGCTCCTTTTAAAAGATGTTCAGACATAGCGATTGGCTGCTAGATGAGTGGGAAATTGCAAATCAATTGTGTGCAACCAGGACGGAAAGGTTTGAGAGCAGTGCTTGATGGTGTGCTTTGATCGATGCCCAACAATATGTCCTTGTCATTACCATCCCTAAAATGAGCTCGTACAATCTATTAGACTGAACACAATTCTCATCGAGATACGTGTCAAAGTCGCAACCATAATGTTTTTTATTTGAAATCCTTTTAGTTTAGGGTTTTGAGAAAGGCATTTCAGTCACCCCTCACCAATATTTTGTCCACTTGCCACATCTGTGAAAACGACGTCTGAAGAAGGCAGAGGTTAAAATACAAGCAAAGTAAACAAATAACCAAGTCTCGGGACAAAAAACAAATAGACAAGGAAAGAAAAAAAATCCTTATGTAAGCAAGGGGGCGGCATGACATACGAGGAAGCTGGGTGGGGAGAAACTCCATTACAGCAGTTTTTTCCTCTCTCTTTCGCTTCGGTCTACAGCAATTTACACACACACACACACACACACACACTCGGACACACACACAGGTCTCTTCCTCGTAGGGTGTCAAACTTATCACGCAGCTGTGCTTTTCCAGATGTGCTGTTCTTGAACCTCAACACTAAACACCAAACTTACAGTCTCAACTGTAAAAAGATGAATCCAACAAAGCTGATCTGATGTAAATCACCTTACATAAACTACATTCCCAACACTTACAATTAAGCTAAGGACATTTGGTTACGTCATCCAAACCACTTTGCTCTTTGTAATTGAGAAATAAATTGCTGAGTAGCAATTGAATGTTTTGCAGTCTTGTCTTTGCATCTCTTTAAAAAAAATTAAAAAACACCATTCACTGAAATGGGGAAAAAGTAGTGCAACAGTGCAAGAAGAATCATTGATAAGATGGGAAAGGTCACATCATTACTAGTTATAAATATTCTAGATATTTCAAGTGGTTGTTTGAAATGTGTTTTGATATCGCCAAAACCTCATAAGTCAAATTTTGGTGAATTTCATATTTTTTCAGAAATGTATACTACAAATGATTGACCAAGCTGAAAATGGCTTGGTGTCTTTCACAATGCAATGTTAATGGTTGAACAAGTTGTCCAGTTTTGGGGTTCCCCTAAAAATGTATGTTTCGGGAAATATGAGGATTCCGCAGACGCCAGAGATATGCTGTTTTTATATACCTATATAAGACTGGACTTGGCAAAAGGTTTATTTCATATCGCAGATGTTCTGGCAACCTCAAATTCATTCTGGTTTCTATACCTATAAAATACTTTTCAATATACATATTTCAAAATAATTTTCTGGACATGCTTGATGTGACTCCAATTGTTGACAAAACATTTTAGCCTTTTTTTTTTTTTTAAATAAGGATTTTTGTAATGTTTATATTGACCTCTGTGTTTATGTGACTTAACATGGCGGCCACAGTGGCAGTGGGGATGAAGAAAAACATGGACAGTCTTTATCTTAATTCAATAAATTAGCGTCGCCGTAGGTGTGCATCTCAAAGAAGCATGTGGCATCAACCTATTTATATCTATGGCTGTTTTTTTTTTTTTTTTTTTACTCAGGCGTGCATCTGCTGGCCCTTATCTATGACATCTAATTGTCGAAATGGTAGTGGAGGTGGGGGAAAAAAATGAGGCGCTATCATCGTGGCTCCAAATAGCACTGTGCACATTAACAGTTTTAAAGTATGTACCCATATTGTTTCCTCTTGGGCTTGAATTGGAAATATTCATATATTTTAGGTAATATATTTTAAGGTACGCAAATTTGGTTTATAAGAGTATTAATTAATTTTCAGTGTACATTTGGAACAGTTTACAAAGGAATTTGCGGGTGGGCCCAGCGGATGCATTGATGTACATCTTAGAAAATGTCACATCGAAACACTAATTATTATTCTTTCGACTAACCTCTAATGTCTCGAAAAAGATTTCTTCAAAGTACATATTAGAAAATGTCACGTTGAAATACTAATCAAAATATGGCCACAATTATTTATTTTTGTGTCAGTTTGATAAACACCAAGACACACAGCAATGCAAAAATAGATCCCAGAGATAAAGTTGAAAACACTTAATCTGGACAGAAACACTCACTGTGTAATTTTATGAGCCAGCAGGTTGCGCAGCGTGTCACCTCTGACTATTGCCAGATTTCCACCACGATCTAAACATTGTTGATGAGCATCAGTCCAGCTCATTTCCCCTGGAACAATCTGGAAACAGCATGAAGACTCGATGTGGTAGACCCCATCTTTTGGACAGTGAGGAGAAGCTGGCAGAAGGAGAAGGAAAAAAGCAACGACATTTTTGACAAAATAGAACTTTTTTCTGTGCAAGGAACAGCAAAAAATGCACTTCCATTCTAAAAGTATGCTAACAGTTTGCCCAATTCCTTAATGTTGGCTTCAGATGGAAAACATGGATTTGACATAAAAGATAACATTGCAGCTTTTATTTCCACAAATATACTCTACATGTGACATTAAAAAAAGCTATTTTATTTTAAGTGGCCTTTCAAAACTCTTGCTGCAAGTCTCACAAAAGGCCATATCATCCAAATGAATGTGTGTGACTCAATCTGTATACATACAATGTCTCCTTATTGGTAAAAAAAAAACAAAAAAAACATTGACGATGCTCAAGTGTCATGCATGTATAATTTAACCTAAAATCTTTCTGTGGTCAAAACACATGGTACATATTTAACATACTGTGCTTGTAAGAGTTTGATGGATTGAATGGAATGTTTTTGCTCACCTTTTGCAACTTGCACATCATTTTTTGTGATCTCCCAGTCTACATTTAGGTCAAGAGCTCCCCAGCTAACAAGCGTGATTTCCAGACTCCCATTGGCCACAGCAAGAGTTGGGCAGTGCAGCTCCAGTTTAGGAGGAAGTGCCACAGTCACTTCTCCACGTGCAGCAACCTGAACACATAGAAATGGATGATCAATCATATGCAGCACAGTTATTACATCATCAACAGCAAAAAGAAAATCTCACCTCCTTGTGTCCAGCCCAGGCTGTCAAACTGACCACATACTTTCCCGGAAGTCCATATTTGTGCGTCGCCATGGTGACTTCGGTTGCCGAGGTGTTGACACGAGGTGAAAGGTCGCCAAACTCCCAGGATAGCGTTACTGGTGTGACAGAGGAGGCAGCTGAGAAACTGATGCTGTTGTGAACGCTTTGAAGTGGGAGGGGCTTCAATAAGATGGAGAAGTCTACTGCAAATACATCGTGGGCTAGAGTCCACCCACATTCCTGAGAACCAGAGCAGAGACATTAGAAACACAGAGAACTGTAATTAAAATAAAAGATCTTGTCATGATTAAAATTCGAAGCAAAATTTATGAAATGTGTCGCTTGGTTAGTAGTGATCTATTGTATGTACACTAAACATGAGCAACCAAGCACTAAAGAAGACTGTTCATGTCAGTGTGTACCTTCATGACACTGGCGTTGGTACAGGCAGCAGAACACTGAGATTCACTGATGAAGTTGGGCTCAGAGTTTGTACTACAGAGACACTCCTGCCTGGCCCCCAGGCCTCCATAGCGGTGTGACGCAGCGAAACACATGCTGTTACATTGTTCCCGCGTGAAGTTGCCCGGCGTGGAGGACGAGAAGATGACAAGTTCGCTACGTCCCCCTCCTCCACTGCTGCCGTCCTCCAGACAAGCGGCGTAATTCAGACCTGGAAAAAGACGGGATTAAATACTTTGACCTACATTAAATACGATATGCTCTCTCAATGCTTCCACCAATGGAAAAAGGATAGATTGTCGGTGGTAAAGCAGAAATTGGACAGAGGCAGAAGGTTTATTGCTTCGTACCGCAAGTGAGCACTCTGACGTTGAGCAGAGGTTGGCGACGGAGCTCAGGAGGCTGGTTACAGAGCATGGCATCGGGCCGACGAACTCGTACCCCTTTCTCTTGGAGCCAGTTGACCAAGTGGAAGAGCTTACAATCGCACTCAAAGGGGTTACTGCTTAGGTCACTGCGTAGGAAAAGACAATGACAAAGCAGAACAAAAATGATCCAATCCATTTTTTTTTTTACACAATACATTTGCAGTAACTGCTACAGTTGGCATTCGACAGAAATGAATTGTGCAATTCTGGGTGAAGCAACTGAAGCAGAAAAACAAGAGGTGAGATATATAACAGAGTCGGGCTTACTTACATGAGCGTTAAATTGCACAGGTCATCACATATTCTTTCTTCTATCTTGGTGATTTGGTTGTTGCTCAAGTCACTGGTGAAAATAGAGCAGACAATCAATGTTGACAGCAAGAGGAAAAATATCCTATTTCTGTTGAGGATGAGAAAAGATTGCATCTGCCAATGGTTTTGTTCAAGGACTTTGTCTGCAAACTAACAGGAAGCTTTGTATTATTTGCCATATTTGAATATTCAGAATGAGAAAACCAGAAAGAAAAAATATTTTTTATTTATTCATTATCATTTATTTTATTATTTTATTATTATTTCTTTTTTTTAAATTTATTTCTACTGTACTATATTCACCTAGCGACCAGCAGACATTCACTGTTATAGTTGTCTGCCCCGAGGACAACCATAACGACTGAGAGGCCTGCGTTGAAAACAAATCTGAAACTCTATTGAAATTGATGTACAATATATGCGCCATGCAATGGGTTAAAAAAAACGGTGATTATCCATTGGTGGCGAACAATTAATTGCATTGGCAATATAATTACAAAATGATTAAAAAAAAATTGCAATATGATAAAACGCAAATTGCGAATTGCAAAGGCTGCGATTTGTTATTGTGACAAATGCCATATACGTATGTAGCTCATGCCCATGACAAAATAGTTATGATTGCAGCTACATATATACATTTAAGTGCATGTGTGTTGCACCAGACTTCATTCTATATTAATCAAGCAAACATTCATTTCTCTGCTCTTAGCCTGCTTCTTTCCAGCCTCCGACCCAGCACGCTACATAATGGGGCTGTTGTTGTGGTGGTTTTGGAAGTAGCCGACGGAAACCACCGGCCCTTCTCATCACACAAACCTTTTTTTAAATTGGTGGAAGAAATAAAGAAATGGAAGAAATAAGCTAATGAATAGAAGAACAGATGGCTTGACACATGGAAGAGGGAGAGGTGTGCAGCAAGCCTCGAGCAGTAAACTGTAATTTATCTTAATTTGTGTGGAAGGTTGATTTAATATTCGTGCAGGGCAACAGACTCCAATCTTTTTTGGTGCTTTCACAATAAGACATCCTTTGACATAGTCATAGAAGTGAATAAAACCAAATAGTTTATACTGAATATTCGTGAGTTGTTTCTACTCAACAATATAATATTTATTCTTAAAAACCTCCCAAAGACTTTTATTTTAATGCTAGGAGCTTGAACTCCATATGCCATAGCAATGTTTGCTCATTGACTTGTTGCAAACCTGTTGCAACATATTCTGTTATATGTGCGACCACTTTCAATAAAGCCATAATTTACATCTCGTAGATGATCATTTGCGATTGTACTCACAGGACTGACAATGGCCCGCAGCAGAATACTCCTCTGGGCAGAATTACAATCCTGTTACCTTGTAAATATCTGTAAAATGGAGAGCTGCGTGATTGACTGAATCGTGCACAGATGAGATCACAAACACAAACACATGTGTGTATACTCACAGCTCTCGAAGACCAGGGAGTCGATTTAGCAGAGTTGTATCAAGGGAAGAGATGTGATTCTTAGAAAGATCTCTGTGGAACAAAACATCAAATTGACTAAAAGACCAGACCATATAGTATATCTATATATATATAAAACACACTTTTGATGCTGTAAATACATTGCAGGCTTTAGAATTACAAGGACTGCAGTGCTTGGAAATGAAGTACCTATAAATGGGATAAAAGTGCCTCTGTACCTAACTGTGATTTTTTGGTGTACTGTTACATGCCTAGCAAATACATATTTCTGTGGTTTTACTGTCATATGAGGGCAGCTACAGAAAGGCCTGCAATGAAAACAAGTTTGACACCCCCTTTCCTAAAGTTGTATAATTACCGTATTTTCCGGACTATAAGGGGCACCTTCAATGAATGGCCCATTTTGAAACGTTGTCCTTATATAAGGCGCACCATTAATGCATCATGTCAGATTTTTAATCCAAATCAAATCATTCTTCATTTTATCTTTTTTATTTCAACTTCAGACGCAACAAATGACTTTATAATCACAAAATATTGATCCATAGTCTTTTTGATTCATGATTCATAGTCTTCAGCGGGCCACTTATGATTGATTTCATGACACAATGCTTCGGGCCAGTTTAAATTTAGGCTTTTGAAAAAATTCTAGGTTTTTAAGTGCGCCTTATAGTCCGGAAAATACGGTATACAAAAGTTTGTGGCTCTGTTCGATCATCATGTGAGCGAACATGCGTGTGTTACTCGATGAATGTATGGCGGGTCTCGAGAGAGATAGCAGCTGCTTCTTTGTGTTACATTTGTGTGAGAATTTTCTCATTACTCTTTTTTTCCCCCTCTTCAATGCAATCGCACTGCCAAGATAAAATTCTATTTTTTATGAAATGATCAACTCACAAGGAATGTGATGCTGCCTTAATCAGGAATTTGATGATCCATCATCCCTCCAATAGCATGTTCCATTATGTTGTTCCATTAAACTGATTACATTCATTTTAGTCAATATTTTACATTCCAAAACATTGTCTTTGCATTTTACCACATTGTATGAAAACGTCATGGCACCAACACATTTCAGTGTTCATCCTGGTGGTAAATTGATCATGACAAAAGGAAGTGAAAAGAGCCGAATCTTTGCCAACACAAACAAGGTGGGCTGGTGTGGAACACACTTGGGTGATTTCAGCTTCATTGAGGCTTCACAGTACTGGCTGAGCTGCACGTGAGGTCGGTGAAACAAAGGGGGAAGAATAAATCGAGCGAGCCCGAGGTTGCGAGAGGACAGTGCCATTGCAAGACGACGGCTTCAAGTTACATAATGAACTAATAAAGAGCACATTGTGCCTAGCATGTTGCACCCTCATTATGTGCACAGTAGACACTAATATCACCTCAGGGGGTATTAAAACAACCTGCAAATGAGACTTTGAGTGTATGGGAACGCACCTCTTGCTCACTCTCTTTCTAGTGTGTGTGAACCGAGAAGGACGCCCATTCCCAAAAGGAAACATCTGAACATTCCAGACTAGCTGTGTAAGAAAGATGGAGAGCAAGAGCCTTCTTCCTCTGCTAAAGTCATCAGCCCGATAAAACGAAGGAGCAGCGCAAAGACGCTTGATCTATGAGCTGATGCTTAACACATTGGGCTGACACCTCGCCTGCTCTCCACGGCAGGTGTGTGCGTTCAAGTCGGCTCCGATTCAGAAACGATCGGACTTCTTTTTAGTGGGAAGATAGCTTGGATGAGACATGAAGGGAGTTTGTCACGGCCATATAGATTGACCTTCAGCATATCTATAGCAACAGGCTCCTGTTCTCTCTGCTACCTTTGGTCACACGTGGTTTTAATTCAGTGCTTCTCAATTATTTTCTGTTACGCCCCCCCCTAGCAAGAAGAAAACTATTGGCGCCCCCCCCCCTCCCCAACGTGACTTTCCTAACTTGTCTTGTAAGTCGTAAAATGTTGCACTGTCGCAAACGTCATAGAAGTAACAATGAGAGCGCCACTGCCCCCTGCTGGGAAGATGCGCAATTACACTTTATTCTAGTACTGCAAAAAAAAAGCCTGTTCCCCAGGGTCACACGCGCCCCCCCAGGTATAGCACGGCGCCCCCCAAGGGGGGCGCGCCCCACTATTTGAGAAGCACTGTTTTAATTAGACGTGCGCACGGGGCAAAGGCACACTCGAGCTATAGTGCTGCTCGCAAACACCCGCAGCACACATATGGTTCTGTTTTACGAACGGTGTGGCCAATGATCTAACCACTCCTTATATGGCCTGTCTGGTGCCACTTATTCTGTGCTGGTGGATAGAAGCACACACACTGGATAGAATATGAATAGAGGAAAAGATATGTGTCCTCAGAACAGATGAGAATTCCCCCCGGTGATATTAATGGAGGTTTAAATGACAGAGATTAAATAGAAGCAGTCTTGAATACGTGCAGCAGGTCTGGTCACATAAGAGATCGGATTTTCTGCATCGGGGTGGCGGAGTGGTCAAAGTCTCTAAGAGTGGAGAGCAGCGCTCCACTAACCCACTAAACACAGACTGCTCTGTGGTCACTTTCATCCATCCTTCCCTTCTGCTGCTGCCTCACCCTGTCTTTCGGGCCTCCTTGTTTTTCCGTGTTCCCGCTTCTGGGTGAATGTGACATTCAAAGGATGATGGCGTTAAAAGAGACGAGTAACCAGGTGTTAAGAGATGCAGCGGATGAGTAAATGTGGAGATGAGGAGGCCAAATTGTACAAAGTAGGCATTTTTTTGTCTTATTGTTCACACCCCTGCTTTTTTATTTATTTTCTATTTTGAAAACAAATCTATTTTATGGTTTGAATTTCATTACAGGCTCAGCAATTTGTGGATTAGTCAACAACTAATTGATTATCAAACTAATCGATAACTATTTTTGAGGATTGATTAATTGTCACAGACCTTGTTTGGTTTAAAATTGTCCACATACTTGTAACTTCAGCCTCTCAACAGTAACTAATCTCGTGAACATCTACTTCTACTTTGTAAAACAATGATCAAGATTTTTCTATATTTTTGGACATTGCAGATCAAATCGGAAAATTCATCTTTATTTGTGCTTGAATTGAAGTCATATTTTGAATTAAGTGATGGAAACTAAAATTTTTTTTTAGCCAATTAATCAACTCATCCTACCATAAAAACAATCAAAAGTTTAATATACATAATATTTATTTGTTTCAGTTTTGCTTTCAACAATAAATAGCAATTTCTTGAATTAAGAATTCAAAAGTCCCTCATGATTGGCTCCAGCTCAAATGAGGTCAGATCTGCTGAGCGTTATGAGACTTCAGTGCGGGTTTTTTTTTTTTTTTTATACTTCTCATTCATATACAATTTCCAAGGGAGGGCATTTGAGTTCTAGAGCACTCGTCTGCATGAGGAGGACATTGATTGAAGACGTTTGGTCTGAAACGTCTTAATGTTTAATTCAACGGCCCGGTTGGGTCACAAACACTCTCCACTCCTCTCCAGAACATTCTGTCCATTTTTCCAGCTGCTGCTGTCTGCATTGTCTGGTATCCAGCTGGAATACATTGGGCAGCTGTGTGCAGCGGTTTAACACACTCACTCAAATAAAGCCTTACACGCGCGCATGCACATACACAGACACACACACGCATAATGACCATGTCGTCAACGCGTGCAGGAAGAATGAAAAAAACTGCACCACAGTCATGTGCTCATTGGACACTGTTTCTGGTAAATGAAATTGTGTCAGGCTGTTCCATAATCATTTAGTATTGCATATAAAAATGTTTAGGAATACAGTGCTTCTGGTGAGAGAAAAAAAAATGCAAACATTCTTCTACAATATTTATTATATTTTGTTCTTAAATTTTTGTGGCAAACATTTGAATGCAATTATCCAAGAACTTCATTTATTATTGATTTTTTTTAAACAAATGTTCACTAAGTGAGTCCTTGGTCACACAGCTTGCATCAAAATGGTATTTTATTGCCAAGAAAAGAAGGAAAATTCAAATTGAAGGCCTCAGTCATCAGATGATCAATTTTTATCAAATACTAAGAGACAAAACGCCTTCAGAGTGAACAGCAATATCAGCAATGAAAGCAGTGCAAACCACATTTTACACCGAAAGTAAAAACATTGATGAAGACATAACAATAGTCTGATGAATCCACTGCAACTGAAAATTGAACAATTTTACACTTCAAGCAAAACCGGCTTTACTTTGCTCCCCTTGCCAATTCCTAAGATATGAGATCTGTACAGTGACAGAGAACACTGTACAATATATTGACATGGAGATCAATTAAATGATTTGAATTAGGAAGCAAAAGAAAGCTGTATAGCCACCAGTTGCACTTTACACATCCTTTTGAATTGGTATTTAGTTTCTATTGTACCGTAATTTTCAGACTATAAGTCGCGTTTCTTTTCATAGTTTGGGTGGGGGGGCGACTTATACTCAGGAGCGACTTATATACATATATATGGGGGGGAGGGTCACTTTTTTGGGCATTTTATGGCTGGAGCGACTTAGACTTCGGTGCGACTTATAGTCCGAAAATTACGGTAATAGTGTATTTTTATTTTGACATATGTGGCATGGATTTTGAAACATGACATTTTGTCCACATCGCTCAGCCCTAGTGTCAGCCATCATCTTTCGTAATTTGTGCCCTGAGATTGACTGGCCACCAGTCCAAAGTGTAGTCTGCCCTTCCAAATTGTGCTCCCCGTCACCCTGATCAGAACAAGCCTTACAAAATTGATGGATGAAGGTAGAAAAGCTACCGCAATATGTTTCTAATACCGTACTCAGCTTTAACACGGGCACAAAATACTGGAAGCAATTTTAGCCTCATTCATAAACATAGAGTGAGTGATTGACGGTTGATTTCCAGGTCTTATATAAGTAAAAAATAAAATAGATGTTAATAGGGCCATGCCATGCATTACTTGTTTTCTCTCAAATGTCTGCACTTCTCTGATTGATGTCATAAAGGACTCATGCCATGGTAAAAACCTCCCTTGCACACAGTCAATGTGTTCAATACTTGTGTGTGAAAGCACACATGCACTAGTGCGTGTGTGTGTGCAGAGGCGATTGTAATGATTACTTCATCTGGAAAGGAGGAGGGACAGTGTGTGTCTGTGTGTATGCATCCAGTTGCCATGGCAACCCCACTAAGTGCTCTGGACCGCAGTAGATTTGACAATACAGATGCGCCCAAGGCTATTTTGGTAGACTGGCGCCCATGCCCAAAAATGGGCGTAACTCCATTTTTGTACCAACAGCAGTCTAGTCTACTATGTTTGGGACCACGTTGTGCCTCTGGATGTTCCGATGCACGTAGTTGCCTGCCCCTGACTTGATTATTCCGAATAGTACACTTAATCTTATTATTAGAAAGGCCCGTGTAGATGGACAACCATTCATGTTGACACTGTCACTGCGTGGGATGAACCCATGTTGCCTGCACAGCCACAGATCCAAGCAAGTAAACCACTGTCATCCATAAACCATGTGTGCACGTTTTAAGCATCATTAAACCACGCAAGGTTAAATAAGTCCATTCAAATCACAATGGGCAACAATTTTGCACCTCAATTAAAAGTAATGAAATGCAAGGTCACCAGCCTTTTTGAAAGTGAGAGCTCCTTTTTGGCTATTGATTCATGCTACATGCACATTTCTGACAGAGGTTGCTGGTTCCATTCCGGCCCTCACTGCGTAGAGTTTGCATGGTCTCCCTGTGCCTGCGTGGGTTTTCCTCCCACATTCCAAAAACATGCATTGTAGGACGATTGAGCACTCCAAATTGAGAGTGTGAGTGCGGATGGTTGTTTGTCTCCGTGTGCCCTGCGATTGGCTGGCAACCAGTTCAGGGTGTCCCCTGCCTACTGCCCGAAGACAGCTGGGTTAGGCTCCAGCAGGCCCGCGACAAGCGTTATAGAAAACGGATGGCTGGATTTAAGTTTTGTATCAGATGACCATGGTACAATGAATTGCAATCATTTCATTTGATGCTGCCCGACTGCAAGATGGCAGCAAGATAGGAAAGTTCACAGTCTATTACTTTTACATCTGGTTCATTCCAGTGCCTGTTGAATGAAATCTCTATGTAAGTATATATGCTACAAGTACCTACAAGTTAAATGAGAGCCGTAATTTTCGGACTATAAGTCGCGTTTTTTTTCTTAGTTTGGGTGGGGGGGCGACTTGTACTCAGGAGCGACTTATATACATATATATGTTTTTTTTCACTTTTTGGGGCATTTTATGGCTGGTGCGACTTATACTCCGGTGCGACTTATAGTCCGAAAATTACGGTAGATGGTTTGAAGGGAAATGAATAATTGACAACATATGGCTCGGGTCTGATCAGAACAGAATGTTCTTGCTGCTGCAGCACTAGAGAGCAGCAAGCTGATCCACGCCACAAAGTCCAGTTTCACTTTTCTGGTGACTAACTTTACTCTGAATTACGACAAGTCTAGACATTCATGCATCCTAAAATAATACACGACCTCTATATTCTCAGTCTCAAACACGAGCGCACCCGCGCGCGCGCAAACACGCGCCATGAAGAATTACAAGAAAAAAGTATGCATTATAATTTTATGCAGTTTCACAAAAACTTTAATCTGATGAATCATTGGAATTTCTGCAAAGCCGTCAATTCGGATGATATATTTTGTGTTCATTCTTCACAATCTTTTTTGAGCCAAGGCAAATATTTCACACTAGAAAATATCATGGTAGACCAATAAACAAAGATAAAATAATGAAAATGTCTCAGTTTCTCAATAACGGATTTAGTGCGAAATCCAAGCTCGTTTAATTGTTCACAAAGCTATTACCGTGTGCTGGATGGCAACAACGCAGGTTAAATTAAACCTTTCGCCACCTAGTGGAAATGCATTTATTCTTCTACCTGTCAATATGTCGCTGGCAGTTAGAAACTCACATTATTTGTTGTAAACACAGATAAACAAAAAAAATGAGTCAATAAAGTGAAAGTGGATATACAGTGGCACACATGATGATCTCTTGCAGCGCTTTGGACAGGGACTTATTTTAGTGAAACAGGAAGCAAGACATTCGTTTATAATTAAGGATCATCGTGATTGGTTAATTGGCAGGAGCTATTTTCTATCAACTATCTTTTGTTATATCGGAGATTCTAAGCGAAAATAACAGGAGGAGTGAACTTGTAATGTGGTGTACATCGTGATACTAATTGGAGTAATATCAATTATGATGTTGGTGATTATTTTGGTAGGGATGATGAGGAGGAGGAACGAGATGGAGCTACTGTTAATGATGCAAATTGGTTGTGTCATTTGAGTGATAATTGAATTTTGCTTGCCATGTGAACAATACTGTTGCTGAGCCAATTTCCGAATGGAAACAAGAGCATACTGCAATATAGTGTGGTAAATTAGACTCACAGCACAGTGGTGAGCAGCGGGATCTCTGCCGTTCCGGGGGCCCTCTCCAGGCCGACGTTGGAGCAGTTGACCACGCAGCCCTGCTGGGGCCCCGCAGGCGCGCAGCTGCAGTTAACCGGACAGGGTGTGCAGCTCCTGCCGGCGGCCGTCTGCGAGCCGAGGCTCCACGGCTCCAAACAGCACAGGGCCACCAGCAGGCTGGAGAAGAAGTAGAAGCTGGGCCCGCAGACGCCATGTTTTCGCGTGGTTACAGTCGCTCCATTTCCACAAGGCATAGCTCACTCACATCTCATCGCCTCAGATGGTGGAAGTCCTCGCAGGCTGAGAAGGACCAAAGCAAACACGCTTTTTTTCTTTTCTTTTTTTTTGCCTCGGATTTCATGTGAGGAGAGCCCCAATTTATGAAAGATCTACTTTAGGACGAGATCAACTGCGCTTAGTTCTCCAAAGTTCCCTGCGCTTTGAAAAACTAACGGAGCGTCTCGGAGGAATCTTTCTCTGACGAGAAAGGGAAAAAAAGTTTGGAACTTCCTCTCTCCTCTTCCTCCTCCTCCTTTTTCTACACTGTGCAGTTCCGCAAACCACCGTTGAGAATTAACTGCAACTGGACAGTATTTATTGCATATACAAACAAACAAAATATCCACCAAACAGTACAGTATAAACACTTACAAGTTTAATTCATTCCACGGCCAATCCTTGAACGCAGTTTTTGCATATACGTAGGCCTATTAAATGTCCCCATTGAAATAAATTGAAATGCCATGTAATCCGTTCCAGCTCTAACCATCAACAATGAACCACATTGAAACCATAACAAAGAATAGCAAATTGTTTTTTGTTTTTTTTTTTAAAAAGAAAAAATAAATTGGTTCTATTAGCACTTCATAAGCTCTGCACTGCTGAAGTACGCCTCGGTTCGGTTTTGAAAGCTTCATTGCCTCTTTCTACACCAAGTGTTTGCAGAACTTGCCATGGGCTGTAGTTTCGAGAAGGACTTCTTGGATGCACAAGGATGACAACAGCATTTTTTTCTGTTCCGGGGCTAAAGAAGTACTTGCAAGGAGTATAAAGAAAGAACAAAATGAGCTACTTGTGCAAAAGGATGAGTATTTTATTCCCATCCAAAAGATGAGTGGACCTCCTCTGAGTAACCAGTTTTTCCTTAATCATAAAACATATTGTTTAGTCTTTTTCTGGCCAGGACAGGTCCAGTCTGGGTCGGGTGAAGGTAAAATGAGCTTAGCTTCTGTTTGCTTATGGGGAGGGTCCATGAGTCTGTGCAGGAAAACAGTACTTAGTGAGGCCACTAGATGTGTTATTGTAGGGCTACAGCAGTGCTTCTCAATTATTTTCTGTTACGCCCCCCCCTAGCAAGAAGAAAACTATTCGCGCCCCCCCTCCCCACCGTGACTATCCTAACTTGTCTTGTAAATCGTAAAATGTTGCACTGTCGCAAACGTGACAGAAGTAACAATGAGAGCGCCACTGCCCCCTGCTGTAGTAAACGCGCAATTACACTTTATTCTAGTACTGCCAAAAAAAAAGCCTGTTCCCCAGGGTCACACGCGCCCCCCCAGGAATAGCACCGCGCCCCCCAAGGGGGGCGCGCCCCACTATTTGAGAAGCACTGGCCTAAGTGACTGATTCACAATTTGGTTTTGTCTGATATCAGAGATTAAATAAAGAAAACCAACTGGCTGATTGATTTGTTTTAATTGAGAGGAAAAAAAAACAGCAAAAGCATTTCACTAGCTGACCAGGAGATGGCGACAGCGTGGCATCTGAAGACCATGGATTGTTTGTTCTGCTATAGCCTAGGTGACTGATTCACAATTTGGTTTTGTCTGATAATAGATATTAAATAAAGAAAACCAACTGGCTAATTGATTTGTTTTAATTGAGAGAAAAAAAAACATCAGCAAAAGCATTTCACTAACTGACCAGGAGATGGCGACAGCGCGGCATCTGAAGACCATGGATCGTTCTGCTATGCCGGTTTAAAAAAAAAAAAAAAAAACGTAATCAGCTAGGGGTCAAAGGTCAAAGTTTACGGTTCAAAGTTCACCCAGGGGTCAAAGGTCGGTTCAAAGTTCACGGGGTCATGTGCACATTTTCGATTTTTAACTAGAGTTGAAAGTTCAGGGTTCAAAGGTCACCCAGGGGTCACCACGGGGTCACCACGGGGTCACCGCGGGGTCACCGCGGGTTCAAAGTTCAGGGTTCACTTTTTTTTTTTTTTTTTTTTAGGTTAACCTTTATTTAACCCAGTGCTTCTCAATTATTTTCTGTTACGCCCCCCCCCCCCTAGCAAGAAGAAAACTATTCGCGCCCCCCCTCCCCACCGTGACTATCCTAACTTGTCTTGTAAGTCGTAAAATGTTGCACTGTCGCAAACGTGACAGAAGTAACAATGAGAGCGCCACTGGCCCCTGCTGTAGTAAACGCGCAATTACACTTTATTCTAGTACTGCCAAAAAAAAAAGCCTGTTCCCCAGCGTCACACGCGCCCCCCCAGGAATAGCACCGCGCCCCCCAAGGGGGGCGCGCCCCACTATTTGAGAAGCACTGGGCTACAGGAAGAGGTGGAAGGAGGAGGGCTCCACTGAGGGAGGTAGGGAGGTAGGGAGGGAGGATCTGTCCAAGGATGATGGTGATAAAGTCTGAAGCAAAAGAACTGCAGCATGTTAATTTGTGTTTAAAAAATCATGACTTGAACTCACTGGGACTCCAAAAACAGATGATAGTTGACGGCAGGCCATCTGAAGTCCCTTGAAAATTCCTAGTGAGCCGCTGGAGGGCGCAATTTTGTTTCAGCCTGTGGGTTAATTTCAAAATCAGAAATTAAAGTGCTTTTGGTCGACATACCTGGGCCCAGAGTGACTAACCTGGAGTGCATTATCCCACAGCCTGCTCTTTGGAATATTTCTGGCCACTAATTTGTGCACACTGTCAAGGAATGAATCATACAAGCGTCTCTTGCACTCTCTCCCTCTCTCTCCCTCTGGAGCTCTCTGTCGCCCCCACTTCTCTCCACCTTCTCACATTTAATGTTCTGTACTTGATGTTTGAGACAAAGGTCAGCTTGGATAAACATCAACTATAATTTTCCTCCGTTAATGTTGGTCCATTTGTGGAAAACAATCACAGCATCTTCTCTTAAGTCCTTGTGGTGGAAAATTGCAAAATTATTAAAAGGGTGCCCACAGGACAATAATGTCCCTTGACAGGTCAGTAAGGTCAAACCTTGTGTAGTGTTATGGTTTCGCTCCAGGGGATTGTTGTGGACACAGGCGCAATATTAGGAGGCGCTTTCCCCCAACCCACCTGACACAAAGATATTCCAACCCAAAGCATGTGTGCGTGCATGCTTAATGAGTTCGTGACTTAACGGGTGGTTGGCATTCCACTTACCATGGTTCCCTGCAGAGAAGAAATATCAGAAAAAAAAAAAGACCACCAGGGAGTCAGTGCAGGTGGAGGTTATTGTAGATGTGCTGGTTACAGGAGCGTATAAGCATATTGATGTATCTGTTTTGTCTGTAGCTGTTGATCGAACCTATTTTTGTGTGTGCGTGTGCGTGTGTGCGCCTGCAGAGAGAAAAGAAGCCTGTTTGTTTGATACACGTATTCACATGACGGACATGGACAGATTTCATATTGAGCTTACATTACTGAAAACAAATTCTTTAGGTAAGGGGGAAAACAAATATTAGGTGGGCTATATTGTGTAAAATAACCCATTTTTGCTATGCTGTAATATGTCATATAATTAGTCATGATACATGATACAGGACCTTTAGATCACATGATGGATGAGTGTTTTGAACATCTGCTTCTCAGTTATGAGGTTGGGGAAAGCGAAAGGCTTTTTCATGTGGACTCTGCATGTTTTTCCGTGCTTTTGAAATTACTGGTATGTAGACTGGTCTGTGCATGAGATTGGCACACGCAAAAGGCGTTTATCCAGGTAAACTGCAAGAGCTCCCCTTGCGGATGATGTCATCGGCAATGCGTGTGACGTGAGCAATTGGAGACGCCTTGCACAACTGTGCGTCTGTGTGTGACCCCATGGTGCACCCATGGAGGTGCTGTTGAAATGTTTTTAAGGGGTGTTAAGATAAATATGGCATCTTCAGAAATAATGTAAAATAAAAAAAAACTACTAATAATGCGAATAGAAAACTGAGTGATTTTCAAATTGAAATTCTGTGAGGCATGGATTTAGCGTTATTGATTAAATTACAGGATATGAAAATGATCTACTTCTTCTCATATAAATGATCAGGACAACTTAATGTTTGTGATGATTATTTCTATACTTAAATTACAGTTTTTGGTTTTGCCTATATTTTCGTTTTTTTATTTTCACAATTCTGTTGTTCTTGTTCTCCCTACAATTTTGATTAATTTTTCTGTTTTATATTTATTTCGGGGAGGATTAACTTGTGCCTTCCCTCTACTCACAGTTAAAATCCATAATTCAAGCTTTCTCGTGCGTAAAAGTCGAGCGTGACACTGACTGACTATTGACGCACAGCTGGAGCACTCCCATCACATTTGCCGAGAAGTGAAGAGACAGTGGCTCGCGATCTTTTAAGAAAATCCTACGTTTTTGCTTCCAGGAGGATACTCAACACCTTCCATTTATGTAATGTGACCGTGGCGCACGCGCATATTGAGTCGCGTTGGAGGGCTTTCCATGCAGGCTCCGATTTGCGCACGTATTACAGAACCACCTCGCGCACTCAACCGTCTCAATTAAGGTGATATAAAGTCGGCATCAAACCAGAGAATTTATGGACTCGATTATGGAACAAGAGGATGTGCTCAATTGTTCTTTGGCAACTTCTGCCCTCGCCAATGGCTCCAGCAAATTGACACAGGGTGTCCCCTTCCAGGGGAGCAGCGCGCTGCTGACAGCGATCATCTACATCACAGTCTTCATGGTAGGTTTGGCCGGCAACAGTCTGGCCATCTACGTGGTGCTCCGCTATGCCAACATGAAAACGGTGACCAACATCTACATCCTCAACTTGGCTATCGCCGACGAGCTCTACATCATCGGGCTGCCTTTCCTCACGACGCAAAATGTGCTCTCCTACTGGCCCTTCGGATCCTTCCTGTGTCGGCTCGTCATGACCGCGGACTCCATGAACCAGTTCACGTCGATTTTCTGCCTCACTGTCATGTCTGTTGACCGCTACCTGGCCGTGGTGCACCCGATCCGGGGCACCAAGTGGAGGCACCCACGCGTGGCCAAGATGGTGAGCGCAACAGTGTGGGCTGTTTCTTTTGTGGTGGTCCTGCCTGTGGTCATCTTCTCTGATGTGCAGGTACGTATTGCTCGTCCTACAGTTCATGGGTCATTCCTGGACGAGAGGATCTTTTTTGTTCCCTCATCCCCAAGAGATCAAAAAATGCACAAACATGTACTTGTGTATTGTTTTGTCCTACTTAGTAAACAAAACAAAAAAAGTAAACCGTAAACCTGTCTCAGCTTTTGTGCAATGTGTTAGCATCAAAATAAAATGGAATGAATGTTGGTTCCAATAAACATGAATAAAGTTTAGCACTTGGAACAGTGGATATAGGCAATCCAATATAATGCAAAAATTATAATGTTGGTTGAATAGAAATTGCAAAACATTGTATCCTAATTTTATTTGCATTTTACACAACCTACTGGAATTGGGTTTTGTTGTATATTCTTTATAATAATGAAATTTCGAATTTAACTGCGTGTAAAATGAAACGGATGATCTCTTATTCCTCTTGCCTGTGTATGCCAAAGTTCATGTCATGTTCAGTAACTGGTTCTATAATGTCGCTTTAGGACACATTTAACTCGTGCAACATGATCTGGCCTGAGCCAACAGACGTGTGGTCAACAGCCTTTATTCTCTACACCGCCATAGTAGGCTTCTTTGGACCCCTGCTCATCATCTGCCTCTGCTACCTCCTTATAGTAATCAAGGTGTGTTTGTTTGTGTCTGCACGTGTGTGTGTGTTCATACCATCCCTACATGTCTTTATTTTCCTGCAGGTGAAATCCTCCAGCGTGCGGGTGGGCTTCACCTCACGGCGGCGTTCTGAGCGTAAGGTGACGCGGATGGTGGTGGTTATCGTGGTGGTTTTTGTCCTCTGCTGGCTGCCGTTCTTCATCATCAACATCATCAACGTCATGGTCATCATCCCTGAGTCCAGTGCCACCGCTGGAATATACTTCTTTGCCGTCATCCTGTCATATGCCAACTCCTGCGCCAACCCTCTGCTCTATGGTTTCCTCTGTGACAACTTCAAGCAGAGCTTCAGAAAAGTATATTGCTTAACTATTCTTAGCTAAACTTTATTCTCTGTAGTAGACCCTCGATATAGAACGCTATCCTAAAGTGTTTCTTTTCTTAGGGAGTCTTTGAGCCATGCTTTGTTTTTTTCCTCACCCAGGACATGTTTGACCTGGGTGACCTTACCAGGATAACTGACACACAAACGCTTCCACCACAATTATTGAATCGATTCAATCTTTTTTTTTGTTTATCATTAATTTTTAGAAATAAATTGGGGATTTGATGCTGAACGAGTGTGGGTTGTTTTTAGAATTGATCATCTGTGTGAAGTACAATATCTTGTTTCACTGGATTTAGTATAAGCAGATAAATACCAAGTCTTCTTTTGTGTTTTTTAGGCATCTCTAAGTACAGCACCTGTTTGGAGTCATTAACACTATTGTGGTGGTTGTGCAGGTGTTGTGTGTGAAGAGGTTGAGTTGCAAGGACCATGGTGTGGATGACGCCGACCCCAGCGCTCGCCGTAGAGTGAGGTCAATGCCAATTGATTGTGCTCCTTACTCTCCTCCCCATCAGGTGTCTTATCACCCCCAGAGCAGCCAGGTATGTCTGTTTACTTTTTCCACTGGATATATGTGAGTCACAAGCACGCTCGGTCATCTTTGATTACATTTAAAGCCTCTTCTTAAGCTTATTTGGCCATCTTCTTGTGATGTGTCTTTTCCCTCGCTGAAGATCTTTCCTCAGCCTTCAGGCTTCCAGATTTCTCACACAGCTGCTGACTTGCACGCCTGTGACTCTGCATGCAAGCAGTCTACCTCCACAGTCACACAATTCCCCAGGACCATGACAACAATTACAGAAACCCCCATAAACACCCTGGCTGAAATACCGGCTATTTCTACAGTCACGAGAGAATCTGCCGTCTCTTAGGGAATATAGCCTCTCGAAGAGGAGCTTGAGGATGACAGAAGTGTGCGACGTCCATGTGAAAATTGGCAATCGGGAAGCGTCTTGCTGGCCACATAATCTAGGTACCTAAATCACATTGCAATGTGTTGCGGAAAAAAAAGAAGAAGCAATTTTCAGAGCAAACATTGGTAACTTCAACCACATGGGAGAACTATATATATACATATATATATATATAGTATGTATACGTATATGTATACATATATACATACACACACACACACACACATATATAATGTATATATATATATATATATATTTTTTTTTTTTTAAGCTTAAGCTTTGGGAGCTTAAGATCAGGGGATGCTTTGAGTATAATTGTCAATTTCTGTCTATGTGAAGCCCTTTGAGACTGCTTGTGATTTAGGGCTATACAAATAAACTTGACTTGATATTTCATTGTAATATATAATACAGTGAACAAAATGCCACTATTCTAATTTTTCACACACAAAATGAAACAAAAAACATTTGTCTTTTTTTCATTTTCTTTTATATAAGTAAACATGCTTTTCTTTTGCTAACTTTTGTTGAATTGTAATGAATCTAGTGCATTTATTGTTACGTGTCCTTGTGGATAGATTTCTATTTTTGAGCCTTCTGCTTGTTATTTGCCGGAAACGTTTACAGTTGACTATGTGCTTTTTAATGTAATTCATACACAGAAGTGATTCAATGTTCTTCACTCACTTTAGGTTAAGTGTTGTGTAAATGCAGTTCATTTGCCATTTACCATTTACTTCTACATCACGACATCATTTACATGGATATTTTTTCCAGAAGCTGTGATGGAAGTGAATTAAAGGGTTGTAAATTAAGAAAATCAAATGAATGGAAGTGATGTGTTGACCTGACATAAAATTACAAAATTCTCATTTGTGTTATACCTTAGGCTACATAAATAAAGAACATGACAAGTTTACAGTTGTGTATGTTATAGGAAACCAAAACACAATACATTTTTGTGATTGCTCAAACGTCTCAATGTTGTCATTTGATAAGTTGCTTGGGGAAAAAAAACGGTGGTCATAAACCAGGCATTTTGGCATGGTACTGTCATACATGACAACAAATCTACCAAGGAATGCACGCAGACAACCTTAAAATAAACATCCTGCAAGACAAAGTGAAGCGGAACTTGGCTGCCCTGATATGAACCCGCTGAAGGGCTGAGGACATTCTTTTGAAAACACCCATTGGTTCTTATTATGTACGTGTAATTTTATAGAATGGGGTTTTCCATGTCAACCAGTTTTACTTGCTCTATGTGTAAAATAAAACTTGATGCTGTGTTAACGGTCCAAGAGTTTTGCATGCCCGGAGTGATGGGTTAAATCATTACCAATCAACTCTTCAGCCCTTTTGCCATCTGGTGAGTAGTAAGCTTGAAGATCTCTCATCACTATCCTCTAAGACTCTAAATTGTCCATTGATGTGAATGACTGTTTTTCTACTTGGCAATCACTCCAGGTTGTAAACATATATAGCGTTGTGACTTCCTCCGGTCAGAAGGCGTCACCACACCAGCAACTCAAATGAGAAAAAGACACTGCTAAGGCCAAAGGTATTTTTCTGCTTTTAGAAGAAGGGACATGATATTGTCTTGAACGTGATATTTTGTTGCCTGAATCTATGAAGCAATCAATGCAATCAAACAATAACTCTAAATGACATTTGTGCACTTGCTGACAGTATTTTGGATCAATTCTATGAGGAAACTGCTCCAACAATCTCAGGTTTATTCTTTCAGCTCCTTCCACAGGTGTTTAGTAGGATTTGGACTGTTTACTAGTACAATTTAATTTAACCAATTTACCACTCTTGATGGAATTTTAAAATATATATTTGATATATACTATTTTGTTTCTGTGCAAATAAATAAATAAATAGATAGATAGATAGATAGATAGATAGATAGATAGATAGATAGATAGATAGATAGATAGATAGATAGATAGATAGATAGATAGATAGATAGATAGATAGATAGATAGATAGATAGATAGATAGATAGATAGATAGATAGATAGATAGATAGATAGATAGATAGATAGATAGATAGATAGATAGATAGATAGATAGATAGATAGATAGATAGATAGATAGATAGATAGATAGATAGATAGATAGATAGATAGATAGATAGATAGATAGATAGATAGATAGATAGATAGATAGATAGATAGATAGATAGATAGATAGATAGATAGATAGATAGATAGATAGATAGATAGATAGATAGATAGATAGATAGATAGATAGATAGATAGATAGATAGATAGATAGATAGATAGATAGATAGATAGATAGATAGATAGATAGATAGATAGATAGATAGATAGATAGATAGATAGATAGATAGATAGATAGATAGATAGATAGATAGATAGATAGATAGATAGATAGATAGATAGATAGATAGATAGATAGATAGATAGATAGATAGATAGATAGATAGATAGATAGATAGATAGATAGATAGATAGATAGATAGATAGATAGATAGATAGATAGATAGATAGATAGATAGATAGATAGATAGATAGATAGATAGATAAATAAATAGAGGAGATACAACAGAAGTGACAGGAATGACATTTTGTACAGTATAGCACAGTAGAGCCTTCTGGTGTCTTATAATGGATATTGGGATTCTTGGCTGACTGCTTCTACCGAGTGGCCAGTACATGACATTGCAAGTGACTACTAGATCGCTTAGACTCCAGCAAAGGTAAACCAATTTAGTCAATGAGCCATATAGACTTGAACTTGTGCAAGTATTATGAGGTCTGTTCTCAGAAAAAGATATAGTGTATAAATCATTTTAAATATAAGGAAAAACAATATTGAAGAAGTAATTTCCTCCTAAACCTAATCACTGCTTGGAGCAGTGCTCATCAAAATGAGTCTTTAACATATTTGTGGAATAATGTTGTCAATGTTGTTACTGGTTTTCCACCTGGAACTCTGCCATTGCTGTCACTTTTACCCAGTCTCGGACGAACAAACTCATTTTAAAACGTGATTAATGTAAATTCAGGAGTTAAAAGGTGGGGCAAAGTTTTTTTCTATATTGCGCCTGGGTAGTTTTGAATTTTTTTTTAAATGAAATCCTAATTTAAAAAGTGCATTTATGTTTATCTTTGTTTGATATTCACATTTGTTTGATTGTGTTTTTAAAGTGGAGGAACTGCAAAAAAAAATAAAGTGCAAGTGAGCAATTGTGCTCACTGTACATGTCGACTATTGGATAATTGTGAGGGATAACGGAGGGATTATGGGATGGACCATAATCGACTAGGTTCTATTGGATGGATTTAAGTGATGACTGGATTAGCCAGATTAGAGATAATGTGCTATGAGTCAGCACTTGCATATCTTGTCTCCGTTTAGCATGAGTGGTCCTTATGTCTCTGTGGACAGATTCAACTCACAAATGATACAGTTACATTGGAAACTAACAATTAGACTGTGACGGTTTCGGGCAGTGTTTCCTAATTTTTATTGAGCCATCAGCAAAGGCACATTTTTTTTACTAGAATAATATTGAAGATGCCAGTTTAAAAAATGGCTAACAGCCAAAGATTTACATGTCACAAAAGGTATGTACAGAACACTATCGCAGTAGAGACAAGGCACTCAAACGATACAATTGCTGAGAATTTTGGTTTAGGGGACAGAATCCCATAATAACTTACTGTATTCAACTATGGACTTTGAGGATGGCTGTAATTGATACAAAATCAAATTTGTGTATCAAGGAAATGGGTTGGAAATATTAATGGGTAAAAATATTAAAGTCGTGAGCCCCAATTGACCTCAAAGTCTTTCCATATTAGTAGGGTGGGTAAGGTGTAACCGCAGCTTCCAGACAAAAAACACATCTCACTGTGGATAGACAATTGCCGAATGGATTTTCATGCAATTTTATCCTAAGGTTCATGTTTCCCTTTGAATGAGTTATTGAGTAATCATATACAGTGGTAACTCATCATTAGCAAATTATTCACGGGATTAGATCAAGAAAAATGACATTCTACTAGTGTAAAATAAGATTTCTATGCAAATAGTTTCCTTGGTCTAAGATATCGATCAAGATGCAGTCTGATAGCTCCAGTATCCATTGTCCTCTGAATCCAAAGCCAATTGAAGTAGCAGTCAAGATAATATGGACCCTCTTCCATATACATCTTTATCTGTGTAGTTACGCTAAATACTTAGCTAGTAGCTGGATGATCTACTGATCTTCTTTCCTTACATGCATTTGTATGTCCCAGAGTTTATTTGTGTACCACAAGCCATCTTTGGCTTCTCTAATGTCTGACTGTCTATAATCTGTCACCAATGTAGTTGTCTGCCAGCAACAGGTTCGATTGCCAAGTTCCATGCTGATTGTCATGGGCACCCTCAGATCTTGTTCATCTCCAGGGCAGGAGATTAGTCTACCCAAAAGAGAGTCTTGGCTGAATGATAGGCTGTTATGTAACATTTCCTACAAGGAGGGTCACGTGGCCTCAGCGCGTCATCCATCTGCCTTCATCTATCCAAATCCCCTCCTCACTCAGCTAGCAATACTCTTAATGCACACCTGTGACATGAACGTTTTTGCCTATGATTGTTTTGGTCCACCAAAGAGGAAAGTTGAACAGGCAGCAGCTTCCTGTTATGATGATTCATCCCATGAAGTGGGGAAATAAGACAAAGCTTGTGGAAAAAAAAAAACCTTGGGTGTGAAGAGGTGTGCTCATAATTTCCTGGTTGGATGTGCGCACCAGCAGTCCCTGCTTCCCATACGTGGGTGAGCTCCAGCAAAGCTGGGATTGCATCTCTGTTGACACCTCCGCACAGTCAACATGCAGCAGCGAGAGAGAAACATGCAGACACAGTGACTGGGATGAAGACGGCAGTGGTTGCGAGAAAGAGAGACCTCCAGACATGGGCGAGAGAGTGAAAGGGAGCTATTTGAAGAGGTAGAAGTCGTCAAGTGTTATCATTAATTATTTTTTGGAGTGTGGTCAGCGGGACACAATCGAACAAAGCAACTTGAAGGACGTTTTCAAATGCAACATGGAAACTGCGGTTCCTGCAAACCTGAGGATTTGAAATGGGATTATTCATTAGAATCAGTTTAATTCTCCAAACGATGGCACGAAGAATATGACAATCCATTATCAGTAATTAAGATTTGAAGCTGCGATGCCCTCAGAGGTGAGTCAATAATCAAATCATGTGTAATTGTTAGTATGCTTTTTAGAGATAATTTGAGGTTTAAATTAGATTTTTTTTTTTTTTTTCAAAAAAACAGAGGATGTTTAGACTAATTTTCTGGTGTAAATTAGGGTATTTCTTATATTGCAACAGGGCCCAACAAAAAATGCATAATTATCATTTGCATGAGTACATGCGTGCGTGTCTGTGTTTTTATGTTCTTAAGCTCGACTTCTCAAAGCCCAGCGTGCAACGTCAGCCCACGCTGTTTCCCGTTGCCAAGGAAACTATTGCCCAGCGCTAAAATCCGTTCTGTGCTGTGAGAGCATGAGTGTGTTTCCACATAGAAGAATATTCATGTCTGATCTGTGACTGAATTTTTTTAGCAGTGTTCTATAATGTGTCTCCATGATGTGACTTCCTTCCTTCCTTCCCATCTGTCTCACCTAACTAGTTCCTCTCTTGTCTTCAACACCCCTCAAAGATGGCTGTCAACAGTTTCTCCATCTTCCTCCTGCTACTGATGGGTTCTTGCACATCCCATCCATCACCTCCTCCTCCTCCACTGGGATGTAGTGAGCATGTGGAGCCCTCTTACAGAGTGCTGTGTGACCTGGAGTCGGTGTGGGGCGTCGTTTTGGAGGCTGTGGCTTGTAGCGGGGGCCTCACCTCTCTAATCCTCGCCGCGCTCCTTCTCGTCAAGCTTCGCTCTATTTCAGACCCGGCCAGGCGCTCTGGAGTGGGACCCCTTCTCCTGCTCCTGGGTACACTCCTTGGGATATTCCCCATCTCTCTAGCATTCCTTGTGGGAAAGAACCAGGTCCTATGTGTGATTCGCAGAGCCTTCTGGGGCCCCCTCTTCGCCCTTTGCTTCTCAAGCTTGCTCGTCCAGGGCCTGAGGCTCAGGAGGCTGGTGGCTGGGAAGACGAGCCCCTCAGGAAGCACGCTGGCTGCACTGGGCTTGGCGTTGGCCTTGGTTCAGGGCATTATTTCTGCCGAATGGGTCCTTCTCACCGTCGTCAGGGAGGGTCACCCAGCCTGCGAGTATCCACCTTTGGACTTTGCTCTGGCATGCAGCTACACTTTAGGGCTGCTCCTCATAGCCATGGGGCTCTCTCTCGGGGTAGTGCTGTGTGGGGGCGAACTGGTGGTAGAGGCAGCTCGTGAAAGTGCCGAGGATCGAGAAGATGAGAGTGACAAAAGGAGATGGAAATGTAATGCGGTGTGGCTCTTCCTGGCAAGTCTGGCTTCGGCCTTGCTTTGGGTGGCATGGCTTGGCTTTTATCTCTATGGGAGCCAAGCAATGAGGCTCAGAGGGAAAGTAGGGAGGTCAGGAGGAGGAGCGGGAAAGGTGGAGGACCGTCTGCTGGACGAGCCCGCTCTGGCCGTGGCCCTGGTTGTGCAGGGCTGGATCCTTCTGCTGTTCCACGGCATTCCTGAGAGCCACCTGTGTCTCTGGAACCGTTCACAATGCGCCAGGCAAGATTTCTTTGACACCAGTGAGACAACGCCTCCTCCACATTTCAGAGATGAGCTCCAAGCACACTCTCAGCAACCCTTCCAGGAAAACCAGGCCTTCTCTATTGAGGAGCACGGTGCAAGTACGCCCATGTTTTTACACGTGTCTTTTGATAGTGTTTGAATTCGGCCTTTCAGTGGAACTCAAGAGGTCACACTTTTGACATCAAACTGGAGAAGCTCACAGCTGGAAATGTACAGTTGCTAGGCAACCAGCAACGCAAATCGTCTGGGCTTTTTCTCCATTTAATATCATATGAATGAATGTAAAATTAAGAAAAAGCAAAACTTCTATCGAGTGAATTAATCAAAAGAAGTCTGACTCACGATATGAAGCCCCACCCACTCTTCACGAGTGCAGCTTCTATTATGTAACATGCTCATCCTCATCTACAATAGAGAGGGAGACTCTAAAAGAGCTTACCAAAATAGTACAAAAGAGAACCACAAGAATTAATAATCATACAAAATCTTGCGATGTAGGGTTATTTTCTGTAGAATGTGTACATTTAGACTCACAACATTGCTAAATTATCATTTTACAGTACTTGCTGATCTCACACATCCTTTCACAGAAGCAAGATGGCTGTGGAATAATGGCATCATAAATGAATATGAGTAATAACATAAAGAACCTTAAAATTCATATTTACTGTAGTAAACGTACATGGACCAATCGCAAGAGAGAACTTGCTAAATGTAATGAAGCACAAGCAGTGTATGTATTTTTAGACTTCAAAGTCATTTTGGGCAAGAAAAATGCCACATTGATTGTAAAAGCAAAAAATGCTCTTACCAATTTCACCGACTTTACTTTGCTTGATCATTCAGCTCTTCGAAGTGGAAACTATCACCAGAGCGGTCACGGCAGCGTTCGCCCTGGCATCGCCTTCAGAGGTCACGTATACCAACCGACTGAAATGGCTCTTGTTATGAATGGCGGCACGGTAAGTGTGTCTCTCAAAATATGTCACTCGTCAAAAATCAGTAGTTTCAGAAGACCAACTTGATTTTCACCTTCATATAGATGCCCACGGCCCCTATTAACTACACTGGAAGACGACTGTGGTAAAGTGGTCATGGGACGTGAGCTTCTGTATCACTATGTTGCTTAATCCCCTGATTCCTGACGAGGAGTAATCATTCCAAAAAGACATAAGCTATCATCCAGGATGGACTGACAACAGCTCAACACATTTCATGTTCCTGCATAATTGTTTGAATTCTGCATTTTGAAAGCCATCGTTGAAAGGTTGTGTCACTTTCCTCAAATAAAAGGAATGGAAATGACAGTGACAGTACGGATGAGGACATTTTGCTGGTCTCAATACCAGTTACAGTGATTTAATATTAGCGATGCACAGATGTTTGTAATATGTAAATACGATAACAGCAAATGTTTCAGGTGGACCGATAATGCGTGGGGTTGAGGATTATACAAACCTTCAGGATATGAATTTACAGAATATCCTACAAAAGCTTGCTATGTCTTGTATTTTTCCTGCCATTTGGCTAGTCCATTAGAGTGCTACAGTACAGCGCTTGTTCGTATTGCCCGTAATCTTGCACAAAAAGAAAGTCTGTGGGCAACCTAAAAAGCCATTTACCAATGCACTCAACAGTGAAATCATTAGGTACACTGGTGCACCTTTTACATGCATCATCTATTCAGGACCCAAACAAGAGCTGAGTTTTGATTCTCATATACATTACCCGAGATGTTATAAACACAATTTAGTGCGATGCAGTTTAATTTTACAATAAAACCAAAACAATATGCATATTGTGAAATGAACATGAAGGAATGAGCATTCAAGCTCTTGCAATGGATCTCATTAGTGGTAAGGTCATGGCACCCGAATGAGCCGTCAAAGGTTATCAATTGTCCAAGTTTACTTTGTTTGGCTGAAAATGATGATTCATTAATGCTTTCATATTTTTGGTCCTTTAACACAACAACAAAGATATGAATTACAAACAGAATATTTGAGTGTTTTACAACATTTTGACCTTTAGTGTTTTACTTTACAATGGAGAGGAATTTCCAAACATAAAATTAGGCAAAAAAATGAATTAACTGATGATCTTAAATACTCTTACTGGCAGAAATGTAATTGGAATTTAGACCTTAACCCAAATATGGACTGCGTGTGAGAGTCTTATTGAAATTGCTGGCAGTGATTGTCCACGGTAACGTAACAACTGGACAACCAGTGGTCATTGTCTCAGGAGTTTAATGGGTTGAATGATCACAACGTTATTGAGCGGAAGGTCGGCGCAATTTTCAGCGACTCCATATGCATCATTGGCTCATATTTTGAGAAATCAAGAGTATCGGTAAACTTCTGACAGTTTCACAATTGGTAAATCAATTGGTGAATAAAGTGCAAGTGTACCTAATGATGTAACCAATGAGTGTAAATATATGTGATACAGTACAAGGTTTAAGATATCTTGGAAGCTGTATTTTGCACTTTATGAGAGTTAATATGATCTTTGTGTGGTAATATTTGGGAATAGGTCAACTATTTTGATATTTTGTCAATATGATTTTATTTTGTTTTTTTTCTAAGATTTTGATGTCAATATTCAATAAATGAATAAAACAAACACCGTATGGCCAGGTGTCAAAAGATCCTATCAATAATGTAGACGAGAGGTTATTAAATCATCTGTTTGTCATCTGGCCATCAGTTTTGGTATATTTTGTACTGTGATGTGTGATTGTCACCAAATTGTTATGTATGACAGTGTTGCTGTGAAATAGGGCAATGTGGTTCCTACTAAATTGTTCCAGTTTGAACGTGAATAATATAAAACATTAAAAAAAAAATCTTGTTTGCAAATGCATTTAGTTTTCAGGCAATATAGTCTGTGTGATACTGGCATAATACTACGGTGCAATTTATGACTCAAAATGTTCACTATTGCTGTGGGTATTCAAATTCTAATCAAGTGGTCCATTTTGCACTAAATCTGATTTTCTGAGTAAGGAACTAGTGTAAGGTTTCTGCAATGTGGCTTTTGTTAGTGAGAATTATGCTACAATTTTGTGTACTGCAAATATCAACTTGACATTTTACATTATTATTTAATATTTTAATATGAATGACTTTCAATCAAGTAAGTCTTAGATTGTGAAAAGCACTGGTATTGACCTTTTAATGATTTTATGGCAACTGCACTGTCACTGTTTTAAGGCAGCATCATATGAATGTTTGTAATGTAATTTGCACAGAGTGACTAATACATCGTGCACATTTTCTCTTATAAAAGGTCGCCTTCATTTGTCATCAGACTCCTGTCCTAGTATGCATAATTGCACTGTGATAATATCCGTTCGGGTGAGCTGGAGCTTTTCCCAACTCTACTTCGGGCACTGGCGATGTACACCCAAGGGTGGTGGAAAGTCAATTGCAGGGCACACAGTGTGGGAAGAGGTCAGTGTGTCGAAGACCCAATTTTCACACAAGCACAGGGAGAACATGCAAGCTCCACACAGGAAGGCCAGAGTCAAGATTCAAAGTCCAACCATGTCTGCATGGTCCTGCCCAGTCACTCACCAGTTAAGGTGTGCATCATTCCAACACCACTGATGCACCAACACTGGAAAAAGACCATTCATGTTTTGAGCAAAGCAGTAAATAAAATATCAAATAATTTGAATCACCCAACTCAACCACCAAGGGCTTTTTGTAAGATGTTTAGTCTTGCCACATATTTGGCTGTTTAGTGCAATCGTGCAACTTATATAGGCACCTGAGAAAAACCCACTTTAAAATATCGCTCTTTAAAATTAAATTTTAAACGTACATTTTCATTTGATCACTAAGTTAAGTGCAATCGTGCAACTTATAGGCACCTGAGAAACATCTACTTAGCGATATTGCTCTTTACAATTTTCATTTGAATACTAATGTTTGAAATTTTGCTTAAAAGTACAACCTAGCTGTAACTAAACTTTGCCGTTATGCTCATTGCTAAAAACAAACAGAAACGCACCTTAAAATTATACATAATATTATCGCGTTTTTTGTTTTGTTTTAAATAAGATGACTAGCAGTTGCACAAGTTGACTAGCACTAGTTTGATGAACAGCGACAACATTTCCACTGGAAGCAAAGGAAATCACTTCCGGGTCAGAAAAGTCCTGCTCGGCACGTGAATGAATCAAATGTGCAAAGTAAGTAAAACTATTCTAATGGTTGGTGTCTATCTTGCTAACTTATCTACACTATGTTATGCCATTATTTTGTGCACTGTGCTTTAGGAAAAAACATGTAAGTTATGTTGGTGTAGCGTTCTTTCAAGCTTCAAACAACAGTGCAACAAAGCAATCGTAACGTGCAGCCGGTTTGGGTTTATTTTTCGTAATATTTGTGTGTTTGCCTTCCAATAATTGATAGACTAACTTTCTTTCCCTTCGTCCATCAACTTGGACTGCTACGATTCTTCTTTTCAAAATCAAAATAGAGCAGTCGGGAAACAAATATAAAACGAGCTAACCCTGTTTGTTTCATCCATTAATTCATTTCAGAGGGATTCTGAAGAAGTGCTCTTTATTTCCGAATGGATTTTACCTAGACCCAAGCTGACTGTTGTCATTGATCAGGTAATTTATGTTATAATCAGTTAATCTCAAAGTTATTTCCTCATTGGTCAAATTCAGAATTAAAGTGAAATTGCATTTACTGATTGTCTGCTGTATAAGAAGAAAAAGGTGAAAAATAGTGCAAACCATGATTTTAAGTCATTAGTATTAGAGAATTGCTATTTTCATTTTTGCATGAGTAAATAGCTGACAGTATGGCCAGTGTATGAATTAATTTTACATATCAATATTTGTCTCAAGACAGTGTGAATAATTATGGATTGGACTGTATAGAGCTGCAGGATCTTGTCAAATGTGACTGTGGTCTTCATTATATTGAATGTCACTCGTACTCAATTCGGTTGTGTTCCCCAATAGGTGAGGCGACTTGCCCTGCAAAGAGACATTGATCAGGAATCTCTCCCGAAGCAGCTCTCAGAGGTTAGGCACACACACTTATGTGATCGACTTGGTAATGAAATACAACGTATGGAATCTGAATGTATAATCCAATTTTTGTCCACCAGTCTAATGACAGGTCTGCTCTTGTGAAAGGATGTGAGGAGAAGATGAAAATTAAAACAGAGGATGTGATAGATGAGAATGTTGAAAAGTATTCCAAGAAGAAACAAACTTCACCTCAAAAAATGAACGTTTCCACAGTTGATGAGACAGCCCAGTGTGTGGACATGAAAAAGAAACCATTTCAAAAATATGACTCGGTAGTTACAGTCCAGGGGCCTTTAGAAGTAGGCGGTGAGGAAAAACCGAAAAAGAAGACGGAAGTGGTGAATGGTTGTAATATAATAGATGGGAATTGTAATGAAACAAACATAAAGAAAACACAGACCGACATTCAAAAAGGAACCAAGAAAACAAGTAATGACGAAAAGCCCAAAAATAAAACCCTGACTAATCGTGAAAATCATCAAGATGACGAGAAAGTGGCAGAGCAACCTAAAAAACTGAAAAGTGAAATTCATGATGAAAAAGTGGCAAAGAAAGCCAAGAAAGAAAAAAATAAGGTTAATGATGAGAAAGTGGCGAAGAAAGCAAAAAAAGAAAAAAAGAAAATTCTTGACAAAAAAGTGTCAAAGAAAGCCATGAAAGAAAAAAATGAGGTTCATGACAAGAAAATGTCAAAGAAAGCCAGTAAAGAAAAAAATAAAATTCTTGACAAAAAAGCCATGAAAGAAAAAAAAAAAGTTCATGACGAGAAAGTGTCAAAGAAAGGCAGTAAAGAAAAAAATGAGGTTCATGACGAGAAAGTGTCAAAGAAAGGCAGGAAAGAAAAAAAGAAAATTCTTGGCAAAAAAGTGTCAAAGAAAGCCATGAATGAAACAATTGAGGTTCATGACAAGAAAGTGTCAAAGAAACCCAAGAAAGAAAAAAATGAGGTTCATGACAAGAAAGTGTCAAAGAAACCCAAGAAAGAAAAAAATGAGGTTCATGATGAGAAAGTGTCAAAGAAAGCCAGCAAAGAAAAAAATGAGGTTCAGGACGAGAACGTGGTAAAGAAACCCAAGAAAGAAAAAAATGAGGTCCATGATGAGAACGTGGCAAATAAACCCAAGAAAGAAAATAATGAGCTTTGTAATGAGAAAGTGGCAAAGAAACGGAAGAAAGAAAAAAATGAGGTTAATGACGACAACGTGGCAAAAAAACCCAAGAAAGACAAAAATGAGGTTCATGACGAGAAAATGGCAAAGAAACCCAAGAAAGACAAAAAGAAAAACCGCAAGGACAAAAGTGAGTGTAAGGAGAAAAAAGTGAAAGATACGGCGACACAAATTGAACATGAAGAGGTTTGGATGGGGGGAAAAGAAAAGAAGGTACTGAAGAAGCCCAAGCAAGAACCAAATGAGATGTCAGTCGTGAGTGCAGGGGATATTAAACACAAGGCAAAGACGAAAAAGAATGTAGCAGAACAGACTGAAATAAGTATTAAGAAGAAAACCGCTAAATTAAAATTATCAGAGAGTGAAGTGGCCACAGAAACGTCAGAGGGGCTTTGTGAGCTTAAGCCAAAGAAGAAAAAAAAGAAGGATTCTTCACCAGATAAAGAACAACCTGTGGATTCCAGTAAAGCGGCAGCACGGAAGCAAAAAAAAGCCGCAAAGAGTGACGTAGAGGAAGGTGAGACAAAACAAAAAGGAAAAAAAGAAAAGCCCAAGAAGAGAAAACCGTCTGGGCTCGGCACAGATGGAGAAACTGCATCTGTGAAGAAGAAAAAACAAAAAATAGAAGAGCCTAATTGCGAAGAAACGCAACACCAGGAACCAAACAAGAAAAGAAAAAAGAAAAGTCCTGTTAAGAAAGTGCTTGAGGGAGTGTGTCCTGACTCCTGCATAAAGAAGGGAGAGATTCAAAGGAAACCGAAGAAGGTGGAGGAAATTAAAGTCGAATCGGACCATCAATGGGTGAGTGTATCCTTGTGTCATATTGTTGAACATTTTAGCCATGCTTACTAACTTCTGGGGTTTGTGTTCTAGGATGATTTGAGGAGAGTTCCCCAAGTAGACGTCGTCTTCTTGTCAGAGAAGACCGGAAACACTGACGAGTTGACCATCAACCAGGTAAAAAGGAATCATCATGTTTTGCATGGAATTAATTATCACCTTAACTGCCACAACATAACAATTCAAATCTAAAGCTTTTCGGTCTTCATTGCTTTCATGACTTTTGGATGGTCAAATAGTGAATTGTTTAATAGGCTACTGGAAAAATGTTTACTGCGTTCTTTTAATTCTGTCGAGTCTTTTCCATGTTTGTTGATGAAGTGTTCCTCTGCTCTAACACAGGAAAGGCGACAGGCTTTACAAATGGAGGTCGACAAGGCTTCGCACCCTCAAAAAGCGGACCAAGCTTCAGTCAGTGATTCTTCTTTCTTTGGTCTTTAAAGTGCTTTGGTTGCCATGAGCATCAAAGTGCACAACAGTAATGTAAAATGAAAAAAAAAATAGTCGGAGTCAAATTTGACTGCAGATTTTGACAGTATAAATCAAAGCAACTCTGTGTTCTCTGAAGTTCATTTGTGTCGCTTTCTAATTGCTTCTCCAATCTCATTCCAGGGGTTTGGTCAGTGGAGCACCGCCCAGTTTGAAAACTGTCAACAGCAACAGAGGTTTCTCAGGTTGATGGGTGGCTTCAAGAACTTCCAGCCAGCTGCTGTTGCAAGCACGCCAAAGCCAAATATGGCGCTGGACAAAGTCGCACAGGAGCGCTTGCAGCAAGGACTCTGGAGCGAGTTTGAGCGCGCTCACTCACGCAGAATAGACTTTAACAACCAAGGTGCAGGACTTGGCTTTAGCAAATCTCCCCAAAAACAGTTCTTTATTGACATCAACGCATGTCATTCTGTCCGCTTTGATGATTGAGCTTTGTAGATCGTTTAAAGGTGGAGTTTGCAGTTTTCAAGCTAGCAAGGTTTGAATGTTTTGGCAGCGGGCTTCATTTTAACTTTTTTTTAACATTATTTTCTGGATTACCCATTTAACTAATCCGCCCATGCAAATTATGAGCATAGCTCGGGCACACCTTCTTGTCACCTTTTGAGTTTCTGGTAGGCTATTCTTGTCATGGTGGGACAAGGTTTAAAGTGACACGTTCAACAGTAAATTTTAACTCGAGATGGTTTTGTGGTTATAACACTGATTTAAAAACATGCTTTTTTTCCTCTAGCACATGAGGGTTTTTTTCCTTCCAAGTATAAATCTAAAATCTAAGATCACAATCTAAATTTGATCATGCATTGTAATTTCAAGCTAAGACCTTTAAGAAAAAATACCTTTAATTCATCTTCAATCTATTGTTATTATGAAAATGTGCCAGAGAAGAAACTAGGGGATATTCTGAATCAGCCGGAAAAAAAATCATCTGAAAATGCATGCACCATTGATTAGAAGAAACATTGACCAGTGTAGTTCTTAAAATACAATTATAGGTGGAAAATGGGACGAGGTATGATTTTTTTTTTTAAAGATCATTGTGATTTTCTACTGTCACTGTCATTTTATATATAGTTTTAAGATATGGCTTCTTTTTTTTTAAAAACTACAAACTCCAGCTTTAGTATTGTTTTAACTTAACACTGTTTCCATTGCATCAAGCTCTTTACTTTAGGAATCCCTGTAAATAAAGAAATGTTACACAGCTGCTCTCTGTATTTTTCCAGTTGTGAAGGTACAATCAATATTTATTAAAAAAAAAAAAGGGGCAAACCAAGGATAACATTTTCATTATATTTTTTTCTTGCAAACATCTTCAGTTAGCTAGAAGTGTTCTATTTTGTAGGCTCAATGTACTGGAAAACAAGCAATTTAACTGAAATTGATACAAATGGAATCCATGGTGTGTGTGGTGGGGAAAAAATGAGCACCAGAAGATGCAAACTGAATCGTATTAGTTGAGTACAACCTCGCGAAGCTGCTTTTGAATGCAGTTCAGACTTCAGTTTATCATTGGTGCATAACCACCAGAGAAAATGAGAAATGTGCATGTTTACATCGTGTCCGAGCTGGTATTCTGACAAAATGTAAAAGAAATAATATTTTCCCCAAGCAAAACTTAATAATGCTCATTCGGGGAGGCCCCTGAGTCACCCAGAGATGAGGAGGGGGAAGCTGTGTGTTCCTTGTGAAGAAAATCAAGTGTCAAGTTTGTCACGCTTGCAGATACTCTGGCTGGACCCTTGCCACTTTGCGAAACTCTTTGGCACGCGTCTGTGGACACTGCATCTCGCACCAGCTGATCGGAACCATCTGTGCACCTAGTGTACAAGTACGACAAGTATTTTTAGTGTCCCGTGTGGATCCTGCTGTATTTACAAAAAAACAACAAGATAGATACTTACATTATATATATTAAACGCTTTTGTGTACTGGGCATAGAGTCACTAAATATATTAGCCAAAAAAGTAATTTCATAGAGTTTTACCTGCTTCACTGTGGGCAACTACCACGCCAAGTTCATTTTCAGCTGTCGTCAGCAGGTAGTTGGACTGCACATCACCCAGAGAAATCTGTCACAGTTCAGGTCAAGAATACCACAACATGCTATAACGCAATATTTAGCCACAAGCAGATACATTCATTTTGGTACTGCTACTGTTGGTGTGACGGAAGAAGATACAGAGGACACAGTGAGATGGAAACGATTGATCCGCCCTGCATATTCCACAAACAAAATATTGTGTTTCAACTAGTTGGGCTGCACAGAACCTATTCCAAAGAAATTTTCAGGGTTAACTTCCTCTTTAAATAATATGTAATATGCTGAAATACATTCAAAACAAAGGATACCACTTTAGCCAGGACAATGTCGCCAGGTCTGAAACATTTGTACGTCTCCACCTGCAGAGAAGATGGGTCTAAAACACATCGTCTTAAATGGCATGTTTGACGATGTAGTGACTACTCTTTCAAACTAACCTTGTCTTTCTCTGTTGCCCGGACATCTTCTTTTCTGAGGGTTTTGAAAACGAGGAGTAGTTTTTGCATTATACGATGGTGAGGCAGTGAAAAACGGTGATCCTTTGAAGCACACATGAGCTGTACAGTACCTGATTGTTCCTCTGAAGCGGTCCTTCAGGGGCGTGGAGCCGACATAAAGTATGTGGACCTTAGCAAACCTGGGATTGATACTGGTCACCTGGTCAATCCCAAAAAAAAAAGGGCATTTATATTTATCTGTACAAACCAAGTTTATCTGTACAAAATAAAGAATATTGTACCTGTGAGTGGTATGCCTGCTATGCGTGAATTATTGTAGCATCTGCTGTTTACTGTTTATTTAATCACAGGTACCTACTGCAGATCTATTCTCATTTTGTTTGTCGTGACCAATGTTTACATTGTGTATTTACTGTGAAACATCTAGCAATCAAGTCACATTTAATTACCTTGCAAGTAACAATCGCCCCAACATCAGGCAGTAGTTGTGTTTCTGTTTCTCTCACAACAGAGATGACTGGTAACTAAAAAAGAAGACAAGAAACAAATCACAATTAGTGTACAATACTCCACCTTTTAAATTCTTTTGATTCCATCTGTGGTTAAATAGGCCTGATGACATGTCACTGAACAATGCTGTAACACATTCCCACGCAGATGAATGTTTTGGCAGCTTTGTCCGACTGCACACGAGCCATCACAGCCCTCACCTCTTCGCCTTCATTTTTCTTGAGCACGTAGCCTGCTAGCGAGGAGTAAATGTAGCCATGCCGCTTGTATACGCCTGTCCCAGGAGCACAGTCTTCCACACTACAAAGTTTATCACCTGAAGACAAAATGGACACTCTTATTGAAGGAAAACGTACAGATGAGGGTGCACAAAAACTGTATCAGGTCATACATGATTGTATCGAATCAATCTCACGTTAGAGGCTTTTATCAATAGGAATGGTTTTATCTGTGCATTTATTAGTATTATTACTTTAATACACATTTCTCCCTGAACCCAATCAAGGGTTTAAACATAAGACAGAAAGGAATGCTGCTATCCTGCCTGGGGCGATGGGCAGGACTGCTGATGATAAAACCTGCACTGGAAAGTAAAAGTCAACAATCCACACACGGCGATAAGACTAAATTACTCCCTCGTTTAACGTAACATAACGTAGCAATGCTACGAGACACATTCAAATAGTTGCATCAAGGATTTTAATGAGTACCAAAATTAAAACGCGTGGTAGCAACTATTTAGCATGATTTAGCCTTTCAACCGATAGTTTGAGGTTTACCAGAAAATAGTGCCTTTAACAAATACAATCTGTAGAAGATGCCAGACTAATGATTGAATCACAAATGTTTCCGCACACAGGTCCCTGTTTAAATCGAAGCAACACAGGTTAATGTCACCAAATACAAGAAACTCACCAGGAACACACAGCTTCATGGGTGACATGTTTGTGAGAAGAACTGCTTGCAAGGCGATTGGTTGTGACGAAAGGTTTAGGCTGATCCTGATTGGTCAGTTACACTCGGAAAGGGAAAGGCGGACTCCCGGTTCAAGATGGCGAACATCCTGACATATGATTGTTTTACATAGTTACATTCCTAAAATGTTTTTTTCAGAAAACATTAAAAACTTAATCAAATGCTGAATACATTCATTAATATTTAATAAGATTTATATTTTTAAAGATATGAATGAATGAATGTTCAGCTGAACTGCCAAAAATGACATAGTTTACATATTTTCATATGTAACAATATGAAAATAGGTTAAAAATAATTAGAGATTTCTCATCATGAAAAAAAAAAAAAGTATTTTACATTCAAATTAAACATTACAAGCTAGAAATGAAACTGGCATTTCTTGCAAAACTCTGTGATGGAGAGATGTTGGGAAAAAGCACAATCACAAAAAAATATTTTAAACACGTAATAGCTCATCACATTTATTATTCCACAATGTTACAGCAAGGACAAGTGCAAAGTAAATCAACTTGGTCTTTCAACAACAGTGTTACTATATATTGTGGGATAAGAGACATTACTACCAAAGTCCAAGATGCACGTTTCACATACAACTCAAGATCCATTCTTTAAAACTTTGTATCACAAAAAATATAGATGATTCAATTCAAACCTCTGATTATTATTGAGTGAACCATTATTTAGCGCTTGCGTGTGTGCATGAAGTTTGGGATGCTGACAACACTAACAGGCTTGTTGACTAGTTTTTTTTTTATTACTGAACAGCACAGCATTGATCTAAATACCAGCCTAATCATTAATACGAAGTTTACTTTTTTGCTTTACCCTGAGCTGCCACAGCAGCCATGGCTTTCTGCACGGTCTCTTCATCTCCTAGAAACTGCATGGGTCCTATGGGCTTCAGATTTTTGTCCAACTCATAGACAACAGGAATACCAGTAGGAAGGTTCAGCTCCATGATGGCCTCTTCAGACATACCTGCAATACATAGTCGCATCATTTGTGATTGTTATTGCTTCTCTGCTTTTGAGCACCACCATAATTAGCAAATTGCACGGACCAAGTTATCCTTTTGATTCTGTTAGCCTGCACAAAGAGCTTGGAAATCCTTACCCTCAAGGTGCTTGACAATGCCACGGAGACTGTTGCCATGGGCAGCAATCAGCACCCGCTTCCCTTCTTTGATCTGTGGAGCTATCTCATCATTCCAAAAAGGAAGAGCCCTAGCAATGGTGTCCTTCAGACTTTCACAAGTTGGAAGCTGGTCCTCTGTCAGATCAGCATAACGCCGGTCCTACAACAACATCAATATTTAGATGCAGGACACACATAGACAACCATCCAAGCTCACAATCACACCTACAGATAATTCGGAGTGGTCAATTGGCCTACCAGGCATGTTTTTTGAATGTGGGGGGAAACTGGAATACCTGGAGGAAACCCACACAGGCACGAGGAGCACATGCAAACTGCACACAGGAAAGCTGAAGCAAGAATCCAACCCTGCACCTCTGGACTGTGAGGCGGACATGTGAACCAGTGCTACACTGTGCCGCCCATAACTAAAACACCATTACCATTTCTAGACTCATTTATTGGCTTTTCTTTGACTTGAATATTATATCATATTGTTTAGTAGGTGCTGGTTAAAAACGGACCTTAATTTACAGTATTTTATACATCCCACTTGACGTCGCGTAAAAAGGAAAGCGTATTGCCAGATTATCTGTTGTGGCTCTAACGGTGACTATTTTTCAGTATCTCTATGCAAAAGAGGGTAGTTAAATGTTTTTTTTTTCGAGACTAACCTTGCTTATGGTCTGATAGAAGTCATGGCCTTCATCCATGGGTGGAGGAGGGATGTCAAAAGAGCGCCTCCAAATCTTCACCTGGGCCTCTCCGTGTTTAGCTGCCGTTTCAGCCTTGTTCAGGCCAGTCAGACCACCGTAATGGCGTTCGTTGAGGCGCCATGTCCTGTGCACAGGCAGCCACATCTGGTCGATGCTGTCCAGAACATACCACAGAGTACGGACGGCTCGCTTAAGTACGGAGGTGTAGCAAATATCAAACTCATAGCCAGCATCTGAGGAGAGACGGACAAAAAGACAACAATCGGTTTCAATTCGTCTTGCTCCTGGACAATGATGTGTACATCTGGTTAGTTAGTACAAATGTCATTCATTGGTTTGATAATCCAAGGTGTACCCAGCCTCTCACTGGGCTCCAGCAGACCAGTGACACTAGTAAGGATGTGTTACAGAGAATGGATCGATAGCACAATTAGCCAAGATATTTCTTGATTACTCTTTTTTTAAGGTGTAGGCATACTGTTTAAAATTTTGTACATCTTATACTGCAGATATAATATCGATCACACATATATACTTATTTCTGTAAAATTGTAACACAAAAATGTAAATTATTTACTGTCATGCAACACAGTTGTCACCCATTACATGCTTCTCAATTCTGTCATTCTGGGCTCACAACCTTTTTCCCCCATCCGGCCCAGTTGCATAAGCGCAGGCTTGCAGCGCTCTAATCCAATGACCGACAGAATGGCCGACAGGCCGTGACTTGATTGTACCTTTCAAAGCTTGTCCTCCTCTCTTTGCCTCCTGCTCCCCTGTCTCGCTCAAGTCGGCGTCAAACCATCCACAGAAGCGATTTTCCTGGTTCCAGCAGCTCTCTCCGTGGCGGATCAGCACCAGTTTGTACGCTGCCATCCCGATGCCGATGTCCTCTGTGTGGTATTTCCGGAAACTTTGGGTCAAGTGACTCCCCTTGAAAAGATGCAGGAGTGAGCCCAGTTTTGGTGGAACTGTGCAGACGGTTGCAGATTAGTGATGATTTTGCTAAGTGAAGTTCTAAAGAGACTGTTGTCGACGTCTGAATTTGACAGCTCTCCAAGGTTCTCTTCTCTCCGTTCTCTTCCTGTCGGCTGTGACCAATCAGAAAGCGAGCTGTGCTTGTAGTGGTGGAGGAGGAGGCAAGAGGAGTATGCAGGATGCGCACAGTCGCACGTCTACACGCCCACTGCAGAGAATACAAACTAGTTGCGTTATATAGAACTACTTTGTATCGTATCATAATACTTAATGCATCCAACCATTATAATCCTATGGATTTTGTTCATTTTCACTGCTGAGCCCAACTTGCTTGGTGACAAGTAAAATATATTTAGTGTTTCACGATCGTCCATGTAGCACACACTAGCGGCATTATTTATTTGAACGCCAAAGTTGAATATGATCAATGTTTTAAGAAGCCCATGTACTTATGTACATATTTATGACTTTTTAATTTTTTTTTTAATTAAAATAGTTTTTATTTCGGAGTTAACGCGAAACTGTTACGATCTCACGTGCCTCCGTGGGCGGTCAGATTCTGTCCAATCAGACCGAGAGACTAGATGACTGACAGTCAAAATCCAATCACCAATTGGTTAATTATCCAAAACACCTAACCGGTTCCGCCCTCTCCCGGAAGCTGACAGTCATCTGATTTTCCTTATTTTTTTTAGCTTCCTGGTTAGCTACTTTACGTCAAAGCAGACAACAAACAGCTGCCCTGCTTTATTTCTCAACCTTTTTCAACTTTTCTTCGTACAACGAACTGTAATAACTTATAGAATTATGGACGAGACGAGTCCGCTTGTCTCTCCGCTACGTGACGCCAATGATTTCAACTACGGTCCCACTGAGCCCCCGAGCCCGCGGGGCACCTTCGGAGGCACACCGGGCTCCGTGGTGCGTATCCCCGCCGGCAGTCCGAGTCGCGACCGGGAGAGACAGCCGCTTCTGGAACGGGATCGTGGTACCCAACCGCGGGATCCGCACCGGAACGAATTCCCGGAGGATCCCGAGTTCAGAGAGATCATCCGCAAGGCCGAGCGAGCCATTGAGGAGGGGATCTACCCAGAGAGGATCTACCAAGGATCCAGTGGTAGCTATTTTGTCAAAGACTCACGCGGGGTAAGATGAAGAACAGCCAGGCCACAGCTGGAAAGGAAGTGTTAGACGCAACGCGAAGGACTTTTTTCCACGTAGTTATTTCTTCTCGGAAGCCTTGGCTGTACCCTATAATGACATGACAAACACATCACCTATACACAAAAACCTGCTATATTATGCTTTGGGAAGGTCATGAAGGCATTGTCTTCATTAAGTGGAATTACTTTGGATCATGACTTTAAATGAATTGATCATTTGTTGTGTCCATGAGCCTACTAAAGACCTTCTACTTAAGAGGTATTCATAGTTGATGTACAGTTGTTCAACTAAAGTAAATAACACGAATAGTATAAAAAACAACAACAGCATACTAGTAATTTCACAACTTATCACGTATGGCTTGTTGGAATCCTACATTGAGCAAAGTCCCATACATGCAATCCAGCTTGACCTGGACAGCAAGGTGAATCATTTCCTCAAGTCTGCAATATGAAATTTTGTGTCTTTTCACAATCAATAGTGTTAATCTTTGATCAACTTTGCTGGAGCCGACCACTAAAAGTGCTAACTCACTTCTTGCATTCCTCCGTATACTCTATGTGCATTTGCGATGTATCCCCAGTGAAAAGCACAAATGTTCACTGGACCTCGTTGTGTTTAGCATGACATCATTTTCTCTGTAAAATATATTTTAGGTCCGGTGCAACTTCAGTTTACTTTTTGAGGTTTGCCACACTGTTACAAATCCTCAACACTGAACTTGTTGTATTCTTATCCCCCAATCCCCGCACAGTCATGGTTTCATTACTCGATGATCAAAGTGCTTAGCAGTCATGTGCCTGGTCTTTTGATGTAATACTACTTTGTCCAAGTTGGATGTTTCAGCAGTGTGTTGGAGTGCTTCCTCGAAGAGTGCCGTGTTAGAGATGCTGCGGAAATCTATTCAATATCATATAGTGGCAAATACATTGTCTTTTATTAGATGCCAGAAGGTAGACTAAACCTCTGTATCCACCTGTTGCCATATGATCGAATGATGTCATGTTGGATGGCAATCTCGGGTTTTGTGTAAGTTCAGGTTCATATTTTTCCTTCAAATTTCAGTTAAAGTTCAAATTTTACATTTTACTGTTTCGTGGTATATAGTGTAGTAAGTACTGTATATAAATGAATGAACAGTTCCATGTGAAATATTGTCATTTTAATTTTCTTTTTCTCATGTCCCTGAACAGAAGATCATTGGCGTGTTCAAACCTAAGAATGAGGAGCCCTATGGCCATCTTAACCCCAAATGGACTAAATGGCTCCAGAAACTATGCTGTCCGTGCTGTTTTGGTCGCGACTGTTTAGTTCTCAACCAGGGCTACCTCTCAGAGGCCGGCGCTAGCCTGGTGGACCAGAAACTGGAGCTCAATATCGTTCCGAGGACCAAGGTAGGTAGACGTGCACGTACACATGTGTAGCAGTGACTGGAGTCGGAACTAAGTTTCATCGCTAAATTTTGTTGTAGGTGGTATACTTGGCGAGTGAAACGTTCAACTACAGCGCTATAGACAGGGTTAAGTCTCGAGGTAAAAGACTTGCCTTAGAGAAAGTACCTAAAGTGGGTCAGCGCTTCCATAGGATTGGACTGCCTCCTAAGGTACGTTGCTTTTTTATTTTATTTTTAAAAAAAAAATCAAGGTGTATTTTTTTTTTATGTGAGTCAAACATGATGGATTTTGTTGATGTTCCTCCAGGTTGGCTCCTTCCAGCTTTTTGTGGACGGATACAAGGATGCAGACTTCTGGCTTCGTAGGTTTGAAGCCGACCCTCTTCCGGAGAACACCAACCGTCAGCTTCAACTGCAGTTCGAACGCCTCGTAGTACTCGATTACATCATCAGGAACACAGGCATGTCACCTGTCACCCACGTGCATGTGTGGTCATATGGCAAAGTCATTCACTGACTCGTTATCACAAGATTTTTTTTTCTTTTTGTTCCATTCCAGACAGGGGAAATGACAACTGGCTTCTCAAATATGACTGCCCTATGGACGCTGCGGGGAACCGGGTGAGCATCCCACTCACAGTCCTCTCTCTGAAATGTTTATTTTATACTGTAAGTGTATATTTGCAATTCCTATGCTTTCTGTCTAATTGTATTGTTACCCACACGATTTCTACAGGAAACAGACTGGGTCGTAGTGAAGGACCCAATAATTAAGCTGGCAGCCATAGATAATGGTCTAGCCTTCCCTCTCAAACATCCTGACTCCTGGAGAGCATGTAAGACCACACCATTGCTTCCACACATCCCTTTCCGTGGTGCTTATTTGTCCGATTTTATGAGTTCAAGGTGTGTTGACTGTCATGAACCTACTTTGTTTATTTTCTAGACCCGTTCTACTGGGCATGGCTTTCCCAAGCCAAAGTTCCTTTCTCCGAGGAAATCCGAGAGCTAGTCGTACCAAAACTCTCAGACCCAAATTTTATCAAAGATCTTGAAGAAGACCTCTATGAACTATTTAAGGTACGGATATTTGATACCGCTCATTCAGACTGCAACAATGCTTGCGTATTTGACTTGTACATGTTGTTCCACAGAAAGACCCTGGTTTTGACCGAGGACAGTTTCACAAGCAGGTCGCTGTCATGAGGGGGCAGGTCAGTCATTCAGCTTACTGCACACCAGAATCAAGCTGCATGCACACACGCCCAACATACTAAATATTAAACATATGGTGAAGTTTGGATAGGCTTAGGTAATTGACCAAATGACCTAGATTTTTATCTTCACCCATTCTCCATTTAAAGATTCTGAACCTGTGCCAAGCCCTAAAGGATGACAAAACACCCCTCCAGTTGGTCCAGATGCCCCCAGTGATCGTCGAAACTGCCAGGGCCCCCCAGAGAGCCAATAGCGAGTCGTACACGCAGAGCTTCCAGAGTCGAAGACCTTTCTTCACCTGGTGGTAGGGAACATGCATTGGGAGGAGGAACGGCAGGAAGCGGGTGAAGAGAGTACAGGTTTGTCTCCTGGAAATCAACTTCATTTCCACCGTCCCCTGGATACTGTAATTACGAAATGTGCGTTTGCTAAAGAGATGAGGCAAAAAGGGGAAGAATTTCACACTGTATCTTCCTTGTTTGCCTGGGTGCCTTGTATGGATGTGAAGAAGTTTGAAATATTCCTTCGTGCAAAGAGACGTCATTCTGTTGGACTCCTCGGGGGACACGTGTGAACGCCCACATGTGCATGCTAATCAGTCAAAAAAAAAGTTGTCTAACTGAAGATGGGAGCTCTCTCGTCAATATTTTCTTCATGCCGCTCTGCCTTTTAACCGTCACCTGCACTCTCCACGTTGTGAAATGGACCGCACTGGCATGGCCTATTTTAAAGTTTAGGAAATGAAAACACGGTGTACGCCAACACGGTGAGCACGGAATGTCAATTGGTTTCACAACTTGAAATGGATTCTCACTGCAGTTGGCGTGAGGTTGTTGAAGTCACGCGGGGGGCAGACTGCGGTAAGACGAGATGTGTGTGTGCTTAGAGAAGGCGTTTTTAAGCTGCAATAATTGCAAGCCTAATTATTCCGCTTTCACCAATGAGTTAGTTGACCAGTGAGGGGGAAAAAAATAAATAATCACCCAGTCTGCAACTGCCAAAAGTAAAGCGACAGCATTGTTGATTCATTGCTTTCTGGTAATGGTTTAATTAGCTCCCCCCCCCCCCCCCCCCCCCACCTTACTTATCAGTTGGAGATGCATAAAGTAACTTCCTGCTGTACAGAACAGACATGAAATGTATTGTGACAATGCACTGTATAATTTGTATGTAATATTTAAAAATAGATTATAATTAATAAAAACAAATATTCCATTCATACAGAAACGTTGGCATTTATTAGTATGTTAAACCACACCGCACTAGCATGCAAATTCAAAGAGGCTTCACATGTTTCAATTCCATGAAGCAAAGCCGCTCTAACGTGATCCTCATAATTGTCATTCGGCTTTATTTGCCATCATCACACTTTTGTTTTATGGCTGCAATGTTGCTGTTTTGGTTTAGCTATGCTGTTTTGCATCACCTCTATCAAGAGACAGATGTTGTACTTAATGATCCAGTACTCGACTGCAGTTCCTTTCTTGCACCATGCTGGTTGAGCAGGCAAATAGTTGCTCAAGATCCAAATATAAATAGCACTAAAACCATCATCTACGGTCAAACGATAGTTTAGAAGATCCTGTTGATTAATCTACCATAGTTTGGTAGCACAACATCTGGGGGTGGCATGGTAGTAAAAATGGATGTATCACAACAAGCATTATGCTAGACTAAAATGCTGAGGTAACAGATTTATCCATTAACCAGAATGGCCCACATGAAAGTGTTTGCTCATGTTAGACAATTAGACTCAATGACTTTTTAAACATTCTGTACTCAACCATTTTACTTAGCCCACAAATTTAATTTCATCTAAGTGAGGAATGGCGAAGGCAAAGCATGACTAATGTGCGCGTGTGCGTGCGGTCTCGTGATGTCACGGTGAGTGTGTTAGACACATGACAGTCGACACAAATTTGAGGAGCCTTGAGTCAGACTCTCGATCACAAATCAAGTATTTAGTTTAACTTTTGTTGGTTACCGTAAGAAAACACACAAATAGTTACTCCAGTTTTTCTGGTAATACTTTGGTTGGTTGATGCTATTTTTGTATCTATTTATTTTCGTACCATCACAGATCCAGACACATTTATACTACTTTGGTCAGTTTTGTTCCAGACGTTTTTGGTAATTATAATTATCAAATACAATGACTCAGTTGTTGTAAAAATGGAGAAAAAAGATGGAAAATATTAATCAAAATAGCAAGAAAACACATTTGTCACCGTCCAAATGCTTTACTGATTTAAGGTAATTATTTCAGTAATTTGAGGCATAACTTTCAGAATGTCCCCATTTTCCCACATTAAGTGGACAGTCTCAAAGCGTGAATATTACCTCTTTGCTCTTGAGTCCTCTCAGAGGCTTCTTTTCCATTCTGATGCACAAGATATGTTAACTGTGTTGGATTTTTTTTTTACTGTCAAAGTTCCTATAGTAAAGACACAAACTGCTATCCTTCCAAAATGCAATGTTCTTAACTTAGCTTTTGCAGCGCAGTTACATTCTGTCATCCTAATGAGAACAAAGCATGGAGCAATGCTTAAGTAAACATGATGTTCATCATGTTTTTTGTGCAAAATCATAGCAGTTAGCTAGCTTCCGTTTGAAATGTCAGAAACCCATTTAAATATAAAAAGCTACAGCTTATGTATTTCCTCAATATTTCTGAAGTGGACCAGTCCAGAAATGTCACATTTGTTTGCATGCAACTCACTCCAACATCACCTTTAGACATTTTTTTATCAAACATCTTCAGTTCTTATGTTTTTTTTTGTTTTTTTTTTTTAAAACAGTTTTTTGATGCAGTTTTCTCAGTCTAGGCTTGGTTGACTTCGTTCTTCTCTGACTGGGGAGGAGATGTCGAGTCTAAACATCCAAATAAAGTCCCGGCTTGGCACTTTGCAATGAGGTAGATTTTCCGTAGAACGGTTCGGCGCAGCAGGATATAGACCCACGGGTCCAGGATCTGGTTCCACGTGGCCAGTCTCACACCTATCACCAGTAGCATTTTGTAGGTGGAAAGCTCCTCTCCAAAGGATCCTGTGTAGGATTGGATGGCGGACATCAGGCCAAAGATCTGCAGGTATGAAACGTGCAATTTGTTTTGTATGTTACCATCTACTGCATTAGAAATGTTGGTTAATGTTAAGACAGCAGAGTACAGATGAAATGCTACTAAAGAGACATTTTGGGTTGTACTTGCCAATACTCACCAGTAGAGGACACCAGCAGATGCATGAGGTGACTGTGATCCCCAGCAGCTGCACCACCATCTCAATGTCGTGTGACTTAGCCGAATGATGCGAGCCGGGCTTCCTCCTGATCCTCGCCAGCACTAGCGTCAATCCACTGATGGTATTACACACCACTGCCGCAGCCAGCGAGCTCAGGCCGAGCCCAGAAAAAAGCAGCACAAACGCCACGTCCCCCTCGTGAATGTCGTTGAGCACTCGAATAAAGCACCAAGTGCCCGGGTCCTGATAGGTGTACGAGCCCAGCCGCAAGCAGGGCAGCAGGGCCACAAACAGAGCGGCCAGCCAAATTGCAGACAGGCACATTTTAGTGCGGGCGCTTGTCACCAGGGAGGAGTGCAGGAGTGGCCTGGTTACACCCAGACAGCGCTCCGCGGCCATGGCGCAACCCAGGAAGAGCGGGCACAGGCCGAAAAACACCATGCTTCCTCCCAGGAACTGGCACATGCCATCAGAAGCGTTGGAGTCCTCTGGCCGCACGCCTCCAGAGAGGTAGAGTCTCAGAACCAAGGCACCGGGGATCACGTGGCCCATGAAGTCCGTGACCACCAGGGAGGTAGCAAAGAGCAGGAAGCTGGCTTTGGAGCGCCGTCGCTGGAGCCAGTAAGCGTTGGCCAAGATGATCAGGGCCACGATGTTGGACACGATACCCAACGTCATGGGCAATAGCACCACCACCACGCCGCCGGCGGTCAGGTTTCCCTGCCGCGACATCTCAAGGGCCACCACGGGCGCCGCTTGCCCTCCGCTGCCATTTGATGAAGGAGGGTTGAGCGGTGAGGATGAAGAGTTACAGCGGCCCAAAGCTAACATGACTCAACGTTGATGCTCGTGCGGGACATGGTTGAAGAGGCTGCAGGACAAAGAAGGAAATCAGGAATGGAGATGACTCCATGCACAAGACAAGTGCTCACAATCTGTACTCAAAGCAGAATGTCCTCAGTTTTGCTTTGGGAACGTCACATAACCTAACCCAGAGAAGAGGTGAGCCGTGACGTTTGCAAAATGAGCCGCCCGTGGGTACTATGACGTCAATTTCAATCCACAGCAGGTGGCATTACAGAACAAAATGTTCCATGCGATTGATGGAAATGGTTAGTTTGATGTTTTTTAAGCTGCCACAAGATAAAAGGCATTTGCCACCAATCATTCTTTTTGTCAACCAACCTCAGCAAACAAGTCTGTTTATCTTTATTTTTTAATACCTTGAAAGACTTAGGATTGCACAATTATGTCCAACATGATAAGCATGATTATTTTAAGCAAATGTATCATCATTATTAACAATAGTTATTAAGTTAGGGAAAACAGTGTTTTGTTGCATTTCAACTATATGTAAATTTCGCAGTTTTATAACATGCAACTTCAAAGTATGTTGCGTGTACTTGATGACATTACTTTTATTTCAAAGTTAAATTGAACTTAAAATAATATGCGAAAATATTGCAATCAATATTTTTAGTTTTAAATCAAGTCTAATTAGTAATTACCCATAATTTTAACAAAATCTCATCTCACCTCTTCTTCCTCACAAAGTCAGGCGGGGTACACCCCAAACAACCAAATCATAAAAACGAGCTCCAAATGAATTTTACTTCTGCATTTATTATTTAACAGCGTTGCACTACACTAGTCAAGAGACCAATTTACTAAAATTGTTGTTAGTGTTGGAAATACAAATGATTGGTTATTTAAATAATTAGTTCAATCTAATTTGCAATGCTCTAAACTGCAGAACATATAACTCACCACTTAGTTGCAATTCAACAAGAAAAGTAGTGATCCAGCCATAATCCACGGACACTCCGGTTGTTCCATAAAATATTACAAATCATTTTTAAAAGCGTTGATAGCGTTCATGTATCCAGTCCAGGGGTGTGAAGGTTGGCGAGGACGTTGACGCCTTATAGTCTGCGCGCTTCCACAGTGCGTGGGCGTCTCTGCGCTGTGGCTGCACTCCATCACTGTGCTGTCTGCCTGCATCCATTTTTCTTAGTTGATAGGAACAGCTACACACACACACACACACACTTTGAAATAACATGGGATTAGTCTGGGCTGTAGACTCCAAAGCATGATACTGCTAAACAATTTAATCATTTCTGGTGATCAGATCTATGAAAATAGAGATTTACTTTGTGGTTTCCGAGGTGTTTTTAGTTTGAAGTGTTTTCAAAATCGTAAAAGGAAAAAAAGAAAAGGACATTTTGAAGATGATTATTTTACAACTGTAAAAATGGCAGGTAAAAACAACCCAATTCAGGTTGAAAAAATTAGACTGACCCAGGAAGTTGACAATTGTTTTTTGGGGGTCAAAATAACCTAAAGTTGGGTTAAAATTGACCCAACTTCCTGGGTTGGTCTAATTTTTAAGATGTAGGAACTGGGCCCCTGGCATAAAATAGGAAGTAAAATATCAGTAAAGTATGAGATGTGACTTTCAACATCTCATCCAACATATCAACGAGAGCATTTTGTTTCAGAAATGAGTTGAGGCAGGGCAACCAAATGCAGCTTGAACCAGGATTTATTGAAGGGGAAAGGGAGTTGGAAGGGAGGTAGGTAGGTGGGTGGGTAACTGAAGACACAGACGGGATAGAGACTCAAGGCCAGCAAACAGACAGACCGACCGACAGACAGAAGTCCACTTGGACAAAATTCTGACCGTGAGCCTCCAGACAGACTGGGTGAAAGCCAGATGACAGGAACAGGAACACTGGGCGCGGACGGGGACGGAACACAACAGTAGACACCGACAAGGAGGAACACACGGGCAGGGTTTAAATACATCAGGTAACAAGAGGGAGCAGGTAACAGACATGACGAGAACGAAGGGGTGTGGCTGAGGGAAGTTGACGGCAGAGCGTGACACTTTGACCTAAATACTAATTCATTCATCAGAAACAGAACATTCCAGGGCTTGGACTGGACCAGAAAATACAAACATTGGTCCATTGGAGGAAGAAACAACTCAAGTTTAATTAACAACGAATTCTAGACAATGCAGACTGAAAAAATTGGATTGGAGGAATCCGAAAATGACTTTGACCTAAATTATTCCGCCTCAAATTACGGATAGTGTTGCTTCCATTTGGTTTTGCAGATTTGAGGCTCTGGCTTGCATTTCTCCCAACTAGACACAAAGGTTAAAATGAAAGCCAAGTTTCTTACAAGTTGAACATGTAACACTAATTTCTTGGAAATGTATTTATTCAGTACCACAAGAATGTTGATCTTCAAACATATCAGTGAAATAAGTGCAATATATTCCGCAGGAACATTTCAAAGAGATGTTGGCTGCTAGGAGTGGAAAACCGCACACATCGTCTGTCTGCGTGCCTTCAAAAAGACATTGTGGACAAAAGCATGGACTATTCATGGCGACCATTTTAAAAGGCGAGGATTTACGAGAAGTGGCTTATATCCAAATGCAGTACTTTAGGTAGATTAAATATGCTCTGATGAAATTGGAAACGTTTTTTTTTCATTTTCATTTTGTTGGTGCAAACATTTGTTTTTATAGTTTGAAAAATGGCAACACTCTTTGAGGCAGTGTTTTGATTACTAAACTGTTTCTTTAGCTGTAGAAGCCGAATACGATCAAATTCTCCACTTCCTCTTTCCTCAGAATGAAACAATAACGTAGCTCATGTTAAACATTTAAGCTTTTCTATTTCCAGCATGTAATGTAGAAGATTACAGAACCTCAATGCTCAGCCCAAAAAATCAATGTGATATCTGCTTGTGTCAGGGCTATCTAATAATAATATAGTGTCTATTGTCATATTAAATGCCATATCGATTCAGTCTTTTTGTTACATATAATAAATCTATGCACCCGTGTGACTTTAAGGAGCTAAAATGGTGCCGAAGGATTTTTATGTTGTCTGCAATTTAATACGATCTAAAATCTCCCCCATTGACATCCTTTTTGTAAACCACACAAAAAAGCCATCAAAACTCCAAAGAGAGCAACAGTAAAGGCTGCTAAAGGAAGAAGATATTACGATTAAAATGCTGTATGTTCATGATGCTGTCTCTTCATTCATTATCATAGTACAGATTGGATTCCATCGGAAGACAGTGTCAAAACAGAGATGAGCATGAGGAGACTCCTAAATCAACGGCAAGAACGTCACGCATCAGTCTCTAACCTGGACCATGTGCTCTGCTTTTTTGCTGCTGTGTGCAATAATGAAAATGGATGCGGTGATTCATGAGAGGTGCTGTCAGCATGAATGAGCAGGAACGTGCTAAGTAGATCTCCATGTGTCGAGGACACATTTAAGATCCAAAGTCTGTGATTCGAATTTGCAGAGATGTACTAAGCAGTAGATTATAGCACGAACCCAGACACCCTTTATTCGGCCTAGACATTCTTTTTTTTGGTTTGTTTCATTCATATTCCAAAAATGCATCCCATGTGCAGACTAGTGGAAGTGCATCAAACCTCTTATTGTAAAGAAATATTTTGAGACAACTTCCCTTTGATAATATAAAATACAATATAAAATGTAAAATTCAATAATATATTGCAGTATATAGAAATTATTTTGCAAGAATGTACAGCATATTTAAAAAAAAACTGCTACAGCAATAGTTGGGTCTCGCTTGTTCACCAATCAAAGTTAAAATCAAACAACTATGTAAATCTTTTGTTATCTTATTTTTCAAAACGTGAGGGCAGCCACTTCCAACCAATTTAATCATTTGAGGTACATAATATCAACCTTTCTTTGCCCATGACATAATAGGCAATGGTGGGCGATTGCCTCCAGTCACTGGCACTGTGAATAAAAAACTGTTCTTAATTGCCTTAGCTGGTGAAACAAAGAATAAATAAATGTTTAAAAACCCACCCAAGTAATAAAGCTCCGTCTCCAGTTGTCATGGGAACAAACCCCAGTCTTGCCATTAGTTCAGCAGTATATGGAGCCAGCTTAGGGCTGGCTCACTAGCAAGTGACTGATAGCAGCCTGATTTCAGAAAACTACAAAGAGGGTTTTAAAGTGTGGAATAATTCTTGATAGCACTGTTGGGGCAAATAGATTGAATTTTGTATCATGATCACATGACGAGACTGGGTGCTGCCCATAGAAACAAACGTGAGTGTGCAAAGCACAGGTGAAGCCCTACAAAGTACAGCACGGATTGTATTTTTTTTGCATGGAGCTAGCAGCACACCGCTAAATGACCTTTGTATTTGACAGCTGTCACCTGGTCAAACTGTTACCCCGACAGTGTTGACAAGTTCACCAAGCAATCTCCTCCGTGCCCACATTAAAAATGAATAAAGTGTGTGAATGGCTAAGAGTGAATACAGATGTCAATTGGGCGTTGACACCGTTTCCCTCAAAGATGACATTTACTGGCCCCTAAAGATATTCCGACTGGGCACAGATATAAATTGAAAATTACAGATGGGTATTGATTGACTAATAAATTTAGAAAGCGTGGGAGCGAGAACCTCGATCAGAGATTGACTCCTGCGCACAGTGATTTATGATGAGAGCATTTGATCGCAGGATCTTTTCTAGAATTCATTGTCGTTGTCCATCATCGAACCATGATGAAATATTGCAGTGTATTCATCAGATCTAGAACTTTTTCCAGTGGTAAAAATTCAGCCTTAACTCATCCATAAAGTGGGAGAGGGCTTGTGCAAGAAGCTGAATGCTTGCCTGCATGCTAAGACGCTGCGATGAGTGCGGGGTAGGACAGATTTAGTGGAGGCCACACGCAGCTGCGACATTGCAGGCGTATGAACAGATAAGTCACTCTACCTTCAAACTTGGGCTTCCCGTAAACCTGCTCAGTCCAGTCCTTCCCGTAGAGATGCTGTAACACGCCCACACATCGCTTTGGATGACACAGCAAACTCTGACCTTTTGTACGTGACCTTCACTGGTTAATTTGTTGATGAGCTCCTTCGCAGACATTTGTCATGAACAGAGACATGGTCACGAAGGATTGGCACTCTTCAGTTAAGGCGATGCCAGCGGCTTTGGTCAAACAGGTGACAAGTCCAGAAGAAAGGGAACAAGTAGTAGAGCAGAGCAAATGAAATTGAGTAAATTAAAAAAAAATCATAGTGTGTACTCATCTAGCATAATATTTAGTGTACTGCATGATTTAATGCTTTTACAAAGAACATAAGCTTTAGTTTTGATGAACAATGTCAAATATTTATAAGTTGTTCTATTTTAGTTTGATTAAAATGAATGTGGAAAAGAAAACCACCAAATCAAAGATGCTTCCCATATGTTTGGAAAGGCAGACGTTTTTTGAGACAGTTCTTGCACTGCATCTCATGAGGTGCACCAAATGTGTCCATGCAAGCTTGCCAGTTTCTTTACAAGTTTGTCAAAAGAATTGCAAATATCTAATTGCAGGTCCGGTAACATGATTGATGTTCACCAAAACCTGGAACTCTGCCACTCTTCATCTTGATTTCAGTGCATTGCGTTGAGAGCGGCAATGCAGTGCTGGACTGCGGTGCATTTTTCCTTGGGCCTCAGTGATGCTTGAAGCCAAGAATCTGATCCCAGCAGAGGAGAGAGAGAGAGGGAAGAGAAACGAGAGGTGAAGGGTGCAACGAAAACAGAAAATAAAACGCTGTAATGAAACCTAAACGCCAAGCTGCATGCTTGTACGAAATATCTTTGGCACTTTGTCCTACAACTTGGCTGCACACTTTGTTTCAAAGCGTTCCACGTGAGAACTGCAGTGAGATTATTTTGAATCATGTTGGATGTCTAGTGGAGGTTTCATGGAAATTGAGAAAGCACTATACCGTTGTCTATTTTAGACCGGAAATGCCTCCATGCAAGGGATATGATGATGTAAAGAAGAAGAAAAGCAAAAATCACTTGCTGCTATTTTTGACCTTCTGTGGATGCAAAGACTTTCAATCACACAGTGAGTGGGTGGAGTCAGATGAATGACTACGCCCACTGTCAAAAGAAAGTACACGTTGAAATATTGCAGTTAAAGATGTATCATAGACTCTTCACAGAAAATTACATGAGTCACAGGCAGATGTATTAGTACTGAATTATCCGACCTCCACATTTGGTATCAAGTCTCCATTAAAAGCCAATCTGATCAGTCTATTTTTACACCAGCTGAAGTCCTGAATTACACCACAGCAACAGTGCTGCCAATACTCTTTGAGGTGTAAACAAGATTTATTATGAAAAGGTCATTTGTGTCTGCCTTCTCATTTTATCTTAAATGGTGAACAGGAAATCATTTATAGTGTCTTTGCATGGTGGTTTATATTGACGCGAATGCCTATGGCAAAACGTTGATTTATTATTTCAGTCAAATGGAATATTTTAGATTGTATATGTTTTGATGCAGTGACATTTTTATAGTCAAGATCAATGCATCACCAGTCACCAAATGTCCGTCCGTCCCTTCCTTCCTCCGTCCCGCTGTCTACTGCAATTAATTCATTTGACAGGATCATGAAAGAATTTCAAATGGTATAAATCAACACATTCAGAAATGATTATTCTGTGAGCATTCAAATTCACTTCAGTTCTTTGTTGATTGCTTCATCCTATTTCTGCACTTATTTTGTTTTTGAAGGTCCAACACAGCATGTGGAGATGAAAGCATGGTGACAAATCCACAAACAGTATCTTACTGAACAAGGTTAGTCTTCTTTGTTCAACAGCCAAACTCAGCTTGGTGTCAGACAGATTGAGCTAGTCCAGCAGCTGCAATAGCCTGAAGCGTCAATTTAAACAAATCTGGGAATGAAAACACAATCCTACAGTGTACCTTTTAACATTTCTTCGCTGTACTTTTATTCCCATTTTCAGAACGTGCTCAGCCCTGTTAAGTATCACGGTTCTGTGGAGGCGTCGTTGTTTATGTGACACTTTCAAAGTCCCTGTATGATGACAAAAATGTATACGTTCACTGTTAGGCTCAACACATGTGTTAGATGATAAAAAAAAAATACACTTGATTGACCAATTAAGTTTTTTGACCTTTTGTGACATGTTGAGAGCTGGTACAATCAGCCAACTGCTGATTCGTCAATCCCTCATGCTGCAGGGTTGATGAGCCATCAACCCCCCTAACAGCACTTCCACCTTCTTTTTGGAATTCCCTTGGGATTACTCAGTCGATCATTCATTGACCCTGCAAATGGACGGAAACTATGTGTCACAGTTTATGATATTGAAATTAGTAAACAGGCCATTAAACTAGTGAACATGTCTAAATATGACTCGGCAGCAGTACGTCTTTCGCCGGCTATTGCAAATATTGAATTTCTAATGATGAGCGCACAAGACTATGGATAAAACTCTAACAACATTGAAAGCCTCTTTTGAAAAAGAGACAAAATAGAACAATTGCGACAGTAGCTACTTGTTATTTTGACATCACATTTTGTGTTTTGATTGAGCCAGCAGCCTTCAATGTATGCTAACATATTCATGAAGGCATTTTTGTTACATGATACTAGAAATAATCTCAAAGGGGAATGAAAAAATTGGGATGAGGGCTACATGATACTGAAGGTAATGGCAAAAGGCAATGGAAAGAAAAAAAAAGGGTTGAGGAGTTTAGAGTAAGTTTTATGTCTTTATTTTTTGTATTTTATCAAGTATTTGTTGCTGCTTGTATGTGTTCAGCAAAATATGAATATGTGCATTTTACAGTGAAAGTCGGTTTCTCTGGTGTGAAAGTAATTATTTACCTTGACAAAGACTGCAAGAATTGAACATTCTTTGCAAAAGACACATTATTTTATTCTTTTTATAGATTCAATCATTGATGTTCATTTATTCTTTAAATATACAGTCAATATAAATCAATTGTGGCAGAGTATCAAAGGATCTAAGACAACTACCTCCATGTTAAAACAGCAAGAAAGCCATAGGTATTAAAATGTTCCTCTCAATGCGGAAAGGGCAGAGAATGACCAGGGGTGGTCATACCCCCCCAGCCACCACGTAGCTCCGCCCCTGATTTACTGTATGTACATATATTACAGAGCAGTTTCGTGTTGTTCTCTGTGCATGAAATGACCAAACAATCATTAAATTGTGCCATGTAAACATGATAGAATTGAATTGACATAAAAATAGGTTGAGTAAAAAGAGAAAATCAGGTTCCTGACAGACTCTCAAAAATTATCATTAACCCATTTTCATGTGTTCTGCTATACGGTATTACTGTAAACCCCTTAAAACATAACTTTGGTCACAGTGACAACGGTGTATAAAATAAAGTAGGGGTTGTTTAGGCAAGAATTTTAATGTGCAGTTTGTAGGCATGTGAATGCTAAAATCCGGTTTGGTCCATAAGTTGCAAACTGCACAATTCATGAGCCCACCCCCAACTGCAATAAAACAGATCATAAGCTTCATGCCAGAGAATGATAGTGGCATAAGCTCAAAGAAGTTAAATTGAGCACAGCATAAAAAAATTAGTCCATTTGTTCAAACTACACAGCCACAGATTGGATGAGACCAGGGGGAGCAGCAGGGGGAGACTCTTGACCTTTGTAGCCCAGTGACAGAATGTGTTTTTGCAGATGTGTGATCCACTGCTCTTGAACAGAGTGAGGTCCATGAAACACTTTTTCACAGAACCTGTAAAGCAGCCAAAATAGACAAGCAAGATCGGAACAGTTAAGAGAATGGAAATGTAACGGTACTGTAGTCTTGTAGGTTTTTTTTGTTGTTGTCCACATACAAGCTTGCAATGAGTGTGGCGCCATCTACAGGCAGCTTGACAAAACTACAACAATAAAACGCCATCTGAGCAAAATCACAAACTTCGACATGGATAGTTTCTTCCCAAATTAATCTGACAAATAATGTTCGGAATAGTTATACGTGTACGTTTGTGTTCTGACCTGCACTTGAGAGAGTAAACTTTTCCGACCAGTTTGACCAAAGGAGTTAACGGCGGTTTGGGCAGCAGAGCCGGGATGCTTCCGGTCCGCGATGGTTGCTGCGAGTTGGTGTCTTGGTTTTCTTCTCCCGCTGCTGGAATACGTTTTGGAAGCGCAAGTGCTAGGAAACACAGAAGTGGTGTTACAATCTAAAGCGGACTTACACCGTCGCTCTTTCTGTGGTTTGTTCACCTCTTGGAGCGCGTACACCACCTCCGCCGTACGCTGCTACAGCATGCGCGTGGACTTGTTTGGATGTACCGAGAGACACGCCTTGGTCATCTTTACCTACTTTATGACCTGAGAAATTCGGGTTGCTGCCAGGCAGTGATTCAGAATCTGACAAAGTGGATAGCGAAACAGTTTTCTAGGACAGAAAGAAAACAAAGGCAAATTTTAATTTCTGACTCAAAGATGAAGATTCTCCATCTCCTGCACGTTTCTTGCAAAATGGACTTTTTAGTTAGGAAGAACATTTGTACCAAACTTGGCATTTTTTTTTCACCGCACAATCACTTCTTAAATAAATTAAACAATAGCCTTAAAGCCTTGTCATCCATCCTAATACACTTGTCTATTCTACACAGCCCATTTCTAGATGTAAATGAATAAAAAGCAAACAGTGCACCTTCTTGATGTTAACGTCTCCCTCACGATAGCGACGGGTGACAGCAGCCACCTTAACCGGGTCCTTCCGCATCAACTCTCGGAGGCGTTCAATCGGCGAGGTCGCCCCTTCCGATCTCCATTCCAGCACGCCCAGTTGGCGAAGGTGAGCCCGTGTGTGACTGGCTAGCGCCTTGCGGTTTTCAAAGCTAAAGCCACAAAGCTCACACGATTGTCCTACAAAGCAACAGATACAAACAAGATGACGACCTAACACTCAGCGGTGGACCTCATACACACACACTTCTCGTTGCTGCTTCACTAAAAAGTGTCACTGACTTCCTACCTAAGGTCATAGCTCCACTCTTGCAAGATGGAGATTTGTCTTTCATGGAGTAATCCAAAGGTGAGGAGGACAGGTTGGAGATCGTCTGGTGGCTCTCCGATGACCTTTTAGGACCTTGAGGACTCCACTGGATTTTCCCAGATGACGACACCTCGCCGGACAAAAAACTGTTGCCACCTCGCATCATGACATCATTGAGGAGATCGATCGGTGACGTCTTGATTGACCAGGTGAGGCCAAGCTGGCGCAGATGGGCGCGGGCGTGGCACGACAGCGCTTTGCGAGTCTCGAAAAGCTGACCGCAGTAGTCACAGGGGACTGTCGGAGGCGGGTGTTCATCTGTGGGCCATGCGAAGAAGGGAAGAAATTATGCAGAGAAAATAGTACTATGTCACAAAAATGAATGAGCAAAAACAACTGTTGAGAGTGTTACCTGCACTGAGAGCTTTGGAAGGAGTTACAGAAGCAGATAAGTTCAGTGGTGGAGTACTTCCGCTGCTTGAGCTGGCTCCACCCATGAGAGACACATCAATCTCCAAAGGCTCAGGCTTGGGTTTTCTCAGGAGAGGGTCCACCGCCAGACGAAAGCCTTTCTTTGCCTTTGGGGCACGATTCACTGAGTTCTGTGGAGACTTGGCAAGGCTCGGGGGGGTGGAGGGAAAAGAAGATCTGGATTGCCCCGTGACAGGGGACAGAGGCTGGGAGGCCACAGGAGAGCCTGGCGCTGAAGAGGGTGCGGCCAAAGTGCTGCTGCTCGTTTTTGGGGCATGTGTAGCTTCTAACACGCCACTGCTCACCAGATCGTGAACGGTATCGATAGCGGACTCATCTTTCCCCAGAAGGTCCAGAACTCCAATCTGTCGTAGATGAGACCGCGAGTGGCTAGCCAAGCCTTTCCGATTTTTACAGACCTCCCCGCAAAGAATACAAGTGAACTCCTCAGGGGGCTTTGCTCGCTTACAAGGAGGTGACGTAGGCGGAGGGGAGAGCCCTGGTGGACGTTTAGTGGGACTCCCAGGTGGATTGTTTGTAGAAATAGGCTGCTCCTGTTGCTTCTTGCTAGCGGACTTGAGATCTTCATCCTTCATGATCTGATAAAGAAAGTCAATGGGGCTGCCCTTGATGTCAGTGTCGGGGATTCCTATTTGGTGCAAATGGGAGCGAGCGTGACTGGACAGAGCTTTACGTGTCTCATACCAGCAGCTACAAAGCTGGCAAACGTGAACCTCGTCGCCGTTATTGTTGTTGTTGTTGTTTGAAGCTGCAAAATGGGGAGGTGGAGGAGCTGATTAGGAAATTGTATCATAGGAATGGATGGATAGATAGACATACAGACAAAGGGGAAAAACGTGCACACTTGCTTCAGCGTTTCCTGACATCCCTAAGTGATATAGAAAAAAAAGTTACAGTAATAAGTGATTACATTTTTCTACACTGGCCCGCCTACATTTAGTCAATTGACAATCCCTATGTCTGACCACAGGGCGGATTATTCATCCTCCTCAGAAAATGTATCATTTAAACTTCACCAAATCTGCATGTTAAAAATGAAAAGACTCAGATGGAGATATCCCTACCTAATGTGACTGGAGCATCCGTTTCAAGAGGCGCCCATAGTGGCTTTGCTGGTGTAGGGGGCTCCAAAGAGGATACAGTTCTGCCTTCCTCCTGTTGTCTTAAAGCTGAAGCTAACGTATCAGGAAGCAAATCTGCTGATGTTCGGGCTGGAGAACATTGTTGATCCATCTCTTTTGGGGTTGTCATGACTCTTGAATGTTGGAATCAGGAGGTCTTGCAGTATCTCTTTTCTCATAGGCATAGGAGCAGCGGACTGGCAAACCAAGCAGAGGATGCACGAAGATATCAGATTACAATATCACAGTACGGTCAGTGACATTGATCGAACGGGCATTGCTGAAAAGACGCTTGGATGGCATAATCATCTCTAAATTTGGATCTATTCTCTACCCTACTTGTTGTGGAGAACATTGACCGACCCAGGCAGGTAGTGAGTAATTGTCACTTCCCTGATTCCGACTGTAATGGCAAGGTACACCCTGGACTGGTCGCCACACTCACATGAACATTGATGGGAAACTTGGGATCTGCAATTAAACCACACCTTTTGGAATGTGGAAGCTTCAGTACTCTTGAGAAAACTCATGTCTGCATGGGAACATGAAACGTGCTTCATTTAAGAGTACAAATTGGTCTAATGTTGGTGTCATAAAGAATATTGTATTTTTATTGTATATTTTTAAGTATTTTCTGTTGACAAGATATTGCAGCAGAATCGATACACTCTTACAAAGTAAATAAAAATAGAATATCTTACCTCAGAAACCAGTGGCTTGTGACTATCATTGTTCTGAGTCACGGGACAGTTGATATCATTTGAATAATAGGTGCCTATAATAAAACAGTGACAACGTTTATTTAAAAATCAATTATTCATCAATATTCATAATCATTCATGTTGTGTGCGAGATAAAGATGGAGATGGATAGATCACAATGGACGAGTGTACGCATAAACTCCAATATTTATTAACATGAACAAACATTGATTACAATACTTCATATTCCCTTTAAAAACGAAACATGACACCCCTCGGTTACGTTTTGTTAGTCATTTAATGATTTTGGCTTGTAGATCATTAATATTATGAGAAGCTCGGACGAATTAGCAAATACTTGTAACAAAGAAAATGATGAACAAGCGCCACGCGCCGACCCCCAACCCATCACTACAAAGAAAACATCAACAACAGCACTCCGATCCACCTTTTGTTATGCTATGCATGCATGCATGCTAACGCCATAAGAAATTAAATCATAAAAACGAGTTGGAAGAAAAGAAAAAGCAGTAACGTAAGCAGCGCGCAGGTATGGGCACAAAGCAATCGATCACTAGTTGTAAAAAAAGTTCATTTACCTTTGAACCATAAACGACTAACCCCGGTGTCAACATAAAAAGCCTTGATTTTTGCTAACCGGAACTAGCAACCCTGGACTGCGTGTTTCCCTTCAAAGAAAGAGTAGTCATGTGTACTCCCTCTGCCAATAATATTGTTTAATGGTCATTTTATATATTGAAGATATTTGGATTTCTGACCAAAATATGAATATGAAAAATATCCATCTTTTAGTGGTAGATCTAGACGTGTTGACTCAGGACATTTCATTATCAAGAAATTCGACCACTGGCGGCTGTAATGTATTTTGTAGGAACGTCTCACTCACTTCCGTGGCCCCGCCTACTTATTCTGCGCAGCCTCTGTAGTGTAGATAGATCGCGTGAACCTTCTATTGATAATCGTGCTGTCTTACGTCTCTGACCACTTCACCCCTCACTCAGGTGAGAACTTGACATTTTCCGAACTTGACTTTTGCAAATTGTCATCATGCATCCAGTGCTTGAGTAGAAGTAACTGATGCTTGTTTTGGAACCACGAAAGCTCAAATGTGGTTGATTGACAATAGGTAAGCTAACATGGAGCTAGAAGGCAGTGCCGGCCGGTGGCTGGCGGTGGTACACTCCTTCAGTGAGTTGGGGGCCCGAATGGTTCGCCCTTTGTTCCTACCGTAGTTTACGCAAGCTCCTTGTCGCTCCTGCTAACTTTCTGCAGCATAATCGAATGTTTAGTCCATTCAAAATATTTGTTTAAAAATTGCCCAACTTCACCCATCTCAGTAAGGGTAGCAAGTATTTTTTTAAACTCGTCAGTGAGTGAAAATACTTCAATTGAGGAAAGAATTTTCGCGTATTGCTATTTTTGCATTTAATATTAGTGACTACTTAACAGGTATGTTTTGTAAAATTAATGATGTTTATGATTGCTGTTTTTTTTTGTATTCACATGCAAGTAGGGGCTTCTGTCTTTTCAAGAAGTTTGCATATAACCAGGACCCCCCCCTCAAGGGTGTACAAGTTTGTTAATAGGCTTTTGTTCCCTGCTGGCTGAACATGACTTGCATGTGACTCCAACTGAGTGTAAAAGCAGTGCTTTGATCCCCCAAAAGGCTGAAAAGCTGTGTTAAAAAAATCCCAGTACTACCAAAGTGCTTGTGTAATTGCATGTTTGACATATCCGCACTGGGTCTTTTGCAGTCATTTGGGTACCACAATGTCGTCTGGAAACGCTCAAATCGGCAACCCGGCCCCAGCCTTCAAAGCCACGGCTGTTGTGGATGGACAATTCAAGGACATCCAGCTGTCTGACTACAAAGGTAATATAGCATTTTGTGCATTAGATTTTTCTTCCCCCACACATTTCCCCCCTCTTTGCGTCCTTCAGGAAAGTATGTGGTGTTCTTCTTCTACCCTCTGGACTTCACATTTGTCTGCCCCACTGAGATTGTGGCATTCAGCGACCGAGCTGAAGAATTCCGCAAAATTGGCTGCGAGGTTCTCGGCTGCTCCGTCGACTCTCACTTCAGTCACTTGGCCTGGTGAGGAATTCTCCATGTTTTGTGGCGATATTTGTGTCTTACCTGGTGTCACCATGGCACTGTTTTATGTTGCATAATATAGTTTTTGGGAGGATGTGTGGAAAGATGTATTATGTTTGGTTGGTTGTTTACTAACCATGTGTCCATTTTCAAATTGTCATGTTGGTTTTATTTTTATCTGTGCCTACATTCGGGTGTAGAGAAAGTTTTCATTGAATACTTTCCAAGTTCCCAGTACTGCCAATTCTTGTAGTGTTGCTTTTTGATTCAAATGAGATGAGTTAGCCTTGCTTGAAGAAGCACCGCCCCATCAGATCAGTTTTTTTTTAGTTATCTACCGTCACTCGCCTTCTCTGCATGCACCAGATAAGGGCCCGGTCAAGCCGCGGGTCTCTTATCAAACTCGTATTTCGATTATGGACGGTTCTGGAAGATGTGATGACGTTTAGAGTTCATAACTCAACTCCACTTTTGAAAGACTTCTACCCTTTGATGGATGACCAAAAAAAAAAAAAGAATAATTACTGTGAAAAAGCTGACATTAGAAGATTTTAACAATTCTAAGGGAAAACTGGCTCTAAATGATGACCTGATTTTTTCAAAATAGATTAATTAATCATCCATTTTCAATTAATTAGTTCTTTTTCCCACTTTGTAGGATCAACACACCAAGAAAGCAGGGAGGTCTGGGTAACATGAAAATCCCGTTGGTGGCAGACCTCACAAAGAACATTTCCAGAGACTATGGTGTGCTGAAGGAGGATGACGGCATTTCATACAGGTGTTAAGACGTCAGACACAAGCAGGCCATGCGACATTGCCACCAATTGAGGGGCTGCAGCCTTCGAAAGAAACTGCTGCATATCCTTAGCCACATAGGATAGATAGCAGCCAATGCTGTACTGCATTTGAGCAGTTTTAATTGTGACATCCTCATTGGCCTTCAAATACAGCCCCTGAGTTGAGATGGTGTGTAACGCAGAAATGACTTTCTACTTTTAGGAGGGGCTAACCATGTCTTGTTTCTGTCAGAGGTCTGTTCGTGATTGACAACAAAGGCATTTTGAGGCAGATCACCATCAATGACTTGCCAGTGGGTCGCTCTGTGGACGAAACCCTCCGTCTGGTCCAGGCCTTCCAGCATACTGACCAATATGGTGAAGGTAGGTCGAAAAGGTTCCGAGTTGCTGATATTGACTTTCACTCTGTCCTTGCTTAGTGGCGATTAACGATGAGATCAAATTTCTTGGCAACACCTTCATCTGCCACATTGATTACTATTCTATGTTTACGGTTTCTAAAGAATTTCTTATGTCTCTTTGTTGCGCACATTACAATTTGGCCATCTTTGTCACATTTTATTGTCGTTGTGTAACCCTAATAGTTCCTGAATGCAATTTTTTTACAATGCACGACATTATTGAATTTTCAAGTAACACTGCAGAGTTTGTACATTTGTACTTTGGGCATGTATACTGCTGTGTGTCAATGACTGATATGTGAACAAGCCCTTTGTCCTTTTTTTTTTACAGTGTGTCCTGCGGGCTGGCAGCCAGGCGGTGACACCATTGTTCCTGACGTTGAGAAGAGTAAAGCCTTCTTCTCCAAGCAGTGAATGTGAATCTCATCTAACCAGTTCCAGGGCAGGAGCACTTTCCCTCAGATGAAATTTGCTTCTGTGGAACAGTCATTACTAACTTCCTTTTTGTCCAAAGCCCAACGTATTCCCAGTGAAATACTTTGTACGTCTAGTATAGAACTGGTGGGACGACCTACAAGTCTCAAACACTGAAATGTTGAATTCCTTGTTTTTCAGAAAACCTTTTCCTGACTGTTTCCTTAAAAACGCTGCCGTTGATTAAAACAGTAGGAATATGAAGCCCGTTCGTTTATGGTTCTGTTCTACCACTTTTCGCCTGCAGGGGGTGCCAACCGTTAATTTATTAACTATTTTCAATGTTGAGGCGAGGGCATATTTTACCTGAGAATAATCTCACAGGAAACGACCAAATAAATGTAAAAAAGTAAAATAAGCACTGAAATGAAGACTTTTCACACAATGATGTAAAATCTGGGCGTTTTTACCACAAAAATGACTTTTAGTTTCTCCCACTATCATAATCAATGAAGTGTATAAAATGTAATCTAACCGCGTATTTTTTACCAGCTCAGATAAGAGCAACAATTAATAGTGCCTCGAATTGATTTTCTTCCCACAGTAACCTAGTTGTGAAATCTGCGCCACTTCTCGTAAATTCCTCAACCTCAAACTGCTTGTTTGTCTGGAAATTCTGCTTAAACAGCTCTCCTGTTTTCGCAGCTTGTTTGGGGAAACTGAAAGCAGAACTGGGGAACTCCCATACAGCTCACTGACACACCTTCATCTTACACTCCACCATATTTGTGGTGTTGCGGCCTCTCTGACCAGCATTGTAGGGGGGGGGGGGGGAGTTCCCGGAAACCTATTAATGTTGTGACGTTTGTGAGAAAAGTTCCCCATATAAGGATTGTTAGTACGTCAATAGGCAAACAATCCAATCTGGGGCGTTGAAGGTCACGAAACTGAAATGCTGACGAGGCAGATGATTCTGACAACAGCTCCTCAGTGTTCTTGAGAAATGCCTCAACGATTCCAAAGAGTTGACATTTGAACAATGTCGAGAACACAATGAAGAAACCGACACATTTATAAATTGCAACATTTCTTTTACTTAAATATACAAGTACAAAAAAAGGTCAAGTTCAACCTGACAACAGAAATAAGTTACGTGAAAATGAATGTACAAAGTCAAATGTAAACCGGACAAGTTGTGTTCCAAAATGCCCAAAGTGTGTTCGTTTTCACTGATTTCCACATACTTTAGTTTCAGCCACAGCAATTCAGTTCCCCGTGCTGTCAGTGCAGTTCCAGTCCAGTGTTTTCAAAGTGCAAAGTTGGGCTTCCTCAGTAGGATTTGACTTTGGGAGACAACATGAGCTGACAGCCGCTGTTCACATGCGTCATGACTTTCTCTTTTAGTTGAGCCACCTGCTCCCGTAAGAGGGACGCCGTGTTGGACAGCCCCGCGTTGTCTGTTTTCAGAACCTTAACTCTGTCCTCCAAACGGGAGATGCGCTCCAGCTTGCGCCGCCGACACTTGGACGCCGCCAGCCGATTCCTGAGCCGCTTGCGCTCCGCCTTGATTCGCTCCTGGTTCTCCAGGTCGATGGGGGACATGGGTGGCGAGCTGTCACTGCTCTGCATGTCCGGGACGGTCTGGGGCTCCTCCTTGAGGCCGCCGAAGCGCGGTGCATGCAGCCCGGCGCCGGCCAACGAGTGTTGGAAGGAGTGGGGGGCGTGCGCCGCGCCCTGGGGGTGATGCGATTGGGAGTGATGGTGATGATGGTGGTGGTGGTGGTGATAGGGGTGGTGCGGCAGGTAGCTGATGGTGGCGGACGGGTAGCTGACAGCCGACGACAAGCCGGGGTTCGTGGAGCAACTGCCCAGATTAGTGTACTCGAGCGGCTCTGGCTGCATGGGTGACCCGAACACCGAACCGGGCGCCGAGCAGGCTACACCCCCGGTTCCGATGGACACGTTGGGCGGTGCCATCTGGTTCATCTTGTGCAAGTCGTCCAACGCCTTCACGAAACCTTCGGCAAAGCCCTCCTGCTCCTCTGTGATCCCGCGGTTGTACTGGTACTGGCTCGGCGTGGGCGTGGTGGTGATGAGCCCGTTGCTGTTCTGAATAATAAGTCGCTCTAAATCCGGAGAGGCGAGCTTGAGGGAGCCCGTGTCCGCCGCGGCCGCAGAATACAACTCAGAGTCGGTCCGCAGGTGGTGAGACTTGAAGTTGGAGCTCCGATAAGGATCAGACAAGTTCAAGTTCATGTTCTGCTTTAGTAACTTGTAGTCTGGCAGGGCTGCGCCTGAATGGCCATAAGCAGAGAGAAACGAGTCGTCATAAAAAGGCTGTTCCATTATTGTGGACATATTCGCTTTAAAATCAGACAGGCAAATAGGCTACAAGAGTTCGTGAAGGTGTCCCAACTCCAGAAAGTCCCGATGTATTATTATTTTGAAGAGTTCTATTAAAAAAAAAAACAGCAAAACTTCCAAAATAGAGGAACTCTACTATACCAAGTCGTCGTTTTGTACCTTTAGTTGGAATCAAAGCGCAGTCCAGTGACTTATTCAGATGTTTTCATTCCACTCGTGTGTTGGTGAGTCTTAAATTTTGGAAACCTGTCTGATCGCCTCTTTCGTTTTCTCTTTTATGACAAGCTGCCGGCCAGTTTCACCCTATTTATATGATCGGAACTCAAGTGCGCAGCAGCCCGTAGCGTCACCCAATCCAATGGCCTGATTGGTCGCAGTCTCCTCGTGGCCCCGCCCCTAGGATGTCAGACGCGCGTAATGACGCACGTTGCCAGTAACCACCACAGTAAACACGGCGAGGCCCTTTCGCCTGGAGGAAAAGTCAAAAAGGTAAATATGAAAGGCTACAAGAGCGCTTTCACGATCACAGTTGCTTGCTTGCCAAAGAGCCTGGCGGGTTCCAAATTAAGTCCAGTTGACAAGCGCACACAGTCAAGTCCACCCGTGGACTGGTCTTTATATCCAATCAATATGTGTCAGATGAGTCATAGCTCCAAACTGATATCGGTTAGTCCATATTTGGGTATCCTGGCGCACCGGTTCCTCCCTGACACAAGCGGGAAGCCGATCCCCTTCTGGCACGCTTCCAGCTGGACGGGACGTGGGAGGCTCCCCTCCTTCAAGCCTCAGGCGCAACACACGAGGTGAAGAAGAGAGGGTGTGTAAAGCGTGGAATGCATGAAGCACTATGGTAACAACTGACACTATCACGCATGAACCTGTTTCCAAATTGTGATTCAATACGGTCATTATTCAAATCAAATTTATTTGAACTGCCAGTATCAAGCAATTTGTATACCTTGTGTTTGTGTGTTTTATTGATTCGATTTTTTAAAAATTATTTTTATATATATTATTTATTGATTGATTTAGCTTTGTATTCAAGTTCTTCTTCCATAATGTCCGACGAAGAAGGTTGTGTGTTGTATTGTGTCTGGCATTATAGCAATATATTACACTTTACACAGAGTGTTATGAAAGGGCTGAGGTTGCTGAAAACAAATCTCCAAGGTATGTCATAGAAGGTATCAGCCACATCACCTGAGATGAACACCTGCCTGGTGATGGCCTCTGAATCATGTCCAAGTGGGCCACGCTCCGGTAGATGTGCCTACGCACGTTCCTACATTTTGGCACATCTTCCCAACGCTCTGCCATATGACACAACCGCATGTGTTCATACTAATTTTTAGGGTATGCAGAGTCATGTGGATTACAGCATTTAGTCACATTTACACCGTTTATATTATGCAAACGTTTCTGAAATGGAAGCTGAAAATTAATACATTGTCATGACCTATAAAAGACAATGAGTAAGATAAGGAGTTGATTACATGACTGGACTTTTGGACCCCCACTTTCATTGCTTTAATTTAGTGCTCGATGGGTGATAAGCACAGTAGGAAAGCAAGAACAAGTTTTCAGGAGTTTCCAAAAAGTACATGTAGGGGCGGTGTGTCAAAATCTCCCCGACACATATTGACACAAATGAGTTTTGAGTATTGAGTTTATAGGGGAGGGAAATAGAACTAATGATAATGTGTCGACCAGTGTTTGTGTGTTGTCTTCAACATGCTTGGAGCCCCTATAAAGTCTCACCATTTCTCTTCAGATCGATATCCCTAAATACACTTAAAGGTAACAAATTTATATATATTTTTTAATTTCTTACATCAAACCACCTTTATAATATCAGAAGGCCTCACGTCATTTAAAAAAAGAAATATTAGAGGAAAGCCAAACACTTACCAATCACCTTTGTTATGTCCTTGTATTTCTACCACTGTTCATGTATCATTAGCTGATTGACTCGGAGAAATAACTTGGGGGTCACTGACCTTTGGCATTTGAAGTTGAACTTTAAGTCCCTTGAAAGCGATTTCAGTGTTTTGCATGAAATTATACTAAAAACAAAACTGTGCTGAAAACATGTGCAAAGACTGAAAACAGTTTAGGACTGAACTGTTCAGGCACTTCACCATTTCAGTTGTCCACATTTCTGAGGCAGGGTTTTCTGCCATTAGTCAGCCCAACCAACATGACTGTCACTTGTGCTTTAGTACTGCTGCTTCTCGTAAAACAATTGTTCCTTGGCATAATGATGATTTTTTTTTACAGTTTTTTAATTAATTGCACATTTTTAAGTTCACTATTGACCCAGAGGCTTTGAACAATTCTTCGCCCTCACACACAGGCTTATTTATGTACAGAGAGCTGGAGCACAACCCGGACACCTCATACATTCAATTTTGTCGCTGCCGTTGAGTGCTGCGGTGATTCATGTTGACACCTACGAGGGCCAAGGAATAAAGGAGGGAAAGCAGAAAACTACAGAGGAGCACATAGATGCATTTCCACAGTGTACGTTGCAAATCTAGTCTTTCAAAAAGGGCCATATACTGCAAAAGACTAACACAATGTTAGATCATTACAATTAGTAAAATTAAAACATTTTAAAAAACATTAGAAAGGAATAATAGTTTAAAAAAAACATAGAACGTACTCCATTTATTGTTTAGAAAATTTTTATTCAACAATAATACATTTGCAGTACTACCATGTGAAATTCAATTCAACAATCTTATATCTTATTTTACAGGCTCTTGGACATATCATAATACCATAATTTAATAAATCTGAGTTGTGTATTAACAATCACACATACGAAACCTGATCTAAAACCAGATTGCCCTCATTTTAAATTTTGAACCACCTGAATCCACGTAATGGTTAATCGTCATCTCCCATACAAAAGTACAACAAATTCTTGTTTTATATGCACCCTTATATAACAACTCACCATAAAAATATCAAGTATGCACATAGGAGCCGCAGTAGTAGTGGCAGAAAACCGCAGCGTATAAACTTGGAAGGCGAGTGCAAGCAAGTCAGTGCTTGATATGTTGATTTCAATTCCAAAAGTTTCAGTCAAGAAAGGACAAAACACTTTCTCCTTGTGACTTTAACTCCCGCAAACAACCCCCACTGCTTATGCGGCGACTTAATGAAATGAACCAGAAGTAACATTTCTCAGAGTCTTGGGCAAGGTCTTCCATGCTGGAAGCTTGGTGACCTGGAAGCGGCCTGTAGGTGTAGTGAGTCAGGTACGGCTGATCGTCACGGCAACAAGCCGGCTGTCCCCGCGAGGTGAGGACAAGTCAGTCCAACACACGGCCAGTGTATGAAGTCACACTCTTAGTCACTTCTTCAAGTGGGCCTGGGTTGTTTGATTTAACGCTAACAAGACGACATTGTCACTCGTCCCTTCCTCTTAACGTGCTCTCCTCCCCCTCCCAAATCACATCTATCCCCCCCCATCTTTGTTATTCGGCCGCCTGTGGGAAATGGAGCGCCCTTGTGCATGTAATCGCTTTAATGAAGGCCCGTTTAATCAGCATATTTGCGGTCTGTAGCTCGCAGATAGTGCCAAGGAGCCTTGCAGCCACGAGAGACCTTTAGCGCAAGACGGGCCGGGCCGATTGCTGGGGCCAAATGAGTGTGGCGGGAAAAGGCAGTCGGATCCAGCGCTTCCCTCGGGCTGACACATCACATATGGAGCTGTCCTTCCTAATTTCACTCCATCTTCTCGGATGCTTAAACTCCCTGTCACTGTGCCAGTATGTGGAGAAAAGGCAAATGGTGGGGAAGGGGAGCGTTTTATGCTGCTTATGTACTTGTTTCTTATGAAGTGAGGTTTTTTTTTTTAAATGGGGAAATTATGATCCCATGGTTGACTTTGAAGAGAGGCTGCGTGACACGATTCTGTCATAGTCGTTGGGGAGTGCCACCCTGTTTTGACCAAATATGTTGCAACAGTGAAGTTGAGAAATTCGGATACATTCACGTCGACCATACAGTGTTCCCGATTTTATAACTTTAGCATTCATTATGAATCTGGGTTGCACGCCATTAGTTTGGCAGACATAACATAAAAAGTCATATTGGAAGTTACTGCAGTTTGTTATTCCAAAAATTGAATATGTACAAAATGTGCAGTCATGACAGACATCCCATTTTCAAAAATAGCCATTACAAAGAGATAAAATACTGATCTGCTTTTAGATTTATATCACCGATAGTTTAAAAATAATTCCCAGTCATTCATTTCTGGTAACTACAAACAAAAGCAATGTACTGATATGACCTCGCTAAGGAAGTGGTTGAGTGTGCATGAACTCTACTTTAAAGTTGAGGCCCAGACAGGTTATAGACAGGCAAGCATGATAGTAACGTGACAGAGGTGAGTAAGCCAAACACTCCCATTTCTACAGACACACACTTACAGGATACGTCATAACATGAATGTTGATATACTGTAAGTGACTTAACGCTTACTCACGAGAAGATGACATCACCCTCTATGCATTATTAATTGGAGTTTTTCAATCATATATTTACATCTCTTGTGGGGTTTTTTTGGTACTACTTTCTATTGTAGTTTTTGTTGTTTGATCATCATTCATGTCAGTGGCCACATAGTCTAATTAACAATATTTTTTAAACACAAAAAACAAAATCAGAACACACGTTTGTATTTTTTAGTGAGTCTTTTTCCTTTCACTTATATGTTAACCTGTCAGTTTTTGTTACAATAGCAATAAAAAAAAGACCATTGTGTGTTCTAAAATATATATATTTTTTATTTTCCCCAAATTATTGAAAAATGACTTAGACAATTATGCTTTGAGACACACCATATATTTTTTAATTACTAAAAAGAGCTACAAGGACTAGTTTTGCTAGTTCCCACAGATTTGCTAAGATTGTGAACTGAGTAACGAAAAATACACAATACTAATGATTAGCAACTGAAAGAATTTACCTACTTGTACGTGTTGTTTCCAAATTAGTTGGGGAATTTTGAAATGGTTGATGGCTTTTAGACTAGCACAAGACTCCTTCTTTATGCCGACAACGACAAGTAAATCTTTAAAATGACACTTGCTGGGCGATATCTTGCTTTATGGTTGACTTTCCTCCATGTTGTTGCTGTCCTTTTTTCACCACTCACTATGACTATAAGATGAAACGTCCTTTGTCCATCAGTATTAGCATTTTGTTTCTGGGGGGGTGGGATGAGGTGAGGTGAGGTGCGCTTCAGGCCTGCTGCCAGGAAGTTCCTCTTTGCTTGAAAATAAGAGAAGTGAATGTAAGTCCAGGGTGGGGAGGACTTTGGTACACCGCATTTTCATTTCCCCAATAAGCTGAAGTCAGGGTTGGGGCAGATGTGGCATTAAGAGGTCAACAGCAGGCTCCAAAAAAGAGCTCAGAAAGCAGCAAAAGATCGAATATGTACATTGGATTACAAAGCAGTGCAAATGACTTCTGACCTGTAGTCTTAAAAAATGGACACTGTTTTAATATCAGATCATTCTTTCTGTCTACTAATAATATGCTGACATTTAAAGTATGTGTTTGATGTAGTGTTGTCCTCTAATTGTAAAATTAAGTTTAACTAAACGTTTTAGCAAAAATGCGCTCCAAATGTCAAACATGTAAGTTTGAACTGGGATGTGGGATGTCACACGTAAGTCATAATATTGCGCAACACTTCACCTCCTCCCACAAGCATGTTTTGATGTTTCTGCTGCTAGGTAAAAAAAACAAATGCCACTGGCAGTGATAGCAGAGGAGGAGCAAATGATGAGCAGCATTTTTTAAAATAATTTGTTTGGCTTTTCTTATGTGCCAATCCATCTAAAATATGTCTTCACATGAAAGCGGTCCATGACACAATAAAGATTTAGGAGTGCGAGACAATCCTGTACAGTTTGTAATTTTTTGTGATGTCAGCTGCGCAATGTTCAAACTTGTCTATTTATTTGTGTTTTAATATTCAATCTGTTATAGGAACATTATCAAACAAACAAGTTGACCGCTATCCTGGATAACTTAAATGGTTATAAAATATAACCATTAAAGTTTTGATTTGGAGAAAAAGGACAACCGTTAAATTGTTTTTAAATCCATAAAACATGTAAAATCCACAATAATTCTATGTACAGTACAATAGTGGAATATGGACAGTGGGTGAGCAAAATTTGCTATTGCTGTGATTCACATCCACATTCATGTGATGGCTCAGTAATGTGTGATGAGAGATCATCTTAATCATCCAATTTTACTTGATGGGTTTAAAAATGATTATGTAAGATCTCCATGTCTGATTTCGTGATTATCGTGCTAAATATGTGCCTTGGCTCAAGAAATGTTAGCATAAAGTTTTATCTCACATCGAAATACTTATATAATTTTCAAGAATGCAAAATATCTTTCAATGCACAGGCGCATTTCATTACCACCCATGAAGGTTTCCTTGAAAAAGATCTTTACACAGGCTAACCTTGTGTGAAGGTCTAAACCTCATGCTTGACATATCTGCGTTTTTTTTTCCACAACTAAACTGAACTCTCCTGCAAGAGCAATTTAACTGATACTGGTTTATCTCAAGATTCTAGTGCAGTTCAATAAAACAATATTCTAAGATTCTTTTAGAAAGATAAAAATGTTCCATTTTAATTATGACGGAAATATTCCTTGGCAATTAATATGAAGAAACAACAAAATATAGGAATTCATGACTTCACATGCTGTAATTCAGATTCATGCTGTAATCTCAACTGGGATTTTTACACCATACAATATTTTCGATCACATCCAAAATATCTATTTCTGAAGCACGTAGCATATGTTACAGTTTGTCCACGGATTTCATGAAGCCCCCCCGAAAAGTGTACAAGTTTAACTCAACACACAATTCATCCACTGGCTTCGTTGCCTTAATTTTGAAATGTTTTATTAATGCTTAACAGAAAATGGCCACCCTCTGCAACCCAAACTGTCAAAAACCGTTCATTCTAATATGTTCATTATTGTGAGTGGAGGGTCATAATGTTGCCCCTCCCTCCAAGTATATTGACTTGCAGCTCTCCACTGCAAACTGCAACCACAATAATAAACATGACGTTTGTGCAAATCATCAAAAGTAAGCTCAATTGTGCTTGTCTTGAGTTCCACTGTACTAAAAAGAAGTTTAAATTGAGATCTCAACCACCCGAGGATTCTAATGAGAAAACACTTCACACAAGAGTCGGTGGATGATTTGACCTTTTTTTTCAGTCTTTGGTTGTGTAACGAGAAGTTGTGATGTTTGAGTCGACACAATTTCCCAGCAGTGCGCTTGTCAGTACAGTACATGGACGTGGTCATGAGGAAGATGCTTTCACAAGTTGCCTTATCTCAAACATGTTCCCATCTGCATATTCACGCCGGTAAATGTGAAGCCTTTCCATTTATATCAGCAGAAACGATCAACTTGTGTGCATCCCCTCTTTGTGCGTCCTTGCCTGCAAATGAGGACACCTGCGTTAAGGAGACATATTTACGAAAGAGCCGCAAATCAGATAGGGGAAGGACGTTGCGGTCGGTTGATGGCGAGATCAAATGGTGTGAGTGGGGTTGAAACTGTGTGGGCGCACTCTGATGTTTGTCTCTGTCGGCGCCACCGGCCGCCATTACTGCTTGGAAGGAAGGGAATGCGGACTCTAAACAATAAAAGGAGTAAGATCATTTGACATAAAAGCTTATTATTGAGTGAATGATGTCATTGTTTTTGTTTTCATCCTTTTTCAACTTTGGCTTTCCTCAGTATTAAATTGCCTCCAGTATGACAGTCATAACGTCAACTTACACACCCACCTAATTAGTCAAACTATCCCCCTAAACTTTCACCGACAGTCAGGCTTATTTCTTTAGATCTCATTGTTGTCTTTCACTTCAGTGTTGAGTTGACGCCACTCTACTTCTATTACCAGAAATGTCTCTCTGAGGAATTACAGTAACTTTTTATACTGGATACTCCAACTCCAAACAAGCTGAATCAATTCTATTTCAAATGTAAATGTAAGACTAAATTCTTTCCAAAAAGGCAAATCAATGTACCTTTTCTATATTTTCAGAGCTTAGTGGAATGCTCGTATAGCTTTTGAAACTGGTTCCCACGCATATTTGTGTGTCTTTTCGAAGATGTCAATAAATCGTGCAGAAAAGGCTTGTCAGTGACATGACCTGCTCTAACCCGAAGCCATGCACGCCTTGTGAGATTCTTGAGTTGAATTCTTTCATGAAAAACATTTGAAGTCATTAGGCGTGTTTGATATGAATAGAGTGAGGGTGAGGTTTGTCATTAAGAGCCACATTAGTCTTAATGTCTCCAAATGTCCTGTTCAGACACGAACGGGACATTTTCAATTGCCGAGAACTGCGATTAACAATCGTTTTGAAAAAGTCCGATCATTTCAACAGGTTGATGCCAGCAAAAGAAGTACAGCATGTAGAGTTCCAAATTCATGCCAGTTCCTTGTCAATCGTTTTGTATGTGCACCATGTAGAGTAAACCAATGAAGCAAAGTAGTTCTCGTTAGCTAGCTTGTAAATTACAGTAGTTGTGTCAACTTGGGATTCCTCCATGTGCATCGGATAGTCACCGGATGCATCACCCTCCACAAATTAAGGCCTTTCCTCATTAGAAAATGTGCTTTTATAATAATGCTGCTTTCGTCTTATGATGCTCCTTGATGAATGTTGTTATTCAGTTAGAAAGCCTGTTTGGTTTCCTTTTAAACAAAGCCCCATTTATCGGGAACATGCATTTGTGGGATTAACCTTACTGGTTAGGATTTAGGTTGCTCATACGCCTGTGCCAAGTTATTTATTGATTTCTTGAGAAGCTGGATGAATAAAGTTTTCAAGGCTGTGAAAATGATACATGGGGCACATTGATCGGCGTGTACGCTTCGGGCGGCCTCCTTGCGTGCTGTTATTTGTCAGGTAGCGGTCGAGACAGGCGTGCCTGGGAGAGGCCCTGCCACACTTTCATCAGCACGCAACGCATTGTAGTGTGACCACTAATATATGGAGACGGGGAGCAAAAGCTTTTGAGTCAGTTAACCACAGTCGACTCAATTCTGTCTGGCAGTGAAACGGTTAAACTTTTTCTTTTCCTCCTCCTGGCTGGTTGGTGGAGTCCTGTGGCCAAAAATGAGGTGGAAGTTGTTAATGCTGAACTAGATACTTAACGTCAGCACGACTTCTTTTGATCCTTTACACTCACCTTATCTAGTATCTCTTAAACCTTCATTTTCCTCTGTTTACACTTCTGTATTTTGTCTTTCTTTCAACACCTTGCTGGTGTGTACGTTAAAAAAACATTTTCATGTAAATGCTGAAGATGGTAGTCTATGGAAATGGCACGATGTGTTCGTAAAATATATATTTATTCAGAGATTAGTTTCTAAATATATTATGCAGCGTAATTGTGACATGCAATTTGCTTGCTCAATTATGTAGTTATGTTTAAGCATAAGACAGATGCTAGATGAAGTAGCATCCATTTTTTAGTAAAGGTATCTCCTTAAGCGGGGCGTGGTTTCAGCACATTGAGTAAACACGGACGCAACATCTGAGAGGGCTTTATTTTTCACTACTTTGAAATTATTTTAATCATTCAGGCTTTTCACAGGCCTCAGTGCCTAGCATTTGTTCTGCTTAAGAAAATGATTTTTTTAGCTCCTTTCCATCCCAGCATGACGACCTGAAATGGAATAAGACGTCCGGCACATGCTGTGCTGAAGTAATTCACCTGCTTGGATCACAAATGGTTTAAAGACAACAAATTCAATCAGCCATAAAAGGCCAAACCTGCTCTGCCATTTTCAAGCAGCCCCCATTCCTCATAGCCTGTTCTCACTTCATTCAGCACATATAAGAGTGAAGCATCACATGTGCATAATGATGATTACTACGATTCTAGTGCTTAAAAATAAGCGCTCATTCATGAGATAGCCGACTGAAACGCGTCGAGTCACTAACCTCACATCCTGTACTACAGATTGCAGGAAACGTGCAGTTTCCTGCCACCAATAGTTTGTGTGAACCGTGAACGTATTCGGTGTGTGTGTGTGTCTGAGGATACTTGATCCTCCATCTTTGTGAGCAATAGGGCCACCTTGAAAGTGAGATTATGTGGAATTGAAAGAACAAAAATAATGAGAAATTGGGTGAAATATATATTCTCAGATAGCAAACCAAAAACATGATAAAAACTTCAATGACCAAATAAAGTCATTATAAGTAGAAGAGCCCCACTTAACCCTCAAAATTGAATGTAGTTGATTAGCTACGTATATACAACAATTAATTAATTATTCAGCTCTCGGTTGATGTGTTTTTGCCAACACTTGATTTGTTGTATAAATCAAATTATGCCAAAATAGTCAATTAATGCCAACATATTGTGTGGAATAGAAGACGTCATGTAAATATGACAAACGTGACAAATTTGTCAGTATGCGTAAATCAATTCATTTTGCGTGCGCACACACACGCACACACACACACAGACACGCACAACACATAAACTGCCACCTCTGAAGCAGCCTATCAAAATGTTATGTGTGCATGGAAAGGGAGCGAGGGAGTAAGCATTTGTGAATCTTGGAATAGATGAAGTGACACTGACGCATATATTTGTTCACAGACAAAATGCCAATGCTCTCCCCACTTTCACCAGCCCATTCTGTTACAACACACCCATCTGTCCTCTTTGGATCTCTTTTCAATGTGTGTGTGTGGAAAATATGAGCCCTTGCCTGGATCAAACTCACAGATTGACTCCTAGTTATTAATCAGATATTTGAAAGTCTCAAGAGTTCACATGTGCTGCGAGACTTTCTTCATTTGTGACATATTGTTGGTAAAACTGCTCATGTAGTTATTTCCACAGGCAGTAAAGTCCCGGGAGGGAGCAATGACATCATTTTATCGCTGATTAATGATTGTAGATGAGTGAGGAATGGGTTGAAAATTGGCCAAAATCCTCCCTTCATGTCTCTCCCTGGCGTTGACAATGGAGTTTAATATGACAACAACTTGACATTTTATGTCCTCGGAATTTCAATCTCTCAACAGCCTCAGATTTTGGTCGTGCTCCATTAAAGCAGACTGATTATTTACGTCTGCTTTTACTTTGGAAAAGAATCATCACAATTTCTGTATATATTCTGACATGTCGTGGACCAAACCAGTAACTTATCTTTTTGTAGGTAATTAATAGTATTATATATTTTTTTTGATAAGTGAAATATCTACAAAAATATGCTTACTCCAAAATTTCACATGTTCATTTATTGGCCAGCTGATAATAGTGACTTTCAACTTTCTATGCAAAATATGTTTGAAACTGTTGTTATAACATAACAAGTGGCAACTGATAAAGTTTTGTCATCATGGCAAGTGTCTCGTTTGTGTGTGAGACTTTGAGACAAGAGTTTATGTATGTGAGCGTGTGTGCGTGTGCGCGTGTGACTCAATCTGAGTCATTGTTTTGCCTCCAGTACACGCTAGGGCAATAAAAATTAATTCATGTGAATATGTTTTTGTAGCGAGAGTTTCTGGGGGTGGCTCTAACCTTGTGTGAAGGTGCTTCCCACTTTGCACGCTCTGCCTCGGTAGCCCCACAATATGCATAATATGCGACACATCGAGGAGGTAGCAATAAGATTTTTTTATTAAAGCTCATGCTGTCCAATAGGCATCCGCTGCTTCTTAACGATTCAGTAAAAAATGTCAAGTAAAATGTTCAATTAGACATTTATTAGACAGCACGGCAAGGGATCAAAAAGTGTTGTTTTCCATGTATAACCGTTTGTTCCTATCTGGTCTGCTATAGAAAAAGCGCTTCAAAGCCACGACAACAGAATATTAAGATGACATTATGTGGTGAGCGTAACTTGACAGATTGATGTAATAGTTGCATGATCCACCTCCGGTATATCCCGGTGAGAGTCCGAGCACGAAGAAGCAGTATTAAGTGTGCACAAGAGCACGTATTATGGCCTTTGCACCTTCAGTGAAGTCAATTAAGTTGTCAGCATGAAAACGATTTGGAGCTCCGTCTGTGACTCAGGATGCTGCCTCGGAACTAGACGGAAAACTAGCATCATTTTCTTGGGTTTGCCTGTTTTTTGTCTGGACTGGTGTGAAGTAAGAGCTAGACGGGAGACTGTTATTCCATAATGTTTCACAATTTAACTTCTTGTTGGAGGTCTGTTGTGAAATAATTTTCGCTATATACTTCTCTCGAGTAGGAGAGTTTTTACTTTGTGACTTTCGAATGACAATAACAATTCATCTATTAATTTGGACAAATACAAGCGCTGTCGTTCAAGATGATGCTCAATTGCAGACGATTGGTCACCGTTGTTTATTTAGAGTCTGCTCGAATGATAGACGTTTAATGGGGGGGGGGGGGAGGGCGACGACATCAACAACTTTTAACTAATCCCGAGAGGACTAAACGCACGGCATAGAGAGGCCTTCAAAGACTGAACGTCTGCGACTCAAAAGAGCCCATTTCAAACTGCCCCCGGTGACTCATCGCTCCTTCTCCCAGCTTTACGGGAAACGGAATGTGTTTCCAATTCTTCTGTTTTTTTAGAATTCCCCTTCTCCTCCTCCTCCTCCTCCTTCTTCTTCGACTCCTTAGGTGGAGCAAAGGAAGGTCAGACAGCGGGTTAATGTTTGTCCGTCTGTGTGAATGTTGGTTTTCATGCGTCTGAAGTCTGTCGTCAAGACTGCTAGACTAAATGAACCCCAGGGAGGTTGAAAGGACAACTTGAACATATGTGTGTCTGAAACTTAAAATTAGTATAGTTAGTTGAGCTGAAACACAGACGGCTTGATCTTGCGTACGTTCTACTTCTGTGATTTCCTATGGTTGAATTATAGAATACAAACATGTATGAGGTCTTAGTATGCTATTTAACCTATTTAGCCAAAACACAAGGGAACATATTTCCATATTTCAAAATGTGCCTACCAGCAACCATCACACTAAATTAACATCTCATTAACTTAATCCATGATCGCCAAAAAATGTCAAGATACATGTTCCGAAGAAGGATAATGTTTTTGATCATACTGTATATTGGCCTTGGGCAGGGATTTGCTCATGTTTGAACCAGTTGCCAGGCAACCCCATCCCAATGACAAGGATTCAACATTTAAAACTGTAATAAAAATCAATTAATGATGATAATAATGTAAACCGTGGTTGGTTGGCGACCAATCCAGGGTGAACTCTTACCCAAAGTTGTCTCCAACTCACCAGGGACTGTAATGAGGACGAGTGGTAAAGCAGAAGTCTCGATGGATGAAGCTGAGCTACAGTGGGGCCAAGTAGTCCATTGACGTGAAGAAAATAATAACAAACGGAACTGCAGGCTGCGGCTAATGTGATGCTGTGATGGAATTTCCCAACAATTGGAATTGGTTGGTTGGTTGGTTAATGATCACATTACATCGCAATACAGCTACATATTCACTCATTTAATTGAATCCCCATGAATCCCCATGGTCTTTAGTCCAGACTACCTTCCTTGGAAAATCTTGCCGTATTTCAACATTTTTCCAGGCTGGAGTACCTATTTTGGTCCGATAAATACAATGTTGTTTGGGAGTTGGAGCTGAGCCGCGAGGCACAGATGAGATCACCTCTCAAGGTTCCTAAGCTGCAAAATAAGGTAGCAAGACAAGACAAGAAATGCCATGAGTGGAGGCAGAAAATGATGGTTTGGGAAATTGACACGGTTCCCTGGCTTCATGTCAGCCCCGGGGCAAAGGATCGGGAGAGAACCTGTCCCGCAGCGTCTCAGAAATTTGGAAACATTTTTCTCCAGTGAAGTAATATTTGTCTTCTTGCCAGCTGAAAAGAGGGAAATGCGTTTAATGGCTGCTGGAAGCAAGAGCATATCCGAATCGTGCCATGATCACCATGTCTCGAGTGTGGATGAGGCCATGGGAGAACACAGCTCATGACTTCAGAGGTGTTTGAGATGAGGAGGGCGTGCTTCTTTGATTTGAAGGACAGGAACATCTGTCTTTGTTGAAACCACGCTGTGTGCACTTTCTTGTTTTGACATCGGCAAAGGTGCTTATCTGATGCGTGAGGGTTGTGCGTGGGTGTGTGTTGCACACTCATGCGTTTCTGTCTGTCTTTGTGTCTGTGTCGCGTTCAAGAGGTTGCTGTTGTCTGCGGTTCCAGCCAGGTGTGGCTGCTGCCAGCCTCACCACCTGCATGAATAGTAGACAACAGCGCGCACTGTGCCCTTCAGACCCTGAAGCAATAAATACAGTTATGCTTCTGTTTAACTGTCGACATTTTCGAAGGAAGTGTTAAACATTTCAGTTTGATCAGGATTTGACACACACTCCACAATAACCCACAATGAAGTCTCAGTTTGCGGGAGAAAAAGTGATGTCATATTTCCATCCACAAAACCTGATGCTACCATAGAAACACTCACCCAGGGAGGCAGATGAGTCCAGCTCAGGAAAGCTAAAACCAAATAGTCTAGGACCCGGACTTTAACCTTCAGCGACTCGCAAATCGGACAGAAAGAGGTATAGTTATATGTTCTAGAGCTGCCTACACACATGATGGTTTTTAATCTGGGGTGTTGAGTTTTTACGGCACATATAGTTTATTTGTGATGACCGACAGCAGACCACATCCATAACCCAAACCGGATGTCTATTGTAGTACCAAGACAGACCTTTAGGGGCAGCATAGTGCCTCAGGGCATCCAGCCTGCCAGAAAATACAAAGAAGAAGTTGATGAACTGGGACAAAGAAATAGAATACAGTTTTATTTATAAAGCGCTTCTCACAATTTATGGAAAACAGTAGGCCAACTTTTAGTATGTCAAAAGCTTGATTTTTTTTGTTTTTGTAAATGTTTTGTGAGATACGTTATACACATACTCAACACAATTAGGCCTTGATTTCTGTCTGGCAAGTGCAAGCTTTCTCCCTGTCCTTGGCTCTTGTTCTGTTTTACATGACAAGTCCATAGCTTAAACCTACTGGGTGTTGTCCAATCACACACACATAAGAATTTGCCGTTGTAAATATTGAACAAGTTTAACATGTGCAATTGTTGGCCCTCATCATTTTCCAAGCAGATCGCAGATAAAAAATACCTGATGACACGCCCCATACCACAGGTTAACTGCTTCATTGAGAGATGGGCCTTCAAAGAAGACAGGATGTGTGTTATCAGTGTGTGTATAAATCCAGTTGAAATAGTTTGTTATAGTCCACCTAGCTTTTTAAGGGTTTAAGGTTTTGAGCAGTACAAAACTACAGGGGACAGCACTGATTCACCCATGAATTTTTTGGGGGGATGGAACTGCATACTGTGATTGGTTATTACCAGAATTCAAGTAATGTATCATGACACACATAAACTAATCTGCAGTGCCACCCAGGATGCATTTTCTTTGGGCCATAAACCATGACACACTCGCACAATTTGACTCCAAAGGTTTTATAGACCCTGACGCAGGAGTTCCAGTGGAGGATGTATTTTAAAGAGAGCATTATAATGACATCCATCACAGAATGTTTCATTTTCTCATACAGTACTTCTAGGGGAAAAAAAATTATTTGATGCATCGATACATTGTAATGGTCCACCTTCCATATAATCTTTATCAGCATCCATTCATTTATCCTTCCTTCCTTCCTTCCTTCCTTCCTTCCTTCCTTCCTTCCTTCCTTCCTTCCTTCCTTCCTTCCTTCCTTCCTTCCTTCCTTCCTTCCTTCCTTCCTTCCTTCCTTCCTTCCTTCCTTCCTTCCTTCCTTCCTTCCTTCCTTCCTTCCTTCCTTCCTTCCTTCCTTCCTTCCTTCCTTCCTCCCTTCCTTCCTTCCTTCCGTTCGTCCATCTGTTCATCCGTCCCTCTTTCCGGCCATCCCCTATAAAGCTTGTCCTCTTTCGGCTGTCCTGCCGACTTGGAGGGAACAAGCAAACTGTACACATGAAGGTTAAAGCAGAGATTCGAATCATGAGCCCATTTTATTTTAACAATCAATGACATAACATTAGGTGCAGAGATCATTGCGCTATTGATATGCAGTTATCCTCTGTATCATTTATGGATTTGATTACGCAGTGCCTTTCGTCTGCAAGTTTGAAGAGACGAGCTGATGATAAACAGAATTTATCGCCATGTTTTATTTTTATTATTAGTTTATTGTGAGTTCACACAAAGCTCATACGATTGTGTGGGTATGCGTGCGGCCACGTGCAGCTGGAGCTCTTTAAAACGTGTGGGCGGTGGGAGTTATGCAGTGAAATGAGGTCATCATCGCCGCTGATTTATGTGACATACGCCATTACTTACAGTCCCGTGACTGCAGCCATGTCTTCACTGACAGCATGAATAATACATGTCCCCGCCAAAACATGACATCCCCCATTTTCTCCTCTCTCATCGGCTACTTAAGAAAGTTTACTTCATCATTACTGACCCAAGTCATCCGGATTCATCTCCAGGCCGCAAAGCCTGCCGCTTCCCATCCAGTTCAACAAGTTTGTCCCTTTTATCAGTTGTGGAATTGCGCAACAGGAAGTGGGAAGGTGTGTGCGCAGTATATGCGTGTGTGTGGTTCACGTAACGCGTCATGCCTTAATTTACAAACGCAATTAACATGTGCCCATCATAAGTGTCGCCATAATAGATAGCGCTTCGGTGACTCATTCACAAAAATGTTTTCACTTTCACACCATTGACACATGCCGGAAAGATCCACGCAAAGGAAGCTCATTCCCTTCTGCCTGTGGGAGTTGGATATGGATGATATAGTTATTTAGCGAACCAAATCATTGTTTTCAACTAATTTGCTGTGTTGGATCGTTATGTGTGCCGCGTTTTGGAATGCTACTTGAGTGGACAATTAATTCGGTCATTGCTGTCACATTATTACAAAGTACTGGATTCGTGTCGATTGATTCACTTTCCGTAATAGTGAAAAAACCTGGCCATGTTTTGTCATGTTGCTCTATTTACAGTAAATTTATATATATATATATATATATATATATATATATAACACTATATAGGTCACTACACTGTATAGTGAATAGGGAGTGAGTGTGTACACAGCCTTAATGTTTTCTCCATAGTGGCAAGAACAACATTCCACCAGAGATTAATCAGTCATGGATGGATGCTCGATCTCATTCCAGATGTTCTTTTGACAGCCTCCCGCACGTTTTGGCCCCCGAAGAAGCTCAAAGCCAAGCTGGCAACCTCCAAAGGAAGGTCACCCAGGTCAGTGCTGAATGGGCAAGAGCGAAGGGGGCATGGTGGAGGAGACACAAGGGGGAGGGGGGGAGACGCGGCAATGGGCCGGAGGATGCAGGACAGACTGTACTGTCAGCCTCCATCAAAGAGCCCCCCCAGTGACATGGAAAAAAGCAAGAAAGTAAGAATAATGGGACAAGAGGTTATGGCCAGGAGTTAGCTCTTAACTAGTTAACCCTCCAGCATACACACACACACACACACACACACACACACACTTGACATGCCACGCAGCAGTCTCTCAACTGTATCATCTTGCATGGCGGCCGCCTCCGTTGCGGCTTCGTGGTGGGAGCACAGTTGGCATGGAGCAGCACAAAGCCAAACAGATTTCAAAGGTTCCTCTTTGTGAGGTCATCAATAGTGATTCCAAAAAAGTGATTCCTCGGGGGAGCACATTGAATCCACGTTAATGTAGTTAAAGCTGTTGCCCGGATGGTGAACAAATGCAAACTCTGATTGACATATTTGACAAAAATATATAGAACTCCATATTGGCCTCACCCATAAGTAAAATAGAAAGCGCTTGTTTGTTTTTTACTCAACTGCACCACAAATTCAAAGGCAATACGTTTTCAGAAAAGCATCAACCCTCTAATGATTTATCATTATAGTCTTCACTGACTGTATCGGGATTATTGTGATTGGGAGCTGTCACGACTCGTCCCCGGTTGTTTTATTGTGTATATATTTTGTCATAATTTCTGTGTGCTCGCCCCTCCCCTCCTGTGTGCCCATAATCAATGTGATTACCCTCACTTGCCTCTCGTTACCAGTCGTGTATTTAAGTCCTGTCTGCCCCTCACTCCCTTTTGGATTGTTCTCGTCTGATGTCAACTTGTCTCACGTCTTTGTCAGTCAGTTCCGTTTCTTGTAGCCAGTCTGTCGGTCAGTCCAGTTGTTGGTTTGGTTAGGTCGCTAGTTAGTTTGTCCGCTGTCTGTTTCCCTTCATTCTCCATTCCAACTCCCTTTTTCCTCAATAAACCCTGGTCCAAGCTGCATTTGGTCGCCCTGCGCCATTCCGATCCGTAACAGGAGCATTTTTAAATTTGGATCTTCAAGTGTTGTGGCTAACGATATTTGATGTGAAAAAGTTTTAGTTGACTCGTTTCTAATCATTATATAGTGTACTTCAATCATATTAGAATTGTCCCCTCTACGGTGTATTTAAAAAAGTTTCATTCAAATGTGAATTGGAGCAAATTTCAAAATGTTTAATACCACACCACTGAATCGAGAGGCAGTTTAAAACCCACATATTAGAGGAGTGCCGGAGAGCCCTCCTATATTTAAAGTGTGCTCCACCTTGGCCTTAGTGCAAATTACATGCCCAGGTTGGATAATAACCTGCTTACGTGTCCAAGTTGTCAGCACATTTTGCAAATTGGAACAAACATGTTTTTGCTGCTACCGGCCACACAAACACACACAAACAGTGCAGTCAGACGTCTTAACAACAACCACTTGGAAGCAGATGCTAATTGTGGTGGAAAGTTGAGCATGAAATCATTCACCTGCTGGGTGAATTGAGAAAGAAATATCAATATGTGCTTGGAGATTTTGCTGCTGTTTATTTTGGATGACAGTGAAATTTGCATTTTTTTCATGACTAACTCAGAAACATTTTTAGAAAATGTCCTGGATCATCACCTCATGTTGGCACTCTTGTGTCATTTATTGCCAGAATATATATACCCTTTTCAACAAATATAAATTTAAGCTAAACGTCTGTCTTATCTGTGTGGGCCGCAGTGAGCATTTTAAAGATTGCTCACCTCCACCCCCATCTTAACCTAGCCAAAAAGTAAAGCTCCATTAGGCACAGAGTGGTGTGTAATTAGATTTCAAAATGAGAAGACAGTTTTGTTGTTAAATATAACTGGGTACACAATTATATAAGCAGGGGTCGGTGCCAATTAACTCATCATGTACATGGATGAATGAATCTATCCATCTCGTCAATCCGCAACTGGTGCGGCGAAATACGATGGATGAAGAAGCCACAAGTGCAAACAAACACATTATCATTCAAAATCAGTCTGCTGGAATCTTTTTTGATAATATCAATGGATTTTTTTCATTCATACTGATAAAGTGACCTTGTTAAACAAGCAGTTTGTACGATGTGACACTCAGACAGTTAAAGACACACAAAGAACCTGACTGACAGGTCCGTACGTACAGAGAGAACTTCCTAACTTAAGTTGTGTAAGACGGGGAGTGCCCTTAACACACGGATGCACAAACATGCCTGAATGAATACATGTGGGAGGGAGTAAGGCTTTCAATCTGTGTACTGTCGTAAACATTAACTTGACATCTCACGTGTTTATTTAGTTGAAGGTGCAGATTTGATCTTGGTATTTCATAATGGTCAAACACAATGGGTACAACCTTGTGTGTGTGCGTGTCTGTGCGTGCCTTTTGCTAGACTGTTCAGATTAGCGTGAAATATTCCAATCATATTGTAGTTCAAGGTATTAATTGATATTTACCCCAGCTTGCTTGCTGATTGTTTGGGATTTGTGATGATTTGGTTTTATTCTTTGATGAATTTTCTTGTTTGTGTCTCTTTGTTGTGGTACAACCCAACTCACAGCCAAACGTCAGCTGGGATAGGCGCCGGTTCACCCGCAACTTTCATGAAAACTAAAAAGACGATTGTATGGCTGATACACCGACTTGACCGCTTCTGATGTCTTCACTCACCACCGAGTCACTCGTAAATCTCATCTATCTGCCAAAATCTAATATAATCAATAATTGTGTAGATATGATGGTTAAAAAAATCACTCTACTTGTTCTTAAGAACCCCCACTAGTCTTGTTCTGATATTGTATTTGTGGAGTATTAATCGGGCAGCAATATTCACCCGTTAGGGGGCAGCCATTTTTCAATCTGCCGTTTCTTGAACATGACATCACACTGCCTAAGAGTCCTGGTAACGACCAATCGCCTGTTTTTTTAATATGATCATGTGACATTTGCAAGCTGTGATGCCATTTTCAGTCAGCAGCAAAGTGGCCGCAACCTAAGCTGAATAAAACTGGTGAATTTTGCAGGTTAGGTCATATTGCACAAAAGTAATATTAATTAAAAAAAAAACATATTTAGACCAGTATGGCCACATAAAACATTATTGTCAAGAAAATGTTGACTTGACTTCCCCTTTAACATTAACAAGTCAAATTAGTATTTCAAGGTAGTGTGAGCACTTCTGTCACGTCTACTGAAAGTTTTGTGAGTAATAGGGCCATTCTGTTTTGCATTTTCCCTGTATGGCCCCATCGTGTGAAATGAATAATATTTTTATTATTCAAACAATTCAAATATTCTGGACTCACAAGGCAGTTAGCCTGAACACATTTTCACAACAGGCAGCTGCGTAACAATAAGAATTGCAACCCTTTGTGTTGTGTTGTGTTGTGTTGTGTTGTGTTGTGTTGTGTTGTGTTGTGTTGTGTTGTGGCCTCTCATTATGTAAGGTGATTTAGTTGCAGATTTTACGTGACGCATGTTCCGAGAAACGTTTCTCTTCTTCACACTTGTTTCTCATTTTTGCTGCAGCAACAGTAAAATAAGCAACTCGGAGGCATGTGTAGGAAGACATACATGGTTGTGCACGCGCATACACACACGCACGCACACACACACACACACACACTGAGGTATAATAGCAAGCATAGGGTTGACTTGATTGAGATTCAAAGCAACATGGTTGAGTTGCACCTCAAAAGAGATTCCATGTAAGCCTTCATTGCAGACCTCAGTGCTCTAGTTTCTGAAGAAATGCAGGCACGCACACACACACACACACACACGCACACATACATTCAGAAAACCTCCTCCACATTTGTGTTTTCACACCTAATGGGAAAGAAATAACCTCATTTCTGAAATCAGCTCAAAGACTGGAATGGGTGGACCTTGCTACAAATGCTTCTCAGGGACGGGAAATTATGAAATTGCAACTTGCAACTGGTGGCCAGAAGTTCTGTATTTCTCATGTTCACTCATCTTATCATCTCCCTCTGATCTGTCACATATTTGTATCTATATTACTGACTATACAGTTATGACTGAAATAATTTTTGGACTTGATCAGCTTAGTATAGAAATACTATAAACAAAGTCACAATTAACATTATAAACATTATAAATAAAAAAACATTTGGAAATTAGGGGTAAATATTATTGCTAATTCTGTTTTGAGGCCACTCCTCCATTCTATTAGTCCATTTCAGCATGTTGCCATTGTGCTAATTGTATTGTGTGATGGTGTTTGTCCCCGCTAATCCACAGGCCACTGAATGGCTGGCCAAGAGTAAAAATGTCCGTGTCAGCAGGATGGCATCTCTGTGCAGGCAGAGATCTGAAACACACTTGATTGTTTCTGCCAACAGCAAAGCTACAGCTTCTGCTTTAAAAAAAAAATATCCCAGAAACAGATCAATGTGGAACAATTTTCACTTTTTTTCAATTTATAATCAAGTTGAATTGCAAAGGGATGACAACCAGGAAAGAAGCCAATCAGTGTGATGCCGGGATGGAAGTGGTGGCTTCAGGTCTGTTCGAGCTTTGCTCTTCTATTTCCCCTCTTAAGCAAAATAGTATGATTGGACAGGACAGTCAGGGAGAACAATCAAAGACACCGCGAGAACAAGAAGAAGAACTTCTTAGAGCCTGGAAAACCATGGTGGGTTCAAGATCTTTGTTTTGTAGGGATGAACTGAAACCACTTTTTTTCTTGCAAATATAAATTCTTACTTTAAGTACTCTCCGATACCAAACACCGATACAAAGAGTATTTTTTCACTAGATTTTCTGCCCTACTCAAGGGCCCAACCACAGTTGACCTCAAGATGATGGATTTATATATACTGTATACTGCAGTATTCCTACTCGGACTTCTCAGTTGTCCATGTTGCTCCTTGCAGTCCTTTGATCCACAGCAGCGGCAGCAGACATTGTGTGAGGACCCCAAACCCCCAGGCCCGTCCCAGTCCTTCCTTTCCAAACAGAGGCAATCATCCCGCAGCAGGAGGTTATTGCGACCCAGGTAGAAGCCTTCTTCTCCCTCTTGGCTTGCTAACATGGACATGCATGTCATCGTGGACACTGAAGAAATCAAGGGCTTGTCTATTTCTTTATTTTTTTACTGTACATTTACTTAGTGTGTTATCGCCCTCTGCTGGCAAAGAATCAAATCATATTCCTGTATGTTGTGCTGTGATCAATTATTCTAGAAATAAGACTGTTTTAAAATGTATCATAGTAAACGATGTTAAAATTATGTTTATTCACTTTGTTCAATCTGTAAAAACAGGAAATATTTCTACTGTATGCAACATGCCTTTTTCAGTCTCGTCACTATACTGTCCAGAGGTAGTTCTTTTTTTGTTTGATAGCACCAAACATTTTTCTTTTCCATAATTACTATAAGACAATAAACGTACAATCACACATCAATAGCAGTATATAGCAAATTTTTAACACCGCTTATCCTGCTTAGATCACGATGGATGCCGGAGCCTATCCCAGCTGACATTGGGCAAAAGGCAGACTACATCCTGCACTGGTCGCCAGCCAGTGGCACATACAGCAATGTCACACTCACATTGGGCGGGAATCCATCTCACATTGCCTGCACACATGACAAGCGAGTGTATGTACTCGTACCTACATCGTGAGTGACTCTGGAAATGTTAGAGGACTCCAAAACCATTTGCAAAGAGGCCAATTTGATCACCTAAATGTCACATTTGTTTGCAAATTGTATAGTTATTGCAAATGATGTTAAAGATGCATACTGTGTTGAAGTCCAGAAGGCAGACCGGTTCATCAGAGAATATTTTGTACTTTTTCTTTCATTCTTTCTCATCATTTTATTGTTTCTCTTTCTTTCTTTCTCTCTCTCACCTTTGTTCTCGTTTTCTCTTGTTCTGTCACTTTCTTTGTTTTTCTTTCTCTTTCTTTCTCTTTCGTTCTCTGTCTTAAGTCAGTGGGCAGAGGCTACACCTCACCCACAACACAAATAGTGATACGAAGTGTTACGTAAGACAGGAGGATGAATTCAGCATTCGATTTTGCCACTTTATACAAGAAACTACGCCAAAGTCCCAGTCAGCTCTGATCCCATGCTAAGACTGCGGAAGCGCTGGGGCTCGAAAGACGACACGGTGAGGAAAGACACTTGAGAAGGATGAGGAGTAGAGGGAGTAGCTTTGTGGTGGTTGATAACAGGTTGCGAGCTACAGTGTTCCAGATTGGAGTGGGAAGTGAGGTGAGACGGGAAAGGAGAGGGCTGATGAAAGGTGGAGACCGGTCGAGTCTCTCTAGAGGCCAGGGGTGGTGGAGGTGGAGGAAGTTCCAATGCAGGAGATGGGATCTCTTCTTGCTTTTCTTCTTCTTGTCTTGTGTGGCTGAGTTCAACTCCACTTGCAGACATGACCGTATCCTCGTCAGAGCGCTTCTCCTGCTCGGCCCAAAACTGAATGTCAAGCAAAGTTGCTCTGGCGGGCTTCTCCTCCCTGAAACTGCACACGGTGCTCTGAGGGTCCTGCCCCAACCCAGACGGCAAAGAGCCCCCTTTGCCTATTTTACAACTTTCACTGTCGTCGTCATCGCTGATGCACTGGTCAATGCTCGGGGAGTGATAGAGTCTCTGGAGCTGGGCCGAGGTGCGGCGCAGGGCTCCGCTCATGAAGCCGGCGTGTGAGGGGGCCGCGTTAAGGAGCCGGTTGAACAGAGCCATGTTGGGGTGACGACTGACCGACTCTTCCATGTTCTCAGCTATCTCCTCCAGAGGCTGGAAGTGCATCTCCTCTTTGGGGATCCTGCCAGACAGCAGCACACGGGCAATTTTGTCACTTCTTTCATCTGTTTGGTCATTCTCTATCTATAATGTTTTAAAGTGTTAAAAGTACTTACTGTACTTATAGGAAGTAGGAGTAAAGATACATTCCTGTTATTATCATGGCCATGTGTCCCAATGCTTTTGCCAATATATTTTACTTTTATTTTGCGTTTTGAGGTGATCCAAAATGAAATATGACAGTCACAAATTGAATACACAGACAATTAGAAGGTGAAACTCACGCCATGTCAAACGTCGACCCTTGGAAGGAGGGTTTGCGCAGAACAAAGAGAGTTGCAGCTGTATAGGGTGGTCTCGGGTTGGAGTCGTTCCAGTAGCGATCTCGTTCCATCATCGGCAGATCTCCATACATCTCATCCACTGCCATCATGGACACCTGCGGGCAGAAAGAAAAATGCATATGAACAGATTGACTGGGAAACGTTTCAGCATGACTCAGGTACCCCAACTCCACCATAAACTACAATGACTACAATAAATGGTTAAAATAATTATTTAACAAAGCAAGAAAATATATATCAATATAATGATAAGATTGTAAGCACAGCAGCCGGACGACAAAATGAAGTGACTAAAAACAACAAGGATCAGCCAACCTGGAAATTTCTGTCAATCAGCCAGTTGGTCTCAAAGTCATCGTCGTCTTCTCCAAAAGGGTTGATCAGCTGCTCTGCAACCTTTAAGGAAAGAAACAATAATATCAATTAATATAAAAAAAAAAAAAACAATGTCGGTATTTTGTTGAATTAATTCAAAGCTGACCTTGAGCCACCCGGCATAAAAGAAAAACTGCAGTAGGGTAAAGATTGGCACGTAGAGGTCAAGGTCATGGCCTGGGTAACCTTGATTAGGATCTAGGAACTGCCGACCAATCAGACATACCAGGAAAAAACTGTACACGGCTAAGGTCACTACCTACAGGACAGACAGGGAACAGGTTTATATCATTCTAGTTATAGTGGTTGTAGTTTGCAAGGAGGCACAGAGAATGGCTTTCGTGTAGACAGCGTGGGTGCAGATGATATTTGGTAGCGTAACTATCCAGAGGAGAAAAACAATGTCTGCTTACCTGAGTATAGACCAGTGGAACACTAATCATGTCATAATGAAACAGCATGCCGCATTTGCCCCTGAATACATTTAGCTCCTGCTTGAAAACAGTCACAATGCTGGAGTGAGATCACATGCCAACATGTGGCCTTCATGTGTGCACGTGCCTGCGGATGACAACACACCTCCAGCAGCAGCTTGAGCGTGTGATCATCTTTGATGCGGCCCTCGCAGCGGGCCACGGCAGCCAGGTTGGTGAACCATACACAAGGGATCCAGTATTTGTTGTAAGGAGAATGAAGGGATTCAAATTTCTTCCGCTCCTCTCGGCTCATGAATCCTGCACACGTTTCAAATGCTAATGTAAACTGTCTTAAAATAGTAAGTCCGGGAAGTGAACCAATTTGATGTCAGATTTCTTGGTCTCAAATAGTTTTAAGAAGATGAAGTCAATAAATGTACAATGGGAATGGGACCCTGATTAATACTGACTAATAAGTGCAATTTAATCAATTTGAGTGTCATCAAAAAGTATTTCAGAAGCTCAATGCAAAAAATGAGACTAGTTAACAGATACAGAAAATCGAGGCCAATTCCTAATTTATATAATTTCTTGAGGTCATGAATTTGGGGTTTTATTAGCTGTAAATTACAACATATTAAGTGAATTTCTACAAATAAATTTATTAAATCATGAAATATTTTACTGGAGTGGAGTGAATCCATGAATTCTCTTACTGTCAAATGAATAGCGGGATTGATGGAATTGAACGACTTACATTTCAGTTTTCTGTGCGATTCTAATTTTAAGTTCTCAATAAGAACTTCAACAGTAATGTGAAGTGAGCCTGAAGATTTTTCTCCATTTATCCACGTGACTATTTGAGAGGCTAGAGGTCACAGAAACTGAAATTGAGAGGGGGGCATAATGTATTTCTCTGTCCGTTCCAGTTCCATCTTCAGTACCATCAGACACTCACCAGCCTCCACCACATGGTCCATGGTAGGGAAACGCTTGAAGACAGCCGTGCTGACAGATCTGAGGATGAGCAGGGCCGACAAACTGGCATAGCGCATCATGGTGCGTCTGAGCAGGCGGCCTCGCTCGTCACTCCCCTGGAGGCCCCCCGAGAGGACGCACATGAGCCGATCGGGAAGCGGGATGCTTGTGTACTGGCTCCACCAACGGTTAACCACCAGGGTCACGTAGAAACCTGCTCACAGCGTTCCAGAAGAAACACAAGCAAAGGGTCAACTGTGCTTGGCTCAGGCTTAATTGTGTGGCTTTGAGTGCTCAAGGTTTATCCCACCTTCTAAGGTGGAGTCAAAACTAACTGTGTAAGCATGATGGTTGACTACATGTAACCTGCAATCGACTTGACCTCTCACCCAAGGTCAGATAATCAAATGATCACAAAGAGGCTGTAAATTCCAAAGAGATATGGTCTTGCCGCTTACCCAGTACAAAAGACATTGGAATGAGACTGGCATAGTGGTTGCAATAAATTGCCAGCTTCTCAAAATACCTTTTCTGATCATCAGGCAGCAAAAATCTAAAAGAAAACGACCACTATTAAAAAGCTAACCTAACAATTATAACTTAATAATACAATATCAGACACCTCTAAGTGGTATTTACCTGTATGTGATACTGATGGCTGTATACATGGCAAAAAAAGCCAGGAACTCCTTGTATAACACCTTGTAGATACTTCCTTTCCAAGCCAAAAGCAACTTGGAGAAGCCGCAGAAACGAGCATTTGCAACTCTGGCCGTGTAGGTGACAGTCATTGTTGCTAGCGTGCACCGCGGTGCTCAGAAGAAACAATCCACTGAAGGTTTGAGTCACCTTACTAATACCTGCATGTACAACACATATAGAAAAGCGCAAGATTTGTACCGATATTAAAATACAGAAACATAATAGGCCCAAGTGTTCATTAAAAATAAAAATAAAATCTTTAAAAAAATTATTCTTTATTTGAACTTTAAAATGTTTCATTTTCAACATTAACACTAGGTAAATAAAACTGTTTATAAATCAAACATACACTTGAGTTTTTTTTTTTTTTAATCTTCTATTAAAAAATTCATTGCTGTAACGTTTTATATTATTGGTGACTGGGGCCCATGACATTTTAAACATCACAAAGGTCACCAGCTATGGCTCCTAGACCAAAAAAAAACACATCTATGATCATTTTAGATTTGGTTTAGTGAATCATTGTTTTTTTTCAAATGGAAAAATCTTACCTGTTTTAGTTTAGCAGTTCTTTGGTTTAAAGTCCTCCAAGTATGTATGAGCTTCCAATGGTGTTTTTGCCTCAAGAGCACACGACCCCGACGTCCCCCCCCCCCCCCCCCCCCCCCCCCCCCTGGCGTCTACAAGGAACTAATCCTCGCAGCCTCCTTGGTACGTCCAGTTATCAGTGCGCCCCGGGGTAAATCCCCAAATGGAGGAGGACGAGCAGCTCGTTAGCGCGGTTCCCGACCGGGAGCGAGCGGCTGGATGATGGAGCACAAGCGACAGGCCCCAACTACAGAGGTGCACTGAAGGAAATTACAAATGGAACTTCACAAACCTTTGGTTGAATAAAAAGAAACAAAAGTAAATATGCTGATGAACCTACAGAACACATGGACATAAAGTGGACTTATGTCCATCTTTTCATAAAAACCAAATGACTTTTTGAACTCCTTCCCACCAACTCTTAAGTGTTTCTTGTGAATGGCTACAGAGCCCTAATGTGAAAGGTTACCTGTGGCTTCATGCTTTGTCAAAGTCAATCCATTGCCCAGTAGGAGTGCTTGCTTATGCTCGCTAATAAGCCCATCAAATGATAGCCAACAAAAAGGGAAAATTAAGTTGTTGAATTAAGTTTAATTAACACTCACACCATCATTTCGAGAAATTCCCATACAAAAAAAGTTTTTGTTAACTCATATGCATTCACTAATGGATTTAATTGCAGCATTAGCTGAGTCGATCTGTTTCCATACTCGCTTAAATGCTCAGCTCACAGTTCATGTTGGGTGACATTCACTAATTCATAATTAACAATGCACTTTATGATTCTAAACACATTTCTATACTGTTCTCAAAATTCCGACAATATTTGACAGTTAGGAGCTTGGCAGGGCTCAATTCATATTTTGATCATACGTATACTGCCTTTGAATCTCAGGATGCTGTCAAAGACCAAAAAAAAAAGAAATTGCTGGTTGAACTAGTTAATTCAAATCATAGTCTTAATATTTAGTGCTGGAGGAGAAATAAATTAAAGCTAAAATTGCTCTGGTACATTTTCTTTTAATGAGACGGATGGTTATTATTGAGGAGAATATGACAACAATTCCACAGTTAAGACTTACTTCAAGGGCTGAAGCATAATGTACTATACTGTTGTAAGCTAAACGCTCAGTATGGAGGAAAGGAAGCCGGTTAAATGTCTTAAAATAGCTATTTTAGTGCTACCGATATGATGCGTGATCAGGAAAGTAAGGCGACAGTAATGTAAACTGTACGAGCGATTTAACAGGGTGGCTTGAGTAGATGTGAGATGTCATCAGCTGCTCCTGAAGCGTGCCTGGTTTGTACACGCCGTTCTGCATGAGGGGTTGAATATGCGTGAGAGGGCATTTGGGGGGGCCTTTGGGTGAGCAAAGTGGTCGGAGGCTGGCCCCACGAGAAGGAGAATTACTTGTTTGGTGGCTTATAGGGCTCCAGAAGCTGCTTCGAGAACGTATTGACCTTGTCAGCACCTCGAACTTCATGGGGCAACAGAGGCAATTTGACTATGTGGAAATCTTCATAAAGGTCCTCCATCTGTTGGAAACAAACAAGCACAATGCAGGATTATATTTTGGGGTCAAGAGCCGTTGCCGCAAACACGTTGAGTATCTATGCATTCATCCATTTTCTGTATGTTTCTTTAAGCTCTGGATCCTAGCCTACTGTTTGAACCAGTAACTGCATCACATCATACCAGAAAAGCATACCTGATCCAAATACTTGGACTGAATCTTGTGTCGGGCTTCACACATTTTACACGGCCTCTCTGTTTCGGGGAAAACCAGCTGGTTGACAATGATGTTGTGTGTATCAATGCGGCACTTGGCCAGTTCTTGAATTAGCCGTTCTGTCTCATACAGGGACAGGAACTCGGCGATACACACGCAGATAAAGGTGGTCTGCTCCTGTGGGTGGCAACATGAAGACATAAAACAGTAGAAATGAACAGGTCTATCAAGTCACCACTCAGCAAGCCCAAAATGATTCCTACTCGTGGAGTATGAATAATTGACTAGCCCTTTTGCAAATGTAGTATATAGAGTCACGCCACAAACTATTCACTTTCGGGCTTGATTGTAGGTACTACGTATGCTCTTTTTCATTTGAAATGTTATGACATTTTTTTGCAGACCCTCTAGGTTACACTCACAAAGCCCAGTGAACAGTGACTTACAGGGTCTTTGAATTGCTCGCTAACTGAGCGGATGACAGGCAGAGTCTCTTCCAGCTTGGATGCCAGCTGGTCTGCGTTCATGTCACCCAGGCCCAGCATGTTGCACATCTATAATGAAAAAGAAATGGTAGAAGTGAGCTCACGCCATCAAGCCAAGAATTTCTGGGTTTTGGCACACCCCTCACCTGTGAGATGAATGGACTGATCTGGTTCTTGATCTGCATGAGTCGGCCCAGGCCGCGTTCCACTATGGTGGGGAAGTTAAGCAGGCGCAGTGTGTGGCCAGTGGGTGCAGTATCAAAGACAACCACTGAGAAGTTCATTCCTTTCACTAATCTGAGGCATGAGGGAGAAGACAATTAAATTTAATATATTCTTTCTGAATTTTTCCATTGATCAGTCAAGCTCTGTTTGGTAGAGTATTTTTTTGATCAGGTAACCCCTGAGGGTGAGTAGGCAGGACGGCAATAGTGGCGTCAACGACATATTCCAGTGAGAGACTTTGTATTTTGCCATTTAATGAAACAAAAGTCCCATAGTACAGTGTGGAAAAATGGGATGAGACATGTTTTGACATGAAAGTGACAATCTCACCTCATGACCTCTGCATAGCTCATGGCTTCATCAATGCCAGGGAAAGCGCTCATGGCCTCCTGCATCATCTTCTTGCCCATGCTGAGCATGTTGTCTTCCTCAAAGAACTCGTCAGGAAGCTCTGCTACACCCAAGCTTGGATCAATTTCCTACACTCGCACACAAATACAAGCACGTACACATTGGTGGAATTACCAAATAGCATTGATTTAACACCACCTCTAGGTATCGCTTTTGCAGAATGGTGGCCTTTGTTTGAGAATGAGAATTTTTCACAAGACTGAAAAGGCAAATTTGATGCGGATTGGAGTTTTATGGCCTTTTAAAACAATGTCTTTCATTTAGACCCATACATGTCTACTTGCATCTTTTAGCAAACTACACACTCACCATAGCAAAGAGGTTGTCATAGCCCTTGACCTTTGTAGGCACCTTTGAGAACTTCTGGTCAAAAGCATCAGAGATGTTATGAGCGGGATCAGTCGAGATGATAAGAACGCTCTCTCTGACAGCAGCCAGCTGGACAGCCAAACTACAACTGGGGAAGTGTATTAAAGAATGTTAAATTCATTGTATGTACCAAGAGAAATAGAAAAATATATAGATGGGATAATGGGAGAGCATGTGACGCCATAAACCATTTGGCTTTGAAAAGTAATATGATGACAAAGACTTTATGCAATGCATTAGAAAGTAGCTGTCAAAGACGTGAGTCGTGTGTCCGTTGGCTGTCACAGCTTAGCTCAGTGCTTCTCAAATAGTGGGGCGCGCCCCCCTTGGGGGGCGCGGTGCTATTCCTGGGGGGGCGCGTGTGACCCTGGGGAACAGGCTTTTTTTTTGGCAGTACTAGAATAAAGTGTAATTGCGCGTTTACTACAGCAGGGGGCAGTGGCGCTCTCATTGTTACTTCTGTCACGTTTGCGACAGTGCAACATTTTGCGACTTACAAGACAAGTTAGGATAGTCACGGTGGGGAGGGGGGGCGCGAATAGTTTTCTTCTTGCTAGGGGGGGGCGTAACAGAAAATAATTGAGAAGCACTGGCTTAGCTTCACATCATGCTACCCGGGTCTCCCGAATCCAGATGTGGCCGTCAGTTTAGTAATATAGTGTTTCCTGTCTGCAGATTCGTCACAAGCTACAGGGCTACATGACTGCATAACTGTCCAATTTGTTTTCCAATAAACACGTGAAACCAAACGTCTCCTTTAGAATAGCCGAGTGGCTGAAATTAATTGTAAACAGTAAAAAATAACAATTTAACAGTAGAAAGCAGGATTTTGAATCCGTGACGCCAAGTAACTAAAAAAAGCATCAACAGCCCAAGTGCCATACCGCTATGCTAACAGCGACACACGCTGTCTGACACAAAATATGTATTTTGTATTCAAATCTAATTCCCCCCGCAAGGGGACACGTTCACCTGGTTACATGGCGTCACGAGTTCAAATCTCACTTTCTACAGTTAAAATTAAATTTTTACTGTTTCCAATTTCTTTTAGCTAGTCAGAAGTAGTCGTTTTGTTTCACGTGGTTATTGAATGTTTTAAGAGCTATGCAGTTGAACAATTTCCATGTACGAGATGACGAATCTGCAAGCAGGAAACACAAGATTATTGAACTGACTTTGCCCTGACGGCTACATCTAGATTAGGGAGCTAGTTCATTTGGAAGGCTGTTGAACCATAACACCGGCATATTGACAGTTATGACCATGACAGGAAGAAGACACGATCTGAATGAAGGGTGTAGAGTATATGCCAGCTATACTATATAAAGTTATATATGAAATAATCTAATATAATATATATGAACCAGGTCAGCAAATATCAAAAGATGATCGAAATTATGGTACTGTCAGTTTGACTCGGTGACACGGTGACTGTATCTCGGTGCTAATGAGCTAATGGGCAGATTTTCCCACCTACCTACACGTCGTTTTACCAACACCACCCTTTCCGCCAACAAATATCCATTTCAGCGATTTTTGCTCGATAATATTCTTCAATGTTGGCTCTAAAGGCTCTACATCAGGCGCATCTTCAAATTCGTCTTCCAACGCTGCCATCTTGTGTGTGTTTACTGTCGTCGTAATCGGATTGGGTGGGTGGGATGAGCCCTCTGTGCTACGTTCACCGCTCCTCGGAAATCGTAAATACAACGAATACTACTTGCATTCTTCGTAATAATCAACAGGGGAGCAGAATCAAGTGATCGAAGTCCAGTTTAGTACGTTCAAGTTACAATACTAAAATTGATACTAAATTATATATATACAGATATATATGATAGCCAGGTCTGAATCAGAATTGTATGCATCCTATAGCAACAATCTACCCATGTCGTCACAAAGCGTCTGACATTAAATTATTTGTTATATTTTCTGTCAATACAAGTACATATTGTGGATGCAAAACAATTGGAGACAAAGAAACTGTGAAACATATTTTGATTTAATTAAAATTCGGGTGATGGCCACAAATAATCACCCTATTCAATTTCAAGACATTCAGTTCATGACAAAATGGCGAAAAAAGCAAAAAGAAAATAATACACACTTTGAAATGTCTTCAGGTAATCATTAGGAGACACAATTTTATAAGATTTTTAAAAGAGATGCTACAGTAATGCTAAGAAACAATTATGATTATCATTATTGTTATCACTATCAAAGGAATGCCTAGACATTGCATATAAAAATAATTCCTCAAGCACCACTGAGTAAAGCCATCATTTACATTTACATGTACAAGCTGTGACCACAGGATAAGGCACCGGCCTCCATAAACACTTTCTCAACCCTTCACTAATCCCCAGCAATATGCTGATATCAGATATGTCACTCTTGATTTGCTTGGACTCATCATCATCTCTCACTTTCAAGCAATGCCAAGCCAGAATCTTAATATGCGTCGTCTGAGCTCTCATGCACGCCATGCCACTGGGAAAAGAGCAACTTTGCACTCCATCTGACTCACAGTCAGTCTGCCGCAGCCAACGTGGCCAGAACGTCGGTCCCAAATCCACCCACTGGGAACGCAATCCACATGTGGCTGAGTCCACCAGCCAGGCTCGGACTGAGCTGGCAACATCTGGAGGCAGAGAACTGAGGTCCACATCTGCAGCTTCCCTCACCAAGCCCCGCCTTTGGTTTTCTCTAGCCTTCCTCAGCACTGCAGAAGCACTGAGGTTGAAGTCGTCTCTGGAAGCGGTTAAGTTTACCTCGCCTCTTGCCACAGCGTCACAGGTACCTTTGTCTGTGCAGACCCCGGGATCTTCAGATGGCTGATCAATAGACATCCAGAATGGGTCAAAAGAGGATCCGAGAATACGAAGAAGGCGTGAGGCCCGGTAATGCCTGGGTTTGGGCATGTGAGGGAAGTCCTCCGCAGTGGTCACTAAAGTATATGGGCGAAGCGGCTGTGAATAAGAGGGCAGACTGGCTCTTAACTGAAGAAATGGTGAATCTCCGTCTGCGTATTGCTGAGCTGGAACACCAAGGTGATCCTTGGTGGATATGTTGGAGGTCAAAGCTGCAGGCACATGGAGGAGTGCACATGCACACATGCAGCAGCAGAGATAAGCATCCCAGTTGAGCATTTCCATTCAGTCTGAGTGGTCATCAGCGGGAGAATGAAATGTTTGCTGTTCTCCTCTTTTTCTCCTTTTGAGTTACTCCTGCTCCCTCGGTCCTCTTATTGAGTGCCCCCGGGACATCATGTGACAAGCTCCAGACGTCCTTGACTTCCACAACGACAACATTCACAGAAATTAGTGCTTTATCATTGAGCATGGTCAATACACTCCTAAGCAAGGATCTGATGTTTAGACTATCTTTCTACAAGTAAAAAATACAGGATAAACCTGAGAAAACCTCATTTTGTTTGACTATATTTCTGTTTTGACTTGACCTCCCCAAGAGCATTTGTTTATTTATTGAGAAACTAATTTGGACTCAACTAAGAATAACACAATTTTTTTCTAAAAGGAGAAATACAACCCATTTATTTTTCCCGATGTAAAAGCTGTCTGGGACGAAGGCAAACAAAAGGCTTACATGATGCTTTTTCAAATATTAAATGTTTATTGAATGTTTGAATCAACATAAAGCATTTCATAAATACAATCGTAATTTTTCATCTATGCACAAAAAGTCAAACATTAGATTAATCACTGCGTTTCTGCAGTGTTTTGGTAGCAATGGTGTAGTGCAGGTTTTTGTGTGTACTGTACATACACTGTTCAGTTCATGTTTTTATTTTTTTTGAACAGTCAAATCATTTGAGGGGGTAACACAATAGCGGATCTAGACACTATTTATTTGAAGCACACTCTACAATGGTACTGTATCTACAGGGAAAACCCAGACATACTTATTTCTTCTGATCCAACAGTTAACAAGATTGTCACATTATTCTTTTGTTTCATTCACGTCACACAGCCATTGTCATCCAAGCGGAACTTCACGCGACTCAAGCAGAAAAGCATGGCACTCGAGGCAACGTAGTAGTTGTACTCGCCATTTTAGTAATAACGTGCTTGTTTATTCAAAAAAAAAAAAAAAGTCACATCTATTTGCTGTTGTTCCGTGGCTTCCAGATTTAGAGTGAAAAAAGATGGTCATGTGAACTGTCCTGTTGCTTTGTCGACTGTGGCGGCAGTCTGGAGGAGGAAGGCAGCGTTCCACACGTCGTATGATTACTTTGGTCAGATTCCTTTGCCCGATCGTCCAAAAATTTATCAAATTCTAGAAAAAGACAATAAAAGATTAACCTCTGCTCTGTTACATACATATAGATATTCAAGAGAAGTGAAAGAAAACATTCTCTTTATACACAGAAAGTAAATGACGCACCTTCACTGGAGACTCCCTCACTGACTGCAGATTGGTCTTCCTGCATTTTCAGACAAAAGAAAACACTAATGTTATATTTGACGTATTTGTTATGGTATTGATCTGAAGTAATCGATTCTCACCATATTACAAGCCAGCCATTTATCCACATTGTTCTGTAGACCGTTTTTATCTTGCCCCATCTGACAGTAAAAGCAATACAGAAAAAGCGACGTTAACATTTTACTCATTGAAGTCAAGGCAGCTTTGTTTACACGGTGCATTTCGTACACATGATTATAAAACATTAAAGGCAAACAAATTCAAGACATAGAAAAAAGAAAATAAGACATTTAAAAGCAAAGTAGAAAAATGAAAAATAATTTACTAATAATACCCAGAAGACATACAGTGCAAGAACATGAATTTTGAATAATTGGTTGTGGAATTGCTCTAAAAGGAGGTGGGGGAAAAAGTGAAGACATTTTTTAAGTCCGTGTCAAAAATACATTTAAAGCCAGCTATCTCGGATTAATATTTGTTGTTGAAAAGTGTTAATAGGAGTGGTTTATACATACATGTCCTGTGACTTGCAGCTTTGAGTCGAGGGCCCCAGCAAGACCCTCTACAGCTCCAGGGTCCTCATACCTAACACTGCAAACACATTCAAGTTGAAGTCAACCACAACATTTTCATTGTAATAATATGTGAAGCTCAACTAGTCAAAACACAGTGTTGTAATTCATGTTTCATTTGTGAAATGAAACAGACAAAATTCACTTTCAATTTCAGTTGACGGCAAGTGGCAAAATGGCTGACCTGCGATAAATAAAAACAAATAAATATTGCTGCTTAACTCATATTAAACAAATGGATCGTCATGCATGAACAGAAACCTCAAAATTTGAGCAACCTAAAGAGTGTAAAAAAAACATTGTTGTCAATGTTTTATCAATATTAAAATGTTAAACTAAAATATAAAAATAAACTAAAAATAAATAAATCTTAACGCATTGCTTGTATAGTTAATTAATGTTTTATGATGGCAGCATTTTGAACTCAGCAATGGATTATTTTGATTTCCAATGTTTTACACGGGAGTATTACAATCAGCGTCCCAAATTGTGTTTGACCTTCGCTATGTCACTGTATTTAATCACTGCAAATCCAAATGTCATTATATGTAGCCCAATTTAAAATTCTGCCAAGATTAAATCTTTTTAAGACCACATTCTGTGTATACTGCTGTCACACACTCGCCATAACCACTCACCTCTTTCTCAGCTCTGCCAAGGAGCTTCCTCGGGTTTGAGCGAACATATCAAACTCTTCCTCATCTTCTAAAAGACAGAAGATTTTTAAAAGCAACTGTACTAGACATTGGATTATTATTATTAGCAGACAATATATTATAACATGATGTGAGATGTTTATTTTACACGTCCTGCATTACACAACAAAATCTGACAGAGATACACCATCTTCCACCTCAACAAAGATTTTGTGCTGTGAAAAGGAGACACGTGAAGAAGTTGATGCTTACTGTGGTTGGCCGACTGCCTCTGATTGGTGCACGTGTTGACTTCGGGTTGATTGTTCGTTGTGATGACAGCAGGCTGGCTCAGTATTGAGTGCTCTGGGCTGAGGTCGATACGGTCCGGGCGGCTGACGGAACTCTGCTGGGCAGATTACAAATATGTGCTTAAGACATAAATATGTAAAACGGTCCACCATTGAAGTAAAGATCTTACTTGTTCAGTATTTGTCATTTGTGCCTTGTTTAGTCTGTCAAACCTAAAATGGCGAGTAGGATTAAAATACAGAATGAGAACTTGCTTTTGTCCTTGAATAATGCAGAGTTGAAGAAGGCTGTCCATACACTACCTCTCATAACGGATGAAAGCGTTGTTGAGATCATCATTAACCACGAGAAGCTCCTCAATGAGTCCTTCATCTATCAGCTGAGGGATGAGCTCCACCACTCGAGTCTGCATGTTCTTGCACACTGAGTAGAGTTGCTGCTTTGACAGAGGAGAGCGAAGAGATGAATAAACTGTCGTTGCACAAAGCTTAGTAATTAAAATAGCTATTTTTCTTGCGGAGCAATTTTCTAATCAGTTATTTCACTCAAGGAGCAATTTATTAATTTTGAATAGCAATTTTTGGCAGGTTAAATCCCAAGGACCAGAAACAAGAATTTTCTTAATAATATGATCAATAGTTTTTATCTTTGAAATTATATACATACATAATACACCAGTCACAAAATAATACCTTGGGCCTCAAATGATTCCAACAATTACAGCAAATATTCACATTTAAAGCAGTAAAAATGCAAATGCACACACCTGCAGCAGTTCTGTATCATCCTGCTTGCTCTGTCCAGGTTTAAGTTCATTCAGCATTTCAGTCATGACAGTAAGATTTCCTTTTACCAGTGCAAGTTCATGCTGCAACTTGTTTTTCTAAAGAGGAAAATAGGGGAAGAAAACTAATATGGGATGAAAACAAAAGCACTTACTCAGTATATCACAATGAAATACTGGCTCAGACATCTGTCGACGCAAAATGGAGTCCTGTTTTTCCTCCCTACTGTATGAATAGTGATTTCTTATTTCAGAGGTGATACCTGTTCTGCAGAGAGGGCAGGTGGTCCCTCACTGGACTGGGATGCAGGTGAAGAATTTGTAGTGGAAGTTTGTGCTTGTGACTGACGGGGAGGAGCATCCGTAGCTTGTTGGGTTTCATTTTCTGGCACAGTCTGAAACCAAACAATGTAGACTTAGACAAAAATAATGCAGACAATATGGCCGACTTTACACAGAAGTCTATGAATACGCTGTACAGACGTTTGCGGAGTTTCACGGCAGTCAGAGTTATTTTCACCCTGCAGACAGTCTCACCCTGATGGGAGTGTGAATGGGCGATAGAGCATCGAGGTCTGTCATGGGAAACTCCAACCCTCGTCTCCTCAAGTCATCGTAAACATACACCACGCCCGCAAGGGAGGGGGAAGTCCGGAACGCGTCGGCCCATGACTGAGAAAAGCACAGAGAAGCCTCAGTAAGTATAGCTCCAAGAAGACATAACAAAACTTGCACTCAGAAAAAAAACGACAAGAAAAAGACATTTGAGTGTAATGCAGCATTTAGTTAAGGGAAATGTTATCACGTTAGATTACGTATAACCTCGCAAGAACATTAAATGTAAAACTCAATTAGCCATACAATAAGACAATATTTTGGACAATAAGATAGTTTACATACCTGTATGAGACTGAGCACCCTGTCATGAAGAACAGAGGGCGGGTTATATTTGGGCAAAATGGCTCGCACCAGAACTCCTTCCACAAACTCCTGTGACGCCACAAAAACGTGGAAGCGATGGCCGCAATTCTTTACGCATGTCTCAAGAACCTGCGTGACAGTGAGCAATCAAATGTTGTCCTGAAGAGCAAAGGTACAGTCACGTAGAAAAAAAAAAAAAAAGTTTGTGTAAGCATACTACACGCCTCAGCAGAAGACAAATAAAAACAAAAGACAGAACATGAAAACACCGGAATGGTTGGATACTTACAGTCAGGGCCAACATGATTTCTCTGAAATTCTTGTTACCCACAATCCTCTTCTTAATGGCTTTGACCGCATCTCTTGGTCTGGAAAATTAAATATAATTGACCTTGTTTGTTACAGACAATAAATTGGGTTTTACGTTGGATTATTAAATTACAGCAAAAACGATGCTTATTCAGATTATTTAATTCAATTAACATTCATATGTTAGGAACGTGACCCAGAGAAAACACATGCAAGCAGAGAAATATTATAAGCTTGACGTCAAAAGACCGGTGGCAAAATCTGAACCCAGAAGCGTTATTACTCAGAGGCAGATGTGATATCCACTCCCACTACTTCCAAGCAAAATTGTGATTCAGATTGATGGAAAACATGAAACAGGCCAAGTCATGATGGAAGGATGCCCCCATGATTTAAATGACAGAAATAGCTCCCTGCATGTTTATTTGGATTTTCACCACGATATAATGATACATGTGCCACCATGGTTGGTAACAAATGATGCATTGATGGCTGGGAATGGTTTATTACAGTTTAAATCACAATAACATCAGCAAGAAAATGTAGCAGATAGAGTGTAGTCTATATAAAGTGAAAGAAAGTTGATCTCTTTTTCTACAGACCACTTTAAATTGAATTGATGCAACTAAGCAAAAAAAATGACATTATGCCATACCCCTCGTCCGTCTCATTGATGATGTCACATATCTCCATGTTAAGTCCCCAGTCCTCGGACTGCCGAGAGCCACCGGTCGCTTGCTCTGTTGACAAAAAAAACAGGGAGGGAAATGTTGAGAACTACTGGTGGGATATAAGTAAACATAAGAGAAGTGATTGACACTCCTGAAATTTTAAATGAAGATTAACTAGATGTTTCTATTCAGCTGCATGATATTTACATTCAATGCATTTGCTGTCAGTTGGTAAGAAAAAGTTTACAGGGTAGAGCTTATGTTTATTTACATTAGAATGAAAGAGCCTTTAAACACTACAGAAAGTGGAAACCTAATACAGAATTCTATTCAACATAAATCTCCCCATATTATTTTGTGAGCATGCTCGTAAACCGCTACAAATTCCTTTCCTATGCTTCTCAATCCCATTTACTCTGTTGCATCTACTCCACCCCCACTTCCACTTGGGCTTTCCAGCTCCGTGCATTTCATGTGACTGTCAGCTGCTTGGGTTTGGCTCAGAAGGGAGCTGAAGCCGCACTAACAGTTACGTGTGAGAAAAGGAGCGAATGACTTAAGAAGTGGGAACGGCTGAGAGGGCCTGACAGGGCCTTGCAACATTCTGTCACTGCATTTGCTGGCTTTCAGGGATTGATTGATTGATCAAAAAAGATACAATCAAATATACATCACTAGAGTTTCTAAAAGGGGGTAGCAGGAAGATACTATGTCCATTCATCCAGAAAAACATCTGTATAATCCAATTGTCCCGTCTGTTCTAGTTCATCAAGTGATTGTTGGGGTGAGAGTTGGGATCTCAAGTTTTACGACATCAAAATCATCTAACTGTGCGTTTGTTTGTGCTTTGGGGCAGTCACTCTGGGACAGAAAAAGACCTCAAATTGTTTTTAAAAACTTCAGAAGACAAATTGAAGGAGCTAAGGGTGTTGAAGCATTTCAACAATCCATTTATCTAAATACTATGTCTTGTAAAATTAAGTTGGGTCTTTAAAAGTGGTTGCTGGGTGAAAGATTAGAATCTGAGAATTTGTTTAATAAATGTCAATCTCATAACCTCAAGTTCTTTACCGTGCCTGACATTGGTATAATGGAGTACAATATTTGACATCATGCAAAAGACAACTTCCAAAGTGCAAATATATATATTTTAAAATAAAAGATCATCCACTAGGAATATTTTAACCATGCAATTTATGATATATCACAACTGCAAATTTCATATAAATAGCAAGTAGAAAACAATAGAGGAAATTAGACCCCTTACGCAATCTCTACAATGAGCCGGGACCTCACCCCTTGCCCTCCTACAAACGATCCCTGACCAGAGATGGGAACGTCCCATTAAACCTTTTTGTTTGTTTATTCACATGACATAGATACACATTGACAAGTAGTCCAGTCACTGCCAATCCTATTCTCTGAAGTCATAGTATGCAGATCACTTACGTTTAGTAGTAGTAAAAAAAGATTAATAACTGTAAATTTAATCAAGTATACAGTTTGTTTTTTCTTGATTAGTACATATGTCTCCCCCTGTTGGTCACACCCAATAATGCAGGTGATGACACATCTGTATTGTGATATTGAGCAGCTCTTCAACTGTTGTTGGCTTTTTAATAAAATGCATTTAATCTAACACAGTACTGTCTATGTAGCAGCATAAATAAACTACAACCTGCTGTCAGAGGATCTGAATAAAATCCTTTACGCTTTTCTTCGATACTCATTGGTAGATTGAGTCGCCACTTAACACCAGACAGCCAATGAGTCGGAAGATTATAGGACTAAACGCCTGCTTCAGTTGTGTGATTAGCTTCTTCCTAACTTGACGTCTGCTACTAAATGTACGTGATACGTTTCGAAACCGAATTCGAACGTGAAACATAACAAAAACAACACTCGCTGAACTGTGACTAAACTGCAGCTATCGATGTGCAACTCACCGATTCTCTGACCAACAGGTGTCGAAAAGGGATTTGCAATGAGAAACTCCATCTTCTCCCCGAGAGAAAACATCCTGTTTGGTTAGGCGTCTGAGTTCTTTTTGGAAGCCTTGTCTTTTGTGTTCTCCTCTGCAACTTGCCTGGAGTCAGAGGCTTGCTGCTTGTCACGTGAACGAAAACACACTCACACACACACACACACACACACGCATACAGGAAGTGTGCAAGTAACGCTAATCCTCTGTAAATGCGGAAGTAAATCAATGCAATAATATAGTGATCGCAACGATGTGCGATTTAAGAAAACAGCGATTACATATGTTGCATGGCCAAGCTGTTTCAACACAGTACTTACAGGTTAGTTCAAGTAGCCACAAAACTGCTTGTGTTAGCCTCTAGCACCATCTAGTGTCACCTTTGAATCTCACACTCTCGTCTCCTTTTTTGTTATTGCTTTCAAAAGTCGTTTTAAAGTGTTTGCAAGGCAAGTGGGCAGGGAGAACACACTCTATACTTAAGTAGAAGAAATACATGCCCTTGAGTAAATAAACAGGTGAGGCAACTGTTAATTCATGCAATAACATGCATATAAAAACCAGAAGGTAAGCGGAGCTGCAGTGTTAGAACATATTATACGCCTTTTTATCGTTACAGGAAATGAGTGAGTCTATATCACAGCTTTGACGTTGGGGATTTAAATTCGGGGTGAATGTGTGACGTAGAGCTCCCGTTTCATTTTGGGATAATTACCGCTAGATGGTAGCATTGAATCAAGGTTAGTACGGACCAAGGTTGCGGAAGACCAGAATGAACAAAAATCACGTAATCTTTATGCACTTTCTCTCTCTCGCGCGCACGCACACACACATGGGTCAAAACCCATTTTTTGCACACTTCCTGTGCACACTGCAGTGAACCCCGCACATATGCTTTAGCATTCACGCATTTGCAGATTGTAACCCCCCCCCAGGCATCACTAGGGTCGCGCCGCTGAAAATACGAGGAGCATGAAGACCTGGTAAATGGCCAATCTGAGCTGGTGTCAGAGCTCCTGATGCTGCTCACTATGGACCACGCCCCTTAAAGCCACACGCCAACACACATCACAGTGTGACTTTCAGTTTAACTATAAAAAAAAAACCCAGTTTATCTCTTTCAAATCGCGTTTGATTTTATGTTTGTTTTTCTTTTGAGCATTATTTTGCCCCTTATATAACAAAAATTGTTTTGGGGCGTGGGGTTGGAACAGATTTTTTATGGGGACATTTTATAGGATGAGTAAATTATTGACAACCAATGTGACAACTCAATGAAGTGAAACGGAATCGCTGCGCTCTTTTGCATTGTTGGGGAGAGGAGGGGCAAAGAGGAGGAGGGTGGAGGATGAAGGAGAGGGAGGAGAAAGAGCCAAAGCAGGAAGGAAGGAAGGCAGGCGGAGTGAAGGAAAGAGAGGTAGGCTGTGAATGCTAACAAGCCCGTGGTAATCGTCCATAGCTTCCCAAGCATGTTGTAATGGAGAGAAAAGACAAGCACCATTAAGCTAGCTACTATGCACGAGCACCTCGGTCTCCTCCGCGTGCAAGTGCCGCTGCCTTGCAGCCGTCCGCACGTTTGATCCAGCGAGTTTAAAAAAAACAAACGTCTTTTCCCCCCGGCTGAGTGAAATGTATCGCGACTGTTCGGGAACTACACCGTGACAATGGAGATTGAAAATATCGTGGCCAACACGGTTCTCCTCAAAGCGAGAGAAGGTAAGCGCGACAATATCTATTTTTTTCATTTTTCAGCTGAGCCTTGTAGTCGAGGACGAGCCCGGTTCCCCTTTGGTCCTCATCCATGTCCTCCTTTGATATCCATACCTAGTTGCGTGGTGTCCTTACAATAATCAGCTATTGTCACATTTAACAAAAGCCATAATAAGCGGACAGATTTAGGCCCTGTTGACTGGGGGGTGAACAAGGCAGGGAGTGTTTGCAGCATCGGTGCATTGCAGCGGCCCGAGCGCATTTTTCCACACAAGCGCCGATGGCTGCCCCCCTACCCCCCCAAATGTGTATTTACATCTGACCGTGCATATATGTTATCATGAGTGTTGACATACTCGTTAGGAGGCTTGAACCAATCCATCCGCATACCTGCTTGTGTGACGCTTATTATCTGAATGGTACTATTTGACGCAGAGGTATGCCACTTTAATTGACTGCCTGAAGTGCAGGTTGGAAGGCATGTGGGGGCTGTAGAAGGCCCAGATGTACAGCCCGTTCTTGCAGGGTACTCCGTGGGCAGGTGATCCTCCTGTAGGATCTCACCTGCAGGTGGTGGATCACAGGCAAGGGTGCATCTGTTTGCAGAAGATGGCAGAGAGAGGGCCCTGAGTGGGTGTGCATCACAGAAGGAGGTGAGGAGGGGGGGTATTATTGTTGCACTGATATGCTTCGCAGCCAATCAGGGTGTCCGTAAAGATAATTGACGAGTTGATCAGTTTTATCGAACAGCATTGGCTTGTTGCTTTAAATCCACACTGTGCGTTGCTTATGTGCACAGCTCTAAAATGGTGATCTGCGTGATGATGCATTTTGCACCTGCCAGATATTGTGGTCATCACCTGAGACCTCAGATGGCCTCCGATCGCGGATGAGTGTGTGAAGGATGCCTTGTAATTAGATATAGAGCAGAGGAGCCATACACCAGTTTTCCAACCTTTATTTAGTAAAGGCTCATATTTTAACACCTCACGCAAATTTTATATGCCGAAATAATGATCTGGAATGATCTTCCACCCAGGCCATGTCTACACGGGGAAGGAACGTATCTTTGTTTTTAAATGTTTCACGTAAAAATAGAATTGCTTTCTGGTGTGTGTCCTCTCAAGACACTGGAATCGCTGCCAGGCATGAAGTATGCAATTTAGTGATGCTGCCACCGCATTTGACCAAAAGGACGATGCCTATGTCGTTTAATCGTACAATAATGGTGGGGAATGTGAAGCGGACTAAGAAGTACTACAACTGCTTTGGAATCAACACCAAGGTAACGGACATCTGTAATGGTGATTTACGATTGTTGTTGAACTGGGAGTATCGCTCCATCACTTCAGAGAAGATCTTTATGTCTTGTGAATGCTGCAATTTAAAAAAGATTCACTCTGGGACCCAGTTTCAAAAAAGTGTGTGTGGTTTTTTTTTGTGGACAAAATGTAAAAATAAATAAATTAAATGCCCTTTGTGGATATACTCTTAAACTCATTTATGTGTGAAATCTTGTGCTGTAATGCTCAAAGGAAACAAAGGCTCGAAACTGTTGAATCCCCTGTGTTTCTTTTTTTTAAATGGGCAGCTTGTTGTCAACCTGAGTCACCAATATAGGCATGCTTTATATTTGCCCAAGTCCGTTTTTGGCCGTTAAGGGGATTTTTGGCAAAATGCTTTCTTGTGTGAGTGTAGGTTGTTCCACTCATCCCAGAGAAGGCGTACAGATGCATCATTACCGAAAAAATCCTGAGAGATGACGTTTGTGGGTAGCAAGCACCGGCACCAGTACCATTCTGAGAAAGTAAGATGGCATAAAACTCTGTGTCAGAAGGGGCCGTCCGTCGCCCACCGAGTCGCTGTCTACGTTGCACAAATACAAAGATAGAAGGCAGAAGTGACGGGGCCCCTATGGGACTGTGTTGAGCCACCATGTAGCGAAAGATGCTTTTCCAACGAAACGAGTAGTACAGATCTGAACTTAAAAGAGTCAACCCAATGTTTTGTGGGTCAGCTTAGATCATTCTCATAAAGTATGACTTGGAGACGATATATAAATATCCGAGTCTGGATCTGTACTTTGCCACATTCACAGCTATCTAATTTAACTAGTATTATTTGTTTTTTTCTGCAACATGAGGTGATGGTCTTTTCATGAACAGCACAAGAATTATATGATGATTTATTATTTGATTATTTGTATATATACATATAAATGTACTAAATATTTTATGAATGAACTAAAACCATAATACGCCTTTGGAAACTTCTATCTGTGTGGATAGACTTAGACTTAGACAGACTTTATTGTCATTTTGTAAACACTCGGTGCACACAAAACGAAATTTCGTTGCATAGTTCCGCTTTTGTATGAATCCTGTACTGTAATTCACCTCTCCAGGAGTGAGTGGAGGCAGTCGTCACCCTGCATGCTACAGACATTTGGAGCAAACATTGCTCTTAAATACCCCACAGAGGTGGTCTGCGTTTTATCCCAGCTTTGGTCCCCCTAATGCTTTGTGACACCGAGGTCTATGTATACACCAGTGGAGTGTGTGAAGTGGGTCTCAGCTGCAGTAGCTGAGTTTCATCCCATGAGTCTGCGGAATTTTGTCCTGCTAATGTGTTATTAACTCTGTTCTCTAAGTCTCCAACCTCGCTGTGGAGAAGGAAATGACAAGATAAACCCCCAGTGTAGAACCCACCAAGAATGCTCGTTGCGAACCAGTGGCACTTGGCGGAACATTTTCTTAGGCGATGCCACATCCAGTCATCATTAGCAACCATTTCCCCCTTGAGGAAATGTTTTAATGTGAAATTCTCAAATGAAATGAGAAATTAAAAAGGAATAAGGATGTTGAAAACATTCCCCAAACTACCCCCGTTTGGGAAAATTCAAGGTTTGCTTGATTTACTCTCCATTCGCCACTGAATATGGCATAGCAATCTTAAGATTTCTTGCAATTGAGTTATTCCATTTATTATTATATTTATTCCACTTATATGCTATAGAAATCAGAGTAATTATTGTTGAGAGGCTGAAATCAGAGTTTTTAGACAGTTTGGTTCAACAGTAATTGTGATCTCTCGATTCTTAAAATAATCGATTATCTGGCGATGACTTAATTTCGACACCTAATGCAAAATTGGATAACTTAAGTGAGAAGCGACATGGTGTGACGAGCCCGTCTTTAGTGTGTGTGGCCAGAGCTCAGAATCTCTTGCAGGCACTAAAGCCTGCTGATCGTCTCGAATCTTAATCACGGCGATAAGATCTAGAATAATCCTAGACATGACGATGCGAAAATGTCATCATAATGATAATTACCAAAATTACGGTTTTAGTATTGCTGCAATAAATCACAGCTGTACGTTTTATTTTGAATGCAAATGTCAGCAGCCCCTTTGTACAAAAGGGCCTCGTATCAGCCCGACTACTCAACATCTGCAATTCACACTTTTATTAGCCATAATATCCAAAGTCATAAATCGCCATTCCACTACTATTTTTTTGCGATCGCGCACTTGCTGATTTTGAGAAGAGACCAAGTATGACGACAGATTTGTAAAGTTCCTGTATTTTCAGCTGGGTTTAACGTTTTGCTGCTCAACAAAATGTGTGTCACAAAATTCTACACAAGTGGGGATGACATAGTCCAAGCATGACTGCTCCTTCCAGTTGGACCTGAAAACAAAGCGGGTGGTAGGTGGTTGGAATGCAATCCTCTGGTCGGTTTAAGCGACTTTGGGTACCTAGAAAAGCGCTATATATAAATCCCAGTTATTTAGCTTTTTGTCTTTTCAAGAACACGAGCTCTGTTCCAAGTATGTCAAACTCATAAGTTGACACACATTCACAGAGTTATGTCAGTGCTTTCCAGAATCCACCCTGTGTTAACTGCGGAAAATGCTGTGGCGACCATCTCAAACATTTCGGCCAGCAGATCTCCCCCATCACTCTCGTAAGGGTTTTCCTGTGACGTCAGCCTGCGTAGCTTTATTAGTTTTATGGTCAAAACCAGACTAACATTCGTTGTCATCACTCTGGGGTGTTTCCTCCAGCTGAGGGTCATAAAAGCCATTGCTTTTTGACTACCGTCACCGGGACTTGGTTTACAGTCATTGCACCCACAAATGGATTGTGTATAGAATGAGTGTCTCGCATGGGCAGCTTTGGAAGAATGGGATGCTGGGTAAATGCCGAGAGTTTGTGAACTTTTCCGGCAAACCTACTGAATATAGGGCAGCACAGTGGTACGTATATGTAGTTAGAATGTCTGCGTTGAATCTGATGGATTTGAGATCTAGGCCCATATGTTGTTTTTCTTCCGGCTGTACTATCGAGATGCTAACATAGAGCAACATTGGAGGAGGATGAGATTATTTTTATTATGTGCTTTATTTTGATAAGGATTTGGTTCACAATAAAGAGAACCAATGACTTTTTATTTGAGAGGGACTGAGGGTTGCGTGAATACTAAACCACTCCGAGGGAAGGGAGCCTTGTAGAGCAGGGGTGTCAAATTAATTTTTTTCGCGGGTCGCATTGTAGTCATAGCTTCTTACGGAGGGCCATTATCACTGTCAACCCAAACAAATGTATGAGCACCTCATATTATATATTGTAAAAGCCCAAAACAAACTGACAAATAACTCGTTTTCAAATCAGACGAGTAAAAATTGGTCAGATATTAAAAAAAAAAAAAAGTTACTGTTAAAAAATGAAGACAATTTGCAATTTTAGTAATGACCCACGAATTTGATGCGCAATTTGTCTTTGCGGGCCACATAAAATGACGTGGCGGGCCGTATCTGGCCCCCGGGCCTTGAATTCGACACCTGTGCTGTAGAGAATAAAGCCGCAGTGTCTACAGCTCAGGTTCAGCGATAGCGGAAGTAAACCTTCATGTGTGGGTATTTTTGTAATTTCTGTTGTGTGTCCGGGGCTAACGCACTGCAGCTCACCGCAAAAACATTTGCTAAAACTAGTCTAGCTTTGCTTTTGGGTTAGTAACGGTTTGGGTGACGGCTGAAAATTGCTTCCGTTATGTCAGTATTTCAAAATTTTCATCAGTCCGTCAGTGAGGGACTGACAGACCTCCCGTCGATAATGACAGACTGCCCACTACTGCTGTTAGTTACCCTTGTAACCATTGTTTCACTGATGGTCTTAAAATAGTAGTGACGAACTGTAATTTAGCCATTTAAGCTTGGTTAGAATAACTGTAAAGGACTCGTAAGTCGTAAGACTCTCCGCACTAATGATGACGGACGGAGTGACTGTATGTATCTATATGTATACACAGCATTTTGACACTGGAGCACTGGGCCACTTTGTTGGAAACAATTGGGAAAGGACGTGCCTTGCTCAGGGGCATGAATGATGCTCGTTCACTCCCACGTATCACATTACTGTATGTTTGCTCAGAGAATTGAGTCCTTCAATCACAGCGCACGTTGTCAACCAGTGTTCCACGCCTGTCTCTACTTGCTATACGTTGTTGCTATAACCCTCCCCCTCCCCCTTAATGCACTTAATGGAATATCTCAAACAGAGAGACAAAGCTCGGCAAAAGAAAGGTGTTGCAACCCACCACAGCAGCTGCAGTGAGTAAGTGTGTGCGTTGTCGTGCACGTGGCCTTTTTGTGTGTCGGTTTTGCGCTCAAATGAGAAACTCCAACTGCTCCAACCATCTCTGGCTTGTCTGCTCATTCTGCTCTTTCCTCTTTTGCAATTAAAGCTTAAATCTTCTGATCGTGTACTGGTTCAATTCACCTGACATTTGTGTGTTTTAAAGAGTGGGTGTGATCTGTCTCATGCAAATGAGCCCTTTCCCCAACAAATTCCTCATAAACGGGGGACGTTTCAAAGCATTCAGGGCCGTGGTGAATGGGGTGATTTTAAAATCAGGACCCCTGGTTACAGAAGTATGATTGAAGTCGAAGATCTCACTTCACAGCGGTAATCTGTGATCGCCCTGGCCAATTTAACATCATCTGCACTTGTTCAGTTAGACCACATATGCTTTAAATTGGAATTCCACACTTGCAGTGTGAAACCAGACAACCCAATGTGTGACACATCGTGGAGGCGCAAAGATGATCGTGGTTGTTCCACCCAAACACTGGCGGAGCTAGGATTTTTTTTTTTTCCTTGCGGGGGCCGTGGGGTGGCCAAGAATATCTCGGAGTCTGCAAAACATTTTTTTTCTTTTTGCAAATCCGTGAAATTCTTCTGAAAATGCTGATTAACATTCATTGAATGTTCCCCAGGGGAGTAAATGTGAAAAATACTCCAGGAAAAATGGGAAAATACTCTTAGGATCATCAGGAGCGGTGCTGCCTGGTACTTACATGTTTCTCACTCGCTGTCTTCCACTGTGAATATACACGTGGATTACTTTAAGTAAACGTCAGGCCTTTAGTTTGAATAGGCAACAGAGATACTCGCAGCTAATATTTTGCTTATCTTGGGCTACTCCAGCCAATCGCACTCTGCGTGCGAGAGGCATTGGAAAAGCAACAGGCCATTCATTTATCACGGCCGGGCTCCATTGTGCCTGTGTGCGTGAGCTTGCTCACATTACAATAGCCCTAAACTATGTGTGACCCTGTCTCATTTCCTAGCATTTAACTTTTTGTTATTTGGGAGCGTTGAAGTCGTACTCTCTGGAGCTCCAGCGCCACAGGGTGTGGGACTCGAGCAGTTATGAAATATTTAGTTAGGTATGTCATGATTACCAGAGTCCTAATCACTTTTAGTGTTACGCAAAAGTCGCTGTGGCATCAGCGTCGTTCTGCTCTCCAAGTTAGGACAGTTCTAGTTCTACTTTATACGTTAAAACCCAATGCCAACAACCTTTACGGACTCGTCTTGTCCCTTCCCCCGAGAAATGCGTGATCACAAAAACCAAGACGTTTCCGAATTCTTCGTTAACTTAGCGAAAAGAAACGAGAAACACGTACATAGTATTCATTGATTTTCATTGTAATGACACTCGTGGTTGGATTAGATGTTCCATACGTCGTTGTTGGTAAATGCTCACTATTGAGTTAGCTTAAAATAGTCTGCTTACGGCACAATCAGCACGTGGCTCCAAGTGATGACGTTGCGAGTCTGGCACATTCCCAAACCCGGGGGATTATTTTAACCCTTTCACTTGTCTCTCTAAAAGAGTAGGAGAAAGGGTGGTTTAGTGCCATCTAGTGGTGAGTTTATAACTTTGAAGTGCGTGCACACCGAGAGCACACGCCGCCAACCGAGCAGCAATTTCTTCAGCAGATGTGCAAGCAAAATGTCATCACAGATGACTTCTAGTAAGTTAATTTCTTACACATTCTGTATATAGTCCAGCAAATGGTGATCTGGTAATTGTCTCCTTCGGGTATCCATAGCAGAAAGATGGCAGTCAGGTCAGACATGCAAGATGAAACGATCACTAGATTTAGGATTACATGGGCAAAAAAAGTAATGTCATAGAACATATTTTTTTGCATCTTACGGAAATTAAGAGTGTGTTTTTAGAATAAACATTGAAAAATCAAAACATTCTATACACTGCCACTTTAAGGTATATTATGCATTGAGTAACGAAACTGTCTTGTTAAAGTCACAACTGCCTCAACCCATATTGTGTGAAGTTGTAATGTAGTGACTGCATGCTATCATGCTGGGTCTCAATTCTCTTGACGTGTGGCTGAGCATCAGTGTGTGACATGTGTTCATCAGATGGCTTAGTGACTTCTACCACATGGCAGTGCAAAGTACAAGCGAGCTGCGAAGAAAGTGGCGCTAGACTATGCTGCGACTTTGCCAGTAGTGATGCGTAAAAGATATTTGAGATGTCTCTTTGGTATCACTACGCTTTTAATATTAATTTGTTACATTCAATTTATGCGTTTGTGGGTACAGATGATATATTTTTGTCTAATTTGGTTTAGTTATTTGTGTGTTATTCCCAAGCAGTAGTTTTGATCAAGTCAGGCTAAATTTGTAGTGATAAGAACTGGTAGTCTTCCAAAAAATCTTTTGTTTTAAATGTTAATTAGTTTTCAGAATGAGTTTGTTAACCAGCCCCCCCCCCCCCTTACATTCTTCATTTGACTTAAACTTATTAGGCTTATTCATTCATCTTTTGAACAGCTAATTGTCACTGCTTGCTGGTTTGATTTTGTGTATTTCTTTTAAAAACAAAAAAAAACATCACAGTAAGCGCTGTATTTATTCAAAATATATTTTAAAAAAAAGAAGAAAAAAAAGGGTGGAACACTGGTTAGCCCGTCCGCCTCACAGTTAGGAGAGTGCGGGGTCGATTCCACCTCTGGCCCTCCCCGTGTAGAGTTTGCATGTTCTCCCTGTGGTTTCCTCCCACATCCCAAAAACATGCTTGCTAGGATGATTGAGCACTCCAAATTGCCCATAAGTATGAGTGCGAGTGTGGATGGTTGTCTCTGTGATTGGCTGGCTCAGGGTGTCCCCCGCCTACAGCCTGATGACTGCTGAGACATGCTCATGACCCCTGTGGGGACGGATGGATTTTACAATCATTTTAAAACCACAAAAAAAATAATAATAGTATTTTTTTTTTTTTACAGCTATCCACGACCCAAATACAAGTACTGTATGATAGTCCACAGAATTGAAGTACAACAAGTTTAGACAATCGATGCACGACAATTCAGTTTAATTATCTGTTCTCATCTTCTCTTTAAAAAAAAAAAAAAATTGCTGCACTTGAGCATTGTTGGAATGTTAGTGCAAAACACATATTTGAATGCCTATGTAATGGATTCCTTCTTTGAAGACTTAAATACAGTGTGTAGTAATTAATATATATAACCAATAGGTTTATGGTGTTGAAACTTGCACATTAATGTGAATTTAAAACGTAGTATTAATAATACAGTGAAAGAAGAAGTGAATTTGAATATTTAGTCTGCAAGCTAGTTTATCATATGCGCCCCTAAATTTTCTTCCAGTATTCCTAGAATTTTAAGTTAGGGGCTGCTGTTCTCCATGAAAAAATCTTTTTTGCTTGGAGCCGTAATCAGTCTTATGTGACTTGGCCTTAGTGAGCGTAATAGTGTGTTTGTCTATATCTGCGTGTGACCTCGTCTGGCTCTTTCTCCCATTGCGATGAAAATGTGAGGAAATCACAGATGAGCAAATTTGGCAAGCGGCTGGATTGTATTTGACTGAATTTGGCAATAATGTTTTACTGATCACGAGAAGCCAAAATTGAAATCATGGTTAATGTCAATTGCCCAGCCTTATAGCACACTTAACATCCATGTGTAACACTTTGGTTGAAACCACTCGGTTTTTGGAGATGACACTGTCCAATGCAAATGTGCCAGTCCACTACTTGATCTCAGGTAGCCTCAAGTCTGAAGGCCACAGAAGTTGGCGCCGAAAAAAATATTTACTTAGTTGGTGTGGCAATTTTAAATATTTGTTTGTTTAAAGGTTTAATGATTACCTTTGAGAAGAAACTAGTACAGGCCTGTTTCTTCATCCTTTCATACCACTTGACCTTAACAAGTGATGTAGTGTGACTAAAATAGCATATTGCATCACACTGAGAGGTACCACAAGACTCATTAATGTCAATAGATTGTGTCACGTCAAAGTCAGGTCAAGAGTATAAGACATTGACGAACAAAATGATCATACGGCTTTGAAAGCGCTATATTCAGACCACTGAAGTAATACAATTGGCAAATTGGGCTCCATATTTTGGGAAGCATATCTATCATATTGCCGAATTCTTGAAAAGTGTGCATCTGCTCTGACGTGAAATTGTTGGTAACACTCCAAATCTTAGCCACAAGGAAGTCGTTACGTGATGTCGTTTGTGGCTAATGTTCTTCTAGGAAATATGCCCCCCCCCCCCCATATGGTTATTAAATGAGGTGTGGGATAGTGGAGGCGGGGGAGGTAGTTATTTTGCTGTATAATTAAAGGCTTTCTTTAACGTAAGGGTAGTTAAGCTGCTATGTGCCTTCTTGAACTTGAGTCATGTGACTTTGCACATGTCGCTGTGATTCCACGTGATGATCTCAGAGTTGACGGAAGCCAACTGGCCTGATGTTGGTGTTTATGGAGCGGCCCATTATGTCGGAAAGGAGAACAAGTTAAACAAATACGCGCTCCATCCGTTCGACGTTAAGGGCCTGCACACATGGCTTTGACGTCAGAGTGACATTAAACAGGGTGGGGTTGCCCAACTCGCTCTGATAGGCACACGTGCGGACGCACACGCTATTCGCCCCTTACGTGCCTCCCCCCCCCCACACCTTCTTCCTCTGTTCTTTTCCCCCTGACTTCAAAATTACATGGCAGCTTCTCATTTCCTTCCCTTATTGCAAATCCATAACAAAACACTTAAGAGTTTGAGCTCTGATCTTTTTGGTATAAATGTGATGTCTTGCTCACTGGTTATTGTTATTGGCTCAAATGTGTCCAAGGATTTTCTTTTGTCCTCACGAGCTTTGCTTTCCCATCAACACGTTCCTGGTCAACATTCCCGTTGATAGTTGGTCTGGTTGTGGGTTAGATACTATGTGGGTTTGATTGCACGCCAAATTTGGAATATGTTTGTGTGTGCAAATATATTTCAGTATTTAACCATGTCAGTGTCGCTGCCACATGCCATTTCCAGGTTTGGTGGTTTCCTCAGTCAGTTTGTGTTTTGCAAGTTCCCCATGACCTGGAAGGAAAATCCTATTTCTTTGACTACTGCATGCAGATTCTTTTCTTTTTTTCCCACTAGCATACATGTGAGCAGTTTTCTTGAAAAGCCTATCACTTTTGCACTGGTGCGCCAAACTTAAATTATCAGCTGCACCAGTACAAGTTAGTTCCGTCCATATTTTCAACTGCATCACTTTCAGCTTGACGGTTTTATAGGTTCACTCGTATCTTATCGCCATTGAATAATTTCATTCCATCGATTAATTGAATAATCAGAAAGTGTGTTACAAAATATTATTTTCCTGATTGTTTTTTTTGGTATCACGTTTTAATGCCAAAACTTCTTTCTTTAAAAAAAAAAATGTAAGGGTGACACTTTAAACCCGCACAATGAAAAAAGATCCCATGCATATTAGTAATTATTTGTGTAACGTTTTGGCAAGGCGCTTAAAGGTAAAGAATTTTTAGCAAACTTTACCTATTGTGTTTATTATGTCGGAATGGAATTTGCCGACTTTAGGAAGAGAGCCTTGTGTCATGCAAGTGAGCCCAAGCTTACGGCAGCACAATGAAGTCATAAGTAACACATCAGGCTTACAATCAAGAGCTCCTGGCTTTTAGTCTCAGCTTAGGCCTTCTGTGTGGGATTTGAATATACTCCCCATGCATGTGTGGCTTTTCTTCTTCACCACATGCTCTACTTCTGGCATGGAGGCAACTTGTGATATGAACCACTAGAACCTGGGCCTCTGTTCACACCAAGGTAGCAAACATGCCCACGTATATGTGAGGAAAGGGCAGTGATGTGGTGGTGCCACTTTGTCATTGATTGTCTATGTTTCTGACTCTCAGGTGGAGGAGGGAAGAGGAACGGTCGCAGCAAGAAATGGAAGGAGATGCTCAAACTACCCCACATCAGCCAGTGTGAGGAGCTGCGTCGCATTATCGGTAAGAAATTGCTTTGTGCGCGAGACAGAATGATAATGTGCCATGCTGTGTCAAAGGGTTGGGTCGGACTGCAGAAGGAAGCTCAGATCGGACTTCCTTCCTCTTTGGCGTCACCACCCACCACCGACAGGCGGGGCACAGGAAACTATTTGTGTATGAGTGTGTCTGACTCAAGGAATTGTCGGCTCAGCCGTTTCTTCATTTGACTTTTTATATACTATATTTCAGTGCATCCGCAATTAAAGAAAATTGGTTTCAACGTCTTGTCCGCAAGGAGACAGTATTTCGGAAACCTGAAACTGATCATTGTGGAAACCTGGTCTCATCGTGGCTATACCTCTAAACACTATGTGCCCGTGTGAATAACACTTATGCAGCTCTTCTGAGTTCACAGTGATTCACTTCGGTGATCTGAGTTCTAGCTTTGAAGCCGACATCCCACATTCCCATCATTTATCACAATTTCTAAATTGTTGCGAGTAAAATTTTTTCTTGCATGGACTTCGGTAAATTCCCGGGGCAGCATTACAGCACCGCTTCAGGCCTGGCATATAAACTACAGTGTTTCACATGGACATCTATTTTTTAAACTATTTAGTGTTTTCAACAAATAAGAAGAAAATGGCTCAGTTTCCATGTGAATGGAACTAAAAGAGACCCCATGGTCTGGCACCTAAAGTACATATGTTTGTGTGTGTATCAGTAGATCACAGCTTCCTATGCAGTTACAGCTCCAACCACACTCTCCTCCCCCACATTCGCACCCCTCCCTACTTTGTATCCGCCACCCCCACTATCTCGACCTCTTCTGGTCTTCCACGTAAAAGCAGAAGGAGAATCATGACAAGAAAACGATAATTAAAAAAAAAAAAACACTGTCAACAACGCCAAGAAATTAGAAAAACAAACGGCAAAAGGAAGACAAGTTAAAGATGCGGATGTGGTTATAACACAAACTGCAATAAAACAGAACATTAAAAGTATTGCCCATGAAGAGCGAATATATAGTATATGCCTCTTCAAGTGTGAAGAAAAAAAAAATTGCTTTCTGTGTGTGCGTGTCTGCACTCAGCAGCTGTTAAGGGTTTCCTACGTCACTGTTACATAGAGGCTATTGCGTAATTTCCCTATCACACACAGCGTAGGATCAAAATAACCCCCTTTGCGTACTTAAACACACCAATGTAGACAGCACGCACGCATCATGCATACACATGCACACGCACACACACACACACATGGCGTTCCGCGTGTTTTCACTGGGGATGGAGAGATACAGTTTAGACACTGATAGCAGTGTCTTTGTTGTGTCTTGATAATGTCAGGCATTTGGCCTTAGCCTTGAGAAGTAGGTCACTTCTAGGAATCCTAGATTGCATTATGTGGGCTGTAGCCATTGTCGGCTACCCATTTACAGCCCTCATGCTCCTTTCATCTTCTTCTGCCTTTTTGAAGGGGTTTTGCTTAGGTATAGGGGAAGTCGACCCATTTTATATAGAAAATAAATAAATAATAGTATTTGCCTTAAAGGCCCAGTCTGTTAAACCAGTGAAATAGTAAAGGTCCCTGGTCTCCATCCAAATATATATAGTGTGTGTGCGTGGGCATGCTATCTTGTTCCACACACTTGTGCCCCCCCGCAGCATTTTAATGGATCTGAACAGGTATTGTTGCATGGCAGCAGTGAGCAATGGCATTCGCACTCAAACATATTCATTTGCATATAGAAAAAGCCCACAAGTTATACAATTTGAAATCCAACACCTATTTTTTCAATTGAGGCTCCAACATGAAGCTCCGATTCCATTTGTTGCAACTAACTTGAAATGACGACCGAATAGGGGGGGAAAAAAAAGTATCCGGCAAATGTTGCTGTGAAGTCATGGGAATTTTCTCCCTGCTAAATATGGTGCAAGTATTTTGTCATGTCTTTTGATATTTATTCTTAACCTTGTCCATAAACTTAATTGCCCCCTACTCCATTTATTCCCACCTTAGCAGATGAATGCCGTCAACTTTTCTTATTGTACAGGGGCTCTAAATTTGTCTTTATGAGCATTGCATTTGACAGCTATTTCCAGCGGACAGGGAAACGCCAAAGATGTTTAGGGATCAATGATGTAAGGCAATACCCAGGGGAAAGTACAATGAACTTCACTATAGGAGATTTGCTCAGTGACTGGTTGCTCTTGACATGTAAAACACATCACCCAGTACAAAGAGAGGCAATACAACTACAATCTTTACAGACTTCTACACGCTCACCAGGGTTACCTTACGATCATGTGACCGAGTCAGCGTAATAAGCGTTGGGCTGGAGAGCACAGGGAATGCTGGGTAATAAACTGTGCAGCTGGGAGAACTGTCAGAAAGATTTGATTTACTTTTATAGGTTATTCTCATGTTCATCCTTTGGAAACTGTTTGTATGGCCTTATTTTGTCTTTATATATTTATGAATTGCATGTTTTTTCAGCTTGTGAGATGAAAGGTCCTGTCTTTTTTTCTCATTTGTGGGTACACAGCTCAGATGGACGTACAAATCACGGGCCCCGCCCCGCTGCACAGATTGCATACATGTGATTTTTTAAAATTGATTGAATGGTAAATCATTTTAGAATTATTTGGAAGTTGGTTTCCGATTGATTCTTTTATCATAAGGTGTTTTTTTTCTTTTTAAATGCCTGAAAATAATGCCGAGGAGAGTGAAAGCTTAACCATCGGACAGCTGTATACAAATATATTACCTGCAAATTCTATTTAATACTTGTCCCCATGTAACAAAAGCATGACATTGATTTTTGTTCTTTGTCTTGATTTGACATCTGAATGTGTGTACTGTTACAAAACCAAAGGATCAATCCTCGTTGTTGTCTCCTCCTCTCAGAAAGGGACTATACGAGTCTATGTGAGAAGCAGCCCATTGGCCGGCTTCTATTTCGTCAGTACTGTGATACCAGGCCAGAGCTGAAGCGCTGCATCGAATTCATGGATGCTGTGGTAAGATTTCAAACTCACTTTTGCTCGCACCTTTTCACATCATCTTTTTTTTTTATTATTATTATTATTTTATTTAAAGAATCTTTCACTGTTTTCTTATTGGCTTCACTGTATTCTTTGCGGGATAAGGAGTGATCAAAGTGATCTCGGCAATAACACTGGATGTTGGTTGGGGGTGGACGGGTCAACGAAGGAGGTAATTAGTGACAGAGTCAGGCTGTCAGAGAGCAGACCCCTCCTCTTCCTCCATGCAATCATCCGTGAGTTCAAGCCCACGTCAGCCCGTGGAGCAGGCGAACGAACACAGGCCCAAGACTGTGTCTTGGCCTCCGGAGTTATGCGGCAAAGGAAAACAGGAGCAAATCATGCTTATTTAGAAAGAACACACATTAGTCATATCCCTTTTTTTTTTTTTTTTTTTTAACATTTGGCACACATACATACGTGCATCCTGTGAAGCAATTTTCGTGATTACCGTGAATAAGAACTTCAAATGTCATTTGCGTGATGCGGAGCCTGGTGCTCTTTAGCTGAGCTTGTTTTTAAACAAAACATACCAATTCAAGCGGTCTACAGTGGCGTCTCGAACAGAACCAGCGGCGGGCCGTTCATTTGGTACTAAGTGGGAATTTACTTGACATAAGGCGTCTCTTAAATCCACCACTATCAATTTTGGAAGCAAAACACATTTTAACAGTGCCCAATTGTGCCACATTTAGGACAGTTCAGAAGAGGGCTGTCACAAATGAATCTTTTTAGAATCGATTATCCCACCGATTACACGAGTCGCATGCTTCAGTGCAGCAAGTCGTGGTTCTAACTACTTCTAAGATTTCAATCATCTTTGAGTTCCCATCACAAGCCTCTGATTTAAGCAGTATTAATTCTCATTAATGACCATTCGTTGTACATTGTATGTTAAGCTTGTGCTGCTCGTATGATGTCAACACTAGTGACATAGATGACGCAGGAGTCACCATTACTTATATACACCCCGTGGCGGAAAAAGTATTAAAAGCTGTGCCAGTTGACCTCCAGTTGTAAAACCACAGTGGCCTCTCCCGCTGATATGTGAGGGGCCCCCTCAGTGTGACTTTTCTTTCATTTCCTATGACCCGCTCGTCCTCCCTCTTTCCCCTTTGTCTCTCTCCTCTCCGTCTTCCGGGCTCAAATGTATTCCTTTGCCCTGCGTGTAGCGGTATTCAAGATTACCGGGGATTCTTGTAACGTGTGCTCATGCTTGTGTTCCCCTGACAGGCCATGTATCAGCTAGCACCCGATGAAAAGCGGAGACACTGCGGATTGAATGTTTTAGACACTTACTTCAATAATGGGGTAAGACGTGTTCTTACTCAATGCAGCCATGTTGTATGGGTGACGGGTTGCAGGTATACCGGGCGGGCCCCTGTGTCACAGTACATTTTCTTTCTGTTGCCGCTTGAAGTCGGCAGCCCATTTGCCAGGCGTACCCCAAGATGTGGTGGCGGGGTGCCGGGAGAGACTTGAACAGAGTCCTTGTAAAGAGCTCTTCAATGACTGCACCAAGTAAGTCTATTGCACGACTTTTTAAAAGCTATGTAACATGGGAGACCCACGGAGAATGGATCTGCTCTTGTAATGAAAGGAATGTTTGTCAGAGGATTTCTTTACGACGAGACTGGGCCGTCGCAGCTTAGTGGCACCAGCAGAAGCGCTCTCCTTCACCGTTGGTGTTTGCACACTGTGTTGTGTTCATCCTGCCACTAGTGATGATGAGGCAGCTGGCACCTGCTGTGCCGTTTTACACACATACATCCACCAAGACTTGCAGACGGAAAGTGATTGAAAAGGGGGGAAAAAGTTCATTGGGCAGAGAGATCATCCGGAAGGCTGGCATGAAAACAACTGCAGCCTCAGTGTTCACACTCTCGCACACACACACACACACTTGCAGGTGTTTTCAGCTGCTAGCGTCGCCAGCCAGGAGAAGCAAACAAACGAAGGATTATAAGAATTTGCTTCTCATCACATGGCCTGATTTGGAATTCGCCACACTTATTTCACTCGCTAAAATTTCCTCCCATTTGCATCCTTCTACGACACCAGTATTTTTAAATTTGCTCGGTTTACTTTTCTGATTATGTATGCACTTGTAAATTGTATTTAAACACGTCTATTTTCATTTTGGATCGTTTAATCTTCCATAATCAGGGAAATATTTTTTAATTCAAAATTTTTGAATCAATGAATTACTGTGTAGAGAGTTACACACCTTACTCTGCTATTCCCATCCACACTTGTTCCACTGTATTGTCAAAATAACCCAAATATTGAGGTCTGACAAGTCGTCGCTTTATGTTCGCATTTCTATAAAATCTGAAATAATTATAACCACACATGAACTTAAAACAGTGTGAAATAAACACACACCTCAAAAAAGTTATTGGAACCAAAAATCTGTTTAATATTTCCGTGTAGAACATAGAGCACCACGTGTTTGTTAGTATTATTGAAAGTGCACCAGACTGCCACCATTTCAATTTGTGGAACTTTGACTTCAATTTGTATTTCTTTCCAAATGTATCCTTTTTTTTTCCTGAAGAAAAGCCCAAAGGAAAGCATGGTGCTGCACGTGGAAACCTGACATTCACAGCCGGTTGCAAAGCAGAAAGTATCGGTTTACTCACGGGTTTCCCTGCTTTTTGTCAGCCCAAGTTCAAACGGATATGCTTGCCCATATTAACATGTCTGCTTTTTTTTCTTTTCCTCTCGCTTGGCCTTCCGCAAACAATAGCCATATTGTAGCTATGTTTATTTCTGCTCCCAGCGGTGTCTGTCTGGGGTCGGGCGCTAAGCCAACCCCTGTTTGACTCCTCCCTCACCAAGTATCTGTGGACTATTTTAACTCCTTGACAAAGTCTTGTCTTATTGACCTAATAAATGAGCTTGGATAACATGACTTGATTGTCAAAGGAGAAAGTTACCACCAGAACCTGCTTTCCCCAAAACATGATGTTTGTGCAACAAACACTATTTTATATATGTTTTGGGGTTACAGAGCGGATCACATGGTAAGACCAATGTCAATACCTGCTTGAGACAAAAGCATTTATGTGATGCCATAACTGCTTACACTTTTGTGGAAACTCTACTTTTGTCTTAAGCCAACATCAGCCACAGATTTCTCATCAACTTTAGTTATGGAATGCTTTCAAAATGTGCAGGGGAAGGTCACCTTGGCATATGAGAGCACATTTTCTAAACGAGTAGGAAAACAGCAGGCATCTAAGATGGTTTGAATAAATTCAGTGGGATTTTATGTTTCCAGAGCATCTTTATTCTTAGTCAAAATTGCTGTTTGAGTTCTCTATAACGATAATAAATTGTTAAAATCTGTGTGTGGGCCACCGTGCAAGCATAACATTTTTGGAATGGGTAACTTTAGGGGTCGCTTGACCCTGTTGGTATTTTAATCACCGTGTAGTCAAAGCAGTTGAAGACATCACACACATTCCAGGTGCCCAGGGTCAAGTCTAGGTTTGGTGACAGTTGACACCTTCAAGAAAGTTCTGTGTTGCCACCTTGTCCATTAATATGGAATATAGTGGTTCACAGTTTTTTAAATGCATTTTGATTTTTCTCAAAAGATTGCCATCACACATCTATGTAAAAAAAAAAATGTTTTAATCAAAATATTTTTGTCTCCACAGAATAGTTCGTGATTATCTAAGTGGCACACCATTTTCCTCCTACCAGGAGTCCATGTACTTCTCTCGCTTCCTGCAGTGGAAATGGTTGGAGAGGTGAGAAGTTACGCTTTGGTATCCACTTTGCTTAGATACTGTAGGATGTTGCATTCTTTTGTAAGCTGGTGGTTCGCTTGCTAGCTAGCAACATAGTAATTCACTCACTAATCACAAAACATCTTAATTAAAGTTCTTTCTTCACAAAACACTGTCCAATGATCTTTCCAGGGATGGAATCCATTTGAACAATTAGAAGGAACGATGGTATGCCAATGAAGACGACTCTATTTATCAGCATGGGTGGTCTCAAAAACACCCAAAATGGGTGCAGCCAAATCTTGTTTTGGTGGGACCAACTGAGAAATATACTAAGAGTAAATATATTTTAAACGCTTTAAAGAACTTGCATCACCAACTAATGGCAAATGGCAGCTCCTTGCACCCAAACACTAGCGTGATGCTTCTCGCTACTGATTCGGTGTGAATGCTTAATAATGAATGACGATTTGCATAATATTGGGGAAACTGAAGCGGTGTGAATAAATAATAATAAATTAGAGCAATGTTCCAGCTTCACGTGGCAGTTTAACTTAGTTCTTCCTGTCTTTCAATTCTAGGCAACCAGTAACCAAAAATACCTTCAGGCATTACAGAGTACTAGGAAAAGGTGGATTTGGCGAGGTGAGTGTCTTCAAGATAACACACAATGGTACTTCTTGAAATTGTCTTCATTTCTAAGCATCTTTGGGTTCTTGAAAAGCGCTATACAAATTTAATGAGTTATTATTATTATTATTATTGTAAGTAACCTCACGACACCTTTTGATTATTGTCAAACGATGTGGCTTGATTTTTAACTCCCTCGCTGACACCAAATGATGTTTGCTCATGTGTCCGCGCTACTTATTTTTCCAGGTTTGTGCCTGCCAAGTGCGCGCCACCGGTAAGATGTACGCCTGTAAAAAGCTGGAAAAGAAACGAGTGAAGAAAAGAAAAGGTGAAGCAATGGCTCTAAACGAAAAACGAATTTTAGAAAAAGTTAACAGTAGTTTTGTAGTAAGTACTACCTTTTTCTTATTCAACCTTTCAAACCAATTGTTTCTTGTGTGTGTGTGTGTGTTTGTGCGTGCGTTTGTGTGCGTGCATGCGTGTGTGACAAACTGACCATCATTTGTGGCTGCAAATGGAACAAATAGCATGTTTGCAAAATTGACCAATTGGCTATCAAATGCTCTTTTGCGTCATGACGTCCACACTTTTTTGTGATATCTTCATGTCCTCTGGAATGAGAGCTAATGGGATGAGAATGTACCAACATGTGAAACAAAACCACATACCACATGGTTATTTTGACCAGCTGCAGCTTAATCATGGCAAAAAAAAAATGTTATGCTCCTGGTGAGCATTTTGCAAACATTGCAACAACTTTGATTTCATTTGAAGCACTTGGCTTTAGTCATGCTTATGAAATGGTTATTTAATGTGACGTCTTGATTTTTGACACTGCTAGTGATTTCAGTTGAAATGCAAAGCAGTCAAATACCTTTTGAAAAGACTTTGAATAATATCTATAGCATGCCTACATATGTAGATGCTACTTCACATGGTCTGGAAAACCACAACAGCGCTGCAGGTTTATGTTGTTTAGAAATAAGTTGTGTGCCTTGAGTTAGTGATGGAATTTTGTGGCACACAACAAACTGCATGCAGCATGTGGAAGAAAGGACTCCAGTGTCCCCTTTGAGTAAGTGCGACAGAACCTCCACCACCCCTTTCTGAAAATCATTAACATGCCACTATACCATCATGCTTAATGCTCTTAATAGTGCGGTTGCTCTTGGCTGATTTTCCTACGGAGGAATTTGCTAAACTGATCCATAACCATGAGCGAGTGGTGATTTTTGGCTGCCACATGAAAAAGCAAGATTCAACGTTCTTTTTGAAAGTCACCAAGCTTTGTGTTTCTTGTGTGCTGGGCCAAAGCGTCAACGGCCGGGAATGTGAAGCTGGCAGTCCTTAACATAAGAAAACATCTGGAAAATTAAAGTAATGGTTTTGGTTCACAAATTAAGTCGTTGATATGTAGGCATAACTTTAATTTGTTCATGTCAGGTGCTCTATAAAAAATGTTCATTTTACAGTAAGCCATTCTTTTGCCAGTAATGCAATGTGCAGGATATTTTTGAATTTTGTTTTCCTTCTTTCTCTGCCCTTTACTGTTAAAATGTAGAGTAGGTCAACCTCTCAGATGCACAGGCAGGAGAAGAAATTTAGCTTGTCAGTGTTATTTTTGATAGAATGATTCTTCTGCACACAAGATTATTACACCAAGTGTGTCTTTATTTGTCTTAGAACGTAGGCTTCCAACTGGGATAAAAAAAAAGAGTTAATTCCCGTTTTCCGTCTGATTTCATGAGAATACGGGTCCATGAAACACTGACTGCTTGCAGCTTCTTCACATTGATGACTATGGCCGAACCTCTCCATGTTCTCCATTTGAAGCTCATAGTTGTTTGAGTTGTTGCATTGTGATGATGGGTGAGCTATGTTGAGTGTCTTGCTTGAGTGAGTCACGGTATTCACACGCACACGCAAGGAGAATAGAGTGGGCTTGTTGCCGAAGCTTACACGTCAACTTTGTGTCACCTGGGATTGACATGGTTCTCTGCGCGTGCTTTTGCGTGCACGCCTGTGTGTCCACGCACCTATGTGTGTGTGTGTGTGTTGATTCTCTGCGCTGCAGGCAGAACTGATGACTCGTCATGTACCTCTCTATCTACAAGAGCTGCTCTGTTGCCTAGCAACACTGACCAAACAGCAGTAGCGAGAAGAGTCAAGTGCTCTCTGAAACCCCTCATCGCTCGCTCCTGTTCTTTGTCTTTTTGATCAGTGCTCTCTATTAGTCAATAGATATGGTGGCCTTATGTTTTCACATTTTAACTCATGTTGCCACATGTTGTAGTGCGCATGTGTGTATTACGGACATTTGTTAGCTTTGGCTCCAATGGCCAGGAGCGGAGAAAAGAGCCACTCACTTTATTGACTTGGTCGCCACATTGATCAGCTTCTAAAACAAAGACAAGACTATTGAAATACAACCCAGAGCTGCAGAGTCTTATGTTAAAATATTCAATAGAGTTCTGACTTGGACATTTTTGATTGGGTGCTAAAAGGACACAATGTGTTTTCTGCTGCTAAGAAAATCTGAAGAGGGGAGTTGCTCAATACTGGTAGTAGCTTGTTTATCCTGCTTTCCCCCTTTTTTTTGTTTGTTGGGTGGGGGTGGGGGTGCACATGATATCACACACAGGAATTTTCCCACACCCTCTTGTGGACCGTTACTGGCTACGTAGTCTAAAGCATATGGGATTCCTCCCGGTGGCAGTAACATCCTGCTTGCACAACACTGATACACTCAGACACACACACACACGCACAGACAATACGCTGCATGTCGTTGACCCTCAAGGGAGAGAAGGGAAGGTTGGTGGGAATATTGAGGGAAAATAGAGCTCTAGAAAATGGAAAGATATTAGCCCGCGGAGGGAAAGAGAAGTCTCATGTCTGAGTTTGGAAACAATGATGAGATGAGAAGTCTAAAGTTAAAATGATTTTCAAAGCTGCTATGTCTAAAAGAAAAGATTATTTGATAAAGAGCTCAATCTATTTTAAAGTGGAACAATTTGTTTTGTTTTGATGTGGTCATATCTTTTCAATCCAAACCAAACCGTTTTTTCGTTTCAAATGTTTTTTTTTTTCTATTTTATTTATTTCTTCCCACCCCCTAATTCCATCAATCAGATTGGGATGAACTTGAACCATCCCAGACTATTCACTGGGCCCTTTTGTCCAAGATTGGTCACATCAAAACGCTTTCCTTGCCTTCTTCTGGATAAATAGACAAAAAAAATAGTCGTGGCTATTTGTCTTTACTAATGTTTATTTAAAGTGTATCTAGCAGAATCAATTACGAACCTTAAAAAATGCTTCTTGCGGGAATTTTTAGTAGGTCAGTATATACATTCTTAATTTGGGGAAAACATCTCTTGAAATGTCTACTTTACCTAATGTGACTCATATTTGTACTTGTACTGTCATGTGGATGGTATGTAACCATTGTGCCCCTGATTTCTTACTTACCTCTTATCTTCCTTCTATCTCTTCCACCCTCATTTGTCCCATATACAACTCCTTTCTTCTGGCCCCTTCCCTGACCCCTCTTACCGCCTCTATGGCAATTTGCCCCCTTTCTAGGTTAGTTTAGCATATGCCTATGAGACCAAGGATGCCCTGTGCCTGGTGTTGACCATAATGAATGGTGGTGACTTAAAATTCCACATCTACAACATGGGCAACTCTGGCTTTGATGAGCAGAGGGCCATCTTTTACGCTGCTGAGATCTGCTGTGGCCTTGAGGACCTGCACCGTGAGAGAATAGTCTACAGGTTAGCAAAAATGGGATTAAAATAAGGAAATACTGTCTCTCTTTAGCTTTTGCGCCGATTCTCCCATCTTGACTAATGACATACTTCCACAGAATGACTGTGGAAACCCCAAAGAGGCGTGATTCAAATTATGGAAAGTGGAGCTTTGCAGGGACTTCTAGATGTCATTGAAACCCATTCAAAAACATATAGCACACTTTTAGAATGCCTTATCTAACAAATAGTCGCCAGCCAGTCGGGGCATGCACTTTTGAGGGAGGGCTTTTCTTTTTGTACAGCTGTCTCCAACCTTTTTTTGCATTACAAACCAACCGTTTGAACCAGCATAACGTTTATCCAATTATCATGAGTCAATGTTTGCGTGCTTACATATTTCAACAAATGTACCAAAAAAGCATTTTCAAGAGACACATACTACGTGACAAGAACTCGCTCCTGTAAATAACAGTCATAAATACAAATGGGTAGATGTGACACGCCCCGTTTGAGCTGCGTGCCTATGGCGATCCTAAAATAATCTCCATGCTTTCCATTACCTTTGATGGGAAATGTTGTCCCTGCCAACATGGCTGCCGTATTGGCGTGTCTGTTAGCCCGCAACAGCGGCTCAACCTGGAAATACGTATACAACAGCAGCTAATTCTGGGATTAAAAAACTCCGCCAACCATGGTAAAAAGGAGCATTTTGGGTGCACTGGCCACCATTTTGTTGTCGGTTAAATGTTGAATCCGTTCTTTTTTTAAATCAACCTTCCATTGTATATACATTTTGTTATGTTTATCTTCTGTTACGTTGTATTTTATTGTGTTGTATTGTATTACATAACACTATATGATAATTGTGACTACAACATGACTTAATTTCTTAATTCCCGTCTTTTTTTTCCAGGGATTTAAAACCTGAAAACATCCTTTTGGATGATCGTGGTATGTCTTTGTTTCTTTTTTCCACATCAGATCTGTCTGTTTATTGGAATGCTGTTTGGCAAGAGAGACTAATTTGCATACCATCGTTGTTTAGAATGAGCCAGTAAGAGGGAGCGAGTAAATCAACAGTTCAGTCTGTTTTGTGCAAACACTGCAGCATATTGTGTCCGATCTTAAGAAGATATTTATTAATGGTTTCCTCTCTTTGTGCTTCCTTCATAACATCTGTGTTCAACCATAGGGATTGTGATTTTATACACTTATTATTATAGTTCTGTGAAATCTTCAACTGCTGATATATACCGTCTGCATCTTCTTTAGGGCACATCCGCATTTCAGACTTGGGTCTCGCCGTGCAAATTCCTGAAGGAGAGACGATACGAGGGAGAGTAGGCACTGTTGGATACATGGGTACGAAATGGACTTTTTGTCGAACACAGTAGTGGCCACCTTATCAATTAGCATGACTCTCTCTCTGGTCAAACTACCATTTTCCGTTTTTCTTCATCCCTCCTTCTGCAGCTCCTGAGGTAATCCAGAATGAGAGTTACACTTTCAGTCCAGACTGGTGGGGTCTAGGCTGCCTTATCTTTGAGATGATCCAAGGCCAGTCGCCCTTTCGCAAGCGCAAGGAACGTGTCAAGCGGGAGGAGGTGGACAGACGAGTGCGTGAGGATCAGGAGGAGTACTCCGATAAGTTCTCTGAAGAGGCAAAAGATATCTGCCGACAGGTAAGGGTAAAAGTTGGATACTGTTGTTTGTCGCTTGGTTAAAAAGAAAATGAATTCCGCCCTCACGTGGTGACTTAAGTTCAATATAATGTAATGCACGGTATTTATTTCAAGATGAATAAAATAACGTAATGTCTCTCCCTTATTTGCAGCACACATTCAACAACATTGCTTTTCATGTTATCAAACAAAAAAGGGGGTGGATGAGGATTTTGGACCCAAATTCGTTACAATTGGTGCACAGTTTTGGAAAATTATGGAGGCTACACACATTGTAGTTGTTTGATTAGGCAACGGATGATTGCACAATAGGCTGGACTGGATAGAAGACTAAATGTAAGGTCTTTTAATAAACAGCCACACGCAAGAACACAACACAGACAGCCTTCATTGTTGCTCTTTGTCGACTGTGCTGAATTCAGTCCACCTGACCCTTTTGTATGATGTCACACTGCCCCCCACCTCAATAGACATCATGTCGTGTAAACAATTTACCTTTTGAGTGTACCGTCCAAAACCACGTTGCGACAAGCTGAACCGAATTTTAATTGCTTGAGTGAATTGTAGCTTTTGTAGCCATTTCACTTTATTATAACTAGGAATTAAAATTTCAACACAAACCCACTTATCTGTGCACCAAGAGGGAGCTACTGAGCTTATCTGTTTCAGAGCCAGAGCGGAAGAGACGTTTATTTGCGTCCTGCTGTGGAACATTCTGACCTGAGGTTCAACAGATTAGAAGACTCCCCAGGGGTAGGATGAGTGGGGAGAGCAAGAAGAACGCTTTCTGTACAAAAAAATTGGATAGAAAGCTGGAGGGGGGATGGGGTAGGACTCGTGGTAGAGATTAGCTTTTTCCTCGTTTCTTTTCAAACAAGAATGATTGTGCTTTTTTGTTCCCGTGTTGTGATTTGTTTTATTTTGATGTTCAGGCAAAGAGACGAGTGAATTTGTATCTTAGAGCAAAATACTTGTAAGTGCAAAATACTTATACAAGCCAGTCAGGTGAAACTGGGGTACAATAGTGCACTGACAACTGAAACAAATGTGAACTGGAGAGGTGTGGTGAAAAAGTGAGCACACCGCTAAACTGCACTCATCCACTTCACAAAGTCCTCTGATGTAGGTGTGTATTATCCACAAGCTCTCAAATAAACAGCAGCAGCGCCTTCTAATTCTAGCCAGGATTACGTTGCGTTAACTTGTATCAACACAAATTACTATGCGTGGTCTTTATCCAATTATGTGGGATACAGTCAAGGTGGCGGCATGTATGTGTTTCAGAATAAGACCTATGCAGTTAGGTTTACCTGCCCATTTTTCTATTTTACACATCTTTGGATCACTACAAATGTATTGGATTATATTTGAAGTTTTGTTTTTTCTCCGTCCCTTGTGCTAGCTGCTGGCTAAAGATCCCAAGCATCGCCTCGGTTGTCAGGGTCGAGGCGCCGTAGAGGTCAGGCAACACTCTATCTTCAGAAACATCAACTTCAAGCGATTGGAGGCGAACATGCTGGAACCTCCTTTCAGCCCCGATGTAAGCGCAACACACACACAAACCCAAGAAAGGAAGTAGAAGGCCCCCCGCCCCGAAAAAGCCACAAATTAACGATCACCTTGTCACGACCGCATGTCAGTCATTTGGCATCTCTTTCTGGGTGGTGAGAAACGGACCTTGAATATGTTATTTTAAATCCAAATCTGAAACTGGTTCACATAAAAACGGAGTAGAAAAACTATGCATTGGTGAAATTGCGCTATTCTCCGCTGAGAAGCTGTTCAAACAGATTTTTTTTTTCTTTTCCAGCCTTCTAAATAGTCTGGCAGAGAGAATGTAACTGTCCTGAGAGGTTAAATCAATATTTGCCTGAGCAAGCTAGTCGTCTGTTTTTGTGTATGGTTGTGAGTAGTAGGGGCGGGCCCGAGTGACTACGGAACCAAATTCCCCATTGATGATTTTGGTCTTAAGATTGTTATTAGAGTCCTTTTCATCAAGCATTTCCCTAAGGGTTAAACTTCCACCGCCCTTTTTCTACTGCATGACCCCGCTCTTCCCTGTATGTTTCTGTTAGCCTCGTGCTGTGTACTGCAAAGATGTCCTGGACATAGAGCAGTTTTCCACTGTCAAAGGTGTGAACCTTGACCCCACCGATGACGACTTCTACCACAAGTTTGTCACAGGAAGTGTCTCCATCCCGTGGCAAAATGAGGTAACTGCTGGGTCTGGAAACTGGGATGACGTCATTGTTCCCACAGCTCATGCGGTGATTTTCGGGGAATGTCGTACAAGTGATCATAGGAAAATATTGAACAGAGATTTAGAGAAATATTATTTGTTATCTATTTATGATGAGGAATTGCTAACATGACCAATGTATTCACATCTACGGAAGAGGATTAGGGCCAGTGAAGAAAAAAAAAAACGAGCGGTGACAGGATTCTGACTTTTTTCTCAGAGTTCTGTTTTGAAAAGGGTTGGCGAGCTCCGTTATAGCAATTGCAGTTTAAATCGTAACATAACAGAAATTGTCATTGAAACCTTCTCTCCTTGTATAGATGATTGAAATGGAGTGCTTCAAAGAAATCAATGTCTATGAGACTGATGGGACGTTATGTTCGGACCTGGACATGAACCGGCCTAACCCTCCACCAAAGAGAGGTTTCTTCTACCGCCTGTTTAGAAGAGAGGCAAGTGCTAGTGCTCCGGCAACTCTCCGAGGGGGTGGGGGCTAAGGTACTTCCTCTTTCCTTCTTTTCTTTCTGAGCCTTGTCAAAAATCAATCAAACGTCAATTCTCTCTCATGTGATCGCAGAATATTTAGGTGAAACTTCTTGGCTTCCCTTTTGCACCTTTACTTTTTTTCCCCCCCTTGGTTGAACTTTGCACCATTCTGTTTGGCTGTGGTGCTTTGGAAGGTGTTATGCTTTTCCTTCATTTATTTCTGAATTCCGTCTTTTGTTGGCAGCATGGTTCCACAATGTATTTGTGATTGCTTGCTTTTCAATGGAATATATCACATCACGTATGCCATCTTCTTCTCAGGTCTGTTTTAAGAGCGGTTACAGTGACGACGAGTTTGAGGAGCCCTCGCGACTTTAAACCACTCCCCCCCCCCCCCAAAAAAAAAAAACCCCAACCCTCTCTACACCCTTCCCTCTTTGCCGCTGATCTTCACCGTAAACCCCAGCCGAGTGCGAATCTTAGGAACTCAGTGAATGTTGACCTGTATTTATGAGCTGTATTAAAAGTGTATTATAATTAAAGAAAAAAAGTATGAGTTTAAAGATTTTGTACCTTTGTACTTGAATTTATGTCTAGATGTATATTTTCACTAAAGGTTGTATTGTACAAAAAGCCATAAAAGTACCACTTGAATGCATACATGACATTTTCATTTTATTGTCTTCGGGAACGAATATGGATATTGTTTCTTTTGGGTATTTTTTGTTTATTTCCTTTTAAAGAAGCACAGTACAAGTTGTCTTATCAATGTAGCATAAGGCTTTTTGTTTTGTTTTGTTTTTTTAAAGTCTGTATGTTTAGCATTGATTTGGCCAATGAGATGTTTTTAGAACATCGGATCCACTTTATCCCAAATTAACTCCATTGCCTCCTTAACCTTCAACGCTCAGGTACATCTGAATGAATTCTGTCAATTATGGAGTACAAATCTGTTCACAATTACTGCGTTGTCGCTTAACAATTTTACAGTACGTTAACAAAGTCCCTCCCACTCCTCTTGATTGACGCTTATACGTCTGGCCAACGTATACCTCGTCCCAAGTTGTGCTGGTCTCGACAGCATTGCAGTTCCATGTGCCTGTTGCAACTTGTATTGAGCAGATATGCACAATAATATCAGATATCAGGCCTTGTTTCCCCCTCCGGAGCACAACTCTTCAAAAAATATCATCTTTTAATCCCCAAAGGAAAAGCTATGGGGGATTTCTTGATCCTTGGCCATCCGTCTGATCTTTTTCATTCTAATCGTTCTCACACAACTCTCCCTTTGTATTGCTGCCCTGGTGAATTCATCTTGGAGACCTAGAATAATGAGGAATGATGTCATAAGATGAAAAATCTGTCCTGCATCTGATAATTACTCCATTAGTTCTTAGCCACTGTAGAGTTTCTGTGCAGTAGATTATAAATAGTTGGCCACATATTTCACCAGTAGAGAATATGCAGCTATATGCGGTGATTTAGGATGTGTTTATGCTAGATGAAGAGAACTCTGTTGTTATAGTGCGCACTGTTTACGCTTCCATGTACAGTAAGTAGTATGTTCTCTATTAGAAATGACTGGGGTGCTTTCTTGTATGGATAAAGGCAGAGAATGCAGGATTTGAATCCCCTTCTAGTTCCAACAAAATTGAGTTTAGAGATTTTTCTGATTTTCTTGCATTTAGGACTCAATTTTGGATTTATGTGGTTGCTCCCAAAAAGTACTTGACGTTTAGAGATGCCATACGAAGTGGTCGATGTAATTTCCAATCATCCGTTTTTAATTCTAAGAATACTCCGTTTTTACTCATTAGCTCACTGTGGACATTGTGTCATATAAAAATACTGCTTTTCCCTTCAATGCATTCTAGCAATTTTGATTTAAATTAATAAGGAACTTCAGACGTTTTAGGTTTATGTTTCTGCAGTTTTTTCCCCCCCATTTCTCATCAATTTGCTAAAAATCAATTGTCTGCATTTTCTTTTCCTGAAATTTAAGTTAACAATAATGGAAATACTTTATTTGTATGTGCACAGAATTTCACAAATGTCATAGATGACTGCGTGTGTGCATATATGAACCCCTCCCAGTTTGGTTTTCTTTTTCTCTAAAAAAAAAAAAAAAAAAGTCCGCCATTGCACATTCCATAATGACCATTGAAACGTGCCATGTATTTGTTGCTGTCTTGAGTCGTTTTGTTTGTCTTTGTTGCACTCAGGCATGCTCTCAAGCTGACTTTCTTGCCTTTGTAGATTTTAGCCTTTTTAGTACTTCTAGCCTCAAAAACTTTGTGCATTTAGAATAAAGCTGTAAAACTCACTTGCTCTCATACAAAAACTAATGGCTGCACCTACAGTATTCACCTGTCAGGTCAGTAATTATTCCTCCATCAAACATTCATTGCACTAGGATGTGTTTGTGTTTTTTGGGTAGATTATATCCCAAAAATAATTAAATATGGTATTATCTGAAAAAGATTAAAGGAGGACCAAGTGTCTTCATAGTATGTGCCAATTGCGAGAAATACATTTGTGACATAAGACCTTTTTTACACTTCTCATGCTTCCGTCCGTCCATTCTGAGATCAATTCCTTCACGTAGAGAAACTTTAAACTGCTCAAAGGTTTTGAATGTCCGCACTAAGTGCATTGTAATGCCTGTTTGAACGAAATACATACGTTTTATTACGCAAGCATGTATTGTAAATGATGACATTTTAGTGCCAACATATCTTTGATATTCGAGGGCAGTTTAAAATGACAAGGTGACCTGTAGAGATGGCCTTGTTTGAATATGTTGAATGCATTCCTTCTCAGATTGGATTTAGCCGTTCCAAATGGGGGTCAGCCTCAGCAGTAACACCTGAGCAAGAGAGCCTCAATTCCTTGATTTTGCTCGGGTCTAGTCAATATAAACCAGGAGAACCACTTGGGGATTCTCATTCTGTCTAGATGTGTGTGCAAAGGTATTTCAAGGAAAGCTTTACTTGTATTCCAACAGGGCCTGGGACTTTTTTGATTATTGTTTCCCCCCCCCCTCTCCTTTTCCCCCTTTTGTACCTGTACAGTCATGTTGTTCAACCACTGCAGTCATTGTTAATTCTTGTACAAGTTGTATCACTGGTTGTTGTACCATATCTTACATTTGTAATTATGAAACAATACACTGCCATTTGTATAAAATTCACCTGTGTCCTGAATAATTTAGCGTGATACTTATTCAAAGTGATTCAGATATCCTAAGAATCGCCATTTTGCCCAATATTGGTTCCTGGCTAAAATCTCCATGCTGCACATTGAGAAGGACTGTTTGAGAGTTAAAATAAATATTTTAGGGGAAATTGAGCTAAATCCACTGTATTTTTGTTACTTTTTGGTTCCAGCGCTGAAAACTGATTCGGTTTGACTCCCGGGTCTCTCTCGAACCTCATCCCCAAAATTGTTTTAGCGTGATTTATCGTTTTAACCTTTTCGTGAATTATTCTTATTATTAATAATAACAATACTAAATATATTATTATAATACAATGTATATAATATATTATTATTATAATATAATAAAATTGTTAATAATAATAATAATAATATAGAAGAGGAAGAATAAAAATAAAATTAAATAAAACTTCATGCCGTTTTTAGCCCCGTCCCGTGATTGAAGAATAACAAAATGGGATTATGATTGGTTACTGGCCACAAAGCTCATTTGATTGGCCGATGAGTCTGCTCTCGTCCTATTAACAAGCTGTCACGTTTGCCACTTCCTGGGTCTGATTTCTGCGGGTTTACATAGCCGCACAAAATATGGCTCATCAACTAATATTTACCTTTGCAAGGTACATTATTAAGACGCGATAATAGGCGTCTTGGATCGTAGGTTGAGAGCAGAGAGCCTTGCGGTAGTTGTGGCGCACTGCTGCACTACGCACTGCTCGCTCTCCGCGTGCTAAAGTCAGTTAGCTCATAATTGTAAATATTAGCAAGCCAGGCCAGATTTCTGCCTGTGGATTGCAAAAATGGCAACCATGGAGAAACTAATGAAGGCCTTCGAGTCGCTTAAGTCATTCCAGCAGCAGCAGGGACCACCGACCGCCGAGGAGCTTGTTCAGAGACAGTAAGTGTTTTTTGTTGCTGTCGGTTTTTGTCCAACCTTGTTAGCTTAGAAAGCTAACAGCTTAGCTCGTACACGAGTCATGGAAATTGCAATTACGCAGTTTTCTATTTATGCACATGGTGACAAGTTTTACCCTGCTTGCACTCATGCATTTGCAAAATAAATTCATTATATCTATTGCAATATCCCCTTATAAGCGAAATTCTGCAGTAGCATACTGTAATCATATACTATACTATAGTATAATATACTATTGTCATATTAGCAATCATGTTGGTCTCCTTGGGTTAACGAGTTGACTGAATATTCATTCAACTTGCATATGTGCTCCATATGTATTGCTCTTGTATACAGCGCCATTCTAAAAACATGTAAACAAGCTTATGATGACGAATAGATGCAAGTATATTTTAATCATCATCTGAAAATGAAAAGAACAATTTTTCTTGGAGACAGTTGTTTAATTCCATCAAAACATCTGTGCAGGGTTATCTGCAATTGTTTTGATGATTTATGATATAAAATGAAAGTTACATAACTGATAAATTACAGTTGTATATGTTCATATCTGTAAACTGTTTATTTTGTCGTTTTTAACCCAATGTTCATAATTTTTCTTTCCCTCTATCACAGGAAAAAGGAGCAGGCCACAACAAAAAAAGACAGAGTTACACACTGCTTGACAATATGTGAAAACATCGTGGCACAGTCACTCAGGTCGGTCATGCTACCGTTTTAAAAATTTGATCCAGTCTCATATTTTGAATCGTGAAAATCTACAAATTTATGCAAATTAAATGGTGTTGTGTGTATGCATCTGTGTACACTGTTTTTCTGCTTCTCTTCCTGCTTGGAGTAGAACATCTCCTGAATTCCAGAAATTGCTGGGCATCGCCATGGAAATGTTCCTTCTCTGCAGTGACGATAGCGAATCTGATGTCCGAATGGTTGCCGATGAGTGCCTGAACAAAATAATCAAAGTGAGAGAAAAACAATCGTCTTTAGTCTTTTTTGCAAACAATTATATCAACCGGTAATGAGAATATTATCAACAACGAGGCTTTATGTGGAATATTTAATTTAATGTAGTCAAGTGTTCTAAAATGTCATATTTGTCAAGAGTGGTAAAAGAAAATATATATTTGAAAGAAAATCCAGAATGTACGTGGTGCACCTAAAGTTCTAGTTTGATTTGTAGTTCCAGTCTTTGTTTACTTCCCCTTTAGCAAGCGTCAGCTTCAATTGCTACATAATCTTGTGACTGTTACAGTGTAGGCCCCTAATAAAACCTGACCCTTTACATCATGAAGTTTGGAGGACTAAAATAAATGTGTTGCACATCCTTAGGCACTGATGGACTCTAATCTGCCCCGACTGCAGCTAGAGCTGTACAAAGAAATTAAAAAGGTATTTATTTGTTTACTACTTGAGCTGATGAAATCCATTTGACAAGTTATTTGTCTGATCGTTGTGATGACGAATGCATGTGTCTTGCTGTAGAACGGTGCCTCTCGGAGTTTGAGAGCAGCATTGTGGAGGTTTGCTGAGCTCGCTCACCTCATTAGACCTCAGAAATGCAGGTAGACACAATATTACGTATTGACTTATAACAGGAGTTGGTCGAGGCTGCATAAAAACATTCCAATCTTGTGCTAGCCATCTAATGAGTCTTACTTTTTTTTCCCCTTCAATTGCAGACCCTATTTGGTCAACCTTTTGCCGTGCCTCACGAGAATCACCAAGCGGCAGGAAGAGACCGTGCAGGAGACATTGGCTTCAGGCATACCTAAGATCATGGCGGCCTTGGGACATTTTGCTAATGATGGCGAGATCAAGGTGTGTTTTTCGCAGTCTAATGGTTGATTTATTAGGATTTGTTTGCCCTGCCTTTAGTATTGTGTGAATTTGGTAGGCGTTTCCCTCCTTATTGGTGTTTTCTCTCTACCACAGCTTCTCAAGCATGCATATTACTTATTGAGCTCATGATCTGTGGTCCTTTCTCAGGTCCTGTTGAAATCATTTGTTGCCAACCTGAAGTCCAGCTCCCCCACCATCAGAAGAACAGCCGCCAGCTCGGCCGTGAGCGTGTGCCAACACTCAAGGCGCGCCAGTTACTTTTACACATGGCTCCTTAATGTGCTGCTGGGTAAGTTTCATACTCTCACCTGCACAGTCAACAGCTTTTGCCGGTCTGTTGGCACGCAACTAATTTGATTACCTACTGCCGGCCGGTCACCTTCAGGTCTGGTGGTTCCAGTCGATGAGGAACATCTCAGCCATCTCATCCTCGGGGTGCTTTTAACCCTGCGCTACCTGATGCCTCTGCTGCAGCAACAGGTCAACACCACAAGCCTCAAAGGAAGCTTTGGAGTCATGAAGAAGGAGGCGGATGTGCAGCCTACACCAGAGCAGCTGCTGCAGGTAAAATAATGATCAATTTGTGCTCACAAATTGTGATTTTATTACAAAAATGGTGCTTTAATTTGGTGGATGCTAGCTTCTAAGTGTTGAAAATCTCTTGGACGGTGTCAGCCAAAATGTTTTCATAATGAAGGAATGCTCCATATTGTATATTAATATATATATATATATTTAATTGAATTGTGAAGGTGTGTCTAATAAAATATTCAGGGAATATGTGCATTCTGATCTTAGTAAGCTCATAGCTGAAATTGTTTCCTTGTGTGTGCAGGTGTATGAGCTGACTTTATACTACACCCAACACTGGGACCACAATGTGGTGACTGCGTCTCTAGAGCTTCTGCAGCAAATGTTCAGGACTCCACCACCAGAGCTTTTGCATCTGCTCATTAACGTAGGCACCATTCCACATGCTACGGTGTTTCGTCAGGATACTGAAAATCGCTCGCGGTCTGGCAGCATCCTGGAGTTCATAGGTAAATACACCTGTCACGTGCTCATGAGCTGGACTGCACATAGACACACACACACACACATTGCTCTCCGGAACGCTAACAATGTACTCACGATTAACTCAGGTAGTCTGTCGTTGACTAACCCATATTTAATGTGCTCTTAATTTCTGGTGGTTAGCCTTTTCCCTTTGTTTCCCCCTCACCCTATAAGTCTTTGGGGCTTCTCTTGCTTTTCGCCTCTTCACCTCCTGTTTGCGCCTCCTGTTTTCCTGTCAATTTCAGCAGGAGGGTCTTCCTGCAGTCCACTCCTCCTTAGGAAGCAGAGAGGTGACTGGTCTACTTTTGGTCCTGCTCTCCTTTTTCTCTTGTGTTGCATGTGTGCTTCAGATTTGGGTGAAGTAGTAAATTTGATAGATCTTAACAAATATGCTTTTGTACAAACACTGCCCGACACACAAACAGCAATAACCTGCAGAATCATTTCACCATGCCCTGTTAAACTCGGGCGAACTTTTCTGCCCCACATCCAGATTGATATTCCATTTCTTTATTTTAGAAAATCTTTCACACTGTATTGTAGTAATGCACATTGTGTTTGTCACAAATAATTCTCCCAATATTTAACAAGATTCCGCTGTAGTATTTTGATGATAATTCACACAATGCACGGGTAAATCCACCAGAGGGCAGAAGACAATGGATTGAAATTTTAAGACACACTCTCCCCGATGAACACATGAATATTGATTGTATTTCCTTGTGACCTTAAATCTGTTGTTTCCAGGTAAAATGCTTTCAGGGGAAGAGGACGGACTGGAAGATGATTCTGAAAAGACTGAGGTCACCCCTGGCTCTTTTACAGGTCCGTTATCCTATAACTCATTAACTCGTTAATTGGTTTTGCTTTATTGTACATTATCTCTGAATATGTAATGCACAGACCTTGTGCAGAGTGCCTTTGCTATACAATGAATATTTACTGGCCAACCATGTCTTTAGACGCGTCAATGATTCCATGCCACCGAAGCACTACGGACAGTGCAGTGTAACAGTAGCCCCGTCATTTTATGTTTTTCTCCAGCATCTGTTGTCGGGGCCGATATCTCCTCGGCAACCCAGGTGGACATCATCACTGAACAGCCGCGCTCCTCCCAGCATACCTTGCAGCCTGGGGACTCTGTGGACTTGAGCCCGTCTTCTGAGCAAGGTGGAGGTGGCGGCGGGGCATCTGCCTCAGATACTCCAGAGTCACCCACTGAAATTGAGGAGGAAATGCTGAGTCGGAGCTCAAGCGGTGGTGCTAATGCTACGCCGGAGACGGCTGACTATACTACACCAGAGAATGCCACACCGGATGATGGGCCCTTAATTGAAGGCGGCTCACTTCTAAGCACCAATGACAGCTCACTCCCGCCCAGTGACTCCTCTCAAACGACCACCGAAGGACCGGACTCAGCTGTGACCCCTTCAGATGTTGCAGAGCTGGTCAGTTATTTTCACAACCTATCACACATCTGTTGGTGTTGGCACTTATGAATGCATTTCTAGTTGGTGTCTAAAGGATCCATTATAAGTGTATTTTGCGGTGTCCAGCGCCATTTAAGGTGCATTTGAAAAATCAATCCGACCTCCTAAAGCGCACACGCTTAACAAATTCTGAGACTGTGTTGGGAGACGCAGATTACACTCTCCTCCCACTGATTTCCAAACTCCGGTTTTATTTGTGTGTTGCCATAAGGTGCTGGATGGCAGTGAGAACCAGTACTCGGGGATGCAGATCGGAACTCTGCAGGATGAGGAAGATGAAGGGACAGCACCTTCAGCCCAAGAGGAAATCGCTTTTCTCCCATCGGCACTGGGTATATTGGGTTATAAATAAATACGCACACCGCCAAAAATGATGTACAGGAAATGATTCAAAATTTTTTGTCACTGTGGGCGTTTGTGTACAGCTCTGAGCAAACCGCATCTCTTCGACATAAGAGGTCACAATCGGCAGGGCTCTGACTGCAGCGTGGACCGCTTTATACCAAAGGAGGAACCCGCTGAAATCGAACCTGACAGCAAGGTAACTTTGTCTGTGTAATAATATGGAAATGGCAGTTTCTCAAATGCACGTTCTGCTTCATCAGCCATCAAGTATAAATGGTCCAATCGGACATTATACAGACCAGGGTGCGGAGCCACTCGTCCATTGTGTCAGACTTCTTGCTGCGTCCTTCCTATTGACGGGACAAAAGAATGGTGAGTATGAATTAAAGTTAAAAAGAAAAAAAACACTCCAAAAAAATGCAGGATACAAAATCTCGATCAGGCATGGAAAATGCGTAGTGATTGAAATGTATTAGTTTGAAACTAAAATCCAATGAACTTGATACTGAATGTAAAATTATGACTTGTATTTCAGTTGCTCCAAAACTATAGTTGATCCTCACAAAATGCAACTCTATAAATTTCCACTTTCAGTTCTGTCACACAAATTCATTCGTTCATCGGCCATATAGCTTGTCTCAAAGGCAAAGGATGAGTTAGACAGTTCTTACATAGTGTGATAATACAGATCATTACACGTTTCAGTAACATTTGTTTGCATTTGTGTCAATAGGTGTGATCCCTGACAAGGAGGTACGAGTGAGTGTGAAGGCCCTGGCGGTCAGTTGTATAGGAGCAGCTGGGGCACTGCTTCCTGAAGCATTCTTTAATTCCCTCTATCTGGAGCCGCTGGACGGCATTCCAGCGAAAGGTAAAAAGAAAAATCGATACTCTTATTAGTATTTTTAAAGAGTTTGATTTCCATTCTAGGTTGAATGTCGCCAAACAGAGATCGTAGAACTGACTTGGTATAGCAAATTCACTATAGTTATTGAAAAAGACTTTTTCGTTAGCAAAATAAAATGTTTTTTTTCTTTTTTTACATTTTACGTTAAATGAAATCCATAATTGTCATTTGATTTCCGCTTTGTCTAATACTTGAATTCAAGAGCTTTTGCAGTTTATTTTAAATGTGTGTATTTCGGTATTACAACATTGCCATTTGCCACATGACGACACAAGCCTCCGTACTCGCTTTGCGTAAATGCCGCCTTCATTATCCGGTAGGCAGTTCAACGACTTGAGGAATCATCTAACCTCTTGACTTACAGCCTGTTGCTTAGCGAAGCAATTTGTTTAATTAAAATAAATCTGGATGGCAAAAGTAATGATATGCTCAATTATGCAGCCTTTGACCCTAATCCTTCCTACCTACAATGTTTTTTCAGAGCAGCAGTATGTCAGTGATGTGCTGGACCTAATTCACCATGGAGACCCACAGATTCGGGGTGCCACAGCCATCCTCTGTGCAGCAATTATTCAGGCTGCACTCATTAAAACCCGTTACACCATACACACCTGGCTGGCCAGTGTACAGAGTGCGACAGGTCAGTTTGCTTGCGTAGTCTTGTGCCTTGATGCTGATGTAGGATGGCACTAAGAGAACGGTTTAGTTTTCTTCATCAATACCCAACTAATCCTTTTCAGGTAACCCTTTGTCCCTGGTGGACTTGGTGCCTTTGCTAAGAAAATCTCTGAAAGATGAATCTTCCGTAACCTGCAAAATGGCTTGCTTTGCAGTCAGGGTAAGTTACTGGTTTTGTATGTGTGTGTGTCCATGTATGTAGAAGCATACTTTCTTATCCATATATTTATTTATTGAACACAATGGGCTTGTGTGTTACAGCACTGCATCATGACCATATGCAACAGTACACTAAGCGATCTGGGCCTGCAGTTGATGATCGACTTACTGGCCCTGACAGACTCCTCTTACTGGCTTGTCCGCACTGAACTGCTGGACACCCTGGCCGAGATGGATTTTCGGCAAGTGTTTTAGATGATATATTTTGGTTTTTTTTAATGAAAATAATGTCTTATCATGCACACAAAAATAACCAGAATTTGCGCCCCTCACCTTTGCCCCTAGGTTAGTCAACTTCCTAGAAAGGAAAACTGAAACATTGCATAAAGGCGATCATCACTACACTGGGGTATTTCTAGGCATACTTGAACTTTTTCCAATTTGTTTGTGCTCAGCATTTGTGTCTTTATAAAGTCACATGTTTAATTTTGTTGTAGCGTCTTCGACTGCAGGACCGGGTTCTAAAAGTAGTCATTCGTCTCTTGGGTGATGATGACCCGAGAGTCCGCCATGTAGCAGCTTCAGTTGTCAGCAGGTATACTTTTATGTGTAATCTTTACTCATGACTGTTGCCTGACAACATTCTGTGCTATTTGAAATTTTCTTAATTGCTGGTACTGTCCGAAAAATAGAGAGTTTGATGAAATGTTTTCTTTCATCAGGCTCGTATCGAGATTGTTTTATGACTGTGACCAAGGCCAAACAGACCCTGTTGTCGCTATTGCCCGAGACCAGAGTTCAGTTTACTTGCAGCTGCTGATGCACGAGGCACAACCCCCCTCTCAATTTACAGTGAGCACCATCACAAGGTAACCAACCAATACATGCAAGCAATGTTTAGCTCAAGATGATTTTGTAAAACTTAATTGCATTAACTTGTGTCAATTTTAATGTGAGGGTTCTTACAAAATCCAATTATTTTCGGTTTGGCAGAACTTATCGGGGTTTCAACTTATCAAACATGGTGTCTGACATCACAGTGGAAAACAACTTGTCTCGAGTCGTCACCGCTATCTCCCATGCTTTCAATTCCTCTACCTCAAGGGCCCTGACTGTAAGACCTCACATTTGTATGTACATGATCCCAAATATTTTACAACTCATTTGTCATCAACCATTTTTTTTTTTTTTTTTAGTTTGGCTGCTGTGAGGCACTGTCTCTCTTGGCTTCAAAATTTCCGGTGTGCACATGGAGCACAGGCTGGCACTGTGGCTACGTCAACACCATAAGTTCAGTTTCATCTCGAGCCAGTGTCACCCGTAGCAGAGGCAGGGCTTCAAGGTTTGCCAACATAGCACCTTACCTTTTACATGTGTTCTATATTTCTGATGACTTTTTTGGTGGGGGGGTTCTACTCTCATTTAGCCTGTCCCAGTCGAGCAATACTCCAAACTCCAACCCAAACTCCTCTGCACCTGATGTGGAGCAAAAGACTCTTACAGTGGGAATGGCCAACATGGTGCTTTCCTTGCTGTCATCTGCCTGGTTCCCACTTGACCTCTCTGCACACCAGGATGCCTTGTTGCTCGCTGGCAACCTGCTTGCTGGTCAGTAATGCACACAAATCACATTACTCCAGAAAAGGCATCTTCATCGTGAAAGCACAAATATCTGTTTTATTTGCATCAGAACTAGTGTATTGAAACGGATTTCAATTTCTTGGTTTAAGCGGTGGCTCCTAAATGCATGCGCAACCCGTGGGCTGGAGAGGAAGAAGGTGGCAGCAGCAGCACTTTTCCTAGTGGAGGCCCAAATAAGATGGAAGAACCCTGGGCCGCATTGTCAGAGCGCACCCTGGTGTCAATGGTGGACCAGCTTTTTTTCCACCTCCTGAAAGTTCTCAACATCTGTGCCCATGTGCTGGATGACACTCCTCCGGGACCAGCAGTTAAGGTTGGATTTTGGTTTCTTTGGGTAGTCTGTTGCAAATGACTGAATTGCCTCATACTTTCTCTTCCTGCAGGCCACACTGCCTTCCCTAACCAACACACCCTCACTCAGTCCCATTCGCAGAAAGGGCAAAGAGAAGGAGATTGCGGATCCCAATGCTGTCCCTTTGAGCCCAAAGAAAAGCAATGAAATCAATGCAGGTACACAATACATGACCCAGGAATCGACATTTCTCCCTCTTCATGCCCTATAAACACTGAAGTTCCTTTTTTTTTTTTTATTTCTTATTGAGCAGGCAGAGTTGCTGACAGCACAAGTGGAACAGCAGTAAACAAGTCAAACACTCTTGGCAACTTCTACCACCTGCCACCCTACCTCAAGCTCTATGATGTCCTCAAAGCAACTCATGCCAACTATAAGGTAGACAACTTTATAAACATTACTCACTGCTGTACCAGAAATGTGATTGTTGTTGGCAATGTTTCTCCTAGGTGACGTTGGACCTTCACAGTAGCCACGAGAAGTTTGGCGGTTTCCTTCGTGCTGCCTTAGATGTTCTCTCTCAGCTGCTTGAGCTTGCCACACTCCACGACATCAGCAAAGTATTTTTGTTTTCATCTTGTTGAGTTTGTAAGATTGAAGTTGACCTGATTTTTAGCTTACTGGATTCTTTGGAATAAATGTAATCTTTTTCTCTCCCATGTAGTGTGTGGAAGAAATCTTGGGCTATCTCAAGTCCTGCTTCACACGAGAACCTACCATGGCTACAGTTTGTGTTCAGCAGGTTAGTACTAAGTGTAGGTATGCTTGTTTGTTTTTGATTTTGTGTGGAAGTCTTCATATGGTCGCGCAACTGAGCAGTGTGTCGCCACCAAAGACTCCACATAGAATAAGGCTGGATCCTGCCGACAGGGCGTGTAAAGGCGTTGGCTTCCCTGTGCGATGGTTCCATACATTCTATGATTTATTATGTAATGAGAGAATCGGAATGTTGTATTCTTACAATTACTTTGAAATCAAAAACTCCGTTAAATTCTGCCCGAATAAATCCATTTGATTCCTTATTGTATGTAATCTGTTCTCCTTTAGTTGTTAAAGACACTGTTTGGAACCAACTTGGCCTCCCAGTATGAAGGTGTTCTAAGCGGACCCAGCCGTGCCCAGGGCAAGGTGCTCCGCCTTGGCTCGTCGAGTCTGAGGCCGGGCCTGTACCACTACTGCTTCATGGCACCTTATACACACTTCACACAGGCTCTGGCTGATGCCAGTCTCCGTAACATGGTGCAGGCTGAGCAAGAGCAGGATACCTCTGGGTGGGTTTGACGTATACAGACCAGATGCAAGAAAATAATTAATTTGTCTGTGGACTAAATGTGTCCCATCAAGAATGCATAGTACATTTGCTGCTGCTTTGTTCACTTGCAGATGGTTTGATGTGATGCAGAAAGCGTCAAACCAGCTGAGGTCCAACATTGCAAATGCAACACGCCACAGAAGTGACAAGGTATCCGTTTATTTTCATCTTGCCAGGAATGTTTGAGCAAAAAAATGTGTATAATCAACATTTTCAAAGAGATACTTCTTTTAAATTAATTGATTATTATTTTTTTTTTAATATGCTGCTGTTCTGAAATTGTTTTCTCAGAATACCATCCACAACCACATCCGTCTCTTTGAACCACTTGTGATAAAAGCTTTGAAGCAGTACACAACCAGCACCTCTGTGGCACTACAGCGACAAGTTCTGGACCTTTTGGCCCAACTTGTGCAGCTCAGAGTGAACTACTGCCTTCTTGATTCTGATCAGGTTGAATAGATGAACTGTTTGATCTGCATCCATCGTCGTCGTTATTTCTCAATGTCTTTATTTTTTTTTTCTATTGTAGGTGTTCATAGGGTTTGTCCTGAAACAGTTTGAATATATTGAAGTGGGACAGTTTAGGTAAGTTTGTCAGAGTATAACAAACAAATGTCATTCAATTTGAATGTATAGCACAGTTCATTTTAATATATGCCGAAACATATATGTATGTTTTTTTAATCAACAAAGCTCTTTAACTAAATGGATTTTGATTGTTTCTTTTAGAGATTCAGAAGCAGTCATACCCAACATCTTTTTCTTCCTGGTGCTGCTGTCTTATGAACGTTACCATTCCAAGCAGATCATCAGTATCCCCAAAATCATCCAACTGTGTGACGGCATCATGGCCAGTGGTAGGAAAGCTGTCACGCATGGTAAGAGTTGCACGCATAGTTCACTTGAAAGGCAATGAAAACACATCTGGGACAAGTAATCGTGATGCATGTTTTTCGTTTTTCTCTGAAGCTATCCCTGCCTTGCAGCCAATAGTTCATGACCTCTTTGTCTTGAGGGGCTCCAACAAGGCAGATGCAGGCAAAGAGTTGGATACGCAGAAAGAAGTGGTGGTCTCTATGCTGCTCAGACTTGTTCAGTACCACCAGGTAAATGGTTTGCAACAAGGCAACAGACACATATTCTCAAACTACCCAGACCAGTCCTGTTTTTTTTTTTTTTTTTTCTCCTTCATTTGTAATGTAGGTTTTGGAGATGTTCATCTTGGTTCTGCAGCAGTGTCACAAAGAAAATGAGGACAAGTGGAAGAGGTTGTCCCGACAGATTGCAGATGTCATCCTTCCTATGATTGCGAAGCAGCAGGTAAAACTTGGATGACACGAAGAATGCTTTGGAATGGAGACTGCAGCATGTTATAAGTCACATTTTTAGTGCATAAGTATTGGGACACAGACGTACATTTTGGTTCCATTTTCTCAACTGTGTGGTGGTGTCTTTGAATAGATGCATTTGGATTCTCCTGAGGCTTTGGGCGTTTTGAACACTCTTTTTGAGAGCGTCGCACCTTCCTCTCTTAGGCCTGTGGATATGCTGCTCAAGAGCATGTTTGTCGTCCCGGCTACCATGGTGAGAAATCACAATTTGATCAGCACTTTTCAATTAATGTGTTTAATCCATACACCTTTCCTTCAGGCATCAGTGACTACTGTCCAACTTTGGGTCTCTGGTATCTTGGCAGTGCTCAGGGTACTTGTGTCTCAGTCAACTGAGGACATTGTGTTATCGCGAGTGCACGAGCTCTCACTTTCCCCGCATCTTCTTTCCTGCGACACGATCCGTCGCCTCTGTCAACAAAGCACCTCTCCAAGTGCCCCTCCCACTTTGGATTCATTAGCGAGTCAAGAACTTAGCGGTGATTCACCTAAATCCCTGCCTGAGGAAACGTTTGCCAGGTTTGTGTTAAAATACGCTCATGGCAATTTTTTTAGCCCCTGTTGAAATATGAATAACTTTTTGTTGTCAAATTACTTCGATATGGACTTAGTAATGTATCTATAATTTCAGTGTTGGCAGCTGCAATTATATTTTAAAATTGAAAATGTGGGTGCAGTCGAATTTTGCTTTCACCTGTCTTTCAGTTTTATTTTGCTTTTGTCTTTGCCTTAGATTCTTGCTCCAAATGGTTGGAGTGCTGCTGGATGAGATTTCCTGCAAACAAATTAAAGTGGACATTACAGAGCAGCAACACACTTTCTATTGCCAGCAGCTGGGTACACTGCTCATGTGTTTAATACACATTTTCAAAAGTGGTAAGCGTGGATCGGTTTTAAAACCGTTAGGATGATGATTCGCGTCTTCTAACATTGGCTTCCCCTCCCTCCCCATTCAGGTATGTTTCGTAGGATCACAGCTGCAGCTGGCCTCCTCCTCAAAGATGAGGGTGCAAGTAGCCAGAATGATTCGGAAGCTAGCCTTTACTACCATTTAGAGAACCTGAACGCCATGGTGCAGGGTTTGATCACCACCCACCCATCCCTGGTGCTGCTCTGGTGCCAAGTCCTCCTCCTCGTCAACTACACAAACTACTCCTGGTGGGCTGCAGTTCACCAAACACCAAGGTAAGAACTATCTGGATCTTTAGTAAATATTTTAAGTCTGAGAGTTTTGTTTTTAATAACAAATGTCCGCGGTATGGAATAAACAATGTCTGGGTTAGAGTAATATTTTCGTTTACATTTTGCATGTTTTTTTTCCTGCTGGACTTTTTATCAGAAGACACAGCAGATCATGTACGAAACTGCTCAGCCCTCACTCCTCAGGAGAAGGTGATGAGGAGAATCCTGTGTCCATGTTTGCCATGATCAACAGAGAGATTGTTCGCAGGGGAGCCCTCATCCTTTTCTGTGATTATGTGGTGAGCCTGTTTGATTACAACCAAAATTTTACACAGCACTTTGTCACAATGTTTACCACAATATATTTCTTCCCCCATTATGTTAACAACTGTGGGTTTTTTTTTCTTCTTCAGTGTCAAAACCTCCATGACTCAGAGCACCTAACTTGGCTGATAGTTAACCATGTGAGTGACCTCATCAGCCTTTCCCATGAGCCACCCGTTCAGGATTTCATCAGTGCTGTGCACCGAAATTCAGCTGCCAGCGGTCTCTTCATCCAAGCTATTCAGTCACGCTGTGACAACCTGACCAATGTAAGCATGTTGATCTGAGCTTCTTCTTGCACAATATATTCAGGCTGCATGTTATTACTGTGTTTGTGATAGTGGACACTTGTATATATAAAAATCTGGCCCCTCCACCCTTCTGTGCAGCCTACCATGCTAAAGAAGACTTTGCAGTGTTTAGAAGGCATCCACCTGAGCCAATCTGGCTCCCTGCTGATGTTGTATGTGGACAAGCTACTGAGCACACCTTTTAGGGTTTTGGCTCGTATGGTGGACACGTTGGCATGTCGCAGGGTGGAGATGCTGTTGGCAGAAACGTTACAGGTTTGTTGTGTGTTTTTTATTATTTTTTTTAAACTAGATTTTTGTGGCAAACAATGTATTTATTGCCTGAAAATGATCTTGAAGTAGTTTAAAATAATCCACTTATCTACCCTTCAGAATAGTATAGCCCAGCTGCCTGTGGAGGAACTGGACAGAATCCAGGAATACCTCCAGATCAGTAGCCTGGCTCAGAGGTAATGTTCTTTTGCAGTAGGGCATGGGTAGGCAATTCCCGTCCTCGAGGGGCGGTGTCGTGCATGTTTTCTTTTGCAACATACCTTTGTTGACCTCTTAAGGTGTTTCAATGTTTAGTGTAGGAAAATAAAAAAAAACACAACTAGGTGAGTACAGCAAATAGCTGGGGATAGGTTTCACTCCAAAAACTGTGGATCGGTGAGCAACACAATTTCAAAAAGCTCCTTTTGTGTCCCCATCACAGGCATCAGAGGTTTTACTCCCTGCTGGACAGGTTTCGAGCCACTGTTGCTAAAACTAGTAGCCCGGCACCTCCAGTGACATCTCACCCCTTAGATGGCCGTCCACCACCAGCCCCTGAACTGGTCAATGCAGATAAGGTGTGGAATATGAATCTATTTTCTTTTAAATGAACTTAAAAGAAAACACTCATTGTAGGTGGAAAACAATTTGTTTATGCATTTTGCTATTTGCTAGGAGTGGTATGTGACCCTGGTGAAGTCTCAGTGTTTTCTCCGTGGAGATGTCTCTCTGTTGGAGACAACTGAACTCCTTACCAAGCTACCTGCCCCTGAGCTTCTCAGCATTATGAGAAGTGACGTAAGTAGCATGTACATCTCTTTTCGGCATAGTTTCATTGTTCCTATTACTATTTTTGCTTGTGAGTATTCGAAACAGACTTTCCCACTGTTCAATGACAGACGTTCAACCTGAGTCTGCTGTGTCCTTGCCTGAGCATGGGTGTTCAGCGCCTAACACGAGGGCAGGGCCCGCTCTTGCTGGAGACGGCGTTGCAGGTGACCTTGGAGCAAGTTGCTGGGATTACACAATCTCTTCCTACCCCACACCGGTCCTTTTTACCAACTTCTGAGCCACAGTCTTACTGGACCCAACTAGCTGATGTGTATGGTAAGATCGTTGACTGACGTGCGCAAAGACCTATTTTGGAAAGCTTGACTATCTTCGATGCAGTATTTCTAATGATTGTCACATCTTGCTCTCCTTTCAGATGAGCCAGGTTTTTACCGTAAGGTTTTAGCCCTCTGTAGAGCTCTCTCCCAGTACCTCCTCTGTGTAAACCAGCTACCATCCTCATTACACATTCTCTCTGACAAAGAAGACCTCATAACTACTTTCACCTGCACCGCCACTGAGGTGAAATCTGCATCCAGTTTGTCACCTTTTGCCTTGGTTTCAGCACTGATTTCTTTTCCATGACCCAGGTCATAGTCTGGCGACTGCTCCAGGATCAGATCCCTCTGAGTGTGGACTTGCAGTGGGCTTTGGCTTGTCTGTGCCTGGCTTTGCAGCAGACTTGCATCTGGAACAAACTGTCCACCGCAGAGTACAAAACACACACGTGTTCCCTCATCTACTGTTTACGTCTCATTATGGTTGCCGGTAAGGAGACCATTGGTATTTTTGTAGATTCCTATTGGCTGATTGCTGTTTTGCTTTCTCTTGGTCTTTGATTTAAGTTGCTGTGAGCCCTGGCGACCAGCTTCTGCTCCCAGAGAAGAAGAAAAAGTTAGCCAGAGATGCTGAAGAAGATGAAGTGGATGCCATACACACAAATTGTGAGGAGTCAGTTGCGTGAATACATATCATCAAACAAATCCATAGTATTAGCAACTTTGGATTTCCTCTTCTGAACAAATCTTCAGTCAAGCTGCAGGATAATGTGATGATTTTTTTTCTTTGCAGATAAGTGTGAGTGGCAAGCTTGTGAGATCATGGCAGAACTGGTGGAAGGCCTGCAGAGCATTCTTTCATTAGGGCATCACAAAAACAGTGCAATCCCTGCTTTCCTCACTCCAACCTTGCGCAACATTGTGATCAGTATTGCCCGACTGCCACTGGTGAACAGTTTCACTCGGGTTCCTCCACTGGTCAGTGTTTTATGTTTTTCTTTGTTTGTGCGGTAGAGAAGTTTATGAGGGTGATACAAGCCTTTGTCAAAACTCTTTAGGTTTGGAGACTAGGCTGGTCCCCACAGCCCGGGGGGGAGTTTGGTACAGCATTGCCTGAGATTCCTGTAGACTTTCTGCAGGAGAAGGATGTTTTCAGAGAGTTCCTGTACCGCATAAACATTCTTGGTTTGTAAAAATAAACAATGAGGATTTGCATTTTATTACACTGTGTAGCCCCCTTCAATACTGACACTGTGATTATACTGTAAATGTTTTGACTGTCACAGGCTGGAGTAGCAGGACTCAGTTTGAGGAGACTTGGGCCACTTTGCTGGGTGTGCTGGTCACCCAGCCAATCACAATGGATCAGGAGGAGGACACACAGCAAGAGGTGCTAATGTTAACCAATATTACAATTCAATGTGGCGCAGAAAGGTATTCATCGTGCCTAGATGCACAAAGTTGCTGAAAAAGAATCCCTCTGCTTTGATTGGTGTTGTAGGAAGATTTAGAGCGTACGCAGTTGAATGTGTTGGCAGTGCAAGCCATCACCAGCCTGGTGCTGGGTGCCATGATGCTGCCCACTGCTGGCAACCCAGCTGTCAGCTGTCTCGAACAGCAGCCTCGCAATAAGAGCCTCAAGGCCCTGGAGACACGGTACATTTGACTTTTTCTCTTTCTAGTATTGCTGAATACATACATTTCTCTCTTTGGTTTAATTGAGTGAGTCTGCTCCCAGGTTTGGAAGGAAACTGGCAGTGATCCGGGGTGAGGTTGAGAGAGAAATACAAGCACTTGTGTCCAAGAGAGACAACGTTCACACACACCATTCCTACCATGCCTGGGACCCTGTGCCCTCTTTGTCTGCAGCCTCAGCAGGTAGCCAGCAATACTTCATGCCGGTCGGTGAAAGGTACGCCTTACTTTTTTCAGCGTATTAAATATAATTTCCTGTAATTCTCTTTCAGCAGGGATGCTAATCAGTCATGAAAAGTTGCTACTGCAGATCAACACAGAGCGTGAGATGGGAAACATGGACTATAAATTGGGACAGGTACAGGCCTCTGTATTTCAATCTAGTTATGAGCCCTTTTTGGTAGATTTTAAGTCTTTTCTTTTGTTGCTCACGTCTCTGCAGGTGTCCATTCATTCGGTGTGGTTGGGAAATAATATCACCCCATTGCGGGAGGAAGAATGGGGTGAAGATGAGGAGGATGAAGCAGATGCACCAGCGCCCACCTCCCCACCTGTATCGCCAATTAACTCTCGGTATTATGAATACTTTTAGATACATGCAGACTTCATCGGTTAGTCTTTTTACATTGAAATAATGCAGAGTTGTGTTCGGCACATGTTGAGCTCATCAACGTCACGTGGTTGCCATGAGAAAAGGGCATGCCAACGAAATCTTGGACCTTGTTGTCAAAAACATTTACCCACCACTGCCGCATGTTCTTTCAGAAAACATCGTGCAGGGGTGGACATTCACTCATGTTCCCAGTTTCTCCTGGAGCTCTACAGCCAGTGGCTTATCCCAAGCTCTCCAAGTAACCGGAAAACACCAACCATCCTCGTCAGTGAAGTGGTCCGATCGGTGAGCCATAGTGCGCACACTTCAACGTGATCATCATCCCATTGTCTATCCGATAACTTGATTTATTGCCATCTCCTCTCCTCTCACTGTTTTCCGCAGCTGCTGGCAGTGTCAGACCTGTTTACCGAGAGGAACCAGTTTGACATGATGTTCTCCACCCTCATGGAGCTGCAGAGGCTTCACCCACCAGAGGATGAGATCCTTAATCAATACCTGGTGCCTGCTATATGCAAGGCAGCTGCAGTGTTGGGCATGGTGAGCACACCAAGTTATTTTAGCATCACTCTGATTAGCTCTAAACATTGTGTACAAGAAACCCGTTAAAAAAAAAAAACCACATTGTTTTAGGACAAAGCGATTGCCGAACCAGTGTGTCGCTTGCTAGAGACAACCCTCCGCAGCACACACCTTCCCAGCCGCATGGGTGCTCTTCACGGGGTGCTTTATGTCCTGGAGTGTGACCTTCTAGACGATACGGCAAAGCAGCTGATTCCAACCATCTCAGAGTACCTGCTGTCCAACCTAAGGGCTATTGCTCAGTTAGTGTTACACATAACATGTTCAGTGTGACTCAAGAGAACACAACATGCAGCTTATTGCTCCTCTATATTTTACAGCTGTGTGAACCTGCACAACCAACAGCATGTCCTAGTGATATGTGCTGTGGCCTTCTACATGATGGAGAACTACCCTCTTGATGTAGGATCTGAGTTTATGGCTGCAGTTATCCAGGTAGATCTCATTCCATGCTATTTAAATTGTGAAGATAAATCTTGTATAATCCATGCTATAATTAACCTTCACCACTTTGCCTCGTAGCTCTCCAGATTATGGTCCCTAATAATGTTCCATATGATTGCATTGAGATAACATTAGTTGTGATGTTCCACTGAATAAATGTATTTTTACCCGAGGCGTTCACCAAAAAGCCATTGTAGATCAGCAATGCTTTACAATGTAACTTTTATTTCTGTTCTCTTTCAACCTTTGACTGCATTTTTGCTTCAGGTGTGCGGTGTGATAGTGTCAGCCAGCGAGGACTCCACCCCCTCAGTAATCTATCACTGTGTGCTCCGGGGTCTGGAGCGCCTCTTGCTGTCTGAGCAGCTGTCTCGTGTGGATGGCGAGGCACTGGTCAAGCTGAGCGTCGACAGAGTGAACATGCCGTCACCTCACAGAGCCATGGCTGCCCTGGGCCTCATGCTCACCTGCATGTACACCGGTAAGCATGGCGTGATCGCTGGATATTAATTAACGATAGATCGATTGCCCAATTCTGATGTAGCACCTTGTTTGTTTTTTTACCCTCTTAAGCCGTAGTTACGTATACCCATCGAGTGACTCATCCAATATTCACTGAACATGAAACAACCTGCATGCGCTAACACTCAAAACTTATGCCAATAACTACACAAGCGTCAACACTGCTCAGCAACAACATGACTGTAGACAATGAAAAATAATATTGTCTGGTTGTCCTTTTTATGCCGCACTGATGGCCTGTGACACATTTCCAAACACTTAGGAGCCAAGCCAAAGTATCTAAATTGTCTCTTGAACCCCGTAGTGTGTATATCTCTCATACATAGTGACACAAACTGTACACTTTTCACTACTCCCCTCCATTAAGTTCTAGTTTTGCTTAAACAGTTACTAAAGGCTGCAAAACCAAAAAGAAACATCTTAGAATTGTCTTCTTGCACGCAGGTTGTCTTCTTGTTCTGGGAGTGTCACTTCAACCTATTAATTCCCTCTTGTAAATGTTGATAAAGCCTTAGGCATACAAATTTTTGTATGACTTCAACAGTTGTGGTTTTCCTCCCATTAGCAATTGCTGCATGACAGACAGCTCAAGCTATTTGTACAATTAAAGCTCCCGCTTGCTTTCCTGCATGCAATTTGTGCCCCCAAAAAGGGAGCTTTTGTTGTAGCCTATCTCTAACCCCTACCCCTTCCACCCACTAACTGCCAATACTATTTAGATGTTGTTGCCCCCCCCCCCCCCCCCCTTTGCACTGACTAGCCATGTAACACATTGCTGCAAATAGTTGCCTAGGAGATAACTATGTATGTAACGACAGTGTATTCAGCTCACAATGGGCTAATGTGGAATACATTGTTCTCACAATCCTTGAAGCAGCATCCACTTAGAATCTTTGGAAAAGAAATTGAATGCACCTCTCAGATTTTGTCACCATTTTGTCTTTTTGGTCTCAAATAACTTCACATTTAAAAAAAATCCATGTCCGTACTCTAACCTTTCCCTTACTGGTTTAACTGCTGCCACCCTCCCTGTCGTCCTCTCAGCGGTGCTTGCGTCCCGTTCAGGAGTCTCAGGGGTTAGAGGTCAGGTTGACTCTGGCTCTGCTGTAGCGGATGTGGTGGGCGTCACGGCGGGTCATGTTGGTTTCTCCTCAGGCAAGGAGAAAGCCAGCCCCGCCAGTCGCCCCGCACACTCGGACCCTCAGGCCCCAGACAGCGAGTCGATCATTGTTGCCATGGAGAGGGTCTCTGTGCTCTTTGACAGGTAGACACATTTATTACAGATGAATCTTTTCATAAGATTCATGAAGTACACACAATATTTGGGCCATATGATGGGCTCCATCTGGCCATAGATTTAAACCTTTGGTCTCCTGGATTTTATCTTCAACGGGCAAACATGCATTTATTTGATTTCTGCTTATCATCGTGGATTTTCCCGTTTGCAGGATCCGTAAAGGTTTGCCCAGTGAGGCTCGGGTAGTGTCAAGGATTCTTCCACAGTTCCTAGATGATTTTTTTCCACCTCAAGATGTCATGAACAAGGTCATTGGAGAGTTCCTGTCCAACCAGCAACCCTATCCGCAATTCATGGCCACAGTTGTTTACAAGGTTGGTGAGAAGGCACACGAAACACTTCTCCCAATCGATCTGTATTTAGGCCAAACTGGAGGGAGACTAGCTCTTATCTTCCTTGAAAGTCTAACTGGCCATTTGTACACTTTCAGGTTTTTCAGACACTCCACGCTACAGGCCAGTCCTCAATGGTAAGAGACTGGGTGCTGCTCTCCTTGTCAAACTTCACGCAGAGGACACCGGTGGCCATGGCTATGTGGAGCCTCTCCTGCTTCTTTGTCTCCGCTTCCACCTCGCAGTGGATCTCGGCCTTGTATCCTTGCAGTCAAGTACCTCGCAATGGCCACGCAAGATTTACTAGTTAGCGCTAACAATCAACCTTAAGGGCATTCAGTCAATAGGTGGAAAAACAACACTAGAAAATGCTCAACCAATAATATTTCAAAACTTTGCATGTCAAATTAGTTTAATTAACTGTATTTGCCGTTATGTCTATGTATCAAAAGGAACGTGTTGTCTTTAACCTCCGTCTTTACCAGACTTCCTCACGTCATTAGCAGAATGGGTTCATGTGAAGTGGTTGATGTCAACCTGTTCTGCTTGGTGGCCATAGACTTCTATCGGCACCAAATTGACGAGGAGCTGGACCGCAGGGCCTTCCAGTCAGTCTTTGAGACAGTTGCATCGCCTGGAAGTCCTTACTATCAGCTGCTGGGGTCACTGCAATCGATACATCAGGATACGACCCTTTGACTCTGATTTGGTTCTGTGGCAAACGAGAGTGGTGGCGTCTGGGAGAAACGTGGGCGGGGCACTGAGAGGCTGTGAGGGAAGGAAAGATGCGACAAAACCGCTGGTTTTGAGGCTATACATCAAAGCTTATAATGAAATTGGAGACGATATGAAGCGGTTCAGAAAATGGTTGGATTAGTGTAAGAATGAGACACCCCATCTCTCTCCAAACTGGTTTTGCCCACAAGCTTTTGCTTGTCAGGCCCACCAACTTTAACTAGCACCTTGATTAAAGCATAATGACATAAGAAGATTCAGCAACACTTACACCTACACTTTAATTGTGCTATGTGGGGACACCATGGAAGCAACTCTACTATCTTTTAAGTACCATTGCATCTATTTTTCAGTATGGTTTCCCGTGAAAGAGTGGTAATAGCGGGAGCCTGCTCATTGCCTTTAAAATCTTTTATTCAAGAAAAAATTGTAGTCAATTTACTAAGCACACAGAAACGTCAGTGTGTCTGAGCTAGATCACTTAGTCATACACTCACTGTGGGGGGGGGGAAGCTTTTACCTGTCAAGTTTTCAGTTATGAGACGAAGAATGACAGTGTTTTTACGATCACATTATCTGTGGGACATTAGGAAAGACATGACAAAAATACCAAATAGTTTCTTTTCCCTTGATCATTTTGGTGATGATGTACATTTTGGGCTTTCTTTTTAAGTTGTATCAAAGTTGCAGATGGTCCCCACCAATGCATCGAAATGATTCCATGTATCCTCTTGTTCTTTATAACACTCAGGATGTAAAACATGATTGTTTAAATAAGACTGGAAATCATCTTTAAATGTTGTATCTTGTAAAAAGCTAAATATTATGAAAGCCATCGTGCATGATAGTATTGTACAAAGATAAGGAGAGTTTTAAAGTATCAGTATGTTGTGATGTGTGCTTTTTGTGCGTGCTTTTTTTTTTTTTAGGTATAATTTCAAAATATGAACGATGATGTGACCACAGAATGCACAAAGTTCAATGTCCAATGAAGAGATGCCTGGCACACTGCTGGGCTTTCATACTGTGTACATACACTTGCCTTAGATAAGGATTCTGTCCTGTACACGAAACGCTTGAAAGCATGCTTAACAGCTACCTTCTTGCATTATTGCCCTTAGTCCGTTTCTATGCCTACGGTTGCCACCACTGTTGCGTGGCATTGGACGCAATACAATCCAAAGACAGCCACGTAACCATGGTGACAAACGGCAGCGTTGACAAATCAAAGAATTATCGCTAATGTCACAGTGCAGCAGGTAGTTTCCCCTCTTTGTGTTGAGGTAATAGTTTGTCAAAAATTGGTATAAAGAAATGGTTTTATTCTTGCAGAATATAAATTTACCAGCTCCGGTTATTGCTGTCGGGGAAAGAAACTACAACATAAAAGTAATAAACATCTATAGTAAGCAAACTGTATGGTCAAATTATGTTCAAACTTTTAAGTGTGACCGTGTATTACCACAATAAATGAATGAGTCCTGCTGCCCTTATTGGAAATCAAGTTTTCGGTCCAAGCCCTCCCCTAAAGCAGATTACGTCAACCCCCTTTTCTTCACGTACAAACTCACCTTATTCTGATTCAGGCCAACATGTAGTACTTAAAATGTCAAAGGAAATTATTCCCAAACAGGATTTAAATGTTTTTATGTGATTGCTTCTGATTTGGTGGAAGAGAAGCAAAAGGCTGAGTGGCTGGGGATCCCTGCAGGGGGTAATGCGATTACCCAGAAAACTGATTTGGGGGCACTAGTTAAGGGGGGGGCTTCTGTTGAACTGGCTCGGTTTGGTGCATTCATGTTCGTTTTCAATGCGTTCCATTTCCAGAATAAGCAATTCTAAACATGAACCTGCAAATCAAAGAACATTATTGCATTGCAAAAGAACTCGTAACCTAGTGTCCAGGTGTACTTGATGTGACTCCTTATTAATTAGTGTCATACTGATTAAAAGGCATTAAGTGGAGTGGATTACTGGGCACCTTCCATATGCTTTATTTGGCACTTGATGTCTCTCTTGTTTGCACTGTCATTCTCAAGCAAAACCTCCCAAGCGTGGAGGCGAAAAAGTGCCATGGTCTGGTTGAACTTTTCGGCCTATTCCAATTATGTTTGACGCAAATGCAACATCATACATCACCAGAAGAACAATATACTGGGTGGGAGGAACAAGTTTAGGAACTGTTTTTCTTCAGACAGTCATAAGTGGAGGGAATTCTCACCAATTCTAAATTGGTGTTCACACCAAATAGTCATGCCTCTGCTTGCTCACCTCCCCCCCTTCCCAAAAAGTTAGAAAATGCCTACTAGAACATCTAAAGCAGAGGTGTCAAACTCAAGGCCCGGGGGGCCCGCCAGATCATTTTATGTGGCCCGCAAAAAACAATTGTGAATCAGATTCATGCGTCATTACTAAGATTGCAAATTGGCTTCACTTTAAAATAAATCATCTTTTTTTAAATTATTTGAACTGGTTTTACTAGAAAACGAGTTGTCAGTTTATTTTGTAGCTTATATTGTATATAATACATTTATTTGAGTTGACAGTCATAATGGCCCTCAGAAGGAAACTATGACTACAAAATGAGTTTGAACCCCCTGATATAATTGGGGTTAGCCAAAGACACTTTAAATTGTGGCAATTGTGTGCTGTTGACTAACATGGGATGTCTGAATGTAAACGGTTCATTTTGAAGAGGTTGAGCACACTAGAGCAGCCACATTATTCCAGTTGACACTTTATTTCAGTTTTATTCCCCTTCTTGAGAGTGTTTTGATTGCATTGAACAGATCAATACACAGTAATGCTGGAAAATGTTTTATCCCCCCCCCCCTCCTCCTTTTTTTTTCTACACCCCCCCAAACGTGGCATATTTAGAGAGCTGTGTGTTGACTTTTTCTATCCACCATGCATGTCGAGACAGTTGGGCCAAAGGAAGTGAAGCAACTAAAGGTTATTGGATGAGTTGGATGTTTCCTTCCACATCCAGTCCCTCCTCACAGCAGCCCACTCTAAACTACCGAGCCCCCTCCTCCTCCAGTCCTCCTCCTCGTAAGGCTACTTGGCCAGATGGTGTTGCCTTTTCTTTTGTTTACCCATCGACCATGAGTTGACCCAACTGTCCCTAGCTACTCAACTATGGATACTACCTGGGAGCCGTCATCCGACAAGTAAGGCATTCTTCCTTGGCCGCCCAACTCTTTGCGCACGCCTTTTGTCGCTTTTGCGTCATTTTCAAAAAATGTAATCTACCTTAAACTTAGCTGATTTAGCCTCAGAAATGTGACTTTTCCCGATCCGCTCGCTCAGCTTTCCTGTTCCAAGTTGTATTGTTACATGCACGCTGTTATTAGTGTAAATAAATATATAAATAAGAAGCTTCTGTTTTCACACCCTTGCAGCAAATGTTTGACACAACGATGATAGTTTTATTTGTGACTTCTCACTCGAACTTGTCATCTTCTCCACATAACTGTCTATGCTAGATTGACATGAGTGTAAACCAATGGCAGTCAAATCCATCTATGTTTACACCGCCGTTGTCAACGTTACAGCCATTCTAGAAAGTTGTGGATAGGAAAGGCGGGGCTAAGATTTAAGCATGGGTGGTTGCACTTTTGGAGCGCGAGCCACTTTAGAAAAACTTTAAAAGTGTGCGAAATAGATAATAAAAAGTATCATTTGCAGCACAAGGCCATTGAATTCGACTACATGTTTGTTAATATGCACGAACAACCCTGTTTTTTTTTAAGCCAGGGTTTTTAGCGTGATAACTTGACAACGCCTAAACTAATGCAATTACGAGGAAAGGCTTGAAGGGACGCCTTGTTGAAAATAAAAAATAAACTTAACTAGTTCAGTCTTTAAGGTGAAGTGAATTCAATAGCATTTACTAATCTGTATGGATGCACCTGCAAAGGTGCAAACACCTCTGATAGGGCAAACGTGTGACGTCATTCCCTCCAGGTATTGCGGCTAGGCTCTTCAGAATAATTCACCAACTATTACTATTCTCCCTGTGCATCTTTTTAACCATGTTTCTGAAGAAGATGAAACAAGATTAAGCAGCCTATTTACTTTATAAAGTAATGAATGATTATTGTAAAGTACAGATATCTGTTTATTCAATGTTGGGAGTCATCAGAAAAAAATAAATATTCAAGTACTCAAGTAAGTGAAATCGACCCTTTCCCTGTGTTTTTTATTATTAAACTATTCTGAATCATTCAAACAATCTATCACCAAGATAAAATACAGATTGTGCAGTTGACAACAGTTTGAATAGAATATGGACTTTTTATGGTTTAGGCTCACAGCTGCTTGTGGATCCAAAGTTTGTGGTGTACATTCCATTATTCTTTTTGTTGTTGTTGTTGTTGTTATGGTCATACTGTGCTGAGCAGCCAGCCAGCATTTGCATATAAATCACAAAAAGTTCCTTTCCCGGTTTCATTCATCACAACAACAACAATAACCTAGAAAAAGAAACACAAAAATACACACAAAGCAAAACATAATCGTGCCTTGAGATCACGGATGGGTAAACTATTGGGCTCAGTTGTCACGTTTGTTTTTGAAATGGACTGACTGGCCAGGTCATTTATGCTGTAGCCGTGGGAAACAAAATATAAAAATGTAAAATATATGAAATAGTTTACACAATTTGCATTTTGAAATGTAGTTTTTATGTTTAATTTTAATTTTCAGTATATACCATCCTAATTATCGTTTGGTCTTTTCTGCAGGTAAATATCAGGATGGGTGGCTCAACTTTAGGAAGGCTGTGCCAGAGCTGAGTCCAAATTCTCACCCCTTTGCTGTATTTGCCACTCGATGGCAGAGCTTTCTGACTAGAAGACGCTCCAACTTGGCAGCCACTGAAATGTTCTGAACAAATAGATGAGAGAAAATCCTCTGGCACGATGTTCAACCAAGTGAACACGTCATCAAGGAGACGTCCTCACGGTGGCAATGAGGCCAACCGGCCCCATTCTCCTCCACCCCCTTCTGTGCAACAGAGGCGAATCCGGGCTGTTGAGGTGGCCAGAGGAAGGACGGGTTACGGTTTCACTCTCTCGGGACAAAGCCCGTGTGTCCTCGGCTGCATCCTGAAAGGCAGCCCCGCGGATTACGTGGGTTTGCGTTCAGGAGACCACATCCTCTCAGTGAACGACATCAACGTCTCCAGGGCATCCCACGAAGATGTGGTCAAACTGATCGGACGCTGCACAGGCATTTTAAAGCTGGTCATTGGTGAAGTGGAGCGTCACAAGCGACACCAACAACGTGGCGGCGGCGGCAGTCGTCACCATAGCAGCAACACTATGGCTGCGGCTTACCTGGACTCGTGCTCCAGCGACGACGAGTTGGACGGCCTCTACGACAACAGTGTCAACAATAACAGCAGGACTGCTGGCGGAGCTCGTGGGGGCTGGTTGAGACCCAAAATGGATTCAAAGCAGTTCGGCATCAACCGTGCCGAGCGCGTCGTGGCGGAGTTGCAGTCCGGAGGGATTTTCAACATGATCTTTGAGAATTCCAGCCACTCGTCCAGCAGTTCTGACAAGGACAGACCCGGACATACCTCATCGTCCAAACCACGTCCGATGTCTGATCCCGAGTTTCCTGCATGTCGAAACTCCACCCGCTCTCACAGCAACCCTGTCCTGCTCTCCGAGGAGGAGATGGCCCAAGTTCTAAATGACGACTCGGTTTTCCTGGACTCTGGTTTTCGACATCTCCACCTCCACGAGGAGCAATACATAGATGTCGGTGATGGGCGGGACTTGGTCCTAGATCCAAATCAAGACATTGTCAATGTGGGCATGATTGTGGGCTACCTGGGATCTATTGAGCTGGCCTCCACAGGCACCAGCCTGGAGAGTGACAGCCTGCAAGCTATCAGAGGATGCATGAGGCGCCTCAGGGCAGAGCAAAAGATCCATTCTCTGGTCCTCATGAAGGTTAGCTTGCATAGTTCTCACACTTTTGTACCGAAACGTTCCTCTCAGGTGCTTGTAATTGTGACATGACTAACTGGCAAGGAGGACCTGATCAACATCAGATTTTGTTTTTGTTTTGCCTTCAAGTATCACTTCCTGGTATTGCCAGATTTCTAATGCACATTCTACTCTTTCTACTAGGTCATGCATGATAGTGTGCGCCTGTGCAGCGACAAAGGCCAGATCCTCGCCATATATCCTGCAGAAAAACTAGCATTCAGCGCCTGTTGTCCTGATGACCGGCGGTTCTTCGGACTGGTCACCATGCAGGCCGCAGATGAAGACTGTCACCTCAGTAGAGGACGATACGAAGACGGAGGTTTGAGGACTTCTTGCCACGTGTTCATTGTGGATCCTGAGCTGTGTCACCACCAGGTGTGAACCGAAAAAGTGCTTGAGTATTCAGAATAGCTCTCCGCTATTTACCAATATTATCCAAATGGAATTTGATGAATCGGAATTGAAATTCTGTTTTGAAATGTCATGAATTCCATTATGACAGTCTCTTATTAATACATATACACACAAATAGATGAATTACTAGTTTTGAAATCAGAACTAAAATTTTCTTCAGTTATTGTTCAAATCACAGTAAACATGGTAACACAAAATTCTCACAAAATCTCAACTTTATTATTTATTACAAAATAATGGTACATATTTTAGCAAGGAGCATGGGAGTTGACAGGATTTGATCTCGCGAGCTATATAAAATGACATAGCGGGCCGGATCTGGCCCCCTGGGCCCTGAGTTTGACACATATGCCCAAGTAGATGATAGTACGCTCAACAGTTGTGTGGATGTCTTCAACCGTATTTCACGTGTTTCTTTATTTTTTCCTCAGGTACATGTGGGAGTGGCCCAGAGGTTTGGCTTCGAATGTACCCCTGACCCAGACACGGGAGGCTGCCTGGAATTCCCACCCACTTCTCAGTCTCTCCTCCACTTTGTGGCTGTACTTTACCGGGACATGAGGGACAACATTGAGGGCATCCGAGCCAGAGCCTTTCACGATCCAGATAACGATGCCCAGCAGAACCACAGCACCAGCAGTAATAGTGATAGCGGGATTGGGAACTTTTTACCTGAGGAGAAGAGTAACAGAGTGCTCTTAGTTGACCTGGGAGGGCCACTTAACCACAATCACGTCTCCGGGCCGCGTCATTGGGACAGCCCACCATCCTCCCAGCAGGCTTGGAGCCCCACCCTCGGAGCCGCTGCCTCTCACCCACCTCCTCCTCCCCCGCCCGCTATAAGGAATAGCCACTACCGCCATGAACCGTACCTGGCCGACCTGCCTCATCCCCTCCCGCTGGCGCACACTGACGCTAGACACCCTCGAGGGGCTCATCCGCACCACTACTCGCAGGGAAAGTGGGGAGGAGCCGTCGGAGGCGGGGACAAAAGAGGCACCGGAGGAGGGGTGGAGCCTCAGCGCTGGCTGCCAGTCCATGTGCTGCGAGACTGGCATCAGCAGCACCACCACCTCCAAGGCTTGAGCAGCGATCAAGAGTCGTACGCCGAATCCACTGACGGCTGGTCATCGGCTAATTGCAGCACCCTGCCTCCACCCATGAATAAGATCCCGGCCGACCGTTACCGGGCCCCGCTGGTCCCGGGGGACCACCTGCCGCCACCTGGAGGAAGCCAGCCTGCGCCTGTTTTACATGCCCAGACCCACACCCAGAGGCTGAAAGATGAATGGGCCAAGAAACTTTTTGGTGCTGGCGACAGAGAGAGGAGCGAACCCGAAAAGAAGCGTGGGTCTGCCAAAGATGCAGAAAAAAAGGTAACAACTAATCACGATGAATGCATTTGGTCGCTGCTCACTTTGCCGTTTGTCTTTCAATTGGTAGCATTCTGTGTCTTTCCACTGTTGATGGATTTTAAAGACGTTATGTTAAAACTAACTATGCAATGAGAAGTGTTGAGAGCAGGTAGCCTCCTCCATCACATAGTACCGCTGTGGAAATTTACTCAACTAGAGTCCGTCCAAGTGCACTTTATTGAGGCGATAAATCTGTCTGCGCTCATGCCAATGCTCCCCATCACTCCTTCCGTCTGAAAGCCTTCTATTTAGCTCCAGTGCTTTTTGACTGAAATGCTCCTGAAATGCTCCTCTCACTGACATGCGAAACTTGTGTGAAAGTTTCCTGACCTGCGCGGACCCTCACCAAACATCCCTGTTCCGTAGTGAGTAATGCGAGCACACAGCTCTCTACACGTCAACTAGATTGATAAGTTATTTATCCCGCTGCTCCAGTATCAGATCATACATTATGCACCAGCCAGACTTATGTCTTGACCTGAAAACCACCTGTTTCACGTGCTAATGCATCCAACCGGAGTGGGTTTCAGACCAGTGTCACATAAAAGGTCGACAATGAGTCCCAACTGTTGTCCCAGGTATCATGCGGACCCCTACATGACATTAAAGTACAATGTTAGTACTTTTTTGATGAGCACACGGGCACACCGACAAGTCTTGAATGCACGGAAAAAGGCTTAAGAAAGTGGACATGTTGAGGAGTATGCAAATTTCCAGTGAGATGAGAGAGTGGACCAGGTTACCAATCGTGTTCATGTTCTTCAAAACTATTCTCAACTGTTATTAATAATGACTAAGAAGACTGGATTACTTCATTTAGCCACTGGAAACAAAAATGCAATTCAGTCCAACTGCAAGAGCTCAAGTGTGTTCTCCAAAAGTAGAATGTAACACAACTAATTATTTCATGAAAATCATTTTGTTTCCTTCATTTGAACATTGATTTCTGATTTTCTTCATTTTAACTCAAAATGAACATCAAAATGAATGTTGATAATGAATAGGTAACATACATTTTTATAAAAATATGAATCCAGATAAATCAAAGTAAAAACGGAACTTGTTTTTGTTACACAACATTTACCAGAAAAAAAAAAAACATTTAAACAGGCCTCCATTCATTATCTGAACCGCTTTTAAAGTTTAAATATCAGGAACAGAACACTGAACAAAAATAACATTAAGACCTAGTACTTTTGATTTTCTTCTTCTCTTTTTTTCTTTTCTTTTCTTTTCTTTTCTTTTCTTTTCTTTGGTCATCTGAAACACTTGAGTTGTTACGCAACTCTTGTGATGCGGTGGCAAGTAAGTACATTTTGGGTAATGACATCATTAACATTTGTGGCAAATGCTGTTTTTCCTCATAATCATCATTAAGCCATAGCTGTGGATGGATACTCCCTACATATCGAACCATAATGTTGCTTCTTCCTAGTCCCAGGGACCACAGACCACAATCAGAGGAAGTGTTTCAAGGCCGCTGGGGGTGTTCATGAGAGCTTACAGGAAGGTGGACGTGAACTCTTTTTTTAGTTCAGTATCCTTCATGGGGAGAGTGGAGTCACAGTTTTTGAGGGTGGTGCTACCCAGATTAAGAAAAAAAATAGTTACACTGCACTACTAATGTATTGCTTGTGTGGTCTTTTTTTATGTGTTGATTTTTTTTAATTCCACAATCCAACTGGCTGCAATTTACTATGCAACACCACATGGTGGCACTGCTTCCTTATCTTTAATATGTGACAAAGTTTCTACAGAATGTGTTTTATTACTTTAATTTTATTTTGGACTTAATTATTATCTGATGTTATGTAGACATAATTTCATGACTGTAAGATGATCAGTTTGCAAGCAATGATGAATATGATGATAACGATCTCAGTCTCGCTGTATCCTCTCAAGGGTCAGGGATGGGCTGCAGCCTAACCTAGCTGACTTTGGACAAGAGGCATAGTACACCTTGAACGTGTTCCCAGCCAAGTACAGGCCACAAATAAATCAGTATGCATGTTTGTGGAATGTTGGAGGAAACCAGATTCACTGGAAGAAAGCCACACAGGCACAGGGAGAACATGCAAACCCCCTCACATGAAGGCCAGAGCTCCCATTTGAACACACGACCTCTGAACTGTGAGGTAGATATGCTAACCAGCCACAATAATAATGATGATGATATTTTTTACAGTTAGGTGGGTATTCGTTAAGTAAAAAAATAGGCATCATAGTCTAGTTTACAGTAATGACTGAACTACTGAGCGAATCCCTGTTTTGACTTCTTTTCTCTACCGCCTTTCTATTTTATTTATGTGTGTGTGTGTCTGTGTGTAGGTCTGTGTGTTTGAGCAAGACAGATCAGTTGCATCAATACAAGCCACATTTTTAAATGCCTTTTTTGTAAAAATGGCTCTAATCAAAGCACATCCCGAGACACTTAGTCACGTCAACCGAGATGATCAAACAGAAATATGAATCCAAAGTGTTTATTGTACTTACTGGCCCGCTATTTGATTTTGTCACTGATTAGGTAGTCACATCATGGTGTTCATTGATTCATTTCTCAAAGGGCATTCATCAATCAAGAATCTATCTTTATATGTCCTCTCCTGCACTGTCGAGGCCGATGTAATAGTATTTACGAGGACTGTTCAGTTGTTTAGTTTCCCCAGCACAAAAGAAAAAACATAAAATATGAAGAGTTTTCAGTGGAGATGTGAAGGCAACGAAAGACTTCTGTTTGGTTTATGGGTTACATCATTGTTTGATGGCTTTGAACAGTAAATCTTGATGACCCGATGACTAATCTCATGGACATATTAGGCAGCAGTTTATGACTAAATGGAACAGCTGCTTGGTTTTTGCTTTTCTCTCCAGTTAATGGTTTGCTACATCGATAGTAAATCCATCTCCAGTGTGTTTGTATGGATGTTATGTTGTACATTTCTGTTAAATATACTTTGTGTATATATATATATATATATTAGGGGTGTAACGATTCATCGATACACATCGATTAATCGATATAAGGCTCTACGATTTATTGGCATCGATGCTAAACGTAAACATCGATTTATATCGCCGTGTTTGACCTCGGACATTAGACGCGACTTTATTTTGAAATCCAGTTCATTGTTGCTTGCTTCCTCTTTCCGGAAGCAGTGAGCGGCGTGTTGTGTTGTGAGCAGAGCAGGCACGTGAAAGGGGAGTCGACAACTAGTACGCGGCACCTGGGCTGGTGCTATGGCTAGTGTCCAAAAAGACGAGGAAATTGGCTCCCCTTTAGGCTTCAAGTCATTCTTTGGAAGCACTTTGGATTCCAAAGAAAAGATGACTCAACGAGTCAACGGACAAAACACGTGCAGTTTGTAAATCCTGCCATGCGGTGATCAAATATTCAGGGAGCACAAATCTCGATGCACATTTAAAGAAAAAACACGACATCAAAGTTCAGTGTTAAAATAAGCACTTTGTATACTACAATACTCTTGTAATTTCCTAAATAAAGAGTTTGCAGTACCTTGTTGATTTTGCGTATGAATTGTTATAAATCAGGATATTGTTCTATTTGTTTTATTTAAAAAAATATATACTATATGTATCGATCGTAGAGCACTATATCGAATGAATCACAGCAGGGTTTAAGATATCGGCAAATATCGTATCGTGCTTCTTTGTATCGATATGATATCGTATCGTGACAAAACCCGCGATTTACACCCCTAATAGATATATCTATCTACATCAAGTATATAATTAATAGAAAAGTACAACGTCATGCTGTTAAAACAATTGGATGATTCAGTATAAACACACGGCACTGACTATCTCACCTTCCAGTATTTGTGAATGTGTGGTTTTACCATTTGACTGGAATCCAACAGACTGTGCATGCAATAACGCAGGCACAAGCACATGCCTGCGTCGAATGTGGAATTTAACATTTCAGTGGGAGGAAAAAAGGGGTCTGCGTAAATAGAGTTGCCTCCACACCAGCCAAAGTCATAGCAATCGTGAACAATGGAGCACATCTGACCACTTTGCAGCAAGTGAATTGACATTTACAAGAACCTACTCTCAGTAGAGATAATAATGGACCCTTTTGCATGCTGCACATCTAAATTTGAGTGGGTAGGCTTGACTAATGTTATCTGACCATTTTCTATTGCTTATCCTGGTCCAGCCAAGATGTTCAGGCAGAAGAGCACTTATGTCTTCTGGGCAGAAAAAGGAGGAAGACTTCTGGTGCACTACCAACTAAGCCAAAGCCAAGCAGCAACACCAGCATGCTGTTGTTACAATTTTTGACAGTTTTGCTTTGCTGCTTCTGATGTTTTGTTCGTGTTGGAGACGCCATTAAAAGCAGCACAAACCATGTTGGTCTATGCTGGTTATTTTGGCAAAAGAGTTTTGGATCAGATTGTTTAACACAACTGGAGGTGAATGGACAAAGCGTGGCAATAGCCATTTCTTTTTTAAAAGGACGATAGAGATGTGCAGAGGCAGACCCCGCGGCGCACATTTCCAGATGGGTTGTAAAGTGTGTGTGGATGTTGGCTGTGTGTGTGCGCATGTACTTTTATCCAAAGGCTGAATATTTTTGTGTCCACAACACTTTCAGCTTATGTGCCTAACTGGTTGGTGCTTTTACAAAGGGGACCCTTTGGCCATTACTCCTGCAGTAATGAAAATTACTGCTCACTCAAGTTGCCAAAAAGCTATTAAATTATAATATTAAATTAAAGCATGTATGGTTCATGGCTTCAATAGAACTTAACAACTGCAAGTCTAAGATGGAGAAAAGAGCACTAAAAGTTTTTTACATTCATTTGCTGATGAGGCCAAGTTTGTCTGTTCACAACACCCTCATGGCGGGGTTTGCTTTTAGGATGCTTTTTCCAAATCTCTTCTCCACAACCGATAGATGGTAACCTCAAAGACTTCTTCTTGCTTCCCAGACATTCAATATTGTCCCCACCTGGGTGTAACACCTGTGTCTTTTTTCTCCTCAGGGTGGTCGCTTCCGAGGTCTGACAATGGGTTTCCCTCCTCTCCCCCAGCGTTCCTCAGGCAGACGCTCCTTCGGACGTTCCAAACGTCTCAGCCTGGCCCGCTCCCTGGATGATCTGGAGGTAGGAGCATATGTGTCTGTCTGCCTGTCTGTCTGTCTGTTTGACTACTTACTCTGTACATCTGCAGACAAATGGCTCGTGTTATTGCAACACTCGAGTTTCGTCCGAGTGCTATCGTCACATTTGAGCCACATGTGCACCAGCCCTTTCTAATAATAGCAGCTCATGCGCATCATCACATGACACCTCAAGCCCTCTTTTCATATCACCATGGCAACATGCACACAGTTGTGGACAAACCAGCCTATAGCGAGCGACACCATGTACACTTTCAGATGAATGTAGTGGGATTTAGAAGATTCTATGTTTGATTGCCGTTACTGTTTATCATTAAAGCCCCTGAGGTAAATAATAATTCGACTTATCTGTGAAGCTTCAACAAAGAAACTTCTGTTGATCATTTTAGATACCCAATTCCAATGAATGTATGTGTTTTAATTTTTGCACTACACAACATCCCAACTTTGGGTTTTTTAACTATATTTGTTTTCATAATCCACATCGTTATTTTCTCTTTATTTCTGTCTTACAACACGCCACGCCAACTTCCGCAAACAACGATCCCACCTGGAGCTCATGAGGTCTGACCTCAAAGAAATTGGGATGAACGTAGACGAAATAATACGGCTGACGGTGGAATCTGTTAGCTCAGTTTGGAAGCTTGTCTAACTAATTTGTTCATATTTTGAAACAAACTTTCCTGTAATAAACCGGAAATTTCACATTTTCACAATTATTCACGATAGGCTTTAGGAAGCAAATTCATTTTAATTTTTAATGTAATTTGTACGGAAAGTTTTAAAACAAAATCCTGAGTTCTCATTACTTTTTCTAAGATGGATGTGGATGTGCTAAGAGCAGCGTAGATTTTTATTTTTTCTTATGTATAAAGACACTCATCACATTTTCAGTCAAGATCTTTTTTCTCACTTTACAGATAAAGACACTAATCAATATCCCAAAAAGCAAAACACAGATGTTCTGATCAATCATTATTGAATTCTACAGTTGGGCATTGAATGTTTTTTAGACACCACAGTATTTTTTTCACTTCTCTGACCTTTGTCAACTTTTCATCTCTTTGGAATGCACCACTACAAAGAGCTCTCAATATGATACACCTCTAACTGCCTACCAACTACCACCACAGTAATACACATATTGTTTAATCAATACTATTAAAAATCAAATCATTATCTTTGTACAATTAAAAAAAAAATGTTTGACACAAACTTGCTTGCTGCATTCACCCCACCCCTGAAGGCATCATTAATGATATTGATTGTGCACCTAATGAGCATCTGTTGTCATGAATCCAGGCATTAGCTCATCAGATCTTAACAAACAGAGTAATTCTGCACGTTGTCGTCAAATCGAGGTAAACATCATAAACTCTGTTTTCATCGACTGAGATAGAGACTAAGTGTAATTCCCAACAACAGTTTTGCTCGTACTATGTCCTCCTAAGATAGAGATCAGAGGACAGTGAAATATTTCCGCTGTCCAGTGGCTGTTTGGGCACAGTGGAATTTTCCCCTTTTCCATGTTTGGGCTCCATTGTAGAATTGCATAGCAAAGTCACTGGGATGCCATTAGTTTTAAATCTGCCTTTCAATTAAAATATTTTCCCTGTGATGTGGTATTTATTTATCTCAAAGGCACCATTGTTATTCCCACTATTTTTATACAATAATTGCTGACATTATTATTATATTGAGTATTCTGTCCTCTGCCCCTGCCTCCCTCGTTATCTTACCTTTTTCTTCCGGTCATTAGGCCTTTCTCTCTTTGTGCTCATGCACAGACAGAGACAGCTTTGTGTTTGTGTTGACCATGGCGAGTGTGTGCGCATGTTCGTGTTCACGTTTGTGTTTTGGAGAGGGGCAGCTCAAACATATCTGGCACGCCTAATGAGCTCCGATCAGCAACAAACTGGTCTTTCGAATGGCTTCAACACAAAAGCACATATGCACGGTGCAAATACACACAAGACACATGTACACATGCAAACACGCACACTATGTTTGTACATAAGATAATGAATTCCTTTCTGAAACCCAAATAAGGAAGCTATGTACTATCTGATTGCATACTGTACACACACAAACTCACGTGCACACACATACACTCCAGCCCATCCTACTTTTAGATTTTGTTTTTTGTAATGTAAGTGGAACTGCGTGAGTGAGCGTGACATCATTGCGGTTATGCCAGTGAAATCCTTTCTTCAAGTTGCCTGCAAATATAGCTTTCCCTGCTCTTGTGGTCAATATTAGATATTCACGCTATTGACTCAACTTTACATTGGACTTCCCCAGAGCATTGAGTCATCTTATTAAGATTTTTACACCAAAGCCAGCAAAATCTATTGAAACAGACATTATTAAATTAACTTAAAGTGAAAAAAAAATTGTTGTAAAAACTCTTTCTTGCAATACTGCAGCCCTTTCTTTTCACCAGACTGTTATTTTCTTTATTATTATTATTAATTTGTCTTTTCCATGCCTTTACTGCAGCCTCGTTCTGTTCCTGTTTGTGTCTGGGGGTTTCTCCTTTCACTTTCCTCTTCAGGAGGTCAAATGAAGGCTCTTTTGGGTTAAGCTCTGGTGATTGACTTGGCCAGTGTGAGACTTCTTCCCCCTGATGAAATCCTTTGTTGTGTTGGCAGTGTGTTTTGGGTCATTGGCTTGTTACATGATGAAGCTTCTCCCGATTAGTGTGAATGCATTCTTCTGTGAACTGCCAAACAAAATGGTTATCAGAATTCATTCTCCTGTAACCATAATTCTAGTTCGTCAAAATCAAGCTTGATTTTCTCTGCAAAGGCAGAATTTTTTATCCAGTTCTTAGACCGAATCTCCTTTTTTTTCCCCATGCAGATGTACCTAATGAAACACCCGATGAGATTATTTAACCGACTCACAATCAGTGATCCTTGATATTATTTCAAGAAGTGCTTGAAAGCTGCTATTTCGGTGCATCAATTAGGATTAATTATTTGAGAGGCCACCGCCCAACACAAACAATGTTCAAGTGGTGCTTAGTGGTTGAACACAAAATGGCAAGGTGAATTGTTCACTCCTGTATGAGCTGTTTACAAGCAAGATTCACCAATGAAAGCAAGGAGGAAAAAAACAAAAACAATTTTAGGGTTGAATGCACAAATTTAAGTGGCTTACAGTGCACACAATTGGCTGATCGCAAGGCCGATTTCTAATATTTCCCCCACAACCTGCAATGTTGTTCTGTTCTGGAGTTGGTGGGGATCAGCAACATGGAGGCGCTCGCTCAAGATGAATCCACTGTGGTCACTGTGGTTGTTGGGGGTTTTGTTTTTACACAGAATACACAAAATACATTATTGTTTTTTTTTCAGTGGGTTTAGCCTCTCTCTAGATTAAAAATGTTGACATGAACGACAATAATGTCATTTATTGAAAATAAGCTTTATGGTTATTTTCAACTATCATGTTCCAAGTGAATATTCGTGCAGAGCGTGAGTGTTTTTTTTTGTTTTTTTTTACTTTTTAAAACAATCATCCCCATACATGAGCTGCTACTAATATTTACAGAGCTGCTTCATAGTTTTACTTTTGCGAAAGGTGGAACGACTTGTGTTGGTGCTTTGACTGATCGATGGTGGTCCCCATTAAAAATCAATACAGAACTAACTTTTATCTCAAAATGAAGTAGTGCTGCACCCACTTTCCCCGCCTCAGGGTCCTTCCTAGGCAGGGTTATAAGTGGGGGTGTGAGTGTGTGTGTCAATGTCAAGGCATGTTGTGGAATGCAGCTACTTCTCAACTCTTCTGTACGGTGTGATCATTCTGCCGGTTGAGTGACCTGTGCCATCCACTCCGCTGTTTCTTCTTCTTCTGTTTGCTCTGTCATCTCTTGGTTCTCAGGAAGGATCAAACTGGATTCATCCAATCCACCCTCCCTTTCCCCCTTCTGTCACGAATGTCACTTGTGCATGGGGCATACTAATGAGATGACAGACGAGGGCACCGAGGGTAAGGCATTCACTCAGAGCTGAGCATATATGTGTTGGGGGTTGTATGGTGGAGAGAGGTGGGGGTTGGGGGGGCTCTGTCAAGGCGGAGGTCTCCCTTTTCTGCCGTGCCTCGCATTCTGCATCTGATTAGTGTGTATGTGCATGCCTCTCACATCACAACAGTGTGGGTGGAATAGGAATGACACAAGGGTGGGTGGCAATACAGAGAAAGAGGAGGGTGAGAGCAGAGAGGCAGGGCGACGGAGACGATAGAGCGAGAAGGAGGAAGAGGAGCAGGAAGATGAGAAAGCGCAAGCAAGTTGCAAAGGACATCTAGTCACAGTGACGTTCTGGAGCGGCTTGGACTCTTAGACGCCATCGAGTTTTAACGTGCACGCAGTGCACACACCTATTTGGCTGATAGCAACGTGCACCTTGGGAAACTCTCACATGTAGTGTTGGGAATTACTCGTGTCTTTCTTCATGGAGCAGAAAACTTTGAGTGGGGACTCACAAACGACCTCTCAACCAGTGAGTAATTGTGGTGTGTGTGTGTGTGTGTGTGGTGGGGTGTGATCCTACAAATGAAGTCTCTTTATCCAGTCGCACATTGATACTGATTGTCTCATGACGTGTGATGTCAGTTCAATATTACAGTCGTTAGCTTAACTTCCTAAATGTGTCCCATCGGTCTTGTGATGAAGTGCACGATTATTCACATTAAAAACCATTCTGAAACTTTAGTTACACTGCTCCGCTTTGGAATGACAGGTCACGTGACCAGTGCCATCCAATCACAGAGCAGTTTTTGACAGCGTTTCAGCAACCTGTTGATTTCCACCTTTAGTCTGTGAAAGCAACAAGAGAGAACACGCTCAGTTATGCATTGGATGTGTTTGTCGTCCAAATCACATCATCTAAAGGTGTCCGTCATTCTCTGCTCTCGGGTACAAACTAGGGCAGAATCTATTTTGATTTCACAAAATGCAGCAGTGACAAAATAGTTTGCAGTTCTTCTGTGTTTATGCAACAGGCCATAATCCCCTAAACACTTCTTCTATCAATAGAAGCCCATTCATACCCTTCTGAAAAGGAACGATCACACAATGTAATGCCCAAAGAGAAGTGACCCACACACACATTACTTGTGTTTGTGTGTGTTCCTCGTGATTACCCCTGGGACCAAAAGTGTTTGTAGGGAAGGCAAATCAGATGATGAGTCAAAACTGCTCCTGTACACGAAACACCTCAGGATGGCAGGCTCAACATCAGATGCAGGCTCCACTTTCAGATGAAGACAAGTACCGCTTTTTTTTTCCCCCCCTTCAACAAGTGCCAGATGGGTGCAGTTCACCTCAAGAGCACAATCAAGCGTTGCCATGTGATAAGTCACTTGCTGCAGTGTGTGTTCATTTTGTGCGCAACAGGGAGATGTATGAAAACCTTTGCCTCACAACATTTTGACGGACACGCACACACGAGTCTATAGTCTATTACGATATAATACCAAGTAGAATTTTGTGCTAGCTTTAATAGAAGTTAATCATATGATAGTTGCATAGTGTTATCTTTCTACAAATAATGCAGTCAGAATTTAACCCCCCCCCCCCCCACACACACACACACACGCACACACTCTGCCAGAAAAAAAGAAATAGCCTTAAACATCTCCTCATGACCTTGACCACTTCTGCTAAAATCAGCTACATCCCCATGGTAACAGATCATTCAGTTCTACTCCTGAAATGGAAAGAATTGATCAGATGTTATCAGTATTCGCTTCCATTTTTGTGTGTTTTTATTTTCAAAAACAAATGGGGAAAAATGATTTGGGCTGACTATCTTAGGAAGACTGATAAGTGGGCTTTCTAGGAAACAACTGTGTGACTGTGAGATAGCGTCTGCCATTGAGTTGAATCTGAATTGACTCGATATGATCTGCGACTTACCATTTCACATTTTAGGATTATTAAGGCTGAATATCTAATCATTTGCAACCTTTTTCTTTTTTTCTACACTAAACCTTATCAGCAAGTGGTCTCAGGTTATGCTTTAATTCCAGCACCAGAGGGCATTGTTGGTGTTTTTTTCCGATGGACTTGCTTGCAAGTCAGTAAAAAAAATCAATAGGGATAATTGAAGCTATTGCCAAAATGGATCCGTAAGATTGATGGCTCTCTAATTTTCCCAAACAAAGCTACTTTTCCAGCCTGTGAACGCTTTAACACACATCTTCTCTCCCACTCAAGCAACACTTTACTCATTTGGCTTCCACTATTCTCATCTGCTTTTAGTGCAGCAATGTTGTTGTTTTTCCTTGGAACAAATGATTGCCCAATTGAGTTTATTCATCCATGACATTAAAATGACTTACGAGTAACCACCTAAGGCAGTCACGCATGAAGTAGCCATCACTGATGTTGCTATGAGACAGGAATTGTGGAAGGGTAACTTCATCATACCTCAGCGTTCCGAGCTAAGAAGTGAAAAGCTAGCAATGGAAAACAAAAACAGAGAACATCACCTTTTCGATGCTTTTGGCGGTTTAGATCCCTTCCCAGCAAGAGGAGAAAAAAAAGGTGATAATGTCAATATTGAGTTAGTAAATGTATTGCATAAGTATGCATTGACTTTATAGTCCCACTCAACATCCAAAACCAGGAAATTTGGGGAGTGTGGTGTAGGCTTAAAGGCCACTTGGACTTGAATTGTGGTCTTTGTGCAACTGTTCGAGTGTGTTGTGTTTTGGAAAAGTGACGGCACACAACAGAATCCTGTCTTGGCTGATTATAATATATTCTGACTACAACAGCACAAAATAAGTCTTCCCGTCAATTTTGGAGCTATAATGTGCCCCTATTAAAATAAGTGAAAACAACAAAAGTTTCTCCAGCTGGAGAAATGCTTACCACGCACATGGATGTCCACAGAAAAAGTCGAGCTCGTCGGAGTGAGCATAATTTGAAAGAGAATGTTACATAAATTGTAGCAGGAGCACACACAAAATGCCCCTTTGATTTTGGAGGATGCAGTACAAGAACACGTCAGGCATTCAGTCTTTGTTTCTGGGTGAGTTGTGTGTGTGTGTGTACTGTATGTCTTGTGGAAAGTTGACTTTAAGTTAAATTTAGATTTATTTCTAATATAATTAAAACAAATATTGCTCATCCAAAGTGTTTCCTATAGAACCAAAAAAAATACATACTTGCTTTGATGCATTGCAATTGTTTCAAGCAGCTTCGTCAAGTCAAATTTAATTAGATAGCCTTTAACCACAAAAAACGTCTCACGAGCTGAAACATTAATACGTCATTTTAGTTTGTAATTGCAAAAAAATGTTGGTCTTGAAATGAGGCTGTGATTTGAAAAGGGAGGTCAGAAGAAGAGGCTGGAGAGCTGAAGGCTGTGCTGGAACAGGATTGGCAGACTAACCTTTGCTCCCTCCTCCTCCTCAGCTCACACTGACTGGTCGGGGCGTGTCTCTATGGAAACAAGCCGTTTGTGTGTGTGCGTGTATGCATGTGAGAAACTGCGAGAGAATGGAACTTCCTGGTCAGTTTGTCGGTTAAACATAGATTGTGTCAGCCTTGGGACGTAATAAGAGAAAACTGATATGTTAGCAATGTTTTGGCTCACCAGCAGCTTTACCTTCTAGTTCAGTGTGTGTGTGTGAGTATATGTGCATGTGTGTGACAGATGTGCAAAACCCTGGTTTCATCCGTGGTAGATGCCTGCATGGGTTTCCTGTTCTAAAGATCTCCAGAAGAAGCTCAGTGGGTGTCCCAGTGCAATGTGTGAGTGTGTTGTGTGTTTTTGTGAGCAACATGTAAATGAAGTAGTCGGTAGGCAGCAGGATGAGCTTGAGAAAGAGGCTCTCCTTTAAGCGGGTCTGGAACTTCAATACAGTGAGTAGTGCACACTCTCTCGCGTTCATATTATGTTACACATATTGGTAATCTAGTAAATGTATTCTTTTCAGATCATAAAAGTGCTCAGATTCAATGACTGCGTATACTGTCCATCTACTTATTTATGTGATAGGATTTCAATCTAGCCTACAAAATTGTGGTTGCTTTCAAATGTTCTATGCATATTGTGTAAAAACGGAATAAAATACGCTACCGTTCAAAAGTTAGAAATGTCTTTATTTTTAATATCAAATTAAAAGTGTGCCAACTTTATCGCTGTGACAACCCCTGACGAGGGTGCTAAATTAATAGACCGTGTAAAGGTCATGTGTAATTCCGATATTGTAGAACGGATGGTAATGTTGACTGGGAATATCTGTATGGATTGTGTACATTGTCCTGGCGAAGCCTTGGAACAAATAGTTTGCGTGGACTTGAACCACTTTTTTCCCCCCTCTTTTAAATGAGGTCTCCAGTCCAAGGTGGAGGGATTGACAGAAATTGGGACAAATGGACACTAAAACAAAAAGAATTTCCTGGCCACTGTTAGTCACAATGTATCATTTCTACACACCCAAGACAAACATCTGTGTGACATTACAAAGGAAAAATGCGGTAACTGCTTCTACTCCTTCACTTCTCCAATTATTAAGTTGGCTGACGTGACTGGTTGCTACAGTCGTTGTATTTCATTCAAACAGATGTATTTGATTTGACTGAGATCGGTTAATTGTTTGTGACGGTTATAAGCTCAAGGCAAGCAGCCAAATGAAATCGACAACATTCATCACCCTTTTAGCCCTCTTAGTCACGTCTGATGTGTGACTGACTCACTTGTTGGGAAACAAACATGAACAGCATTCCTTCCCATTGCGGATATTGATTGCAAGACCTTCAGACTCGCCCGGAATTCCAGCATCACTGGTTAGATTTAGTTAGCGAATTGTTGTTACGTGTGATTTGAACAGCCACCAGTGAGTTCCAATTTCTGTCTTGCCTCTCCTACATTCAGACGAAGCAGTTGTAAGACCTGGCAGGGTGTCTCCAGGCCTCTCAATGGCCACCACTATTCACCTCATATTCAAAAGTAAACACTCAGTCACGCACACGTTTCAAACTGTTGGTGCAACAGCTTTCTCTTCAGCTGCAAGCGTGTTGGTGTGCCAAATTTGGAATTCCAAAATCAAAATGTCCCTTTTTTGAGTTCAGTGTTTTAGGCTTCTCCCTGCCACCTTGTAAGACGACTTCAACAAATCAGTGTTACTCCATATTGAAGTCTTCTCTGGTGATATTTACTTGATTTAAATGCAGGTGGATGTCATTCCTGACTAAACGGAGCCAGGAATAGGTTTCTGTGCTACAAACAGCGGCGTCTTTGTGTTTCGTTGAGTGCATATGTGATCCTTCATAGTTTCTCGCGCGAGTAGACATGTTTTATTCACCAAGTGAAGTGTCTCTACCTGCTTTGTGTCTCATTCTATAACGCGACCCCCTTCTTTTGCAGGAGTCATTGTCCCAACTCAAGGAATGTTATGGAAGATTCAGTTTGTTTAAAGGAACTTTTATAGGTGTTCACGATTAAAAAAACAGTTGAAACGGATGGCTATAAATTGTGCTCTGTGTTTGGCCCAACGTCTTGGGTATATAGCGGACGATGTAAGCCCCCACCTTCACCCAACTCACAGTTAATAAATCAGTTGAGAGTCACTTGCAAGGTGACCAACCACTCCCTTCATGCACAAATACATGGAAGGTCAACAAAAACAACCGGGCACATGGCTACATGGTGAGCTGACAACAAAATACAGTCGACCACCTCAAACTGAATTGTTAGAGCCAAGTAACGATCTGCAATAACTTTAAGTTGGCAATGTATAGTGGTAAAGTGTTTCCCTTTGGGTACCAGTGCATGCACACATTGTATTTTGTTGTTGTTCTGAGAATTGTCATGTTCATTTAAGTACTGTGAAGGAAAAGAAGATGGCTTTACAGTAGATTCATATTCACCTTATTTTTTTCACGTCATTTATTCATTCTAAGCATGAACAAAACCTAAACAATATGAGACCGATCATTATATTCCATTCCTGCTATCAGGAATGGCTGGCATATGCCAGCAGCAGGAGGGTGAAAACTGGAGCCTGAGAAAAGGGAGATGAAGTGATGAAATAATAGAGAATGGGCTGGGGGGAAAAAAACGTGTTTTTAATTAGTGTTACTGAATATGCCTGGATTGACCAAAAAGGGGAGACAAAAAAGGAGAGCATGAGAAAGTTTGTGGGGGAGTGAGGGAAAGAAAGAGGCAGAGAGGGGATTTGGAGCCTTTACTAGGGGCCAAACCACCCCACCGCAGGGAACGTCTGGAAGTGATCACATTAAGAGTTAGAGTCGAGGTGAAGACGAACGCACCCTACATAAAACAGGATTCTCCTGTATAAAACATGCACACGCTCATAAACACACACACACACGCACCAGAAATGTGTGCAAGACGCTCTCACAGTCAACTACCACATAGTCATATCAAATGTCTTTTGACTTATGGGAAATTACCTCTTCTCTTCCAGAGGATATTAAAAAGAAATAAATGCAGACATTACACAGAGCGTACCATATGGCCGTTGTTTTCATTTGCCACCTTACTTCTTCTGGTGGAATCTAAGGTTTTATTTTCCGCAAGACCTTTCTCCTATTTATATTTTATATCTCCCAGCTTACCGTATAAATCAGTAGTTGGCAGGCTCAATTTGTGTGACTTATTTGAAGAACGTAACCACGACTATTCTTTACATTAGTAGTCAAGGGATATGGCTTGATTCTCCTTTTGTTGCTGTTGTTGGCTTTGGTTGCTTAGTGTCAGAACTTCTGAGCCAAGACTTGTCAGGAGGTCTGTGAAACAGGCCAGTGATGAACCCAAGAAGCAGACCCAGTTAACAGTTTTCTGGTTGCAAAAGGCCATACGTAGGTCAGCCACGTCAGTATCACTATTTTTATTACATGACATCCATGTGGATTTTGATCCTCTCGCAAGATGACCACAATAGACAAGGTCCCGCTTGAATATTATAATGGGAAAGTAAATGACTAACTAGGTGGGGTCAAGGAAGATTCCGTTGAATTTTGTCCAACCACAATCACTTGGCTGACATACTACAAAGTCACCACTCTCCAGTAAAGCTACAGAAGCTTTACTGTAAGTGTTCATTACATATCATATGACTTTCGTGAGGAACTTAATCACTTTCATCCCCATGCAGAAAACATTCCACACAATCATTCTCCCTTATCGCAATCTGCCTTGTGATCGTTGATGAAAATAAACATGTGGATTTTGCTGCTCAAGTCATATTTCACAAACACAATAAACAAAAATAATAATTTAAAAAAAAAAAAAAGAAGAAAATCTTATGGTTGGCTTACCCTTTAAAAAAACTAACAGGCCCTTATTTAAAATGACATCAGTTTAATAGTATGTTTATTAGTATACTATGCATACTAGGTGGTTTAATTCTGAATTTTACACCACACAGAGACCCGTTTCACAATGAAATCATTTGCACATGATAGTAGATGGGAGGGCTTACATTTCAGGGCTTGAGCAATGAATTCAAGATGAGTCTGTCGTCAATTTGGGGGGTTTATGAGCTGAACATTTAACCCGAGTGCAATAACATGTGATGGGGCGCTCCGAAATGGCAGATTAAAGGTGAAAATACAGTGCCTCATGCAACATTTGTTGGATTTAGCATGCCCTAAGGGCGCCCTCTAATTTGTAAAGACAAATTGGGGGTTCTCACGTACTGGTCATTTCTTTCTTAAAATATCATTTTCGCAAAATGATGTGCTTCTATTTCTCTGGCTATTCATCGTATCTTTTTCTTAAATAGTGCCTTGAAAAATATTGTTTATAAACTTCCCTTCAAGTCATCTCATCTTAAAAGTTTCTATATGATTTATTGTAATATTATATGGGTAGAATTATATGTGGATATACTGAAATCTATATAGAGAATAAATGCAGCCCTTGGTGAGTTTCATTTAAATGTTTTGTCTGGATGTCTGTCTGTTTCTGGGACTAGAATTAGGGATAGATTGAATTTTTGTGTATGTGACATTCACTTGAGAGTCTATTGCTGTTGTGTGAGCAGCACTCACAGACACTAAGCACCTCCCGTCTAGGGAGGTGTTCTTGCAGAGCAGGCACATCCAGTTCACAGATGATTCCACCCACTGAGGACTTGAGTCTATCATGATGTGTGTGTCTGCGTCAGATCCCGTGGAAAGTGTTCCTTCGTCCCGTCACGAGTGTAGTCGCTCGGGCCAGATGCCTCTTGGCCTTCCCATCACTGTATGAGCATGTGTTTGAGTGTCTTTTATCCGTGATGAGGTGAGATTGTAATCCATGTCTCTCTGTTTTTTTTTACAGTCTACTGCAGTCTCCGATGGAGGTGAGTTACTGTTTTATCTTATTGTTTTCACTTATCGTGATTATTGTTGTGTTCTCATGATCTGCTTGTGCTCAACCAGTTAATGGTAACTGACACACTTTTTCCTCGTGTCAAGTTGTTGAAGTACCATGACAGAAGTATTGGGGTTGAGGCCATGGCCATTGAAATTTTAACGTCACAGAAATCTGGATGCTTTCACACATTATTCATGCAAGCAGTAAACAGCCTTTCCCCGTCCTTTATTTGAATGCCGTGTCTTGAGTTAGCTTCAAAACAAGATGATATGGATGTGTATGGGTCACATAGAACAAAGCCAAATCATTTTATTTAACACTAGGCCACGTTCATTTGCAGCAAAACGAGCCATCTCCCATGGTATTGCTAGTCAATGTGTTTAAATGGATATTCCGTGTCTGCCACCCTGTTGTTGCTCAACATGTGGCGAGACAAACAAAAGGCATTGGTTGTGGATCATGCTAATGCTTTGACACCTCGCTGTCACAGCAGATGGGAGATAAAAGGAAGAGCTGGAGGTGAGAGAGGAAAAGAGACAAAAGGGATGCAGGCATGTTGGATGTTTGATTGCTCACTTGTCACGCACCCAGCAGAAAGGAGGCAGAGTATACATCAAATAGTCACTTCATTAGGTACACCTCAACAAAAATATGAAAACATTTTTTTTTAAAATGTCATTGCATTATCAGCTTGTCCCACACGCTGTGTGTAATATGTGGTAGGATAAGAATCCAATACAAATTTACATGGTTTTGTGGTCCAGTTATTTGATAAAATGATGATCGCTATGATTGTCAGTCACTATATTGTAACTGCCTCTTTAACAAACTGTCACTTCCTCCATTAGAGGCTTGAACAATTAGTTGCACCTATGTTTCATAATTTTCTTCGAATGACTGTTTATTTCGATGTTGTGAAATTTGATGTCCACTTGTGACTAAACTGTGCAAGCGTGAACAGTATGCATTTCAAACAACATAACATCTAATTAATCTGATGAATATGGAGTTCAGTTGAAAAACTTTTTTTTTTTTCTGTGTGTAGAATGAGTCTTTCTCAAAGGCATCTCACAGTCATGTCAAGTCAGTAATACTCAGCTTTTTTATCACCAGTGACACTACCGGAAGGGTTGTGGTTGTAGTTTGATGTGGGGCACCACGGTGGCACAGTTCAGAGGTCTCATGTTCGTATCTGGGCTTCTGCCTTTTTTTGTGGAGTTCGGATGTCCTCCCATAGTTCAACCCAAGACACACTTAGAACCACCCCCTCATTTGAATAACATTTCCTTTTGCATCACAAGACTTAAAAACTGCCAAATTCAAAAATAAATAAATACAAGTACAAATAAAACCAAATATAAAGAATATAATTGAACAATCTAAGTTAAGAGAATTTTATGGAAAAAAATATATATATAATACAAACGAAAAATAAATAGGACAATAACAAGTGAGATTTATGAAATAAATAAAAATATAAATAGTAATAATAACAAATAAATATATGAATAAAATGAATTTTGTTTTTTCAGTTATATATTTTTTATTTCTGGTTTTATTTTCTCTTTTATTTATTTTTATTTTGGCGGTTTTATTCCTACATATCACCCCACCTCTTGCCTGAAATCAAATGAGGTGGATTCCAGCACACTTGTGACCCTGATGAGAATAAGTGACATAGAAAATAGGTGGACAGTTACCTCTATATTAGTGACATGAAACTGAAAGAGTCAAAAGTATCGGCGATTGTTTTTAGCATTACTTTTGCTACATGGATTAAAAAATGGTTGTCCTGCATTGACAAGGCAAGACAATTATTGGTAACAAACTCCTAATGAATACTGCAGTGTGTGTTTGTGCTCATGTGTGTGTGTTTGTGAGTGTGTGTGTGTGTGCGCGCGCGTGCGCACACATCCTGTCATTTTTCCTTCCATCCTCCCTCAGCTCTGAATTATTTATCATTTCAAGGCCCATGTAGGCATGTATCACTTACCCACTGAGCATATCAGTGGTGGACGCAGGCCATTATACATGCATGTGGCCGCATGCGTGTTGTGACCCGAGTCTCTTGGGCTGTTCGTCTGACCGCGTCTTTTCCCCCTTCCATTCTTCTCTACCTCGTCCTCCTTGCGAGAGTGTCACAATGTGTGACACTTAGTGTAGTTTTACCCTGTGAGGGGGCCCTGTTAGTGTGAGTATGGATGGTGGGGCTTGGCTACCGCTTAGGATTCGCTACCGCTGGCACCACACTGGTTCCTACCAGCTCTACCCAGGTGAGGAGACAGCTGCTGAAGATTTAACGTACTGGAGCAAGTTAAAATATTTGGATTTTATTGGTTTGTTTGTGTGCAAATTCCTGTACGCAGTTTTATAACCACAACATATTTTTCCAATTATGTTCCTATATGTTTTTGGGGTAAATACACGCATATTGATTGCCATTAAAAAAAAAAGAAATCAAAACATATTTACGATGTGGAAAATTATTTCTGTCTAAACATATCTGACTTGAATAGAAATTTGCAATATAGCAGTTGAGTTGAGTTGAGTTGAGCGGTTTTCGTGTAGTGGTTGGTTTCAAACAGGCAAACTATAGTAGGCACTCATACCAGCCTGTGTACATATTGTACATAGAGTGCAAAAAAGTCCTGCTACTCGTCACAGAATAACTGAAGATTGGGAGTGTGGATGTAATGAGCTGCAACCGGTTCTTTGGACCAAGTGTGTCTGGGCGTGTTGATAAAAAGCTGTTGCTAATCTTACTTGTATGGTGATACATGTTTTCCTCCTACAGTAATTAATTGTGCAACACAAATGTGTGTGTGGTGAGTTATAGTTTAAGACGTGGCAAAGTTGTGAGTCTGTACTGAAAGAATTAGTCCTTTGATGAGTAGTTGTCACACCATTCGGTATTAGGTCATTTTAGGATGACGATTTCCACGGATATTCCTCTAAAGCTCTATTTTAATCATGTCAACATTGTACCATACTGTATGACCCATAATAAGTTTGAAATTGTATTGTTCTTATTCTACTGTGGGATCTTTTTGAGATGGGGCGCACTTATAATTTGTTTGCTAAAAGTTGTTTCTTATACTCTAATCTAAATTTAGTTTGAGCTAGCAACTGCCAATTTGATTTGATCTGATTTAATATAAGATTTATTTAAACAGTGAATAGTTCCTATTGAAAGCACAGCTTAGATAATTATCACCAATGGATAGAAGATCAAAAAGATGATCTAGCTATATTTTCTGGAGAGGTTTGTGCTTATACGCAGCACAACACGCAACCATTTTTGTTATATCCACTTTGCACCTTGGGCCCCGTCCCCACTCAGGCACATTTAACATTTGCACCTCTAAATTTATTCATTATGTTCTGTCCATAGCTTAATACAAAAAATGATTATCTTTGTCTCGTAATAAAATGAAGTAGATACATAATGATGTGATGGAAATGTTTATGTCATTTATTTTATAAAACAGCAAATTTGAAAAGAGTTTGAAGTTTCATCACTTATAATATCATGCAGGTTAAAGAACTATATAATGGGGTATTACTTAACCAAAAAATTCAACATAAGTGAAATCCAATTGTGTGTCTGTGTCTAGAACTGAACAGTGTGGAGCTGCAGGGCTGCAGCAGTGACAATAGTCTGAACAGTAATGCCAGCCTCCCCAGTGTGCAGAGTCACCGGCGCCACACCGAGAGGAGAGTGGCCAGCTGGGCCGTGTGCTTCGAGAGGCTGCTGCAGGACCCTGTGGGAGTCCGCTACTTCTCGGTAACATATTGTAATTGCTCTTCTCCACGCTACATTTGCAGGGACATTATGGCTTGAGCCGCTTGACTTTGCTTGTCAATTGTTCTTAAGAAAGTGTCAGTTGAGAAACTACCTGATGTAGTGGTGATAGTTCAAGTAAGTAAAATTCACCTTTGGCCTACAGCGCTCTCAGAAAAATGAAAGGCGCTATGAATAAAAGAATTGGAATACATTTCCCAGTCAATAACACTCAAGGCCCACAGTTCGCAGTCCAGCATCTGCAAACCGGCAGATTTGATTTTAGAACATGTATTGATTACTTGTATAGAAAATGTCAATAACAGCATTGCTTTGGCACCATTTGGTCATATCTTGGTGCTAAGGAACAACTTGAGAAGCTTCATTTCGACCAAAGTAGTCCTTTGCCATCCTCATGTGGCATCTAAATGCAAATAATAATTTTGCACTGGGGCTCACTCTTCAAAGGTTCTCCCTTTACCCACTAATTTCACATTTTCTGTCCTGGAAATGATTCTTAGACTTCAATAAATATCACAAGGGGTACAATAATAGTGTTTGGACCCTGAGTGGCAGAAGTGGACTCCAGACCCACTTGCTGTCATTTGACATATGTCTGTAAAACGTACCTGTTCCAGAAAAATGTGCTATTCATATTATTAATGTAATCCTGACCTTGATTATACATACTAGGTAAATGCTGCTTCATTTGTATCCCACATTGTTGTTCCTGCAGGAATTCCTGAAGAAAGAGTTCAGCGAGGAGAATATTTTGTTCTGGCAGGCTTGCGAGTTCTTCAGCCACGTCCCTGAAAATGACAAGAAGCAGGTATGTATACTTTGTAGTATTTCAATCACTACAATCTTCTTGCAATATATGTTTTAGACGCTCTAGCTTGCTCTGCCGTCTTGCTTGCAGTTGTCTCAGCGAGCCAGAGAGATCTACAACAGTTTCTTGTCCAGCAAAGCCACCACGCCGGTCAACATTGACAGTCAAGCTCAGCTCGCTGACGACATCCTCAATGCCCCCCGACCTGAAATGTTCAAAGAGCAACAGTTACAGGTTGGCTGTACAACCAAACTAGAAATTTGTTGGATTTAGATAACATTGGTGGGGGGGGGGGGGGGGGGGGGGAATGAAAATGCTATTTTGACACTGAATTAGTGTTGGACTTGTGGTTTCTTATACAACACGAGATAAGGGAGGCATATTGTGCAGAGGGGGAAACTTTAACAGTAAAGCTCTATTGACTGAATGGCAAATGTTACTGTTGAGAGTCACAAGGCTATCCTTAAAAATCACCCTCTATCTTTTGACTCATCTAACATTAAAATCTACAGATATTGAACCTTAATTGTGGTTTTCCAAAACATCCCTAAGCCCGATGACATAACCGCAATTTTGACACCCGTATAAAGAAGTCAGTCATAGGACCACACACAATCGTCCTTGTACAAGTCTCCTCTCCAATCATTTGTCTTTTCCCCTCCCTGTGTTGATCCCTTCTCTTTGCTTCTGCCATTTTTAGATTTTCAACCTGATGAAGTTTGACAGCTATACACGTTTCCTCAAGTCTCTCCTCTACCAAGCCTGTATGTTAGCAGAGGTGGAAGGCCGACCCCTGCCTGACCCTTACCACGTACCCAGCAGCCCCACATCCAAACACAGCACTACCGGCTCGGACCGCTCCAACCTGTCCACACCCAAGAAGGTAAGCACAAACACCTCCACTCTGCTGCATGTCAAAACAACTGCCCATTTCCTCTCTTCCGGTTTGGGTCATACAGGAGGAGAAAAGGAGCAAGTCAGGCCGCTCTTTGAATGACGACAGCCGGGATGATTCGGGAGACCGCAGGAAGGGCATGTTCTTCTCTTGGTCTCGCAACAGGAGCTTTGGCAAAGGCCCAAAGAAGCGAGAACTGACCGACTTTAATTACAGTCAGTAAATCTTCATACTTAATCATATGTTTTCAATTTCCTCATTTTTGGCAAGACAACGCCATTGTGTAAATATAACAAATGTAATTGCTGAATAGTGTGTTGCCATGTGGCACAATGACAACATGTTTCCAAGCATTGTGACAGTTCCAGTAGAATATATTTCACTGGGCAAACATGAATGGAATCATTTGTGTTTCATCAAAAAACATCTGTCTTCCTTGAGTTTGTTAAATGGAATATTTTTCAGATTTCTCCGGTAGCAATGGTCGCCGTGAGTCCCAGGGTTCTCTGTCCTCGGGCGCCAGTTTGGAGCTAGGGATGTCTGCTTCTGGGAAGAATGAGGTGAGTCTGGAAAAACTAAAACACATCACATTACATTGCTAGGAAGCCAAACTTTCATGGGAGCATGTACGTAACAATATCTCCTCATTGTTCTTCACTTTTTACTCCCGCATGTTCCACACCTCCTTCGTTGTTTTCTTACAGTCTTGTCTGTTTCGGTTCTTCAGGGAGATGTTTCCCGTGTGGGAGTATCAGAACGTGGAGGAGGCAGCGCCGTCCTGAGGCAGTGTAACATCAACCTGCCAGATGGTTCTTGTTGCTCTGTGCCGCTGAGGGCCGGTGTGTCCATCAGGGAATTGTTACTGGGGCTCTGTGAGAAGATCTGCATCAACCTGGCAGCTATCGACCTCTTCTTGGTCGGAGGGGAAAAGGTAGTACAAAACACATGTATGTGCCGCTTCCCAAAGTATTTAAGTCACAATGTTTTTGTCCCAAAAAGTCACATGAGAAGATAACTGATGTGTTTTAATGGACCGTAGTGCAGCATACTGAAGTGATGGTCGTGTCCAGTTTCAAAGCAGTAATTCCCTTTGGAAATATACTGTACTAGAAATGAAATTCTTCTTACTATTTATTGTATTTGTTTGAACTATTTGAATGATTATTTTATGTCAAACAAAAGTTTTTAAAACTGCTAATTTTGGTCATCATAATGATGATTATGAAAAGGTTTGGTAATGTTTTTAATGACATGACCAAAGCATTTTATGATTTTTATTTTCATTTTCCAGCCACTTGTTTTGGATCAAGACTGCATGACGTTGTGTTCTCGGGACCTCCGACTTGAAAAGCGCACTCTCTTTAGGTCAGAAACTTTCCGTCCGTTCTATTGTGACTTGTGCCACATTGATGGAACCTCTTTGACGTTTTGACCAAGTCCTTCAAGCTCTGAACTCTATCTTCCTTTTGTTCCAGGCTAGATTTGGTCCCTATTAACCGCTCAGTGGGCCTAAAAGCAAAGCCCACCAAGCCAGTGACGGAGGTTCTCAGGCCGGTGGTGGCCAAGTATGGTCTGCACCTCTCTGATTTGGTTGCACGTATTGTAAGTCGAGTTCTTGAGCGCTGGGACTTTGCAAAGTTGCTTTAGGTTGTATCATTTGCCTCTCTGAATTCTATTTCTCTGAATTTGTGTGTTTCAAGAGTGGCGAATCGGAGCCCTTAGATCTCGGTCTTCCCATTTCCAATCTGGATGGGCTGCGAGTGGTATTGGATTCGGTGGATCACATGCCGGGAAAGGGTAATAAAAAAGTTGCACATACTGTCTGTGTTCACAGAAAAAGGCATATTTTATAATGGAGTTACTGCACCTTCTTTTCACTTCCTCTCCTTCAGCACCGTCCAAAAGCCACATCGGGGCTTCCACAAGCAGGAACCAATCAACAACAGTAAGATGCCAGCCAGCTTTTATATCATCTGACTCTGGAATGTTTCATAACCCACTGAATGTCGCCACTTCCTGATGATGATATCACGCTACTAAGTGTCTCCCCCGCTGTTCTCAGTTGACTCATAACTGTTTGCAATGTGCCCAGGTGTTTGACACGTGTCTATGGCAGCATCCGTCCGTCTGTGTGTGTTTGTCCGTTTATTATGATGGGCAGTGAGCCACGTCACATTCCCAAATTCTCCCTTCTGGTTTTGTGGGCTGTCTGTGGTCCAATGCATCGGCAACTTTTCCATCTGCTTTCTTATCTCTTTCCTCTGTGATAAGACCTCTGATCAACCCGTGCCACTCTTGAAAGCTTCATAAATTCCATCTGGAAGAGAATTAGTTGGTGGCGGGAGTACCATAGCTGTAGATTGTAGATTTAGTTGATCTAATTGATGGCAATCTGCAGTGGTTATTTGCTTCTGTAGTATGGCTCTCCATTAGTTGTTGGAAGTTGTTGTGTGTGTCACAGGTTTGTGGGTGTATTGTACACAGGTTTCAAATTTGTGTCCTTGATGTAATCTGTGTGTATGTAATGTGTGTGTGTGTGTGTATATATATATATATATATATATATATATATATATATTGTGTGTGTGTGTGCTTTCGAGCCTTTATAGCAGCGGTCTCCAACCATTTGACATAGTTTGGATAGATGAAACCCCCAAGTTATAAAATCGTGTTATAGCAAACAGCAAACAAACCAACAAGCAAATAAATAATGTTGATATTCTTTAACAAAAGGCCCCATGTTGCATAATCAGTATCACTTTAGGCACATCAACAAAAATGAAGGCTGTGTTTAAAATAAAACACTGCGTCTGACTTAATTCACAGTGTGGAAGAAATTTATTCGACCACCTGTCACCCAGCAGCACCAAGTGCTTTGATATTGACTTTGTTCATTTTCACTGAGCTCTCATTGTGTTACCGTTTTGAATAGCAATGAGGAATTTCAAACTGCATGAGCACATTTTGTCCACTTGTCTTCTCTGAGAAGAATCTATAAAAAAATTGCTGGGTATCAAACACCGACACGATTTTCTCATCAGCAATGCAAGTGAACAACCAAATTTTCAATAGTCACTTCATAACAAATCACCATGACTGTTACCATCACTGAATATGTCTGGTCCAGTACATGAAAACCCAAAAGGCTGGCGGCCGCTGCTTTAATTGGCACCCTTTTAAATACTTGGGAATCCCAAGTTCCACCCCACAGTAGCCTACATTGCAATGATGATTTATATTTTGTTTTTATTCTTATCTTGTCTGGGAGAAATCAAGTACTTTTATTGCCTCATACGTATGGTCCAAGTTACCCAAAAAGCACCGACTTGTTAATAAGATTCCAAGAAAGCCATCGGCCATGAATCCCATCACGCCCACACGTGCAATGTAATAGCCCCCCTTCTTCTTGAAAAGTGGCCCCCACGCTCCATCAAAATGCTGTCACGCTGGTCTCCATCAGTAGCTCTAATCACTAGTCGTGCTGTACGTTGACGCCTCTCCGCTCCGCTCTCCTTGTGGCTCCCAGGGGGAGGACAGGCAGTCAAGGAAAGCCGCTTCCACCCACCCCCATGGGGAAAATGGCAAGGCTGGGCCCGCCGGCCTTGACACAAGGAGCCAGGCCTTACCCAACCACTCTGTCTCTCTTCATAAGGCTCCGGAGAAAAGAAAGCAGAAAAAGATTAATATAGACGAAGCTGAAGGTAAAGATACAAAGACCTCCTTCTTCTTTCTTTCTTCGATTGTCTTTTTGCTCCTGTGTTGCTGTAATGACACTAACTCGCTGGCATGTGTGCCGTACTGCACCAGCTAGCTCTATGTAGCGCACACTGAATGTAGCTTGGACTTGCCAAACTGACTCCCCTATGCTTGCATGCCGACTGAACTCCAACAACGAGCACTGTTTTCACCTGCAATTCAGGAGGTTCATTCACTTGTGTTTGTGTCCGTACGTGTATTCTTTGCATTTGTGTGTGTGCGCGTGTACAGAGTTCTTCGACCTCATATCCAAAGCTCAGAGCAACAGAGCTGACGACCAGCGAGGCCTGCTGAACAAAAGGGACCTGCAGCTGCCAGACTTCCTGCGCCTGTCGCCGTCGGCGACCGGTCGAGCCGCGCCTCTGCCCTTTGACCCCGAGCCCGGTTGTTCCACCCCTCACTCCCGCAACCCTGGCAACGGTAGCGCTCGCTTGGGGAGCAAGGCCAGCCACAACGAAAGGGCAAGCGGCAGCCATATTCTCAATGCTCATCATCAGTCTCAAAGTTTGGACTCTGCGTTGGGCTCTGACATTGGAGGGTGGGCGAGCGCCAGGCCCCCTTCTTCGCTGTTTCCCGCCACCATCTCTCCCATCCACCCGTCCCAGGAGGCCCAACATGGTGCATTCAAGGACACTGGCAGGGGGTCATCAGTCCAGATGCTGGAGGAGGACGCCTTGTCAGACCTGACACTAGTGGGCGAAGGGGACATCAATAGTACCAGCCTCAACTACGTCACCCCCTCCAGCCTGCAGTCCAAACCCCATCCCCAATCCCAACAGCAAGCACGGGACATTCGGCCTAGCTCAGGTACTTCCCCCGTGTGACCTTTCACCTCTCCTTTCAGCCACCTACGAGCGGCCGTGGCCTCTTTTGAGTCAGTTTGACGTGCCCTGTTGCCCGTTTTCACTTGAGACTTGAATGCATCCACATCTCCTCCCTTTCTTTAGTCCTAACGTGGGGCAATAAAAACACTCCCTGTGGCACAGAAGCATTTAGTGTAACTGTACAATTGCTTACACTACAAATGTATTATAATAGTCATGTCTGCACTGTGACTTGAGTTGGTCATACACAGGACAGAAAGCTGAAGCGGGGATAAATGGATGCATTATGTCAAAGGTCACAAGATGTCCTTGGAATTTTCCTACATGGTGTGCGTATCTGTGTGACTTGCTGTGGATTTTCCTTTTTCTTTCCCTGAGACTTTATAGTGAGGGAGGAGTGCAAGGATGACTCGTGGCAACCTCTCATCCAGCACCCTTCACCAAAACAACATAATGATGCACTTTAGCCCTTTACGAACAAAACTCCGTGCGCGTGTTGAAATCACTCGTTTACCTTGACACACTAAAAGAATGGTAATTAACTTATATGATGTACGGTTGATGTGAGCGTCTCATTTCCAGCTTTGTGCACACTCGCCATACAAATGCCGATTTTCTGCTATAGTAGCGTGAACGAACACATTTGCTCAGCTGTTCTTTGTTCTAACTTGAGTACAGTACGCTCTGTGTTTTCACCACTCTCACCTCGGGCACTCCTAATGCCATTCTTGCAAACACAGGCCACAGTCATTGTGCACGCTGACACTGCTTGCAGACCAAAAAGAGCCAGAAGGTTTTGCACCCACTTTTCAGTTTGTCTTTTTTTTGCACAAAATCACAAAGTTGTTATGTTTGAAAGGTTTTCACAGAGTAGTAGCTTCCCGCAGCCACTCGAAAAGAATCAGGTAGGTAAGAGGTATTTGGAATCGGACGCATTCCGTCATTTTGCCTTTCTTCTATATGTCACAACACAACGGATTTGAAATAAAACAATCAACGTTGAAGCGTATACTCTTAGCTTTACTTCAAAAGGTTTCCCAAATTGCAATTGTCCTTGACATTTTATCCACAGTACAGTGCCTCCATATTCATCTGCCAATCCATTTTCTCAAAGACAACACCGACATCACTGACTATATAGAACTTAAGCTGCAAACCGCCAGTGTCACCTCCATTTTAACCGAATATGTGGAATAATGTAAATATAACTAGCATTCTAATAAGTTAATTTTAATAAGGCAAAAGTCAACAAAAACTCAAATGCTTCTCAACTCACTACATTATAATGGCTAAGCACTCCACCTTTTCTGTTGTGTTGTATACTTGATGAAATATTAATTTATCTCACCTTATATTTTTTACTCTCTCTTGTTCATCTGCATTGCAGCCATGCTGTTTCTTCAGCTCCGCTCTCTCTCAAACTGTCTGTAAATAGATAAAATAAATGTTAATATCTTGAAGTCTCTCTTTGTCTTACTAGAGCAGCCTCTATTTCTTTTTCCTGTCCTTTGGCCACTCCGAGTCCTGTGACACGGCACATGAGAGGCACGTGTAGAAGCACCTATCCTACGGGAATGTATAACAAATATATATATATATATATATAGTTCTGTTATATGCTGTGCAGATCTGTCCCACAACAAAGTTACAAGCACAATAATACAAAAATACAATGTTGTTATACATATTTATATAATATATTTATATATGTTTTATTATTATATATATATTTATAAATCTTTACAAAATATTTCCTGGTTGGTTCTCATTTCGTGTGAGAGCAAGAGAAGTGAGGGAGCAGGGCAAAGCTTTTGTTTTACGGGTACAAAAGCTTTTTCGGTGGGACTGGGCTAATAGATGTTCATGGAATCCTTCGGTTCAGTGCCTTGTTAGGCAAGCTTTGCCATGTTCGGCTTCAAATATCTAGTTCAGTCAAGTATTTATTTCATGAATTTGTTATAGAAACCCAAATTAAAGTTCATAATGGGTAACACTGCAACAAAGACATATAGATTAATGTAACGTAAACAGACCTGTGCTCCTTTGTAAACATGAAATGTTGCACAATTGTTAGCTGCGAGTACCCAATTCTCTTTATGAGAACCTTGTCTTACTATAAAAAAAAAAAAGTATCTTGCTAGATGAATAAACTTCTTACATTACCAGTCTGGCTCATCATCACAAATGGCTCCATCTGCTGGTGAGAACAAACATGTGGAAACTTAGACGGACAGACAGACAGAATACAATCACACAGCGAGAGAGAGAGGGAGGGAGACTCAGACTAGTCATATTTAATGCTTTTAAACAGGAAGCTTTTTAAAACCCAACGTTTCTGTGAGTCTCAAGTCTGTTTTCAGTTTTAAACAGAAAGCCAAATAAACAAAAAGGCAGCTGTTCTTTCCGTCAGCCACTGGATGGCATCCCTACGCATGAATTTCCCATGATGTACTCCCCTCTCTCTCCATCCCTCTGGCTCTCCACCCCCCTTCGTCTCTCTCTCTCTCAAGCCTGGTTACAGGATACTGATTTCAGTTAACTGGGGTAAAGGGGCCTGTTCAAATGACAACAAAAGCTCTATGTGCCATTTATAAAAATTAAATGAATAAATAAATGTATTCATTCACCAATCTGACTTTGCTCCAGTGGTCAGGGTTATCTGGGGTAAGTGGAGCCAGAGCAAAACTCAATTCACTGGATCAGGCTGCCCATCTTAATTTCTTTTTCATTTGACTTACACCGGGGCTCTCCAATGTCGTGCACTAGGTAGCCCCAAAGGACCACATAAGTAGGACTGTTGCCAGTGATCGGACATTAGAATTCCCTTGGAAAGTGGGGGCAATTGATCATTTAAAAATGTAAACCCTTGCAGAGATTTATAGAAATGAAATGTTGCATGATAATTGTCATCCATTTCCTACCTTGTTTCACAATTGTTGATAATTAGCTATTCACTTCCCATAAAAGCTCTATGGAGCACATGTAATGGATAATATGCCGACAGTGCTGTGACAGGTGAGTCTCCTTTAAGTTCATAGCAAACTTACAAGTTTTCCAAGCATGTTTGCTGTGTTTCTGTGTGTTTTTCCTCCACCACCAGTTGCTTTTTGGTGTGTTTTTTTTTTTTTTACAGCAGCTTCTTTGTCCTCAGGTAAGGATAGAGGCAGATGGAGAGGGAGGGAACGAAGAGAGAGTTTCAAAGTTGTGAGCAGCACAGCATCCAACCGTGCACCCCCCTCTCCATCTCCTCCTCCTGCCTCCCATCAGCCTGCTCTCCGCTCACGCCGCAAATCCAAGTCGCCTTCATCCCGCTCCAACCGCAAAGTGACCAAACAAGCCTTGGATGTGGACCAAGTTGTTGTGAGCCATGACTCTGCCAACCCCAGGCAAGGCCGGACAGGCTCCAAAGAACGGCGGGGCCCTCGAGGACGTGAAGTGGATATGAAATGGGAGGACGTGGCCTCAGAGCTGCGTTACCGTGGTAGCAGGATGAGGTCAGCCGTGTATCAGACCTCGGACCTTCCCTCCATGGTCAAAGCCAAGAGACAGTTGGCGCAGAATGAGGGCAAAGGTCCAATAGAGCGAGATAAACTGAAAGCAACATTTGTATGAGGAGCCCACCCACCCACCGTCTGACCTGACGGGAGCTGTGCCTCGGAAGCGGCTTGTCAGTTTCAAAGTGGATGTGAAGAGCGTGCGGTCAACAACTGAGGAGCAGACTAATCATATGCTCTGTCCCACTTGAACTCTGTACACTGTCATTCACAATGTGTGTCTGCACAAATAAAACTATACTTAACAAGTAGCTGTGCAGAAAAAAAATCCCAAGAGGAACATAATGAAGAGTGAGCTATTTAGTCAGCATGGTTTCTGCTCATGAAACTATACACGTCATCGATCTTCAGCCCACAATGGAATTGTTAGATGAATCTTAAAAAGACGAGGGAAATCCCCATGCCTGGAAGTTATCCAGTTTTATTAATAAGGTACACTTTTTCAAAGACAGTGGTGGCCAAGTGGCTCGCACATCTTCACCATCTGTGTGGTTGTCGGAGAACTTGAATGTGGGCTATAGCCTTCTGGTGTGGTGTTCTCTATGGTTACTCCAGCTTCCTCTCATCTTTTAAAATCACGTTGAGTTCATTGAAACATCTAAATTGGCCCAACAACCAATTCAGGGTGTACTGTAAGCGGTATAGAGCTGGATCTCATTTCTCATTTGGATGCTCTCATATTGTGTCATCGTTCATGAACTATAAATACAGGAATTTTGCTTACCGTATTTTCCAGACTATAAGGCGCCTTATATATGGACAAAGTTTTAAAAAGGGCCATTCATTGAAGCTGCGCCTTATAGTCTGGTGCGCCTTATAGTCCGGAAAATACAATACTTTTTTCCCAGAGTGCTTTAATTGTCCAACATTACCTTTCTACCGAGAGTTGACTTAGTTATTTAAATAAGGCTAACGCTCCTTAAATACAAGTCCGTCACCAACTGGGGGTCAGATTTTGGAGATAAGTAAAATATATGCGAGTAATGCCGTTGTAATCCAATTATGTCGTGAAGTTCAGACAACAACTGTACTAACTCGGCAGGCCCCCCGTGATGGTGCGACTGGCGGGGGGGGAATTGCAGCTTGCCCTGCTGAGGCTATTTTGAAAAGCCAAGTCACCCCCTTCCAAAACACACTCGCGCACACGCACATACACACAGCTGCTCGGAACCATGTCAGAAGATGACGGATACAGTTGTCGCGGAGGGACAAGTCAAGTTTAGAGATGGCAAAAAGGTGACATTTTCAACTTTTCATCTTCTTATCAACTTCCAAATTGTGAACGTGGTCTTTGGGAGCATACATGAAGTTTTTCTTTTTCTTTTTTCCTTTCTGCACTCACAGTGGAAATCTCGATGGGTTGTCGTTCGGAAGCCTTCTCCGGTGGCAGGTAAGTATTTATTTTTATTTTCATCCTTAGTACTTATATTCACTTCATCTGACACGTTGCAACATTGTGATTAAAATATTTGCATGTAACCATACACTATTTGGACATGCACAAGTTGTGCGCCTCTCAGGAGCTCAAATGCAACTTTGCCCGTCAACACGTGGATGTTGCGCAAACATTTCTTGTGGTTCCAAACTTTATTATCAGGAAAGTCTGCAGTCACAACAAGTGGGAGATTTAGCATAAGACTTCATGGGCTTGTAATTTAAAAAACAAAATATCAATAACTGAAAGTGGCATCATTATTGATATGCAAAATAGGAAATTCATGCGTCCTTTGAGAAATAAGGCAAACATTGTTGAGGTGGACTGAACATGTGCACGTTTGTGATTGGGGGTGTACAGTGATTGTCATTCTCAGCTGTGCCAGTGGATCAGCTCATTGTTTTAGAGTTTGCTATGGCAGCTGTTGCATAGACAGACTCACAACTCAAATGAGACAACAGCTACTCTGTGTGATGTTATTAAGCACCAGGCCATTGCCAGCGTGTAAAGCTTTTGTCACATTGTGTGTGTCCCCCGCAGACTGTCTGTCTGTGCTGGCCTATAAAGACAAGAAGAAAACCAAGCAGCGTCTTGGCGTCACATTAGAGGTACACAGCTTTTATTTATTTATTTTTTTATTAATGCAGCTTTTTGATGCAGCACTCTGGTGAATCCCTTTGGTTAAGCGGGCAGCCTTGCTCTGTGTTGTTGCTGTCGCACTCTATGTACCCCACAATCACTCACAATCTTTAGTACAGAAACCCAATCCAATGAGATCTATAGGACATTGCAAGAGTTCTATTGAAAGTAGGAATGGGCACAATGCAATCCCAAACTATTCTCTTATATAAGGGGAATATTTTGCTTCTCTAAATTGGCGGCATCTTTGGTATCCAGAATGACCTGGATTGTGTGAGACGGATTGTCGATTTATGAAACGTATCTGGAAGCAACCTTGGCAAAATGAGTGGCTGCATTGCAGAGTGTTCCAATTCAACAGTTGTGCTGTAAAGAAGAAGAGAACAATAAGTGTCACGACTCGTCCCCGGTTGTTTTATTGTGTATATATTTTGTCATAATTTCTGTGTGCTCGCCCCTCCCCTTGTGTGTGCCCATGATCAGTGTGATCGTTCTCATCTGACTCTCGTTACCTGTCGCCTATTTAAATCCTGTCCGCGTATCACAACCTTGTCGGATTATTTCCTGTCTCTGTCTTTCTGTTCTTCCCTCGGTCGTTTTCTGTTCGCCCTCCCTGTCAGTCGGTCATGTTGTTGTTTTGTTAGATTAGTTTGCCAGTTCCTGTCTGTTTCCCTTCATGCTCCATTCCAATTCCCTTTTCCCTGAATAAACCCTGGTCCAAGTTGCATTTGGTCGCCCTGCTCCATTCCGATCCTGACAATAAGAATATGCTGTGGAAAGCTGAGCAGCATTCACCTCAATGGCTGCTTTATTCTGTTCCGCACTGTATAACCGATTAGAAAAGTAAATATATTTTGTCAATACTAGTGATGCTTTTTTTTTTTTTTTTCCAGGGTATCTATGGTGTGGAACCAGGGCCTGGTTATGACGGCGTCAGCTACACCCTTTCTATTCTGTGCCTGTCACACACACTGGTGCTGGGCTTCCACAGTCGAGAAGCTCTCCTGGCCTGGGATGCTCATGTACGCTACAGCCTGGGAGAAGGTCAGTGGTGGAATTGCAGATGGAGACGACTGCTGAGAAGATTCTTGCCTTGAAAGTGTCACTTTATTTTTTAGGAGAATAGTTTTATGCTGTTGTAAATTTTCAAACATAACTTTTACAGTGTGGTTTTCACGTATCCAGTCACATTTAATTGTTGGCCAACAAAAACTTTATGTGGGCCGATCCATGGCTATATTTATATTCCTTCAGGCTATGTTGTGACGACTTATTCACTTAATTCCGGGAAAGCTTGTTTAGCCAATTAGTTGGGACCGAACTGTTCTGGTAGTCCAGTTGGGATTAATTAGATTATTCCCCTGATTTAGGTTAAAGGGAATATTCGCAGGCACAATTCTGTTTTAAGCACTATTGTCCCTTTCTGGTCCTGCAGTCCACAGATTTGGTGTCAATGTGGAGCCTGGTACCAAATTGGAGACTGGCCCCGCCTCTCTGCACCTGTGCAACAACCTACTGGGCCTTAGCAAGGGCCTCCCTCCCGTCATCATCGGTCACTGGAAGCTGTCCACGTTACGGCGATATGGCGCTGTGCCGAACGGCTTCGTGTTTGAGGGCGGGACTCGCTGCGGATTCTGTGAGTAAGACTGCACAATCTTGATATAAGCACTATCCTCTCCACATGATGGTGAGACTGAGTCTAGAATGAAAAGTATGATTTTAAGGTTTTCTTGTTTTTAATAATGGCAGAATATATTAAGATCCAGGTCTTGTATTCGATTTCGCAAGTGTCCCTTGTGACGGTCGAGTTTGTATTTTTGGTGGAACTGAGCACCAGGGACTAAATCAAATAGAATAAGACCTACTAGTGTAACTAATCCACTTCATTACTCCCACCCAAAATTGCTTTGTATGTACAGGACAGGTATGTGTGTACAGTATGTGCGTCCAGACTCATGGCTCCTACCCGACTAACCATGAGGGCTCTTGTTTCCGTGCTCCGATGACCAGCTGCTATTAATACCAGGCATCCTTGTCAGCCTTGTGCAGCCAATCCCATTTCTTCCTGGTGTCACGGCAGCTTTTTCTTGTCGTCTTATTGGCTTCAGAGATCTATTACCCAGCAATCTTGGCGACAGGCGTGGCAGGTTGTCTGAGTGTTGCTTAAAAGAATGTAGTATGTGGATGAATTGTATTGAAAAGAATTCGACAGCCACAAATCACAACTTTAGGCCCACTGCACAATGTAATGAGGGCCAATATAAAAGCTGAATCAAAAATTATGCATTTACAAAGATGATATTGCCACATTTTGTTTGACAGAAAAATATTAGGTTTGTCACTACTCAAATATAAGACAATAATATTATTGTGGTTTTAACTTGCAGGTCTGTACTGCATTGCTGGAAAAGGTGCTTCTAATATTTTGCTTTCTTTATTTAGATGTAAAACATTAAAAGCAGCCCTCCCTATTATGCAGAGCAGATCTTTACATTCTCAAAGTACACGCACAAAAATCTATATAACTTTCATTCAATCTGAACAAAAATCCATGATGTGGTATTTTTTTCCTTTGAGTGTTAAATCTTTAAAAAATTTATTATGCAAAAGCACGTGCGTTTGCTCGTTTTTACTTTGTCGAGAAATGGAATATTGAAAAGTAATAGTAAGTCATGTTTTATATAACATAATTTATTTAGGCCTGTCATAAAATGAGTTATGATAGGCTTTGTAATATTTCAAAATTCAGCTGAGCTCAAAGTTTGGCAAACAATGAAAAATTGAGTATTTCTGCTAACACATTCCCTCAGCTTTATTTGTTCCCCCCCCCCAGGCAGCCATTAGTGTTTCATTACATTTCACTGAGCTATGAAATGTCAACATATGGACACTTATTTCAGTGAATTATCTCTAGGCAGCAATCAATCCCCTGCAGGTCCTAATGTACCTGGGGGTTTGAGGCTTAGAAATGAACTTGAAAAAGTGAAGTGACCTCTTTTCTGATGAAGGAGAAAAAAGTTACTGAATGAGAGCATATGAAGTTGTGTGTGTGACGTGACGAGAGACACTTTAATGTTGCACCGTATTCCGTCTGGCTTCTGCATGTCAGGTTACAATTACTTTTGCTGATGATCAAATGCTCAACAGTGCCAAATGGTGCAGAGTAATGAGTTGTAATGATTACAAATAATTAGGAACAGTTCTTCACTAGATTGCACATTTGGAGAAGGGCATTTAGAACTAATCAATGATCAAATAACCCTCATTTGCCTGTTACACTAAAGCGTGTTGTGAAACAAACAAACAAACAAACAAAAAATCATTTGGATTTCTAATATTAATCGTTTCTCCTCGAGAGGCACCACGACACACCTTCGCAGTCAGCACTCAGATGCTAACCTCGGGTTACAGAGTTGACAAGTACCAAGGTGACAAATCCACCACACGCAGCGGCAGGCAGCCTTGCTGTGCAAAGCATGTTTACTTGGCAGTATAAAGGCACTTATGACTTGGAGATTTCATAAATGTGACTACGTTCTCACACACACACACACACACACACACACACACACACACACACACACGCTTATGTTGGTAGGCAAGCTGTTGTAACAAGCCAGCAGCTGCACCCTCGAATCGATGTTTGGAGTGGAGCTCATGCGCCTGGCTATCAGGTCCACATATGTTCATGTTGCAAACACACAAAGATACATAGACACACAATCCCATCCACACAGGCAGCAATAAATGATCCGCGGCAGAGTTTGGAAAGCTGTCAAACGTCTGATAGGTTCAAGTCATTTAAAGCCCAGTGTGCTATGGCAGCAATTTTCCATGTCCTTCAGCACGCATGCGCACGCACGCACAATCACACACACGATGATAGTTAACGTGATTAAAACTTAAAACAACCAACCCAAGACAACTAAATTAACTTTCCTACAATACTGTCATGTATTTGGATGCAACTGTCTTTGTTAATTACATGTTGTACTTACCTCCACACAATATGCAATTTTGTTGTTGTTGGATTATTTATTGACTAACAGCTCCCAAATCAGAAGCCTATCAACAAGAGCCATTAAAATACGTTGCAGGAAGTATTTGGGCCCCATGCGTATTGTTCACATTTGTCGGTGTCTTGTCAGAATCTGCAAGTCAATACACACAACCGGGTTTTATGTACGTATAAAGGTACAACATAGATTGCATCCGTTAGTGTTTGTAACTTTTTTTTTCTCCCTGTGTTTCATGTTTGCTGCAGGGGCCGGCGTTTTCTTCTTGTCCTGCTCAGAAGGAGAGCAGATCAGTTTTCTATTTGACTGCATTGTCCGAGGCGTCAATCCCAACAGGGTCCCGCAAGGGCTGCGACCTTCCCTGCCAGGTGAAGACACACGTGCATGTTTTGCTCCCTGTTAATCGTTCAGCTGTCGTGCTAAACGGAAACGCCAAGTAGTCAAAGCCTTCAAGGTCAGCCTATGACTATTGGGGTCAAGCCCTTTGCACATGACTTGTGAAATGATGTGTTGCCAAGTTGGCATGCATTTCTAAGACACCATGTGCTCGAGCCATCTGAGGAGAGGCACGAGATGTGAACAAAGATCTGACGCTACCTTTTTATAGAAACAAACGTGCTTGCTTGACTGTGCGCCTTGCGTGTTAACAGCCACAGGAAGCGAGCTAGCTCCTCATGCACCACATTGCTATTTAAACGGATATTCACCCTTGTCAGGTAATGTACAATTCTGGCCTGGATCCAGTTTCTTAGTAATGTGTCAAAACAGGGGTTAATGCATTCATGCCCCCACCATAGCTGTTGTTGATTGAAACTTTTTGAATTACTTTTGTTTTCAGCATGTGTTCATTTAAATGCGCTTGCGATATGTCCGTTTTCATAAAAAAACGTAAAGGCTGTGTGCTGTAGGGCCTGGGGACATTACTGCTGTTATAATTAGCGATGTCAGTTGACACCTCACAAAAGTGTTGTGAAGAAATTTGGCATCAGCATGTGAAGCATTAGCGGTTACAGCCCCGAGGCACCCATCCAGGGTTTGGGTTGTTGTCACCTGGGTGCACAAAATGACCCTCTGCAATGTGCTCACGCTCACCTCATTTCTGCTGCCATTATGCAGACATCCAACGTGAATTAAATGTCTTTTTAGCAGAGTTGCTCTTTTTATATCCAGCACAGCCATTTTAATTTGGCTAAATACCTTTTTAAAAAAGAATGTCCAAAGCAACATTCACATCGCAACACTTAAGCATCTGTTTTCTTCGCTTGTCTTTTCCCTGGATAGGAATTCATTGTAACTGACCAATTTTCTGTGTTGATGCTGAAAGCAGAGAACCCCAATGCTGATCCGGCATCAGTTGAAGAACGGATCAACCAGGAAGCCTCAGAGCTGGAGAAAAGACTGAGCATGCTGTCCACTTGCAGTCTTGCAAGCAGCACAGGTAAATCTTGTCTCAATTGTTTGGGATCCAGCCACCCCCTTCAATGCTGAAATGTCTCTAAAGATACTCACATAATCTTGACTCTAATTGGACATAACAACCATCTGTACTCCGAAGTGCTATGGGACTTGAATAGTTGCCGATTTGTGTGGAGGCGAAAAGTTGAAATATTATGACAACAGCCGTGATATTTTAAAGTTAGTTCCATAAGTTGCCTTTTGTCAAAAAAGATCAGCATGCTATAACTTTTTTTCTTTAAAAAAAAAAATACTATTCATGCAGGGATCTCAGATTTATGTAATGATACATGGGTCACAATCAGAGCTTTTAAGTGGATCAAAGAAAGGAGTCTTTTATTTATTACAGCTCAAGATAGGTATGCTTTGTTAAATGGATACAATGGAATTATTCACAAATTATTTTGCGGGCCCCCAAGCCATCCTGCTCTCCAGGATCGGATCCTATATGATAGAGGGAAGCCAAGTTCTTGTAGGCTTTTAATTGCAGGCGTTCCATGTGTATTTATTGACTAGTCATACATCATCTGTGCCAATTATAATGCTATGGGCGAACGCGTTCATGATTTCTACAAACGTTGTAAAATGTTTGAGCTCAGTCAATAAACCACTTAGCAGGTTTGATGACTTTCTTCTCAGCCTCCACTTACAGCTGCAGCACATCTGTTGCCGGGGACGACCGCAGCATGTCCAGCTCCTCTTCCAGCCAATCAGATACCAGCTACGGGAGCCGACGTCCGCTCTGGGCAGAGCCCTTTGCGAAGTCTCACCTCTCCAGCGAGACGGCGTCAAGCTCATCCACGCTGAAGGCCTTGACTTCTTCAGATGACCGCCTCTATTCTGCTGTGATGGGAAGCTGCGGTCCATCTTCCACGCAACTCCAACCTCGGGGTCTCCATGACAGCGGGCGCCAGAGCTCATTGGACAGCGGCATTGGGATAGCGACTGGGAGTTCGGGCAGTTTCTCCTCCTGTACAGGGAGTGTGGAGATGGCCACTCAGGGAGCAGGGGAGGAATTTGGCTCCCTGACCAGTCTACCTGCTCAGAGGCTTAGCGATGACCTGCTCAGACAACACTACGATACACCCAGGAGTGTGATCCAGAACAGAGCCCTGAGGGACTGCTCAGCAGTTCAAGAGCGCTCCTCTGACAGCACGTTTGGAAGTCAGAACCAAGGACTGACAAAAGGTCTGCCATCATCGGAGCCTCAGCCCCTGGCTTTGTTGCCGTGCTCTCTCTCCTGGCCCGGTGAGAGGACCCCCCCTCTGGACACTGAGTACAAGTCCATACCCTGGCAAGGAAGGGCACTTTCTGAAGAAAGACAGGTACTGAAAGGTTCACATCTTCAATAGACATGGTCAGTGTTTCACAAACATTTGTTTTAGTCAAGGTAAATACTTTTCGGGGGAAAATCGTACTGAACAAAAATGTCACAAAAAGGATATTTACTGAAATAATAGCGCCCCTTAGGTGTAACTTCCCTGATTGCTCCATCCTCATCATCCTTCTACCACTATACTCATTAGCTCAGTTCTGGACGAGGAGCAACGACTAATCAATTAATGACAAACTCCTAGTGAATTAAATGATAATGAATCTTGATAATTCATCGCTTGGATGCCTTTTCTAATTCGAAACTGTCCAAATCGTCTGAATTTCAGCTTGTCGACAGCAGTACCTGAATCCTAATTAGTTTTTTTGCACTACAAATTTGAAATAATGTCCTATTTTTGAGTAAAGGAATGTAAACTTAAAAACAGTTTTTTTCTAACTCTGAGTCATCGATTAATTGACAAAATAATCATCAGATTCATGGAGTATTCAAATAATCATTCGTTGCAGCCCTATTCCAAACTCTTCTGTAAATCTCTAACTTCATCCCCAAAGCCTCTAAACTTGACTACAAATGCTATGGCCTTCGGGGCATTTGCGTTGAAAGGTTCCACTACACTGGACACTTGTCTGTTTAAAAAAACAAAAACATGGCTTGAGCTTCTGTCTAACATTGCCGGGAGCTGCTGTTTTCCCCTTGTGATACATTTGTTTGATAACAAAGGCTCTCAAAAGACTTGTGACCTTGTGTTTAATGAATCCTCTGATGGAAAGATCGTCCAGCGCATATTATCATCAGAGGGCCTTGTGATTTCCAACAAGTCATTTGTGAGTGTATGCGCGCGTGGACTGCATTTCCAGCTATGAGTAGTGATGAAACCTGCAGAAACACTGCGAGAAGGCAATGTTGACTGAATGACAAATGGCTGTTCTTTATACGCTGTTTCTTGAATTATCAAGTGTCATCAGCTCAGTGTACTGTGAATTTCAACATTTTGTTTTTGGCCACAAAAGCACACATCTTTCATTTAATCGTGTTTGGATACAATGACTTAAACAACTCTTGTGTTTCTTTTTGCAGTGCTGTTATGGTTTTGATAACTACATCACACCAGAGCAATGGCGCACAGCAAATAGCAGAAGTTTGCTGATGCAGGTAAGATTTGATTGATTACGCTGTTGTGTACAATTCACCTTTGAGCTACTATGGGGAATAAAAATTCAGTGACTGTTGAACCCGATTACAACAATGTATGCATATTACCTCATTAAACGTGAGAAGTGGCCTATTGTGCGACACACTTGCAAAACATAAGCTGCCCACTGATAAATACGTGAATTATTCATATGCTTCCTTTCTAGGTTGGCAATGCTTCATCAGGTCCACAGCCTTCTGCTGATTCACCAGGTGTGCTGTTGCAACACTATGCTTGTGTCTGTCAACATGTCATAAACTTGGATGTGTGCACATGCAGACCAGCCGTGTGTGAGAGCGGATCCCCATGATGATGATCTGATTAGGATGCTATCTTCTGTGCCAGCCTCCAGCCCTCTGCAGCCCATCACACTGAGCACAGCCAGGCCACAGTCACAATGTGGTGAGTTTGATGTGTACGTGTATGTATTGGAAAAAAGTATGTTGCTGGGCTGTCAAAGTAAAAAGCATTACAGGTTACCACCCTTGTGGTGAGCTTTTTCTGACCTGTAATCTAATATGAGCTACCTTAATTTCAAAGTCTGCTTTATTGTCAATTTCTTCACATGCCAAGACACACAAAGAGATCGAAATTACGTTCCCACTATCCCACGGTGACAAGACATAGTACACAATAACATATACATACAAGCAAAGAACACAAAAAGTAAAAACAAGAAGGCACCAACAATGAATAAGAGTGATGAATAAATAAACAAATAACATAATAAATAAGAGGAGCAAAGATGGAGCAAGTGTGCAGACAGTCCGAATATTTGCAGACTTAGCATGAGAAACTTAAAGAGGAGCTAAATGCAGCATGTCAAATCTTTCCACTTGAAATATGCATATCTCTTTTATCATCTGCTGTGTACTTAAATCTGTACTAATTTAAAATTTAAAAAAAGTTTAAAACATTGTATTAGTAAGAAATGACTCAACAATGTCAAGCGACATCTTCAATTTCATTTCAATATACTATGTACAAAAATTCCATAGTATCATAAACAGAATCAGATACATAAATAAATAGAAATAAAGAATATGTGCGTGACATTTTTCTTTATGCTCCCCCGGTGCCACCTCTGTCCTCTCCAGAAGATGGCTCCATTGCCAGGTACACCCATGGAAACAACAGCGCCATGGAAACAGCACAGCGAGTAGGAGTGGAGCACACGCCGGGCAGGGAAGGTCGACTGACTCAGATGGACGACAGGCGGCGAGGGCCACCGCGCTGACTTTGTTACTACCCGAGAGGATGGCGATCAGCGCTCATTCGCTTGAGTCTCCAAATAAGCTAAGTATCTCCTTACTGTACAACATCCAGTAACTGCAGAACAATCCATTCCACTTAGAAAATGAATACCTGACTAGTAAATGCCTCAGAGGTCTGGTTTGTGACTGCGTATATTCATAGTTCACTTGTAAACTTCAATTATTTGCTTTAATTGTACCTATTTGTGGTTTTGTATATTTTTGTGCTTTGTATTAAGATCGTAGAGGCTAAAACTTGACTCCAAAGTCTAGCTTCTTTGTATTCTTTATTTTGAAGGGTAACCCGAGTTAAGCACCCTGTAAAGCAGATTTACGGATTTTTTTTTCTTTTCTTCCCAATACATTATTCTTGTTTGAAAAACTGAGAACTACGTCACACAGTTGTGGCGCATCTAGATATTGTAGTTATCGATCACGTGATTGGTATTTGATTGTCTGCCATAATGGAGGTCAATATTCGAAGGATAGGAAATAGCCAATTTTTACAACATTCATGATCTGAGCCACTTATTCAAGTTTTTGTTTTTTCTGTATTGCCCTAATCTGTTAATATCAAAGATCTATGATAAATATGTAAAAGCTCCCGTCATCTACGCTATGAGGAGGACTCAAAACTTGAGCGTAGAGCGAAACCTTGGATGTAGGGGTAACGACGCGTGACAACAACGCAGCCGTCATAAACAACTTTGCTCCTGACCCTCACAGTTCAAATGCCTCATGGCCTATGTGCAAAGATGAGCGTAAATAAAAATGAGAACGTTTCACTTCATAAATCGTTGAAAGCTAGGCTTACTTGCGCTAAAACGGCATTGGCTTTACTAAACATGGTGGGAGTCGTGTTCAATTTCTGCTATGCGTGTCTGTCGAACAAAATAGTAGCACAGCATCAATCAACTAACTGAAAGCCATTCTAAGACATGTTTTGGATAGATCTGTTACTCAAACGCAATAAACACCTAAATCTGCCAAGGCTCTTGTTGGAGGAGAGAGAGGCTGTTGACCAATATATTGAAATGTCAACTTTTAATTGGTTTAACTTGAATTTATTTTTCCAACTGGAGGAGCATTGTTTAAAGCCTTGTCCCCAGCTGACCTGCTACAAAATTTATATTCAAAATTAAAATATTTCTGCACAAAGCGGACACACAAGATAACATGAAAAACTCAGGCACTCCTGACATATGTTTGAGTGTTTGGAGGCCCGGCGCGCTTGCCACATCAGAGTTAAATTGTTTGAATGAAAAAGCAGCTTCAGAGTTATTTCTCAGGTGCACAGTTCAAGAAAGACTGAAGAGAGTGATCAGTCAAGCCAGGGCCATTATTCATCACAGTAATCAATGCCGATGCCTGCGGTCCGGCACAAACAGATGAATGGTAAAGCTCTGCGTGTGTGTGTGTGATCCAATTTGCCACTCCCCCTCCCCTCTCTTGATGTCATCAAGACAAATGGGCTAATATTTGACAGCCATTTACTTTTATGAGACTTGTGTGTCTGAGGAGAAAGCTTATGATGCTGAGTCACAGGGAGTTCCGATTTTCTCTGCAGCAGTCCGCTATTTTGACTGCGGGGATATAATTCCCAGACTACTATGCTTGTAAATAGCAAATGATTTTATTCCTGCCGAGTTAACAAATGATATTAAACTCTATTTTTCCAATTACTACTTGTATGTTGTTGCAACATATTTTATTAAATATTATAGATTGATGCAATGTTTTGGCCTCGTCACATTTTTGTTTCCACACAGCGTTTATGTTGGGCTGCAGATTATTGCAGCATATCCAAGTAGGAACAATGGATGTGAAAATAGTTTGGCCACTGTAAGTCAGACACTACACCTGTTTTAGTTCCTTACATGTTGTTACTGTCATATTTCAACTTTATTGATTACATACAACAAATCTGATGATTACAAAAATGCTGGTTTATAGGGCAATCTTTTTCATAGTATGTACAAAAAACAATTTGTTCTGTGATTGGACAACAATTCAACACACTAATACTAAGGTAGAAAAAAAACAAAACATTGTTTTACAGTGGCTCAACTGAGTTAGTATGAGAGGGGAAGTAATACTTAGTTGAATTCATTGATTCTTCACCGGCGTTGTCACGAGCGATGGCCTCACAGCTCATTGTGGCCCAGCCCTTGACCAGATATTTTGTTGTGCAAGTCCTGCATGTGTTTCTTCATCTGCAAAAAGAACACTTTTGGTCGGTTTTGAATTCTTACGAGAGTTTCATTTGAAATTAAATCATGCAAGCGATTCTTAACTTCTTAACCTGACTTGAAATACCTTGTAGCCCATCTCCCTGGTCTTCTCAGCCAGGGTGTTGTACTTCTCCTGGTTCTTCTTGATGTGCTGTTTGTCTCCTAAAGCCTCCACGTGTTGTAGCTTCTGGTGGGAAAGTTCCAGCTGCTCCTGATAGTGGCTGTGCTTCTCCACCTTGGTCTCAAAGTGATGCAGCTCCTCCTAAATTGAGAAAAGAACAACAACAACAACAAAAAAGGCCATCTAGTTATGATTTCCCTCAGAGGGTCATCATGACTGGGGAAAATGTGCCATCACTTTATAAGTTCCTTTAAAAAGTAAATGGGTGAAAAATGTTTGGAATATTTGTTACAAAATGTTAAATTTTGGTACAGGATTTTTACCTAAACGCACGAAACAAACAGCAAATTAAGCAAAGGACATGAAGGATTTGCTTTCTGGCCTGACGGCCTTCAGTTTGATACTTGTGCTAGAGTGAAGAAAAAATTAATAAAAATCAGCCTGATCCTGAATACCAACTTTAATAAATATAAAACTCAACTAAATGAAATGCGGAGAGGACTCCAAGGTAAAGCTCCTGGGCCAAGGCCAAAAATGATTGGGCTTTCTGACAGCACACCTTACTGAGAAACCTTCACTAGCAACAATTATCGGAATTCAGTGTAAACATCTTCAAGGTCATGCAATTCAACCAAACCTTTCAGGAAATGTCTCAAACACCCCAAAATATGGAGATTAGGCCAATACTTACGCCAGAAGAAAGATGACTTTCACTAATCTTGTAAGACTTCAGTGCACATCCAAACGATTAAGGCCACTCGTGTATTTTTTTTGGGATGAGCCCAAAGAAGCACACCAGAAATAGCAAAGAGGAAAAATACGATAATGCTTATAGAGCGGTTAGTGGGTGTGACGTGGGGCTGTTTCGGCCATGAAGTGCGATACTGTATTGCTGATGATAAGAACAGAATAAGCTGCATTTAATCTCTTATGACAAGCAAGGGGTCTCCCTGCTAGTGCTTGTCCCTCTTATGCAAATTAGCCACATGGCTGTCTGATACTCTTAAGTCAATAAATCTTATCCGTAGAGTTGATTTGATAAAGGATCAAACAATTACTTGAATTGGGAAAAAAAAACCCGATGTAGTAAATGACGATGATGTGGAGCCTACCTTGAGAGAGTCCAGCTCATCATTGCTGAGGTTGGCTCTCTTGGCAGCCTCCCACAGTTCAATCACACGAGGCTCCCGGAATTCTACGGTGACAATCGACACACGTGAAAACGGCATAAATGCACTGAATACAAAAGCTTGAGAGCGAAAAGAGGCAGTGAGAACGCAACAGGGAGAGACCGCGGTTGAAGTGAAAGACTAACAGTGACTCAGCAAGATAGAATTTGCCGACAAACTCGGTGAGAGCTGAACATAATGATCATGTGTGGGTGTTTCCCCTCACCGCTGTCCTCTGTGAAGCCCTCGTGGCTGAGCTTACGGAGGCGCGCGAAGCCTTGGTTGAGGTCGCTCATCTTCTGCTTCAGCTCCGTGTGCTTCTGTTGCACCGCCTGCTCTTTGCCGGCACCCTCCAGGGGTGAGATTACATTCTTGTGGATCTCTGGGAATCGAAGGGGTACAGGTCGGGAGTCAAAGCACTTTAAAAGATGATGTGAAGAGGAGGACGTGTGATTGAAACAATGAGGAGGGCAAGTATGCTGAGGCATTCGCTCTTGCTACGAGAGATGGATGTTACTAACATTTAACATCAATTTGCCTTTTTCTTTACATGGCATTCATTTTGTAAAAAGGACATGATCGGTATTGGTGAATTTATTTTAGCTGATATGATGTTGACTTCAAAATGCAACCACAATAATAAAATACATTGTAATGTTAATGTTGTTTATCATTATCCTTATGCCCAAATAATGACATGCGTATCTGCAAAAGTGGTGGGTGGTCAACAGAGGCAAATATGGTTGGTACACCGTTGAGAGTGGAATCTGACAAAGTAACAAAATGTAAAAATATACATATTGACATACAAGACTTTCAGTTTTCCTCTTATGGGTTAAGATCAGGAGTTAGTTATTAATATTCCTGATGCTCTTTGAGATTCTTTTGTGATAAAAGCGTATATGAAAAAAATGGACTTGACTTGAAAATAAACCAATGAAAATGGGACATTGCTTTGGAATTGTGGCTGAGCAGAATTATGTTTAAAAACAAACTCATTAAACAGGCCTGGACAAAAATAACACCCTTATAAAGATAATAATGAAACTTAAATAACAGTAAACAACAAAAAGGAAATGACCTTGCTGTTACAATGCATTCCGAGGGGACTGTATTATTGCTTGAACAAGATATAATGCCCAGAAAATGTCAAATGTTAAATATTAAGTTTGGCTTTGTACTTAATAATTTTTATTTTTTTAAAAACCCATTTCACTTATTGTCTGAACCATTGCTTGAGCCAGTTCTGGCAGGGCCACCACAATATGGCTTCTTGGTGACATTAATTGACCTGTTCATCCAAATGGGCAGTAGGGAGCGCTCATCTTCCAAACAGTTAAATATTTCCCATCACTGACAACCATTTTTCCCAATGACAGAGAAATGTCAATCATTTTAGACAGACGACAATACCGGAGGCAGAATTCCATAAGAGCTTTACCTCCAGCGGAGAAGGAGCTCATGTTGCTCCTCCGACAGAACATGAGTGCGACACTCAGCACTAGATTAAAAACACAATGTTGTGTTTCCAAACAACTGAGTATTTGTGGCAACAAACTAATTGCTACATATATCACCAAATCTCTCGTGAGAGTTACACTTGACACATTACATCTTATGTCATACGAGTTTGCATCATTATTATTTCAAATGAAGCCAAAGAAAGTATTTTAACAAACATTTTAAGGTGTCTCTGAACAAATGCGTCATGTAGTGCGGTTCATGACACTTTAGAATCTAATAAATATGAAGGAAATGAAACAAGACAGACAGCGAGCTTTAGGTGGCGGTGGAGGCAGCGTGGAAGCAAAAAGACTCCCTCCCGGGCAGCCTACGATTGGCTGAACATTTAAGTGCATCAGACAAGCAGAAAAGTACCTGCGGCAAGTTCATGGCACATGCTACAGTGGTGAGCTCCAACAGAACGGTTCTGTCACAAAACGGGTGGCAAGTGTCAGTCCTAATAATATTGACATATTGCCGTATAATATGTCAAATAGCTAACGTGATGTCAAGGCCATGCAGTGTGAGCTGGTGGCTGTTCACGTGCGGAGTCCGACACAGTATGTCACACGTGTCAAATGCAAAACCTGCGGCCCTGCACGTCATTTTATTGTTTGTATCAAGCTTGCCACAATTCTTCCTTTACAAGTGCACCCTCTGCAGTAAACTAGGGTGACCAGACGTCCTCCTTTTTCCAGATATGTCCTACCTTAGAGACCTAAGAAAATGTCCGAGGGGAATTTCAAAATTGTCCAGTCTACACCGAGTGTTTACAAGCAATGCACGTTCACGGAGGAATTAAATAAAAAATCCCCGTGCTTTTGCCAGGGTCGTGACCCTTATGAAGCTGAGTGCTTGACATGTAAAGCAGGCACTTGCGTGTATGAGGCAAATAAAGGTGCAAACGACCTGCAGTCACACTTCAATTTAGCCAAGCACACAAAAGCAGCGAGGCATTCTGGGCATTCATGAGCTAGTTGTCAGAGAATTTACATCCAGCCATTGTGAGTTGTGTCGATGATCATGCAAAATCAGACGTGTATCCCGCAGAGATAATGCCTGACGTGGTGGTCTTAATGGACGAGGAGGAGGCATGCGCAGTGGAGGACCGTTGCTTCCAATAAAGCCACTAATCCTTGATAATGGCACGCCTCAAAGGTCATGAACCCACTTGTACCAAAGTCACTTACAGAGAATAAACGTTTGATGAAACAAACAAACTATAATTTCATACGTTTGCAATCCAAATGGAAAGGTTTACCGAAACTATATGTTGTCACATTCAAGTCATTCCAATCCCCCAACTTTAAGTGAACATTTAATTATTTTTGTTATAATTAATTTGAAAATATGGTCAATGTTTCATCCACATATTGGGATCTTAGTAAATCTTGGCCAAAAGTGTGTGAACATAAATAAGTATGTAATACGTGTCCTTCACGTGCTTGTGAGGACGATATTGGTTTAACGCTCACCCTCTGTCCTGCTCACAGTATCCATGAGGATGTTGTATTCATGGATCTTGTCCTTGTGGTGCTGAAACTCTCTCTTCAGGTTCAGCAGCTCGTCCTCAGTGAACTTCCCGGAGCTTTTTGCCTGCGCGACAAAACACAAATGAAACTGGCGGCCGAGCATAAAGCACATGATTGTACGTAGACATACTTGACGTCAAATAAATCACTGGGACATGTCATCTTCTATAACGCACAAAGGCATGGCAGTGGAATTAATAAGTATCGTACCAAATGGTTCAATGCGCACAAATAGAAGCTTCCTAGTGTCAAAACCTCAACCAAAAATTGGCTAGATTTGCCACAGGGTTGATTGATATGTGAGTCACTTCACATCGAGTAAGCAGCTTTGATTTTTATTCCTAGAATTTGTTCACTCTCAGAATCAACGTACACCTTTTATTATGTTTGCTGTTTTGGAACATTCATCAAATATTCCATAGATTGAGACAGACAGGACCATTAGGCTTCAGAGCGGCACTAAAAGTTTCCAAAGGTTGTGCAGGAGAGGCTCATTGTAGCCATTAACACAGTAATGAGACATTTGACAGATATCATATGCAAGCTGATGAGATTTCTTACCAAACAGAGCAGCTTTTGTTTGAAGCCACCCGCTTTTCAAGCTTGTAAACATATTGGAACAGACATGATTACATTAACTTTAAGTGACTAACATTTGATATTTGCTGGCATAAGTCTGACTTGTATTAACTCCATCAAGCCTGTGACCCACTGATTTCACCAGACTGTTGCTTTCTTCAGTCAAAATGCTTTTCCAGGCCTTTACTCGAGCCTCTTTCAATTATTGTTTGTTTTTGTTGGGGGGGGGGGGGGGGGGGGGTTCTCCCTTCAATCTCCTCTTTAAGAGGTCAAATGAATGTTGTATTGAGTTAAGGTCCGGTCATTGACTTGGCCAGTCATAGATCTTCCACTTGTTCACACTGCCTGCATATAAACACATACCTTGTTCCACAGTTTATCCAGTTTGGGATCTTCAAATATATCGCCATCTCTAACGTCATGGTCCTTGAGAGAGTTGCTCTCCAGGGGTCTGGTGTCTCTTTTGCCATCCATTCCATACTTGGCCAGGATCACTATCAAGCGCAGGGAAGGCAAAGCACTTCAGTTGCTAAGGGGGAGCAAATAGAAATATAAAGCTAGTATTTGGGAAAAAAAATCTTCACAGACTTGATGAAGCCTGGTTGAAAACTGTGAGCCGTTAAGTGTTGCCCTACTCATACAATAACTGAACTCCATGTTGTGGAGGAAAATCTCATAATTATTTTCATATTGCTGTTTCAATCCACAAGTCTGAAACTGATCAATTATACTTTATAAATACAGGTCAGAATAATACACTAAATCGAATAAAGATTATAATTTCACCATGAAGCTGATTCAAGATGGCTAAATGCATGACTGTTTCTCGGAGGGATAAAAAAAACAAAAAAACATTGCGGCTCACAGTTGGCAGCATGAAGTGTCAGCATCTTACCAAGAAGTGCTTTGCATCAACACAGTGTTGGACTTGGCTCTGTCCTCATTGTGCTGCTCCAGTAAACTGTTATTGCAGCAGCTAATTCAGCACCACTTCACATGGTGCGGTAACCCATTCGTATCACTCATTAACCAGTTAGTGGCGAGAGCACACACACATTCAGTGCCTCCAACCCTCGTGGTCCCCAAACTCACAAACGATCCACTCATTTATATTTTTATGGCTACAGGTGACGTAAATGAGCTGCAATAACCGGCTAGTAAAACAAGCACATCGTATACGCCCCCAATACATACGGTAAGAGTGATGAAGGTCTTTTATGGTCCGCACCTTCAGCAATGATATTTAGCCAACACAGAAGCATTGACTCTTTTCTTTTTCCAAGGACACTGATGCAGTGCAAAGTGAAATGTGAAGTAAAGTCCAGATGGCTTCTGGACTCCACTGAGGCAGGTGTTGATGAATTATTCACATCCCATGTCATATCATAAACTACTGACACTTCTGTCACCTAATGACGAACAGATGAGCGAGAGAAAACAGTCCAAATAACAATTTTCAAACTAAACATGCCTGTAGCATATCATTAGTGCTGTAAACATTGTGCAGAGAATGCACTGCTCACAATAAATTGGGAATATTTGGCATTCAGGTGAAATTTGAGGGTGAAAGTAAAATACACTAACTGTCTAATCTTTTGAGTAATGCCCAAGTGTTCAATGTTTCAGTTCTTTTTGCACAACTTGCTGTTCTTTAACTATGCGCTGAGTGGAAAAAATGCACAATAAGTGCTTGACCCATAAATTGAGCTCATAATATTCAAGGACATCTATGTTTATGACCCTCTCTACCCATCTCTCATATTCATCAGCAGTTTTGCAACAGAGATATATGTAACACTATAAGCTCGGTGGTCACGTCCTTCTGAGAACATCCTTGTGAAGCCTTGCAAAGGCTGTTGATCATTTTTTAGGCGCCGTCTCTGTCTCCAGATGTAATTAACAGCAGGTTTTGAAGTCACTCACCAAAGTTTGCTGAGAAAGACAAGCTACGAAGTTGCCCCAATGAGAATCAAAACAAATGAATATACTGTACTACTAGTAAAAGTTAACCAACCATTCAGACACAAGTTGATTATTTCTGATCATAACAAACTAATCCATGTCCTCAAAGAAAATTCAATTGACACAGAGACAGCCTCACCATTAAAGTTACGGCGGATTTGGGCCTCTTTCTCTCCGTTTTCATCCAGTCCCTCAACCTTGAATTTCTTCCATTGCAGCTCAGCCTTCTCCTGCATTTTCAGGTCACTGTGCAGCTCAGCTTGCTTCACAGGGGACAACTTCATCTGTCAAAACACACGAAATCATTACACTAAGTGTTAAAATGTTTGTTCCGCTAATCAAAAATGAATATTCAATCATTACTCACTTTTATGATTCTTTATTTTTTATTTATCCTTCTTAATATTTCTGTAAGATTTGTTAACTGGTACAAAACTAAATACAAAGGAAAATGGGTTTTGATTTAAAAGATGCCAAAAATTCTGCATAATTTGTTTCCCTTCCACTGTAGTTTATTTATTAGTCATATGATTTTATTTTTTTAAGCACTACAGTTCATTAATTCATTGCTTATAGCATAATAGCTTAACACATCACTTTAAGCTATATATATTGAAGAACAAAAATTAATATTATTTTAAGGTTAGTGTATTTTACAAATTTAATACAACACATTGTTCTTTTCTTGTAGGAAACGTTTGTTCACTACTCAAGATGCACTGTGACATATTGGCTTGGAATCAACCACATAATAAATCTTTGATCGAATTGATCATACGTACCCGTAAAGCCTTGTTCCACACCTGGTTCAACTTGGATACCCTGAATTCGATCGTCTGTTCATCACCGTCGCCAGTTTTGATGGGCTCGTTTAACTCCCGAGAGTATTTCCCAGCCATCACACATACACCGAGAAAGAACACAATGAATGAAAACAGTTCTTTCATCTTGAATATGAACGACGCCGGGTGTCTAAAGAACAACTACAATAAAAAGGTACGCCACTCAAGAGAGTCTTAACAGATTGACAGTATTGTTATTGTTGTGCTTGGATGGAGTAAATCACGTGACCAAAGCGAGCAGTCAGTTCCGCATTCGTTGCATTGTGGGCAAGGTAGTCTATTTACTTGGAAACGATTATGTACAGAGTGCAAATATGGCTCTTTTAAACTACAAACCCCAAGTTGCAGCGTGGCGTCGTTGCCAGGCAGCGGAGACACGTAGCAAATCGAAAGCCTCCACGCGTTTCAGCGACTGGAGGCTGCATCCAAAAACCATTTCCTGTAGTGTGCAATTTTAATTTATTAATACTCAATTGCTGATTGATGATTAGTGCTAATAATCGAATTATCTGTAAATTAAATTTGACAACAAGGGGAAGAATACTACTAGTAGAAGCGGTAATAGTAGTATTCTTGATTGTGGCGCAATTTGGTTTTGGGGGACAAGATGACAGCATCACTTCATAACAGGACATGAACATAACTGCAATATACTATGCACCTTTGATCCAAATTAAATGTGACTTATTGCATCCTGCTCCATGATCTACCTCCCTACCTGGCTCCCCAAATCTACTTGTATGTCATGTAGGTCTTGCCAGTTTTGGTATTGGTACAGTTGGAGAGATTTTCCACTGGATATGGGTTTTACATGGGTTATTTAGGGAGGGATTAAAGTGTCAGTGAACACAGGGTTTAATTGTTCCGCACAGTGATTATAGATACTTTTCCAGATTTTGTAAAAGCCTGTTTTTAATGATGGATTACAGCAGGTAAAAAAAGACTCAGGATGCAGCAGTGGTAAATCGAGCAGCATGACACTAGCCTCAATATTTTTGCTGCTGTCAAATAAACTGAAAAGGGTGTTATGCTAGTTTGCCCTTTCCAGTCCCTCACCTCCAAGCAGGCTCAAGATGTTAGGGAACAACTAAAATGAAAGTGAGGTTAATCTGAGTGTCTTGAGAAGGTGGCAGGTGTGTGTTGACTTCTATTTAACATGACTTTGAATGTGATCGGTTCATTCTGAACGCGGCCACATCTTCAGTTACAAGAGGGTGTTCACACTTGTACAACAATATCAGCTCAATTTGTTTTGCTTCCCATTTTGAGAAACATTAAATTATACCGTATGTTAAATTAACTTTGGAATTTCTTGTGATTCAGCTCCTGTACTGAATATCATTAGATTGCAAAGGTATACTTAATGTTTTTAACGAACAAACCTATTTCCTGGCAATGCAATTTAAATAAAGTTGTGATTACATTGCCATGTATGGAAAAGTAATAAAAGAACGTTCATTCCCACAGAACCCCACATGACCATGCACCAAAATAGTTAGTTTTGATGTTGGTATGCTTTTTGTTTTACTCTCCATCAAATCATTGTAGAATGACTCAACAGTACTCATCAATCATGTCACTTCCTCCAAAGGAAACATCTACGGAGTGATGTGCTTGGTATTTTGCAACTGAATGGTTGGGTGCTCGCACTATTACCGTATACCGTGCCGGCAAAAGTGTGTACACAGAAACATTTTATGAAGGGAAGCGATAAGACAGCAAATAATCCACCGCGTCGTGACATAAACAATGTTTGTTGACACCAGCATATTGGCAAGAATTCAACTGAGTGCACTGAGACTGAGAGCAAAACCAGGCTAAAGGGAGGACAATAAGAAAAGCAAAGAAATAATGCAAGACAGACACTTTTATCAGCAAGATGTGTTGTGCAAGAGACAGCCATAATAGAATCAAAGATATATCCAATCACAAGCCTTGAACAAACACTGTCATTAAGACCAAGCGTTTGCAATAAATTAGCTGTGATCATCTTGTTCCCAGAGTCTAATTCAACTGCAGCGAGCAGCAGAGGCAGACATAACATTTACTTTAAGTTTAGCTTGTCTCAATTTAGCTTTTTAACTTTCCAAAACCTTTCATCTTACTTTTCACAAGGTACCAACAGCCATCTTAACTAACATGCTACTTGAAAACATTGCATACATTTTAAATGTATGATGAATATTTAATGACTTCAGATTAACTTTCTCTTGCTTTTGATGTTTAATGTTTTCATCTCTTTCATTTGTCAGTTTGATATGTCCTCGGGTAAAAAAAAAAGGCATTTTTTTTGTCTTGTCAAATAAAACCACAGTAAAAATCATTAGATGTAAGGTAGAGATTGTTGTCCGAAATGATCACCATGAACTAAACAAGATATATAAAAAAAGCACAGTTGCCTCGTGTTAGTAATTTTGTTTCCGAGAGGAAAGATGCTTCACCTTTACCACAGCAGGTGAAAGAGTGGAACGTTTCCAAGGGAACATGATTTAATAGAAGAGTACTCCAATCCGATCAGCCTTTGACGGACCACGGTGGATTCTAACTTTATTTCCACCCCTCCCTTCACATCAGTCTTTCTGTTTCTGAATGTTTTGAATTCCATAAAGAAAAGTAATACATTTTTATACACATAACCTGCATGGCCGCAGAAAGGAAGGCTGTTTTAGACTGCTTAGGGGATTATGGGTGTCTCGCTAAAATCACAGATGTCTTCACCAGCAGATGCAGAAAGAGGGTCCAAAATGACATAAACGTCAATTGCAATTTATAAGTCTCTTCAAACCTTTTCATTCTGCTGTATAGGATCGTTCGCATTGGAATTGATACTGTCTCTCCATGAAACCATTTCGTTTACACTGTCTTGCTTTGTTCCATTGCTCTTTGTGTGTTTATGCGCATGTCGCAGTAGATTCAATATTCATTAAATGCTCGCAGTCTGCTGACCTTTTCCTTTCTCCCTTCTTGAGTCCATACCTCATTTGATTCAATCAGAGACGCTCATTTGCAAAACAAACTTCCATTTACAAATGTATTCCTTGAGGACATTGTTGGGAGAAAAGAAAGGCAACAGGAGACCATAAAGATCAATCGTAAAGATGAGTGGAATATGAAAGTGCTTCTTTTACAATATAGGGAAATCAATTGAGTAATCCATTTCTTTATATCGCTTAAATCATTTTAAAAGAAAAATGACAGCCTTGTTTGGAAAATGGTGTATAATTTTATATTCGAGCTAATGTTGCAACTACTGTTCAGATGCAATAATTGAAAGAGGAGAACCATATTATTATTATATTACGATTTGGGTTATGTTTTTACTCAGAGGACGAACAAAGAAAAAATGCTATGCTAGTTTTGTTTTTAAATTATTATTAGGCGTCCCATTTTTTCAGTTAATGACAAAGGCACATATGAGAATCTAATTTATTGTGACGTGCTGCTGCAAGCAAATGTTCCTGAAATTAAATTACAATCAAACCTCTCCAACAGATGGTTTGCTGATACCTTGTACCCAAGATGGCTTTTCAGAAACAACACTTCAGTGACATTCCTTGACCTTTAAATGAAAACAAGTAATTGAGTTCTGATAAAACCCCTAAAATACACACAGACACACGATCAGGGGTGGACGGCTGCGAGTCAGTTTATGCTTCTGCCCCGTCGACCGTGTACCTCTCCGGTGGGTTGCACGATGGTGAATATGCTAATTTAATCGTAATAATGGTGAGGATGGAGAGATTATTCTTGATCTTTTTGATGAGTCATTATCATGTCACGATGGATTTGTAAAATGACACAGGAATGCATCACTAATGCAACTCAGTTACACTTCATGTCACATGTTAACATGTCATTTTCGACTCATATTTGGCAGAAAAATGAAGACGTGAGTTATTCAAATGAGTTCCCTCTGCAATTTTGTTAGTTTTGCTGAATGCAAAATTAACAGATCAAAATGTGCTGCAGTACTGCCAGGAGCAAGCTCAACTTTGAGCTGCTGAAAAGCAAAAGCAGGCAGAGACATCACAGCATGATGCTTCCGAAAGATCATCGTTGTCACAAAAAGTCTCATTTCAAAAGGCCAGCTGTGGCCCGCAGGCTGGCTATCTGAACCCAGTAGTAAAAAAGGTGCTTTTTTGCTTGTTAACTGTTGGAGCCATCTGCTTGTGTTGAACGCTAGCCAAGAGGCATGCAGGTTAGTGAGGGTATTGTGGAAAGATGGAAGCGTATCATACAGAGAAAACCATCAGAGATCATCAATGCAAAAAATAAATGAAAATCTGCCAAACTCATGCGAGAAAATATGTTATAGCACAATAAAACCAAGAATGAAATTTACGGATATTATTCCAAAAGTTCTGTTTGGCGCAAACACAACACTGCACATCATGAAAAGAACACCATATCTACAGGGAAGCACGCTTTTGGCAAAATGATGCTTTCAAGGCTGTTTTTTCAGCTGGAATTGGGGCTTTAGTCAGTGGGGAGGGAATTGTGAAAAATTCCAAATACTAGTCAGAGGCAGCACATAACATTCAAATTTCTGCAAGAAGCAAAGATCATCAGGGAAAGCCTACTGGAACGTTTGAATTCTATTTGGCATATGTGTGCTGAGTCTGGTTTAACATGAATTTGAATGTGACTGGTCAATTTTAAAGACCCTAATTATAAGACATCAAGCCTTCTCTACCAGTTCACCTGACAAACTGTTTATATTCTTTTTCATTTAAGCGGTACAGGTTATATGCTGCAATAGCAGCGTTCTTTTTTTAGATTTAAACTGAATTTTTTCTTTAAAATGATCTCGAGTCTCTTGTTTATTATTGCAATAACTGGCATTTGAATACAAATAATATGTTTTATTTGCCAATATGTTGGGAGTGTTATTTTTAGTAGTCCCCCATTGAAAACCATGAAGCAACATCTTACCAGGGAAATAAATAGTTTTCCAATAAAACCAAACAGGTGAAATTGCTCTCTGCAATAACAGTAATACACCATTTAATAGCAGTAACACACTATGTATAGTGCAATGTGACTGCGATCATGACGGATCGATTAGAGAGAGATAATACATATAGTAAATATGCGGCGCTTACATATCCGCATCATTGATTCAGTACGTCCACCCATGAAGATGTAAAAAGGTCCAATGGGGAAAGAATGCAGATGTTGTTCTTAGTGTCAAAGTGTTTGACAGTAATAGGAAACTGCACAAAGAGCTGTGCTGAAAGCATTTGACTGAATACAGTAGTTGTGAAATTATCTGATTTACTTTTGCATGGCTTGTACCTGCTGCAGCACACTGAGCCAGCCGTCAGTTAGTCCGGACAGCCGCTGCTACTGTGTCTCGGACCAGGGCTATGTTTCGGAGCTGATGGAAATCCAACTAATCTGCTCAGTGTTGGGCCCCAGCTTCTGCCAAATATCGAACAGCTGCATGCTGAGCAGCAGACGTAGCCTTTACCTTTGTGGGGCAGTGGGGAATATTTTGCTGCAGGATATTGTCCTTCTAACTTTTTTATTGTACAAAAAACTTTTACACTACTTAAGCAATTACAGAAGTTAATTCCGAAGGGTTTATAAAACTTACATGACTTGACTTTTATACATGAAATACTAAAAAACCCGAATAATTTAAAATAAAGCCCAAAGTATTGTAACATCAAAAGAAACAGGAAATTAAATGTCCTTATCGTGAAATGGGTATATATGGGTATACTCAGCCACATCACCAGTTATACTGTGCCACCACATCGTCCCAGTTGTTTGTCTTATTTTTTTTGTCCTCTAGTCTACTTTTTTGGGGTGGTCAATCGAGTTGTATGGATTATGAATCAAATTAATGTTTGAAGCAATTTAAAATGTTCTGATGCAATATGAAGTCTTATTTCATTCGAGTGATAAATAACACGAGCAGCGAGCCACTATACCTTCGGAATGTGAAAACTGCAAGAGAGCCCGTGGCTGAGCTGCCAGGTACCGTATAAACAAAGAATACAAGCTGTGTAGCAGCACTCTCTGGGGTCCCAAGCAAAAGGAAGTGAAAAATGTAGGGTTTGGGGTGGCCTTGGCAATGGAGAGCATATATATACCAAACATACAACGATCTGATTTAACAAGCCAAACCTCAATAGAAAAATCGAATAGAATCTTGCGTCACAAACAACCGTGTCAAATTAATTCAAGGGATATCGTCGTAGATTAATTGAGTTAGTTCATATAGTGAATTCACCACTGACTCTTTAATTAAAGGACCCAATGTTCACGGGGGTTAAGTACTCAGAAAGGATTTATAATTAGGGGATTACAATGGTAATGGTCTTAATAGCCTTACAAAAGTTTGATGATCTATAGGGGAAACTGGGGCAGGGTGAGTGAATTTTCTTTTTCAGGATCACTGCATGAGGGTGAATCCAGTGTGGCTATATGTAACAGTTTTAAATAAAGAGAGACATTTTAAACATTAATGACATATTAAGGTTTCTTTCCATAGATTTATTTTACTGGAACAATGGATGCAAATAATGTTGGAGATTATTTTTTTATTGGGAGTGTAACGAAAACGACAAATGACAAACTGATTGTCAAATCATTTGTGTTTCAATTCTCCAATCTGACTTTAAATACTATATGCGTACAGTTTTTTTCCACCTTTTACACGCAGAAACAGATGTCAATTTTAATTTTGATCTGATCTGGATTGTACATATGGAAGCGACATGCATCTCGACGCTTATTTAGGGCTGGGATTTGCGGACTAGTGGGAATAAATGACCATGTGGCACAGAGGCCCTGGATGGCTTGCACATAAGTATGTGTGTGTGTGTTGCTTTGCAGCACGGAGCCATCTACTCCCACTGACCATCTGTACGTGTTGTTCCCCATACAGGTCAAACATATCTAGCAGTCCTAAGATTAGTCTATGAGCCAACCTACCTAACATGATTACTTGCGGTGCAAAATGAGTACATTAGATACAGAGTTTAATCCATTTTGAGAAAAGAATTTGCTTCTTGTTTAGAAGGATTAAACCATTATTTGTTTCAATGCAAACATTAAAAGACACAAAAGCATGTGAAAGTGACATCGAGGAATTTTCCAAAAACATATTGCTTACATATTGCATGTCAGAGCAATGTGGCTCCTGCGGCACGTGCGCATGATTTCAAATACCGTCACAAAATTCAATTAACTTCTTTCTCTACCTTTTTCTGACGGAATCATAGTTTGGGTCTAAAAAATTAAATTGTGTTAAGGCGGACTAGCTGTACACAGGTCTGACAAGACATTTGCAGCCCTCAGTGATTTCTCAAGAGGCGCGGTTAGGATTTGCTGAGGGTAATAGGGTTCACCTTCCAGTAAAACGGCTTGTGCAACAACAGCCAGCTGACTGTTGGCTTCCTTCAGTGTTTACACCCCCTCCGCCTGGGATGCTGAATATTTGTTTTTGTTGTTTCTCTTCTCCTCTTTGATATAATAGATATATGTGGGTACCTATATAACTGAAGTGAAAGGCAGTTAGTCACGCATCACGATACATATTTAAGCTACGCCTACTACCACATGTGGATGCTTGACACGTGCCTTTGCTGTTGTACATTGTTATGTATATAAAACTATATTGAACTTTTTGTGCCGATTTGACATATAGTCACTACAGTGATGTGTTTAGTTTAATTGGGCAAAATAAAAACAGTAGTGAAAGCTTTATGTATATTTCCGGACCCTAATTCCGCACTCACTTCCCAGTGAGGTAGATGTGGTGCAAACTAATTAAATGTGCTCATTTACTGCAATCAACCCTGCCTGGTCTAGTGAACTCTGCTGAATTCACTTCCCGCATATGTGTATTCCCAATGACATCATATATTCATGCCCCACCATTTTATTACATGCTGTCCTTTGTTACGTCATTGAACTCCTGCAATCATATTTTCTCAGTGTGAGAGCGTGACTCGAAACGTAAATGTGCGAGCGCAGCAAACGGCACAGCTCAATTGTATATTCTATTAGGCAGATCTGCACTCCCAAAAGAGATGGTGCAATTATATGCATCAGAGAGTTGCAGTGGAAAGATCTTTGTAGGCTTGAATAATGGAACTCAATAAAGACATCATTAGGAAAAGAATCTATCAAATTATTGTCTATTCTACAATGTACGGCATATAAATACATGGAAGTTCATCTTAAGTTTGAGAAGTTGTTCACCTCTTTTCCAACTTAAGAGCATTTTCAGGCCTTTGGAGCTAAATGCTTATTGAGTGTGAGGCAATACTGAAATGTATTGCCTCTACCTGTCACTGCAGGGGCCTTACTTTCTCGTGAACCAGTTTCATCAGAAGCCATGAAGCCTGCAAGCCTTAAAATGGAAGGGAAAAGGAAATGCAGGCTAACTGCACCAGTTTTAAACATTCACCCTCAAACAAACATCTCCTGACAATTGATGGCCAAGGCTATTAGTGCTTTGAATGCGTTAGCAATAGAAGCAGGAAGAGGAGGAAGCTGGGAGGGAAATAAAAGAGGTTTTAAAAAAGGAGGGTCATTCATGGGTCACTGCCGCTGCTCATTAAATTATTAGTGCATTAGAGCGAGAAGGGAATTCTCATTCTGCTGTTCTCAATATGCAGATTGTTCATCACTTCACCTCTATGTTGAAAAGCCCGTTAATCTCAGTTGGATTCTCAATAAACGATGTACTTGCATGGGAATGAGGTAGAGTAATTTGTATGAATGCGATGGAGTTAAGCCTTCCACCAAATGATATTTTTTTGTGAAACAGGAAAAGTATGGTCTATTGTGTGGTGCATTCTGAAGGTTTCCTATTTGTTGTTTTTGTTCATTGTTGTTTGTGCTTTTCTTACTCAATAAATGTAATCATTGCAATTTGTTAACAATTCCACTCTTACATTATGAACAGTATATCTGAATTTAACATGGACAAAGTGAAATTGTTTAAAGCCAGACATCAAAAGCATCGGTGTGCATCAGTGTGCATCCTGCATCGTGCTGCACCGTGCTAAATTGCTGCCTGAAAATCGTAATGCTTCGAATTGCTTACAAGCCAACAAACAAAGTAACAGCTGTTCGAAAACTGCAGTTGTGTTTGGATTTTTTATTCCTTCATTACCCTCATCTGATTGTGCTACAACCCACGTAGGTAAACAATTTAGCTAACCCTAGTATGTATCAGTATAAAGAGACTTCAGTATTTTATCCAGGATTTTCTGAGAGAAGAAACACAACGAAAGAAAACAAAAATCAGCATGCCCCTGTAACTGTTCACAATAGCAACACACAATGCCTCCTTTTGTTTCTGTTAGATGCTGATGAATTGAGGTAGGTAGAAATGACGCGGACCTCCAATATGAGAGGGTGCTTTCATGCACACCCAATAGTGTTGGCTCGTGTTCACTTTCAGTTCAGCTTTGGCCATGATTTTTCCCTAATGAACTGGCCTGTTATTAGGTACACCTAAAAATGGCGGTGTACCTAATAGAGTATCCGAGTGACGTCACAGATCAAACAGCCAGGAGGTGGGGATGACTTAAGCTTTTTCCCGAATAAAGTGGCCTGTGATTAGGTACACAGATTGTACTGATTCTAAAGATTCAGTTCACCTAAAAGAACTGGAATGCACATCACTTACACCCAACATCTTGCCTTTGGTGTTTGTGGTGATCTATCCATTTTTCATGCCTTCATGCATTATTTACACATCACAATGGTCCCTCTGGTTGGTGTTTCCATGGAGAATGTATTAAGAAGCAAAACTGGAATGAGTTTACTCACATATAACTCATTCTGATCAAAGTACATTAGTTTCCAGCTCAGCGTCAATAATTATATTTTAGAACCTGGATTAGATGTGTCATGCAAATTATTGTTAGAACTGTATATTGTAGTAAAAAGTATAGTGTGAAGCTTGAATGGTAAAAACGGCTCGGACAAACAGCAATATTGTACTTTATTTGGTACAATAGATCTAATGACCAATAGATTGGTATTAATTCTCATCTTGGAATATTTCTTTATTGAATAATCATTATATTTGTATAATTATTATTTTGATAACTTTCTTTTTTACCTTCATGGTGAGCGCAATCTCGTTTTTCCTGATTGTGCAGGTGTACCAAATGCTTGGATCAATTTATCACATTACTAAGGGCATGTATGATCCTTCTGGACGCACAAAATCCACACGGCTGCTATTCATAATGTCAAATAGTGCTTGTGAATAACAACATCACGTTTGATGGCAAGCTATTGTCAATTTTGTGAGTTCTTTATCTCCGGAAAACATCAGCTTTCCTCAGGCCTGCACACATATATCACTGTCTCTCTATCTTCGAGATGCATTGGTGCTCTCAAAGAGAGTGTGTGTGTTTTGTGGTTCAACTTCAGGATGCATCATTTGTCTTATTCAACACCTTCAGTAATCACCTGAGGGACACTACACACTGTGCATGCACTTCCTTCTTTCCTTCTGTGTGTGTGTTTTGTTTATTCTTACTGTGTGATTTGTGTATTTGTGTGTTGGGGGTTGCAGACTTTAAAAAATCATACAAAATGTTGTGCAAAATATGGCTAAGACTAGACATCTCTTTGAGCTTCCTAAACATCATAAGAGCCATCAATTACCTGGAGAGACCCTGTGACGAAACATCTGTCCTCTTTCTTTTGTTGTCTTCAGACATTATGTCTTCTCCCTTTATTTGCTCAAGGCACTGATCCCTTCATGCATGAGGTCTTATCATAATCATGCTTTGTTTCAAATTTGTTCCCACTCTTCTGAACATTAAAGCTCCTAATGAGCTTGTGATCGAGCAAAGTTTTTTCCCCAAGTACTGGAGAAATACATACAGCGAGGTAATAATGTTATTGTTTTCGCATTATGGTGTTGTTTGATTTTGTTCTATTATTGAAGTTAGTTTAATTAGGTCTCGTTTGTTGTCTAATCTTTTGCTTCAAGCTGCTTTTCTTCGCTTCGGTTCGCCTGTTGAGCCATTTGCAAGCATACAGACATCTGTTTCTCTTATCCAGGTTTAAAGTTGCTCATCTGGTCACTGCGAGCCCCCGTGGTAGCTTGAGAAACAATACACAGTGTGTGCTTGTTTGAGTTGGAGAAAGGGCAAAGAGAGCAGAACATAGCAAAAACGTAGGTATGAAGTAAGAAAACAAAGAAAGGTCTTAATCGAATGAGGTTGAGAAGGTCTGCTGGTTCATGCCCTTGAAATATCTTTATCTTTTGTCCCTTGAGAATGATGTCAGCTTAGGAGGCTGTTTGGTGCAGCAGAAAAGGTCACCGTCTCATTTCCCTCAGGAACCTTCAAATGCTTTATTAATAAATGCTAACGGGAAGTTTGCAGTTCTGTTGCTGAGCTTGACAGGTGCACCATTCGACTGTGCTGACAGAATTTGCCACCTTTATGGCAAGCTAAATATCATGTGGCAATTAACTTTGTTGATGAAGCCAACAAATGAGAAATACAAGAATTGCACCCTTTTTAAAAGACTACACGACATGGGAAGTTAATGGTTAATGTGCTTTATTTGATCACAATATCTGATCCTGTTTAGGACGATAAGAAAGCTGGCGTCCATCACGGTAACTTTCGATGTCACAGGACTGATGCATAGACAACTAATCATTGAACTTTGAGATTTATACCTACTGGCTAAAACATAGGCTTCACATACATCAGGGGTGTCAAACAAATTTTTTTGGCGGGCCACATTGTAGTCATAGCTTCTTTCGGAGGGCCATAATGACTGTCAACCCAAATAAATGCATGAGCACCTCATATTATATACAGTAACAGCTACAAAACAAACTGACAATGAGTTTTCAAATCAGACGAGTAAAAACTGGTCAAATATTTGAAAAAATATAAATGATTAAAAGTGAAGACAATTTGCAATTCTAGTAATGACACACGAATTTGATGGACAATTTGTCTTTGCGGGCCACACAAAATGATGTGGCTGGCCCCCGGCCGGGCCTTGAGTTTGACACAGGTGACATACATGCTTACACACGAGTGCATATAGGACTACTGGTTGTGGCTGGATGGACTTCTGGTTGCGAGTGGAGGACATCCAGAAGAGTGCTGAGAACGCTCTGTTGCACTGTGGTGTGCTAATCCTGTATATGGCCTAGGACTAGTCATTAAATTTTTTTTTTTTTTTAAAGCACAAGACAAATCACTCAGCCTTTGTGTAGCACCATCACTCCATCCATTACATCGTGTTCTTCTTTTGTTGACACATGGCAAATGCACTCTATTCCACTGAATAAGTGGAATAATATTGTGGCTGGTAACCTCGGCCACAGGTCAGCAGAAGACACAGGTCTTGTTTATTCAATCATTAAGTGTCCTCCTATGGGTTGCTCTCACTTGTCCGTATTGCTGCCTCTCTCACATTCATTCTCTATCACTGCTTTTGCTTTCCTTCTTCCATCAAGCTGCAGTGATAATGGAGGTAGCCCTCCAACAATGACCAAGGACTTCTCAAAATCAATAATGGGTGTAGCGTTGTTGTTCCTTTCATAATGTGCTACTTTGTAGAAGCTTTGTTTATTTATTGCATGCTGAGAATAAAAAAAACACACAATTACGAGCCGGAGCTTAACAATATAAATCATTTGCAGTTCGCCACATGAATGCATTTATTAATGCTGCTCTGTATTCCTTGAGCAACCTCCATTTTCCATACCACCTCTTCATTAGGGTCACGGGTTAGCTGGAGATTATGCCAACTCCCTTTGGGTGAGAATTGTGGTGCACCCTAGAGTGGTCCCCAGCCAAAAGCAAAGAATTCATAGAACGCCTCTAATTAAATGTGAACATAATATGATTAATTAATCAATTAAGAGACAGCAGCTGAAGGAGACAACAAGCCAAGAACAATGCGGGAATCTCTTATTGTCTGATTTTTATCGTCCTGTTTATTGTAAATGTACGTTATCTTAACTTTTTCACTATAGCACCCTGGATGACCACTCTCACTCAAGATTTCACGTTTTACACTTTAGGATGGATATGCATCATTTTATAGCAAGATATATTTCATCTCAATTCAATGGTGATGCTATTAAGATGTGCAAATGTGAAGGGGACAGATACATTTTAAAACTAACCATGCAAATTATGTAGTACTAGGAAACAGATTTTTTTTTTTAGCACCAACTTTATCTAAACATTTATCTTGAAACAGACCAAATATAAATTATAAATTATTATATAATATAAATTTGCTCCTCAAAACCACCACTACCCATCGTCTTCATCTAATTTTTATTTCATAGAAGTCGATGAAAATGTACTGGCTACAATGTGATTTCACTGACTGAATGTCAAGGTGTTTTCACGTAGACATCCATACTCAAGCTAGTTCCCTCATTCTTTGCCTTGGCCAACATCATCGTCATCAACCTCAACGGTGATCTGTGGGCGCTCCTATGCAATAACACCAAGGACCTGGGATGCAGATGAGCAGCAGATTCACATAAAACAACTCTTGATCACGGTAAATGTTGTGCCATCTGCACAACAACAGCATCCTTGACTGCACACTTGGACTATATCTATCGCTCCTCCTTTTTATTACATAGCCTTTTATCTGCGGGCACCCATGTCCCTGGAAATTTGAAAAACCAATGATTATGCAACATTTTGTATTTAGAGCCCTTTTTGTGTTATATAGTGTTTTACATAACCATTAAAAAGGAGATGAAATTATTCAGTAATACTACAAGTACTGCCTAATGCCTGAGTCTGCATGTAAAGCACTTGAAGAATGGCATTAAGGGGCTTTTATAGTTTCCAAGAGTCATTTTGTCTCCCATTTTGATGAGAAACTAAATTGTTGAAAGCTATTCTTCCTCTGCGAATCTGCCTCCTGCTTTTAAATTGATACACATTCCGACATCAAACAGTGGCCAAATAGTAAAAGTAATACATTTATTATATAAATGTATAATACTCGCACGCAGTGCATATACCTTCACACAGAATATGTGATGCTCAGGTCACAAAAGTACAGAACAAAGAAAACCGCCTGTGACGAACCAGAATAAGAACAGAAGGATAATTCAGTGCTTCGTGGATGGATGTAGAAATGGGACAACAGAAACAGCGTTGGGTAGAATATGTAAAAGAAAATATGTTTGTCGCATACATTTTTCTTCATGTGATTCAAAGATTATTTTACCTTTAACAAGTGTGCAATAGTGAGTTGTTGTTTTGATTCTACTCTGCTGGCTTGTTTTCTCTTTTGATAGTTTGAGTTATAATAGCGCCACTTACTACTTCCAAGAATGAAAACGGTAGTGCTACCATAATTATATTTGATGTGTCGTTATTATGATAAACAAAAAGTAACCAAACTGTCAACTAAAATACACAAAACCATGGTGATTTGAGTAAACCTTGCAACAAGTTTGAGTGGCTCATTTATTGCCATCCAGGCCTTCTTGGTATTGTATTGAGTGCATAATTGCAGAAACTACTATTCAATACAGTATGGTTAGACAAACAAACATAGAAAGAGTTCTTTTGTGTTTTTGTTAACAGCTTGGTGACAGTCTGCGTTTGTACATCTGGATAACCCTAAGTAATGTAAAATAAAAAAAGGCATTTAGTTTGTTTTAATGCTCAATAACAAATATCAAATAAAGCCCTAATCAACAATAGATCAATGCTTGCAGTTTTACTTTCTGTCAATCGGTCATCTGAGCTTTAATGATACATTTGAGCTGACATGAGACTGTTGTGATTTTAGCACAGCTGTGCCATATGTTGGATTTCTGTTATTATAACAGTTCATTATTGCACTTTGGAAATGTTGCTCAGTGGATCTGCCGTCCCAGAATTTGAAACTTGTTTACGTGAAATGATTCATCCGTTTCTCACTTGAGTTGAGTTTAGGAGTGGCTCCCATCCCGAAAATCCCGTGGGATTCACGAAAAAAAAATGGCAGCCTCTAGACCAGATAGACAGCGACCATAGGGTCGACCTGCTTCATTTGCAATCCTCCCATTCACTTGCTGACTGATGAATTAATTATTAAAACAACTGAAACCCAATTTAAGCGAATAAAATGGTGGGTCAAGTGAGATTGATTTGTTCAATATCGTCCCTGTTATTTCAACCATTTGTGTTTATTTCCAAGGGCCCATCTGCTGCTATCCATAGGCCTGCACCAGCGTGACCTCATCAAGCTGTGCTTACTGTGGTAAAATTCTGCTGTGAAAGCGAGTTGCACAGCTTCTACAAAGAGCTGCTCTTGAATCCCCTCCAAATTCGTTTAAGCTGAGTATGCTTGCAGAAGGTATGCACAACCAACCACTCGACGAGAAACCATAGTTGACAGCTGATCCGTCAAAATGAAAGTTTCACGGGAATGGGTGCTTTTTTGGTGTGAGGAAAGCAGAAATACATTTTGAAACTCAGGCAACTTTCAAAAATAGCTGAGAATACGCAAGTGAAGTTGTAATAAAGTTCAGCCCCCCCAGAAATTCCTCACTTAACAACAAAGATATACTTAGAAGAAGCAATTGACTTATTGTAATTACTCAGCACACAGTCGGCTTGCCCACTTTCAGCACATTTTACAAAGAGAAAAAAAGCCTCTGTCTTTATATTATTTGCACTTTGCTTATCTACCCTCACAAATTCACAGCTTCAAGTACAGATTCGTTGGCAGTGTGAAATAATTAAAAATGACTTTTTTTTTTTTTTTTTTACACAGCCTTTACATGTTGTTGGTGTGGTCAGCTGAGCTGTGACAAACTGCAGCTTCCCCCCTACTAATGCACTGTGTCTAAGAAAAAAAGTAAATAAAAAGGTAAAATCATTTTAGTAAGCCAACACCATTTTTTTTTCATTTGGGGCCACATTGCCTGTTTTATATAGCAAAATCCATAACCCCAAGCAAGGACAACTTAAAGGGAGTTTTAATCAGAGCATTTGACACAACGGCCATTAATCAGACAGACGGACAGACAGAAAGACTCCAGAGTCCACTTTGCGAAACATTGCCAAGGAAACGAGTTCTGCAGAAACAATGCTGACTTGCGACATAGTCAAGCCATGATACTTAGAGGGAGGATAAGTGGTAGTAATTGCAGCTACAGTACATGTATGACAGCTTGGATTACTGTGAAGACTAAATTATCCTTCCATTTAATCACGCATATAAATATCAGTTCAACTGCATTAAAAGCGAGCATTCATATACACACAAAATGTGTGAATGTCCATTTTTGATCATGTAACTTGTTCAGAATTGGTCCTTTTGCAACAACGTTACATTTCTGTCCACTTAAACACCAAATACAAACATGTCAATCCAATCAAAACCAATAATAAGAAACATACTGTACAGTATATCTGTCCTTTAACGGATATAAGGCTTTATTTTTGTAGACGGTAAATGCAGAAATGCTGCCCTATTCTAATTTTTGTGCCGACACGAGCCTTGCTGCGTCTGTTCGGGAATTTGGGAGACTGATCTTTCAGCTTCAAAAAAATTGGTGAGGCATAACAATCGTTACCTGAGCCCTGAGCAATTCAGCATGAATACGCATATTAATCAGAAAGCCATGTTTATGCTAGTGAGGGCAAAACAAAATATTGAAAAGAAAATTTGGGCGTAAACATCCACTCATTTCTATGCATACACTACACAGACAGCATCAGTCATCCAAACATCAGTAAGAAAAAAATGTAAATTACACAGATTTAAAACCTCGGCCACTATACAGAAAGAACATATATCACATAACGTACAAAAATTGTTTTTTCTTTTTTAAATGGAGGATATGTATTAGTGAACCTCCTCTGGGGGTGATTCCAACCCTGGATGCTGCAACCATTACCACTGATAACAGACATCCATTTTATTCCTGGATTCCTGTTTTCAAAGGTTATTATGGTACGTAATGGGACACGAGGGCAGATGAGTTCAACCTTGATAGAGAAGGTACGCAATTGATGCAAACAGGTTCACTGTGAGAATATGGAAAATGGAAAAGGCCAACATGGATCAGGCTCCTCTGACCCATAACCATTGTGAAGTATCACAAACATTGACTACTGCTTCTCCGTCTTTCTTAATGTGTTTGTTGGTGTGTAAATTATATATGTGGGGGGTGTATACGTGTGCTCCTAAAAGTGCTTCAGTCAGCCTGGAAAAACCCATGAGAGCACATGTTCTCCATCACTGATCATCTGTGAAGTATGAGAATGCCGGCCCCATTTTGTTTCTCTGCTGACATGTTTTCAGCTGACCACTGTGCTCCGACTTCCCACCTCTCACCAATTATTTAGTTTTGATGTAGCATTGTTATTGTGCAACTTTTCATGGAATACACCAACTTACTACAAAACTTTCACCTGCAGCCAAGCCTTTGAGACTGAGCAGAAAAGAAGCACATAGTAAATGTTTTCATAAATAATGGGTCTGTGCAATAAAAGAGCTTTGGTAGCTAATTTTCTATCGACAAATTAAGTTGAAATTGTTGCTCTTTATTATACATCATGTTAGTGTGCCACTTACCACTATAATATTTAAGTCACATTTTGGACTGTATGCAGGCTAAAAAAAATGAAGCAAGAACAGGGAAAACATGCAAACAACTCAGGAGGGCCTGGGTTGAGAGTCAGAACCTTTTAAATGTAAGGACGAAATGCTAGCCAACAATCATGTGCTGCCTGCTTGAAAGATAATTATTTTTCAATAAGCCCCACAGATGCATAGCATGGCCAATGCTTTTGATTCACATCTTCCTGATTTAGCGGTGGAGTGCATAACTAACAAATCACAATTATAGTTTGGACCAGGGCTGTGGACTCGGTCGGATTTTTGCACCGAGTCTGAGTCCGAGTCCGGCCTCTTGACCATGAGTCCGAGTCCGGCTGTCCAAACTTTGGACGCTACAAAGTATTTTCATGAATCAAGTGAAATAATGTTTTGCTTTTCCAACCCATTTCAATTAATCACAATCAAAGTGGTAGATTATGTGTTGCAGCGGCATACATTTGCTTGATTGAATGCACCAATTATATTTACAGATTTGCACACTTCAAGACAGCACATTTTTTTCCAATTTCCTCATCATGCATAGCAATATTAGCATATAGTTTTCTACTCATAAAGACATTTGCACCCTTGAATGTGTTATTCTTGTGAATCAATGTTTTAGCACATATTGAACAGTAGCGTTTCTCAAGCAGCTTTGCCCCTCTGTACATTGAATTTGCACTTCTCATACCATTTTAATCACGTTCAGCCTGTTCATCCACCTGACCACCATGGCTTCCTCTTGCCCCAAGTCAGCTTCCCGTGACCCTGAAGAGGAGTAAAAATGGACGGATGATGAAAAGGTAATATCAACAGAAGAAATTTTACTTGCTAAAACGTGGTGTAATTTACAAAAATTACATTGAGGTGGTAAATGACCATTATTCATTTTCAAACAGTCGGACACATGCATCTCTGCACAGAATTAGCCTCGTTCTGATTGTAACCACCACCAGGTCAGCTACTCGATAGACTATAATTGAGGAGCGGGAGTTGGATTGATGCAATTTATTGGCGAGGAGCCGGGGAAGCACTAATGAGGCAGAGAATCACATTGATCTGCTGCCAAAGCATAACATTCTACAACTGGATAGCTGTAGTCATGCACCTTCTCTGAACATGCTCATTAAAACGTTTTGCTCTGGTTCAAACTGATGAACCACATGAAAAATGGTTCTTCAAAGAACCGTCTCCAAAAAGTATTGTTTGCGACAGACACAACATTAATAAAATCAAAACAAATTTAAAATATGCAATTGGCCATTGTGACCGAAGGCTGGAGGCTGAAGCTCAGCATGCCTTTCTCTTCAACAAACTGGTCGCATCTTGGGGCAGTTTTCAGTTTGTCTTTTTCCCAAAAGCTCCAAAGGCTTGTCTTTTACTATCCACTCGTACCAAGTTAGAAGTTGAGTCTCTCCCTGCAGTTGGAAGAAAACACCATAAATAAATGGTAAAAAAAAGTCTGCCAATTAGCTTGTTTGAAAAAAGAAGAAGAAAACCAACAAAATAAGGCAAACGCACAATTGAGGGTGCACGGTGATCTCCAAGTACCCCTTTCACAGTGGCCAACTTTATATTATCCACATGTGGAGATCATCTTGCAGTTGCTTTTTAATATACTTTGTACACAGATCACTTGGATTAACTCCAGCAAATCCCAATATGCTTTCACCATGTAATCTGTGTGCTTCTCCTGAGCAGATTTTAATGGGAATGAGAGGAGCTAACCAGCCAGCTGTGTTCACTCCCATAACGGCGCAAACACCCATTTCTACAGGCATGAGTCTACAAAATCACAAAAAGATAGGAAGATTCACAGACGAACCGGAGTTAGACCACGCTTTCCACTAGAGTTGCGCTGGGTATTAAATCAATTCCTCTTGGTCAAATTCGAGCATACCCAATGTTTTCCTGTTGACTTAAGCAACTTTCCTATAACAGTACTTCCTGCTTCAGAGACTGCATGCTTATATATTCTCCTTCATCCAAGTCGTTTCATTCTCAGGGCATCCAATGGATTGCAGCCGGACTGGCCTGTTTATCTTTGAAGACGTCTCGCCTTTCATCTGATTAGACTTCATCAGTAAATACAAGGTTTTGTACTGATTTGGTGTTTCCATCCAAGAAATGCCATGTTTTCATCGTTTGCGTGAGATTCTCATGCAAATATATGGGTGAGATGCTGCGAGCAACCTCACTTCAGCTCATATTGCACAATCCCTCACTAAGTGGGTTGAAGAAGCTTGTAATTGGCAAGAGCCTCTTTGGATATCTTGTCGTGCCACCAACAATGTTTTCAAACACTTTTGTTATTCGCACTCTAATTTTTCATAGTTAGGCTTCATGTTTTTATTTCTGCAATTGTATCTGAGGACACGTTTGTTCATATTAGATTTTAGACAGAATAAGTAAGACAGAAGATCCAATTACCAATATTTTTATTGAGTTATGTTTTTATTTAACAATATGGGTATTATTGTAGCTATAGTTTGCAGTTGTAGTTGAGACGATTGCACAGAGCGGTTTTTGCAATAATATTGTTGATTTATTTACCGACATTTATCACTTCTGTGACGACGCATACTGGGAGCTATTATCTTGTAAAAGCAGGATATTTGATACAGCTTTTGTTTTGGATCGTATTGGATTTTGGAATATCAGTAGCTGGTTTGTGTAGCTTCGATACCAACCTCTATCTGTTGTGCACATCATACCGGATAAGGAATTTTGTGCGTGCGTGTGTGTGTGTGGAGTTATAAAGGGAAGCAAGCAATGTGCAGACAAAGAACATTAAGCCCCCCCATCCCCGCTTATCTCTCAATAGTTGTTCATGGAAACAACATCAATCCATTATATGCGCAGAATGTATCAAATCCCGCAAAACGTGATCATTGACTTCCTTCTGCAATAACAAGCAAGACCAGTTGATGTGATTGTCTGACGGTGAACTTGCTTTAAAAAAATCCATACGGCTGGTGTTTTTGGACAAATGCTAAATACATTCCTATCATTCATTTATACATGTACGATATGATCCATGTTTTAAAATGGTTATGCAGTCATTGTATCACACTGAAAGGATACGGTCAAAACCCATTAAAAATGAGGAACGCTATTTAGCGAGAATGATATTTAGCAAATCAACTACTATGTGGCACCACATGTTTTTTTTGATTGCAAAATAACTAGGCTGTTTGGGAAGTGGCATTTGTTTAAGAATATGGGAGACATGGCATCTATTGTGTGGAGGCTACCCTTCTAAGGGAATATGACAGTCAATTCCCATAGTCAAACTCATTCTGTTACAAAACTTTCCAAATCCAGAATAAATTGACGTTAAATTACAAAATGACAACTTTTGAGCTGTGAATTCTCTCTGATACCCTTGTGAAGGTAAGAGTACAAAAACACACATATGCGCTTGCACACACGCACACTCAAAACATAAAACAAAACCCTTTGAATAATGTAACGTGACAGCCGAGGGAACCAGATTGGACCAGCTCAGGCCCTGTTGAAAGGTTTTGGAAGTCATTTGACCCTTTTAGTTGTGATATATTTGTGCTATAAATTGGATGTATTTACTTTATTTTTTTATGAAATGACATCGCTCAAGAAGAACATATCAGAATACATACTTGAATGAGACACATTTTATGTCTCCCACACAGAACATTGGCCCAACCAGCCTCGCTGGTCGTGGAGGTTTTAACAAGCATATCATTTGTCCGGGTTGTCAATCTGTTTCTCGCTCTCATGCTCCTGATTGATAAATGCCGTTTTGACAAGTGTTCCTTGTTTCCTGTCAGATAACCTCCATTCCCCTAGCTTCCATCAGAACGAATGTCTTCAAATGCCTCATCCATGTTGCATGCACAAAGATACCAGACTGTGTTGTTTTACAGCTCCTGCACGTCACTCACGCCTCGTTCTCTATTGAGTTAGTGCTATCACAGAGGGCCAGGTGCTCACTGGGCAGCAGCCCACCATATCTCTAAAGAGTAAATTAGAGGCTGTGTCACTACGTCCGTCTCCTTCGATGTAAATCAACAACCACGCGGGCTGATGAAAATGAGAATGACCCAACCTCAGTTGAATTAAATGACAACAACCCTGTCAAATAATGCTGTCTTTGCCTTTACAGCTTGCCTTGATGAAACTAATATGTTAGCCAGGCAATCTTTCTGCTATTGTAATCAGAAACGCACTCCGGATGTGTGAAGCACTTCTTTTATTTATTATCATCATTTTTGGTCTTCCCTTTGCTTGACTGTTTTAAACCCAAATATATTTCGTTCCCTCTGTGACTTCGTCTGATCAAACAGGAACGTATTCGTACAATGCAACTCAAAATGGGAAATATTACATGTTTTTCATTATTATATTACGACCAGACGGTTTAATATTCTTGGGTTTTATTAAGAATGTAACTTACTATATTTTCATGTTTAATTCCGGAACTGAAGTTTTCCATCAGCCTTGGAATACATTATATGGTGGACCAAAATGGATTGTGTAAATCAGAGGTTTTACCACATTTGATTAGCGTTGGTTCTAGTAAAGTGTCTTATCTTCTTTCAAGGCTATCACTATCTCGATGAAATTGGCACAGCATCTGTATGTATTGTTCCCGGTCAGCAATGCAATTAACCCGGCCTACAAAACAACCCAGGGCCAATCTGATCTAAATGGGTGGACTTGGTGAGTTTCCAAGCTTTCATTGTGGTAGAACTGGAATATTGTATGGTTAATGCGTTCATTTCAGTTAATGTGGGGGGACAAAGGAGAGAAGGGTTGGAAGGCAGAGGATTAGGAAAGCTGGCTGGAGATGAGCCACTTGGCTTGTTTGGACACATTTTATCACTATGGAATAAAAGCAGTAATGTTTTGCCTCCTGACTCTTTGTGTATTAGAAAACCTTGCAGACGTATGAATGGGGGAATGGGAAGCTCGGGAAAATGACAAAGGACAAATACGTTTTAAGAGAAGAGAAACCAACAAAATGTGAAGAGCGATGGGAATTTGTAAATAGAGGTCTATTTGTTTTGCTTGATTTATGGAAATTCACTAGAGGTCAAATTCAAGTCGTGGTTTGGTTATATTTTGCTTGTTTTTCTCTTTTTTTCTTTGTATGTGTTGGGTGGTGTTGCTGATTGACATTCACTGAGTTGCAGCAGGGCACACTTGATTCTTATTGCTACTAAGCTTCTTCAGAAATAATGGCACAAACTGACTCAATCTGCCCGACAATTTTGTTTTGTCTAGTAATGTCGAAATTGATCTCTGCTGGTTTTAGCTGCAATTTTTTTGTGTGTTTCTGATGACTATTTTGGCATCCTTCTCAGTTTTTGTACTTGATTCTTACAGTGTACAGCAGGAGGTCACCAACCTCATTGAAACAATATTTTGGGTTTCAGGAAATTGGTTTCTGCCCAAATTTGTAAATGCAAATATTACTGTGGCTTCCTAATACATTAAAATTCTGGTAGGGAAAATGAATGCTGAAAAAGAAACAGCCTGACACATCATCAAGATGAATATTCATTGTCTCAAAGTAAACAGCATCCAATCATTTATGCTCATAATGGAGAATAAAATGGCCAAGGATAGCAGTTCAATGACCATAAATCAAAGTTTTGAGAGGTTTGAAAAATGAGCAGCTTTTGTCAACCTCGAGTGAGTGCCACGCTTATCTAATTGAATACTGCTGGTGGCCATCCAATTAAGAAGTTGTCATGCAGCATCCCAATTTTAATATGAGCCACAATAATTCATCTCACACGATTACATCAACAAACCATGACACCAACATTACAAATTGCAACTAGAACAAAAGTAATATGACCGTAACTTCTCGAGGATATATATCATGTATATCATGCCCTTTCATAATCACCCTTAAAAATTTAATATTTGTTTTTGCTCATGTATTAGATTAGATTAGACATCCCCCAATTTTTCATTTGTTACCTACTCTTTCAATACTTTCAATCCAATACAAGGCAAAAAGGTATGGTAGGTTCAAAGGTGTTGTCACGCTCATTTAACTTGAGGATTAACTCCACTGTTCAGAAGCACTCCGTTAATCAATGACTCTTAGGACAGATTATATTTGTTTCATGTCATTATCTTTTTTTTCCACATTGTGGGTGAATGGTGCAACCGCCTCTCACTTAAGAGGTTGTGGGTTCATCTCCGGCTCCTTCCCGAATGGAATTTTTTATGTTCTCTCCATGCTTGCATGGGTTTTCTCTGGGTATTTCGGTAGTTTCATCCCACCATTCAAAAACATAGCCTGCCAAGCCAGACGATTGGTCTGGTGTACATTGATGCGGATTTCTGAGGCGGTGCAAACCTGAGTAAACACACAGTTAGTTCAAATGAACCTTCCCTAAATTTCTCTTTATAACTGAACTTAACCGAATTTTATAGTCAATCTCTCCATTTGACCAATGCCCAACTCGCAGCCTTTATTGCCATCTTTGCATTCCAGCTCAATCCTGGGCTTTGATGTCTCTCACTTCCTCAATGAGAGCTTAATAAGACTTACTTTTCTCTTTTTCCACCCAGTCATTGAATCTCTCCATCTCATTTTCAAGTTCCAACCATTTCATAATCGTATCATTTGCCCTGGTGAGCTATACCAACTGATGGGGTAACGTCACCGGAAAAATATCCCGCTTCCTACTAATGTGGCCAGATTGAGGATGACATAAAAGCGACCAGTGACAACGTAGTTTCACGTTTACATTCTTTCTAAACTCTGTTGCTTCAGACACTGTGGCAATGTATAACGTCAACAAAGCCCAGGTAGACAGTGTAGCAATGCTTTTTTCTTTAGTTACTTCACTACTAACCTGTCAAGCAGTTATGATAGCCATCAAAGAGAATAAGATAACTTGTTGGGGGACGCAGGAAGACTCAGGTAAGCTTTCTGCCAACTATTAAACAAGACTATAGATATATCTCCATCCGGGGCGGCTCGTGGATCACTGGTTAGCACGTCCGCATCACAGTTTGAAGGGTGCGTGTTCGATTCCACCTTCGGCCCTCCCTGTGTTGAGTTTGTATGTTCTCCCCTGTGTCTACGTGGGTTTTCTCTGGGCACTCTGGTTCCCTCCCACATCCCAAAAACATGCATCCGTCCGTCCGTCCATCCATCCATCCATCCGCTAATCCACACGAAGTTTGCTGGCGTCCAAAATCCACACAGGAGGGGCAGAACTGGAATCAAAGCCTGAACTGTGAGGCAGGCAGTCCTTTACTTACTTTCAGTCCAGTCATCTATCATTCCAGTTTATCACTTGCTCCAGTGGTCCACGGTGTAAAACCACAGTGCCAGATAAGCTAATGCGGTATCCACTCTGAAGTGTATACATGCATGTGTGTGTGTGTGTGTGTGTGTCTGAGAGCTGAAGTGCTGAGTCCATAAATTAACAAATAAGGATGCAACCCGTGTAGGTTTGCAGCTCGTCCAGCTAGTCCAGTGATTTATGGACATATGCGACTGATGGAGAAAGACGCGGCAAATTACACAGCATCATTTGACTAAAACAAAAGTAAGTGGATGCATGCAGGTCCTTTTATGAGTGAAGACACGGTACTCAAGTGGTTGCCTGGACTAAATTCAGGGTACGGCTCTATTTTGCTGGACAGTGACATTGAGGGGAGGTTAGGAGAATCATGGTGGTATTTTTGCACACAATCCACTCTCTGCCTCTCCCTTTTTTCATCTGCTTCATCCATTGCAAAATGACCTCTATCTCCTTTTTATGATTTTCATTTTATCTCAGTTTTCTTGCCCTTCCCTTTGCACTGAGGAGCCTGAACTTTTAAATCATATTTGCAGCGGATCTACAAGGGTAAATTACACTGTCATTCTCAGTGTATTCCTACAAGCTACTCCTGAAAGTAAAAACAGAATGGCCTACAATATAAGGGATTTTGTATAAATAGAAAACCAAGAGAGACGTAGATTGTCTCTCTGAGTGTTTTACTTTAATCATATAAAGAGGAAAGAGACGCCTCGGAGACTAGAATAAACCGGGACAGAATGAGATGAGGAGATAGAGCGATGTGGGTGGATGTTGGAGAAAAGACAATGGTAACTACATTAGAACCTTGAAGCCTTGGGCACAGGCAATATTGCATTTTGTTCAGAGAAAAACAACAACAACACCATGGTCACAATCCCAATGACAGGAGGACATTTTTCTCAATTCTGGAATACACCAGTTATTCAACATTATAGTTGAGTTGGAGTACTGTGAATGCTGAGATATAACTCACATTGTTGTTTGGGCAATGATGTGGCATGTACGTGTCACCAGAAGAAGCAAAGCATTTATTAAAATCATGTACCAAGTTTGATTCAGGTACACTTCGGATAGGTTAATTCTGACTAAACTTGTTTAGGATGTGTAGGCAGGATTGTGACAACTGCATCTGTGTGTAACTTGCTACTGAATAAATCTGCTTGACTGATTACTTTGTTTCATTATTCTCAATAAGGGGAACATTGCTGTCAACAGAAGATGTGTCATTTTCTCCTCGTATTTTAGTAGGTTTTTATTCTGGATATACCGACTTCCTAAAAAAAGAAACATGCATGCATTTTAGGACTCAAAGTACCCCTAGGTGTGAAACTCAAAGTGCTCTTAGGTGTGAATGTGACTGAGAATAGTTAATTATCTTTATGTGCACTGCGATCAACCGGGGACCAGTCAAGGGTGACGCAGCCTCGTGTCCAAAGTCAATTGGGATTGGTTGCATGCCATCTGTGACCCTCACGAGGGCAAGCGAGATAGAGAATTGCTTTGTGTATGGATGGATATGAGAAAAACAAGGAAAAAGATAGGCAGCAAAAGTATGTGATAAATATACTGAATTACGCCTTACATACAAATTCCTGCACAACAAGCCAAGACTAGTGTCACCAGTGTAGTGTGCTTAATATTTTCGGTTTTGCAAAATCCGGTGAGATGTTGTCGTTTTCCTGCGTACAAATTATATTAGCCCTTAATTACGCAATTTAAAAAAATGGTGGCATTAAAAGGGGATTGGATTTATCTCATTATTACGTAATTCGATTAACTGACACCACTAATACCTATACACACATACATATATCACCCTCCCTACATTGTTTTTTTTATGCTCTGTATATTATTGACATTTGAATTAGCTAGCAGTAAGTGAAGCTGTATTTTTCAAAAGGCGTGGACATAAAAGTAGACTACACTGCTCATGTTTTCCCTGCGAAGGAAAGAAAAAGGAATCACCATACTAGCAGGGGAATTATGAGACTTGTGAACACACAAATTCACCTAATGAACGCATCAGTTGCAAAAAATATATATATTTTTCCACTCTGCTGAACACCTGTGATGCTGGATAACATCGCTTCTGTTTAAACTGTGCAGGAGCAAAGATGCTGAACCGCTCCCTGAGAGAAGCTCTCCATCTGGTTTCACATTGCTGAGGGATGTGTGGGAACAACACTGCAACGGAGGTGTTAATGTTCCATTTCATGCTCAGAGCTTCTCCATGGGAGCTTGGAATGGCCGCCTCACGCTGACAGAATTTCATGTACGACAACAAAGTCGTCAGTGTAGCCAGCTGAGGCGAAATCTAACAACCTCTCAGAGGAAGCAACACTCGATTGTAGTGATTAATTACGGTTAATTCACCATCCAAGCTACTACAAAACCTGTTGTGACGGTATTCGGAATCCAGTGGCATTTTTGTCGCTTAAAGCACTTCCAGTAGTTAAAAAAACAAATGTTTGTATGCGAGCGTCTAAGCTCGTCACCCAGGCATCCTATGGAGGAGACTCATTTCACGCTTCAGTGGCTGCAATGCCCCTCTTCATAGATCTTGGATTTCCAAGATATGTAAGGTTTGTAACATGAACACTTGTAGGAGTTTCCCTCTCACAAACTCATATACCATATTGGTTTCTTAATATTATTTACTGCAGGAGTCACCAATCTTTTTGAGAATGAGAGCTTCTTCTTGATTCAGGCGAACACATCTGAAATAACAAATCCGCTTAGCACAATGTTATTTATGTGATTAAAAGTACAAAGTTCAAAAGCATTTAAAAAACAACAACTGTAGACATTTTAGTAAAATTAAAAGATTACTAAAAATAACTAGTCGAATAACATCCAATGCAAGTAAAACAAAATATAGACAGGCGGTTAAAGACCTCAATCATATGCACAAGGGGACGATAACATAGGATTTAACCCAGACATTAAGGTATTCACTCTGGTGGCAGATTATACCAATTGTGTGCAGCTAAGAAACTAAATGATGCTTTGCCATTATTGCTTTGAACTCTGTGCTCCACTAATTGACCCAAGTCTGCAGAATGCCTGGGTTTTATTCCATTGGTATTACTTTAATGTATTCAGGACCTGAACCTTTCAAATTAAGACGACAGAGAAAGTGTATAAAATAATAATAATAATAATAATAATAAAATAATAATAATAATAATAATAATAATAATAATAATAATAATAATAATAATAATAATAATAATAATAATAATAATAATAATAATAATAATAATAATAATAATTGACCGACTGATTAAATATGTTGGAAGTGGTGTCAAACTAATTTTCGCTGAACCTAACTGTTGAAATATGGTGGAGGGGGCCATCAAGTGTTTTATGACTGCTTTGCGTTCATATCCAAGTTTCTCCAAGAGACATTTGGCAGGATAAATGTAGACAATTTGTCTGGCAATGTGATGGAGTAAGACAATGAGCCATAGGACAGAAGTCAATCAACAACATGAATTCATCAGAAATTGCTGGAGTGGCCCAGTCAGAGTTCCAATTCCAACTGAATTGATCTTCCCTCAAGAGAGAGCAATTGATGCCAGACATCCCAAGACTGCCAAAATGTATTGATGTAATCACCCCAGTGGAAAAGACTAATATAGATTTTTTTAAGGATCATTTTTAAATACTTGGATGAAAATACTTTGTAGTCAGGATGTGCCCATCTAAATTAATCAACAAATCTCAGATTCTCACAAGAGATACTCACAGAAACATCAGATGGTTTTGGATGACAGCTCTAAGACCAAAAATATCTAACCTTCGACGTTGACGGGAGTGTGCTCCTTGCATTTTTATCCCAGTAAGTTTATTTTAAATTAGTTTTGCATGCTTTTGATTTGTCTTCTATAATTAAGCCACCACCCTGTCTCCCCCAACTTTCAAAATACCAACTGGCACTCTTCTGCAGAGCCATTCCAAGGGACCTTCAAGCATCTATTAGGGTGGTGGATAGGAAAAAACATACAAACTCTGACACACAGTAGGTTTACCATATTTACATGGGAAAAGATCCGTTCACAATTGAACAAAACCTTTTTAAAGTGCTTTACTTTGTGCAACCTGGGAGCAAGTGATTGGAAATTGGGAAAATTAAGAGACAGCCAGAGTTGATCTATCTGTGTTAAAGTCCTGGATTAAATTTCAAAGTCTGTCATAATAACTCATCTATATTCATAACACCACATCGGCAGTATTATAGCCCACTGTCAATAATTTTTAAGATTGGAGCGTTTTATTAATAATTATTCCGCATAACTCTGTGATATTGCTTCTTTGCTTGAGCTTCTAGCTTGAGTATGTGAGCTAGAAAATACACGCTTGGTTTTACTTGCCGAGTCCAGACCAAATGTGTGCAGAATAACAATGCCTGCCACTCCCGTGGAAGACTGACTACTAGTAAGTGCATACTTTATCATCTTTCCATTAGGCGCAAATGTAACTGAATTAGCCACAGCATGTTCATCTTCAGTGTTGGAAGCAGCAGGCCGTGTGTGTCCATATTTCTGTTTGGGAGTCTTCAAGAATATGTTCACTGTGCATAAGGAAAGCCGAACCGGTGTGCAATCATGTGAGCAACGTGCCCATTCTTGCCCCGTAGACCCGTTGCATATATTTTCTTCTTGTCCCCCTATTTACTTTCAATGTGAATTGAGCTCATCTGTTCCAATTCATTTACCAAAGTGCTTGCTTATTGATGGCGAAGAGAACAATTCAATAAGTGGAAACGCCAAACTATTTTTGCTTGCGATTATCCTCCTCGTCTTTCCGCTATCCTTAAAGGTTAATCTCTTAATAATGAATACTCCTCGTCCCCATTTAAATGCAGTTTCTTTGTAGCATTTGAACTTGTAATGGCTCCTCTTTCAGAGTTAAGCATTTGAAGATGTATTTTCAGTGCCATTTACAAAGAGCTTCAATCTTCCAAGCAGGCAGGGGCTTGCAGAAGAAGGGTTCGAGAAGCCAAGGAGGTGGCAGCCTGAGGTGGTGCATTCAGAGAACCCCCAAAATTCCAAGGGCAACCCAAACTCTGGCCAGGCAATGCATGTGTATCAACTAGTAAAATATTCCATCCGGCACTATGTCTCACATAAACCATCAACTTATATCAGTGGCTTTCAGAATTATTGGTACTGCAGGTTAAGGTGTGATAAAAAGCAAAAATGTCGATGGCGTTCCTCTCACCCCATTCCCGATGACCCTGTTGACATTGGTCAGTGCTTTTATTCGCAGCCAATAATATGACTCGTTGTAACTCACCTTCAAAAAAAGTTTGGTGATGATTGTGTTGACGTAGTTATTTAGAGCTCTGCGTGATAGGAACAGAATCTAAAAGCAGAGACAAGCTCCATGCGGGCAGTAGGAAAATATCAAACCCTTGAGAAATATAATCTATTCCTTTGTGTCTGCTTCTCTTTCCAAGCATAGTTTCGCTGCTGCGAGTCAGTTGTCAATGTACCAGCTAGTATTTGTAACTGTGAGCTATGAGTCATTGCAAATTTCGTTTTTGCATTGTCGATGTCTTTCATTAGTGTGTGATGGTGAGAGCAAATTGTGTGATTTAGATAACATTCTAGTTGAAAAGTCGAAAATGTTCTCGTGTCTCACTGGAATAAATATTCTTGTTGTCTCACTGGAATAAATCAACTGTCTCAAAGATGTTGGGTGCTCAGAGAAAATCATATATTTGGATAGTGGAGTATTTGACTTCTCTGACATTCCATTAAATCATGCAGTTCTGTCTATGTAATGTAGGGTCTCTCATACTTTTTCTTAACATATTGCCCCAAAATATTCTGTCTGTCACATTGAAATAATTTGCGGCTAACTCTAGTAAGGCCGTACTTGGTGATTTCACGAGAAAGCACTCTGGGTTCTTCAAATTGAGAAATGGCCCAAAACTGAGACTAAAAATAAAATGGCTGATCAGGACTTGCTTCAACAGATGCCTATACTCTCTGGCGCATCGTTGTCTGCCACTACACAAATTATGTGTGCGTGTTTGCATGCATGCATGCACACAAAAGTGCAAATAAGTGGAAATGATGATCATTTCCATAGCGGCTGAAATGTTACCATTCAAGTTGGAAATTTGAAGTGAAAGCTCAAAAGTAAAATCTTTATTAAAATCCATGTGTGCTGTCACAACCTGTCCACTTGCACAGGCTTAAAGGATTTTTTTTCTTTTGGGGATTTTTTTTTTCCTGTGAACAAAGGCAAAATTGGAATGAATATTAAAATATAGATTTTTTTTCATGGAGCAAACTCCAACATACTAAAGACCACATTAAAAAACAAAGCCTCCCTAGAAAGCTCTAATAAAAGGATGCAAATAGAGATGGAAGATGGAACGATTCAGGGGACACAAGAACTGTCAACACAAGGCAAGGAAGTGTGTGAATAATTTACCATTTGTCAACAGGCGTGAACAAATGCAAGCTTGATCACAGTGGAGATTAGCACACAATTCCGTCAGCATGACAAGTTAATTCACTGTGAAGTCAAAGCCTACAAGTTGAAAATTGTTCATGGAGGCATCGCCATTTCCCTTCGCCCCTATTGCTCAGTTTGGGCAAAGCTCTGCCATACTCAAGGACATATAAGGACAGTATCTGTGGCAGCAATAGCTCAGTCCATCAGGATTTACGGGTAGAATCGAGAGCAGAGGGTAAAGTTGTTGGAGAGACAATGCTCTCAACCCTCCCAGTACTGAGCTCATCTCCATTTACGGAATATCTCTACATATGTGTTTTTTCTCCTTTTGCTGCTAAAGTGTAATGTAACGGAATATTTGTGGAACATTTTGTGCAGGGATTAAATCTGTTTTGGCAAGCCCCCAAACAACTGTTAAATAAAATGCTGGAGGGATTTAACTGGTGTTAATCAGATTCCTGACCGGTCATAGAACCTCTTAGCCCTTTCACAAGGTTAAAAACACCTCTCAATCGGCAGTTGAGCTAAAACAAACAAGTGATTTAATAAACAAAACAAATGCAAGAGGGGGAGATGTCAGACATAGGGCAAACACTCAAAATGCAATTGTTGTGTTAACAAGTAGTCAAACAATCATTGTTTTTATCCCGTTCCAGTTAAAAACAGTGATGTAAATAATTGGTTCCTGAGGATTTGGAAAGCACACCCTTGACTGAATACATGTCAATCACAGGACTGACACACAATCTACTCACAGTCACATTGAAATCTACGAAAAATTAAAAGTGCATTTTTTTGGGATGGATCGAGTATCTGGGGAGACCTCGCATGCAAAACTGTACACAGTGAAACCCGAGACACGACTGTGACCAGCAGTGAGATGACAGTGTTAACTAATGACCCTCTGTGCTGCCCCTAATGGAATGAAACCCCCCATCCAATTCTCGCTACACTCCTCTCATCCCTGCTGGAAATGGTACTAGAAAGGAAAGGAGTCAGTGGCAGCCATATGACCATCCAGCCACGGAGGTCTTTTGTTTTTTCTATATCCTACCTCTACTGTTCAATTTATTGCCAACCTGCCTTCTGTATTCCTGCCTCCCTGGTCCTTATGTGCTTAACAGTGCGCATTTTGGCATCTGGTAAAATGATATATCGACCTGAATGAAAATGGGGGAGCTTAGGTGGAGTCCAGCTTACTCATGGGTGCATTGCAGTGAGCTTCTGTGTTTGTATGGAAAAAGCTTCCTCACTGAAGTTTTCCAAGTTCTCTCGCTCATAATAACTCGGCACATGCATCGACGATGACCACGACTCATTACTAGTCGCTGGTTTAGAAGATACTTTATTTGTGGCATATTTCCTATGAATAAAATATCTTCTAAAGCTACCCAAAAACAATTTTCGGGACCTAAAAGTAAAAGTAAAACAGGATCATTTATAGCACTGGAGATGGGAAAAACAATAAATTGAAACATGTGCACCCAATTTTTGTATATTAAATTCATTGATGATTGATCTTACATAACCATTCCTTCCTCAAAAAAGAATGGTTAAAATAAATCACTAAAATCCCCAAATTAACATTCTTGTCCACGATGGGTGTATGTAAACTTCAGATTGGCTGCATGTTAAGAATACTATATCTCTGTCCTTTTCCTGTTGTCAAATAATAACTTAGTAAAAGTTTTCAACAGCTAATCAATCAGCCTCTCCCGTTATTTGATCCTGACATCAATTCATCTGGCTTTCCAGGATAAAATGTGACCATTGAGCGAATGACATATCACAGATGGTAATTTTTCTCGTCAATCTGGTGTGTAAATCATAATGTTGCTGCTAAGATGGTACAGTGCCAGGCAAAGTCTACTGTGTCACGTTTCAACATGTTCCTGCTGTGAACAGTTCTCAAGTTGTCTGAAGTCTGCCTGTTTGTCGCAAATGTCGCTCAGATGGACACTGTTGAACTTTATCATATCATATTTTTGGTATACTTTTTATGAGAAATTTGATCCTTGATTGAAAATGATTTGTTACCAGTTCTCTATTGTATTCTATTAATATAAGATATTTGTTTTCTCTGTAAGAAGTGTTAACATATACAAATGCAAAAGTAATGACTATATTTAAAACAAAAGGTTAGTGCGGTGCAAAAATGGAAATGTGGCAAAAGCATAATTCTGACTTGATCCAGAACACATTATACGATAGACTTATACAAATAATGAATAGAAATGAACACAAAGCAGCTTTCCAACAACAAAATAATACCTAAAATGAGGTGAACTCAAATGAGCTTAACCAGCCTTTTCTGACAATTTTAAGATATTAAATTTTTCACCCAAAAGTAATCATAATAAATAATCACATGACTGCCATACAGATGGCTTTATAAGCAGTTTTCCATAAAATAATCATGTGCAAGTTACAAATCTATTTCTAAGTGTCTTTCTTAAATTATCAATGATTATGAGAGTCATTTTTTAAAGAAAACCTGAATTGCTTCATGAATTTTGTACAAATTGTATTCATCTGCACAAGTCAAATAAAAAAAAAGCTCATTAGTGTATCGTTTCAAATCAAACAAGATGGCCTACTGTGTTTAGCACTCATCAGATAAAGTGGCTAGTGTCAGATGTCATTTTCATAGTTAATAGCTATATTCACTCGGGAAACAAAGAACATACTTAAGACAAGTGAATATGGACAATGTGATATCATCTCTAATTTAGAACCTCTGCAGTGTCTAAGGACATTGTTATTTGGGTCCACCCAGTTTGTGTGTGGAGATAAAATAACTCTGTTTTTACCATGATACAAATGCATAGTACCAGTGTGTAGCCATAGCTACATGGTTGCTGATTAATTCAAGAAGCAATAGATGAGGGGACCGTGTACTATACATTTTGAAACCACAGCTTTTACCATCCAGAGCCTTATTCCAAAAGCCAAGAAACAAATAATGTTGTCTTCTAAAACTGTTGGAGAGTAGTATAACTCAAGAACTAAAAGGCGACCTATTTTAAGTTACACACCCAAAAGAAAGAAAGAAAAACATAAATTAAAACATTTTTGTGCTTATATACTTTAGATACTTTTTTGTGCTTTCGGAATACATTTGTAAAAGAAATAATCTATTTCTGACCTTAGTCATCTTAAAATGAAATTGTAGCCCTCAGGTCAACATTATCAAGACTCTAAAGGTTCTAAGTTCTAAAGACAACTTTGTCTTAAAATAGAGACACCTTTAGAACACCCTGCCCTTGAGTCGCACTGGTAATCCCATTGACACAGTTAGACAATAGATGAATGAAGCTTGTGGCAGCGAAAAGATGTTTGGGCCGCGGTGAGATTCAGGGCTGAGAGACACGCAACACAAAATCAAAGACTTTGGTATAAAGTTACAAAGAGTGGGAGTCGCTGCCTTCCAAAGTAGTCTACTAAAGTGATTACGGGGCATTTTATCTGACTTGGAGTTCAGGAGGCTAGAAGAAAAAGACACCACTGTTCTGCAAGGGGATGATAGAAACTCCTTTGGGCTGGATGCTGCTTTGCTGAACCGTTTGTTACATTATCTACACAGTAGTTGTCTGCTGAGGTTGCATGGCAATTCGTCAACGTCAACTGCAGTCACACTATTGTGGAGGCCCAGTGAAAACTACAACAGTATACAATCTTTGAAGTCTTATGCTGCTGTCTAGAGACCTAATTCATTTGTGTATTTTAATACTTTTTTGTCCCACCTTTCAAAATAGTTCAACTTATTGAACTTTTTACAGTTTGGTCTTAAGCGTGTAAGTCAAATACCACAAAAGTCATTGAATTATTAGGTAGAAAAGTTTCCAGGCCATATGTATTTTCCCCTAAAAACCCAAAATGAATAACTTTATTAATCCAATAATTGAAAATGTGGCCTTCCACAGTAAGAGGTACGATCTATTGCTGTTATTCTTCAGCGACAAATTTGTTGAGACCGATTTGTCAACATCTAATATGCCTGCAGCCATTTCCTTCAGACACAATCAAGAATTTGTACCATGCATTAATCAATGAGCAATTAATGAATTATTACATCATTAGTTTGTTCATTCAAATGCAGACGAGTAATAGAGCAGTCTGCTTTGTACAACAGTCGCTATTGGACCAGATTAGAGAAGCGTAAACACTATAAAATGTAATATGTTGAAGGTTTTAAGAGTCAGTGTATATAAATCCTTTTAAGAGTTTGCAACCCCAAAACTGGCTCCTGGTTGGCCGAAAGGAACGCTTTATTCCATCAGAGCAGGTCACAACGTTAGCAAAAGAGCCCAGTAATAGCCAAGATCACTCACTGTGGTCCCGATTATACGGACAGAGCAGTGGCCCCAGGGCACGAGTTAATGATTATAATAAGGCTTGTCTGTCTGTTCAAAATCAGCTTAGAGTGCACCCACACTGACCGGCAGCATCATTCCAGCCGTAGTTGGATTTAAACGGGCAGCATGTGAACGAGCAGGGGTGTTTTGGGGTCCTAGGTTTGTTTCCCGGGCTGATGAACCGAGACCTCTTTGGCCCTTCTCATTACATCTCACAGCTATGAAGAGGATCAATTAAGACTTTGGTGTAAGAGCGCCTGCTATTTAATTCAGTACACAGTTGAGCAGTCTGTGATTAATGACAGGTACTTACTAGCTCTGAGACATGGTCAATAAACGTACTGGTCCGGGGAACCTAGTGCCAGGCTGCAATTCTCTAGGCAAGTCCACCTCCAAGAGCGGAAAGAGGTTAACGGGAACATTGAGCAGAGGGGAAAAACAACTTCATGAAATTTTCTACTGCATCGCATTACTTACACGAGCTTGGCTTTAACCTGAAACAATCCAACGTTATGACTGTTGGATCACTGGCAGTATATGTTGTAGGAAAGAAAACATTAGGGGGACAAAGACAAATAGAGCACAGGCAGTGAAGGCTGTAAGACAGATGGGGACGTTTAGGTTCTGCTATAATCGTTTATGTGCTGTGCATGCATGTGTGCCCTCATGGAGCAGGAACACGTATAAATAAATGAGCACCTACCTGAGATATCCTTTGGAACTTACAACTAAGACAAGATCAAAAATGACTGCAAAAATGTGCACATGTAGATCTTGCAAGACAGGAGACAACTTCAAGGATAGGAGAATAAATGAATCTGACAAAAGAAAATGTTTTGACTAAGATATGACGTGAGTGCTTTGAGAACATCACAATGAAATCCAAGATTTTGTAGCCAGCTTTATAGTCACCAGCATCATCCCATGACAAAAACAATGTATTGTCTTTGGAAAGGAGGCTTCCCCATTTTAGTGGAGTCAATGTGCCAGGATATAATGAAGCTGTCTTGGTGGCTGAAAACCTGCCAGAGGTGTTTTACCCTCTAGGTAGGAGAACACAGATGGTTGATTCTGTATCAACGTGCAGTCAAAGCTGCTCCCAAATAGTGTGCACGTTGGAGCCGATAACCCCAACAGCTTACATACATATCGTGACTACTCCCATTAAATCCACTAATCCTCTTATGAGCACAATTACCACAAGGCACCACCAATTAACGGGAGGAGAGCGGGAGAAAATATGTTTCCATGGACAATCAAGGTCACTGTATGTAGCTTCCACGGGGTGCATGTGAATTAATTCTTTAATACACTGCGTGCAGAAAATATTGACAAATGTACACCACCAATTGTTTGTTTGAATGAACCAAGGCCCCAAAACCTTGGAATTATGAACATCATATTTTGACCAGATGACCAGATGTTATATTTTCATTGAATTTGATTGATGCATGCAAATCAGAATTACGTATGCTAAAAAGCAACACACTGTTGTTTAACCTTGGTGTCATGATACAAGGTGAATTTGTGGAAATCCATAATCACATTTATTCTCACATGGATGCAAACGTTATCGTAAATCCTATTGTAAAATGAAACAAGATTAAAAATAGGCTCACGTCTTAGTGTGATGGTTGCGAAACAATACATTTCCACGACTTTTGGTTCTGATGAAATAAATACTTTGTTGTAAAATGATTAACAAATGTCATTGGAGAATGATGATAGATTATATTTTACTGCCTTTATGAAAACAAATATTACCGGTAGGCTATTAGTTTCTTTGTACCATATTTGAAAAGTAATTATGATACCAGTCAGTGGTGCAAATTGTAGGTCATTTGTAAACAGGTATATTTTATTTGAGAAGATTGAATTAGCTTCAGACAGTCGGCCGACTCTATTTGATCGCTAGAAAATCTTTCTATATTTAGTCGGACAAAAAAGTACGGTGGCCTTTAATACTCACTAAGCATTTGGACAAAGCACATCACTGTAAATATTGTTTATAATTTGTCAGTCATACAATAAGTCTTCCACGTGTCACACCAATATGCTCAGCAGTCTTTGGGGAGCAACATTATACAATGATGACCTTTCCTCATTGTCATTGACTAAATAATCTGTGCCAATGATTGTGCGAATGTGTCAGCCTTTATTCTGAAATATTTTACGCACTACTTTTGATGTAGCATATCACAATGTAGTCAAACAACAAAAAAATCGGGGGTTCCCAAAATTAAAACCTGGGACGAAGTCGTAGGTCAGACTCAATATTTACTGAAAAATATTACGTACGTATTCAGAAGCAAACGCCTCCATTAAAGACCTCGCTTGTTGCTGTGGAAGCAGACTAATTTGAATTTGCACTTCTTTTCATACAAGCCCTTGGACTTGTTGAGGTGTTTGTTTTCATAGGTTGTATTTGTGTTATTCGCTTTCATTACAGCCACATTGGCATCGAACACAAGACAAACAGGTCTGCCCTTTACATTTGTGAAAAGATAAGCTGCCTCCTACCTGTCCTGACCGCTTTTGTTTTCCATCTTTCGTTTGGCCATTTTTGGAAGGAGAGCTGAGCGTTTACCTGAGGAGACTGGTAGCATGGTTGCTGAAACTGCAAAAGAAAAGAAATAAGCTCTTATTGGTCTCAACTGACATGCCACTTGCAAAGCATTCTGGGATTTTTTGTATTACGGTGGAGGGACACAACTGCACATTTGATATGATCTCATGGGCCAAATATAATTACCCCACAAGCCAACTCTTGCCTGCCGGCCTGATCATATGTGAAATCTGACAGGGACAATATACACAATTGCATTAAAATTTTCCATAAGCATTAAGTTGTTCTGTCTCAGACTATATGTTGCTGGCACAGATAGATGAACAAAGACACATTATTTGTAGCGAATAGAAAATAATATCCGGACCTAAGTAAAATTTGATAATTGATGATCTTTCATGGCACAGCAATGTGCCACAACATAGTGATTTATGTCCGACAGTAAATACCCTGATGTTATTGCATGCATAGAAGAAAGTCAATCTATAATTTGTATGTAGGTGATTACGCTCTCTCGCATATGATACAAGCGTGATCTCTCGGGGGCAGGCACAAGGCGGAAACTACGCTTCTGATTGTGCGCCTTCACAGTTATTGTATGTGACCTCCAGTGAGGAGTGCCTGCTGACAGTCTTTAAACGCTCCCTACAATGACTTCAACGCAAGCGTTGTCTCAAAAACGCCCCCTCGCCGACAGCAGCGTGCGCGCAAATATCATCAATTATCCAATAAAAGGCAAGTGTGAGATGAAAGTACTGTTTCAGATTTCCCTCCAATTATTGCGCTCTTCTCATCTCTACGGTGGAGCAGGTCCCTCCTTTCTCGTCGTGTAAAAAAAAATAAAAAATAGGACACGTGGTTGTTTCGCGCCCTCTCAGCCTCAAACGTTCCACTGGGGAGCCAAGGAAGAGGAGGAGGGGGAAAGAGGAGGAGGAGAGATGCAGGAGCAGGCAGGAGGAGAGAGGACGTGCTCAGAGGGGTGTCTGCTTTCTAACCACGGACATTGAGCTGCGGAGCATCCTGCGCACATTTGGAATTAACACTTAGGAGCACCTCTCACTTTTTACTTTTCTTTTCATTTAAGAAGAGACTTGCAGGGTGTGGAAGATGAGCCAGTGGAAAGAGAAGCAAAAAGACATGCTGGATGTATTTTGTGACTGTCAAGTCCTAATGTGACATTGCTTCACGATATGCATGTGACTTTTTAGGAGAGTTCCCTATAGCCAAGATGGATTTCTTGAATTTCTCCTCTTTAGAGGAAGGGATGGAGGCAGACAACATCTCCACTAACAACACCTCTCAGAGCAAGTACACCCCTCTCGCCATCTGGAGTCTGGCTGGACTTGTCAGTTTTCTAATCCTGTTTACGATAGTGGGCAATGTCTTGGTCGTTATCGCCGTTTTAACGAGCAGAGCGCTGAAACCACCCCAGAATCTCTTTCTGGTGTCTCTGGCTAGTGCAGACATCCTGGTGGCCACGCTGGTCATGCCCTTTTCTCTGGCTAACGAACTTATGGGCTATTGGCTTTTTGGTACGATATGGTGCGACATCTATTTGGCTCTGGATGTTTTATTCTGCACCTCCTCTATTGTGCACCTCTGTGCCATTAGTCTGGACCGCTACTGGTCAGTGACACAGGCGGTAGAGTACAACTTGAAGAGAACGCCAAAGAGAGTCAAAGGGATGATTGTGGTGGTGTGGTTGATCTCAGCTGTTATCTCCTTCCCACCGCTGATATCGATGGACAGGAGCAACAACCAGACAACCCCACAGTGCTTTATAAATGATGACACCTGGTACATCCTCTACTCCAGCATCGGGTCCTTCTTTGCCCCCTGTGTCATCATGATTCTGGTCTATATTCGGATCTACCAAGTGGCAAAGACCAGGACCAGAACCATGTCAGAGAAGAAAAGGGACGTGGATTCACCACAGGAGAACGGTCGAACCGACACGGACAAAGCCGGTTCGTTTAAGTCTGAAAGAGGGGGAAGTGTTAAAGAGCTTGATTGTGAGAACGGCCATTGCAAGGAACACACGGCCAGTTCGTCCGTGACAAACACTTCTAAAACCCGACACGTCAACCACCACGACGATTTCGACGACAGCAGTTCATCGGACGAGAAACCCAAGAAAAGCTCCACGTCGTCCAAACATCACCACGATGACCGAAAAGACAGGAAGTCCAGCAGGAAAAGCAGCTCTGCCTCGAAATTCTCCAGCAGGAAGTCGTGTGCCAGTTCCAAGTCCATGGAGCTGTTCTCATCTCGCCGCAAACGCAGAAGCACAGTCAACAGGAAGAAAGTGTCGGCAGCACGAGAAAAGCGCTTTACGTTCGTCCTGGCTGTGGTCATGGGGGTTTTTGTTTTGTGCTGGTTCCCCTTTTTCTTCTCATACAGCCTGTATGGAGTCTGTAGGGAGAAGTGCAAGATCCCAGAGACTCTCTTCAAGTTCTTCTTTTGGATCGGCTACTGTAACAGCTCTCTAAATCCGGTCATCTACACCATCTTCAACCAAGACTTTCGCAGAGCTTTCCAGAAGATTCTCTGTAAGTCATGGAAACGCTCTTTCTGACGGGCTTTAACAGACATTTCATCGGGCAGATTACCGTTTAAGCGGTTCTTAGTTGTAGAGAAAAGTGGGGAAGTCTTCCCACCTTTTACTGTCAGGGATTGTGCTTGAAATGAAGGGATGGCGACAGATCAAAGGCTAAAGGTGCAGGAAAATGCTCCGCTTTTATTCCCAGTCGAAGCTTTCGCTGAATGCTAGGCAGCTTTTTGCACACAAATATTTGCTTCGACTAAACCACTCACATTGATTTATGCTCCCTTCATCGAAATAAAATAAACTGACTCATAACATCCACTGTGATGCACACGCAGGGCGACAATTGCAACTGGATGAACTGCTCAGGAGACGAAGGGTTTATTGAGACACTTTACTCACATGATCATTGAACATAATGCCAAGACCTTGACAATCTCCAATTGTTATACATAGATAAGACAAAAGACAAGACAATATCGTCCATGGCTCTAAATCGTTTTTTCCTTGACCTTTGTTGTACGTTTCACTCAATATGAGGACCAATGGGACGAAGGGGCTCCTTTCTTACTCTTACAGTGTCAAAATGAGGGAAAAACAGAACCACTTATAGAAATCTATACGTGGAATCTCATACAGAAGTAATATATCTGCCTCTGTAAGAGGTTCCTGCCTGTTCATATACTGAGAATGAAGTGCCAACCTCATCAGAATGTGTGACTTTTTATCCCGTACAAATTCTGTGGACTCGGTGAAATGTAAGGCTCTCTGGCACAATGGGAAAGTCATTCCGTGCAGGGCATCTCTCTGGAACTACAATATCTCATGAGTCTGAAACAATAGATGGATGGATCACTGCCTCCCTGCTGCGGCAGATGGACATGCATTGAGGCTCCTACTATGTGTGTGGAAAAAAATGTCAAAAAGAGGTGAAAGTGTGGAATGTGGAACTATATTGTTGAAGGGTGTTAATCTACACTGCCACTGTGTGTGTGCGAGTGTGTGTGTGTGTGTGTGTGTGCCCACGTGTGCGTGCATGTGCGTTTGTGTGGTGCAAGCCTGAATTTGGCACCAGGACTGATCCTCTCTGCTCAAGTGTCTTTTTGTCCTCCTTGTCAGGCAGATTTGATGTTTTCCACCACCTCACCAAAGTCAGACACATTAAAAACCTCTTACAAAAATATTGCTCGCTTTTATCATCTGCTGCTGGCACACATAAGAATGCACATTAGACACTCTTCTCATTTACAATATATTCCTCTTGACATGTCAAGCATTTATAGCCAGGAGGTTAAATGATTATTTTCCCCTTGTAAATATGTGGAAACAGTACAGTATTATTGTGCGGTGCTTCATTATCACCCACTTATTGCTATGATCAACAACATGTACTGTTTGCATTATGAACAATGCAATCATGGATTTTCACACCACATCAAACAGTCCTTTTGTAATGTTTTAGAAGAGAAACAAGAACAAGTGTTGATTTCTCTGCTTTGTGCTCATTCTGACAGATCAAATAAATCAAATTGAAACTGTGTATTGGTGCATTGGCTGTATTCTTCATTAATGGTAAATGGCTCTGCATGTGTTTTAAGTGTTGGTTGGATTTCCAGCAAAAAGTTACATTTTGCAGTTGCCTGCTCAGAGTGGAGTCAAAGGCTATGTGGCTAATCGTGTGACCATGAGCGATAACCATAGAAACAGAAACTTGACTTTACTGAGACATAGGGCTACTAATGGTGTTTCTGAGCAGAAGTAGGGTATTATTTCTAATTTATTTCTATTTTACAATCAACAATGTTGACTTTCAATTTTTCAAATATCCAGTACTGAAATGCATCAGCTGAACATGACACAAAATGACTGCAGACTAACATTTTTGCAGTATTTTTTATATTTTATTACACTCCTTTTGGCCATTATAGCTTCTATGCTTGCGTCGTTATTACATGCATAAACCTATGACTCCTATGACAGTATTAAAAAACAAAATCAAATTATAGCATTGACTTTAAGACCGATTTTGCGCCGGTTATAAGGCAAACTCATTAGCTATTAATGATGTACATTTATGTAATGTATGTGCTTGAAAAGATATATAACATAATAGCCTCCGATTCAGTCACAGTTTAGATCATTACCAGTGACCCTAACGAGTTTTAATACATCCCAAACATCCTCCACCTATCTCATGGCTATTTATTTATTCCCTGAAAGCCGAGTGGCGTCACTTCAGTGACCAAGCAGAATGAATTCTGTCAAAGTGTTCATAGCATGCTGTGTCAGCAGGTCACATTTCCACACCACTGACATTTCTGATAGCTACAGTACTGCAAATTGGAACGAGATCCCATCAAATGTCCACTTGAATGGCCAGTCTGATCACCTCCATAAAAATGGTCCTTGGAATAAGTTAACAATTGTACAATCTTATGATTATGTCAGCGGTCCTATTGGACAACAACCTTGTCGAGTATGTGCAACCATTGATTTTTGCTAATCCCAGTTGTCATTACTCAGGGCACATACAGAGATAACCAACCAACCATTGACTCAGATTGATGCCATCACCGAGTGGGAGCTGAACCCATGCAGCCTGCAGCGAACCGACTTCTATTCTATATGTTGTTGTACATCCATGGGCTGTATTTTTCAGACTGTGACTCTTTTTTTGGTACTGGGACTCGGTGGTTCTTTGGTAAGATGGGCCGGCATTGTGACATGAAAAATGAAATTATAAAACTTCTACAATTTTTTGCAAAATTTGAAACAGATTGGCATATTTTGGGTAATGCGATTGGCTGGCAACCAGTTCAGTGTGTCCCCTGCCTACTGCCAGAAGTCAGCTGGGATAGGCTCCAGGATGTCCACGACTCTCGTGAGAAAAAAGCACTTCAGAAAATGGATGGATTTTTTTGGATCTTCTGAAATGTGATCATTTTGGAGGTGCGAGGATTCCGGCTAAGCAGCGTTATTTATAGTAGAGTCAAAGACTGTTCTGCTTGCTTTCTTTGATTCTTGACTACGTTTGTACTATAAAATACAACTGTTGAACAAAACACAACATAACTATTTTATGTTCTTCTCACTGACACAATTCTCAAATCTTCTCGCTTACAGGTTTAGTTCTTTCCACGACTACCGTACTTCAATATTTGTGAGGCCACGTATAGCTAATCTGGTATATTATTTGAATTTGGCTTTGCAAAGTGAGAACATTACTTCAGATTTTTTCAGCAAGGATCCAGCAAGAAAAACTGATTTCAAAATAGTATACCTCTGAGAATCTTCACACCAGTGACTCCTCAAAGTTTGGCTGCACATATATCATATGCCACTACAGGGAGTAAACAAAACTGTGTTAACTAGGTTAATTTGGTTATCGTTAGGACCTATTTTAGTGTCTTACGTACATCCTAAATCCTCGTTGTGGATTTTGTATGCTAAAACAGAGATATGTCACACATTGGATGCTGTGGATAGCAGCATTTCTATTTATTCTTTTTCATCTTCTACTCTGTTTTTGCAATTGGCAAATACCGGCGCATTACCGCTACCATTTTTAGCATGCAGCATCCGCCACAAGACGGATTGACTATTTACAGCACCAAAAAGTGCAATAACTAACCAGGATTCTATCGTTGGCCACAATAGGAAATGGGATTTTGTTTAAGGTAAGGCATTTTAAACTGGAAGGAAAATGATCCCACAATTAGAAGTGGACATTTTGAATCCAACTGGAACTGGCTCGCTGCCATCAAGAATTAAACAGGGATTATGGGTATCTGACCTAGACCGGTCTTGGTCTCTTTTTTTTCCAAATATTGGTTTCAAAAATGTGACTAAATGATATATCACAATGCAAGTTTGACCGGTGCGACTTGTTCTCTGAACCATTTTATTTTGTTAAAAAAAAAACTGTTTATTTTGGGGGGACAGAGACTATTCTGAAGATTATTGTTTGACTGGAAGTCATGGACATGATAATAATCATTTTGGGAGGAAAACTAAATGGAAAAATGACAGGGTGGATTCCGATGATCAATCACACAAACAATGACGCCCACATCTCATCAGAACAATTGGACAGGGAGGGAGATGTCGGCGCTTGAAGCTATGTGCTCAACAACAAGCTGCAGTAAGATAACACCTTTTTTCTGGACGGTGAGAGCCATGTAACGACAAAGTGCGACATGCACCAGAATGCTGGCCGAAGTTGGGAGGAGGAGGATCAGGTAAGGCTGCCGATGGGTCCAAAATGAACATTAGTTATTGTAGGTTATGGGTCAAGCTGGATGGTAATGCACTACATTTATACTCAAATATCTTTTGGTACAAACTACTTATCAGAGTAGTTATGATGCAACATATTTTTCAGTTTTACTTGAGTATAAATGTCAAGCAGTAATAATATTTTATTCAGTTACATTGAGTTGCTCGCTCCCTTTATTTCTATCAATTTAGTCATTTATTTCTTTTGCAATCGACTTTTTTTCCCTTTCTGTCAAATAGTCAGACACCCTCATGACCGCACAGTCTTGATGAAGTGACTCAAGGTGATGAATTTTCAAGAAGAATGTCCCTGCACTGACATTAAGGCAATAATGACATTTCAGTTTTTGAAAAACAACTGCTTCATATTGAGCTGTCATTCATCTGCCCAAATGTGGACGTTTCAACAAACAAAAGCTTGATGTCTATCAAGAGAAACTATGTTGCAGTAAGTTGCAGATATTTCAGTTTTTTTCTTTATAAACTCGTTTTGGGTCTGCATGGTCATATGTAGCCCAACTGTCAAATATGCATCTTTTGGAGAGCAAGTTGAAAGCAATCTCAAAGGATGGATAGACACCCTCGCTTGGCCATCAATTTACCACATTGCTCCGGGACACATGATCACATTATCATATTTTTGTCATTGAATACCATCTCAGCTCTTAGATCTAGCTCTTTGCTTTTGGGTCTACATTCGAGAATTGTAGTCAGCCATAACAGGAGGACAACTCTTTGCTTTATTTTAAGTCAAGTTATTCTGAATTAACAGTAGTGTGAAGTCCAATATTTGGCTAACCCAAACACCTCTGGGTATAATGAGGAAATTATTAGTTAAAGCAACTTTAACAGTGGTGCAATGGTAACGGTAGCTGGTGATGGTAACTACTACAGAGCCCGGCATCCTTTTTAAATCCCTCATCTTTGCTGCCTCCCTCACACATGTCAGAAGCAATTTCAGCAGATCTGCATGAGTGCTCAGTGGGCGAGAAGTGGCAAATCAAGTCAGGCTGCATGGCAAAGTATCTCATTTTGTACATTATGTTGCTGTATATATGAAGAAGAGATTCAGTTTCCCAGATATTGTGGAAAATAATTTTCTGGTGCTGGATTGCTCCGTATTTCTATCTTCTTATGGAATAAAATAAAACTGTTTTGGATTACTCAGATTTTCCTGAGCTGTCCAATTTCCCAATGTTTTCTGTTTGTGGTTCTCTGTCAGTCAATCAAATCTTTATTTATATTGCACTCTTTATCATATTTGATCTGCAATGGGGTTTGCTGGGATTTTTGGTTGAGCTCAGTTGGCAGTCACATCAGAGGAGGACAATCAACCAGTTTTTATTTTACAAGGCAAGCCATCTGCACTATTGTTGGGTTGTGGATTTTGCCCCAAGAGACCGGGACACGGCTCTTAGGGTATTGTTCACAAGTCAAGAAAGGATTCATACCGGCGGGTGTATTGATGCAGCATCAATGATGTGAAGAAGCAATGTAGCCAAAGAGCAAAACTCTGATGATTACTTGTCATTTATAAATTCCTACTCTCATTTACGGTCATGAGTTGTGGGTAATGACCGAAAGAATGAGATAGTTTCTTGGTACAAATGGTTGAAATTAATTTCCTCAGCAGGGTGTCCAAGGTCTGTCCAAGTGGTTTTGGCATCTACTTTAGATGAGGACACCTGAGGACAAACTGCGACAGAATGTCCCCTGACTAGCCTGGATCCTTCCGGAAAAGCTCAATGAAATCTGGGATTTCCTGCTGATAAGCAAAAGATCGATTGATTGATGGATGGATGGGATTTCCCATAATGTCTCCTCATTATTATTGTACAGGCAACTAGTACAAATAAAATGAGGTGCCTGTTTGATGGATGATGCTCTTATTTGTCTGATGAGTCATTTAAGCCTGACGCCAAAAAGGATTGCTACTACAGTATTTGTTGAAATGCAGTAGATGCAAATTATGAGATGAAAAATACTTAATGAAACGTTTTAAGGCGAATGCCAAACGCACTTTATGTATGATATTTGTATGCTGTAGTTTTAGTCAAGCAGAATGAAATAAACCACACTTTGCAATTTTATGTGGCCTTTAGTCCAACAGTTTCCTTGCAAAGAGATGAAGGCAAGGCAGTCCACATTTTTAAAAATCAGCATTTGCGTATAGTCTCTAATTGGATAACTTGTACGGTTAGAAAGTTGAAGTAACCTGACATAGGACTATTGTAACCTCTGATCGTTTGGCAATAAATAAAGCAAACTTAAAATATAGAACTTTTGACTTTTAAGATAAATTGTGAATCATAAATGGTCATCTCTCACCTGTATTTGAGTATTGGTAAAAAACAATGATGATGACTTACCGCAGTGTTAAAACACAGATGAGGTGGAGACATTGCGCCACTCCACCGCAGTGAAAATCAATTATTTAATCGATCCCTGTGTCCTTTTATTTCTTCTGGCTCTCGACATTCCGTCCAGCAATGATGAGAAAGAAAAGGATTCTGTCTCTTTTTCGTCATCTGCCATCACTCTCAGTTCTCATATCAACCTTGGTAGATCGTCCTCCTTCATTCCCTTCCTGTATCAATCAACTGGAGACGTGCCACAAGTCATCTGTGTTATGAACCACCTTCGTCTTGGCGGAAGACCCAGCCTCAAATGTCAACACCACCATTCACTAGTTGAAGTATTGGAATTTGGTTCTCATAAACTATCTCCCAATGAAATATTGGCTGAAGGTGAAAGAAGTCACCCGTTTGGTCTTCAGTCTCAAAGTTGTTGATGAATTTTTACAAGAAAAATCCCAAAAGCTTTCCAACAGCGTTGCCAGATGGTCATCTTTCATCATTCCCCCCTTAGTGCTTTTGTATTCATAACAGCTCGATGCTCACAAACTGCAAATAACAAGCCGTCAATTACCTTAAAAATAACACTTGAAAGTCATTAGGGTGCCCGACTGGCTTTCTGTAAAGGGAATAGTGGCTCTGCTGTTGCTATAGAGACCTAAAGAAACCTACCATATAAAGTCTATAACGTTTGGTTGACCAGTCTGGACAACTTTGGATGATATTGTGAGTAACAACACAAAGTTTTAGCATGTTTATGCTTTGTAACTCCCTCTTTTACACTGTCCATTAAAAAAATGTATGGCTTACACAATGACATCGGGCGAAAAGCAGACTACACCCTAAAAATGGTCGGCAGCCAGTCGCAGGGCACACATCCACATGCACACCGCCGCTGAGCTGGAATTGATTCCATACTATACGTACAAAAGTCAGGCGAGTGTACTATTACACCAGCAGCGACTTTAATATATATCCTTTCAATCAGGTGTATTGCAATACTATCTAAATTAAATTGTGTGGTCCTGCTGTAACGTTGAAATGAAATGCAAATAGCATCACTCAAGTTGAACCATAAACTACAAATGAACTCTCTTTATTCATTTTATATTACAACCTAAAGCATCTAATGCCCAAGTTTATCTTTCAGTCAGTGCCGAGCGCTCACATTAAACAAGAACTTTACGTTCAAACAGCCTGATAATGTACAGCTTGGCAGCCCGGGATATTACCAAACAGTAACAAATAATGCATATCTCGTAAATCTGCTGACTGATGTCATTATAATCAATAAAGCGAGATGACATTTTGTCTATGAAATCCTTCACTTTACTGATATGTTTACAGTGTGCTTAGAAGTGTGATGCATGAAATGAAAGCAAAACATTTTTTCAATTTGTAGTCACACTGCTATTATCTCTTTTTATTAACCAGGCTTTGCATTTTATTCAATCTTTGCTTTATGGGTCTGAGAGTGTTTAAATTGAAGTAGTGAGTCATTAAGTGCAGCAATCTTCACTTATTAGTCAGTTAATCTGTCTAATTAATTTGCATCTTGAGTAAACGGCAGCGTATGGATAGTCTCTCTTGAAGGAGCTACAGATTTTAGAGACCAACCAATATATTTTATTTTCTAAATGTTGTAAAATATATTTTATTATATTATAAAATAATATTATATATTGTATTTTGCGTACTCAACATGTTTATGAATTTTTTTTATTGCATCTTTGAAGATGTTTGAGTCGTCACCAAGAGCTACCCAAATCTGCCTTTGGATGACTAATGTCTGTTAATTGACTTCCTTTGATTTGCACTCTTTATACTATTGTTGGATTAAGACTTTTGATTATAGTTAGGATGAAAGACATATAGGGCAGATCTTATCCAGAAATCCGGCACAGCATCGGGGTACTTTAAACCATCAAAGTTTCTCTAAAAGAGCAGGAAAAGAAACTTTCCAGGCAAAATTGAGAATCCGAAGAGGGCCCATATCTCAATCTCTGAGCATGCCTCAAATCCCTCTTTAAAGATGTATATTGGGTCAAAGGTCAGGGCTCATAAATGAGAAAGAGGTGCTTTAAAACTTCTTATTAGCACTCGATATAACCTGCACGTAAAATCGGAAAACTGACTGCCAAGTGCCGGACCGATAAGGAATTTCAATTAGCGAAGGAAAACAAAAACAAAGGCAGTAGTTTTGTCTAGATCACCGTCATGTGGCAGCAGTCAAGACCTTAAAATATGTGTCTAAATCATGTTGGTCTTCTCAATGCACATTAAAAGTTGTTGACAGCTGCTTAACATCATTTGCCTACAGTTTGGAATGGAGCTCACAGTCATGAAGTTAAAAACATTTATGTATTAGAATACACCATCAGATCAGCATAAAAATAATTCCTTCCTTGGCAGACAAAAACAACTATCACACTAAAAATTGTGAGTCCTCCTGGAACACACTCTGCAAAATTGGCAGTTACAGACTGTGATTTAAAGGATGAGACACAAAAATCCACCCATCCATTTTCCACTACTATTTCTGTTCAGGGCTGCAGGAAAGCTGGAGCCAATCGCAGATGACTTTGAACGGGGGTACTTTCTAGACTTGTCTCTAATCAATCATCGACGATTAACAACTACTACTACTGTACACCATCAATCACTTTAACAGCAAAATCAATATATAGGAATAATTTCATCTGATGGTGCATGTAGAGATGTTTGAATGGTAATTCTCTTGTCCATTCCTTTTCTCTGATTTTCTGTCTTTGCCTCTTGGTTACCATGGTTATCATTTTTTGCTACTTTTTGGAGGGGGGCACTCAAACGCTGGTGTGGCCACAAATAAGATGCTGTGCAACAGCCTATATAACATTCAATTTCAGGGGTGATGTTGTATTACACATCAAAATATGTGTAGTCTGTGTGATACTTAATATTAAATAAAATTGGATCTTAAAAAAGGCACGTAGTCTTAAGGGAAGCATACTACAGTTTTTCTTGGATGTAGTTTCTCAGGTTGCACAGCACTATTTTTTCCTTCTAAAAACACCTGTGGCTGAAATACGTAGGAGCGTAGCATTACAGATTTGTGACTGTGCACAAGATGGTTATTTTTCTACATTTCAAGCCCTCTCTCAGTGTTGACCGTGAAATTGTTATATCTGTACTGTTCATGCAAGTTGAAAGACACAAACCAGACGGCCAAACCTGTGTGGGTGTATGTGTGGGGATAAAGCTGAGACCGTAAAAAAAGCAATGAATTCAATTTGAAGTTCAATGGGAATATGAAAATAAAGATGACGTGTCCGTCTATGAAGGGTAGACAATATCATGTCAATGACACATTCTAAATTCCTTCATTTATTCCATTCTATAAATGACATGAGATGACACTGCACTATCTGACAACATGACATCAGGACAAGCTGGCGAGCATTTGTTGAACCACAGGTGGAGCACATCTGTAAAATGTTGTTTACAATATGGTCTCAAAATGTTCCGCATGAGCTTCACACATGGTGAGAATCGTAACGTAATATTTTTATGAGTTTTGATGGAATAGAAGCACATTTCAAATATATCCAACTCTAGCCTGAAAGCAAAATCATATTCCCATTAGATTGTATTTGATTTTGTTGATCAATATTTTTACGTCAGCACTTTTGTCTCACACAAACACTGACCCAAGGCAAATTATCTCGAGCATCGTTCACCCCCTTTAAATTAGTTTTCTACGTCTGCGGTGATGTGCTGAAAGGTCCACAGCCGGTCGAATCAAATAATTTAACTGAAGCACTCCCGCAGTCAGTACAAGGGAGCATCGCCATGGAAATCTCAATTTTTAAACATCAGCAAAATGAAAAGGGTTTGGCCGTGACTAACGGTAGATAAAGAAGATCCGTGACTATAGAAAAACACCACCATTGAAAGAGTAGGTCTCTGGTTAACAGGAGACAGAAGAACATTATGGGATGTGCAAGTGAAAGATACAGTTTTGCTTTCAAGGCTATTCCTTTAAAGATGTAAAAGATGTTTGTGACCCATCAAAGATTTCAGGCATTTAAACTACTAAATGGAATAAAGAAGTGAGAAACACTATGGCTGTTGTTTTTCTTTAATCTTAATTTAATAGCAGTGTTTCTTGTTTGCACTTTTTGACTTTGTAATGGTTTCCATCAATACTGTCTCTAAAATAATTTATGCTTGCTCAACACCTCCATCACTCTTTCTACAAACTCCAATCTTGAACAGAGTGCTAATAAATAATCTGCCTAATTATTTTTGCAGAAGTAATGAATCGTTTCATTTAATTAATCGACAGAGTTGGCGCACTGCTCTCAAAAAGCAAACACTACTCAAGAGTGAGACCTGGAATATTTAGACATAATGAAAATCTAAAATCTTTTTTTAACTTGATTTTATTTTTTCTCAAAATGCATCAAATTGATGTGTATAAATATGAAAAAAAGAAAAATTTGCTTCCTGGGGAACTTGCCTGTAGACCCCCAGAGGTCGGTCCTATACTTCTCACCTTTTAAACATCTGACCTGTTTTTCTGCATGGAATGGCCATGATTAGTTTTATTTGAACTTTCTACTGTTTATTTCTAAGCCTCCACTTCCTGCCTTCATACGTATTTTGTGTTTGAAAATCTCTTTATGTTTAGACAAGATATATACAATATATAAAAAGAATCGGTCCAAGATTTGTGAAAAGGTTTTTATTAACTGACCGCAGTCATTTTAAGCATAAAAGGTTTCCCATGAAATGATTATTTTCTTCTTCAATCCCTGAGTTAGAGTCTGAAGACTGAGATGGACAATGAAGGACCTTGATTCTGCATCTGGTGAGCCATGTCTACAATTTTCAGTATGAGAGCATGCTTTTGCAATAAAAAACAACAACAACAATTCATTCATTCAAATCTTTTAACACATCTTAACCAGGGGTGCCAATAATTATTGATTATTATTATATATATATATTCTCCCGTTACATTTCAACTTCGAGGGTGTAAGGAACAACAGGAAACAGCAGTCAGTGTACTTGTGCTTTGAATTCAATGTAGCGTTGTGACTTCAATCGTCATGTCCACTTCATCCCATGCCCTTTTTCTAGCATACAAATCACAATTCAAGCACAACCCATCCTTTTGTCAATTCATTGTAACTTTAGCTCTCACAATTTATGTCCTTAGGTGTTCACAAACAAAATGAAGGGAGATGCCTGCGTTGAATTATGCTCACTTGTTGACACGGGCAGACGTGAGAAGACAGGCTGGATTTTAATCCATTAATTGGAGTGTGTGTGCGTGCGTGTTGAAGAACGTCCTGTAAATTGAGTAAAGCATGTATTTTTAATGAGGATTCATGCATCTGTATTTGACAGCGAGAGCGTGTGTGTGTGTGTGTGCGTGTGCATGTGTGTGTGCATGTGTGCGTGTGCATCCACGGATTCGCCTCAGGTATTTTTAATCAGTTATCTCTCATTTCCTCTATCAGCTACATATTCCAGCATGCAAATACACAGGATTGATTGAATATTTACTCTAAAATAAATTGCTTATTTACATCATCCATATTTTTTACTCGAGTCCAATTGGGAGTTAATCCCTGCAGGAATGTGACCAAACAAAAGTGCAATTTATTTATTTCAACCACTGTATAAACAAATTCCAACACCGCTTTAAGATTGACCGATAACATAAAACAGCCTCTAATCCAGTCAGAAGTTGTTCGCTCGATTAACAGTTTCCTAATATTATATTAATTATTATATTAATATGATATCTAGTACAGATGGCCGACTGAGTGTACTGTCCATTTTAAACAAAGTTAATAAAAAGTGTGTTCTTTTTCAAGAATTATTACATATCGTCACTTGGGACCGATGTGACAAAATATCTAAATAAACAGAGGCAGTTATTTTTGTTTTGCTCTGGACCCTTAACAATAGAAATATGGTGTGTTCGATTTATTTTCCGTCTCTGCTGGCCTCCGTGAAATGTCTCTGTGGTAGTCTTAACTGCAATAAATGTCCAAAGCCCCATATTTGCAGACAAAAACAAATGCGTGCAGATGGTTGAAAAAATACAATGTGGCTGCTAAATCGTTTTAAATGACGGTAAATCAAGCTCATGAATATTTGATGGAAGCTGGCGCTGAAGCAAACATTTTGACTGATTACTTGAAATACTAGCAGAAGTGACATGGATTTGGAAAAGCACATTAAACATTACAGAGATAGTAATGTAGTTGTTCTGGTATGGATCCTACTTTAAATTGGAATCTGTCCCTCCAGTGAATGTATAAATATGAAATCTGCCATTGACTGAATTCTAATCTGACAGATGGGCGATACCTTGTCAAATATGAGTTTGATGTTCTCTTCTATTGAGATGAATATTTATTGGACAGTCACAGTCATACATAAGGGTTGGGGGGGGGGGGGGCTCAGGCAGAGAAAAGAGAGAGCGTCACCAATAACCTTTTACTAGAGATGGATAAAATCTATAGATAAAGAAGAAAAGCAGCGCTACACGCTGTGATCATTCAAAAATGGAACATAATGAGAAAGGGCAGGCTAAGTAGTGATGGGGGTGGCTATGCAAGTGCACATGAAGTGTTTAAAGAATTTCTGCAACCTGTTAAGTCCATTAAAATAATTGATCCAAAATATGCAAATTAATGGGGGAAGTAAAAGATGAGCTGTAATATAGGACAGTATTCAAGTTTACGCAAAGAAAATACAGTAGTACAATCGTAGCAAACCTAACCTTTCAAACAAACTAAGCATCAACCCAATTTAGAATTATAGCATCCAAGTTCATTTCCTACCTGTTGGATGTGAGCAGGAACTGAGAAGTCTCTTTGGATTTTTTGTTTTTCTTTGCTTTTCCTGTTTAAGTTATTTTTCTTTCACTAACAGGCTTTCCCTTGTTTGTTCCCCTATCTCACATGTTTGTCTGTAGGCAATATGGCCATCCCTGGCATCTGACAGGAAGTTTGGTGAATTGTGATTGCTTTTTCTCTGCCCTCTGCAGGTCAGGAGGAGGACTATTGGCTATTTTGCCTCAATGATATTGATTTTTTCTAATACCAATACTGATGCTTTGCGTGTGATTTATTTATTTATTTTTTTTAACCCCATGTAACAAGTCGACTCAGAGTGGAGGATGAAACTTTTTCCATTGCCAAGCATTCCCTCCCGCTAGACATTAGGCATGCCCCAGCTTTGAATACTTTAAATCTGTCGAGCTTCTGTATATGGAGGGTGACTTTAGATTTGCAGACTTTAGTTTAGACTGTGGAAAGAAGTTGAGTGTCAGCGAACATAACAACAGAACAACGGTCTACAAGAGCAAAATTGTGAATACACTTTACACAAGTTTATACTCCTAAGGGTGCGATAGTGTCAAGTAGAAGATGAGTGACAGTATGTTTCATTAGGATGCGAGTCGGGTTAGCCAGGCTGAAACGAGCCTGGGGCCGTGTTTTTAGTCAAGGAGCAACAAGGCGCAAGTGGCGAGGCAAATATGTGTGAAGACACAGCACTGACTGCTCCTGAGGACAGTGATTCTTCAGGCTCTGGACAATGCCTCAAGAGCCTAATGTATAATATATTGGTTCATCGAGTCAAGCGAGGAGAACTCGGAACACACATGTCGCATGCCATATAATTATCAGGATTCTCCATATAGAGCGCATCTAATAACTGTACAGGCTGTACATAATAAAGAATATTCATAGAGCTCAAGTTAACTTTCAGTTTTATTTAACATTATAAAACATCTGCTGCCAATCTCACACCGGCCTGATTGTTATGCACATAAGGCATCATTTTGTCAAATATGATTTACTTTGTCATTCACCTATTCTTGTTGAGCAGCTATACAAACTAATCCCATTAACGGACTGATGTAATTGAACCTATATGTCAGTGATTGTGTGCAAGGTGAGATTTAATTGAGGACCACAAATTCTCAGTAGCAATCTCCAAATAGCTTGTACATGGGAAAACCTGAGAGCAATTTAATTGGAGGCTTAGTAAGTGGTATGACCTTCTGTTGATGCCATGACATCTTGTTTCACTCTGTGATCTTTCTTCCCTGCCAAAAAACCCCTCCAATATATTGTGTTTTAGCAGAGAAAAACTATGTTCCAAGATGAAGTATTTTCCCTCGTCTTTTTATATGTATTAAAATAGACGATCTGCTAATTTAGGCGTGCCACGTGGATGATATAATTTGCGCTTCTTATTTTCTACCACCATTAAAACACATTGTATTCATGTCACTCAGCACCTACCTAATTGTGCTTTCTGTCTTCTGCTTTTGTCTTTTGCCATATTTATTTACCAGTGCTTGTGTATTTCCAGCAAGTCTCCCACCGACAAACCTTTAACAATATGTCATCAGTTCCCGAACACTTATTCATCATATCATAACATATCCCTTGTTGTGCTCTTTGAGAATGTACTGTAGGCTTCAAACTATATATTTCCCCCTAAATAAATAGTATTGATCAGATTATAACATTCAATATCTTAAGTGTACACAATTAAATAGAATTTGAAAAGTATTTGATCTTAATTTTCAATTGTGACTGACTTTGTGGTATACAAGTAGATGCAAACAAAACATTGCTTGTGTGCATTCCTAATACAATGCTGATGGTGGAAGGGGAAAAAAATCCTCGCTGAGTTGTTGTGTGGTTGGAGTGACAGCAGACTCTTCACTCTTCATATCTGGTTGTCACGCTTTCCTCTCTTCATTTCATCTGGGAACCCAAACGCTACTCAAATTTCAGGGACAAATAGCGTGCTTGTTGCAATTTACTCACCAGGGCAGCAAAGGGGTCATGTTATGCCTCAACAACCTACAGGCACACTTACTGAAGTTGATGAGACCGTTGATTATACTTCCTTGATTAACTTTACAGCATGCACAATTAACCTCACCCTTCATCCAGTCAGCGTTGAAATAAATTGTTTTTATCTCTGGCTCTGACTTCCAAGCTGTGCTATTTCAAGCTATTAGATTTTCAAAAACAGGACATTTCCATTTTACTTCATGCTGTATTATATCCCATGTCCGTTTAGCCAACTATTTTTTTATTCCGCTTGTCCTCGTTGGGGTTTCTTATGAGCTGAAGCCTATTTGAGCTGACCTCGGGAAAAATGCAAGGTAAACCGTAGACTGGTCACAGACAATATACCTTACACAGTTTATAAGTACATCTCCTAGCATTTGTATTCCACTGACTTACAGGAAAAAAAATAACAACGGCAAAGGTTAATTAATTATATAAGAGACTGGCGAGGTCAAAGTGGCTATTCAATTATTCACCTCGGTCAACAATGAATTTGTAACAGCAAAAACATACGCACAATTTTTCACAGTGATGATATTCAATATAATAGTGCAAGGGGATAAAAGGGAATATTAGATATTGCCGTGAGTAATATGGTGAAATAGTATTTGCTGCGGTGCCAAACTGATTATCAAATCCTCCTCGCAGCTCAGAGTTCATCTGCAGTTTGTATGTTTTCCCTGCGTGGGTTTTCTCTGGATACTCCCGATTCCTCCCACATCCTAAAAACATCCATAGTAGGTTAAAGACTCCCAATAATCTGTAGGTGCAAATGGTTGTTAGTCTATGTGCCCTGTAATTGGTTCAGGTCGTTCGTTCCCTGCCTCTCACCTAAAATCAGATGGAATCGTCTTCAGCACACCCTCGAGCCCCGTGATATCATGAGGCCTTTCGGTTCTTATTAGAAAGTCCCTGTGCCCCCTCACATTACCGGAACTCCCCCGTAGTTCACTTCACACCATCCTCTAGTGTCCTCTGGCTTCCCCAACCCTCCTCTGAAGGAACAGTGACAGATGCTCAGGTGAGAAGACACATCATCACCAACACAGGCTGCAGAACCTGATTGCAAAACACATTTTTGTCTTTTTCTACCTCGAAAATTCTCCGTTTGGTTTATTTAAAAGAATCCATCTGAAAAAGAATTGCTGAAAAGTTTTTTGGGGGAAAAATGTGATCAGACGTGTAGCGGCACTTGTTTGTTTAATACAACAAGCAAATCAGTAATGGGAACTGTTCTGGTGATGCTTTCTCGATGGCACTCTGCTTCCACTTGCAGAGATTAGCAGCTAGCTGCAGTAGCACTCGGAGCTGAGTGAATCTGAAGAGGAGACGGCTACACGTGGGCAAGGAAGGAATTGTGTGATCCAGCGCTCTCATTGTCATTCTATTGAAAGACATGCTCACGACAGGCCCAGCAGTAAAGGGGTGGGATGAGACGGTCCCTCCAAACCGCCACTAACAGGAAAATAACAGGCCGGATGTTTTCATGTAAAAACAGAGTTCGTCGTGCAGGGAGAGGTTTTCTTTTTTTTTTTTGTAAAGTAGGCTTCTGTAGTTATAATCATGGTGGACTAGAATGAGGAAATGTCATCCAGTCACAAAGTTCTAAAATGTCTGAAATGTTCTATCTTTGCTTTTAGGACGTTGTTACAGGTGCTTTGATCTTAGAAGGATGAAAGCCATTGGAGTCGGACATTCACACAGAAGACGATGACCCAAAATACCTGCGACTCCTCTTCCTTTCATTTATTTCATATGTTTTCATCTTCTGTCTCATACCAAGCATGTTCTTTGCATCTCTTATGGATTTCCTCCATGCTGTTGTTGACATTCTTTCGGTTAAAGCTATTTCTGTCACCGTTGTTCACCTTTAGACTTCTGTTCCTTCTTCTTCTCTCCCACAATCCGTTGAACAATAACAATCAGCCAATATGATGTTAACTATTAGAGCCCCAATTGGGTAACTGCCACAACTGCAATGTTAACAGAGCCGTTTTACAAAAGGTTAACTGTTCTAATAAATGAATCATATCCGTGTTTGACTTTGTATGATTTGTGAGCATCCTTTCTATTATCTTAATTTTCCCCATTTGGTGCTTTAAACATTACACAAAGCTAAATCACAAGCTGAGAATGGCTACTGAACTCATAAATTAGACTGATGTGTCAACCGTAAAGTCTTTGAATGAGTAATGGACAAGCGCTTGACTTGACTTCTCAATAGAGCTACTGTTACATGAAATAAAATACTTGAAAATTCAAGAGTTGAGTCTTGAGATTTTAAGAGTCCATGCATCATTAGCTCAGTTCCACTCAAACCTTTAATCATACGTGACATTTTGCATCAATAATCCCTTTGGGCTGCTACACCCATTCTTCTCTTGTGATTACGTTCAGAAATAATTTTAAAAAAGACTGACATCTAATTGGTTATCATTTACACAAACCTCTCTGCAGGTCGGTGTGTGAGGTAGGCATGGCAACAGGCCCTGGTAGCTGATGACAATAAAGTCACAAAAAATTAAGAAAATCATTTATGTGTTGGAGGCAGTGCATCACAGTGAGAAAACATTTAAAATCCAATATTATATTCACGTTGGCTTCACTAAACTCACTGTACCATCGCGATTATTCAGTCACATTGAAAGGTAGACTCTTGTACAGTGACATTTGTTACCAAGTGGCATTCAGTGGCGTGACAATTCATACAGAATCATAATCTCTGGGCAGCAAAATATTATGAATAATGCAACCACAGCGGTGTGGTCCAAAGAGCGGTTATCCTGGCTTCATGTGTGAGCTCACCATAGAGGGTCTCACAGCAGACGGGACTACCTGCATGAATCAAAGCTGGGCTGTGATGGTCCGTGGCAGATGGAGCGGTGATGTTGACAGTGATAGATTCGAATATCGACCTGTTTGCGTTGGACATCATTGCTTCCTTCACATGCTAGGAAACACCATTACTGCACTGGACGACAAACTCTCAATGAGCTGCGCTTTTATTATTCCATAGCCTACACGAGAGTTCTACACAAATATTGGCTCGGTCTCCACACTGTATGACATCTGTGGCATTCATATAATGAGGTTCCGCAATAAAATTGTAAAAATTCTATTTGGGATTACGATGCATCGGCCTATTCGTCTATGAGTGGTGCATCTGTGAATGTCAGACTATTTCTCTGTGTGCGACAGTGAGATGAGACTGTCATTAATTGTCCCCTTTGGAGTGATGCTGGATGGAAAGAAGAATTCTTAATCACTTCATTTGTCATCCCAGTGGTGAAAGTAAAACCCAAGCAAGCAAATTAACCGGCATAGCTGTGGGCTGCTAAATCTCTATGGCTGCACAGAACAGCTGCTGTATTCCAATTGAGATTTACACGTAGCTAGAGTTAAGAGACGACACGCAACTTTGAAACTTTGGAAACGTGACGCTGCATTTTTTGAACACAAGTTGCAGTACTGTTCGCTGTAGTGCATGTGGATTTCACCACACAACTCGCCTCACACAAACGAGCTCCTATCTTGAGGCTTGTCTCGCCATCTGTAGTTTACAACACAAAATGGCCACAGCAATATGTCCACCTGCGAGAGGATTGATGTTGCCATGGTATCTTCCAATTTTTAACAGTAGTTACAAAATTGAGTTTAAAATAAGAACATTTCTGCACAGGAATTAGTCCCAAAACCTCCACACAGAAAGTCAGGGTGGTAGCAACTGGGCCACAAAGACAGTTAATCAGTTTTGGTTTCTTTGACTTCTGCTCACGTGAGAACACAGGCACATCGCAACCATGCTGACACTTCATCCGTGCATGTTGTGGAAAGTCAAGTTGAGGAAATACAGTAAGATATAGTTTTACGTTATGGATTGCATTTGGACTGGTTCCAATAAAAACAATCCAATAGCCATTGTGACCTGGATCAGACTCAATACCGATCCAGTGGATCATATCAAACCATGTATTTACGTATGCTTTACATAATACATACTGTAATACATAGTACATAGGGAAATGATGCAATCATAATATAAATTAAAAGACAAATTAAACCATTTTACCTCCATCCATTCATTCAGGTTTGATATTCAAGCTGCTCCGGGCTTCTATTTCCTCTTTTACAAGAAGAAGACATTCCCAAAGAGGGTGGAAATCAATTTGTAGATGTTAGGCCAGAAATGTACACATGCACTATCAGGAACCTGGGGACATTCATTAGGAGGTGTCAAGTTAGGTTTGCTGCACACAACAAGTGTCCAGAACAGTTCCTTACCATTGAGTGTCAAGTACAGAAACTCAAACTCTTTTCATTTTAAAAGACATTGCGCTGTCAAACTAATTCTCCCGTGCGCTTACTGTGAAAACATCTAAAAAAACAAGTGACATCAAAGACGCTGACATTTTAATTGCGTTTTTGAAATCACTCCAAAATGTGAATCTTAGGTAAAACTGTTTTTCATGCAACCCTCAGGGGGACAAGGCGGCCTGGCATCTGAGCCTTTTAATTGAAAACGGACCCACGTGTGTCTTTACGCATCACTGCAGTGCTCACAAATCATCTTCATAGTTCTCCTCTGAACTGTTGTGGTACAAATGGTGAAGGATTTGAGTCATCTGGAAGAAAGGCAAAAGTGGATTTGGTAGTGCACACACCATTCATCCATCCTAAATATTCTCACCACCTTTCCCATTTATCAGAGCATATGTGTGACCACCTCTATTAATTGCTTGGTCAAACTTCAGAGCACAGAGTTTGACAAACGGCCAAATCTGCTCACTCAGACTGGAGGCAGTTCATCTAATGCAGTGCTGTGTGGTCCCCTTCAAAATAACAGTAATAGGTCTGAAATATCACTGTCTCTTGCAGCCCAGGGGAAGAAAAAATGATGTAGCGCTTGATGGGCTACCATTCTATTAAATTTCCTTTTTTCTGCAAATCCCCCAAACATTACCGTATATCAGCATATTAGAAATGCTGCTCGTCATTCAACGCACATGCCGGCATTACCTCTGTGGATTAGGTCAGATTGCAGAATTGGGAGACTGGCTGCAGAAAACAATATTTGTAAATAATGCAAGACCATTTGGATTATTTCTGAAGCTCACAGGGCAAAAGAAGGCTGTTGAGAGAAGTGAGAATGAAGAGTTTCCTTCAAAACCAACCCGTTCAGACGCTCATTAGAAGTGCCATTTTGACGCCTTTGAATGTAATGAGAGTTCAAAGCTGTCATTGGAGGTCACACTCGAGGATTGGGTGAAACGCCGGCTGTCATGATGTGAGACATTTGTGTGTGTGATGACTCATCTGAGTGGACCCAATGCTTCCAGTTAAAATGTCAAATGCTCGCGCAGGGATGAAAAGAGTGTACTGTCTTTGATGGATCTCGAAATAGTTCAAACAATTAGGTTAAACTCCACATAAAATATACTTTTACATTTGTGTATTATATTTGTTTAATATTGTATATTATTATTATTAGTATTATTATTATTGTGTGAAGGCGAAGGCCTTCACACATATGTTATTCTACACCATTCTCTATTATTATTATTATTATTATTATTATTCTCTTTTATTCTCCACACTTTTTTGACACGTTTCATCTTCCACATAATTCATCCGATTCACTCCATTCCACTTTTCACGTATTCCAAATATTCACGCGACGAGCGCTTATATTTTTCTCGTTCCGAAAATTTTCCGATTCCGCAAAATTCCCAAAATTCCGACAAATTTTTCCCCATTCATTCTTAATGGCACATTCGACATTTCACATTTACGTCGTTCCAATTTGAAATTCACATCATTCAGCACATTCTAATCACATTCGGAAGGATTCTCGACATTCCCAAAATTCCCAAATTCGAAAATTTCACGTTGTCACGTTAAAAATTCCGACAAATTTTCACAAAATTTCGTTTTTCACCTCTAACTTCTACATTTTTCAACCGATTCAACTCGTTCCAACTTTCAACTGTTCATCTTTTGCCTACCTATTCCACAACGTCCCACTTACCAAAAACTTCACATCTTTTATTTTGAAATTCAACCAAAATTCTCTAAAATTTCGTTTTTCTACTCTAATTTCTACATTTTTCAACCGATTCAACCCATTCCAACTTTCAACTGTTCATTATTTTTCTACTGATTCCACAACTTCCCACTTACCAAAAGCTTCACATCTTTTATTTTGAAATTCACACCCAATTCCTTTTCCCTTCTCATTTCTACATTTTTCAACCGATTCAACCCATTCCAACTTTCAACTGTTCATCATTTTTCTACCTATTCCACAACTTCCCACTTACCAAAAACTTCACATCTTTTATTTTGAAATTCACACCCAATTCTCCAATATTTCCTTTTCTCCTTCTCATTTCTACATTTTTCAACCGATTCAACCCATTCCAACTTTCAACTGTTCATCATTTTTCTACCTATTCCACAACTTCCCACGTCCCAAAAACTTCACATCTTTTATTTTGAAATTCCCACCCAATTCCTTTTTCCCTTCTCATTTCTACATTTTTCAACCGATTCAACCCATTCCAACTTTCAACTGTTCATCATTTTTCTACCTATTCCACAACTTCCCACTTACCAAAAACTTCACATCTTTTATTTTGAAATTCACACCCAATTCCTTTTTCCCTTCTCATTTCTACATTTTTCAACCGATTCAACCCATTCCAAATTTATTCACTTAATTCACCTTATTCTTCCCACATTCACTCCCATTCACCCCCACTTCCACTATGCTTACACAATTCAACCCTTGACCCCCAATTCCAGTGTGGCGGCCATCTTGGATGACCCTGAAGTGCCACCAATGAACCCAGAATGAACCGGAAGTGGCCCAAATCAAACCGAAAGTGACCCCAAATAGACCGGAAGTGACCTCAGGTAAACCGGAAGTGACCCCAAATCAAACCGGAAGTGACCCCAAATGTACCGGAAGTGACCTTTTTAGACCGGAAATGACCCCTAATAAACCGGAAGTGACCTCAGACGAACCGGAAGTGACCCAAATTAAACCGGAAGTGACCCAAATAAACCGGAAGTGACCCCAAATAGACCGGAAGTGACCCCAAATAGACCGGAAGTGACCTCTGGTAAACCGGAAGTGACCCCAAATCAAACCGGAAGTGACCACAAATGAACCGGAAGTGACCTTTTTAGACCGGAAGTGACCCCAAATAAACCGGAAGTGACCTCAGCTAAACCGGAAGTGACCTGTTTTAAACCGGAAGTGACCCAAATAAACCGGAAGTGACCCAAATTAGACCGGAAATGACCCGAATCAAACCGGAAGTGACCTTATTTCAACACTAAGTGCCCCAAATAGCTACAATTGCGCTAACTTTTTTGTTTTTTGTCCGATTTAACCCGTTTCAACATTTTTACCCCAAAAGTGAACCTCTTGAGGCCGTTTTTTGTTTTTTTTCCAAATTTAGAAAGATTTTGGCGCAATTGCTTTTTTTATTTTCCCATTCATTCTCTATGGGGATTCAACATTTGCTCTAACTTCTATATTTTTCAACTGATTCAACCCGTTCCAACTTTCAACTGTACATCTTTTGCCTGCCTATTCCACAACTTCCCACTTACCAAAAATTCCAAATTCGAAATTCAACCAAATTCTCCAAAATTTCGTTTTTCTACTCTAATTTCTACATTTTTCAACCGATTCAACCCATTCCAACTTTCAGCTGTTCATCTTCTGCCTACCTATTCCACAACTTCCCACTTACCAAATATTCCAAACTTTCAATTTTGAAATTCACCACAAATTCTCCAAATATTCTACATTTCTCAAGTAATTCAACACGTTTCAACATCGTTCGGCAGCATTCCCCGAAAAAGTTATTCATACATTTCGCCTTCACACGCAATTTCTCCAGAAATTGCAAAATTCTAGTTACTATTATTATTATTATTATTATTATATTTAGTGTCTTTGGCTAGTGACATGTCCATGGTTAATTTTTTTATTAATGTCAAGCAAATATTGATTATTTTTTTTCTCACAATTCAGACCAATTACACCTTTGTTTCACTGTTTCTATACTTGCACAATATGCAGGTCCAAAAAAACAAAACTAGAAATGACCGTTCGATATGTTTCCTCCATCAGTCATGCTGCCTTTACAATTGTAAAATTCATTTTTCCTGATCCTCTATACATTGATTTATGAACTGGGCACATTGTTAGTTACTGGTGCAGCATCGAAAGAGATTCAGGCTGCATAAAAAAAAGTTAGAAATTTACAAAGATAACAATGTCCAGTTTGATTGACGTAACACTATTATTGTAGGTCAGTGTTGAAGAACTCTCTCGCTTCATACTGAGGGAGTGTGTAATTTATCTACTACTTTGCCACCTCTACTAACTACAAGCACTATAATAAACATCGCATGAGATGTGCAAATGTAACTATGTCATGCTAATTCACTTTGTTCTGTTTCAATCACCAGCAGCCAGACATGGATCAATATCACTATGTAAGTAATTGGACTGGTGTCATTTTCAAAAGATGCGTTGCATTTACATTCCCTTCTCAGATTAATCAGCCCTAATATATATCCCAGTAGGACAAAAAGACATCATAAATTTCTTTGAACTTTCTTTTTCCTATTTGAGATGTGGACATGTAAGAGGACAGCACGATCTGTCAAAGTGAAGTTTAGACCCATTAGCCTTTTCCAAATCCCAATCAAAGAGGTGAGAGAGACCTTGGAAAGGGAAACCAGGTCGAGCACGATACAAGAATTATTTAATCATCCCCGTTGCCATGTCAACCAGTGAAAAGAAACCACGAGAGTTGCTTTCTCACTGAACCACCTTAGGTTTTACTCTGCTACCATCTAATGGTAGGTTTTCACACACACAAAATTGAAGCAAAATAAAATGTTCAGTTTTTGGTTGCAAAAAAGGAAAACCCAATTATTTAAACATGCACGATTTTAAATAATTGGCAGCCTTCTCGGGAGTAAATTACAAAAGCTTCAACACAGTGCCTATGTTGTTATTTCACTATTAAAGGAAAAGTAAGACATTGGCGCCCCCTTTTGATATAGACAGCGAGAGAGAGAGAGAGAGAGAGAGAGAGAGAGAGAGAGAGAGAGAGAGAGAGAGAGAGAGAGAGAGAGAGAGAGAGAGAGAGAGAGAGAGAGAGAGAGAGAGAGAGAGAGAGAGAGAGAGAGAGGGAGGGGGTTTGTGGAAAATGAATTAATACTAAAATACTGTCATTATAAGGTGCAGTTGACATTCACTTGGCAAGATTCAGTTAGCAATCTAACTTCTGCACTGTACAACAAATGTTTTCCAAAAGAAATTTTCTGAAAGCATGTTATCCACCCATCCTGAGTGTTTATCCTCAGTAGGTAGGGGTGCAGGCATGAGCTGGAGCTGAACAGGGATAGGCTGAGAGACGGGGTGCACCCTGAAGTGGTCACAAGATAATCACACACCACATATGTAGATGTTTAAAATGACCAACCATTCACACTCGCGTTCACATCAATGGACAATTTAAAGTTGCTATTCAACTAAAGAAACGTGTTTGTCACTGCACTATTAATTATGAGAATTGAATACACGGTACTTCATCAAAAGGATCATTTTTTTTTACCAAATAGCTTGTTGTGGATAGTACAACTATGTTGTTGTTTTTAAAAAGTTGACTTAGTATCATTTAACTACCTATTAGCCACACATGGGGCACATTAAAATAATGTACAGCCAATTAGGAAAATTGAATTAATAAAAGGAAGCATTTTGTTAGAAATAGCCACTTAGACAGCCTAGTGTTTCATTATTCTATACATTTTCATGATGGGTGAATGAGTTGGATGAAGACACCCAAGAAACTTTGACTCAGCCAAACTTTGGAGGAGGAAAACAAAAGGCTTTTGTGTAGACAGGAGTTCTGTTTTCACACATTCACTCATCCAATTATAAATCGAACAACACAGTGTTGCAATTGTAATTGACAGATGGCAGCGCCCATGTTTGCTGTGACTGGTTTGTCTCACAGGGTCCATCATCATCAACATCATGATCATCATGCTCATCATCATCATCGCCACATCTTAAATGTTTGGCAAGCACCCTTCCTGTCCATTTTTAAAACTGGTTTAAAGGCCCACTTTTGTTTGTTGGCTTTCGAATGACTTGCGACTGTTACTCTTCTGCTACTGTATATTCGTTTGTGTGTCAATTTACAGTTTTCACTGTCTTTGTGGTTGTGCCATTGTTGTAGGAAGCGCTTTGTTAGGTTTGCAGCTTTTGTAAAATACGCTCTATAAATGAAGGCTTCGTCATCATGTTAGTGGGCATGGTAATGAAGTCTTTGGGGTGTATTACTTGTTGTATATTAATGGTTAAAATGACTGTATTATTATCAGCAATTAAAATGAAAGTAGGTCAGAAATGGTTTACAGAAATTTGCTATTTGGGGTCAGGTGCCATCCTTACATCACCAAACTATACCTCTGGTTTCAAAGAGATGACCGTTACGGCCCCTGTCAATTATAGACATCATTGGGCTAGGCAATAAGACCTCAACCTTTGCACATTGAGGCTGGATGATAACCACTGCAGTTATGCACAGAAAATAGGCCGCGTGTGCAAATGCGTGTGCAAGTGTGTGAGGGAGACTGTGGAAGCCTCGAAGTGAAAGATGGGCGGAGCTAGAAGAAACATTGCGTGACAAGACTGAAGAAAACAGGGTTCTCTGGTATACAACGCGCGCGCGCACGCGCACACACACGGACACACAGAGTAAATTGCATCGACAAATGTGTGCATGTCCAAAAATTTTTTATGTATCTTCAGGATGTCTTTACCTGCCTCCTCTTCACTCTGCTCATCTCTCCGGCTTCTCATTTATTTCACTCCAAGTCTTATTTCTGATATTTCTGAGTCTTATTTCTGATGTAAAATAGAGGCGAAATAAACGCTTTAACCAACTAAATACATACTTTACTTAATTAAAAGAATATGTATGTACGTATATATTATGTATTAAATATATATCACACGAACACACACACACAATTGAAATCGATCCATTCTTCCTCAAATATTAGATTTTGTTTCAAAAAACGCAATCAACAAGATTACTTTCTGAATAGATTAACTTACTATAAATAGTTTTACTTCGGTCTTTGTAGGTGGCAGACGATCAAACGTATAGTTCTCATTTAATTTATACCGCACCGAAAATGCGATCCATCTAATTGATACGTGCACAATCGATTAGTAGTTAAAAAATACACATGCGCGCGCGCACACACACGTTATAATACGGTGTTATATATTAGAATAAACGATGCGTATTGTTTTAAAAAAAATACTATACAATATAAAAATACTGGAAAAAGAAAGATGAATATGGCTTTAATTTAATCGTCTCAATATATCCACCTACATTACAATGTTTATGACAAATTCCCTTGAACAGTGGTGATTGGTAAAATCGGAAAATTAAAAATTAATACTTGTTTACACCAACAATTATATGGGCAACGGAAGGTCAAAGCAAAAAACACTTTTAATAATAACGAATGAGACGCAAACGACAACATTCTGCAAAGATGCTTGGAAATAAATAAAACCGCGGACCTCAACAGAACAGTGCCATTGTCCCATAATTCACTTGCACGAGTTGCGTTCATAAAAATAAGCCATTTTAATCGTGATGGTATCCCAAATCTTTGTCCCGCTACTTCTCTCTCGCAAGTTTTGCATGTTTGGTGCGATGGAGATGATTATATTTTATTGCAAAACTGTGGAATGTGAATGTTTTTCCGCGAGGGTGCCTGCGTGTCCCCGCAATCAGCGAGTGCCAAATAGACATCCATCATCCATACCCAGCAAAACGGGCATTATTGTAATCCGTGTATTTGATAGAGATACTGCATTTTTTTAGTATCAATTGATCAAAACGAGTATTTTTGCTTGAAAACATCCAGTAAAATTGGAAACAATTTATATCTAAAAGTACGATGGCAGGGCAAGGAAAGTGGAGAAAAGTAGTTTTCGGAGTGTTTGCACTGAGCTGACGAGAAGGTCGTGACAGGGGTTAACGTGCCGTGAAGGGGTTAAACAAACGGACATTCCCCTCACAAATCCTCCGCGCTCATGTGGCCTTATAAGAGGAGCAATTCTATTAAGTTTAACCTGCCACGAACTTTTCTCATTAAATCATTTATACACGTTTAGCTTAATGATTGCTGTACATCCTTCCACGAAAAGCTGATTTGAGTGGTAAACATGGTCTTTAGCTCACTTTATTTACACTTTGGAAGTGATATGCCTCATATCAATCTCAAAATGAAAGCCTGACCCCCAAGAGGATCATCAATGTATCAATAAGTGTCACATTTTATCTATAACGTGAGGGGGGAAAAAGATGACAAGCCTGCTTCAATTCAGATGTGTAAAGCAGAATTTTGCAGCAGTTCTAATGAGAACAATGAGCAGCATTAAGACATAGAAGGGTATTCTTCTCTGCTTCTAATAACTGTGTCTTGAGATCACAAATTTAACCATAGAAGGAAAAGAATTTTTCCCCATTGTGTTATTTTTCTTCCTGAATACATGACTTTAAATCTGAAAACAGTGGAGCGGGTGTAAAAATCTCTAAACCCTCTTAAATCCTTTGATTTGTGCGTTGAAAATCTCCTCCAAGCATTCCTGCTTTGTGAGCCTTTCGCTGATATGGAGTTAAAACTGTCCTGCTAAGGTCTGGCATTTGTAGGCTATAGAAGTTGTTGACTTGCACTGAGGGGAAAGAGCACGGTAGAGATTATGGGCAATTAAAGCCCACTTTATGCCGGTCCGCTGGCGTCACGGAGTCTGGCTGAGAACGCTCACCTCCGCTAATACTATCAATGAGAACAAACTCTGCGGCATCAACTTATTATGCACAGTGAATTATTAATACCAGAGCAAGCGCATTCCGACTCGGCTAGCTTGATAAAGGGGCACAAACAAGATTTGGTTACCTACTGAAGAATATAAGAGTGCATGCTTTGTTAAAACAGATGGAAATGTTCATCGAACAGGTTAAATGTGAAAGGTGGACATCGCTTAGATTTCATGAAAACTCAAATACTGGATGTATAGTCAGTGTGTCCATGCGTGTGATTGGTAAGAAGCTGTACAAAAAGGAACGTACTGTTCTCCATTCAAACAGGAGTCGACACCATGAACATAAGGATATTTTGCTTGCGAGACCTCTGTTCAAATGTTTGAACCCCCGCAGAGCAACACTTTAAAACAAAGGCGTGGCATGCAGCAATACAATCTGCAAAACATGGCGGACGTGCAGAAATGAAACCTCTGATGTGAAATGAGTTTGGAGTTCTAACGTATCCGCCAGGAAAATTACATACACACAAAAACTTGCAAGTAGAACGGTCATCATGAACAACATTTGCAAATCGGGCTAACTTCAGCAAGTTCCATATTCCTGCTTGGTGCAATAAGGTTGAAGAGAAAACAATGGCTTGAAAAAATATACAACGACAATAAAATAACAGCTAACTACGTAAACCATCAAAGTTATTGCTATGTACATAATTTGAAATGTATAAGAACCTATGATTATTTTACACTCATATATCAATTTCGAATGTTAAAGATGAGTAGTTAATGCGACTTCAGCAATCGCCAATCTTCACTTTCATGTCTGCAGTATTATGTAAAACATTGCAATCACAGATTATTTTGCCATAATCTCTAAAAGGTGATTGGGTTATTAATTCTGCACCATAAATATATATATATTCCGTTCATACTAGTAATGACATGACATTTTGTCTAAAATCCTACTAAATTCCTACCAAAACAGTTTTGGTGTTTTGCATGGTTTCCGGTGTATTTCACTTTGTTAGCCATCAGAGGGCCCCCAAGAAAGCACAGACAAACATGTTTCACAAGTGTCATTCATTAACCACAAGTTGGAGGCCAATGTGGAGTATTTTTACGCAATTTGATGCAATGATGCTGCTTCATGTCAAACAGGTTAGCTGAGTTCGGTGCAGTTGAGTGAATTTGAGTGTTTTCGTGTAAAGAGCTGTGAAAGACCCAAGAGGAGATTCTCCTGTCTGTGTCTCTCCGCCTCCAGTGGAATTAAGTGGGTCAAACTGTCTCCACTTTCATTGACTGTACGAGTCAAAGAGCAGCAAAGCCCACAGCCATTACAATCACACTCGATTGACTAATGGCTAGTATGAAAGTGTAATTAGACATGTGAGAAAAGGAAAGCTGCAACCCCAAAGAGGAGCAAATTGCCAACTTGACTAAATGTTTGACTCTGCTTCAAAGTAAGATTTTCACAAAAATGTCAGGCACTTTTCAATTCACTGTCGTGCTAAAGCCGACTTGGTGTTTTTTCGTAGCAGATGCTAATCCACTGTGTCCATCACCAGGAGCTGGTCATCAAAACAAGAGAAACACGCTCAATTTGCTCCCACCGTGTCCCGGAGCAGATGCCGATGATATGATTTTGTGTGATGAAACATGGAGCGCGGATGAGAGCCGATGTCACGAGCTGTGGCGGCACGGAGGGGTCGTGGCTGCGGAGCGAGCCGGCAGGCCATGAAAAGCAAAGGGCACGTCAAGATGGATGAGGATCAGAGGAAGAAGAGAAAACGAGTGTAGAGAGCAATGTGAGAGGAGCCTCTGGGTCTGTGGGGCCCCCCCTGTGCAGGCGGCGTTGGCCAGGGAGCAACATCACTCACATGGCCCAATGTACACACAGAAGACTGATCTAATGTGGGCGCTTAACAAGCACACCCAAATGAATTTCACAGATGGCAAATAAAAATGTCCTGAATTTAAGCAGCGCTCTGAAAGCTTCTCTTAATTTGTGCATCTGCCAGGAAAAAGAAGAACCTCCACCCTTTTAATTTTTTTTTGTCATTAGATATTTCGGACCCGTTTCAAGAAATGAAGAGACAAAAAGGGCTACACTTGGGCTCCTCACCGAGAAGACAGGTGGAATACTCAGTTGTTCGGCGCAGGGCTCATGTTACCGATGTCTGCGCCGCGTGCTAGTTTGAAGAGCAACATTACCGCTGATCCTGTGTCAAAGGCTAAGTCTAACCTGCGGGACTGTAGGAGGAGAAGAAAAAGAGACTCAAGTTAAAGGTCATAGCCGCTGACTCCATTGAGGGAAATAAAAAGCTCAAATGTCTTGCCATTTGCACTAAAAGGGTAAAGACGCCCGTCAGCACTTATTTCAATCTTTCAGATGATCAAACGATGAAACACTTATCTGATGAAGTCTTAATAAAGTGATTTTCCTTGGAAACTGTATCTGGGCATATCCAGTAGTTGAATTTATGGACAGCATTTTAAAAATGTAGCCTACTTTAGAAACATATTTATATTGAGTCTTAACTAAGCAGAAAAACCTTTAAAATATTCAAGTTGGCAAGTATGCTAACCAAAGTACAGTTTTTTTTTTTTTTATATACTTTGGTGCAATCTTTTTTTTTTAACTTGTTGGGAAGTATTTCCTCAATCGAGAGACTGGGGGTAGAATGCTGTAACTAAATTGTTTTGGGGATGTTGATTTGGAGTCAAACTAACTGTGGCCCAAAATATGTAAACAGGAAGTTGTTGCCAGACTCCTTGGCCCCAATTTAATAGAAAAATCAATACAGAAACTTCCTCATATTTATGACTCTGACACTTATCATGTGTACTGTACAAAAGTTAGAACAAAATATTGTAATGCTCAGTTTTGACTGACATTGTGAGAGTTGTATTAGTTGTTATATTAGTTATACGATTGGTATTTGCAGGATGAAAAATACACTGCATACTGCTGAAAGATATTTATAACATCTTGTGACCTTATTTAGTGAGTGGGAATATTGAAACATTAGCCACTGCTCTCGATAATAAGTGTCGATTAAAACAAATCAATTTTATACGGTTGTTTCACTGGATCTTATTAGATTCTGTCGTCAAACTGCACAAATTTGTATAACGACACAGATACAGGTATCAAACTCAAGGCCCTCGGGCTGGATTTGACCCTCAACGTCATTTTATGTGGCAGGCAGAAACTTTTTAAAAACTACTAATAAAAATAACCAAATTATTGCTGCTGCACTTTCATAAAAAGAAAACAATATCGTTTATGATATTTCATTTTATACTATTGATTTTTTTCAGAATTTTGTTCCATAATTAACTAATATCGCATTCTTACATGCAGCTTTTGCAATTATTATTATTATTTGCGGTCACCATTATAATCGGGTCGACCATTTCCTTCATGAAAAAGTTAGGTATGAAAATTTGGAATGCAAAAACTCCAACTCCGACTGTTTAAAGATCTCAAGGCTGCCTTGTGTACACAATATGTCGGAGAGATGGATGCTTCGTGTGGATCTTCATTCGTGATTTGGATTCTAATTGACCCAAATATAGACGGAGCAGAGCCTGCGGGGGCTTTTACAGTAGCAACAGTCACTGCACAGTGTAACGATACAGCGACTCGCCTTTCCTCGGAAAAGCCCATTTGCTATTGTGCTCGTCCAATCACTGGATTGCCCCCAGTGCACGCCAAGCGCGCGACTGGACCTTTCACTGTACAGTAGTGCTTGTCCGTCGCCCCGTCCCTGCAGCGACTCTCCGTCCCAGCACAGCAGAGATGCTTCACGTGCCTTTTTGGACTTTTTGGACGCTGTTTTAACGCTTAATGGACTCGGGATCGGTTTGATTTTTTTGCAAAATTTGGAAAACATGCAGAAGAAGCTGATGGACACCCACACGCCTCTATTGTCATCACCGAGGGCGTCGTCTTTTTTCATTGAGAATCTACTGGCGTCGGGGCCACACGAGCGGGATTCTTCTTCCGAAAGCAGCCGATATGGAGCTGCGGCGCGCTCGGACTCTGCCAGCCCGGTCTCGCGGCGCGGCGTCATAAGCGCGGAGCCGCTGGTAAACTGGTACCCAAGAGCTTTGACTACCCCGTGGAGTAAGTATCGCTCAAAACGTCGTTTAAGATAAAGTGCAAAATGAATGTAAGGATGGAGGTTGCAAAAAATCGTATTGGACACACACGCGCAAACACACGCGCCCACACACACACACCGCTGATAAATTCTGAAACAGCAAAATAATCGCTCCTCGTACACCTGTCAGAGAGCGTCCCAAAAGATGGAAATCAATCCATAACTTCTATCACGTTTGCATCAGATGAAACCAAGCCAATCAATAGCGTAGAGGTATTTTATAAAGGTGACATTGCACGTTGACTTGATTGCTCATGAATGCATGCATGCGCCAGGGTGAGAGGTGTGCAAATCGTTTCATTTTGGTCTCAGGTCCATCTGTTAACACGAGGTCCGAGGAGCACTGCTGCTCGGTGTCCACCAGTGACAGAAGTTCTCCCGCCGTCTCAGAACCGATTACAGACGACAGCTACGAGTCGGACAGGAAATTAGGGGACGGCAACCTGATTGATATCCACGACGAAGCTCAGAGTGGCTTTGATGCGCCCCCTGACTCGAACAGCACCAGGAAGAAGAAAACCCGAACTGTGTTCAGCCGAGGTCAAGTGTTTCAACTGGAGTCCACCTTTGACATGAAACGATACCTGAGCAGCTCGGAGAGGGCCGGCCTGGCCGCATCACTCCACCTGACAGAGACCCAAGTCAAGATCTGGTTCCAGAACCGCAGGAATAAATGGAAGAGACAGCTGGCGGCGGATCTCGAGACTGTACACATCCCCAACCCGAGCCAGAGGGTGATAAGAGTCCCCATTTTGTATCATGACGGAGCTCCTGCAATGGCTTTTAATTTGAACGGACATCAGGTCTTCTCGAACTCTATCGCGTATCCCCTGTCCTCCCTGGCCCACTCCATGAGCATACTGAGGTCGCAGATGAGCGGCTTGGTGTAAAGTACAGTATCAAAGTATTATTTCGATATTTCTACGACAATAAGTGAAATAACACGCAATGTCACTGGCAGTTGCAGATAGCATCCGAAGGAATCAATATGACACAAAATGAAGTCAAGCGTGTGTTTGTCTGCTACTGCCAACATAAAATAATAAACTGAGTGCCGTGTACTCTGTTTGATAAGCAACTATTTTTGCCAAAATTTTATATTAAAAAGACATACACGTTTTCAATGTTATCATATTTTCCACTCAATAAATGGATACAAATACTGACTTGATTTTACTCTGTGTTTTCACTGCTTAAAACGCAATTTATTAAACAGCAAGGTTTAGGAACTAACTTTCAAGTAAATATTTCATTATTATTATTACTTTACAAAATCAGAATTATTGTTTTTCAAAAATCTTTTTTGACCGCAGGATTAGGTAGAAAATCTAAGAAAACAGTTTACGATTGTACTGCACTGTTTTAATTAGGCTCAAATGGGTATATAAATATATTGCCGTTTACAATAATTATGTTTATTTAAAGCTGTTGTGTATGAAGGGAGTTGCAAATAAAAAAGACCTTTATTACCAAATAAATCAGGCAAATCAGCAAATACCAGTGGCATCTGAATTGGGATTAATTTTTATCCAAGAAAATCTTACGCTACACCCAGTCTGAATAAAAAGTTTAATTATGTCCTAAGGCATGCCACGTGAATGAAGTTTAATTTCCTGAAATAAACCACATAGGGCACATCTGCACAACCAAATGAGATAACGTGAACGATCAAACGTCTTTCTGGGATAATTCTGTTTTGAATATCACCATGCAGTAACACATATGACCACGTTTCTAAAATTTTGGGTGCCTTATTCAGCCAAAGTGTTAAGAGAGCATCCGTTTTTCAATTTTATATTTGAAAGAGTTGAGCAAGTCGCCGATACACGATCGCACGCACAGCACAAGTAAATGCATACACTTTAAAATATATATATATATTAAATGGAGAAAAAAGTCCCTAGTGAAAAGCGAACAGCAAGTTTTGATGGGGAAGATGTAGCTTGGGCAAAGCGAGGAGGGGAGCTACAGTACAACGCTCTCGTTCTTGTCGCATCCCTTTGCTGCGATTGGTCTACACCGCTTGTGGTTTGGACCAATCGGCGAGAGCCTGTAGTTCGCCCCATCCAACGTGATGTGAGCGCTGACATTACACACTCAGATTCTCCAGCCAAGCAGCGTGTGCTCAGTGGATGCTGCTATGGTGTGTACACCATCGGCACCTTAGTGGTTTTATCGAAGAAGAGAAAGAAACAAAGGGGGAGTTTACGCATTGGAGAATATGAGTAAAGTGGACGCAACATGTCGTCCCAGCGCCTCTCTCAAATTCACCATTGATAACATCCTAAATCTGAAAACAAGCGGGCGCGCCAGCGACAGCTGTCATCCCCACGGAGAGCACGATGTCTCGACCACGGCGAAGTGTAAAGGCCGCAACCTGCAGAGCAACCTGGAGGGACCCGGAACCCAGCACAGGCAAGAATCGGACAAAAGTGGTAAGTGATGATTTGATTCCGATCACAACAATGCATCACACGTTATACGCACAATTCCGGATAGGAGGTTCAAATAGTTGTCGTTGTTTTTGTAGACTTTTCCCACGAGAATAACCGGGCCAGCGACTCGGCCATCGACAACGGTCGGGCTGCGGAGGCGCGCTTCGAGAGCGGAGACAGCAGCTGCGATGACTGTAGCTCCACCACCACGACCACGGAACCTCTTAAAGCGGACAGTCCCACGAAGAAGAGTAAAATGATCACGAAAAAGAAAACGCGCACCATTTTTTCCAAGAGACAGATCTTCCAGTTGGAGTCTACGTTCGACATGAAGCGCTACTTGAGCAGCGCGGAGCGCGCCTGTCTCGCCAGCTCTCTGCAGCTCACCGAAACGCAGGTGAAAATATGGTTCCAGAACCGTAGGAATAAATTGAAACGGCAAATCTCGAGTGAAATCGACGGACCAGTGAGCGACTTCCCGGAGACGGTGAAGCCCGTGGTGGTGGGTCAGCTCCCCGCCTTGTACAAGGAGAGCAGCCTGCTGGGGAGGTGCCTGATGCCCATGCCATTGCCCGTCGTGTACCCGGGTTCAAACACGCCTTACCTCTGTTTCTCCAACACCAGCAAGTACTTCAGCCTCTATGATGGGGACGTATGACGCTGTCATCAAGCCTGCATGCGTAAACAGACACTTTTGTTGGTGCCAATTTAAGCATTTATGGCGTTAAGCCTACAGTATACAGTTCAAAGGGTCGGACACTGGCCCTTAAGTGTTTAAAAGAAGGCTGTAAGTAGTAGGAACATATCACTTTCAAATGAGGTTTTTCCTTTTTTTTTTTTTTTTTTTTTTTTTGTATTATTTATTTATTAGCCTGGCTTTGGTGTAGGCCTAACACTTAACACCCGAAAAGAGAACATAGCAGGCCTAGCAAATGGTAGCCTGGCCGTGCATGGCCGATACATCTTCTTGTTTACATGATAGTCCACTATCATTGTTATTATCATTATTAATATTATTGTTATCTTTATTATTCTCAACAACAGCCTATGCCACCAAAGAAATTAATATACCTTGCATGCATTTATAATATCATAACGACTTTTGGATTACAGAAATTATATGTATTTAAATGAATGTCATTAACATTTTATTCACGCATGTCCATTTTTTTGTCCTTAAGTATCTTACACTTACGTTATTTTTACATTCGCCTTTAGGCTCATTACAGCATTTACTACAACTGTAATTAAAAAACTCTTTATTCCCCCAAAACATTTACCACTGATTCAGTAATTTCAGGTGACTTGTTGTCTTTACCTCAGCTCTTAGTTTTATTACGTACGTACATCAATTATGTTTTCGATTTCACATAAAGACAGGTGCAAAATATGGTTTTGTTCTCATTTAACAGTAGTGCATGCACACTTATCAACCTGGCATTCAGTGAATAAGAAAGAAAACGTCGATGTGATTAGGTTTTTTTTAAAAACCTGTAAATTAGATCCACCTACATTTTGGCTAATAGCCTACCATTACTTGCATGTGACACATCTGACCATTTTCTTTTATTTTGATGTATTTGCAAGGAGAAAAAAGGATGAATATTATTACAACTATTTGAAAGAAATGATTGACAATAAGTAATGATCAAAATTCATACAACTGCATTTATAATAATAGTAATAATAGTAGTAGTAATAATAATACATATTGAAAAAACACTTTGCTCTTATTTTGTGTTGAAAAAATATGAACGATTTATACCACCAAATGAAGCATCTTGGAAAAGAATTATCCAGGTAATCAGACATACAGTACACTACCGTTCAAAGATTTTGGGTCACTATAGAAATGACCTTATTTTTAAAATAAAATCACAAATTTCCAATGAGGATAACATTAAACTAATCAGGAATACACTCATTGTTAGTGTGGTAAATGGCTATTGCAAATGTTTGTTTTTTGATGCAATAGCTACATAGGCCCATTTCCAGCAACCATCCCTCAAGTGTTCTAATGGTCCATTGTGTTTGCTAATTGTGTTAGAAGGCAAATGAATGATTAGAAAACCCTTGAAAATCCTTGTGCAATTATGCTAGTTTTCATGGAAAACACTAAATTGTCTGAGTGATCCCAAACTTTTAAACTGTAGTGTATACTGCCCCAAATATTATAAATACGTGACACGGGAGAAGTTGACCTTTAACTCTAATGCAAAGCTATTCTGTAGGAAAACTATGAGCTGTAGCTTTGGAACATCATCCATTTAGCTCAATTAACTAGTGCTTAGCCAACAAAAATTCTGTATACACGAGTATAAGGATACAATTTAAACTATAAATCCTACTCTAGCAAGCTAGTATGTATAACCTATACAGTAAATTAACTTAAAAGCACAACATTAAAATAACTTAATATCTTCTCTACTTTAGACACCACTCAAGTACTTTTTAATGTTTTCTTTTTTCCTGAAGACCTCCTGCCTTGACTTGGAAGTGCATCTGACCCCATCAGTGCAGTCCTCTGACCTCCAGTGCACTTTGCCACAACACTTACACTCCACATGTGTCATGCTAGCTCCACTCTCTTCGATTATACGTATATGCAATCAATAGACAACAAGCATGCAAGCAATATAAATGGTGAAATCATCCTATTTATTTTATAAAAAAGGGAACATCTTAATGCATTTTAAAGCTATCAAGCACACATAGTATATAATTTGTTGTTGATGCAAATGCATCTAAACGCTACTGAAGTGACAGGGAATATTTCAGATTATTTTAACAAATTATAACACAATTTTTATAAAGATGTCAAACTAGACAAAGCTACAATAACACTCACCAAGCAGTAAAAAAAAAAAAGTGCCAAATGTGTGCATGTGTGAGGGTGTGTATAAAGTGGAAAAAAGGAGGTCGGCTATGTCCGGCAGGCTGTCTCCAGTTTAAGAGCTTCACTGCTCACTACCCACAGTGCTTTGAGACTATTCACTCAGACAGCAATTTTATATTTATATTATTTTTTTTAAAAGGAAAACATTACCTCTAAAATACAATATTCTAGCAACTTAAATAATGGATCGTAAGAATTTACTATACCAGGCATGAATGACTATACTCTTCTAATTGCTGGGTAAAATATTACCAAAATGCAATAATGCTTAATATTATACAAGCACATATTTTCATTATTTAGTCATTACATCCTTTTAACCCGAGTTTTTTTTTTTTTCTTGACTACTGTATGACTCAATGAAAGTTAAAAAAAAAAAAAAAAAAGTGCATAAGGGAGGGGGAGCTCAGTCAGAACCATTTGATGAGTATGTGTTTGTGTTGGAAATAGCACGATCACGTTTGTATTTCTACACGGGTCTGCGCCTCTGTAAAGATGAAGTCTGGCTTCTCAGAGGCAAGGAAGTGCTGTTCCTAATGGTTGCAGAGTGTATCCAAGAGTGACCAATTGAGTGTGTGTGGGTGCGTGTGTGTGTGAGTGTGGACATTATGCCCGTGTAAAAGTTTCTGGCAGCCTCTTTCTGCATGACTAGAGGGGGGGGGGCCTCCTCTCTCTCAGCTCGGCCGTTTCTTTAACCTCTGTTGACCTCTTCTAGTCATCTGACAAAGGTCGTCACCCAAGACTAATGGAGAGACTGTCCCCTCAACATATGTTTGAGAGACAATAATATTCTCACCACAATCTTACAATGGTCTACCCAAAGCAAGCAAAGCCTAACCTTTTCCATACACTTCACAACAATGGCAAGTCTTGTTGCAACACACTGTACAAACATGGTGGACATGCTGCAGTGAAAACATTTGGTTTAACCTCTGACGTCAAACACAGTCTCGTCCGGCATGCTACTTGAACCTCATAATTAGAATCCAAATTTCCCAATAGAACTAAGGGAAAGTAAAATAAAAGGTTCCAGGGTACATTGGAGTGTAAAATTAAGTTAGATGTTTGTCACCCACCAAAGTCAAACACCATATGTTCAGTTACATGGTTGACTTCCAAGTTGTTGTAGGACAATGTTTCGTGAGCCAAACTACACATCGCTGACATAGAGACGGATATATAAAGCAAATAACTCATATTTGATTAATCAATTGGCTCGGTATTTTTAAAACAGACCCGCAGGTTACTCATGTGGTCCTTTGAGGCTACTTGGTGCCCAGCCACCAAGTCAATGATCCACGTTCTCCGGCAGGGGTGTCAAACTCATTTTTTTGGCGGGCCGCATTGAAGTCATAGCTTCTTTCGGAGGGCCATCATGACTGTCAAGTGTCAACCCAAATAAATGTATGAGCACCTCATATTATATACAGTAAAAGCTACAGAACAAACTGACAAATAACTAATTTCTAAACTAGACGAGTAGAAACTGGTCAAATATTTAAAAAATATATATTTAATATATTGTTGCAAAATGAGTGTAACAAAAAACAATTTAAATCGGAAAATCAATTTTACTTTAAAAAGAAGCGCGTGCATCAAATTGCACCAAATCACATGAATTGAACCAAATCATTCTGATTTAATCTCAGGAGCTCCCACATTGAAGTCTCGATCGGTAAAGAGAGCAATATTGTAAAGTTAAAACAAGGACACGAGTTAAATATTCAGCTGGCTATCATTATACAGTTCCTCTTTGCCTGGTAGTCATTCATACTAACCAATAAGTCACTGATCAAACAAATTTGTCTGTTTTGTTGAAAACGTCAAAGCAAAAGGAATTTGACGTGTGGAAGCAACTTTTTCTATAAAAATGTGATAAAGAATTGAATTGTATGACTTCAGGAGCATTTATTTTTGCAGGTTTTACCGTACTATCTGGGCTAGACAATGTTATTCTCAAAAATGTACATCTGGTGGATTGTCTTCTAATTATAGTGCACAGGATATATCCTGCAAATGAAAAAGAAACATATCTGAAATAAGTGATTTGGTCTATGTGCTCTTTATCAGACATGCTATGGATTCTCTGGTGTGACCCAATACACCAGAGGGCAACCCGAGAACGAAACGACATGACACAGCATATAGTAAAGTAAACAACAAGGCTATTAGTTAGAGGCGGAAACCTGACACAGGAGCTCTGCGTATGTGTCACACTTAAAGACTGTTTGATGGCCTATTGATCTGCTGATTTAGGAGAACCCCCCCCCCCCCCCCCACACACACACACACACACACGCCCACGTCCCCCTTCTCCATAATGCAAATTGCTTGAGGAAATTGAAAGATAGCAGACGGAATGGATTTGGATGAAAGCAAAGTGATACAGAGGGGGATTTGGACCATGGCCAAATGCTAATTGCTGAGAAAGCTAAGTGAGAAAAGAAAAATAAATAAATATAAATGCTTTTAGAACTGAATGCAGTTGTTGAATTATAATAAATATGATAGATCATGGATGTAATTAACAAAGTGTGGGTTACGCAAATGTTTGGCAGACATAAGGCAAAGTGAAACATCCAATTTCACAGTAAACCATCCCAAGCGTAAATTCACACGTCAGTGAAGTCACAGGATCAACAGGGTCCATCTTCTGGGACCAACGTGCATCTCATGACAACCACTGTGCTCCTGCACCCCTATGCACCTGCCCGGTGACCCCTTCTATTAAAGTTTTAAGAATAATAATAATAACAATAAAATATAGGTAGTATCAATTAAAATTGAATTCAACTTTTATTTCCCTAATTAAAATGATGTTTTTCTATTTCATTTCCTGTGCAAGTGTCAGTAACACATGGCGCATGCGCACGCATATACACACCAAAGCCGTGTATCAATTAAACAGCATCGTGTTCAATGCCCTCCCTCATGTCCTGTCCCCTCAGACACCCTTGTCAGGATAATGTGCCATTAATCTACCACTGAAAACACATTATTGGCCAATCAATAGGTGATAGCGGGGGGAAAGAGAACAGAGGAAAGAGGAGAAGCAAGGAGATGGACAGGAGGCAGGGGAGGAATGCTCTAAGTCTGGGGGGAGGCGTTTGAGCTCCACTATACGGACATGGAATACTCTGTGCGGTTTCATACTGAATGTCAATACAGGTCCATTAACAACAGATAGAGTTGTCAAAGTGCCCAAACTCTGACAAGGATTGGAGACAGGTGGGGCAAAGTGCATTAAAACCACTAGACATATAATTTTTTTGTAATAACCAATAAACTAGTACAAATGATATTCCATCAGATGAATAGACTAAGAATGGGACATCAAATTCAACCAAGAACACATAGAGACAAAGGAGACAATAAAAACCTTAAAATTAAGTAACAAAATTTAAGTGATGGTACGCATCAGAACTTAACCAGAAAACAAAAGTGTTTGTTACTGAGGAAAGAAAAGTAAAAAATAATCACTTGAATCATGTAAGACTGATGAGACAAAATGTGACAAAAAGCAGATGGACAAGCCCCAAGCTTAGACTTCGAGTTCAACATCACCAAGGCCATAGAGAGCAAGACGGTGGAAGTCCAAAGTCGTGAAGGCGTTCTCCAATGTGAGGGATATCCATTGTGAGTGTTTCTCAAGGCCAGATAATAAACCAACAAATCAATAAAGAGGTCCTGTTTGTTGCTTCATTGTTTGTGCAAGAAGAGGCGAGTGTTGTGGCAGGAGCATCTGACAGTTCCTGGCTGAGAAGAACATTGCTATGGTGTACCAACCTCCTTACGCACTCAACTTGTCTCCTTGTTATTTTCTTTTTTTTTTTACCCTTTCCCAAGCTCAAGGGATTCACCACTGGGATCCATTTTGAACGTTATCAAGATGGCCAAGAAAACGAGTCCTTCCTTCATCACAAGGTTGGGAAACAGCGTTAGGCTCCAAGGGCATTACATCGAAGGAGAACACCTGCAGTTTGTATTTTGGACTTCAAACATAGCATTTGCCAGGTCAGTCCTGGAACTTTTAAATATAATTTGGAAGCATGTGAAGGGAACCTTCATTTTTGTCCCTAATTTAAAATTGTGTAATTCTATTGAAGTGTTAAAACAAAGCAATGCCTGAGTTTTATCTCGCAATATTGATTGCATTTATTTTCTTTGAATGACTTTTGTCTGTTTCATGTTATTTTAGTGACTGTTGTGAGTTTTCCCCTTTAAAGGAGGGGTCGTATTAATATACCCTACATCTGTTCAGTACTTCTGTTCTACAGGAATGCCATGCAGCTGGAAATGTTTTTGAAGCATGATTTCATTTGAGGGCAGCACAGTGGTTGACTGGTTAGCACGTCTGCCTCACAGTGCAGAAGCCGTGGGTCCGATCCGCGGGAGGATAAAGCGCTTCGGATAATGGATGAACTTATTTTGACGCAGTAATGATTATCAAGCATTTAGGCTTGTGATGGCCGATGGACTTTTATATTACTAAAAGGAACAAAGGAGATAAACAAAACAACATTTTATCATATTTATATTTTTTATTGATATTTTATTTTTTGTTTTCACAGCAAGTAATATGATAAGACCTTGTGTAGTGGTTAGATGCCCTCAACTGACCAGCAGCACTTATTCAGGTTGCCAGCTCAGCACACAGTGCTACTGCAGCACCAATGACAGAGTCAGGGGAACATAAAACAATGCATGAATACAAAATAAAAATAAAAAATCAAGAGAGTTCCTATTGGTCCACTAGCAGTGTCTTGATTTCCAAAATGTTAGGCCGATCAATAAAAGTGACATCAAACAAAGCACTAAAAGCTAGCTCAGGTACAGAAAGCTCACAAACATGCACACCAAAATGGCAACTTACAACTTACAGTACCACGATTCACACCTCGTTAGCCATGTACTACGGGATTCAGTCAGCCAAAGGAGGGCAAACCAAGCAATGTGCATGCATCTGAGCTGACCTGCATGCCTCTTTAGTGAGATGACAAACCGGAACACCCAATGACTCTTCAGGGAAAACAAGCTGCACTGAAAGCTAGAGCCCAAACAGTGTGATGACACTGCTTCATGCTGCACAGGTGACCCACGAAAGAAGTTCAAGACAGTACCAAAAACAATTGCCTTAACAATGAGCACGGTTGGTCACTAACATTAACCAAGTGCATATTACAGTAACTATAATAACTCCCCCAGGAAGTGCTGCAGTATGCTTGAGCAAGAAAATGAGCCTCTAATTGCTCTTGATGAGCTCCACAGGGCTCTGTTAGATGGACAACAGAAGGATCAAGCCAGCAGTGTTTTGGCAGATCGGTCTTGTGAAACCCAGGAGACCACAAACTGATGTCACAGCTCGTGGTATTATTGGTTAACTAGTAGGTTGGAAGGGAATGTATTTAGCCCAAAATTGGGGGATTAGTGTACATTGGGCATCCGTTTTTTATTAATTTATTGTATTTATGTTTTCTCATTACAGTTTAACAAAGCTTCTACTCTTCTGGATTTTGGATTAAATTTGGTATGTTTTTTCATCCAGAGGTCAGAGCTAAGATAATTTACGCAAATACCATAATTGCTGTGACGTATCCTTAATGTCTAATGTCCCAAAATGGTGCACGAGAGAGATAGTAGTTTGTTTAATTCAGCATTAAACTTAGTTTAAAATAACTAGAAACACACAGAGTCAGCCATTAAAATCCCTATGGCAGAGGAAGCATTTATCTCAAAAGAGGTCATGTCTGCTCTCCACTGTCTGTTTGCTCAGGTTTGCTTCGCCTCAGAAATGCGGATCGCCAGCCAACGGCAGTGCAAATGTCTCAGTATCATGCAGTCTCAGTATTACAGTATGACATAAATTCAACCCTGATTCACTTCTATGAACATATAGGATAATGCACTCTTAGGGAAATATGATAAGGGAACTTCAGAAGCAGTTATTGAAATTATTGATATGGATGACCCCCACCCACACCAATAACCTGAAAAAAAATCTACATATTTGTGCATTTATATTGGCAAATATTGTTACATGTTTATATTCCATAAGAGTGAGGCCCAGTGACCAATTCAATGAAATCTGGACACCAGGTGAGAATCTGAGAAGCCAGGATTTAGATAAACTGGTCCACATGAATCTCAGCAAACATTGTTATAAAATGATACATAAGGGCAATGAAAACTGCCACAACTGAGATCTTGTGTGGTACAGTGTTGCCTCGCTACTTTGCGATTCAGTTATTGTGGATTCACTTTATCACGTGTTTTCACTGGTTACCATGACACCCTGCAGTTTTACATCACAATTTTAACATTTTTTCTTGCTATTTTTCTTCCTTTCTAAGTCGGACCAGTAAAAAAAAAAAAAAAAGTCTTTTTTTTTTAATGGGAAATTAGTTTTACAAATATTTATACCGTGAAATATCTATAGTATATAAAGTCAAACTCTTCTTGTGGAAATTCACTTGGTGGCTCTCTATCTTGGAACGTACCACCCACAAAAAGGGAGTGTATACACCTTGACTCAGACCTCACCTGTGAAGTCAGCCAAGCAAGGACTGCAGCCAAATGAAATCAAGTGCAACGACCTTTCATGGAAAAGTATTCATTCAATAAGACATGATCCGTTTTGAGGTAAACTTGTGCGTAACAGAATTCATAATTAAGTGTTAGTTTAGTTCGCTCTCTCACTCCGCAAGGTCTGTGTGTTTTTCCCACACACTTCCTCGCACACAACAAACACACCTCTTAGCCCTGAAGTGAGTGGATCTCTCGAGAATTGTGCTCCCCTCTGGCCAGTTCTGGGGATGCTCTAAGTGCTCTGTAATAGTCAGCAATCAGCGCTGATGGATAGAAACCAACATCCAGCCCTCAGGAAAGAAATATAAATAAGTAAGATGAATAAATAAAAGCCTCATGTCCTCACAACCGCATATTGCATTGGGCATGTGTTTTATAATGAATATAGATTGAGAGGTTGAAATATTTATAGTTCAGGGACCGTGTGTGTGCATGTGTGTGTGCATTTGTGTGGTAGTGGGGTGTGAACAGAAATCCTAAGTGGACAGGAATGAATAAAGAAAATTCTTCCTGTGGAAGCTTCCAAGCAATATTTGTTTGTGATCGACGCTTGGGACATGCTGTGTGGGACATGCACACACACACCTTTGGAATTTCGATCGTTTAAAAACCCAGAGTGATGATAATCTTTCTGGTTTCATCTGAAGCTTCCTATTCACCTCCAATGATGCCATAAATAATATAAGTTGTCCACTGGTCAAGTGAAAGGTATCTGAGGATACGTGGCTGGTCATGAACAGCCTGGGGCCCAGGTGAGGAGTAACTGCAGGAGACTGAAGAGAGACGAGACATTGTCCCCCACATGAACAAGAGCAGTATCACCAAGTGTTTAAGAGAAACAAAACGAAAAATAGAAGTGGAAGTGGACTTGAAATGAATGGTAGACTTATAGAACAGGATTCACCAACCATTTTACATTGTAGATGGGCTCAACTTCGGGAAAATAGATTGAAATTTTTATTATCTTTTTTTCTCTTTAATACAATTTACTGGAGCAAATTCATAGTTGTGAAAATTTTTTTTATTGGCAACAAAAATAGATGTAACCGGTTCTTTGGAATGCCCACTGCAATTGCAGATCTGGCCACCTCTTTCATTGCTTATAAAAAGTCTACACACCCCTGTTCAAATGCCAGTTTTTGTTGATCTCTAAACATGAGACCACCACAAATCATTTCCCACAACCCAGAATTGAAAAGACAATGATATCGTTTTCCTAAGGAGCTATTTTCTTAAGTTAGAACTGGGGCAGCAGTCAAGATAGGGAAATTCTGAACACTTCCCAATAACAGTGTCAACACAAATCCTTGTGACTTCTAATAGAAAGCAAAAAAAGTAACCAATGAGGTTTAAACTCAAATCGGTAACAGGTTAAATGAATCCAAATGTCCCTTCGGCAGCTATCGTAGAGCACCGTACAAAGCCGGGACCCCTCACAACCTCCCAAAGCAACCTGAAGTGCCATTTTCCTCACTCTGTAGAGCGCCTATTACATGAACAGAGTAGAGAAGAACATGAGAGCTAAGTTGACGTTAACAACTTTTTGCCCTGAAGCGCTGAGATTGTGTTTCAATAATGATACACATCACTCATGAAAGCTACTTTGCGCTCGTGGCAATGACAAAAGAGCACATCATATAAGATCTCTCTTTTTCAAGGCTGTAAAACTCCCGGCACTTTCTCTACTTAAGAGGCATAAAGCTCGCTTGTTGTCACAAAGAAAAAAAAATGAAGTAAATATTTTGTCCTTCATTTGAGGCCAGTATCAAGACTAAGTGTTTTAAAGTGCCGTTTGGGGCTAGGGGCCGTAGATGAGTGCCTGAGAATATTTAAAAGTGGCAACTTTTGGCAGCAAGTGGAATAAAAAGTTGATAGTCTGTTGGGAGGGTTTAATAATGAAACGGGAACATGTGGAGTTACTGGAGTTAAGTACACTTAGGAGTGCACTCGGAAGTGTTATGGAAGAGATAACAGATGACGAGATGGAATGAGGAGGTGCCAGGATGATGGTTAACAAACCTTTGAATCTGGGTCGTCTCTTGGTCAACAGGAACAGATTTATTTTTGGCGTAGGTGAAATTAAACTTGCATTTGCTAAGACACAATTAAGCGTGAGGCTTTTGTACTACGACATAAAAATCCTAGAGGCACTTTATATGAATGTATTACTTTCATAAGGTTACGCACACAGTGAAGGGAGAGCGAGTGTCTGGTTGTGACAATGCAGCAGACTGAACAATGTGCTCAAGTGCATTCACCTTATTTGTGTCTGAACATGAACGTGCGTGTTTGTATGTATTTGTGTGTTTGAGCGCTCGAGTGCATTCACCTTATTTGTGTCTGAACATGAACGTGCGTGTTTGTATGTATTTGTGTGTTTGAGCGCATGGATATGCGCTTCCCGCTCTCTCTGCCATCAGGAGGTTTTAATAGCGTCGAATATTCCTTTGCATTTTACATGACTTTAGGGCAAGCTACTCTCGCCTGTCTGCTTTGCTCAGATCAGATGCTAAAATGGGAACACAGAGTGGACTGCAAGTCTTCATATCTTGCTCTGGAATCTTTGTGTGTGCCTTGATGATATTTTACAGATAATTATACACTTACAAAGCTCATGTTGTATTTGTCAACAAGATCAGAAAGCTCATTTCGCTTCATTATTTAGGTTGGGTGTGTAGTATAGTGCACTGCCATATGAATGATATGTTTGCCCTGTATATATATATGTTCATAAAAACTACTACAATTCACAGCAAAGCAGTTGATGGCATCCAACTCGACAAATTTGGCAACCCTCCTGAATCTTTCACATTACCTTCGTCTGTAGCTCTCTTGATTGTTGGAGACGCTGTTTGATTTATTGGTTATTTTTTCAATTTATAAAACCTTAAACTCCACAAGACGATTGCACTACATACATGAGAAATTCTGAGTCTAAGGGTCCTATTTTCATGAGCAGCACAAGTCTAACTCAAAATGCAGTCTAACACACAGAGCTGCGTCATCTACATACATGGCGGAAGGACTCACTGAAGTCGTGCCATCGGCATGCGCTGAATGTACTCAAAGTAAAAAGGAATGATAAAATGTCCCGCACATGTTAATCAAGCTCAAAAAAACTTTTTTGAAGCAACCAAAATCACTTTACACCACCTGCGCCACAAGTTAGACCTGCTTTTTGGTAGTCTCAATTCTAGTCTACTTTTGGTCAGCAAATCGCCAGATGCAGTAGAATATGTCAGAATGCCTATCACGGCGCAGCGTAGTCAACCAAATTAACAAACACTAGAATGACAAAATTACAATCAAATAATTATTGTTGTTTAAAAGCTTTGTTGGATGTATATCTGCATCCTATTCTCTCAGTATGCAATTTAGTTGGTGAAGCTTAACGCAGTAACCAAATTCCACCCGCAATATTTGTGACATCTTGACCTTTGCATTTGACAGTAGCATTTTTTTCACTCTTTACAATTTAAGCATTGATTACTGCAATACATAAAAACATTTAGCGAATTTCACCTTGATGAGGATAGTTGCCTGAAAATATTTGTGAGAGTCCCTTGTCTAAAAACAAAGTTGTAGCATCAGTAGAATCTAAAAAAAGACGTAAAAATATCACAGGTGAACGCTTCTCTCCATCTTCTGCATCTTTACTAAATTGAGATGCCAGGCGCAACTCCTCTCAATTCAAAGACTCCAGGATGAGTTTGGCTAATAAATATTAGATGGCTTACTTTTATTTCTAGAAGCTTGTCGTGTTTGCTGTTGCTTACACAGCAAATCACCGGACAGAGAAAAAGAGGGGGAAGTAGTGAGGATACAAAACACACAAATAGATAAACAGTTAGAGTAACACGCCACAAGATGGATAGAAGAGAAGAAAACAAAATGCTTTTTGGATTTCACCTGAAGCAACCAAAGGGGTGAATTCCATTTTGTAGCTCCAAAAAGCCTGTGCTGTGGAATCTTCTGCTCCAATCAATATTTCAAGGGTGCTGTGGGGATAAATAAATAAGTAAATAAAACACATTTTAAGTCTGAAATGCTCTTATTGCCGGAGCGCTTCCACGTATGCCCTCTGGCAAAGTAGTAGAAGAACATGTGTCCCATCAAAGACTTGCACTGAGTAGACGAACCCATCTGTTGTGCAATAAATGAAATAGATCAATAAATGGTGCATTAACCCTTATTCGACAATTGAGCTGGATACACCAACACTTTCCACGCTCGTTCTTTGTGCCTCGCCTTTAAATTTCTTGAAATAAAAATTGCAAAATGAACTGAATTTTGTTTTTCTCATGAATGTCTTTGTCTGTCAAACCCAAATGTCGATGGGAAAAAAATAATTACCCCAACTTTTCCACTACTTTGGAAAGGCGGTGTTTAAACAAGTATGGTATATGTGATTAAAATTTAGTCAGCCCGACTCTAGGGTATACCATGTCTCTCCTCCTGTGAACTGGCAGAAGCCTTTTGGCTCACTGGCCATCTGGGTCTGCTTTTTTCTGCCTCTTTAATATTTGCGGTTCAGACATGTTATTTCATTTAAAAAAAAAAATCCTTTGGCCATTGTATAATATAACAGTTACTTTATACATAAGCTTCTATGTGTTAAAAGGAGTGTGATTACATGTCAACACAATAACTATACTCAAACTTACAAATCTTTATTCTACACACACAAGCTCGGTCATGCGGGTGGGCTGGCGGTCATGAGTGTGTGCCAGAGATAACATGTACGTATGAGCCTAACAGAAGGTTTAGCACTGTGTGCATGTTGATTTATGAAGCTTTATTGGTAATCAATACGTTCTTTTTAATCATTTAGATACAGTGATTGATACTCGGAATGGTCAGCATATGGGTTTGGAACTCGAGCCGCGTGTCTGACCATTCCCATATGAGTAACACTATCTTCACTTGAGCCAATACATTTATTGTTTTGTGCTCAAGCAAATTAGTAAGAAATAAAAACAGAAAAGAAAAGAAAAAGCGATCATGAAATGTGTCTGCTGAAGTTGAAACTTTGACTTTATTCAATTGAACTCCATAGTTTGTTGGAGGAGATATTTCTTGTCCCTCCATTATGTGCATCTTAATTTGACAGGAGGGCAGATGAAGATTAGAAGAAACAAAGCCCTCTCTTTGGTTGTCTGTCAGCACAAAGAGACAAGAATCCCTCCAATAGGCATTTCAGACAGCGATAGGCAGAGAGGTAGCTTTTTAGGGGTGGGGTGGGGTGGGAGGATTGATTGATCTTTGATTAAATGCTGTTAACAATGCAGAGTACAGGTTTTGCCCTGTCCTAAATTGGGGGTCACGTGGGTCAAGACATGATGTCCAACTACTAAGAAATTGCAATAATGCAGGGGTTAAAAAAAACAACACATTTTGATTATTTTTCATATTCATTCAGCCCTAAATACAAGTCATGATTTGGATCTACATCACTTCTATCCTCGTAGACTTCTGTTTGGTCTTCTGAAGAGCCTCTAAGGTTGATCCAAAGTATTAGGAAAGAATGTTTCATCCAAGGTGATGAGAGAATTCACCTAGTCTAGTCTTCACCTACTCTAGTCTTATCAGATCTTGGTGATTTGGACGTAACATGAAGGATCAGGCAGGACATTATAATGCCATGACTCTGCAGACGCCACACACACTCGCACAAACACACACGCACTCACACAAATAATTCTAAAATAAGATGATGACAGACTAAATAAGCCAGAGGAGAGTGCATCTACCACATAATGAATCTGTTGATTTAAAAAACGTCTTCAGTTGAGTGAAGGCTTTGGATTGACCTTGCAGTTAACAATCATCAATATGGCATTGGGATTGAAAGCTTTTTTGTCATATGAAAATATCCTAAACATACAGCCTACCTGGAGCACCGGATTATAGGCAGAAAATAAGATAATTTATTTATTTTTATTTATAAAGAGCAACCAATTTTCTTAGCACCACAGAGAAAGACAAACGTTACAACGATTTGATGCTCCTCTTTAAATTGAATCTTTGTGCATTTACATCTACCAAAATTTGAAACTGTTTTGGGGTGTGTGTACAACTTAAAAGAAAACCAAAAAAAAACCAATATGCAGCGCAAAGAAAGAAATTATAATCTTCACAAATATTTATGGGTTTTAATTAGACTTCATCTTCAACGTTTAACTGAAAATCAAATGTTGCACGCACACACATGTGCACACGCCTTCTTACACATACACACCTCGGCTGTGTGGTGTGCATTTCATCTCCAGTGCTGCAATAGATTTCAGATGAGGATCAACACTTATGACCTGAGGGCAAAAAGACAGAAAAAAAAAAGCATAAATAGCACAGAATGGAGAAACAGTTGAGCGAAACCAAAAATATTGGGCATTTCAAAATCTACCGGTTGGTGTGTTATGTCTGCATGTAATAGGAGTCACATTAAATCATATAAATAGCCCTGACACATTCACGCCTGGTTGTGTTTGCAATCGAAGAAAGATGTATTCATTACTTAGCGTTCATAATCCAATCTGTGACTGATTTAGCTGTCTGCTGCCCAGGAGCCAGGCAGGCGCTATGGGATACCCCATCCAACACTCTATTTTCCCACACCAGGAGAGCAGGACACTGGGATACCCCCACGGGGCCACAACTGGGTCTGAGTGGACCGATCACCTTAGTCTAAACTGACATGTCTGCTTAACACACACGCATACACGCTCCAGGTAGCGTGCAGCACAGAGATTTGGAGGCAATACAACATTAGGAAAGATATGTGCTTTGGCCTCTGGTGTAGAATATCATCCCTGAGGGGACTCACAATGTGTTTGTTTGATCTGCTCTATGTAGATTCTCTGAATATGTCAAATTGACCAATATGTATTTTGGCATGTTCCCAGCATGTAACGGAGACAGAGGAGCGCAACACTAACGATACACACACACACATACTGTATGCATATGTGTGTGTGCGTGCGTATATGTATACTATATGTATACTATATATATATATATATATATATATATATATATATATATATATATATATATATATATATATATATATATATATATATATATATATATATATATATATATATATATATATATAATGTCTTTCGATAGTAGCTGTCATAGCGGATATTTGACAGACATTTTAAGTAATCACTTTTTCACTTTTCTCAACCCTGGTTTGTTTCTTTTCCACTATATGGAATGATTGAATTGTCATTCAAGGTCTGCAAAGTTAACCACCAAAAACCAATAGAAAAACATCCTGTGTCTAGAGGTCAAAGTAACTAAGCAGGTATTGTTGTTCCCGAGATCTCTTGGCTTCTGCCCTTCGTAATCAATACGCAAAGACTAATAGACCCCAAGTCTGACCTCCAATAAGTGCTCCACACTTAGAAACATGAATTGCTGCCTTCAAAGCAGTGCCACTTCCTGAATGTTGGCCTTTCATTAAACATGTAGCGTGAAAAAAGCGAGTGTGTGAGAACTTCAACACACTTGAAACCAGTGCAGAAAGGTGACTGGCCCCTCTAGCAGTGAGTAGAACCAGGGGAATTCAGACACACACATACACACACTTTTCAACGGTCACAATTATTCATAATTGCAGAGGAACTGAGTCTCTCTCTGTGTATGTGAATATGTGTATGTACATGTGTGCATGAAGAGAAAGTTCAGTCCCACAATCTGAGAAATTCAATGAAAAGTTTTGAAAGACCGGGGAAAATTGCAGGAAAATACCCAAAGCACCACTGAAGTTTAGAACACAAACTAGACACGAATCTCAGTTCCCATTGGAACTTTTACAAAATAAGCCATATTTATTGAAGACAAAATATACACCATAAATCAGTGGGACAGAATTTGTTCTGATAGATACATATTTGATTTATTACCAAAACCACCAAAACTACAGAAACTCTCTGTGAAAACATTTGACATTCTGAATCAGTGAGTGACTCATACCTAGAGTTGTAATAGCGGCAAAAAAAATGCTGAATGGGACATTTGACAGGTAAGAGCATATTGCTTTTCAGGGGACCCCAAAAATGGCATATTTGTTCAACCATTAACATTGCATTATCAAAGAGAGTAAGTCATTTTCAAGACTTTAGATTGCTCACTAATTTGCAAAAATAACACCAACTCATGTGGACTGACCATTCGTATAGATTGGGGAAATAAATGAGATTTACCAAATTGATATGAGTTCACATATTTATTTTATGAAGCAATAATAATAATAAATAAACAATTTCTGTACGACATTTATTGTAGTTCACAGATGATTAAAAAAAACAAAAAAAAACAGTGGACTTTCTTATTTTATTTGATGATTTCGTCATGCCAAAAACGCATAGTCCCTCATCAGACGTTCTCAAAAATTCTGTGAAAACTGACACAAAAAACAAATACACTAACATAGAACCAAACAAGCGAATAAAAACAGTCTTCCATAAGTGGAGATAGAACTTAATGTACTGCATTTTAAACATGACTTAATCTAAGCATGTACTTTTGCAGGCTTCCTCAAACAGGACACAAGCAAAGGCAATTAATCTGATCAATGGAATGTTAAATGGCGTACAGGATATGCCGCGGCAATACTAAGAGCCCTCAAGGCCCATCGAGGATATTCGACCTGATGGAGAAAAACCATGTCCCCGTTTCCTTAGGGGGCTAAATCTCTCCCATGTTAGATAAATTAGTCTGGCTTAGTACCTGGACTTCCTATAGTCAACTCACAACCTTTTGATCTCTAACCACGGCAAAATGGATCCAGGCTGATGAATTTGTATTCCCCGGTTATGATTGATTATCTGGGTGCTCGGGACGGAAAGGGCTGTTTGCCACGAGAGTGAAAGTGGCTTTCTTTTAATATTGGAGTATTTGGAAGGAATCCCGAGGAGAGAGAAGAAAAAGGGAAACAAAAGCAAAAACAAACAAAAGGGCTGATCATATGTAGTATTTTCTGGATGCGTGTTTTTTAGCTGTGTCTGACTGATGAACCAAAGTGAACCAGACAGACATCTAATGAATCAGGCCTGTAATAATCTCAGTTTCCCATACAAGCCAGGGGAAGAGAGGCGAGCTGGAGGCCATCACACACAACTCAAACGGCATAAAACAGAAACATATGGTGAGTGTGTACATGGTGGGACACACAAAATAGCATGCACACAAAATGACTTCACACCCACTAGTCACCACTGGACTCCTTTTTTTTTACTTTAACACAACAAACAGCAGTATGTCGCCTTCTGTCACTGGGTCTGGCATGTATCTTTTTCATCATCAGAAATGACAAAGCTTTAGGATCAAAACATTATTTGGGAATATATTATAATGTATAAGCCCGGACCTCATTATAGAAACATGCAAATACGAGCATTCTTTGGTCATACCTTACATAATGCCACACTCCATTTTCTGACATTCATTTCCCATTACTTGAAACCATGTGGATTGTGAACAGAAAGGTAGTAAGAGCAGTAAAAGATTTCCAGCAACTTTTTATTCAAATAAGACTTGTGAAGTATCAGGCACGACACTGTTTCCTGCCTGTGCATCCTAAATCTCTGAAGGCAGTTTACATGCTTCTCATGAAAGCTGCATACAAAACACATATTGTTCTGGTGCACTAAAGACTAATTAGCAAAAACAAAAGGATTTGTTTTTTCTCTTTTGCTTTAGAACAAGTATACAATATGTTTTAACATACTGTAGGAGGTAAAGCCCAATTAGTGTCAGAGGGGATCGAGTCAGTCCTTCCCTCTGGAAGGACCTCCTATCCTGGCTAATCGCAGAACACTGCGTTTCCCCTAAAATACTACGACAAAGTGGCTGGGGAGAGGGCGTTCTGGCCTTCCGTGCTAAAGTTGTTGCCCCCACGACCAAATCGGAACAACAATGGATGGATGGTACTGAATAGGATCATACGAACTGAGCCGTTCCTTTTTCAGTTCACTTGGCGTGCTCCACAAGAAACTTTGCCACAAACAAGAGAGCAGAGGGGTCACAGATAAAGCGGGCGTGCGTCGTGAACCTCCACATCCAGATGTTCCAAATCCAGGTTTCTGTTCTTTCCTGTGAAGAGTTTGCACGTTGTACCCACACCTTTGCCTCTTACCACCCAACTACATATTGCCTTTGGTAAAATTATCTACCACTCTCATTTGATGACAAAAATATCCCATCAAATGCCTTTGTAAAGCTACAAGGCATCTCCGATATAACGTGATGACTTTCTAGTATGACACCATTTTCTGACATTTGGTTGTCTGAAAGATTACAATGAACAATGGTTGACTAATGGTTCAGCCTATGTGACCCACAGGCACTATTAAGGACGTACAGTAAGTAAGAAGTCAATGCTGGACAAGGCGCTGTAGTACCAGAGGTCGATTCGGGAGTGTCGGTGTACCAAATGGTGGTTGTCTCCATGGACACCAGTTCTCTTTCTAACCCCTTTGACTCTGAATTGTGAAGGCAAATGTTAATGGCTTTTCTTCTATATGTCGGTATGTTACCATTTTTTGGCTCGACTATATGGGCATCGGAATGCAGTCGATGAATTGGATGTCTCAAAAGCATGCTTCTTTGGGAAGGTTCAAGTGGAATTCACTCAGTCGGCAAGCTATGAAATGTGTGTGTTCACATGAAAATGAGTAAGTCCTGAATCTCAGGTCTCTTTCAATGACTACACCTTTTCATCTTTCTATCTTTGAGCCTTCTTCCCTGCCCCACTAATGTTACCATGGAGATGACCAAATGCATATCATATGCATGCATGAGTTTGTGTAGCTTTTGCGCTCAGGGCTGGGCGGCTAGCAGAGGGAGGGGGCTGAAACTGCGCACGACACAGAAATCTGTTCTACATAAAATGCTAATTTTACATATTTAATGCCACGGAGCAATTTCTATTGGGAGCTGAGCGGAGAAGCACTGAAGCAAAAGGTGAAAGGAGAGAGCACTTATTGCATACACTCGACTGTCTAAAGGGAGGGGGGATGACAGCACAAACTCCCTCCTCTCCACTTAACTCATTTATTTATCCGTTTGTGCCCTCGTCTGTCTCGCCCCCGTCTTGGTGTTATGAGCTTTCTTATATAATGCGCGGACTTGGTGCGAACGGCAAACACAAAGATGAACTGACACCATTTAGTCGAGAAAAAAAAAATTTGTCGCTCAATTTCCGGCACATTTACTATTAGTCACCACTTATAAACTAGAAAATGTCACTGACGGAATGAAAATTGTGAATATGAATAAATAAAAAAATGGTATGGATCATTTCTATGTTATGGATGCAATGGTAATATTGATAAATGTATTCAGCAACTGGGACAAATGATAATTACAATCAAACTTTGGGGGCACCACATCATTTGCAACACAAGCATCCAACTTTTCAACATTAGTTCAATGTCCTTGTGTTCTCTCAAGGTCTCGTACTATTGTTCTTGCTGACCTCAAGTGTGGTTTCATGGTTGATTTCAGTTGTTTCTGCAGTAATCCTGTGTTGTTTTTGGGGCTAAAGGTAAAACCAGATTAACTCGACTTTGGATCTGTGAACTCAGCTGGAAGGCCAGAGGGTCGGTTCTCATGGAGAGAAAATGGAAACATACACACACGCAACCAGAGTGTATGCATATCAACACAAAGAAATGAGAAGCCAACACAAGCATCATCAGTTTTTTAAAATCTGAATAAAATTTCTCAAAATTACTTGTTCAAATTTTACATCATCGGGCCAAAATGTTTCTTGTTTCTTTGAACTAGTTACAAATGATTTTACACATTACGTATGCAAGTCATTATGTACAATTCTCTGCTGTTTCCAAGAATTTTTGTTAATGTTTTGTTTAACATTTGCTTAAAGGTCTCATTACTGATTTCTTCCATCTATGCTGCACCATCCAAAATACCCGCTCAAATGTAACTTCCTTGGAAACATCGTCTGAACTCCAACGGCAGAAGCCTTTTGCACCAGGATGATAGGTTGCCACTGTTGCTAAGATCAATGGAGTCACTGAGTCTTGGGTCGAGTAATTGATGATACCCATGGCTGGCCAGAGCTATTGACTATCTCGTTCACCCACAGCCTCCCATTAGTGGGTGCCCTTGTGTGTTCATTTAACTTAGTCATCTGAAAAGGGTTTTGTGTGAAGGTGTGCTGTTGTTTTAACCCCCATCACTTGGACATTGACTTTAATGAGAGGATGGTCTTGCCAGGTTAAATACTGATGAGTCAAAAGAAAAGACGGGCCACATGTAGTGTCTATAAAAAGTCTGCACATGGCTGTTCAAATGCCATCTTTATGTGTCAGGAAAAAACAATCCTTTTCAAACTTTTTCCACCGATTTTGTGTCTGTGAAGTTATCCTTACATTGACCAAACTATAACAAAGGTAGAAATAAAAAATAAAACAGCACATAATAACCTCTGGGGCATTTGGAAATTCACTCAGATGCACGTGCACTATGAGTGGGTGTGTTAAAAGAGACAGAGTGCGCTTAGCTCCCATTTATTTCTGAAGGCGGCCAACACTGACGCAATGTGCCCCCAGTTCAGTCATCGAGTGTCCGCACTGGCACTCCATTTTTGGTGCACTCTGAATAACCGAAAGGCAAATTTGAGCAGTCCTCTGTGTTTTTCCCAAAGGTCAGAGTGAACCAAAAATTGAAATTATTTATTTTTTCTAGATGTATAAAGAATGGCATTAGAACACAGATGTGTAGATTGTATTTAATATAGGTTCCACACATGCTCGGCATATATTTCCGTGTGCGTGCGTTCGTGTGGGTGCGTGCGCGTGAGTAGATAAACATTTATGTAAAAAATTTCCTCGATGTGAATAAATGATAACTCTCTTGAAAGCCTCCTAAAATAGGCAATGCTGTGGATGGGTGCAGCGCAGTCTGTTGCAATGATGCAAGAGAGTGTGCCACATTGCCAGTCACTAATACCCAACGCAGGAGCAAAGTGACAGGTTAACCTTTTCAATTATCTCATAGCCTGGAGGGAAAATGATGCCCACTATTAATTAGATGTGGCATCTCTGCAATTGAAATATCATTGCTCCCTGGGGCCTACACACACAGTTCCAACATGATATACAGGGCAAAAATGCCTAAACAAAGCAGCTGGAATTCTATTTTATGGTTGCTTGAAAAGTTCAACTCAACAGTCAGTGGACTTACTGTGCTGTACATCATAATAGAAACAATCAGCCACAACACTCACACACACAAATCTCAGTGAGTGGCTGACCAGACTCACACAGTTTGCCCAATCCCCCCACAGGCACCAGTCCAGTCCATGAGGTCATCGCCTGCAGAGACCCAGGATTATAACTCCAAAGGAACCCTTGGAAGCATGCAGTTATGTGTTCTGACAGCTCAGCAGCCCGATTAAGCTCCCTGTTTGCTAATGCTAAGCTAATATTAGCTTTGTTGCCAGACCCTAGTTGCATTTCACGGTTGAATAAGATATACCTTTGCTATGTTCTCCCAGTACTCCATATATTTCAACTCCAAATGATTATAGTCAATGTTAGTACTTCATCCCTGCATTGGAAATTCAGCAAAACTAATAGAGGCCAACTTCTAATACTAGATTACGACGGGTCATACGCATAGGATTTAACTAATTTGGAGGATCAAGGAAACAAGACTGGTGACAAGGTGTTATTGCTTGCCTTTGGGATAACGTTTGCTCAGATACTAAGGGAATGGCCCTAATGCTGTATTCTAAGCATACAATTAGCCTGAATCCTAAAAAGAAATGCCAGCGTAACCTTTATCCGGAACTGTGGAGTTTCTAAGGACATACATTTGAATCAAAGTAGAATTTAAGTTGATAAATGCCCACAGGAGTTAATATTTGTCAAATATAGTAGGTCAAGGTCCCAATTGTACACAGATTGCATCTGTTGATATTATACTTGAAAAATTAGTTTATTGGCACAAATAAGTCAAAAGTAAGTCTAGCAATCATCATGAGGATAAGCGGCATAGGAAATGTTGACGCCTGAATTTGCATAACGGTTGGAGACAAATTTGCTTCACAGTTACAGTGAATTTTAAAATCATAGTATGCACCATGTCCATGGTAGTTTAAACATCAGTTAAAATCTCAGCAGAAAGAGTCAGCCTGTACTGTCTGTTAGGGAGAACGTCGGTCTTCAAAAATAAAACCGCGGAAAAAAATGTGCTTGTTTGCATGCTCGTTCAATGCAGCACATTTCATTCATGGCTGCATAAACAAACCCAATTAGCCGATACGATTTGGCTGAGAAGTCAAATAGAAATTGTCGTTACGTACAAAGAGGGAGGGGATAAAGGGACAGACTTGTGTGAGAGAAATCAACCATCATCATCTCCATCCATACAAGTTCTCCGCTTCATTCTCCCTGTCCTAACACATCGACCAGCAAAAAAAAAGGCTGAGGGAAACGGCTCAACTCAATGCCACCACGCGTTATCCCTCAGCGTCTGCTTACGCCTCTCTGGATTTAATCAACTTTGACAAACCAAATATCTCTGGAGACTTTACACCACCATTTTGATTTGTCACTTAACTTCCAACAAGACAGCAAACTTGAGCTCAGTCCATTCTCCAACTGTCATGTATTGGAGTGAATCTTAAAAGATGCATGGGCACAGTAAAGAAATCTAATTGCGGAAATGTAGAGCAAAGCTGCTATTTTAACACGTTACAATATTAAGCATATTGAAGAACTTTTGAAGCCTTTAAGAATTTTTACATTTTAAAATATTTCCAGCTCTCCCACCACATGCAATAGTAACTTAGAAGGTAAATTACTCATGCAAATAACTAAATAAATAAATTTACTCTGGAATTAGTGCTTATTAGTGAGTATTTTTAAAACTTGTGTTTTTCTTACAACCGTACTAATTTTTTGTAATAGTTTAATAGCTTATCAGTTACTGAAATTGCCATTTGATTTGAGCAACAGCTGTACTATGTGTTTGCTATGGTATGAAAAACTGTCTTTGACCCTAATATAAATCAAATCATGCATCCTTTTTCCTCGCAAAGCATGGATTTAGAATTTGATTCATATAAAATTCACAAAACTGCATATTTATCTTTCAAATATCATTTAATTATTTTAATAAGACCATTTCGTCACCATCACTCTGGTTGTCTCTGAATAATGTGTTCACTGATGCTGACTGTGTGCGTTCACTGGTGCGTTCACGTACTCTTGCATGACAGCTTAAGTGGCTCCGTCTAACGGTACTGATGTTGCCTGCCATTTGCCTTCGGGGCTTTTCCTCATGCTTTCTCTTCCTTGCTGACTTTTAAAGTGTTTTTCTGACACCACTCCTACCCCCAACCCCTTGGAAATACGACAAACAAAGCATGACTTTAGAGAGAACAAGGCCACTGATCTCACAGTGTCTGTGTGGAGTCTTCCACCAAGCTAATCCACCTTCCTGTCACTGCACTATTGTTCAAATTTATTAGAAAATAAGAAAATGTATTTATTCAGAATCCCTTGTTATTTCAGCCCTGATACAAATAAGTGCTATAGTAAATAGATGGATCGATATAGTACAGCTACATGCTCCGACTATGAAACTAGTCTAGTTGAAATGCGCTTATGCAGTCATAGCCAAAGTCATCGTCAAAACAAAAACACCTGTATTGCTCAAGAAAAAAAAAACGTAAAATAGTTAATAGGAAACTAGTAATTGGAGCTCTTGAAACAACCACTCAAGAGTGCATCCACATATGTCGATTGCATTTTATTGAATTTGTATACAAAGAACCTTGTGTCTGGAGTGTCTGGACACCCGACAAATGGGAAATATAAAAAGTAAAATTTTGGTTTTCTGCCTAATTGTGAAAATCCGCACTTCTTTCCCACTGTTACAGATCAGTTTGTAACTGTTAAACTGTTTGCCCACTTTCTACACCAGCAATTTAGTAGCAAGTCAAATTAAGTTGCAGACCAAAGAAACACTTTGATGACAAAGCACAATCAGGTCAGGCACCATCCAAGCGACAGATCCGCCCCCAAAATGAGCCAATTACAACATGGCAAGAAATATGCTACAATGGCACGTCTGTAATTCTTGGTCCTTTGATGACAAAATTAAATGAAGCTTCATGAAACACTTGTGATGTGATGAGGTGGAACTCTTGGTTTGAACGCTAGTGCAATGGAAATATATTAAATTTCCACAGCATTTTTTAAATCAAGAGTGCGTACCTAGGAGGAGTCCAAAAATATCATGTGCTTCATGAAGCTTCATTTGTCCATCACTGGTATTTAACAGCCTGACAGAAATGTTCATTTTTAAACTGTGCGGGCAGAAATTTTCTCATTTAGTTGAAAGTTGAACCCATTTCTCTTTTTAACAATGTTAACCGTCACAAGAAAGAGTTTGTTAGTAACATTTGACTGAGCTTGCTCTTTTGTGGATTAAATATGCTTGAAATTTTTAATCATCACACGTATCTGATCCCCTAAGAGCCCACTCGAGCCAACTGTTTAGCTGCTACATATAATTTGCATGGTCTATTTCTCAAGATTACATGAGGAACAGGAGGCAAAACAAGCCTCGGGGTAACAACAACCAAAAGGAATTCCATTTTAATGCTTATGTTCCATAAAAATAAAATGGGTCGGAAAAATGGAGTCAGGCGCAGTAAATGATTTTACTTACTGTATACGGTAGGTGATCGTCACTCAAAACTGCAGTAAAGATTCAAGCAAAACAATACATTGCATGCTCAGTCTTAAATATAAACAAGAAAAAACATATGTGTTAAACATACAAAGAGTTCTGTCTATTAAATTTGTACATTTCAGTATCTTTACGTGACAGCTTTAGACAGAGTTTGCCCCGACGAATCAGCTTAATCACACACAAATGGTGCATGGCTGTGTCCAATTTCACACGTACTTTTCCTGCTTACGGCAATACTGCCCTAACCTCTGACCCTTCAGCAACCAGAGACTTGATGTTGCGGTACATCAATGGCTGCAACATTCAAACTAAATCAAAAGCAGGTACTGTCTGTTAAGAACCGTTGAACATTGAAATTAATATTCATGAAGCCGTATAGGATATACTTACAAGGAAATAAATCTCATCATACGGCACAGGCAAAACCAAGCTGACGTTATATACTGAATGAAATGTTTTGACAACGTTAAAAATAGGTAAGTTAAAAATGTGCAAACAGTCAAACATGCATGGGGAAGCGTTTTGAATTCGAGGAACGGACTCTGTAAACGCAAAAAGCAGAACAAGGTCCAAACAAACTCAACACTGGTGAAACTGTCATTTGACCAGACCTTAAGCTGGCAAATTAGTTGTGGGGTCAGACCCCAACTATGTTCTATTGTCTCACTTGACACCAGTCCGTCATGCTTCTGTAGAGAAAATCAAATAAAAACAATAGCAGCAGAACAGGAAAGATCAGTCAATGCTTTAGCAAATCCTCGTGATGTTCATTGTTCGGATCATGGATGGGTAACCAGGACAGTGTTTAGTAAAGGAAGTGACTCACAGAGTGTGTGCGTGCTTCTCTCAGCCCTACATGGGCAGGGTAAAGGGAGTTAAAGCAAAACATGAAGATTATAATAATATGAATATTTCATTTGTAAATCATACAGCTTGGATTCGTCGAGTAAAATGTTACACTCTAGTGATGTCTTGATCGATACTTAACAAAAGGTTAGTGTGAAGCAGATCATTGTGGCCTGAGAGGCTTCCAGCAGATTATGGTTTTACCGGTTGAGGATTACAAACATTCATTGCTAACTAACACTAAAAAGAACCTGAGCAGCATGTGCACATTTTCCTTTCCCAGCATTCTCACACACATCTCTCTCAGTTACTTGTTCAATCCTTAACTTGCCGCCCCCGCACACAGTCCACTGTTCCCCTGCACACTTACTGTGTGCACATCCAGTGGAAGGTCCAAGCCTGTAATTGCTGCCTCTGTGGCGTGGACAGACAGGCGGTCTGGGGATTGGAGATGACACGCACCCATTATTAGTGAACCAAGCGCTGTTTTTGTAATTACCGTGGGTTTGGCTGAGCACAGTGAATCAGATTCTGAGATTCTCTATTCAGGAGCCGTTTCAACTCCATCTGGCTGCACAGCTTCTGTTGGCCCCGGCCTAAACAGTGCTGGGCTGTGCCTGGAGCCTGAAAAAATCCGCTTGATGGTGTTAGGAAAGGGTAAGTGAGGGCCTTTGTTTTTCCAAGAGTCAATATTTTAACCATGGAGAAAGAGAAAGTATTGAAGCAAAAATTCTACCAGTTTCTGAGTAGAATTGGACACTTGAGATTAGGCATGATCAAAAGTAAAATTCCTGACCTTGCACCCAACAACAAACATGAATCAAGCATTGTGCACACATGTATTTACAGTGCTTCACTCATTTATCTCACATAAATCAACCACAGAGTCTGTTCTTAAATTCAGTGATTTTACTATTTTGGAGCGAATTAGTCATTTCGAACTGAATTCCAACAGAGTGGAACAATTGCGACTCCGAAAAGTCTGTTTTGTATGCTGATTGAAACTAAACTTGGCTTGCTGATTCCGTAATTGCAGCCAGTCATATTTTATCTCCATCGCTTAGTCTTCAGATAAGCACATTTCACCAATTAGTCGAATAGGATTGAACTCTTCTACAACTTGTTTGTGCAGTCACAATTTAGAGAGGTGCAGCTCCCAATAGATTAGCACTATCAACATCTAGCAAACACAAATATAGCACAGTAGCAATTAAGAGGATTAGTGTTGCCTTTTTTCTTATGACATTACAACATCTATTTCATTTTTGACCGCTGACAATTAGTTAACAAGAGTCGTCAGACCTAATTCAACAGAAAAGTGCTACCAATCAAAGTATACATTTGAAAATGTATATAGATAATAATCATAAGTATGCAGCAGTTTACTTTTAAATCATGGCTTGTTGAAAAACAAGAAGAAAAAAAAGTTTTGGGGGATGTTAATTTAGGGAAACTGTTCCATAAGGAATTACTTTGGTCTCATACATTTGTGCCGACTGTATGTCCAGGTAGATGAGTTCCCATCCAGTCTAGACATACAGATTAGTTCTGCCCAATAGGTCAGCAAGAGAGCTGGGCTTCCACTGAAGTATGGGCAGTTGAAATCTTGTCTCTGGGGCTGAGGTTTGGTGCTGCTGTGCCGGCAGCCAGTGGCTGTTGCGTACCTGAAATCTACATGATAGTAATGAAAGATGGCAGCTTGGAGGCCAGAGCCCATACAACTTTTTCAGCCCTCTTCGAGTAATTGGTGACCCCTGAACCTGCCCTTCGTATAAAAGGAGGAAAGGAAGGGTGACAACGGGGGAGGAGGCGAGCGAAGGACAAGGAATAGTCAACAGAGACACTGGAGAGGGGAAACAGGTTTGGAAAAGAGGAAAAGGGGAGACAGAAGGCTGGAGAAAGAGAGAAATTGAGGAGACACAAGCTGGGAGGAAAAGGTTAATCTCTTGTAAGTGTGGATAGTCTGAAAGTTCAATAGAGACAGAGAAAGTTGTTGGTTCCAGTTGTGTCCATCACACTTTGGGGGTAATCGGGGGAACCGTCAGCTCAAGTCTGTCCTCACTTCCTATACTTTTAAAGTTCAAAGAGTCGCTCAAGAAATTTACTAAAATCAGCGATAATAAAGGAAAACCTATGTGCAGTCCAATGCAATGAATCTATTCAAAGTACATTTAATTCAAGTCAAATTTTTTAATATAGTGTGCAAATAAAAACTGAGACAATGTGAGCTTCAAGAATCTAATAAACAATAAGCCTCATCTCCTCAAATGCCAATGAAGCTTTTTAGGCCTTACATTTTACATAATGTTTTCAATTAAGATGGGTATGACATTTAACACAAGTTGTTAATGATGCATTTGAGTTGAGCTAATACTAAGATTTCCTTGGCAGTGGATATCTCAGGGGGTTCACAAAACAACAAAACAAAATTAGAAATCTGGAAAAAAATCTTTGATAAAGTTTCACTATATGTTACCTACAAGCAACGTGTGGAAATATCAAAAAAATTACTGGGAAATCAGAAGATACTCAAAAGTCAATTACCAAGCATATCTCAGAGGAGGGGGGGCTGCCCCCGTGCCACCCCCTCTAACTCCACCAGTACTGTAAACTTCTAGGTGATGTTGGTATGATGTTTATCGTTGCTACACAAGAGACGTTACGATTTTCAGCAATCAATTCTTTCACCCTTCACGTACCACACTATGAAATACATACGAAGGAAACTATGCGATTGTTATCATATATTTTTGTGTTTCCAGTTTTGAAGCTATCTGTTCCTCACCCGAGTTGCACTGTGTTCCTCATCTTTGCTTTATCTGTTGGCAGTGCACATTAATCTGTTCCACTGCATTCATCGCTCCAACCCCGTCTGTGTGGGTTTTTCTATGCAGTATGAATCCATTTGTCTCCACTGACGGAAAATAATTGCAAAGCAAACAAATCATCTCTGCCACACTGAGCAGGCCTCTACTCCTGGGGCATAACAGCTAGATAGCTACAGGAATGAAAGATTGAGAGCAGCGAGAGAAAAAGAGAGCGATGGACAGAGTTCAGAGCAAAGTGGTTTGGCATTTGCATTATATATGCTGAGTGTTAAAAAGTGTTAAGTTACAGAAAGTGATGCAGTCAGATTGAAAGTGACTACATGGTGCATTGGGGAGTCCAAGTAAAGAGAGAGAACTTCAGTCGCAGTCTGCCAGACCGAAATTCACTCCAAGCACATAAGGAGGAGACATCTGGGAACAACACACTGTCTTGGAAAGAGGATAATTATAGCACAATTCAAAAGTGGCCTTTTCAAAGAGCAAACACGCGAACGCCGCAAAGCTCCTCGCCCGCTCCGTTCGAGGCAGTCGTGAAGAACACAATTCCATTTTAAGAGAAAACATGAACAAGATGAATTCAAGTGTGACGTGTCATTGAGGTTTGCCCCACCCATATAAACACATCATTACGAGCATTTAAAGAATTACAAGTAGCATTCATTCTACCAGAACCTATTGTGAAAACACCACTTAAGCTTAACATCCACCCACACCAATATTCACAGCACTGTATTTCAGGCAAAAAGTCAGATGGCAGTATTTCAACACTTCCAAAGCCAACAATGTGCATGCCGGTTATTCAAATAGTCTTTTTAGTTATCTAAGAAATTTTAACATTACTCATTAACTACCTTATTATATACGTATCATGCTCTGCTGGACGCAGATTAGAAGGTTTGAGACTTGGCAGAAAATAATGGATGTTTCTACTTTCTATCAATGTGACAGACACATAGAATAAATACCTTTACTCTTGGAACACGTCAACACATTCAGTTTGACTTTCAAAGGCTTCCTGCTAGAATTAGTTCCACAGTGCAACTTTCACTCTGTTAATGCTGAGAATTTATTGAGATTTTTGTTCAGAATGAAATAATGGCAGCAAAGGTTGAACTAAAGCCAGTCTTGTGGGATGTATTGACAATTGACACTGTTTTGTTTTTATCCCCCTGGTTTTTAAAACAACAAAACGTTTTGGCTCACAAACATTACATACTACTCCAAACAATGACTTCTTTATGCACCATTTTTCTTTACATTAACAGCAGTGGAGCCTAAGAATGAAAGTTTTTTTATATACTGTGAACACTTGAAGTTAGTTTTTACCTTGTTTGCAGCAACGAGAAGTAGGAAGTGAATATAAGGAAGCGCACCAAGAAGCGCAGGTGAAATAGATGAGAGTGTGCGAGGAACAATAAAGTCCCAACACAAATCCATTGCAGTGCTAAAATAGCAATGTTGAAATTATTATTTTTTTTAATCTGAAAAATGTAATGTACTTGGTCAACACTGCAGATCTTAAGTTTGATTGATTAGTACTGTATCCTTCTCACACAGATCCCTTCATATTTTAATAATGCCAGCCAATAACAATATTAGCAGTGTGTGCGTGTGCACCTTTGCATTTTTTTTCCTCAATTAACTTATTATAAACTGAATGTAATGTTAAACGGAAATAAAATCTTCACGCCATAATTATATAGTTACTGTACGTGCTTATGTATTTCATTAGTCCATTCCGTACTGTGTATTCAAATAAAGCGTTAGATTGGCAGAAGTTGAGTCTCGCGTTGCAATGGCGTCCTCTGTTGGTCATAGTTTGCATCGACACAAGAGAAAAAGAATGCGCACTGTTAGCTACGAGACTCGATGTGAAAGTCACTAAATTTGACACAATTTGAACACCATTACTTCATTTAGATCTCAATACAATGAATTATACAGCCATTCCAAAACTTGTGCGTGGTGAATGTATTGTATTCTAATCTTACATTTACAAGTTGATACAAGTTGTATTATATAGTATTTTTAATATGATTATTTAAGAAACTATTAACAAACATTTTCCAAGTATCCTGCATGTTTTATTTTTTATATAGAAAACAAAGCAAAGCATCTCTTTAAGTGGCATAACGTTAGTACTGCTAATTAAGAGGACAAATGTCAGTGTTGTGCTCAATATAAAAAGGGCTGCTACGCTTCCAGGCTTTTGTGACTTGGATGTTGTAGAAAATGCGCACAAAACATAAGGAATAACCATTAGACTGTAAAAACAAAATGAGCACATTTTATGCAGCTGCCAATACATGTGTCTGTCATCATAATAGTGCATGTCATTCTTTTCAGATGTCATCGCCTTCAAATGCTCACTAGAATTTAATGCCTGGTTGAAAATAGTTTTGCCAAGTCAAGTCTTTTCAAAAGCCGTGCATGTGGTGTTGTTCAATGCTAATACATCTCAGCTGACCCCCCCAAAAATGCATCCAAAGATCGTTTTTCAGTGGTACAATAAGACCCGTGTCTTTCTCAAGTGAATTTAGGCACTTCGCAGCAGCCAGTTTGGAGGTGAGATGCCAGACTGGGAGAAGTAAGACCACCACCATGGTTTTGACTGCCGCTCGATCCCCCCCTCAACTACATCTGGCTCGGTGTAGCGTTCAAACTGATTGTAAGGGTCAAATCGATCCCATGTCTCTGTCATGGGGAAGAAGTGGTCATCAATAAAAGGCTTCAGGGGAACCTGGATACAAGATGAAGAGGAGAGTGACAATAGAGAACACATTATCAATCCTAAGGAGCAGCACAGTCAATCGACCTTCTTTAAGACAAAGTCCACCCGTCCAGCCTTTTTCAGGTTCTGAGGCAGATGAACCCGTTTGCTGACCCTGGAGTAACCTTTGGCAGTTGCTGTCACAATGTGAGTACCGGGGGTAAGCAGACGCCAGTAGTCTCCACCTTCATCTGAAGTACGAGGGTGCAAGGGCAATGACGTCAAACAGGCAAACAAGAACAGAGCCAAATAGGAACAAGGTGATATTGTAATTGTATTTTACCCGTGGTGACATCTTTCCGAATCCCCTTGACAGCGATGGTGGCATCTTTGATCCCATTGCCGTCGACATCTTTTACAACCCCTTTAATCCCCCGATGAACCTGCATGAGCAGCCCAATGTAAAAGTGAATAGCATCTTTGTCAACACCATTCTGTTTTTTCATTATGTCATTTCTGGGAGCGGTTCACATGCAATTAATTTCTAACAAAACAATCGGATATACTTGCCGACTCTACAAATTTGAGCAAAGCTTCTTTGTTCCGCTTCCATTCGGGGTAAAGCTCCACCTCCGAGGGGAATTTGTCACAGCCCAGCTCTACTGTGATCTCCAAACAATTTGTGTGCAGATAGTTAAAGTCTGACATGCCTGCAAGGGACAAATATTGCATGTCAAATCAAATCACTTTTAAATCAAATCAATTTTTGTTTGCCAAGTTTGAGCATGCCAAACAAGGAATTTGACTCAGGTACATCTCGTTCTCTGTACAACATTTACGTAGCTAACAACATTCAGGACAACATGTGGTTGTCATGAAGGGTTAGGGTGCAAAGGGCACCATTAGAGTTTTTTTTAAATATAATTATTTAGATCACTCTTGTTAAAACACATTTTTAGAAACAAAGAGAATGGGGAAAGGTAGCTAGTTATTTTTAGATAAACAGACAATTAAGCACTTTTCTACACTTTCTCACACTCAAAGTGATTTATGATTCACATAATAATCAAGGGTGGTGGAATATAATGTTGAAGGCATCACAGTGCCATTGGAAAACATGCTCAAATGAAAACCTTCTCTTTCTTACCTCCAGGAAAACTGTACCACAGTGCCCCATTGATGATGCCCTTAGTTCGGTAAAAGCGTGCCCCGCACCTGTCTGTGTCAGTGTCTGACATGGTGGTATGGGCGTCTGCGTAGGTACGAGCCAGTTGCTTAAACACCTGCAGGTTAGTGAGAGCGCTACATCAATAACTATTTCCACATCATTCTTCCATTTTATTCAGTCATTACCCGTTCATCTTGAGTGGGTGAGAACATCTTCTCATCCTGTGGGTGTCTGGAGTAGTCAAAGGGATAAGAGACTACTAGCTCACCTCCATGGAGGCTGGCTGACTGGACAAAAGGAATTGACCTGCTCCACTTCATCACTGCAAAGGTCTCTGGTGCTACCTACAGGGCATAACGTGTAATGTAGGAAATGTAATTATCAATAAATGTGATGTAATTTCATCTTACCTTCTCAAACCAATAGCCATCAGGAATCGGGATGTGGTCAGTGCGGTAGTGCTTGCTGCGACGATTCCGGTAGAAGACAGATGTGAGATCAGGAAAGTTGCGGTTCAGGTCAAGGTTCTGGGCGTTTGTGCGGCCATTAATCCAACCGTTCATCAAGTGACCCTGAAACATTTATATTCAAACAACTAGCAGAATTAAACCACATGAGAAAAAGTGAGATCAATCATACTGATGATCATGATGAAGATGACAATGTGTTGATGTTAGAGGGAGCAGGCACCATTGAGAAAACTATTTGGCCATTAGTCAAGAAAACGTTCTCGGTTAAGTCTATTGTTAACAAGTAGACAAGACCATATATCCGACAAAAGAAGTCCTACTCCAAATGGCATTTGATGACATTTGAGCATATGATCAGGTACTTTGAAAAAAGTTTATACATGCAGAGCAGAAACACAGAATAGGAACTATCAGACTATCAGATCTTCAATTTCTTTTGCACCAATTGTGTTCTGTATAATTATTCTTCATGAATGGGGCTCTTGCTGACTGTTTTTTAAATTTAGATTCAGTTTTGTTTTAACTAATGCTTTTTTTCTCCTGTGTCTCTTTTCCTTCATCTCGTCTCCATCTATTCTCTTCTCTTCAGCCCTTTTCCTTGTGTCATCCAATCAACTCCCTTCAAAATGTCAGCTGTACGCAACGTCTCAACAATTTGTTTGCGTTCTGCTTTCTTTTTGTCTTTCGGTTCATTGTCTGTTATTTTATTTTGTTTTTTCGAGGTGGGTGGACTTGATAATTTTATTATAGTATGGGGGCATTCATTTTCCCAGAACTCCTTGCTTCATTGCATTCCAAATCTCAATTTCTTTGCCGCTAAATTAATATAAGGAAGCAGAACACATCACATGAAACATGACAACATGGGGAAATCTGACCTGCAGCAAAAAACTGAGCTAGCACTTAGTGAATGAAAGCGGAGAACGACATACAAACTAATTGATGAGATGCAAGAATCTGGAGGGAGTTAATTAATTGACACGTGGAAATGGGCTCACGACACCAGGTGGAGACTAAAACCTAACAGGTAAACAAGATGCAGGGCAGGACTCTGGAAAACAAGACATAACATGAAACAAAACTAAACCTACATCAAAACAAAGTCAACAAAAGTATCATAACAGTGTTAACGTGTGCGAAAATTTGTTTGGTGGGTTACAAATGCATAGCAGTATAGAAAAGCATGGTGATGATGACAATGATGCTGAACAAATACATTAAATGGTGAGTCGCTTACTGATTAGTAGAAAATAAAGTGGCTTCTCCCACAACAATTAACAATATGTTATTTCTGTGGAAAAGTTCATAATTCATGACTCAATCTGGTCGTGGGAGGACCTGAGCATGTGGACAGACAGATTTGAAAAAAAAGATAATGGCAGTTTGTCTTTTTTTGTACTGTTAACAATATTTACTTCCTGGTTGGTGAGGTCCGGGTCATTTCTATCCTCTACCTCTGCAGCAGCAAGTTCATAGCCGTCAGGGTTCATGGAGGCCAAGATGTGAATGCGGGTGGTGTTGATCAGGGTTTGTATGCGTGGGTTTCCCAAAGTATACTCCGAACACAAGTACTGAGCCAAGTAGATGAGCAGCTGCCGGCCCAGCACTTCATTGCCATGCATGTTGCCAATCAGCTTGACTTCTGGTTCCACTAAAGTATAAAGAAAAATGGAAAATATTGTAACAATATAGGGTGATCTGTGAACATTACAGCGGTATCGCCTTCAGATGTTAGGTGTGGTGCTTGAAATGACATTTAGACGAGAGATGGGCATCATAATCAAGACTTGATTGCTCAGGCCCAACTAGTTAGAGTTCTCGAGGAGAACAAAATTACATCAACAATGTAAAGTTGAATTATGGCGATGTAGTCTATACTTAATTTACAGTCAACTAACCCAAATACATGTTTAACTTACATAGTTCATGCTGTCCAGGATTGTTGCTGAATTCAATGACCAGTAAATCTCGGCCCTCCGTGCTGCGGCCGATGCTGTAAACATGTGAGATGTGGGAACACTTGGCTGCTGTCCTCTTCAGTAAGCTGTACATCTGACTGTTGCTGGTGTGGGTGAACTGGATGAGGGTGCTGGGCTTATCTGGTGAGATGCTGGACCTTGTTTGCTCCCGTCTGGCTGAAGGGGATGGGATGGGCACAGAAGGACTAAATTTAGGATTCTGTTGGTATAATCTAAAAAGTGTAACAGTTCTCTTACCTCTTAACGCCGCCAGTGGATCAAAGCAGCCCTCTTGGTCACTTGCAAAGAAGCGGTCACAATCCAGGAAGTATGGCCAGGCCATGTCTATGGCCTCAAAAGTGTGGCCACAGTCCTTCCTTAGGGCCTCACACGTACTGCGGCAGGGTCTGATAATCTTGTCATCCTGGCATGGAGACACGAGAACTGAGCAGCCCACCAGACGGATGTCAGGGGTGCATTCTCCGTTCAGGAGGCCATGGATGACACTCAGGAGGAGGTATTCTGCCCCCGATTCGGCATCCATGCGAGTTTGATGGCCGAGGATGTTGGGAAACATTGTTCTGGAGCGGCAAAGGAATATTTAAACTTGAAAACATTGAACAGTTTGGTGGTTTGTTAGATAGACAGCTCGTGCAAAAACTACATGAACGACTTCCAGGAAACCTAGGCGCTGAGGACAAAACTATTGGTAAGACTACAGATAGAAAAACCCATAATTTCCTCAGAATAGGAATGGAATAGTCTTGGCAGAGGTCTGTGTTCTGGTTTTTATTCCAGCCACACACGTTCAGTTATTGCTTACATTGTTTTATAAACTCACATAAGTCATTGCAACTTAAGCCAGATAAAATGCAGAACCCTTTTAAAGCTTCACCCTATTGAGTCTCACTGTAATGTCAACAGACACTGTTTTACCACTCTCCATAATAGCTGACACAAAATACAATATAGTAATATACACTATTAAAACAAAAACGAGACCAACACTTAATCATGGGCCACAGAGACCTCCACATGCTAACCAGAAGTAACCTGGCTGCTTTTGGGCAGCAGGATAAGATCCTAAGATCCACTGCCAGAAAGGCTGGAGCCCTGGTTCCCTTGCGGGGAGTGCATACAGACAAGTTGCGGCCAAACACCCTGCCATGTTATTAATATGTTATTCATTGTTTAGAGGAAATTGGCACAGTTAATTAACTTTAATTGGAGTATAATTCTGAATCAGATTTGGGTTTACACTGAATGTTCCTCTACTACAGCCTCAACAAATGATACAATACATTCAATAAAGATTTTTTAATTCTAATACTTCATTGGATGTATAATTTTGTTAGAAAAAAACTTTATATAGCCAGAAAGTAGATTAACCAAGCAAAGTGATACTGTACAGAGAACACTGGGGCTGCTTTCTTTGGTGTTAAGTGATAGTACCAACCTCTAGAACCCACCTCGTGTATCCCACATCATTACAGTAGCTCAGATGCATCTCTGTGCAGGTAGCTGCGATGAACAAAAACATACGTTATCACACAAAATTCATGTACGTTTAGTCAGGGAACAGGTCAGTCACAGCAGACATACTATAAACAAACAAGCAGTCACACCATGGAGAGTCTTAAGGTAACCTAACATCCTTGTATTTTAGAATGGAGTCATCAGACAAAACTATGAGGCAGATGTGTGAACCACTAACATACTACGTTGTGATTTATATAATAAATCAATAAGATACATATATACAAAATATATCAAAGGTTGCAATGTATTCAGATCTAGTTTCTTTGTTGTTTGTTTCCAATCATTAATGAATGGAAAAAGTAGCCTTATGTTAGATGATTGATGTTGAGTTACTTACGTTTTGTTTCGGTCACATTGTTATTGCATCTTCCTGGATGAGGGAGGGAAAAATGCCACATAAAATTAGATGAAATAAAGCGACGTAACATATATATAAACGCTAGAGGACGCCATTTATCTACACAAATTAGAACATTAGCTGTATTTTGAAGTGATTTTTTTTGTGGATAGTTTTAAAACTTTAGAAATAGATTATACTCAATGTATACTCAATTTGGGGCAGAGCTTAAATCTACAGCCAAATATACATATACTGTGGCTGCTAAACAAGAGAATGGTGGATGACTGCGCAAACAGCGCAGTGTAATCATATGCTGAATTCAACGGACCGCATATAGACAACCTTATAATGATGCGCCGATTGTTTCTAAAAGGCGTGAGAAAAAAAACTTTTCAATTAACTCACCCAAAAGTTCGTCTCCTGGATAGCAGGTCTGCTGTGGTGCGCACCAACAACTTTCCGTCAAAGCCAAAAACACCCCCCAAAGTCCTAAACGCATGTTGTCTTTTTTGTTACGTAGACTTTTTGACAATTGGGTGATGTGGCAGCAGCGAGTTGCGAGTCACAACTTCTTGAAAGCAGGACGCTAATTACAACCCGCTGCAGGGAAATCTCCTCCTTTGTTTGTGCAGCGCATCCCTGACCCAAAAGAGCTGAGCCTGGCCAAGAGTGGCTTTACTGCTGCACTGATCATATTTCACTGCGCCGCTCGCTCCTTCTGGGTGTTGGGGGTGGAGAGGGAGCGAGCGAGCGTATGTGGTTCACTCATTGAAGTCGAGTTCAAACCTGCAACACAGTCATCATTGTCTCAAAGCTGGCAGAAAATCTGTGCAGAAAAACTCATCACCCAATTTTTATTCATTCCCTTCTTAACAACAATTGGGCATTAGTTGGGCCCTTAAATATTTGGCTGCCAATACTTTTCATGACTTCTAATTTTATTTTTATTATTACAAAATGCTGTATCTATTAACACTCAAGGCAGGGACAAAAAAAATTAGCTAAATTACACAAAACATACTTTGAGGAGACACGTGACCCCTCACATAGCCCGTTGACTCAGTTTATGTGGATCTGAATGAAAATGCAGGTGGAGGAATTTGTTTCCATTTGCCAACCCCTCGCCAGAGAATCCAAATGGTTGCATCACGTCCATACAATTCTAAAATTGGGTGATCTAGGAGATAGCCTGCTCACTACAGGCACACAAACATATGCATTGTAAAAAATAAACACAACCTGTATTTTGGGGTGCTAAAACATATACATTCAAGTTAGAACAACTGTAAAATATGAATTACTGCATGACATTTTTGGCAACAATGCGAGTTGCAAGTTGTTTGCTGAGTTGTTTTTACTTAAGTATATTTTTACACGTTGGGTTTCTCAATTAGTTTACACACATTAATTCCAAGACCACCATGTTTTTAGTGGATTAAAAGACAGTTTATTCTTGAAAGGTGAATTTGTGTTGTCTTGTGGTACAATCACACAAATTGAAATGCATGGCACTGAACACAATGTTAAAAGTCAGTTCGACAGTTGTCTGAGTCTACATTATAACATTTTATGTACATGAACAAGATTTCTTTAAAATTTCAATGTAACCGGAAATGTACAGTACAATAACATTTATGATATAAATGCAAAATGTATAAGCTTGTGTACATTTGCTTGTGTGAAGAAATCCTTGTCAGTGCCTCTGCAGGAAAACTGATCAGCCCTATGGAAATTAACAGTCTGTAGCCTTTAAAAGGATCTTTGGCACTCATCACAACAATGCCTGCCTGCATTCAGCATACATTGTTAGTACATGTCCTTGACAAAAACAATTGGTCACACTTTCTTCGACAAGCACGTGACCAAGCCCTCGGGGGAAATGTCCTTGAGCAGCATACAGGTTCTCGTCCATTTGCTCCCGAGCTACTTTCGTCTAAGCGTTGCACAGAAGGTGTGCCGTTGACACCTCATTAGAAAGAGCTGCACACTGAATTCATGTTGTTCTAGCGCAGTTGTCTTCTGTAGTGTCAAATGTGCTGCTCCAGGTGCTGGTCGACAGTAAGTAATGATCCTTTCTGAAAAAGCGTCCAATGATACGAACCAGGACTTTTCTGTACTGATGCCGCAGTAGACAGTAGACAAATGGGTCACTTGAAGCCTTGGCGTAGCACAGACATTTGGTGATGATGCCCCAGTACTGTGGGATGTGCACAGAGGGCAACAACTCCACTAACCTGCAAAGGGAAGACAGGGGTTTATATTGTTTTGGAATTTGCACAAATATTTTGCTTATCTCATGTAGGCAAAATAAGAAGTAGCTACAGTGGGCTAAATGCATTGTTAAATTAACACCTCTCTGATTGCATTCTTCACAACATGAATATAGTCAAGCTCCATTAGCCCAGTGCTTCTCAGTTATTTTCTTTTACACCTCCCTAAGGCAGTGCTTTGCAATTCTTTTTCGTTTTTCGTTATACCACCACCCCCTGCAAGAAGGAAATATTTTACGCCCAACCTTACTCTCTGACGCAACTACGAATATTGTCATTTGACAAGAAATATTTTCTAAATACACCTTTTCAGAGGAGCTAATACTCTGAAAATGAGAGTGCCACTGGCACCTAGTGTCGTAAATGTGCAATTTCTACTTAATTCTAGTACGGTGTGAAAAACTCAAATTCATTTGTCTGTAATACTGCTATAAATACCCCCCTACATAACACTGTATTTGGCATAAAAATGAGAAAATAAAGAAATGTAGACCGATTTACAACAAAAAATTTTTTTTCATTTCTTAGTCTCTTCCCATCTTTCTTTTCATTTCTTTTCCATACTGTTGCTTAAGGGTTCGGTCACTGCTTTTCATATCTCCTACTCTGTGCGCAGTGTGTCCATGCTTGGATAATTGGCAATATAAGAGTGCTGTTGCAAGAGCTAAATGATTCTCTTTCAACTCGTAAAACTAGAATGATTTTGCGGCGATATTCTTTATAAAAACACGTGTTGTATGAAGAGAAATGTACCTCGGAATCTCAAATCAAACTATAAAAAAAAGAACAACAAATTGCACAGAAGAGATATTGCGAATGCATACTGTAATAGAATGCAATTTAATTTTGTCATTGCTAATATTCTTAGGTTTATTGTTTTAATGTCAAACTCACTGTTGTTTTCTAAGAGAACAAAAATTTTGGTAGCCCAAGACTTCATTTTCCATTCAGCTTTTCTTCATTAGGGTTTGTGTGCATTTAAAAGCATACAAAGTTAGTAATTACCTTGTTATAACATATGGTGAATAGCAGAAGATGAAGGAACCTATGAAAACGCAAATTTTCTTTGTGGCCCTCTGCCTCCTCTTCTTCTGTTCTGCCAAACACCTTTCTTTCACACTGGGAAGACAAAGAAACATTCGTGCACACGTTAAAAGCTATAAAATATTGGCACGCTCGCTTAGTGGGAATTTGCTTGACACGACAACAGACAAGCAATTAAACTTCATCGTGCTGTACCTGGGGTGAATGTCAACCAAGAGGAGCAGAGTCTGCACTGTGATGACGTCTATCCTCTTACAATGGGACTTGGCGACTCTCAAAACTTTGAGGTAGGAGAAGCAAAGCACTGCCAGACTGAGAGTAAAGCCGCAGCAATGGAGCAGCACTGTGAAGGTGGCATAGGCGGCCAGCTGTGACCTTCCATCTGCGGCCAGGTGAACGGTGCATGAGGCGTACGTGTGGCTGTAGCCTCCCCAATCCATGAGCAGCTGAGTCAGAGAGAAGGTGAGGGACTGCAGCCAGGAATAGACCACCATCAGGATGGCATCCCTGTGGCGCATCTTACTGGAATAGCTCAGAGGGAACATGACGGCGATCCACCTGTCTAGGCTGAGAGCCGCCATGCTCAACATACTGTTGGTGATGAGGAAAGTCTCGGCAAAGCTGACCAGTTGGCAGAACCACTTCCCGAAGGGCTCTGCGCTTTTGGCCACCCCGAAAAAAGTGGCAGGCATGTTGATGAAAGCCAGGAGGATGTTGGAGAAAGACAGGTTGAGGACAAAGATTCCCGGCACGTGGGACCTCAACTCTGAGCTGTGGGTGAAACACAGCAGCACCGACATGTTGGTCACCAAGGAAACAACAGCCACCACCACGATGGATACTTCCAGAAGGAACTCGGGGATGGTCATCATTCGAGGTTCCGCTTTGCCGGCACTTGTGGAACAAAGTCCTACATGTTTGAGCTCCCCATCAGCTGAGACAGATTGCCACACAAAGTGCACATGTGGAGAGCTGTCCAGTGCTGAAACACCTAAACTGATCCCTTCTGGCATGAGCTGCCTCAGAGACTCCCAATCATTCTTCTCACCTATTGTGGACTAACTGCAGAAAATACCAGAGGAAAAGTGTGTGGACGGTGGTTTGCGCTCTCTCTCTTTCAATCTCGTGGCTTTCAAACATGCGCACTAGCCGGCGCCTCCTCTCACGCTGAAGATGCCGTGCGCCCTGCACGTGCAGCCCCTTGCTGGCTCATGTGACGCTTGAACAATATTCATGCAAGCAGTGCTTAATATGGGATTGTCAGGGTGTTTGCACCCTCATTTAGGATGTTTTTGACTCAAAAATTGTTTGGTTCCCAGAGGAATGCAACATCAAGCTTTACAATGCATAGACTCACGAGATGTGCATACTTTATATGAAAAACATCTGATCTGCTTTTGCAAAGAGGATGATCTCCAAGTATGACTAACATTGTCCTTGGCATAATAATGTACTAATGTGTTTTACTTATTACTTAGAGTGGCTAGACATGCCCTGCATCATACTAAGTGTTGTTTCTAATATTTTTTTTCCCCTGTTATGTATCAAAATAAGGCATATTAGGTATGGTAATGGATATTACAAACACATTAATACACACATTGTAAAATTCTCTGACAGTGAGTAATATTTAGGTAAAAAAAAGAACATTGTTAGCCCATGCAGGGGTACCTAATGTTGTGGCCGATGGCTGTATGTGCATGATGTGTGTTAATAGTAGATCACTCCTAACAGGCCTCGATTAAACAAAACATGACAACATGACACAATTTATGTGATCAACATGACAGATTGAGTTCAGGAAACAGCAGGTGAAATGTGGAAACTTGCTCGTCTCCGTGGCAACGCAAAATCTCTGGTGGGCACACAACTCTTTCAACTACATCCCCTTTAGCACTGATTTGTGCTGAACTAACCGCTTGCCAGCTCATATATGCCAAATCCTTATATCACGCATGAATCTGCGCTTGTTCTTTCGGCATCCAAGAGACTGGTTTTGCAAAGGCGTTCGCCGTGTATAGCTGAGCTCATGTGCATCATCTCAAGCATCCAAGTGTAAGCGTGCTTGAGCATGTGACTGTTTGGCCAGGTTGTTTCTTGTGCTACAGTGTAGCATACACATGGTATATGATTGTTGGTGGGTGTGAAGCGCCTTACCAAACACCTGCCCAGATGTTGTTTTTCCCCCTGTGGTCTCCCCGTAGGAGCCATTTATATTCAATCATTCAATCACGAAGGCTGCTACCAGAATTCGTCATGCCTTTTTATTTTTGTCAGCCTCTATCCTCAGCGGAGGGGTTGTGCTTGTGCATGTCGGCTTAATAATCGTCGGAAAAACTCCCTTCGCTGCTGAGAAAAAAAAAATAGGGAAAAATGAGGGGATGACAAGAAATACCTTCCCCCGCCCATCCTTCAGCGGGAAGGAACCCTCTCTGTGGTCACATGCTTCCTCTGGGTTCTCAAAGTGGTGTGGATGCGGTTATGCAAGCAACACAATGCTGATGGCACAAGCACTTAAGAAATGCTGTTAGGATGCGGACAAGTCCACCCATGGCCGAATGACTCAATGCATATGCTGAGTATGCGGGGGTTATTACATAACCCTGCAATTCCCACGGTTGCCACCGCAGTATAGAAATTATGCATCACGTCATTCTGTTGCCTGAGAAGGCTTTCACACTGCCCACCTGCCCTGCAGGCAAGTCCATCAGCCTATCTGCAGGTGATGATCGTCCTCAGCTTAAGCAGCCCTCACTCACAAGCTCGGCGCCTGAAAGATGTCGTTTTGGGGGGTGAATTGATCGAAACTACTCGCCTTAGATGAGTGTTGAGCGTGTAAGAAGGTCTGGGCTGAGCCCCAACTCACAGAGACGCTCACATGTTCAGACACACTCGTTTTCAGCCACGCTCGCTGTCACTCCAGCTCACCCGCCCTGCCTCGCTCTCGCTTGCTGCATCCCTCCCAGTCACGTGCTGATAGTGGAGGAGACTGGCTGTGCGATGCTAATTTAAGACGAAAATAATAATAACATGTAGAATGCTCTATGTTTGTCGCTGGCACGGTATTGACATGTAGACTTTTATACTGTCTAGCTATTTACAGAAAGGGTGTTAACGTTCGGCCCACGCGCCCTTTTTATGTAGCAGACCGCAAATTCTAAATATAATATATTGCGAGGAGGCTCTCTGTTCATCACTAGCCCGTGTGCGTCAATATCGGATATATAACTGCAAGACAAGCCCTGGAGGTCGGCTTGTTGGAAAGAGTTGGAACATTTTTTTTTTCTTCATTTTTCTGATCCAAAAATTACATAAACTGGGCATGTTAGTAAAAGTTTTGAATCCACCTACTAGCAAAATGCGTAAAATAAACAGATATATTTAGCATGTGTATCCAATGGGGGAAATGCCCACTGAAAATTTAACACAAAAAACTATCTCTAAAAAGAGAAAGAAAAAAAGGTGCATTTCACAGAAGACGCACTTGAAATATGGATTTTTTTTAATCGATTGATCAATTGATCGACTTTAAAGTGCCATATCTAAGTCCATGGAACAAACAAATATCCCCCTAAAAAAATCAACAAACTGAAGAGAAATAAAACCCACAACAAAGAATGTTCAAAAAGAAGTAGGAGGAAGTATAGCTTTTTTTATTCCTACCCCTTTATGAGTGCAAGAGGTGATTCCCATGCCTGAAACCCAATATGGTGCTCGCGGCTCTCCAAAAGAGATTTGTCACTAAATCTAAGTACCTTGAGAGCGTCATACTTGGTGGCAAATTGCATCGCTAAAAGTGAAAAAGTCATTCAATATAGGTGAAAAAGAAAAAAATGGATCCGTGCTTCTTTTTGTGCCATTGGACTCCCCAAAGAACCCCTACCCCCCTCCCCGCCTGTCACTAAATACTTTCCAGTCTACAAAGGGTATAAATACATATTTAAAGTGGTCCAGAGAGGTTGCTGACTGCATTACTAACATTTACAATGAGATGTTGAATTTATTATTGATAGAATTTATTTACATATTTATTATTGATAGATAGCTACCAGCCAGGAGAGGCCAAAGAATTTAGTAAACCCACCCAGTAAAATCTCCCCGTTTCATGCAAAGACCTTCTTGCAAAACAAGTGGAATAACACATATCAAATTTCTCAAACAGTGCCACCCACCCACAGAATTTCATAATTGATATGAAATTAAAGTTGATAGGCCTTCTCCTCCAAGAAATCAGTGCAACTCTTTGTTGTCATTGCACTTTGGTTACTGTACGTGTGTTTTCTTTCCCCAGCAATCTCCACAAAGATTTTTTTTTATGTGCCAAATATTTCCTGCAGTCTTCTGTGCATCTGTTTCTTGTCTTGAGCTTTCTGTTAAATATGTCTTGGGGGTCTACCAAGAAGTACTACTACTAAAAAATACAGCCAGAACATACTATTTTCCTGGTCTGGCAATAAAAACCCAGCAAAAAAAAACAAGACAAAAAAATCTCAGCTTGCTACACAGGCAGCAGGCAGCCAAAATGAACCCTTGTTACCAACACCCACACACACATATATAATCAACTTAACCAACACTTTGAACAATATTACTTATGCAAATGGATGCACACAGCCCACACACAAGTCACATGATAGAAATGTCACTGAGTTATTTAAAATCTCATGAAATGCTTGACAGAGGGGGAGTTGAGGACAGAGTTGTTTGGGTTTTGAAAGAGAGACAGCAGTATGGAGAGAGTGAACCAGAGATAGATAGAGCATGAGTCAGCAGTCTGCCAGAAAGAAGGAGTTGAGAAATAGAGGAAGGCCTCGCAGGATTTCGCCATCTCTGAGCACTGACAAAAGAATTTCTGGCCTGACTTTACTCCGTGTGCGTGTACGCGCGTGCGTGTGCGTGTCATTTTGAGGCCATCCAGTTATGAGGAATTTATTTGAAACCAAAGTAGGCTAAAGCATTGGCTTTTTTTCACTGTGAAAAGATGGTTTAGCTTAAAGCAAAATGAACACTTTGACATCAAACATGCCGCAGTATTTTCGGGTGCACACTGAGAATTTGGAGCAGGTGGCAACCATTTTTATATTGTTTTACAGGGCAGTAATGGTGGACTGCAAGTCTGACTCATATTTCTTAGGTTTGAGGTGCAAGTCTGTCTAATATATAATTATTATATAATATATATATATATATAATTATTATAATACCATTGACATTGCAATAGTTAAAAAAAACTCTAATTTAAGTTAAAATCTGATAGTGGTTTGCACACAGACTTGTTTGCTGTCTTCAAAGGAGAGAAAACTAGTGAAAAATGTTTTTGCTTCCATTTGAGGTATTAGCTCCAGGAGAGGGAGGTAATTGCCATTTAATTGTCTTGACCATTTGGCTCGTAAAAAAACACGGATGAATGACCTGCAGGCTTGAGAGGTAGAACAAAGACTGGGGTGTCTTATGTGATTAGTGACTTTAAATATTTCAGATGTTCCCGAAAAGAAGACAGAAACAGGAGAAAAACAGCACAAACACATGCAAGCACACTCGCGAGAGGTTCTTTTCCATCACCATCTCTATGCGCCACTGTGGGATGGAAACAGACTTTCCCCAGCAAATCAAATAGAGTCCCGCAATAATATTAGAATTTTGAGTGAGTTGATCGTTGTGAAAAAATATACAAAATTAGTTCTGGGACATTTTTTGTTCAGCATTTTTGTGCCATCCTTAGATGTAATTTTGTCATGCAAGAGAACAAACACACAATGTGGTGATATTATTCAAACCCTTTGTTGTTGGGTTAGGACTTTAGAATTTTTATACAGGGAATGAAAAATGTCAAAAATGAAATACAGCAAGAGTACATACATTGTCTATATTTAAAATCTATCTTTTTTGTCATGCTTCTTGTTAGGGAGTCTGTGACCTCCCCGGGAAAATGGGTCCCTTTTCAAAATTTAAGTTTCCCATCCTGGATATAACAGCTAACACTAAATACACACAACTGTTAACACATCTCAGAATCATTGTCTAAATTGATTATTGCAAAATTGTATAAAACTTAACACGAGCAAACCTCTTACTGAATGTGTATTGATTAAGCACATCTATCCTGCTTCTACTAAGAGTGGAGAAAAAGTGCAGATGAGAACACTCGACATATGGGCTCACGTAATCTTTTCCGAGACTAATTGACCAGTTATGGAACCACATTTTAAAGAGATGGTGCCTTTGTCTATGATACACTGAGTTATAGTCAATAGTGTGTGCATGAGTGTTTGTGTGTCTGTGTGTATGCATGACTCACCCAATAGAGGCAGATGGAAGTAGTTAGTGCCTACTCTATTGCTGTAGCTCTGCCTGAATTCTGTCATTCTGTCATGTCAGATGGCTCTGTGGACGCTTTTGCCAAGATGTTCCATCCCATAATTATCTCCCTGAATAATGTGTTTCCTTGCTGTAGGTTACTGCCATCTGTTTTCTATAGAAGCATAGACGTAATATTTACTACTAGCATCACTTAAACTACTGTTGGTGGTCAAAAGAGGACATGAAACCTTTATGCTATAAATTGATATATTTCTTTCGAATGTTCATAATAACAAACCAAAGCATCCGTCCATCCATTTGTAGGAGGCAGGACAGACCTGGAATGGTCGCCAATTTACTGTCCTCGATTCGTTTTTGGTGGGTGATGCAGACTAAGGACACCTGGAACATGTTTGACATCTGAGTCTCTTATTTAAGCTCTTCTGATGTAGCCCATAGCCTATTTAAACTAGCTTCAAGTGTCTATGTCACAAATGTCAAACTCAAATGCCAAATCCGGCCCCCGACATCACTTTATGTGGCCTGTGACAACACTGAGATGAAATTTTGCAAACCCCCCCATTTAAGTTACCGTATTTTCCGGACTATAAGGCGCACCTTCAATGAATGGCCCATTTTAAAACTTAATCCTTATATAAGGCGCACCAGACTATAAGGCACACCATTAATGCATCATGTCAGATTTTTAATCCAAATCAAATCATTTTCCATTTTATCTTTTTTATTTCAACTTCAGATGCAACAAATGACTTTATAATCACAAAATAATGATCCATAGTCTTTTTGATTCATGATTCATAGTCTTCAGCAGGCCACTTATGCTTGATTTCATGACACAATGCTTCGGGCCAGTTTGAATTTAGGAATTTAGTCCATATATAAGGCGCACTGGACTATAAGGCCCACTGTTGGCTTTTGAGAAGATTTTAGGTTTTTAGGTGCGCCTTATAGTCCGGAAAATACGGTAAATTGAATAATTGGCTAAACAAAAGGGCCAACTGCTATTTACAGGTGGTGCAGCAGTGGTTGCATTTCCATGTAAACAATAGATTATGCTTTGGAAGATGTATTCAAAACAAAGCAAGCACTGCAAAAAAATAGACATCATTTTTTTTAATTGTTATATACATTTAAACCTGACGTCATACACTAGAGGCTGCATGCACCGCACTTAACCAGCACTCATAGGTGTCCTACATGTTTTGTCCATTGACATTTACAGTAGAATAAAACATTCAGTACAACTCGTGGCCCGAAAGACAAAGACCCGATTATCTTAAAACACACGTACAAGTTCATACAATACAATGTGACGTGACTCAAGTACTCAAATTAACAAACATTTCTAATCCTGTTCTTGCTCAGCAAGATTTGTTCCATCTCGTGTGTGTCTGTGCTTTAGTATCTGTGTGCGAACATATTTTTCTGATTGCGTATGACACATCTGGCGACGTCACGAAAATCCAACTTGTGATATTCCCGTGCTGCTGTTAGACTGCAGCAAGCAAACACTCAGCGAATTCCACCAACTAGAAAGTACATATAAAATTCCATTTTTTGTTGTGTTGCCATGAAATGCCAAAGTAAAAAAAACAGCCTCCAGTATAGTCCAATGTAGCTATACTGTTTTTCAGTATCTTTACACTTAGGTAATTGTGAGCACGTTAATGCCCAGTAAACGTCTCTTCCCCCCAAGAACCCCCTGAGAACACAAGACAGTTATTAGTAAATACTTCTGAATAGCAGTTTCAGGCCTGAAAATCTCACCTGCTTCTGATTCTGTTAACCCATTTGAAGATGTCGCGGTATCTGTCACAAAAGATATAATACTGATACAATGTGCTGGCTCGTTTCAACACTTTAATGGTAATTCATTTCCAACCTTGGCTCTCCACCGAATTTGCCTCCAATTCATAGGAATGTTTCATCTGTGACTCCGCAAGAAAATGTCTGATTTTGTCCGAGGGTATGGCGAAGGAGATGCCTGCTGTCACTTTCAAAGTGTTGATCCCTATCACCTCACCATCCTGAAACAAATATAAAGGTATACGATATCACACACTTCAGACTTGACTGGATTCATAATAATGACCACCAAAACATGTCTGTTTTAGAACTGAGGTCAAAATCATGTATCGTCTGTTTGTCCTTCTGCACTGCTTATGATTTTGAGCATTATAATTAGGTTGGTGCCAGGCCCTCCTAGCTAACACAGTTAATTCGACTAAAAGCACAATATTAGATACTGTTGGGGCTGTGCTGGAGATGATGAGAAATCCTAATTCTGTAATAGATAACCAGCACTGTACTGTACTGTAATACTTGTAGGAACGAAAGGAAAACAGCACCATCTTCTGGATTGGGTCACCACTTGTTTTTAGAATCTGAAAAAAAGAAAACTGCTGGGATATGCACCAGCACACTCGTCACACTTGTAAGGATAAGAATATACTGTACAAGGAATGGATGGCTGAATAACAACTTGCAGTAAAATTCAGGGTTTCATACAATACTCACCAAGTTAACAAGGGGCCCTCCAGAATTTCCATATTTTGCGGGATGATTGCTAACTTTCACATAACTTGTATTCCCTACATGCACTAAGAAAGTGATTGAACATGTATTAGTCAGTAGGGGTGTGCAGTTATCAAAAAGGGGATTGCATGAAACTGACAGTAAAAATACATGTTAACCTTTTTAGTTGACACTTTTTGGAGTCTTTACGTGCATTAGTAGCTGTATTTCTATAATCAAAACATTTGGACTTATATCGAGTTTGTGGAATATGAATGAAGCAAATCCGCCTTTTGTTTTTTAATCCATTTCACGGGGTGGACATTTTGCCTTGGGTTGCCATGCTGACGACTGGAAATGACACCACAGTGCCGAAGGCTTCAGTTTGTGAATCTCACATGAGCAAACCCAGAATACTGGTGGTCATTAGCTGAGCCCTTAGGCACTGTGATCAAGTCAAATTTACTTAATAAGCCCTTAATTACAAAGAGTCTCAAAGGGGCCATTAGCGGAGCCCGAGCAAGCCCTTCGGCACTGTGATCAATAAGTCAAGTCTAATTTATTTATATAGCCCTTAATCGCAAAAGACTGTCAAAGGGCTTTACAGACCTACAGTAGATACATTAACAACATCTCTGGCTTAATTGGCAGCAAGTGGCAAAATGGCTACCCATTGAGATGGATAAATATAGCTGCTTAACTCATATTCCACAAATGCATTAATCAAAATATTGTGTTTGTAGTAGTGGGACACAGAACCACATTATAGCAAATACGTTTTTTGACCTGACTTGCCCTTAAATAAATGTTCTAAATCATTCTGCTTTCCCTCCTTCAGTCGTGGCACACTCGCATAATGAGTGTAGTAAGAAAAGGTCAACGATTACATACAATGTTACAAGCTGTAGCAATTTGCGTGATCATTAAAATATGGTGGTTAATTCAGTGTTATAGCTTATGTGCCACCTATGACACATGTACACGTGGAAATTAAAGTCCTCAAGAGATTGGACTGATGATCATCCTCCCACATTCCAAAAGGTTCTTCTTGCAACACAAGATTCTCAATTGTCCAGAGATGTGAATGGAAGCGTAACTGAATGCTTGTTTGTTTGCAGGTGAACTTCACAATTATTGATCCCAGTATATTTCATCTTTACCACCTCATCACCTCATATGTAGTGTTCATACAAACGTAAATCATTTGCCACTTCAAACATGGCGAGTGCCACATTTTGTAAAAGCAGAGCACAGTGAGTAACAAAAGCGGCAGCATTAGAGATGGCTTAATATTTAATTTCTCAAGTGTAAATCTAATTCCCTTGTGGCACAGCAAAGGAGTCTTTGTGTTTTTTGTCAGGATGAGACAAAGACAAAAACAAAAAGCCATAAAACACCACCAATTGCAGGTTAAATGCTCCCAAAGCTTATTAATTGTGTTAAATATACAACTTTGATCATACAATCATCAAGGTGGAATAAAAATGTCAAGATGCATACATAAGGAAGAAAATCCATGGCAACAACTTTCCTCTTTAAATAATAAGTCACAAAGAGGGGTGACAGTGGTGCCATTCTCCATGCAGAGGTAAATACATGTCAAAGAACAAATACATTCAGTGTTGTGAGATTGTTTTTGACAGTACTCACTCCCTGTGAAATGTTTAAAAAAAAACACGAGTATAAATAGTAAACATTCAAGCATTATGTCCTCTTCCTCTTTTCATGAGGGTTAAATTCAAGTTTTAAACAAGAAATATGTATGTTGGTTTTTTTCTTGAGGCTTTACAGAATCTTTCTGCAGACAAGAGTTTGGCAGTAGCACTGTAAGGGTTGAAGACACTGGCTTTGTGTTTGTTCAACACATTTTGGAAAGGTTTATCAAATTTAGTGAAAGTGGCCGAACAAAGCAAAGTGAAACTTTCTGGATGTTCTTTACAAATGCACTTTTTTGGGGGCAATATTTTATGAGAATGTCAAACACCTGTGGACCACAGAGGTCTTTTCTTGTCACTTGACCCACTGGTAAAACCCGTGAATAGTATAAAATTGTGGACAAAAAAATACAGACGAAAAAATCTTGCCTGGTTTAGCTATAAACAAAGCTCATTTAGGCTGATTATCTAACCATGACAACCCCATAAAGGCTCGATCGATAGGAAACACTAACAATGTAATGTTATCCTCTCAAGCGTCATTCACGTCATACACTGCCCTCACAATAAGTGCTTGGTAAAAACATTCTTTATCCTACTTCTTCAGAATATTCCCTCACTTATTGGATACTTTTTGCCTTCAGAACTGAAACCAACACCGATACGCCCTTTCTCTACCAAGAGGAGAAAAAAGGTCGCTTAAAGTGGAAGGTCTGAGTGAAGGCGTTGCCCAAAGTGACCACGCGGCCCTGGCCACCTGACCGGCTGCGCTCGACCACCACGCGGGGCATCTTTACCAGCTGTAGAGGGCTCTTGCCATCCTTAAGAGCTTGGGTGAGATTCAACACCTGGTGAAAGCAGGATTCATGTTGATTATATTCAGGAAAATTGGAAATTATCAATAGACAGCACTTCAGAAAGAAAAAGACAGACTAAAGGTTATTAAAGAGAGACAACAATACCTGGCCCCTCATGACGGACATCTGTTTCTCAAACATGGTCTTGTCAAAGCCTTTGTCTCTCTGATGAAAAGAGATCGATTCACGTTAGCTGCTGCCTTATTGACATCTTTTTGCTGGACTATTACTGTTAAACTTGACAATTAAAAAATCTATTGTGAAAAGTACGCTATTGCTCTGTACCATAAACATCTCATAGAGGTCCTCAATGAGGTCCTGCACAAAGTTCATGTCTGAGAGGCGGGACAGCACCAGCTCTTTGGTCTCCTGGGAGAAAGCCACCTTGGCCTGGGGGAGCCACGCCCAGTGAAAGGGATCTGAAGAGAGAACATCAGCCATAAATTCTCAACATTTAACCTCAAAGAGCACAGATACAGGATGGTTTGAGTATGCGAATTGTAAGATTGAGACATATGCATACATCCTGTTGGTCAACGTTCTAAAAAAAACTGTTCAATCACTGTTAAAAACTGTGTCAGATTAAAACTTGGCATAATCACTTCATTATCAAAGCTCACTGATGTGAAACATCACCAGGAACCAATCTTTTAAAAGCTCTGACTTACAGGCTCTCCATTCATCAGGGTGCTTAAAGGGAAAGGCCAGGCCATTATCAATGGCTGCAATCTTGATGCAAGGCTCCGAACTGTTCTCTAGCCACTCGGCATCCTGCAGCAAGCAGAGAGATTCAATGATTAATGGCTGACGCCACCATCACTTATTGATCGCTGTCCACAAGCCTGAATAATTGGCCCGACAGATGACAGCCCTGTACTTGTTAATCAATATGTGGATAATAATGACTGATGGCAAGATGGCACTGGCGTCCACAGGAATCTGGAGAACTGTATTCCAAGCCTTTATCTGTTTTTATTGTATTGATTTCTTGTTTAGAATAGGGCTGGACATACAACTCACTTCAGTGAATTATGATCATTATGAAATGTCAATCGTGTATAATTCCATCCCTTGTATTGCTAAAACATGCATGTTAGGTTGAAAGAAGATTCTCAATGTGAATGTGAGCATAAAGGGTTGTTTGTCTATCTGCAACAGCCTATTTATTCCCATACCCCGCGACATTATGGGGGCAAGGGGGCTAACAAAAATCATGCACTAGAGCACAACAAACCATAAAATTATGAAATGAACAAATTTACTTAATAGCTTTTTTTACTCACACACAATTCAACACGCCGTGGCATTATGGGGAAAATGCTACGTTACACAGCATTTAGCTTCAACTTGCTAGTACGTTTGAACGTATTTGCCAGTCAAAAAAATGTTTACTCAGCATTGGCAGCTCCAGGTTTCCATACAATTGGGATTTTTCATAATCGTTCTGCCCTATCAAAGTGTTTCTTTTTTTTGTCTTTTAGCAGCCACATTGAATTCAAGTAACTATCTGTAACCAGCAGAGGGAGCAACTACATCGTACTCAACTTGTTTGCTGCCTCAAGCAAAATGTAAAAAAAATGAAAAAGTAAAATTCATAACATTCAGTGACTAGTTGACAGATGATACATAATTAACTTGTGTATTCACCTTTTATGACCCATTCTGCTAATTGTGTGGTGTGATTTTTTTTCTGTTGTAAAATATACCTTGGCTCAATAGATGTTGGGAAATACTGCCGTAAAGGGTTCAAGAGACATTTAATTCTAATGCCATCAAATTGCCATCATGCACAAGTTCAAAGGGCTATTAGCTCTATGATTAGACTCACCTTTGGTCCCTCGCACTCTCCTGGTTTCTCATACTTGATCAACCAGTTGTCGTTCCCTCGATCTGGCAAGGAGTATATTTCATTAAGGCATGTTTATGTGAGGATAGGGCCGTAGACATTTAGAAAAAAATACATTTGCATTCTGATAGAGAGCGAGTGCCTGAGAGAGCGAGTGGCTGAGAGAGTGAGAGCAAGAGAGGAGTTTCAGAAGCAGGAAAATAAATTGACTATTGCGCTGTAATGTTGCACACTTGGAGGACAAACCTGTGTTTCGGATGACATAATCCAGCACCACCAGCCGCTCAAACTGGGACTGTAGCTGTTTTCTGATGTTTTCTGGCAGAGGTTCTGCCTCAAAATGCCTCAGCCAATGGTCAGCTTCACGATAACCCTCCACAAACAGTTGGAATGAGCCCACCTTAAAAAAAGAGAGAAAACCACCAAGGGTTACAACACTGTCCCTCAGCATTTCAATTTTAGCTGTGTGTAATTATGAAATCCAATGGAAGATATGTCAGCTAACTTCCTTGTTTTACTTCCTGACAGCATTGTTTCCACAAACAAATTTAATCCAGTACAAGTGTTGCATCAAGAATGTGACCTGTCCAAAATAGAGTCATGCTGAAAAATGAATAGCAACTAGTTAATAGTTTAGCCTTGCGCTCTAGCACTCACTAGAAAACACAGATGTATAGAACATAATCCTGCTCACATACTTTCAAAGTTATATATATATATATATATATATAAAAACTAGGTCTGCAAATGTTTGGAAATCACCACAATAAGAAGGAGATGGTACTACCTTTGGTGGCAGGCCCACTCTGTGGAAGCGTCGTCCCACCTTGGGCACTTTCTCTAAAGCGTACTTCTTCCCTCTGGATTTGGCTCTGTCTATGGCACTATAGTGAAAGGTGTCACTCGCCAAATACACCACCTGACAGAACAGACGAGGGCAATCACTCAGTTCACTTGCTGCAACTGCAGCTGGTGAGGAAAAAAAAATAACACACTATTTACCCACGAGAAAGTCTAACCTTTGTTTTTGGCACCACACCCAGGCCCAGTTTGCTATCAACTAGCGATGCAGCAGCCTCTGAGAGGTAGCCCTGGTTTGGCAACAAACAGCCTCGACCAAAACAGCATGGACAGCAGAGCTAAAAAAAGACAAGCACACAATGGTGATACATTCTACCTGCTTACATGTGACTGCTGAGTTCAGATAGGAAGAGAAATCATGCAACTTGAATACCTTGTGAAAATATTTGGTCCATTTGGGATTCAGGTGACCATATGGTTCCTCTGACTTTGGTTTGAAAACACCAATGACTTTCTGTTGAAGACAAAATGATTTGAGTTCCAAATAGCAAATAAAAAAAAACTGAACAATATTAGTGCATCGTTCCATTTTATTGATGCAACAATCTTTTACTTGAACGACTAGAACCTTCACACCCAAAAAATTAACACTTTGTTTTGGAAAAAGAAAAAAAAAAAAAACTAAAGATATATGAATCCAGTTTTGGTGTCATTGCTGAATGTCACAAATGAATGCCTTCCTTACCCCTTTAGGATCTTTGACAAAGTAACTCCCACTGGAGCCCTGCGAAATCCTCTCTGGAAAGACACCAGCCTCAATGGCTTGCTCAGCCCTTTGAATAATATCCGCAAACTCAGGGTCATCTGAAAAGTGGTTGAAGTCCCCACTGTTGATACCTAAAAGGACCAATGGAAATCTGTATTTATTTCCATATAAGAATCTTATCTCATCGATCACACAGCAATATTCCACCAAGCCACAAATACCAGCGATAGACATTTCTAGTCATTTTTTATTTTTTTTAAACATTGTCCCATTTGGATCCTTCATGACTTGTGTACACAAGTGTTCAAAAAGGCAGGAGGATATTAACGCCTATTAGATCAGCATGTTGACTTGTAGCCTACATCTGTAGACTGTGCTTAAATAACATCAGCACAGCACACAGACACACAATAAAATAAAAGAGAAAATAGATGTTTATACATCCCACGAGGAATGAGGTAGCGTAGCAAAGCATTTTAAATAAAAGGGGAATCAATACAGAATACAAATACTTGACTTATTTCATGCTCTTCTACGACAAAAGAACCTAAAAATATGGGGGGCAACAGTTGAATGTTATATCATCAGTGGGTGATATCATGACCATTGCATCAGAGCGTGCGAGTGGACACGACTGAGTACACATTGTACTACGATAACACGTAGCACTGTACATTGTTACTCTCAGAATTGTCATATTTTAAAAGTAGGATTTAAGTCGATTTAAAGCTAATAAATGGGTTGGGTTACGTGGAAATGGTGACCCAGTTTGAGAGTAAAATGTTTCCCCTTTCAAATCAATCACCAGATTTTTATATATATATGTATATATATGCATATGCACATATGCATATGCATATGCATATATAATGATGCATATATAATAATGCATATATAATAATGCATATATAATAATGCATATATAATAATAATAATAATAATTAAAATAAAATAAACAACCTTATTAAAACTTGATCTGTTTATGTGTAAGTAAATTCTGAATCGTAGCCGCGAATACTGCTCACCAGCATATCTTCTAAACTCCTCTCAGATGGATACAGTATCTATAAATACACCAAACTAACCAACTGACGTAATATATCTATAATATCTAGCAGCAGTTGTTATGATCAATGTTTACCTGGCGAGGCTAAAGTGTCTTTGTCCGATGACGAGCTGTGTCTGTTCCGTTTGCTCTTGTCTCGGGCACTTCTCTGCGGGGACGAGGTCCCAGCAAAACACGGCAACAATAACGCGTCTTCGCCGGAGCCTTCCGCCTCAAGCTCGGTCAAGACGCTTTCACACGAGTCCGAAATGCGTACGGCAACGCCAGGGTTAGCCTGGAGCCCCAATCCCGCTGTGGTTTTGTCAAATAACACTGTTGGACGTTGTACCGAGAGGAAATTGGACTGGGGTGGAAAAACCTCGGTTGTCTCGGTATCCAACGCAGGTTCGGAGGTCTCTGTCGGGTCGCATTCTGACATCATTGTCACGCAATTCTTACCCCTTAAATTTACACAAATAAAATACCACACTCTGTTTAGACTTGCGAAGAATCCATTCTAAATTGGATTGTATCTTTAAGAGCACATAGACGCCAAACACGTTATTCCAAGCCAGCTCATTTCGTTCACACTGAACATGACTGCATTCGCCGACTGTCTGACTTCCTGGTTTACTTAGTGCGCATGCTCACTCGACGTTTTCCACTGTTGCCTTCGCGTTCTGTTCGTAAATCGAGAATTTTTCCGAACATTAAGCTTTCATAAATATCTATTTAAAAAAAATAAAACGTACAAATTCTGTTGTGGTTAGTTTTGATATCCAAGTCCAACAAACGTAAGTGTAACAACATTTTAGAATTTAACAATTAGACGGTTATATAATGTAAAATTAACAATAGTCATATACCAGACCCAATAGATCGGATAATTTTTAGTCAATCACGGTACAAGAACATAAAATTATATGATATGTATATCATAGTCCTAAATGAGAGGAGTGAGAGCTTTTACAGTAATGGATTCACCAACTCGGTTTTTTGTCACCACTAGATGGCAGTACTGATACACATGTAAAGATAAGGCCACGCGTTGAATCTCAGCAAAACCAGAATTGTTTTCAAACGCTTTCCTTTCCACACACTTCTATGAAATCATACGGACATACAAGAAGTTGTTTCACAATTCAGCCACATTTTGCATTGCTCTATTAAATATAGTCTATTTTACTGTCTCCTTGCCCCTGTTGAGTCCACTTTCCATTCACAGGTTCTCTTCCTGGCTTTGAAATCGTACTGTGATGAAGCTTCAATCCTGATCTTACACTTGCCACATCTCTATGCTTAACCCTTGGCTCCTCCACATACAGCCCTCTGCCCCTTCATCACCACCCCTCTCTCTAATATGGCAGTGCATTTGAAACATGCAAATGAGCAGTCAACCAGCTGGTTTCACAGCAGCCATGTGATTTATCAAGGTAGGAGGTTAGGGGGTGAAGGAGACACAGGAAGAGGAGGGAGAAGAGCAAGGAGTGCTTGGGATTCAGCAAAAGGGGGGTTAATCTTGGTGGATTAGAGAGACAGTCACATTCAAAGGCATTCTAGACACAAAGCATCATTCAAACAAGTCCAATTTGCTTTGTCTCCATGCTCTATGTTGTTTTATGTATTTGTTCATTAGGGCACACTTGGTGAGTATTAACCGTCTAACACATAGGTGTCAAACCCAAGGCCACGGGGGCCAGATACGACCCACCACACCCTTTTATGTGGCCCGCAAAGACAAATTGTGCAAGGATTTTGTTTCAGTTCTAAACTTATTAATTGTCTTCACTTTTGAAAAATTGCTAGGAATTTTTAGTACGATTCATTTTTAAAATATCTGAAGTTTTTAGTCTCTGATTTCAAAAGTAGTTCTTCATCAGTTTGTTGTATAGCCTATACTTTATATAATATAAGGCGTTGAGGGTCATAATGGCCCTCCGAAGGAAACCATGACTACGATGAAATGAGTTTGACACGTCTGGTCTAACACATGATACTACAGAGAAGTTCATCATCATATCGCAATTTATGTGTCAACTATTCCCATCAGGTGACAACCCATACATTACGTATAGCCTACTTCAGACTCTTCTTGTATGATCTGCCAGGAGTTTCCACTCATGCCTATTCTTTCCTCCCACTTTTCCATCCCTACAGTATGGCTGCCCGATGAGGAGGCTACGTATTCCATTAACCCACAGTTCATCTAATTTCCAATGGCGCACTTGTGATTGCTTTGTAAATAGGAACAGTTTCCTGAGTTTGTTTTTTATCCTGTTGGGAAATGTAAAAATGCATGTAGTGTATAAGTGATTAACACATTTTTTTTCTTTTAAATGAAATACACCAATACTGTGTTTTCCATAATTCTTATTTTTTCTCTCTCCTTGTCAGTCAATGATAATATAGCAGTTTGGTCAGTCCAGTTGGTTTCAGGCAGTTTCTGGTCTTCACCTGTTACCTGTTGAGAGAAAATCATATAGAGGAAATATATATTTCAGTACAACAATCGGATGTTTAGATTTGAGTGTGTGTTAAACTACCTCTTGGACCAAACATCTTCATGTAGCAGTATGAGCAATATGGCTTCTCATCATACTGAAACACAATCATCAAGAATATTTTTTTACATTCTTTGTCAATCGTTTTGCTTCCTTTTTTTGTCCCAGACTCCCAATTTAGTTACCTCAGCATGTTGTCCAGCGGTGAGCTGTCTTTTACACTTTTGACATTTCAGGCACAGTGGGTGGTAATCTTTTCCCAAAGACCTCTTCTTCTCACCTGCACCAACATGAGTGATGTTTATGGTAAGAAAGAGGACTATGTGTTGTTCACTGTAATAAATGTCATCAAGATTTCTTTTAGATGTTGTTTCTTACTAATGTGTAGTCAGAGAAATAAGAAACAGAAAATAAAGAGAAAAGTGTGACTCTTATGCAAACCTGTTTGACTACGCCCACATCCTGTTGCCGTTATGGAAACGAAAGACTGCATGCTTATAAAAGAAGTAAATGCAATATATTTTTTCTATCTAAAGATGGTAGGGGACATGGAGCTGTGTATGTAAACTAAGACTCTCCAGACCTTTTCAGGACATATAGAAAGTACACCCTAGACATCTTTTAAGATATACGATATACTTACTATTTGAAAATAAAACTAATGGCTTTCTTCTTCATGTCTTGGGCCAACAAGATCAGTGAGTGGCAGCTAAATAGAATGTATCCCCATTTGTTTCAACTCTTTACTACTTTAAATTTTAACCATTCCTTGTAAAAAGAAACGAAAATCCATTAAAAAAATGATATTTTTATCCTTATCTGATATGGTAAAATAGACAGTATCAAAAATGAACATATTCAAAATGATTTGCTTTTGTTGAACCACAAGACTAAAGAGCAGGTGAGAGAGAAAATGTCAGAATGACAACCGTCTGGCATAGATAGGTAAGAGGTCATTTACTCACCAAAATAGACAGGCTTCCCACAGATTGGACAGTAACTTACCATGACTGTGTGTAATCATTGATTGTCGAGCCTACTATGTGACTGGGGTACTGAGAATGAAAGAATATGTCTGCTAAAGCGCGATCTGTGCGTATTCACTTGAGAGAAAAAAAAAAAAAACCGTTGCCAGTCTTTGAGGTCACAGCCAGGATGTGGTTAGTGAAATGTCACAGAAAAAGAGAACTCTGAAATTGATGAAAAAAGAACATTGTTAAATGAAATCAGTAAGTCGACACTTGAATCACATTTAGTTGTTTGCTATTTTAAGTCCATCATATTCAACATACTGTATATACGTAGATTAATTTTCCCTTAAAAAAAAGAAATGTGAGTAATGTAATTTGTTACATTAAAAAGTCTCCAGACACAGCCATCTTCTCTCCAGCTCACATTTTCTTCAAACTAAAAAGTAGGCAAGCCATTGAATCCAGAAGGGAAATCAGACACTTGGGCCTTTCTTTGCCTCTGTCTCTCTTGTTCTCACTCACTCGATACTCACGCGCATGCACCCACAGCCACACTCATGCACAGACCCTTTCCAGTGACATCACAAGAGGTCATAGCCAAAAAGCAGGAGGAGAGGCAGCGTGAGACCAAGTTGGAAGGGAGGAAAATAGTCACGTGGAGAGCAGCAGACTCTTGAGTCAGTGTGGAGGCGGTTATTCCCGCACGATAGTTGTTGGAAGTGGACCTCAGGAGGGACATTTGTGAGGAAGGGGGATGAGTGAGAAAAGGATGGACTCGAATTGAATTTATTGAGTATGCCTCATCGTTGGAAAACTACTTTTATGTGGGTCCATGTGTTTCTTGCTTATGTTTGACTAATGTAGACTGCAGATATTGATTCATATGGACAAGAATGCTTGGTATGTTTTTCATTTCAAATGTGTTTTCTCTTGTCTGACACATCATAATCTGTTCATCATTTCAATCGCTGATGAATTTCATAAGGTCATGAAATATGAGGTATATCATCATTTGCATAACAGCCCTCTCCCTGTGTGTCATGATTTGGAGATGTTGGATCGGAATACCAAGTAGCTTCTGTATCTCATCTGACCCCACAGGATGCCTATAGTGTCATGTTTCTCCATTAGCATTCATGTGTCTGGCACTGTTATATAGTCCAATGCGTTTCGATAGAAATGAAATTGTCAGGATTTTAATACAGGGGCAGACGGTGAATATGCAGTGAAAACAAAACAGGGGACTTTTCTTATGTCACCAAAAGGGATGAATCAATGAAGATGCCTGCTGGCTGTAATACAATTGAATAAAAAATAAAGTAAGTAAAGAGTAAAAAATTACAACAAAAGGGAGCGCAAGGCGCAGAGACAACCAAGCAATGAACTGTAATTGTGAAAGGAGCAAATGAAAGGAAACAAGAGGAGGTATGAGAGGGGGCGTTAAAACCACATTTCCCAGTGGATATTTTGGCTGCATTTGGAAAAAAAACCTGCCAAAATTCTTGACAAACACATTCCTGCTCTGGCACACTGCAAATGCAAGGTTCACTTCTGCCAAGTCACATGAGATACACCAACACACTGGATGGAGAAATGTGGGAATAGATCTGTGAGTAGGATTTGAATGAATGCCGTTAACCACCAGGCAGGGCTTGCCGAGAAAAGGAGGAACTGGCGCTTCTCTTCATCTCCTCTGGTGACTTGAAACTTGCCAAGGCCGAACCCTCCAGTGCTTTGAGAATAAGCACATAAGAATCTGCCCACACATAAATGTACTTTTAATGTGTCGAGATACATTCACACAAACTAAAGCCCTGGAGAGTCTCGTCTTTCTCTATTCAGCCGCTCGCATCCACTCATTAGCAGGTGTAGGAATTGGAATCCCTACACTGTTCTGACATGGCTTTGCATCTTAAAACACATGGAAAACAAGTACTTAGAATACTAATTACCTATTCAAAACAATGTAAATAACTCTAGGATTAGTTTACAGCACCGTATATGGTTTTAGCAAAAAATGAAATGTGGAAAAACTGAGAATTAGAAAACATACTCGTTTGTTATGATGCAAGTAGCGCTCACAACAAAATGTGGTGTTTTTCACTATACCCCCCTCTGTGACAATCTAAAGACTATAATCTCTACTTTAGCTGTCAGTGGACGGAAAAGTTGGGAAATAAATCCTTGTTTTTCCGTTTTAATCTGCCAAATCCCTAGATTCTTATATGTAGTGATATTATCGTGGAACTGATCCTTTACTTGCACAAGTGAGTGGCTGGGTCAATTAGATTGCATTATAGGGTCATTTGTTTGCCAAAACATGATAAGGCAAAGCCGTTTGAGTATTGTTTGTAGCAGCATTAACGTCACGTAATCTAGATTTCTTGACACAAATCAATCACAATATTTGGACACAAATATTTGTTAACTAAAGTGAGAATGCAGTTATTTCCCTTTATACACAAGCCAGAATTCAGTGGCAAGAGCTTGAAATGTATCCCATACACAGGACATTTATGTTCTAATGTCCATCTACTGTACATCATTTTGTGACGTTATAACGTGAACTGTGAATTGTAACAATGATTTTAGAACTCAAATGACCAGGCTCAAACTGTGTGATTGATTACACTGGATTAAATTCCTAATGCAGTTTGCAGAATGGCTCTAACCTACGTCAACAGAGGCAGGCAATGCAGAAGGAACAAACGAAATATTTTGCTTCATGCCAGTGCATTTTTGGCATAGCTCTTTGCCCTTTTATATTATTATTATTTCTTTTTTTTTACCAGGTTTTATAATGAACCCCGGGTTCCCTGTCTGGCAATGTGTCTCTGCTTTACTTTACCAAGCCATAGAAAGCTGGAGTTTCTCCCCTTATTACTATGTTGACCATTCTCTTGTTTTTGCCTGCATGTACTGTAAATCTGTTTGGATTATTTCATTATGATTATTTTGGGATGCGTTTGTCATTCTACTCTTTTGTCTTAATTTTTCTCAATTTGCTCTCTCTTTAGCTGTGTACACACATGAATCGTATTCACTATTTTCCATGTCTGTCACTCATTCTGAGTCAGCAGACTGGTTTAGCAGGCAGAGTTCATCTGGCCTGCACAAACACACCTTCCATTCTGCCTTCTGTTCAGGGATGGCTCCAGGATTATTATTATGATTATTATGATGATGATGATTATTGTCTCTCGAGACGAACGGAGGCCGGAGTACATGGTGGGTGAAAAAAATATTTCATAAACATATTCAATAAAATTCTGGAGGGGCTTAACCCTGCTTCTATTCTGTGTGGATTTGTTTTAAAATTCAGTGCAGTTTAAATTTGTGCTTACTCTTAATTATATTATGCTGATAAGATCTATGATCTTTGTAAAGGCAGTTTTTATACATTGTAGTTAATGTTTCAGCTTATACAGTATTGAACAATCTGATTGGTTTTTTCCCCCTGCACACTACCAATTGTGCCTTTCTGTCTCAAATAAATTAAAATAATAGATCAAGAACTCATGCGTGTGCAGAATTCTTTCAAACAAAAGACAGTGTCTTTGTCTCTATACCGACTAGTATCTGATAAGCACCGTTCATTTTGGAATTTAATTAGACCAGAAAATCAACATTAAAACATAACCCCCCCCCCCCCCCCAAACGCTTTGTTTCTCATACTTCCTATACAGCTGGGGAGAGTATGCTTGGTGACTGCCCCTCCCCAAGCTTTTGAACAAGCCAATAAGAGAGCACATCAGCAAAATGGACCCCCCCCCCCCATCCACACAAATACGCACACACAACACACATCCCTGGTTTTCCCTTACCACCCCATCCATTCCCTACCCCATCCCCCAGAGTTCTCTCTACACCCCATCCCCCTTTTCTACTACCCTAACCCATTTACTCATCCTGCATCCACCCATCGGCGCACCCGTGAGATTTCCCCCACTTCCACCACTTTCTCACCCGTGTAATCTCACAACTCCCTTTTCTTCCCACTCATCCCTTTTTCCTGGACACCCTTTCCTCCGGCTCCATCCCTCCCCTTCATTACACCCACTCGCCATTTTCCTTACTCCCATCTCTGCAGCATCCCCCTACTTCCCCTCCCTCCCTCCCTCCCTCCCTCTTCATGGCCTTATCTTATGAATATCGGTAACACACTGGGTAAGAAATTGATCCTCCCCGCCTGTCTGTGGCCACTGCCACAGCGCATTAGCCTGTGTGATGGGTGCGTATGTGCGTGTGTGTGTTGTTGCTTGAGGCAGAGAAATAGGAGGGAGGATGGAGGATGAAGGAGGGAGCAAGAGGAGGAGGGTAGGGTGGAGGGTTATTTGCATATCATCAAAGTCGGAAAAGGGAGCGTAATGAGGAGAGAATGTCTGTGGATGTGTGTATTAGGAGTGGCTCTGATGAGTGTGAAATTACGGAGCAAAACCAAGAGAACAATGTTGAGAGTTAAACTGGGCTGGTCTTAGTGGGATGGGTTAAGTGCAAACACACAAAATTACACACACAAACGTACTGTGTGTGTATATATAGCCTAGAATCTAGGCCCTACTGCATGTCACATACATAGTTGTGACATAGATAGATCTGAAATATTTTGACTGGAAAAAGTGTATTTCTTACGCTCGGATTCCGTACTCAGCTCTATATAGAATCATATTTTACCCGAATGGTAAAACGTGGCAAAAACTAAACATGTGATCCGATCTTAAGTATTTCTTGTTAAGTATCTTTGTGTTGCCATCCAGCAATAGGAAATCGCATGAAACTTTTTCGAACACAACGAATATCTACGACAAACTTCCAACGCTGGATGAAACAGCTGCAATCGGTAGGCTTGGTATTTGTAAATAAATAATTTAAAGCCCCTTTTAGCCTGCCTCTTTGCCGTCCAGCTTCTGATTTAACAGACACTGTTAATCGAACGTAGATAGATGTGCTCTTTTATTTTATCTTATACGTTTGTTATTTCGAATATGAGATAATATGACAACTTATTATAACCACTGGAGTTGTATGTCTATGTTTTTTCACGATCTGAGAACATTTATCCGGATATTTGGCGTGAGTAATGGACGGCTCGGCAATCTACTGCTCTGGTCTGTTACAATCCGACCAGCGTTGACGGTCTGTCACATTTCACGCTGACACCAAGCGAACACTCGGAGCTCAGACACACATACACACACGCTGTAATATCGACAGATTGAAGTCAGGAGTACAAGTCCACGAGATCACGTTGCAGGTTGGTAGTCGGAAAAACTCGGGAAGATGACAGAAAAGACAACAGACCATAAATACCGTTCGTTATTTCTTCGTAATTTCAGCCTGGCGACTTTTTGATTGCCCTCTTTTATGTCTTTACCTATGTTAAGCAAATACATGTGACCAGCGATTGTGGCTGGCTCGACTAACTCTAAAGTTTTCCTCTTTTTTTCCTCCTTTTCGCTCATAACCACGCAGTTTAAAGGTATTTTAGGCGTGGGTGGCAAGCAACTGGATCCCCCCCCTCTCTTCATCGTGTTGGTCGCTGTAGGAGGAGGGGTTGCGATATCTTTTCAAGCTAGCGAACGGCACTACGTAGACCCGCGTAACAAGTTTAATTTGTTGCTAAAGTGATCAAACTTGTCATAAAGTCAATTCGGGAATCAATTAGGACGAGAAAGCGAATGTTATATAGAATATATTTAGAAGGCAGTGTGTTAAGCGCACCTAACGTTAGCCAACTCCCAGCAAGATCACAGCTTGGGAGCTAGCGAGCCACATCACTCTATCACATGTTTATGTTTAAAAGTTGTTCAGTGAGTATTTTCACGTATGCGGGAGGATGGATGATAGTTTTAGTCGTCTTTTAACCCACTTCGATTTAAGACAGAGTGAGTGAGTGACGTTTTTTACTTGATCACACCAACCGTATCCTAAAGCTGTAGGTAAAGTATTAAATGGTCTTTTGACAGTCGCAATGTGATGTTAACTGTGGTTCTTTTTCTCTTAACTGTGTCTCAACTCCGACAAGCATCCTATCTAAGTGCAAACCAGTCGAAAAGAGGAAGCCGAGGAAATCCCCCAAAAGGAAATGCCAATCGCAGCCACTGGCCAGCCGACGACTCAAGAGCCCAGAGTGTGCCCCCGGCTGCCTTCCACCCCTGAACCGGTCCCTAAAGGGGCTGATTTATTTGAAGAGGCGGGGGCGGCAGAGTCGGCGGAGCGAACAGAGTACGGGGGCGCGGAGGGGGCCAGAGGCGTCGGGGGGTATAGTTACAGCCACAGCGGCAGTCGGAGCTTACAGCCCGCATTCACCGACAGCTCTCCGCCGCAGTCTCCAGCCGCGTCCTCCTCGTTTCTCTTCCACCCCTTCCACGGCCACCGAATGCCAATGGAGCCCCCCAGGACCCGATCGCGTTCCCGGTCTGGATATTACCAGCAGTATAATGGTGGGAATGGGATTACTGGCAGCGGAGTGATAGGAACGAACCAGCAGAATCATCATCAGCAGCAGCAGCAGCAGCAACAACAGCAGCAGCAGCACAGTGCCGGTGGTTGCACTCCCCTTGGGGCTCACAGCAGCCAAGCAGAGATCCAGCAGCGAGCTCTGGGAAGTAACGCCTCCCCTGGCATCCAGAGGCTTCCCCCTGTTCTTGGAGCTCTCCGCATCCCAACTGAAGGTACACTGTTGTGTATGTGTTTATGACTATATAGAATATATACAAGGATAAATAGTTTGTGGAACATTACCATATTGTTAAGTCGGGATTTACTTTTGTGGAGGGGTGTCAAGCTGTTATCGCAAATCAGTGTGAAAAACCTGGACTTACATCTTTGTTATTACGTCCATACAATTGCACCTGCATTTCATTGTTCATGAATTGTACAGAATATTTTTTTTTACTACATGTATAGTTTGAAAAAAAAAAAAAATATCATGTTCATTAGTGGTAACCAAGAACAATAGATCTACACGCGTCCATTTATTTTGTATTCCGATCATCTTTTTGAGTTAGTTGCAGGGACCTGAAGCCCATCGCAACTGACTTTGGGCAAAAGACGAGTATACCCTGGATTGGTCCCCTGTCAATCGCCAGGACACATCGAGGCGAATGACCATTTGTTACTGAACACCCACTGCCAGCATGCAAGTTGGGCGACTTGTCTAGGGTTCCCCCGCATCTCACTTTCATTCAAGTGGAAATGACTTCAGGTCATACATATCATAATGAGGATAAGCTGTATAGAAAATGGATGGCTAGTTCAGTTTATGTGGGTGGAGAAAAAAAACTTGCTCTAACAGGTCAAAAATAAAAAAAAATGATTTTTTTTTCTGCCAAAATGGAAAGAAAGAATCAATTTAGTACGGAACATGATTATTATTATTATTTTTTTAAATTCAATCTGTAGACTAACATGGCATACTGTAATGGAATTGAAATAGCATGGATTTGTGTTTTGCAACAGTGCTGCAGTGTCGAAGTGTGCCTACTGTTAGCAACACAGAAGGCAATTGAACTACAGCAGTCTGTACAATGTAAACTCTGGTTGCCTAAAGCCTGTGCGAACGTGCTTGCATTACATTGCTTCAAGCAAAGTCGTTTGGAGGCAGTCACAGAAAAATTAAATAGCAAGCCCTTTAAAGATGTGATTTTTATTTAATCCATTTTGATCCCACCGGGACAGTTTGTGAAAAACAACATTTTAGTACTTGCAATTTGTTGTACCGAAATTTATGTGGCGTATAATTCAGCATCCTGTCTTTCTTTTAATTAGCAAAATAATCAGACGATAAATACTCAACTAATGCACTTTTTGTCAATACGACCAAATCATAAAATCTAATGTCGTATTGCTTTCAAGAGATTGTTCGTGGCTTTTCACAATCAACACCCAGCTGTCCTAGGTGGTCATGCTGTGCGTCACTCAAACTGTACTTATTAGATTTGTACGACTTGGCTGCAATGTAAAACCTAGTAAGTGTGTACTTCTTGCTGTAAGATTTTGAGTAGCCTACATGCTGTGTCGAGAGAAATTCACATTCAGCGACACAGAGGGAACATTCTTCGCTCAGATTCTGGATAATGCCTGGTTACTTTAGTTTAAAAGCATGTATTAGGAAATATATTTGATTGTTGTATTTGAAGTAAAGTACATTCTAGGCCAGTTACCTTTTCTTACATATGGATGCCAAATTGTACACTAGTGTACGTATGCGTAAAATAAAACCATGCCTCTGATGAGCTACATCAGCAACCATAATGTTGATCGGCTCAGTGAAATAAGACTTTGAAGCCCCGTATTTCATACATTCACAGGCCGGCACAAATTACTTTTGACAACCACTTAAAAGATTTTGGCACTCCCTGTCGAGATGTAACCATTGTATTAACTTTCTTTTGCTGCACTGAGAAGTTTCTCAGTTCCTTGTCTAATACAAGTGTGGGTCTGCTAATCGATACTCCTGCTGCTTTCCATTTTGTGCGATTCTACAAAGTGCATTTTGAATGTTTTTTTTTAGTGAAAGGTTTTGGGTTGAAAATCAATGAATGTTAGTGGGCGTCAGATATACAGTAGCCCATGTAGATTTTGGCTATTCGGAAGCCAGCCTGGTCTTTATCCCTTGTGAGTAGTGGGGTCCATTTTACTATATGCATAAATCACACGTCCAGTTTAAGACTCCTATACGGCAACATCCCATTTAATTCTGTCATGTAGGAGTCATAAATACACACATTAAAGTATTCTTTAAAAGAATTCTGAAAAGGTTCTAATCCAAGTACTTTTTTCTATATAGCACATTGTTACCAAAAATGTGTATTTATCAAATAAATCAATTAATTATACACTTTACTATATTGATCACCCATCACAACGAAACTTAATATAACAACCTAAAAGAAAAAGCAACTCTTTTTTTTTTTTTTTTTTTGAGGGGGTGGGTGTGATTCCCAGCAATCTCTCTGCTGCCCAACGAGCTTCAGAGAGGGATTGAGCAGCCTGAACCATCTCACGGTCTCCGGTTTTATTCATTTATTCGTTCATTGTTTTATTTTAGACATGGGTATAACTCCATGGAGACACTGTGCAACCTCAGACGCCAGAGTGAACTGATCAGCGGGTGTGTTTTGGTGGCTTAAAACCCGGAAATGTATTTATAGCATATGTGAAAGCTTATGTTGACATAGCCAGCCACCAGGAAATGTGCAAAAGTCTGGATCCGAAATGCTTAGGAGTCTCTCCGAAAATAAATTCATGTAGTTTCTTCTTCAACTCCTGTAGTGAGATTGAGGAGCTGATGCAGTTTTAGATGCTGTGTGTTTTTGCCCTCAGCCATTTTTGCTGAGCTGAGTGGGCATGTAGTAACAACAAAGTGTGCATGTACTTGAATAATGAGCCAAAACCGTCATCACCACACCACCACATTTAGTTCCCCTCATTTCTGCCTGCGTTTGCTTTTCAAAGACTGTTGTCAAACTTGTCACAGTCTAGTTTTTATTATACGTAAAATGGTGGCAAAAAATATCTTATGATGGAAGAGGACCTTAAAGTGAACAAAGCCAAAATAAAACGAATCATCCTTCAAACAGGCCTGATAAACTATGCAGAATAATCAACAGACAAATTCCTCTTCGCTGTTCATTGTAATGCTTGACATTAGCATTCTGGTATTGGCAAATATTCAAAGGCTTGCAAAGCAGACATCTCTTTCATGATACAAATTCTTATCAAAGATTCATCGGTTTCTTTTTGGTTAAAAGACATTTTAGCGTATTGAACATTCTCTTATGGCAGTGTGGCAGCTGGCCGGCTGTCTCTTTTTGTTTCAGCCGCTCCCCACTCCCAAAATGAACCGGGCTTGAGAGGGAAGTTGACATTTCAAGTCCATTCACCTGCATGAGCCATGAAACCTAGTGTTATCACTGTACTTCCAGTTTGTCCCTCTCTTCTCCAGTGATTTCAAATTTCTTTGGCTGAAATTTCCCTGACTGTATTGTGGAAGTATGGCTTCTTTATCATTTTTGATATTATGTCATATTAAAAGTTAAGTTCATTTGTTAATTCGTCTGTGCAAGGAATGTGTGTTCAGTTCCCCCTCAGTGACACCGTTTGGTTGTCTGTCTCTGTTTGTGCCCTACGACTGACTGGCAACCAGTTTAAGGTATTATTGAAATATTTATTTGATAGATTGGGTTTTCTTGTATCCACACACCTTTTATTGTGTGTGTGAATAGGAGCCCTCTTCTCTTCCCAACAGTTTTGGCCATCAACACTCTTGAGCTGTCACCACTTCCTATCGTGAGACCCTCTTGTTACTTGATCACACAAAACCGAAGAGCCAAGTGTGTCTGACGCTAGAGTGCTTAGGTGTTTATAGCTCCTGAAGATGGAAAGACGGCTCGCTTGAAATTGCATTGTTTTTATTTCGGACAATAATATTTAGACCAGTGTTGAGTCAAGGTTACCCATTTTACATTAGAAACACCTCATGGATAACCAGCAAAGAAAAATATCCAAAAGTCCGAATACTTACATAATGATCTTGTCTCAATTACTCACTGATGTATTTTAATGACAGTCAGAAATAATGTTGGAATACAACCAACCCTGTGTCCTAATCAACACTTGTATGCTGTGGTTATTTGCTAGAAAGCTGAGACAAAGTGCGGGAGGCTGTTGGATTGGTCCTACGGTATAAGAACCGATTTTTTTCCCCCCTAATTGGTCATCTGGTCTTATTCTGGCCCAGCATGTCTTTTCACTTTCACGTTCATCTCTTGGTTGCCTTTGGATCAAGCAACCCTTTCTGTGCCCCTCTGGTCTATTTTTGCTGGCCTTCTCGTGCACATTTGTCTAATGGAAAGATCATTTTAATGGACTGCCCGGAGCAGCATAGGGATAGGCCCTTGTGCCACTCTCTACCTTTATTCCACCACTCGCTGCCTGTCCTCTCCATCCTTCTGTCTGCTACAGAAGCGGAAACATGTACTACTCTGTTTTGTTATTTCCTTTGTCTTGTCGCCCAGGCAACCCCCTCTGGTTTGGAAAAGTAAACCTCTTTAGCTTGGGTTGACCAAGAAGTCTGAGTTCCCGTCATCACTCCAAATAAAAAAGCAAAGCACTCTGATGAGAGCATCACGGGGGAAGATACGAGACCTCAAATTAGCCCCGGGTCAAACGTATGGACTCTGATATGGTTTGGGAAAATAGCACTGTTAGATGGGTATTTTGAATAATTGGCATGCTCAACCATCGTATTTCCCTTCATCTTCAACTAGCAGATGCCTCCTGACTATGTGCCAACATTTTCTTAAAAATGGTAAAAAAGAAATGAGGTGCTTTTTCGGGGCTACACAGCCCAATTCACTTACAAAATGTGGAAAAATGTATTAAATATCTTTCCTTGCTTTGTGCAGAATCAATTAAGAGTTATGTTCACTGCAAGAGGAAATCATAGACTTTCTTATGGGTGTGTCTTCTCGGTATGCCTGTGCTAGGTGTGTGTTTGCGTGCATCCACAGTTTGCCTGTTGCGTGGTCGGCTTAAGCTGATAAGCGCTGACAGAAACGTACTTGCATAGGAAATTGCATAACAGCAGAAACTGTCCTGTCTGTGCACGTTAGTCAATAAGCGGATGGAAGGTGAAGCAAGAGAAAGCCGATGGATGACATACCAAACAGACACGGCAGTCGAATAAAGTTAAGATCAACTAATGGAATTTAGTTGACACCGTGATTTACGACGTAGACCGACGGGTAGTAAATGTAGTAGATCACTTAGGTGACATTTTTTCATATGTTATAAGCCACAAGCCCCAGCTGTCGCTGCTTCATCCAGGAAATGGGTTTGGTGGAGACATTTGACAGCGTAACGCCCTTTACCCAAGAGTAAACAAACGGAAAGGCTTTAGTTTATTTTTTATGAATAATTCTCATGAATTGGAGATGTAAGAAATCGGTGGGGTTAGTGAAACAAAGAGTGAGCACTGGAAGAGGGGAGCGGCAGAAGGTGAGATTCACGGGCAGGTAAAGCCTGGGCAGATGTTACTTAGCCACCTATCGTTGTGTGACAACTTGTTTCTTCTTCGCGCCAAGGTGTGAAGTTTGCCTTGACGTGTGTTCACGAGGTAGGGTGATGTGTGTCGGTATTGACTTGCGCTTGTCACGTGCTCGCTCAAAATGTCCTCTTTACATTTCATTAATTAGATATGTAAATGGAACTTTCTGTCCAATTTATGATTAAGGTGTGCAGCAGTGTTTGCGAGACAATTATGAGCTACTGCTTCACAATCAAGTGACAACCGATGAAGGTGATGATTGTAGAATATTCCTTCCTCTCAATGAATTATTTAGTGCCGTTGTTTGACTTCAAATGGTCCAAATCTTGATTTCAGCCTTTCTCCGAATCTTAGCTTGGCTGAGGTCTGTGCTCTAGTTGTCTTTGTACAAGAAACATTGTGATACAACTCGTTCGTTTAGTTGCGCATGTGTATCGAAGGATGTGGATGGATATTGAGTGCATTTGACCACCAAATTTCTGCTGCTTGTCATTGACCTGAAAGAAAGTGGCGCCCGTTAGATGCTGAAAAAAGGTGGACACAGATGACGTGTTAGTGCAAAGCAGAGATAGTGGATGCTGTGAAATGAAGCAGTAGGGGTGCATGGCACACGGAGAGAGAGAGAGTCAGGATGGCAGATAGGGGAAGAAAGGGGAGGGTGATGAAGTGATGGGGGTGTCTAAGGGAAGAACAGAGTGGGATGAAAAAGGGAGGAGAGGTGAAGGAAATGGATGGAAATAGCTGATGCACTCAGAGGCATACAGAAAATCAATAGCAGTCAAGAGGGGAAGCCACAACCCCCATCCAGTGCCCCTGCTCTCTTCTCTCACCTCGCTCCATCCTCTGTTTTTTTGAACTCCCTCAACTCTATCTCTCCCTCTTCTGACTTTTTCTCCACCTTTGTCACTCTCACTGCATTTTCAACTTTGTCCTCTGCCTCTCTCCCTCCCTCCACATGATGCTCACGAGATTCACACTTGTAACATGCAGTAAGTAGGTCGTACCTTCAGAGAAGTGATTGGGTGATCTTTTTGAAAATATTGCTTATTTTTTCAGCTGTAAATCGCACCAGTCACTTGGTAGAAAGCTCAACAAGTTCTCTCGCCAGTGAGGCTCAACACGAGCCAAAGTGAATTTGTGCCGGGAGCTGGCAGAACTGAATCTGTTTTTCTGAATTGGAACACATTGCTATTTGTTGCTCTCCTTGAGCTCCTGCTTGAGAATAATGTAGACATAAGGTTGCAGCGTAAAAGGAGCTCAAGACCGCAGACGATGCACATGGAACATTTCATGTGTGATTTAAAATGTCATTTGATTCATTCCTTCTTTTCCCCTACTCTTCTAAGCTCCCCTCAGCAGAGAAACTCAAGTGTGTTTGCTAGATGCAGTCTGGGTTCATCCAACAGAGGACATGATGTCATCTAGACGGTCCAAACCTGTTCTCTAACTTCTGTGCTCCCGAGGGTGACTGTGACTGAATGACTGGGCTCTGACTCAATTTACCGGACTCCGACAATGTGCAAGTGAGCGCCTATTCAGGAAGCCAGCAGGGCTTTTTGCCTATTGTGAGTGGTGAATGAGTGTTCTGCACATGCAGTCACTGAATCCCATGAATACTTCACCAGTCCGCTGGCCCGGGTCATCGAAATGAAAACACACTGGTTTTCTCCACGTTAATGGTAGCTTTACTTACCTCAACCTTTTCCGTTCATTTAGCATTTTTGCTCTGGGGAGTGAGCGGAAAGGCTCGCTTAAGGAGTGAGGAATTTAGTGGTTCAAACGTGAGTCCGCCTACCCCTTTGTTGTCAATCATGGATTTTCTTCAAAGGGGAGCACTAGAGCCGAAAGAGTTCTGGAAACAAACTGCCATTAGGTGGAAAAAAAAAATCTTTTAAAATACATTTTGGGTATGTTTTTCCTTTTTAGTTTAATGTTCTTATAGTAACTGTAGCTTTGTGTGGTGCACCCTTGGGAGTGCTTACCCTTGGACTGTATTCTAATGCCACCATCTGTGGTGAGAACGTCCCCAGCTAAACACGCGTTCATGACAAAGGCAAAACAAAAGCCAGACTGAATAAATAGATAAGACAATAAAAAGATGAAAGGATTGTAGGGGGGGAAAAACAAACGAGTAAAAGTCTTAGCCATGATGCAACTGGCGGTATCATCAGAAAGCTTCGCTAAGCCGGGATTACTTTGTTGATTTTGCATGCATGTGTGTGTGTGCTGATCCGAGACAAGACTGTACCATATGTGTTTTGGTCACTTTTGTGTGACACAAAGGTTCAATTTGCGCAAACAACAGTTTTTTTTTTCCTGTGACGTAAGAGTCAACAGAAATAACAGAAGGATTAAATGTTCAATTGTAGCTGAAGATAAACAAGAGAATGAATTTCCTGTAATGGCGTCATCATGTTGAGATTTTATTTTTGATCTTCTGAATCATGACTGGTCCTATTTATTGATTCTTTTTGGCATATATATGGCATTCCACATGAATGTGTGAAATTAATTTTGTTACGGATGTTGTTACAGATGCAGGTTTTGTTCCCACTGTGTTGAATTCTTCTTTTCACTTTTTATAGGAGCCTCAGATGTGCCTTACCATTGCCACCAAGAGCATGCATACAGGGAGAGGGACAAGGTAAGCTGCTTTTTTCATTTTATATTTCTTACTGAAAGTTGATCAACAATGCTGTTTTGGCAGGCCGTTGCCAACTACAACTTTTGGAAATCAACTTTTGGTATCAAAGTGAATGCTTTTTTGAAAAGGCAGCATGCATATTACAACATTCTCTGTCTAGGATCGCCAGAGGCCATCTTTAAGTATGAAACTTTTAAAAAGGCAAAGAAAACAAGTATCCACCTTTTGCTAGATGGCTGTAAATGTATAGCAATTCTATGCTTTATAAGTCACACATTGAATGTCTTTTCCTTCGTTTGACTCGTGTTGCTCTGTAAGCACATGGTCAGATTTATTTACATTTCAAGGGCTATTGATTGCATTTCATAAAAAAAAAAAGAAATACAGCAACATGGTAAAAATAGTCAAATGTGCGTAATTAAAGCAGGCCAATTGGTTGCAAAGCAGTGGAGGAGAGAAGAGGGGGGTAGGATGCTGAGGAAGGTGTTGCAAAGAGCTTGCATGGAGGGGAGGGAGGGTGGTCGCATGAGGCCAAAAGCAGGGAGGGGGCTTTGCTAATGATTTCACTTCCAGCTGTGGGGCTTGCTTGGAGTGAGAGAGGGGAAGGAAAAGAGAAACAGTGGCAGATGAAACAAAATGAGCTTTCAAATCTCGTTAATAGAAATAGAATAAGTGGGGGAGGGAGGAATAGGTGTTTGTGGAAGCATGCATGCAAATAATGATTCTGTGCAAGCAAATAACCTCCTTTGCTCTCCGTTTGCTCCGCACCCACAATTTTAGACTGACAAACTTCAACTTGGTCCTTGTTCTTTTTCTAAGGTGTGTCTCAACCCTCCATCTAATTTGGATGCCGGCATTGACAGCGAGGTCTGAACAGCTGCCTGCTGCAGTTAGTCCATGTATGCAAGTGTGGACATAGCCAAGCAGAGCATGGCAGGGTGTGTCTGTTCTTAGGCTTCGGGATATCTTTGCTGCCTCATGTTTGCTCTCATCTAAATGTGCACAGAGCGAAAAAAAGCAACAAGGGAGTGTGTTTGTGGTCCTCACATTGCAGAATGTGCTGTATTATCACCCCCATTGCAGATCACAGTGTTTCTAAGCTGTGCTGGAAGGGACTGCCTGTGTTCATCTTCTGTCAGCAGACTTGTCCCCCCCCGCCCCCCACCCCCTTTACGTAGACCGTGGCATTTTTAGGTTTAGAAACATGTCTCGACGAGAGGTGTGTGTTCTGAGAGAGCATTCTGGTCCAACATAAGTCCCTGTAAAGCCATATTGCTGGAGGACTCACAAACACACACATTCTCTCTTTGTTTGACAAGACCTCACTCCCCATAACGTTGGTAGGCGAGCCCATCAAAGTTTCGTACTAATGGGCAATACGTGTGTGTGCGCGTGTGTGCGTGCGATCGCGCGTGCGTTTGTGTGTGAGAGTGACACACCGCCATGGTATCTAAAAAAAACTCTTGTCATGTTCCCTCAAATTTCAGGCCGGGTCTTGGATAGGAGAGGCATGCGTTGCAAAAGGGGAAAGCGCAAGGATAAGGGGAGACTATAGAGGAATTAAGCTTATCTGGTGTTAGAGTGCTGGTGCGAGGGATGGGGGTGGTCGAGGAGGGTTTGGTAGCATCTGTGGAAGGAGGGGCGCATGTCATCCTCGGGATGGAAGAGGCTTGCTCGAATATGAAAATGGGCATAGTGGTTGTCCCAAGGGTTTTGGGTGAGCTTAGAATGGAGGATGCAGAGTGTGGGGGTCAGAAGAGAGGGGGGTGGTAAAAGAGGCACAGGAAGGTGATTCCAGTGTGGGGGTGGAATGCAGGTGCCTGCCTCGAAGAAGTACGATAAATTAAATAATATTGTACAATACATGTTTGGTAGCATTTAAAGCATTTTGTTTGTTTGTTCTTTTTCTCACACGAATGCTACATATGTACACCACAAAACGTAATCTGATAAAACAATGACAAACACTCAGTTGCTCATAAGACATGAAGTATAAGTAGCACATGACTTGTTGGGTCCAAATTTAGGCCACTGCTGTATTGCATGAAAATGATTTCCAAAAAAAAAGGAAATGTAAACAGTGCACTAAAACTATTACCTAAAAAACTTCTTTTCCCTGCACCATTGAAGATGCTGCCCGAGATATGATGCTACCCACCACACACACACACACATACGCACGCGCACACACACACGCACAAAAAGTAGCATCGACAACTGTCAGGGCCTCCGCTCCAATGCTACACACTGTGCTTAAAAACAAAACAAAAGAAAACCCTTTCTGACTTTCACCTGCTGTCATAAAACGTTTGGGCTGTTGTTGACGAATGCATTCTTGTTGGTTATTTTGGGCGATGGATTGTAGTTGTAAAGACTGTCTAATGTATGTAGGCCAACATCATAATGTGGTGAAAGACTACATGTCATGTTTTGTATTTCAAAGGTCTCATCTGATTGATTGATTGATTGAACCAGTGGTATTGTGCTAAGAACATTCTGATAAGTTTATGAAGTTATTTTAGTTACATAAATTACCGAAAGGCTGCATTCATCCATTCATCCAGCCATCCATTCATTCATTCATTCATTCATTTCAAGTTGCCGCACACAGCACAACTTTTGGCTGACTACGATGTGGTGTCTTTGAGTCTTGAGTGAAAATTCAGGCTTGTTACAACAGCACAGTGGGCCTCAAGCAGCTACAGTAGGTATTGTTCTTTATAGGCTGTAGAACACAAACAGTGGCGGCTCTCCATATGTGCCTGTGTATGTCTGGAGGCGTTTCCATAACATTGTGTGTGTGTTTTATGTGTGTTTCTCTCTGCAGCCTGCTTTCCAGCTGTTTCCTTTTAGCTATTGCACTGCGCTCAAGGTTGCTGAGTTGTGTGTGTGTCTGTGTGTGTGTGTGCACATGTTAAAAGTCACAGCCGCTGAGTCATTTTAAAAAAAAAAATTTTATCAGACGTTACCAATGTGTCCTTCACATGAAGAAAGTAACGAGGGGCAAGGAGCAAGGGGGGGAATAGGTTTCGTTAAAGTTGCTGGCCCGAATTTTTCCTGCTACTCTAGGTGGTCAAACCCTGATGCACTCAAGGTTGAGTTGAAATACTCAATTGAGTATAATCTGGTTTCAGATGCTGTTCTAATTCGTTTTAAACGGCGAATGATGTTGAGTTGCCACTCATTTGTATTCGAAACTGGCACATAAGTGTAAATAAATATAACTACAATTCCTAAAGAAGCTACGTGATGCTATTCTCAACTTAATCGGTCGCGTGACATTCGAGTTAATATTTTCCTATTCTCAAGCCCCCAAATTCTGAATGGTAGAACAACACTGTGGCAAAGAGTGAAATGATTCTACTCCATGCGGTCTAGCACATGGACTGGAAGATGACTGGGTGCTGACACACGCGCTTATGAGCTGAGTGAGAGTCATTGCCTTACAGTAAGTGATGTGACTCACAAATGACTTGACAGCACCACCTACTGAGAATTTACACTTGATCCAAAACCTGGATGACTACTGTAGGTATGTGCTTGTGTCGGTTTTGTGTCGCAATCTTTTGGTTGATGCTGTGAGAAAGTTGAGCCAGTCAGTTGAGGGTGTGGATGAATGACCCCCTTATGGGCCCGTGAGAGGGCGTCTTGCCTTTTTGCTCATTTCCTCACTGCGAGAGGAAGCGACTGTGAGCACTGGTGGTGCAATGCGCTCCCACTCTCACACACCAGCAGAGGTGTACACATACAGGAAATGCCATGAGTCACAAAGGCGCTTAGTGTCCGAGCAGTTGTATGGATTGTTGGCCAGAAGGATGGAAGAGCACAGTGAAATTGATTTGATTGGAGCGCCATGGGTCACTAACCACAGCCCCATTTCTCCCACCCTCCTCTTCCTTTCTCACTCTACTTTTCCACCCCTCCCACCACAGAGTGAGGAAAGCCCCAGTCCAAAGCGCCAGAGGCTGTCTAGTCATGCTGTCTTGGAACAGCTAACTTCTTCCGCACCACCGCCATCCACCCCGTCTCCCCCCATTCGCCCTTGGGAGCTGGGACCTCCAAGTAGGAGACCGTCTCACCCCCACGCACACTACCACCAAGAAAGATCCCTCACACCGGCTCGCCACAGACGCAGGTAAGCAGTTTTGAAGACCGCTGATTTCTTCATCTAAAATCGGTTCGTTACAAAGTTGAACCCTGCAAGTTTCATATGGGCATTCAACGAGCCCTCGTGATTCTTTCAAATTCAAACTTTAAAATTTAAACTTTAGTCGTGCACAAAACAAACATTACATCAGTGAACCCCCCCCCCCCCATTTTACAATGGCAAACAAAGAAATAAGCAATTACACATCTTTTTTCATATCACAATGAACAAGGAAGTGTTTCTCATACAGGAAGAATAAAGAATAATGCCTGTAAAGGAGTGGTAAAAAGAAAAGTGAGCTCATCAATATTGTTCCAGGAAGTTTCTTTGGATCTTCCCACGGTTCATAATTAAGGGCTCTATATTGCTCAGACGATCGTAGCAAATTAGTTCAGAGACTTTTTATATAACCTCATGATTATAGCAAAAATATTGCCTTAAGTTACAAAATGCACCTTGGCAAATGTCAGTCATATGATTTCCGCAACAAATTCATTTCTTTGTATGTCTAGCATCCTTAAAGAATTGTTTGCTAGGACAATGTAGTGAGTGATATTTTGTCGACACGGAATTGGCTCCGGCCTCTTCTACTACTACTATTTCCGGCATATTTGGTCAATCTGCGAATGTCGAAGTGGTCCGATGAAAAGTGTGATTCATAAACGCTGCGTCCTAATCGAATCATTATATTTAGTGCATCTGATCATAATATTGTCCCCAACTTTGATCGAATTGAAGAACCTTTGTCTATGTCAACGTAGCCCCTGAAAGCTTGAGGTCCAGAACCACCATGTTGCCATTTGTTGCATGATCCCTAAATGTAATCAATTGATCCCCCTCCCAGCCCCCCTGTCAGGCGGCAGCGTGGCCGCCTCCTCAGACCGACTCGCCACTTGCCTCCCCATCACCACCCCTCGACACAAGGTCCCGGTCCCCACCAGTTGCCATCAGAGCTCCAGGATGAGAATTTCCAACGCAACCCACATTCCTCGACGCACCAAACGTACCCAGCGCACACCTACAGTCACCCCCCTCCACATGGAAGTGGGGGTTCAGAGGATCCCCGAGCATTCCATCCTCCCACCTTGTCCCCCCGACTACTGCACCCAGCTGCGCATCACCACCACCACCACCATCATCACCATCAGCAGCAACAGCAGCAGCAGCATCACGTAACGTCACAGCAAGGGGCCATGGTCCTGGACTTGCATGAACAGGTATGCTTTAGATCCGCTTGTTTGTGTCTGTCCCCCCGGGCCATTGCGAGTGTGTTTTAACTGTTCTATTGCTTCTTTCCAGCTTCAGCAGGGCAGCGTACCAGTCTCTTACACCATGACCCCTGTCGCACCTCACGGCCTCACAGCACCGCTGTGTAACGGTCAGCACCTTCCCCCCAGCTGCTCTTCGCAACAACAAGTTCCTGCCTGCAGTGTGGTATTCAGCACTGGACAACACTACCACCCGGTGAGAACGCAGTCTGTGGGTGGCCCGTTTCTTTAGGAGCTTTGCGAGCTGCAAATGAGAGATCGTTTTTCTTGTTTGACATTGCCTCCTTGTGGCAGGATGCGGTATTTCAGGATCACACACTGACCACGTTTTTTTTTCCTTTTTCAGATGCTACAGGCTTGTTCAATGCAACATTTGCCAGTGCCCTATGCCTTCCCCTCTCTGCTGTCCAGCGACCCTCAGTTTCTTCTATCCCCTCCGCCTCATCTTGCTCATCACCCACCGCACCTCCACGCGCACAGTCAGTTCTTGCCCTTCCAGACACAACAGCCACGATCGGTAATAAATCTACCTTGCTTGTTCTTGACTTTATTATTTGTGTCATTGTGTTCCATTGCTTTGTTAAGATCAATTGAATGCTTTTTCACAGCCCTTACAGAGGATTGAAAATGAGGTTGAACTTCTTGGAGAGCAACTCTCAGTGGGTGGTGGCTTTGGCTATGGCCATCACCATCACCATCATCACCAGCCTCCCTCCACCCTTCCGCCCTCCACACCACTCCAGTTTCTTTCACACCATGACCCCCTTTCCCAAGAGCTCTTCACTGTGGTGAGTGCATGGATTTAGGACTTTTATGTTAGGATTAAAAATAGAATTAGGGTTTAATTTGTGACAATTCAATATATGGCTCTGATCTCCGACAGCCCTATCCACACTTTATGCCACGGCGATTCACCAGCCGGCGCTACCCAGCTCGTTCCCAGCAGGCTGTGCCTCCTTCAAGCTACCACCCGAGCTTCCTGCCTTACTTCCTGTAAGTGTTTTTAACCTCATCGTTTTTATTGGATCCATGCAGAAGAAGACGTCAGGGAAACCATTTCCTCTTTTAACCAGGTCCATGCTCCCAGTCCCACCAAATGTAGCTCCAGCCATTAGTCTTGAGCTTGATGTTGATGATGGAGAGGTGGAGAACTATGAGGTACTTTGACTATTCATGATCTTGGTGTTGCCAGCATGTCTGTGCGGCTAAACATGCAACTGTTACAGTTCGCTTTCTAAGCAATGTGCCCTCTTGTTGTATACGAAACTTCTAGGCCTTGCTGAATCTTGCAGAGCGACTTGGAGAGGCCAAGCCCCGTGGCCTCACTAAGGCTGATATAGAACAGCTCCCATCGTACAGGTTCAACCCCAATAACCACCAGTCTGAGCAAACACTGTGAGTTTCTAAAAAAGTAGTGTAGGGTGGAAATATTTTACTACTTTGGGTTTGGGACAATGTCTGTTCTTTTTCCTTATGATTACTTTTTTGGAATTACATGTTAAAAATGATTCAATTAATCTCCCAGGTGTGTGGTCTGCATGTGTGACTTTGAGTCCCGCCAGCTCTTGAGGGTTCTGCCCTGCAATCATGAGTTCCATGCCAAGTGTGTAGACAAGTGGCTTAAGGTGAGTAGGTTTTAAAAAAACAACTCAAAATAATAGACAATGACTAATAATACGAATACTTTTGATGATGATGAACATGCTGGGATTTATTTGCAGCTGAGCTAATATTCGTGCACTAGTTAGGTATTTGCTTTCGATGAAATTGATTTAGGAGCAGCGCATTTCTCATCTGTGCTCTGACCAGATGCAGTATAATACATGACCCTCATCTCTTGATTATGTTATGTCCAGGCCAATCGAACGTGTCCTATCTGTCGGGCTGATGCGTCCGAGGTCCAGCGGGACTCTGAGTGACCCTCCCGATTTCTCTTTGGATACACCAGGCAAATGTTGAACTTTTCTCCGGCCATCATGCACATAGACCAGGATTCCTTCACCGCACATCCAAAAGGACTATGACACTTTTCTGCATAGTGCTTCAAATTAGGGATAAGCCCCTCAACCTGCTCTGCCTTCTGTGCTGTCTTCACTCAAAATGGCCTTTGAAACGCGCACCGCACATACACATTGTATTCATAGAAAACTGAAGTGTCTGTATACAGTACTTGTAGTAACAGACTTTGCAGGAAGAATTGCAGTCCAAAGATTTTGTTCTTTCTGTTCTGGTGGGGGAAAAAAAAGGAATTCACCTTAAACAGCACCAGTGGCGGGCGCGTCAATCCGTCAATCGCCATGCCATTATTATATCAGACCAGGCCAATCTGTCAGAGGCATAAGTGACAGCCAGCCTTTCAGTCCCACAGAACGCAATGACACTCTCCCATATTGTTTGTATTTCGATCATCACCACACTCTGTGTGTGTCTATTGTTTTTATTTTTTCTTTATTTGCAGGGATGAGAATTTTCCACGGATCCGCGGATTTCCGTGTTTTTTTAGCCTCGGCGACTCGCGAGCATTCACCCTAACCCCGCAACGGCATCTTTTGGCAAAATTAGTTAAGCTGTGAGTACTTGCCTCTGTAAACCTAACTCACTGGCAGCAGTGATGCAACAACATCCGCCTTATTTTCGGCAGCAATTTGGCGCTACTTTTGTCACGTCATTTCCACTTGTTAAGTCACGCGGCGAACTAAGTGTTTTTACACCGCCACAATGTAAATTTGCAATTGGGTTTTCATCCCTTGTAGACAAGCTATTTAGTTAGATAGCTCTGGGGCCTACTCATTAAAAAAATTCGCCAGCATGAGGATCGTGCCAGGGAAATAAACAAGCCAAACGGGATCAAGAACTGCTTCAGTTGGGCATGGCTCGAGACAGTCCGTAACCACGTGCCTGACGGAACATATTCGTAAAGTGTGTGTGTGTGTGTGCGCGTGTATGTGTGTGTGTATATATATATATATATCATCGCCCCCCCAGACCCCTGGCTACTTTTCAGTCTTTTTCCACATTTGCTATTCTCATCCCTGTATTTGGCTATGTCTGCTTGCGCGGCGCCTGAGTAAGTACGTTCTCGGCGCCGATTGACTTTTGCCAACGAGGGACCGACTTGGCCCATGTGGGTCGTCGGCCTGAAATAACGATGGCATGCTGACTCGCGGAGTGACGCACCCACCACTGAATGGCACAGACTGTCCTTGGTTTATTGCAATTGGTTATTACAATCGTTTAATTTTCATTTCTGTATGTGTATTTTAGCATTCCTCTGTGTGAGATCAGCCTGTATGGGATGGAAAAAATATATTTTACACTGTGAGTTGACCTTCGAGAGACCGAGTTTTGGAACAGCAAATAATATACTTTATGCTATGTAAGCTTGCTTGTTTTGTCTCTGTTCCCCAGTAAGTGTGCCACATTACAATCTCCCTAACTCCCAACACACCAGAGCTGCTCTCTGTAAGGTTTATGTCCTAATGCCACAGTGTAAAGCAAATAAATCTTAGACACGGGAAAGCTTTTGTGGTGTAATTAACTATCAGAATTGGGAATTGACTCAGTATGACAACCAAACATGTGTTTTACAGAGAATGTACAATTTGCTGCAGACACGTCATCACACTGATATATTAAAACTTAATTTTGGCTTCCCAAACTGTACTTTTATGTTATTTTTTTTTGTCCTCATCGTTTGTCATATCCATAGAAAATATTTTTTTGGGGGGTCAAAGGGGACTGGATGTATTCATTGTGTCTTTGAATTGTGTTGTATTGTTTTCTGTGGCTTGGGTACACTAGTTACCTCAGTCCCACTATTTATGGCTTTCCAGACAATATTAAAACCATGAGCTATTGCATTTTGCCAAGTTTTTCCCATGCAAGTTCTTTATTTCACTATGACACACTATCATTTACATGGTGTCATAGTAGTTAAAATATGTATTATACCTGTAACCAAAATCATTTGAAGGCCTGTAATGTTGATGAAATTTTTAACAAACGTTTGTACATTTTGTATGAGAGTTATTACTAGTTATACTTTATAAAGTAGTGCAATTACTTCCTTAATTCCTTACCCTTTTGTATTGCAAAAGCTGATTCAATAATAAATGTTTAACATTCTTCTCTTAATTTCTTCTGTCTTAGCTTTCATCCTTTTTGACTGTAGTTGTGTACCTCTTGGAGGAAGTGCCAAAAGGAACCGGATAAATACGGTCGTTAGAGAGCGCTGGCGACCCATTAAAAACCATTCACGATCAATGTTAAATAAAATTTATACCATAGATGTCAAACTCAAGGCCCGGGGCCAGATCCGGCCCGTTGCATCATTTTATGTCGCCCGTGAAAGCAAATCACCCTCCCTAAAATCTTTATCAAAATGTTTCTCATTTGCAATAAATTATATTTTGAAATATTTTATTTACAATCACTCGAACAATTATTGAAGATACTGCTATCATTGACATTGAAAGCATTGAACCTATCATTTTTTGTTGATATATGATTATTTGATGATTTTGTGTGATAATAATTAGGCCTTGGCTACGATGTAAATGTTCGTTGTAATAATCGTATATCTAATTTAAAATCACGTTATTTTGATAAGATATTAACTTGTCTGTATTATTTAATGTTGATGCAGTGTTTGTTCCCTCTATCCTAAATGACAACCGCAACAGGTGGAATTTACCCTAAAAAAGAGATTCTCTCATTTTGTCAGCACTGCCTGACCATTTGCTCCGAACGTGTTAAGTGACAGTGTTAATAATAATTATTGACAGCAAGTAATTAATATGACAATAACTAAATATCTCGCTTAATACTGACAAGCAGCACCACACAAAAAAGACAAGCGCGCAGATTGATGACGTCAAATAAAGTCGACTCATCCTGAATAGCTAACGACTGAAAGGTAGCAACGTTTTCGTCGGAAAGATTGACATTATAAGTCCGTTTTTATTTTTGTGAAGGTAAGCCGTTTACACACAGAACAATTATTTTAGAGACGCGGTAATAATATAATGATAAATTACTGTGTTTTCTAGCAACCTTGACCTCGATAACCGTGATCATATTTTAGCCAGCTAAGTAGCAACACCAATGCTAGCTTAGCTAGTTTCCAGGAAGCCTCTTTACTATTTGTATGCCTTTAATCAAAGAGACACATTCCGAAGCATTCATGTTTTGGTTTACACAAGAGTTATACACCCGCACTACTGCCTTTGGAATAAAGGGAGAAGAGTTTTCGAGTACAGGTGGTATCTGTGACACCGTGATAGCATGGCGGCTCGATGGGATGAACATCAGGCTTACGACGAGCTTCTGCACTGGGACAGCCTCATCCAACAAGGCCGCCGGTTACTACCGCACGAGTTTGACAGGTACATCAAAACACAATACTTTTAAAAGGACATTAAATATCTTGTGTCGGAAAACACGGACATCAATTGTTACGCATGTGGATTGTGACAATTGCAATCGCTCGGGGCCCACCATACAACACCTCAACTCCAATGCCGCATTATAGTGAAGTGGCAAGTTTTAGTCTTCCGACTACCAAGCGCAATGGAACTGCACTTTTCAACATGGAGGTACAATTCGAGAAGTGGGAGAACAAATACAGCAAATCTCCGCCTTCACCGAGATGTTTTTATGTGACGTCATGTGACAATGTCCCTCATTGTTGTTTACATTCACCTGTAACCCTTTGCAGCATAATGTATGGGGCGTTGAGATTTGTACCAGAACAGTGATCAACACAGAATATTCTGCTTGCAATGCTTATCTTTGCTAAATGTGTGCATATTGTTGACTCATCTGAGTTGTCATCTAAATCTTGCAGATATGAGGAACTGCGTTACTGGTACGACTGTCGGTGCTATGATGAGGAGCTGAGACATTACCATGACTACATTTCTTCAATGGAGGCTGCCGATGATCATAATTTTCAGGTCTGATTTTACGTGTCACCTCAAAAACTTCATAACCCCAGATCTTGACTTTGAGATGTTCATTCTACTTCCTCTAAGATGTTAATTTCCATAAAGATAGAAGATATTGCCCCTCTGGAAGTTTGTATCCATGTGCATATTCCTTGTTTTGGTCCACTTTTCAATTGATTACGAACTTTGCGTGATTCAGAGGAATAAAAATAGTTAGCTTAATCCAGTGGTTCTCTCAACCTTATTTCAATCTACCCCCTGCAAAATATTTTTCTCAGCCAAGTACCAAATAAATTGCTGTGCTGTCGATATTTGAATTATTAAAATTTGGAACTCCAATTTGTGGTGGTCTTGCTACAACTATATGGAAATTTAGCAAAAAGAGACAGATAGTTTCAAAGATTTGTGCATTACTTTTTAAATATATGTTTGCAAGTGTTTTACTTTTATTCAACACATGAGTCCGCTTCCATGGAGAATTAAAAAAAAAAGAGGATATTTACTGTTGAGAGGCTGAATTTACAAGGACTTTATCTGTTTTAAATTCAACAAGCCCTGTAAATGATTATTATTAAAATATTTACTAATTTGATAATCAATTAGTTGTCAAATAATAGTCATTGCACCTCAGATCTCTACTGGCCACTGATCATTTGTCTGTTTTCTAAAACCATTTCTCCAGTTTGGGGAATATGGAGTCCATTTCAACTGACTTGGAGCGAAAGGTGAACTCCTGGTTTCTAGTCAATTCTGAGGCAAGTGGAGAGAACTTAGTGGGTATTGATGCTATCTCTGCTGCACAAAGAATAAACTTAAGGCACTTTTCCATTAGCCCCCTCTCCACTCGGAATTGTCTTGACTTGGCTTGCTCCATGTGAACCACAACAGTACTAGTTTGGCCTAGGATCATTTGTCGCTTGTTTTTAGTCAGCTGTGATTGGCTGCAGCTTCTTAGTCACTCCAAACAGGGAAAGTGGTTTACTAAAGGGATTAATGGACCTATTGGCCTTTTGATGATAGACCATGATCATTCCTTTGTGTCTTTTGTTTCACAAAATGTTTGTATTTTTCCCTTTTATCCCCCCCCCCCCCCCCCCCCCCCCAAACACACATACTCAACCAAAGGTCGTTCCACACAACCAGACACAATATGGGCCAAACGATCGCCGTGTGATGGCCAAACACGCTGAAATCTACCCCTCTGCAGAGGAGCTAGAGGCAGTTCAGACAATTGTCTCTCATGTGGAGTGTGCGTTAAAGGCTGTATCTGAGAAAATGGATGCCCCGGATAAAGGAACTCAAGAGGTCGAAAAGTAAGTTACTTCAATGTATATTTCTAGTTGGTACACATGACACTATGGATTGATGTTCAACATGTGAATCCTCTGCTCTTTTAACTTTTTTCCCCTTTTTGATTTGTTGAAAGTGCTGATGCACAAAAGCACGCGGTGCATGGCATCATGAGGGTGGGTCTGCTGGCCAAGGGACTTTTGCTCAAAGGAGACCTAAATCTGGAACTGGTGCTGCTTTGTCTCAACAAGCCAACTGTCACGATGCTGAACCAGGTGGCTGAGAGTTTGCGGGCCCAGTTAGAGGTACAACTGCATCATGTACATGTACACTCGCATTGAATTTTGTGCTAATTTGCAGCATTTGAAGTTGACATATTCACATGAAGAATGCAGAAGAATGAATGCCGTTTCATGTCATCGAGTAACGTGAAGCTCGCTGACATGAAGCGTCCCGGTCATATGGTTACCTTGCATTGGAAACCCCACCCAGTTGCGTGGATGAAAAATTGTGTTCCTCGTCATCATTTAATTTGCCCATCCCTGTATTCCTCTTTGCAACAGATTGAGTCAGCCGGGTTGTACACAGTGACCCCTTGTCCAGCGGATGCAGCCATTATAGTGGAAAGCACCAAGGAGTTTTCTCTAACGCTCACCCTCCATCTCACATCTCCTCAAATCAGAGTGGAGGCTCAAGAAGAGCGTGAGTGTACACTAGAGAAGTTCTAACACGGGTCAAATGGGTGTGCGCACACCCTGGACCGTTCCACTGACGTAGTATTAAAACGCCATCCAAGTTGTAAATGTTTCACGTTATTCATGTCGATAATTACTCAGTTCTTAAAAAAAAAAAAAAAAAAAAAAAAAAAATTGGGGAAAAACTTCAATGCCATCCCTTAATTGAAGTCTTCCTAGCGCGCTCTGCTCTCACTGCAGCAAAACTGATCATCAGCAATGTGAAGCATGAATCAAATGTATTTCGAAGTTTTAAGATCAGGTTAATTAGTATAAGCCTTAGTAAGGAGAGGGACCAGTACTGGTACAGTTGATGAACCGGAGCTGCACTCTGAACTGTTCATGCAGTTCATGCATGTTCATGTTTTTAAGCAGGAGTGCACAAAACTGCACATAAGCGGTGCACAAGTGTGCATGGATACTGAAATTAGCCAGGTGCGTGCCTCAGAAATGCGCATTAGCGTTCCAAGCTTATTGCAGCCACACATCTGTTATTGCAGCTCAGTTCTCACTGTCTTACAGTCCAAGTCAGCAGCCTCAATATTAGCTTCTTTGAGTTAAATTCAGAATAAAAGACAATCAAAGCATAGACTTTAAATGCTTCTGTAGACGTGGCAACACAGATGTGACTCATTCAACACACATTACAATTTGGCAACCAAATAACCGTAGTGATGTAACATCAGTTACCGTAGTGACCAAAAATAGTTTTTTCTCTTTCCTCAGGTGTAGGAATCGTTTAGCGTTGAAATAAAACAAAAAAACTCATTTTACTTTACGTAACTGTTGCACATGATGCTGATTTGTGTGTGGGCTCTGAGTGAAAAGGTTCTTTCATGCAACATCATAAAGAAATTTCGTTTCGTTTCGTTTATTCGAAATGGTCGAATTCCAGTATAGCATCGATAACCATGCACTTTTATTTTTCCAAAGAAGCATTTACTTATTAAAGGTAGACGCCATTTTAGCAATCCTTACTCAGTGTAGTGGCTGTTGCTCTACCTGCTGATTGTTGAATCTTGTTGTTTCTTTTTACAGTACTAGCATAGTCATTGAGCCCCACAGTATTGACTAAGCAAAGACCAGCGTGTGACCAATATTTATCCTCATCAGTTTTGCTGCAGAGTAGAGCAGGCGTGGAGGTTTTGCCTGTGCTTTACAACTGATTGACTTGTAGTTTGTCAAGTTTTTTTTTTTAGGACGGCTGGACCTTTGACCAACTGGACATGCTGTCTCAGGATGGGGGAAAGCAGCCCGCCTGAGCCACTGAGCTAAGGAAAGAGGGGGTCTTTGAAGCAATGCTACGCCAGAAACATAGTCTGCAAACAAAAACCTGTCAGGATGGCACAATTATAATGGCAATGTAATGATAAGTGACCATTTGACTCAAAGATGTTCTTATGGCTGTTAGACCTCCTCTCCTTGCTGCTTCGGGTTTGTGGAAGGCTGCTGCTCCCTAAGCTGCAAGACAGAATCAACCCCCTTGGTCAAACTGTACCTTTTCTTCTTACTCCACCTCGTCAATAGAATCGCTAACAGACAACGATCTGCCGGACGTTCTGGACAGACAGAAATGCCTAAGTTCCTTGGCGTCTCTCCGCCACGCCAAGTGGTTCCAGGTTTGCATTCACGTCATTATTTGTACGTAAACGTTCAACTGTATCTTTGAATGCCAAAACAAACATTTTGAGTGTCAGTTGTTGTATTCGATCATCTTGAAAGTGTCACTTTGACTAGTTGAAGTCATGACAAATGAACTGCTCCTTCATACCAAATTACAAACCGAGCGGTTCCTTTTTTTTTTCCTTACCGGTCATTTCATCGTGATTTTCTCGCCGCCCCGTGCTTTGCTCTTGGTCTTTGGAAGAAATGAGTAAAAGAATGGCCTTGATGCAGCTTTACTCAGCTACCTTGTTTGTGTCTCCAGGCCAAAGTGAATCACCTGAAGTCTGCTGATATTGTGATCCGGGTCTTGAGGGATTTATGTATCCGTGTACCGACTTGGGAACCGCTGTCAGGATGGGTAAGCATATGCCTCAATAAATAATAGAATGCCTTGAACAAATATTTACCTGCCTGGCTTTTTTGTACCTATTTTGTTATGCTCCAATCTTAATCTGTATTTTATTTGATAGGTATGAATTAGGCTATTGTTGAAGTGAAATGACTAATGCGTGTATTTGAAGAAAGAAATGATATGTAACTGAAAATTGACATGTATTCACCCCCAACGTTACGATGTCTCTAGAAACTGATGTGACCAATTACCTTCAAAAGTCACATAATTAGTCAAAAGAAATGTGTATTTCAGCTTTTGATAATGAACGCATACTTATAGTGAAATTTAGTTTTGCTTTGAGTGTTTCCATTATGGTGCTGTACTCTGTTCCTGCACAGATTCTTGAATTGATTGCAGAGAAGGCCATCAGTACATCTGAGAGGCCACTGGGCCCAGGCGAGGCGTTCCGCAGGGTTCTTGAGTGCCTTGCCTCTGGGATCTTCTTGGCTGGTAAGCCTTGAATATTTGTGACATTATGAGAATGAAATTGGCTATGCGAATTCGACTTGACATTTGTGCGTAGACGGTCCTGGAATTAAAGATCCCTGTGAGAAGGAACCCATTGATGTCCTTGAAAGTCTCACCCTGCAACAGCGTGAAGACACAACTCAGAGTGCTCAGGTAAAGTGAGTTAGCATATTGACAAGTGTTGTAGATTCATGTCAGGGATGGCTTGATCCGATCCTGTGATCAGAAATTGGGGCTGCCATTTGCGTGATGTAAAATCGTGGCTAATGTTACTTTAAACTGATTGGAGTTCAGTTCAAAAGGATGAGCTTTCTTTATTTATTAAAATTATATAGGTCACAAAATGATCATATAATCCTGAACTATAAATATCTTGTCATGGAACAATCTAAATTCCCATTACACAGTGTTACAAACACTAAACCATTGCTCTTGCTCGAAAATTATGATGCGCTTGCTTTTTGGCGAAGCGCAGACTAGAATAAATTCAGGTGCATTGGAAGTAAGGCTGCTTTGTGCACCGTCACAAACGAGATGAAAATAAAGCTACGGTCATTTTTACACCAAGCACACGGGCGCCAGTCGACCAAAATAGCGCCAAGAAATCTCTCATCATTTCATGACATTCCTAATTCATGCTATTTTTTTTTTTTCTATAGTTGGCATTAAGACTGTGTGCCTTTGGAATGATGTACAAAGTTTTGGGAATCGAAGCAAAACCTGGTAGGCCATGGAAAGCACGAGGAGCCGATGCAAAAATCTTATCTGGTATTTTTGTGCTTTATAATTATTAACAATTTTATCTCTGTTTCTTCATGTCTCTTTCTATTCAATCCAGGCCATGAAGAGGGCAGACCCTCTCCACCACTTAAGAGATCCTACAATGAAATGGCACCAGGAAAGGATGGGTCCTCATTAAATAGCAAACAGAGGAAGTTCCTCAAATTCCAGAAGCGGTTTCCTCGGAAGTCATGTATGTCATCTATGACCCACTCTTCATGCACTTTAACAAAAAAAACAAAAAACACAGGCAAGACATTCTTTTAAAAGGCTTGCCCAACCTGAACAGTTTAGCCAGAAAAGAAAAAACAAAACAAAAGCACCATCAATTTTTTAGTGCATATGTTATTGTGGGAAAAGAAAATCTGTGTTCCCTCTAGTGACAGATGATTTGACCATGAACGCTGTGATGCGACTGAACCAGTTCCGACCGGGCTTGGAGTACCGCCTGACCTCCCAGACAGGTCCAGTCCACGAGCCAGTTTTCAGCATGGCTGTAGACGTGAATGGGAAAACCTATGAGTCTACCGGGCCCTCGAAACGTTCTGCCAAGCTTAATGTAGCCAACAAGGCAAGTTGATTTTAATGTAAACAATTAAAAGACAGAAGCTAAACTGATTCACTTACTCATATTCTATAGGTCCTGCAAGATCTCGGTCTTCCAACAGGCTCAGATTCCAAGTTCGAATCCAAAGCCGATGATGGCCAAGAAGTAACTTCTACAACTGGTTCCAACGCATCAGAAGATGTATGTAAAAGCACTGCCTCGCTCATGCTCTTAACAACGTATTTGTTCGCCTAGCGACCTGGACTAAAATATCTATCTCTATGCTGTTAAAAGCAGAGTGGACAGGGTCCTATCTTGACCAAGAATGGGAAGAATCCTGTCATGGAGCTGAATGAGAAAAGACGCAGTCTCAAGTATGAACTATCTGACGAGACTGGTGGCTCTCACGAGAAGTGCTTTGTTATGGAGGTGACCTGATAGCATCCCACACACGTTCCACGTCGGTGCTTAAAAAGTCAAACGTGGGCCGTCACACCTTTCCCTGTCTACCAGGTGGAAGTTGATGGACAAAAGTTCAAAGGGAGGGGGTCGAACAAGAAGGAGGCAAAGGCCTACGCTGCTCTCGCCGCTCTGGAGAAGCTGTTCCCAGAGACACCACTTATGCCCAAGAGAACAAAAAAGCTGACTTACACTGACATGGTAAGCAGTCTTTCACGTTGAGGCTTTTTGGGGCGTGTCCATGTCCAAATTTAATACAGATAAATAAATAGGTCGATGGAGGGAAAGTGAGATTTTTTTTTTTTTTTACCTTACAAGAAATCCACTAAAAAAGCATTTTGGAGGAAACAAAAGCTAAAACCAAAACAGTTACATCCCTGAACTGTATAACAAGTAGGGGTGTAACGATACATCGATACACATCGATTAATCGATATAATGCTCTACGATTTATTGGCATCGATGCTAAAGGTAAACATCGATTTATATCGCCGTGTTTGACCTCGGACATTAGACGCGACTTTATTTTGAAATCCACTTCATTGTTGCTTGCTTCCTCTCTCCGGGAGCAGTGCGCCCGGCGTTGTTGTGTTGTGAGCAGAGCAGGCACGTAAAAGGGGAGGCGACAACTAGTACGCGGCTCCTGGGCTGGTGCTATGGCTAGTGTCCAAAGAGACGAGGAAATTTGCTCCCCTTTAGGCTTCAAGTCATTCGTTTGGAAGCACTATGGATTCCAAAGAAAAGATGGCTCAACGGACAAGACACGTGTAGTTTGTAAATCCTGCCACGCGGTGATCAAATATTCAGGGAGCACAAATCTCGCCGCACATTTAAAGAAAAAACACGACATCAAAGTTCAGTGTTAAAGTAAGCAATTTGTATACTACAATACTCTTGTAATTTCCTAAATAAAGAGTTTGCAGTACCTTGTTGATTTTGCGTATGAATTGTTATAAATCAGGATATTGTTCTATATTTTTTATTTAAAAAAATAAAATAATCGATCGTAGAGCACTATATCGCGATATATCGTGAATGAATCGCAGCAGGCTTTAAGATATCGGCAAATATCGTATCGTAGTTCTTTATATCGATATTATATCGTATCGTAATAAAACCCGCGATTTACACCCCTAATAACAAGTGATGTGTTGACATTTCAGACCCATAGCTGAAAAATAAAGTAAACCCCAACTCATTAATAAATAAGTTTAACATAGATTTGAATGAATGCTGTATCATAATTGGTTTTGGCTTCAACAGCACATCCCAGGCTTCGGGACTATTCGTGGGATCCCTTCAGATTCTGCGACTCCTGACTGGGGCCATGGTAGAGGTCGAGGGAGAGGCCGAGGCAGAGGCTATTCATCAGGACCCATTTACAACAAGAGTAAGGAATTTCTATGCTGTCCCTTTTCAAATACTCTGCACAGTTCATGTGTGAAGTGACTAATATTCCCTTTATTTTAAAAGCCAATTACAGTTATGAGAGCAACTCCAGTACAGGCTATCGTAAGTATACCCCAACTGTCTAACTTCGTTTTTTTTTATATATTTGGTACCACTGAAGATAACATTCTTACCCCAGTGCTGTTCAAATCGATCAATTGTAATTTAGCAAAACACATAGCTCATAACAAATAGCAAATAACAGGAGGTTATTGCATTCTATTAGTTCACCACTAGATGGTACTAATTTAATCTACTGGTTTTGATGTCTGTAATCTTATCATTTTTATATGTAAAGTGTTTTGTTACAGCTGCAGCTACAATTTATTCAGGGTTGGCGAGCCGGATTGAACGGTCCCGTGGGCCGGATGTGGCCCGCGGGCCGTAGTTTGCCCACCCCTGTTCTAGCCTTAAACTTGAAAGTGATCTTAAATTGAATTAAGTTAGGGTTACTCGCATCACATTTCAACACTGTATCTGATTCTCACTCCAAATTAACTCATAAAAAAGGACCAAATGGCACATTACTCCAAAAGCTCTAACGTTTCAGCACTCCTAAATCAATTGTATTTGAAATGCTGTTGCATGTTTTTCAATGTGCCTCGTCGCTTTCTTCCAGAAAAATTGTATGGTAACAATGGAGCCGGAACCACAGTTCCCACTACCAAAGGCGTCAGTAGCGTTAATTCTGCCAGCACAGGAGGCAGTACTGGCTACGGCACATTTTACCCAGAGACGAGCGCCACCACCTTCTCCTCGCCGCCCGTCTCAAGTACCAGCACAAGCTCAGCGACAAGTTACAAGTCGGTACCCCCGACTGCTGACCAACAGAGTCCCTATAGTTATGGCTATGGCGAAGAAAAGAAGAAGATGCTTACTCAAGGCCAGACGGAGGTTTCGACACAGGGAAGCAACTACTCCATGTACAGCACTGCTTACCCCAGCACAGCTGTGGGAACCCAAATGTATAGTAGTTACGGTGAGTCATAAGACTTAAAATATCCTGTGTCAGTGGCAAGTTCCAAGATGCTAATAAAATCTCCCTTCACAGCTTGGTCGACTCCGTCAAATTGGAACACTCAGCAGGGCTATGGATCCTACCAGTCCTACACGGGACAAACTCAGACCTCATATCCTGGAAACAGCGGCGCAACTTATTAGTCACGCTCAAGTGCTGCTTTTCTTGGCTCGCTAGGCCACCGAGGTCTGAGTTTTCACACCCTTAATTAGGATCCCGGCACACCACTTGTGAAGAGAAAAATGTTTAAATGTCTCTCATACTGGAATGTTTGTTTTGTCACCGCAAATCATGTTTGTGTTTATATCTTGTTTCCTGAAGTGTTTTTAAATATAGATTACTGGTTCTGTGTGCCTGTGTCATATTTTTGATTTAAAGCTGTACTATAAGCTTCTTCTGCATGCATTTGTCCATCTGAGGCTTCATTTACTGTCAGAAACTGTACTAAACACTATCTCAATAAATAACTTCCATTGTAGAGCCAAGGTCCAACACACCAGTGAAATTTTCAAGTGTGAAGAAGTTCAGCCTGTTTAAAATGCCATCAGTGCTACAAATTGTTTTGGAGCAGTTAAGAGTGTCTTCTGCACACTTATCTGTTTGCTCATGTGACACAATACATGAAGTAATGTACTCTACATGTCAAGGCATGCTTAGTAAAAACATTGAGAGGAAAGGTGATGCTAAAGTCCACTAGGAAAACAAAAACAGAAATAGATCCTCTATTTCTTACAATTATAATGACAGTTAAATGAGACTTTACCTACCTTGAAATTGAAAGAAAATGACATTTTCAAGCAGGTATTCAGTATTGGTCTGGTATATTGGCCGTTGAGAGGATTCTCCATTCAAACACGCAAAAATGACTGGATTAAAATGAGTCAACCTCCACCATGATTATTTTGCTTAGTGACTTGGTCTATTTAACATAGTTAAAATCGGTACTGTTTTTACGTGTTAGCTGAATCTACTTTATATTCGCTTTGTCAATGTGACAGTCTTGACTATTGTGTGTTGTTTTTTTTACGTGTCAAATTAATTGTATTTGCTGACCATGTAATGGTTTAACATCAGAGGGCCATTTTAAATGTGAAAAACAATCCTTTTCGCCATGTTGGAGGTTGACATGTTTTGTTCCAGTGTGTATTGAGTTAATTATTGAATCGACAGACAGACAGCCTTCCCTATCTCCACCACGAGACGAAGGACATGGATTGATGGAACCATGTCCTGTCATTTGATGACACCTAGATAAACATATTTGATTCAGATGGTGTCAAGCATGTGAGGCAGCAACAAGGCGAGGCATGATCTGCATGAGTGCTGCCGACGTTGGGGGAAATACAGTTCATTGAGGGAAACAAATGCTAACGTGTACTGTGACATACAGAAGCACTACCTCTGAAAACTGCTGCTGGCAGTATTCCAACATTATAACCCCAAATATACCCCTTAAGATGCCAAGCATGTCTACAGATTTAAACCCTGTTGAACATCTCTGGGTCATCATCACGTCTAATATTTACCAGTTCGGTGATCTCATCATGGAGGAGTGGAATAAGATTTCAGTGGCAACCTGTGAAGCTCCATGTGCTGGAAAATAATGGGCAAACAAAATATTGATACCCTCTGGGGTATTTTTACTTTGTACTCCACTTTTGCTGCCAGGGGCTTAGCCACTAATGGCTTTTGCTAAGGGAACATTTGGACTGTTCTCTAAACTTTATGGTGACTACTTTTCATCGTCTTTTTTTTAGCGTTGTCCCATGAAAAGATAGAATTAAATAGCTACAGAAAGGTGAGGGGTGAATTCAATGAGATGGTATGAAAGAGGGATACACGCACACACATCAAACCGATGGCAATGCAACTGTTGTGACCGTGTTTGGGCCCTTGATGTCATCAAGTGTCATGATCCTTTATTTAGTCATATAGGGTTGGGCGTTCTTTCATTACTGAGTTGCTTGGTGACATATCGTCTTCTTTTCTTCCATCAAGCCCTGCCCTCTGTTACTTTGTATTTTTTTTTATATAAGGACTTTGCCACCGTATCCTGTCTGCTTCTGGATCCAAATTCTGCTCCGTACATCACAGTACGACCAAGCAGACTCAATCCGCCATCCATGCTCCTCGGTGCACTGCTTGGCAGACATGGGGAGCACCTCCTGATGGAGGTTATGGACTCGATTTGAAACCTTTTCACCAGCGTCAACTCAATGGCCGTCCAGTTGATGCCCAGTGCTTCCCTGTAGACTTCACCACCTTTTCCAACCCATGCCATCACCTCCAATCAGATAGTGAGCATCTCACCTGCTACTGCTTCGCCTTCGTCACATGAACATTCCTCAGCGGAGGTAGGGGTCGTGATACATTTCTGCTAAACTCATAGTTGGTTTTTGTGCAGCACATTTGGAGGTTCTTGTCAAGTTGGCGTATGTTATTGCTGAGCAGGAAGGTTCCTTGCAGGTATCAAAGTCAGGCATTAAAATCATTCCCTTTTTACTCTTAAGAGTAGTCGTTCGGAAAACGGCTAATGTCTGCATCTAAGTTCAGGATTTGGGCCTCAGAGAGCGTGCAATGTGGCCTGATGACAGAGAACTTTTGTTTGTTCCTGAGGTTCACAAACAATCACCAACGGCTGTGTTGTGACTGCATTTGGGGTCTTGACAATTGGAACAGGCCTTTATTTTGTGACAGGCTCAGATACGACTTGATGTCTTACAGTATTTAAGCCCAATTTGCTGACAGACACATTGTCACTGTATTTTTGTAAATAAAAACGTCCGTGTCCTGTCTGCTTCAAGGTCCAAATTCTGCTCCTTAGTCACAACAACTAAAATTGGCAAAAATGAAGAAGGACAAATAGTGAAGTGGAAATATAGTGCCGTCTGGACTTCCTACAATAATAAAACAGTTGTAAATCACAAGGTCGAAGCCAGTCTCCAATCCCAAGCCTGGTTTCAGTAAACAACGCGTGAGCAGTGGTCATGCCCTGGTGCCGTGGTCCTGCTGATAAAAAGGAGGCGTAAGAGGAGATCTGTGCAGGACAAAGGGTCCCATCCTGAGGTTATTCACGCTACTTATCAGCTGTGAGTGATTTGATCTACTTCCTAACTTAACACGCTCCTCGCATGCAGGCTTATTTAAATCAGGCAATGTGCTTGACTAGACAGAAAATGTGTGACTTTATAACCCCCCATCTCCTTCAAAGAGTCAGTCATTATCTTATCAGCTTCAGTCCAAGTTTGGGCTGCAAGCAATCACAAGGCGCCGTAAGGCAAAATAGTGTTAGCATTGTTGCAAGTGGAGCGCAAGGGTACAGGATTCAGGAAGTGGAGGCGTGACAAGTAAGCTTGAGAAACAACTCTTGTCATGCCTTCCTTCTTCCTGTTTTGACATTTGCTTCTGCCTGTGTTACCAACTTAAGCCTGCTCTCTTAATCATGATTTGATCTGTTTTTCATCTATCTTTTTATTTATTTAGAAGATGGCGCTGATTCTGCTTGCCTTTCTGCTTGCTGCAATCCCGGCAGCCCACAGCTATCCTGCTACCTTCCAAGACCTGAGTGAGAGTCACGGTAAGTCTTGTCTCACTGTCACAGAGGCCTTTTAAAGTTCTTGATTAGATTTGTTTTCTCTGACAGCTAACAGGACCTCCATTAAGTTCCTGGCTTTGGGAGACTGGGGAGGTTTGCCTTACGCTCCATACATGACATCGGTGCAAAAGACTACTGCTGAAGAGATGAACACTGTAGCAGAGCAAATGGGAGCGGACTTTATTCTGGCCCTTGGTGACAACTTCTACTTTAAAGGTGTGGACAGTGTGGATTCTCCAAGATTTAAGGTCAGCCCATGACACATCTATAGAACTATTTACAGTACTGTATTTGAAAAGCGGAGTTGGTGGTTCTGATTGGTTGATATCTGGATTGAAAAAAAAAAACAGGGCACCTTTGAGGCTGTGTACACAGGGGAGTACCTGAATGTCCCCTGGTACGTCATAGCTGGCAATCATGACCATGCAGGAAATGTCAAAGCCCAGATTGAATACACAAAGAAATCTGCAAGATGGTAAGAAAATCAATCTGTCTTGAGGCTACGAATTGAGACTATACTGCAAAGAATGAATGAAAGCCAAAATATGTGGAATTTTAGGTGGTTTATAAAGAAAAACATTTTACAGCAGAATATGGAGTATTGGGATTTATCTAGTTTAATATAATAGTTGGCTCAGTGGTAGCGTGGTTAAAGTTTGGGGGTTTGATTCCCTGTCATTGTGACCGTCTCAAAGTATCCTTGAGTAAGGTACTGAACTTCCAGCTACTCCAAATGCTCCGCCATCGGTGCTTTAATGAGAAAGCGCTTTGAGGGCCTTACCAGGTCCAAAAGCGCGATACAAGTGACCCTCACCTATTCACCTTATTCCTTTGCTTAAATTCAATGTGTATTAAAAGGTTTGCTGCTTTTTGTTGTTTATTAGGAACTTCCCTTCCTACTACTATGAGCTGGACTTTCGCATCCCTAACACAAACAAGACTCTGACCATCATCATGCTTGACACCGTGATGTTGTGTGGGAACTCCCTCGACTTTGAGGATGGGCAGCCCAAAGGCCCCTTAAGTGCCGTAGATGCCAACCGACAGCTGAAATGGCTGAAGCAAAGGATGGCTCAGTCCAAGGCGGATTTCCTCCTGGTGGCCGGTCACTACCCGGTGTGGTCCGTGTCCGAGCACGGGCCCACCGCTTGCCTCCTGCGGTCAGTTCGACCCCTGCTGCTCAAATACAACGCCACAGCTTACTTCTGCGGCCATGACCATAACCTGCAGGTAAAGCCTGTCAAATGGACTGAAATATCCTTCCTGAACTCAAAGCCATAACCTCTCTTGCAGTATATTGAAGAGTCTGAAGTGGGCTACATAGTGAGCGGCGCTGGAAACTTCCTGGATCCGGATATCCGCCACTGGAACAAAGTTCCCAAAGGTTCTGTGAAGTTTTTCACTGGTAGTACGTCCACATTAGGTGGCTTCGTTCATGCAGAAGTCACGAAGAACAAGATGATGCTCACCTTCTTCCAGGCTAAAGGCACCTCTCTCTATCGTGCCGTGCTCTCACCAAGGAATGGCAAATAAATGACAAAGGAGCTTCACCTTTGCGTCCAAATTTTGTTTTTTTAAACAAATATGTTAAGTCAAATTATACAGAATGAATCAATATTTTGAAGGCTTACTTAGACTGAATTTATCTGAAATAAATGGCCTTTTCTCCAAGGTTAAGAGTTCTGTATTAATTGAAATTGTGACAAAGTACAGCTGCCCAACAATTTTCGAATGTGAACAAATTTCACTTTCTAAACAATTTCAATTTCTTGTTTGTGATGACAAAACTGAAAAAAAAAAGTCACATTACTTGCATTTCTGGCAAATGTAGTTTCAAATAAAGGTGGGTTAACTAACTACCTGCAGTCTTATTTTGCCATGCACGTCATATGTCGTTTCAGGTGGCATGTAAAATCGCTTGTAAAATCCTAGAGTGAGAAATGAGAAACATTTGTATATTTATGGTTCTGTCAACATTAATAATAATCAATTCTGTAATCCATTGAGTTTCATTTTTGTAATTCTTTGTGTTGTGTGCTAATTAAATTGTTATATTCTAAGTTAAGACTCTAAATTGTGATAAACATGCAGTAAGCCTTGTTTGCTTGTACCCCATGTGTTTGCTGAAATTTGTATTTGTCTCAAAGCATCACTGCTCTTCAGTCGAAAGGTTTGTGGGGGACAGGGCCTCCATGTAACACTTGCACTTGTAGACAAGACTGTGCCCTTTCGCTAAACGACTATTGTTCCTGTCACTCTTATGTGAATATGTTCATTTTAAAAATAAAACTTGATCTTGTCACTGTGCCCTACAATATCCCCAACTTGAAAAAAAGAATATTTTAGGTGAAGATTCAGGATGAACATTTGCACCAATTGTGCTTTGTACCTTTCTGTGACTCTTCCAGTCTCTGTTTCTACCTGTTTATTATATTGCGATATTAAGCCCAGTGGCAAAACATTCCATTTAAAACATCGCAATGTGGAACTACTGTTCATCAGGTAGTAGATATTGTTTTGGTCTCATAACGTCCAGACGTGAGTTACATAATCAAGAGGACTGTTTAAAAACTAATTATAATTGATTTATAATTGAATCAAATAACTCCTGAATTAGCTATTTACTTTTTTGGTAGGGAACAGTAAGTTGTGTGAAAAGAAATGATAACCAATTCGAGTTAGGCATTCAAGTTTCAAGATCACCTACAAAGGTTGCATTTTAGGTTCATCCTGAAATTTTATCTAAAAGCTGAATATTTCTAACGTAATGTATAACAATATATTTTCAATGTCACTAGGTACATTATGCTGGATATCCTTAAGTAACCTGTGCTGACTAAGGACAATTTTATGTTCTCACCTCCACACGGACTGCCAGGTGAGGATTGGACAGATTGGCGCAGAGATTCAAAGGATATAGTTAGTCCACCAATGACTGTTCCGCTGAGGGATGACAGGCTTAATTTATAGTACAAGTATTTTTTTACCTCTCACTTTACTGACGCGTTTGAGCATTTGGAGTTATTTCATTCAGAGTCTCACTAAAATGGTCAATTTTACTAATCGCTATGTTACTGCTATTCCTGCATTTGGCTCGTGTTTTGAGTGATTGTGAACAATCCGATCAGTGCGGGCACAAGCCTGTTGGTGACATGCCTGCCAGGTTCAGACAGCAATCAGGTTAAGCTGTCAAGTGTGACTAATGGACAAATAAGGATTCCTTAATCACCCCCCTGATGTAACCTATGCAGTAGGCTACATGCCTTGTGAATGTTACTGCTGAGCAGACACTTTTATCTCATGTTATTATCTCCCAGCTGGCTGGCTCTCAGATGAATTTGATATCTGATTGGTAAAATGCACAAGGAAGATGAAATGGAAAATAAATAAATACATAAATAAATACATAAACGAACGAACACATCCATCCATCCATCCATCCATCCATCCATCCATCCATCCATCCATCCAGCCATCCATCCATCCATCCATCCATCCATCCATCCATCCATCCATCCATCCATCATCCATCTATCCATCCATCCATCCATCCATCCATGGACGGACGAATAATATAAAAATAGAAGTATTGTGGCTGCAGAAATCTCCATCAATCATAATCTAATAAACCAGCACACACATCCATGTTATACGTACTTGTAAATGTCATGTTTAAGAACAATTAGCTGGTTGTTAAATGTCACAACAGTAACTAGTTAATGTGGAGCACGCAACAATAGGCTATGCATACTGTAGTTGCAAGTGCAACTCTCATATTATTGAAAGGGGTCCTGAAAAAAGAAACATTCCCATAAAGAAATAGGAGTGACCACATTGAGTCACTTGTCTGTGTTTGGCAAAGTGTCTAATATTTTCTTTTGTTTGATGATATTGAAAAATTCAAAGTGCGCAAACAATTCAAAAAATGAGAATTTTAGAAAGGGGTAAAATACTTTTTTCATGAAATAAAAGTAGACTAATGAAAGCAAGCCTTGACTGAGTAAGTGAGGTGCATCATTTCCAAATGCCCTGCGATGTTTTAATTCCACAGCTCAAAAGTAATAAAACGGCACCGTATTAAGGCTAAACTGCGCTTCTAATCTTCTTTACCTAATCCCTATATCCCTCACTTAATGTAGACAAGCATGTTGTAACCTTGAAGACTATTTAATTTACTGATGAAACATGACAGAAAAGTGAATACAGGAAAAGACAGTACCGGAGTACGTGTGTGATGTTACGGCATCTGTGCGGTCGTTGCTTCATATAAAATAAACTTTGTTCGAAATATAAATGAAAAACGTACCACAAGAAAGACAATACCTGTGAGTTTATCGTATACACCACAATTGATAAGTGTTATTCTCAGATCGATAGCTGTGTTCCAACTGCTTCCAACTTTGCCTAATCGGCATAATCTTCTTTTCCATAAAGGGTATCACCTTGTCACCTTGAATTCAGCGCTGACCAAGTCTAATTGAATTATTTCCACCCTATTAGTTGTTAAATCGGGGTGAGCAGTCTTAACTTGGCATGGAACAGCAGCAGTCATCACACTATTGCTACCTCCACCCACTCTGGCCTGGACTAACACTCAGCAGTCTTTCAATCTGGATCTGTTAACATTTCCATTCATTGTTAGCTTGGCAGCAGTCTATCACAGTCTTTGTTGACGTACATATAATAGCGAGATCCGTTTATTATTGTTGTTGCACATTGGCGTTTTTTTGCTGTGATTGCCGGGGAGCCACTTCACGGCACACTTTTGCCCAGATAAGCAGCACACGAAATAAAAAGATACCAGTGAATCTACAACAATAAATGTCACAAGTGTCTTAAAATGGAAGCAATATTATTGCATTGTAGACAATGTTGAGAAAGCATTACAAATAAGATAAAAAATGGTGATCTGTTTTTTTTTTATGTGAAAACGATTTTCTGTCGACAGACAAGCATCCTTGAATCTAGTTTGTATCTGCCAGTGGGACACAATAGGGTGTCCTCATGGTCCAATCCTTAGAATCCCCTTAAATATTTCTTATAGATGCGATAAAGCAGTGTTTGTCAAATATTGTCACTCTGCAAACTGCATTTTCTTTTTGTTACAAGTCACTTTTGTAGACTACAGAAAATAAAGAATATGTTTCGTGTTAAAATTGCCGTTGGTGACACATGTATACAATATTATACATCCAAAAGTCATTTAGAATTAGATGTTTGTTGATACTTGTTGATCTTTGTTGATACTATGTTGATGTATAGCCAAGGGATAATATCACTCTCTATGACATCCACATTTTCTGTTGCTTACTTAATTACTATGCTACGTATGGGAATGTAGTACGTATCTGTACTACAGCAGGAAAATTGTGACTTATAGCCTTTTCCTCCCCGTAGGCACTCACCAAAGAGGAAAAGCTTAAGAAAGGTGACTTCATGCGTCACTCTCCTTTGGGAGTGGCTGATTGTAGGATGGGGTGCCACTGGTAAGGTTGGAGGGAAAGAAAGAGGGGATGTATGGCATGACCCCTATCAGCGGGCTGGTCAATGGTGTCTCTGAAGGGGCTGTCATGGGGATGATGACGTCATCCTGGTCCCACACGTGGAAGGCATTGGGGTGTGAGTGGCTGAGGGAAGGGGTCATTTGGAGCGGGCTGACCCCCTCCATCACGCCATCTTTTTTCACATCCTCATCGACCGGACCCAGCAAACAGTCTGTGGGTGGATAACAAATGGCAGACAATGAACGCTAACCACGTATGGCACATAGCATTAGGGAAATAAAAAAAAATCATAAAAATATGTTCTATGTGCACCCAACGTCTAAACACATTCTGATTGCGTTTGTGGAATATATATAATGAATGAGTACTCGAGCTGTTTTCCTCAATTCAGATAACAAGCCTACCATATCAGAAAACCTCCATCATTGTACCATTATGAAAACTTTTTGAGTTTGAGTGATTACCTGTGATATCCAGTAGGAGGTCTTTTATGAGATGACCCACAATAGCGTAAGCCACAGAGACCACAACCACGGCTGCCACAAACACGTAAAAAACGGATTTAGGTAGCTGGATGATGTCCCTTGAAGGCGGCTTGTAATCCTCATACATTGGGTCGATGTTCTGGACCAGATACTGGAAGGAACGTCCCCCTCCTTCTTCTGTATTGTCAAAGCTATCCATATTCCCAAAGTAGGAAGCGTCAAAGTTTTACTCCAACAGATTCCAAATCAATCTTGCAGGGGATGCATATGGGGGGGAGAAAAAAACCAAAGCTCTTTAGTCAAGATTAATAACACAGAGAAGAAATTTAAACCTACCTTTGCAGAATATGTTTCAGCAGCTGTTGAGAGTTCGGGTATTTCACCATGTTTTCTCATGATTGCTTGATCCTGTACCAAAAAGACATCAAATTTTCTGTCTCTGCTCCACTGGGATAATCCAGACTGCAGGCTGCATCGCACGAGTGAGCAAGAGGGGGAGGAAAGACGGGATAATACTTCCAATTAGCAAACCTGGACCTATTCAATTCCCATTCCAGACAGATTAACCCATGTCAAGCACCAGAAGCAGTGTCTCCACAGTGAGATTCACAGATATAGAAAAAAAATAAACACATGTTGTGGTTGTTCTTACAGCTGCAATTGTTGTGAAATGAAATTAAATGAAATAAATTTGTATTGTATCGTATCGTATTGCATTGCATCGCATCAAATCGTATTTATTGTATACATATTATACAATATGGTGCAGTTAATGCACCATTTTTTGGTTTTGATATGGATATTATGACACACCGTGTACAAATTCTTAGTTAATATTTACAATTAAAATTAATATTCAAAATCATTGATTTTATCCAGAGTGACTGTAATCATGGCATTGAAAATATCTTTTTTTTCCAGTCCATTTCTTTTCTTTTAAAACCAGGTCTTAATTGAAAGCTGGTATCGTGTAGAATGTAAAACAGGTAAGAAACCCAACATTTGGTTTCTGTGGCAATAGAAAAATCACTAATTTCACTCCAAATTAATGTAGTCGAAAATATGCCAATGTTGGAAATTTTTTAATTTGATTTATTTACAAACTGATTTTCCACAAAGGCTTTTGCAGTGTGCACTTTGAGATAGGTCCAAAATTCCCCGTCATTTTCATTTTGATGCAATGGTAACAATATGCGGTGTATATACTGTAGTGCTAACTAAACTTGCATTAAAAATCCATCCGTTTCTTTAAATGATAGCGCAGAAAATAGTTAGAGAAATTAAGTAGTAACTGGTTTGTTCCGTAATAAATTGGAAAAGGGGCAAACATGTTGACCATTAATTGTTTTCCAAAACAGACATGATCAATCTGATTTCGTGTTGGACTGAAGAAATAATAATAATTATCATCATCATCATCGTCATCATCATCATCGTCATCATCATCATCATCATCATCATCGTCATCATCATCATCGTCATCATCATCATCGTCATCAACACTAGTGACAGCTGTTGAGATTGAGAAAATGGAATTTCAAGGATTTGGACAATTTTATCATTTTAAATTTCTTTGAATAATAATTAGTTGTCAAAGTAATTACTGATCAATTTGATAACGGATTAGTTGTTTAATAAATTGTTACACCGCTGCACCTCAACGACAAAATTAAACGGAACGACTGATCCCGTGAAGTTTAGCAGCAGGTAGCAATTTGTATTCACTAGTATTATATAAACAGTTATCTAGCAATCTCCTTTGTCCTTAATTCATATAATGGCTTTATAGATTATTTATACATTTTGCACGTTTCAACGTACAACGTGTACTTTGAAGAGTTCGCATTTTTAGTTCAAATTTGAGCTAGCATAGCATGTGACACGAGGACCCGAGACTTTACGAACATTAGTATTAACTTTCTGTTACGTTCAAAGGATCAGTACAGTCGGAGGTACAAGAATGGACTATTTCTTTGGCGAAGCACCCGCCTCAAATTCCAGCCAGAACGAAGGACGGGATGAGGACCCACGTATGGTACAATATTATTTTAATTCTTTCATTTCTACTTTTATTCAAGTATCAGAAGTAAACTTGCTAGCCTACTGTTGACTAGTGCTGTGTAGATGCTGGAACCTAACCATAACGTAGCCTACCGGTTTATTTGGAATATTATATTTTAGTAGATGTAAGCATTAATGATTTTCTCTGGTAACTTCAGGTCGATGATTCAGAGGCCAGTTCGAGCAGGAATGACACTGAAGAGAATTCCAGGTACTGTATGACACAGTATAGGCACCTTTTCGGACCCACTGTCTTGGTTGTTTTGGGAATTGTTTACTCATTCTCAAGTCCCTCACTCTATAGAGATTATTGTGGTGCGGTTCAAAGGTATAATAGCCCTAATCAAACCAGTAGTCCTTTGCCTTAATCAGTACCCAGGAAGTAGCCCTCGGTTTAAGAAAGGTTGGTGACCCGTGCTGTAGATGAAAGTCTCTATTATGTTTGCTACATTGTGCTTGCAGCTCCTATGACATCAGCAGAAGAGTGCAGGAACTGGTGGACAAGATCCACAACCAGCGCGCCAATGACCAGAAAGAAATTGAAAGCTTTCAGCAGACTATTGTAGACAAGGTAGATCATTTGTTTTAATAATAATGTGTACAGCTTTTGTTGGTGACATGCAAACCAAATGAGACCCCTGCCTCTGTGGCCCTTCCAAAGGTGACGGAGGTATGCCAACAAATGAAGGGGGACTTGTACAAGGCCTACGAAGAGAACAGCGACGAGATGCAGGTGACGCTGATGGAGTTGACCAATGTGCTGGATATGTGCTCCAAACTCCACAGGGAGCTCCTGGAGGCCAGCAAAGTGCTGACCGGCCTGCGAGATGGCCTCGCCGTCAACGGCGCAGCAGAATCCATGACAGACTAGATTGCTTTCAGGTTCTCAGAATAGTCAGGTTCCTTCCTCCAATTTTCAGAGTTTATCCGTTGCTGAGGATGTTGTAGACATAGGGCCCAATCGTTCAGATTTCACTCTTTACACACTTAGTACATTCTTTGCCCCAGTTTCAGGTTCATTGAAAGTATTGCGTAATCAGAGTTGAGTGCAAAAAGTAACATGAGAGCGCATAGTGTAGAATTGCAGTTTTCTTTTCACATGGAACACTTTAGCCATGTTGATTATTTAAATTTGTATTAAAAATACCATGAATAAAAAGCAGATGTTCATTTATAGTCCGATAAGGTTTTCATGCAACACCCTAAGTGACTCTAAGTCACTAACCACTTCAGTTTTTTCCTTCAAGTCACTAACCACTTCAGTTTTTTCTTCTTTCCTTTGCGATTCCATTTCACCGTTTCGTTAGACAAGAGGCCACTTAGCATTTGACAGCCTCTGTTTTACTGCTTTTCAGTACGCCATTTCCCATGGCTTACCATTTCAGCAGCATTGCAAAAATGTTTCCCTGCAACATTTATACGTGTAGTACAGATTTACAATATCCATGGCATGTTTCTCTACACTGGATACCGACAAGTATTGATGACCTCATGTCTGAAAGAATGATATCTAAAACTAAAAAGGGGAAGCGGTGTATAGTGACTATTGAGATAGCCTTTACATAAATGAAATCCTCAACCTAAAACACCCACAAAGATGGCAACCAAGTGCTCTAGTTTCTACATCCAATAATCCCTTTTACATCTTCTCATTGAACCTGTCAACATTTTACTGTTCAACTGTAAATGATTGAAGTCCAGTAATTGCTCTGCCCAGGATCAAGGCGTGGATGTCATGGGTTCCTGCCAATAGACAAAGCACAAATACAATGTCTTAACATCAGAGCATAAACATACAGTAACACTGGTGACCTCAAGTGGCTGATGGACATAGTTGCAGGTAAGACCCCTGGGGGACTTAATTTACGCAACTTCAGAAAGGGACAGATGTCCATATCAAATCTACGTCAAGTAAAACTAGTGATTTAAAATAAAAAGGTACTACTTTAGAAAACTGGAAGACTGATGTGAATGATGACCCTTAGCTTAGCTTCATGGTGCACAATGCTGTTAGCCACCACAGCAGCAACTGGGCTTCTAATTACCACGTAATCATTATACTACCTGCATTTTCTGCTGAGGGGAAAAGGGAAGCGTCTGTTTTGGGAGCATTTATGTGAGCCGCTTTTGATTTTTTTTTTTATAACTGGCTTACCTTCATAGGTGTTAACAGCCTCTAGGTTCATGACATGACGGATGATGTGGTACTCGTCAGAAATTCCGTTCCCTCCCAGCATGTCTCGGGCTTGCCTTGCGATATCTAAAGCTTTGCCACAGCTATTCCTCTTCAGCATGGAAATCATTTCGGGAGCTGCTCTGTTTGGACAAGAACAAGAGCATCATTGAGAATAGCCGTAATAATAAAAAAAAACGGATTAACATACGATAACTTACTTCTTCTCATCAATAAGTCTTCCCAGGGATAAACATGACTGCAGCCCGATGGTGATCTCTGTCAACATGTCAGCCATCTTCTTCTGCATAAGCTGATTCCTCGCCAGTGGCACCCCAAATTGAATTCTGATTGGAGCAGAGAAATATTCCACATCATAAGTTGAAATGGGCGTTGAAAGGCTCATTGCACTCGGATGCAGCAAATGAATGGTTAAAGGTTAATTAAAATGATTTAGGTAGAATACATAAAATACAAGTGCATATTGTGGCCATGGAGGGCGAGCTAGTACCTGTCCAAAGTATACTGTCTTGCTGCATGGAAACAGAATTCCGCCGCTCCCAGAGCTCCCCAGGCGATGCCATACCGAGCATTGTTGAGGCAGCCGAAGGGACCCTAGTGAGAAAGTCCCCAAAAAAGAAGAACATTCATCGGCCATTTCATTAAGAACAACTGCACAAGAGAGCTGCGAAATGAAATGAACTCTCTTTTGGAGATGCCCTCATTCTGCAGAAATACTTACAGCCAGACCAGAGACATTTGGCAGAAGGTTCTCCTGAGGAACTTCCACTTCATCCATTAGAATCATGCCAGTAGCGGAGGCCCTCAGAGAGAACTTGCCCTCTATCTTCGGGGTAGCAAGACCCTTCATTCCACGCTCTAAGATGAAGCCGCGCACCTTTCCATCTTCGCACTTGGCCCAGACCACTGCAATGTCTGCTTCAGGGGAATTGGTGATCCTAGAAGAGGAGCGTAAACCCATAAAGGTCAAGTCAACCAAAACAATTTCTTTGACATAATTATTTGATTTACAATATTTTCTGTGGGCTACTCCTTGTGTCAATGTCAAGTGTACGTTTCCGCTAACCCACCATGTTTTGGCTCCACTAATGGTGAAAGTACCGCTAGATGGGTTGTATATGGCCTTGGTCTCCATGCTGCTGGGATCGCTGCCATGGTTCGGCTCGGTCAAGCCAAAACAGCCAAGGATTTCTCCACGAGCTAGAGAATACACAATATGCAGAGGTAAGAATACTTCTGTATAAAGAGCATAATCTATCCACACAAGTCCTCACCCAGCCTGGGTAGGTATTTCTCCTTCTGGGCCTCTGTGCCATAAGCATTAATGGGATGCATGACCAGTGAGGACTGTACGCTCATGACTGAGCGATAGCCACTATCCACCCTTTCAATCTCTCTGGCAATCAAACCATATGCCACATAACTTGTTCCTGCACAGCCGTAACCTATGAGGAGGGAACAGAAGGCACAATTGAATGTGGAAACAAACAACACATGGCCATGTGAGCGCAGTCACTGTGTGTACCTTTAATAGTGGGGCCAAGAACACCCAACTCTCCCATCTCGGAAACAATCTCTCGGTGGAAATCTGTAAAATGTTGGGCAAATAGAAACAATCAGGAAGCAGCATAGGAATATACAGTATCTTAACCAACTACTAACTAGTTCTATTAAGACAACAAATACACAATACGGCTTCTTTTAGGATGTGTTATTTCTCACGCTCATGTCTGTTGGCCATGACGATGCGAGGCATGAGTTTTTCCTGGCAGTAGTCGCGGAAGGAGTCCCGGATCATCACCTCCTCCTCTGTCAACTGACCCTCCAAGTTCAGAGCGTCTCGCCAGTTGAATGGCACCTTGGCTGAGGGTCAAAACATACCACGCTTAGCCATTATGTCACTGTCACGTGTGGTAACAATATGTAAGGAGCAGAATAGGTTGAACTGTTACTACCTCCCTTGGAAGCCTTTTTGATTTCTTCAGCATCTATTGGGAAAATACACAAAGACAGTACCTTAAACCAATGCATTCATTTTCCAAATATTTTTTTTTAAAATAAAATTAAATAACATTTACCATTAACTTTGGCAGAAGCCGCAGTTTTACTCTGGGCTCGGCACGCACTGACAGCTGCACATTTTGGGGTGCTTGACAGCAGACGAGTGAAACTTCTCAGAGCCATATTGCGCTGCACAAAAACGCATGAGTATAATTACTCATCACAATCATGACGCAAATATCTCACCAGAAAAACAGACTGTCCGAGACAAGCATGCATGTGATAGTAAGCTTAACGAATATTAAACGTCTGCATCTAAGTTTACCGTTTTTCTCGTGTTTAGATGATCGAGTAGTGTTCAGATGATTTTTTTTGTCCCGGACCCGTGTTAAGTAAGTTTTTATATTACGTCATATCCGGGACACGTCCGAAAATGACAGCACAACTCCGCCATGACAGGTGATGACATTAGAGACGCGCTTCTCGTGCAAGTCACATTGCCTGGATAAGTGGTGGAAAAAATGAGGGGAAAAAAGACCATGCTGCTGAAATTCTTCTGCAGTAACACCAGAGCAGTGTTCTGCCGTGCATCAAGCGGCCTACTGCCCTAAAAAAATAATGTCAGAAGGCTTTTCCACACTCAAAATGGCGATAGCATCATACCATACAGTGTGCTGCACTTCTTGGTCAGTAGAGGCGGTGGCTTCACGCCCTCACTGATCATTGGCTGGTTAAATTAGGTTTCATAAACGGTATGTTCTTCACTTGTTTAGGTCACTCACATAACACTAGTATTACGAAATACTCAACACTGACACAACTAGACTGACAATGAATACACTTATAACACTCATATTTTTGTAAGAATTATTCTATATCTTGCAAATTTTTTATCAGCAACGTATTTTGTCACAATAAGTAGGCGTGGTCTACATCTTGAATAACAGTATAACGTTCACTGTCCCCTCAAAACACTTATCATTAACCCTTTATCTTCTACACAAAGCAATAGAGCAATAAAACAATAGAATTTCTTTTATGTTACTTTTACTTTACAGTAAGTCATAGGCAAAGTCATAAGCATTGTCACCCCCAAAACAAATCCAATAGGGCCATTCCGACCGGATTTTAGAATTTTACTCAGTTCTCAGTCATGGATTTGTCCGATTTATTTTCTCAGTCATGGATTTGTCCGCATTATTTTTAGTGAAATCTACATATATATTATAAGATTGCCCTGTTGCAAAATAGCCCCCCCCCCCCCCACACACACACACACACCACACCTTCCCCCTCCATTTCCATGGTAACTATCTTGCCTGAGTTTTGATCTGCAGGGGGTAGAGCAATATGGAACCGGAGGGCAAAAAGTCGGAAATTAAATACGGTAAGAATTGGATCTCATATTGCCGCACTTTTCCCCGTTAGCCTTGGCTTTGTCTTTGTAACGGAAAAGAGATTGAAACAATGACCGCAATGGATGTTTGCGTGTGGACCACACCACATGTCAATGCAGACCTGGCTGGGGGCATCTTTATCCTCCACAACCAGGTTGTTGTTGTTTTTTTACGTTGTTTTTGAACAGTATAGTGTGAACGATTTTCATTCATCTTTACTGCGAGTACATTTGTGGATATATTTATAACGTTTGCGCTGCACATAGCTTTACGTCTATAAAGATGCCACGCCCCTGCTTGCATCCATATGGGAGCAAATTCTGCATCCATCGCCGCTTTGCATCCTTTCAAACGATTCCAATTATTGTAACGCAATGTTATGATATGCGCGCGAGGGGGAAAACTGCATCCACGTGGACATTACAAACCGCATAGGTGGCCATGTGTAAATGTGATCGATACTATTGCAGCACATGGGTATTCATGTGAACTGTTAATGGGTCACAATTGTCCCGACGCGTTCACATAATAAAGCCTAGGGATTGTTATGTTCTTTATAATGATCAATGGAAGGAATGGTTTGATGGAAGTAATCAAGGTGTGGCCATTTTTACACGTGCAAGTTAACCAAGGCCACTTTCTTGGATGATCAAGATGCTGCTAGTCATCATGTAGGAGGCTGATATTTTTTTAACATTCACAATCAGGCTCAAGCTCATCAACAAGTTGTAATCCTTGTTACTTGTGTAGGTAGTCTGACAGATGTTTTTGGAGTGTGGTTAAAGATGCCCTACCTCTTATGGGGTGAGTCTCGCAAATGTGTAAGATGATCACGGTCATCATCCGTGATTGTCATCACATCTATATGATGAGCTCAAAAAGTCACCATTGTTAACATGATGAATCGGTGGTCTTGAAACGACAACATCTTTACTCCTTTGTGACCAGTCACACATCACTTGACCTAACAAAGGGTCTTTGTTTCACTCATAAAACAAGTAAGACATCCTTGCTATGGTTGAGGTTGGAAAGTGAGGAGAGTGGGGTCCCAGAAGTGAGACCACCGGAATTACACAGAAATATTGCAGCTGCTTAAAAGGACACCAGAGGAACAAAACTAAATTGTGACAGCGTTTAAGTCATTAAGTGACAGAGAGCTGACGGCACAATGTTTTATATCAAAAAACGAGGTGTGTGTTTGCCTTTGTGTGTATGAGTGATGGAGCTCGGTAATGAAGGGGGTATAAGGTGTAAGTCTAATAATGAAGAACTGTTTACGAGGTATTGCCAACCTCAACTTGGAGGTCCCATACCTTGCTGACAAGAACAAAGATTTCCTTTGTAGTTGTCTTTGTACTTTACTGCAAAATTCTTCAGATGTATTTCGCTGTTTAGAGTTGCAATTTTTAAATTTTTTGTGTGCAATTTTATCCAGACTTGGCCCCTGTATTTAAACATTAGTTAAATACACATCTTATTGCATTTGTTTTGTACTCATCATGGACGGCCTCTGAAGCATGTTGACATTTTTTTTGACAAACTTCAACAAATTATTGGGTATCAATATATGATTAACGTAAAACAAATATATATTAACTTTAACTCATGCGGGTTAGTGATAGACTGCAGATATACAAAAGCATCGTTGTGCACTTTGCCACTCAGTCTTGTGGATTCACAGGATCTATTGTATGGCTAATTAAGAATAGAGATTACAATTGTTGCGCATTTGAAGAGTGACATCAACAATCCCAATTGGTACATATGACATGTTGCTTTCTTTCAATTTCAGGGGAGGTCGCGAAGTTTGACCCAACCTTCAAGGGGCCCATTCACAAGAGGTATAATTACATCTGAGCTTTCACATTTTCGATCCAAAAGAACTGATTATTGACCAGACCTTCTCGTTCTCAGGGGATGCACGGATATAGTCTGCTGTTTTCTCTTTATCGTTGCCTTGCTTGCCTATTTTGGTGTGGGGATTCTTGGTAAGACGACCAAGCCATTCATGCAATATATAGATTCGGATGAGCACTCTTGTGCAACTCCGTCTTTCTTCTAATAAGGTTTCTTCTGCCATGTTTCAGTTTACGCCTATTTTTAATATTCACAATCCATATTCAATAAAAAAAAAAGGGGGGTTGTGGCTTGAGAATGACAGTAGTTGGTTGGTTGGTTGGGCATTAGCTCTCAATCTGCACTCTATAATAAACACATTATTAAATCAATACATCTCTGTCATTGTTTTTCATAAACAGGTAAGATATTTGACTTTGCTGGACTTGTCTTTGCTAGTTTTCTTAATGGGGCACAGTAAAGGGTGAGCCACATGTGTTGGAATGAACAAACCTTTTGCTTTTGTATGTCCTGATTTTTTTGAACGATCATTCTATTTGTCTTTCCATAAAGCCTGGTCCCAGGGTGACCCCAGGAAAATCCTCTATCCCACTGACAGCAAAGGGAACTTCTGTGGGCAAAAAGGAACACCCCAGGAGTGAGTCAATAGACATTGATCGCGTCATGTAACAGTGCAGTCACTAATAGATGTTGCTGTCCTCTACAAATCATATAGGAACAAGACGTTTCTGTTTTACTACAATATCTTGATGTGTGCGAGTCCTGCGGTTTTGCTCCAAGGCCAGTGTCCCACCACTCAGGTCAGCTACAAGACAATTACTGTATTTAAATAGTCACAATGGTTTTCTAACTCTTGTTTCTATTCCAGATATGTGTAAAACACTGTCCTTACAAACATCTCACGTTGGCCAAAGCCGTTGAAAACAAAGACGACCGTGACTATTACGCAGAGTTTTGCCAGGAAGGTGTCAATTCATCATGGGTAAAGCAACCACAAACTAAAGTCTGCAACATCAAATTGTTTGTTACATTTATTCAAACTGAGTTGCACAGAATACATGTTTGGGCCTCATTCACCAATCCATAGAAATGTCCTTACATTGTTATCTATCCATTACAGGTAAAAAAGCAGATTATGCATAAATTCATCAAATGTGCGCATGCAGTGTTAGTGAATGAGGCCCAACGTTTGCATATCACATAGTTGGCCTGATGTGGCTTCTATAGTATCTACCACTTTTTGATATTTGCGCTAAAATAAGTATATCAACTATCTTGTTAAATGTCACTCCTTTTTTTTATTTTAGCCTATCCACATCCTGAAACAATATTGCCCTTCCTCAATCTTGGCCAGCAAAGCCTGTGAGTGAGAAGCATGTCGCAGTCTAGGATGGCATTAGTGATGTCACATCATCACATTTGTGTTCTTATGCCTGTGCATACAGTCACACGACGCTGCGTTCCAACCATGTCAAAATTAAAGAATGGCTCGGTGGTTGTGGGCAATAATACCATGGTTACAATCGACTCCGCCAACGTTTCCGCCATGGAAGTACTCAATGCGACCAAGTGAGTATTTTTCAAAGCCGGGTAATATTAACCCAGTGGCTAATAGAATTGATCAAGGTTTTGAAAGTATCACATGTATATAAATCACCGCCAACAAGTGTTCTGTGTGTAGTTGTAATCCTTAATATTTAGACAATGGCTCATTTTGTGTTTCTAAAGTGATTACTTCGGGAGAAATTATAACCATTCATAATTGAGCCAAATCTACATTTTCTAACCAGTTTGAACATGTCATGACATTTGAATTATCTTGGTTTCGTTACAGGAAGTCCAACATGCTTTTTGAAGCTCGCCAGTTGGCCATGAAAATCTTTGAGGATTACACTCAGTCCTGGCACTATATCATTATGTAAGAACATCAACAAAAATGCATGTAATGATTCAAAGGGTGTCCGTCTGAGGAAAAAAAAAATCTTGACTTCATTTTTGAATGCAATTCTGGTTTGCTGTGACCCTGAAATCTCTTTAATATCTTCCGTCTCCAGAGCTCTGACAATAGCAATGGTTTGTAGCTGGTTCTTCATAATCCTGCTGCGCTTCCTGGCAGACATCATGGTGTGGGTCATGATTGTCTTGGTCATTGGAATCGTAGCCTATGGTAAATCTTCTCCCAGTCTGTTGAGAATGTGACAGCATTTGCGCCTCAGTTACCATGGTTACGCTTTTTGGTAGCACAGGGAGGATAAAAGGGACTAAACACGGGGTGTCCTCCCTTGTAGGTGTGCTGCATTGTTTCCTGCAATATCAAAGTCTGAAAGCGGATCCTTCTACTGACGTGTCTATCGGCCAGCTGGGAATGCAGCCCGACTTCGCGGTCTACCTTGAGATCAGACAAACCTGGCTTATCTTCAGTATGCCCCAAAAATGCTCCGCTAATACTCACTCACCCAAATAGTTTGTCAAGTCTGTTTTAAAATTTTTTACAGCAATTATCCTCGCCATTGTGGAGTTCCTCATCATCGCGACACTCATCTTCCTTAGGAAGAGGCTCATGGTTGCTATCGCCCTCATCAAAGAGTCCAGCAGGTCAGCCTACTTTCAAGCCTGGACGTGTAGACCGTGTTTGTACACAAATGCCGAGTCAAATCAACTTAAATGAATTTTTTTCGCATCTATGTTTCTTATTAGCCCCAAATGATGGGTTAGATTTTCTGTAAAAATACATGTGGGTCCACCTATCCGTCCATTCCATGTATACTCATGTTGCTCTCTTGCTATAGTATGTAAGCATGACTATGATTATTTATCATTATGAATGTGATTTTTTTTTCCAGGGCCCTTGGATATGTGACATCATCATTATTCTATCCATTGCTGACTTCTGTCCTCCTGGCAATTGTGATAGCTTACTGGGCAGTCACTTCCGTGTATCCTTTTAATTCAGATATTAATGTATTCATACTGTTTCCTGATCCACTGTGTTCTTTTCATCACCTTAATGTCCTTGCCATTCAGCTATCTGGCCACATCTAATTCTGAAGTGTACAAAGTGTCGGCCAATGAGAATTGCACATTCCGTTTTAACACCTGTGATCCCAAGGTGAAGAACCATCACGCCTCATCACGTCTTCACATTTCTAGTATGAAACATGTTCACATCTCGTTTTCTCTCCAGACGTTCAATAAAACCAACATGTCGGCCGAGTGTCCCGAAGCCGAGTGTAACTTTGCCTACTATGGTGGGGATACCCTGTACCACAAATACATCACCTTGTTCCAGTTTTACAACGCCTTCCTCTTCTTCTGGTGTGGCAACTTTGTCACGGCTTTGGGACAAGTCACTCTGGCTGGGGCCTTTGCCTCTTATTACTGGGCCTTTAAGAAGCCTGACGATATACCCCCCAACCCCGTCATGTCTTCTTTGGGGCGCACCCTCAGGTTAGAAGACACATTTGTGAAGTTAATGGGCTTTGTTTTTGTAACAACTCTTGCCCACTCTGCCCACCAGATATCACACTGGTTCAGTGGCATTTGGCTCACTCGTCCTGGCGTTGGTCCAGATCATCAGGGTTATTCTGGAGTATCTTAATCACAAACTGCAAGGTAAGATTGAAGGCAAATGGAAGTACTTAAATATGATGTAATCACCTCGTCATTAGATATTATACAATATTATTGTTAAATCTAGTGTTTCACAATGCATTCTTTTTGTGTAGTCATTTTTTTTCTGCCAAAATGCTCACTTAGTGATTCTCCCTTGTCCTCCAGGTGCTAGAAACAAGTATGCTAAATTCTTGCTGAACTGCATGAAATGTTGCTTCTGGTGTCTGGAGAAATGCATCAAGTTCCTGAACAGAAATGCTTACATCATGGTGAGTTTCTGCAAAAACAGATAACCTTGGAGTTGGCAGATATACTATAGTAAAGTCTATGATTTGTCTGTCCAGATTGCCATCTATGGGAAAAATTTCTGTACATCAGCTCAAGACGCCTTTATGCTTCTGTTAAGGAACATTGCCAGGTTGGAAATCATTACAGATTACATACTTTATTTTTTTTTACATTTGACAAGCACTGGAGACATAATCCAAAATGCTGCCTTTGCAAATACAAACAAGTTTTGACACTACCAATACCAAAAACTCTTGTGTACTCAAACGGCCACTCCTACAACAATGCAAACAGTATTTGCAAACATTTTGATATAGCTCTTACCTATCCATATAGACAACCTGCAAAATGCACATTAGAACCTTTTGATAACTTAGTCTCAACGACCTAGCCAAAGCAATTTAATCTATATGTATTGTTTGACTTTCAAAACAGGGTGGCTGTCTTGGACAAAGTGACAGACTTCCTGTTGTTCCTTGGAAAACTGCTCATTGTTGGAGTTATTGGTAAGATGGGTTTCACATATCTCTTACTAATGTACATTTAAAAAGGATATTGGCTGCCTGTTTTATTTACCTAAATCTAACACAATCAGTCATTGATAATTTCATGTTTGTGAAATGAACATTCTTCAATGATGTAGCATTTGCATGATGTCACATTTAATGGATTCTTTTATGTTAAATTTACACAATTCAATCTTTTTTCTCTTTTTTGCTGAGGTGTGAACAAGTGTGGATTGGTGCAACACCGGGTGTAAATCTTGGCAATATTGCCGGTTGTAGCGGCAACAATCTTTATAGCACAGTCGACATTGACTGATTAGTCCATCTGCCTCCCAGTTCTGAGGTCGTGGATTCAAACCCATGCTCTCCCCGTACATACATGTTTCTCGAGTATACTCTGAAAAAGCAACATAGGTGTTCTATACATTTATATTTACCTAACAAACTATTTTGTTGTGTGTATTTTATATTAAATGTCAATAATGACAACTTGTACTATACATTTTTTTGCACAGGAGTCATCTCTTTCTTCTTCTTTACTGGAAGAATGGATTCTCCTGAGTACGCTTCTCCTACTTTGAACTACTACTGGGTGCCCATAATGGTGAGACAATAAAATAAGCATCCACAATAAAGAGCCCTGCCGAAGCGATCACTTTTGGTGGGGACTGTGGAGCTGTTTGAATCCAGTTTTAAGTCTTGGTTATTAACAGTGGTGCGTAATGGTTAATCTCAGATGTCTTCTGCTCTCCAACTAGACAAATATAGTTGGATCCTACCTCATTGCCCATGGCTTCTTCAGCGTCTACTCCATGTGTGTCGACACACTCTTCCTCTGCTTCTGTGAGTATATTTTATTGGCATGGTCTCATTTCTAATTGTATTTTCTACGTCTCTAATCTGAGCTGCTCCCTCATCAATCTAACCCCTTTTAATTTGACTTCTTTTTTAATTTTTTCCCTACGTTTTCATTATTTTCCAATTTGCCTTGAATCCATTTAAACAAACTGTCCTTGTCGAAAAGGTGAGGACTTGGAAAGAAATGACGGCTCGCCCGAAAGGCCTTACTACATGTCCCCCGAGCTGCACGATCTCATCGGCTTGTCAAGGAGGTCAGAGGGAGATGGAGACGATGCTGACTCTCCTGCAAGCAAAGGAGATGTGTTGGAAGTGGAAAATATTCAACTGCAGGAACTTAAGATGCAGTCTAACATCTCACATGCGAATGTGGAAGATGAGCCTCTGCGAGATAACGCTGAAGTTGCAAACGAGACCAACGAGCAAACAAGGGAGACCGAGGAGCAAACAGTCAGTGAAGATGCGGTGTTGGAAAAAGAAAGAAGCAGGGGTGACAGTGGTTCTTAAATTAACCTCAAGTGTGAAGTAAACTTAACCAACCATATTTTAACGGCTAAAACTATTGTAAGCATAGTTTTTTTTTTTAAACGCAACCCACCTTAGGTTCTTAATTAAAACCCATTGCAACGTGCTTAACAAAAAAATGCTTATGTCCGTCAATCTTTGGTAATCGGCAGAGATGATGTCATTTCCAGTATGCCAAGTCAGCCAGGATCTCACTTCGGAAACACGATTATTTGCTGACTGTACGAACTAGAAATTATTCTTTCATGCTTTATTGTATAATGTTTCATTACTTGTGCCATAAAATGATTGCATTTGGCATTTTCTGAAATTACTTCACACTTGGTCTTTAAGCAGTTTGGGGCGGGGAGACCTCCAATTGAAAAATGAGGATACGAGTCCGGAGAATGAAAAGTAAAAACAGAAGAAGCCAACTGTAAACATGCTGCCTCTACAGAGGAATTGATTGTTGTGGAATGAAACAACCTCAATGATCTGGCTTTAAAAAATGCACAGCAGGATTTGTGTCCACGTCGCTTGGAAATTGTGTTATTCTTGGAACAGTGTTGCTTTTAACATGTCGAGAAAGTGCTTATACTGTGCCTCTGATCACTCACTGAAATACTGTATGTCGTCTATTAACGCACTACGCAACCTCTCTGTGTTGTTTACATTTCAATTTCAGGTGCATCTTGATAGAAGTGTGTGATTTTTCATGATGTTCAACAATACAAGCTGAGGCAAAAATCTTACATGTGAATTTAATGTTGTGTTTATTTGAGTTGATCTTTCTGCAGTAGTGTGTAACATTCTTGGCTTCACTCTTGTAAAGAGACCCTCACCATGCACAGTATTGTACTGCCAACTATTTGCCTTGATTATTGGACTGGTGTTAAGTGCTGTGATTTGTGGCTCTATGATACAGCCATGGGGCCCTCTTTGACCCTTACCTCCCTGTCCTGCCTCTCCCTATCCCTTATTCTCCTTTTATATGCTGCATGATACTGAAATGAACATTTAAGGCTACGTTCTCTGCAGGGTGTGATGCCCAATTCCAATGTTTTTTGTTATAGCCGATCTTTTAAAATGCTCCCAATTTAACTTGGCAATTCTTTTGTACTCTTGTGACTTTGTGAAGCATGTATGTTGACTTTCCATGGAATGTCATCTACAAATAGTTGAAGTCTTGATTAAAGATTGTTGCAATTGGGAAACAAAATGTCTGCGTTTTGACTCTCGAATGCTACAGCAATGTAGAATGGTCACTACATGTCTATTTTTGCACGTAGCGAGTCAAAATCAAATCATAAGAAAAAAAAATGTTCAAGTGAAGTACTGAACATTTTTAATTAAGTATAGAATTAAAAAGTATTATCTGTCCAGCTTTGTCGTTTTTGGCCCATTTTAACACCACGTTGTAAGTGATGGATTTACAATTAACGCATATGACATCACAAAGGCGACACTCACTTGTAATCAGAGGAAACTCAACCGGTAAACAGTAGAGTTTACGCGTTGCTAGGCAACGTGGCTCGGCCCTCTGCGCACGTCTTGATGGTCAACCCTCTCTTTGGCTTACATGTGACTTCCCTTTGCTAAATAAGATATTACCGAGAAAATGTTGTTTGAAACGGACAACAAACCTACAGTATATGACCAAATAGCGGATTTTCAGCGTAAACTTCAACTTTTAGGTAAGTTTTTTTTTTCTTCTACTACCTGTAGCTACAATCGGGAGCGATTATTATTAATACGATACGTTCCGCCGGGTAGAGAGCGACAGGAGTGCCTACTATGAAAGCTCTCAGTCGGCCTTGGGTAAGAACCGCCAGCACATCTTGCAGCTTCGGGAGGAGAACAGGGACCTGAAGAAGAGGGTGTCCGAGGCCGAAGACGTGAGGACAACAACGAACCTCGACATCCTGACAGAGATCATATTGATCACAATCGACTGTCGCTTCTCTTTCAGGATGAACAACAATTCGTACAATCGGCCTTACACGGCCGAGGGGTGGAAAAGGACACCGGGCCACCGATGTCCGGCAAGGTTGTATGCATGACTGCACATAGCTTTGTCGTTTTTTGTTATCTGCTACCTCCATTCTGAAATAAGGACAAGAAATAAATGCGGGACTGTGACCCATGCAATGCCTCACAGCATGTCATGTAAATCTACCCCCTTAAAGCAATGTAACGAAAAACAAATGCAATTTGATCTCGAGCTACATGCGTTAAGAATTACATCCAGTGTTGGCGTCATGGGGGGGTGCGCATGTGCATATGGGGGACCAAAACTGTCAAAATATAAATACAAACAAAAAGTAAAAATATAATTGACAAATATTTAATTCTATTTTGTATTTATTTACATATTTATATTTATTATGTATTTATTTTATATTATATATTTTGTTGTTTTTATTTGAAACACAAATTAATATATTTTGGCAGAACAGTAACAGTCAAAAGTCAGTTGAAAGCCAAAGAATAAGAATGTGTCCTTTCACAATTCAGCAGCTCTGACCATTTAAAGAACAGATTGGGGAGGGAAAAAAAACCTCAACCCACCACCATACAGGACAATCTTTCCAGGCGTCCCATAAAAATGTTAAAATAAGGCCAGATTATCTGCAAAATGTTTTTTGTAATGCAGAGTATTTTCAAAATGAAACGCACCAGCAATAAATGGAACCTAACAGTGGGTTCTCCTGTATCCTTAGGCAGCCCTATCCAAACTTGAACACCGGGTCACGTCCAAGATGAAGCGTCTCAACGCGCTGAGGCACGCTACTCAAACTCAGCAGCGCCGCCTCGAAGACCTCAAGAGGGAATGCCTCAGACTGGAAGGGATGGGCTTCAACCAAGCAATTACAGACAAGGAGGAGATTACAATGGTATATTACCTGTTTGCACATGCAAAACCTTTCATCTTTCATATCACAATGATTGAACCATTGTTTCATAACAACTAAAACAGTATTGTTAATTATTTACCCTTACCCTTCAATGACATCTGCAACAAAGTAAAAAGATGATTATTTACTTATTTATTTTTTAATTGTTTTATTTATTTATAAAATGTTGCTTCCTCCTTTCAAGCTGAGAATCTTACGCAGGACTCCTCTGCAGACTATTCAATTTAAGAGGTTTTACAAAATTCACCATTGAGAAGAGGAATCTTATGCAGAAAAGAAAAATATGATTATATGGTCAACCCCGCCTATCTTTTTAAATGTCTTGCTCTCTGTATTTGCAGAAATTGAGGTCACTGCAGAACTGTCTGGAAAAGAACCAACTCAAGTGCAAGGAAGCAGCAAACATCATGACTAACTACCTAAAACTGAAAAGTCACTTGCAGGTTAGTTGTGGTGAACCTCAAGATGACTTGACAGATCCGCCTCAACTATCCTTTTGTTTTTTTATTGGCAGGAGGAGAGTCTGACTTTCCAGGGTCAGATAGATGATCTAGAAGCAGAAATCATGAAGCACAGGAAGGAAGTGCATGAAGTGCAGGAAATGAACAACAAAGCCCAGCTCTCCAAAGAAACAGCAATTGTAAATTTGTTTTACGCAAACAAAATTTCATGAAATTTGTCAATTAAAATCTTTACATATCTTGCTTTAAAGATTTCAAAGCCTACTTAACCTGCATCATCATCCATACACTGTTGTAAATGTCAAGTTTCTAGATACTCTTGACTGTTTTATGTACATCCTAGGTTGAGTTACAGCAGCAGGAGGAGCAGTTCTACAAGGAGCACCAAGAAAAAGATTATCTTTTAGCCATTTACCGCAAAAGGGTGCAGGAGATTAAAGCCCGTGCTGAAAAGTTAGACGTAAGTCACACAAAATGTCTTAGAAAGTCTGTTCGCGTGCATGAAAAAATCGTTGATGCTAGCTCGTGAATCAAAGCTAATGAAACGTGCTTAACTAGATCGTTGTGCCCTACAGGCCCAGAGGAAAAACGTACAACAGGATGAGTTGAACAATGAAGCCGAGAGTGGCGCTGCCAAGATGGCCGCTGAAATGGAGCAGAGCATCAGCATCTTTGATGAGACCCTACAAAATATGAAGAATGCCACTGGTTACACAGATACAGAGGTATGTATCGGAAACAGCATCATTTTTATCATCCCTCCACTTGATTTGTGCAGGTTACCATCTTTTAATGGGGTGCGCTTGCTCTATTACTAATGGGCAAAATAAAGAGGTCAAAAATTGTGAAACTATAGCATCAGCAAATTTCATACGTAACACTTGAGTATATTTGTGTGCCCTGTATGTAGGAGGTCATGAATCGTTACATCGCCCAGAGGGAGACGCATCGGCATCTGAGCGCAGTGAAAGAAGACAACGAATATATTCTCCAGCAGCTAAAGGAACAGAAGGTGCTCCTGAAGCAACAATACGAGGCTATGAAGTATACGGGAGAAACACAACTATCGAGGTGAGGAAGTGTATAATAAGCATACTGACATAAACTCAATGGGTACTAGAAGCCGAATCCTTTTCTCCGTTTGTAGTGAGCAGACATTGCTGGACGAGTGTGACAAGGAGCTAGTGACGAAGCAGCAGAGTTGTGAAACATCTAAGGAACATCTGTCTTCCCTTGTCAAAACCATCAGCACTATCCAAGCTGGAGTGGAGCACCTGGCAGACAAACTTGATCACATCTCTCTGGTAAAAAAGAAAAATCTGAACAATAATATGTACAATACATTACCTTCGGCCTCCCCACTCCTTTCTTTGTGATGGCCTGCAACACCAAAATAACATTCAGCACATTAGATGATTTTTATTCACGCGTTGCCTCTTTTGTCCTTGTCGAAGAATGAACCTCCATCAGATATTTCTACCAAATCAGAAGAGTTTGTGGTGTATCTGCTCAATCAGTGTGAGCGCAAGGTGCTCTCACTGCAGAACAAGCTTCAAGGGAAAGATCTCAATGAGATTTCAAAAGACATGGAAGAAGAAGAGGTGAGGCACACGCACACACGCAAAGAAATTAAGATAAAAAAATACATTTTGAAACAAAAGCTCAATGTAATGAACATTTGTCAACTAAAAGAAAAATACATCATTGTAAAAAAAAAAAAAGCTTTGGAAAAACGAGTTTTCAGTAACCTACAGTAGAATGCATTTGGCTGATGGATAGACAGGCAGACGGATGGACGGACTGACATACAGACACAGAGGCACAAACAGATATTGTATATGGCATCTACTGGCTTTTCACACCATGTTTTCTTGTCTAGTTCTATTTTATGATTGAGAAACAACTGCCTGCTTACAACAAGCGAGTCACTGTGTCTGAAGACCAAGAGATGGCCCTCTTAACCAACGGTGAGATTACACAAAAGCACACACTCGGGCGTGCGCACGCGCACACTGACTCGCACTGTTGGTTTCAGAGGAGGAGAATGAAGAGGATGACGGCATCCTTTCACGAGAGGCGCTGAAGCGCCGCTCGCAGGCTATGATCGACTCCATGTCCAACAAGAAATCCTGGAAAATGAAGAAGGGCAAGTAAACGAGATCCTGACAGGCAGGGGAGAAGTTTGATTAGGTATGGTAGGTAGATAGGTACACAAATCACTAAGTTGATTCAATAAAAGAAACTATACTATGCTGTAAATAGAATAAAAATAGAATACTTAGGATACTCAAAGATAAAAGAAGATGCATCCTGGAAAAGAAAAATAAGGATATTGGACTTGAAAGTGATGACCTCCAGAACTGATTTAAAGCTTTGTTCTACTCTATTTGCAGTTAGAAGAAAGTATTTTTCATTTTTAAATGATCCTTTAGGTTATATGGTGTGTGACCCACCGACATATTTTTGAGGGCGACCCCAGGTCACCAAGAGGTCAAAGTTGACTTTGTTGGTATGGTAAGGGTCGACCTGTGCGTGCATTAGGTGCTCATGCTCAAGGGTTATGTGAAACCTGTTTAAAGTTTGTTTGAGGGTTGCTAGGTGGAGTGACTGTTCATCTACTAAATTTAGAACAATAGTTTAAGAAATATGTGAGCATTACCACAATGACGTTCTGTTTTGAATGCCTCAAACACCTGTCTCTGAGTCAAACAGATATGAGTTTTTACAGTAAATAAAACTCCTTTGACCCCCTCCGACTGAGTCACTTGTACAGTAGCCTACATTTGTTTTTTGTTTGTGTGTGTACTCAAATCATCAGAAAAAAACATTGTATAGTATTTTTGGAGTTGGGTTGTTACAGCTATGAATACAAATGAGTTTCCACTAGGTGAGATGAGAAATTAACTGCATGCCATTGAGCATACTGGTAGGAGAAAAGCAAAGGCTCTGATCTGCCCTGTGGACTACTTCCGTATATATAATATATCATATTAATTGTTTATTCCCTCTTTTAAATATATAATATTAATTGTTTAATCTCAAAGTGCCGGAAAATAAAGTTTGCATGGGTTCACACTATTTTTAAATTTTTTAAAACAACACCATGGATGGATGGATGGACGGACCGACGGATCAAAACATAACCTGAGGCATAGCTATACTGTATGTCAAATCAAGATAAATTAAACAGATTTCATGTGTCAAGCATCAAATGATATATGACATGATATGACCAATGACATGACCGATACATAAGAATTCATGTAAGTAGTAAAAAGTAATCAAAATTATTTTGTACACTTTGTAATACAGTTCTTAATATTACAGATACAAGAAAATATCCAGAAACAAAGAAACATAAAAAGTCAAAAACAAAAATAAAAAAAGGGAATTATTCACACAATTTGCAATTTTATTTGTCAAGTGAGCTTTAATGAATATCACTTTCAAACACAAAATATTTTAAACGGTTTTAATTTTGCAGATGTACACTTTGTGATATGAGACTTTACCAACAAAATATACAAATCAATAGTTGTGCGGTGTACATTTTTTTTTTTTTAATATCTTGCAACTGGCAATCTCCAAGATGATCGAGTACGCGGACCAATCAATGAGGGGAGGCTGTCCCTTGTTGGAATTCTTCACTTCCTGCTTCACAGTTTGAAAAACTGAACGTTTGTCGTCCCTGTCAATTTAAACAAACATTGATCCGCTTTCTGCATTTGAAATCACATAACTGTATGCACGTAAGATTTTTTTAAGTTGCTTCAACAGTTTTCTAAGTTTAAAAAAAATAAACGTCTTCACATGATTTGTGCAGAATGACAGGGAGCGTATAGTTAATTGTAATTCGGGAAGCGTTGAGCCAAATCGTTGCGGTATGAACAGGAACATAATGACTATGTAGGAGTGTTCAGCCAAACAGGGAGGAGATCATTCCTCCACAAAGCATCCACAGTGACGCGCAACTCCAGTCCACAGTTGCCCTCAGCTCGATGTGTCGAAACAACCTCAGGAGTGTTCATCTGTACAGGATTGAAGGACGCGCGTTTTTTCTGAAAGAAGGTGAATATAATGTGTATATATTTTGTGTTTTTAGCCCATATGTTTCCTATTTTTTTGTGCTTTATACGTTTTAAAGACTTATAATTCAAGTTTGTACAATATATTTACAAGAAATGTAAATATTGTTCTTTTTTAGAATTATGTAGCCTATCAAAGCCTCGCGTAGTACCTAATCTTAGTAATAATATATGGTCGGTTCCTGTATTGGTATTTGTTAATGGTATTTGAAAACTTTGGGAAATTTTGGAGTATTTTTTTGCAAGATAAGTCATCCTATTGTGTCATAATCTTCAACGCAAAATCCATAATAATTATGGCTTTGCGTTGAACATTAGCATCTAAAAGGAAAAAAAAAAGTCAACCAATTGGTTGTCACTACTTCTAGCGCTGTAATTCCCAGCCGTTGTGCTGCAGCATATGATCCAATTTCATTATTTATGTGAAAAATATTATTTACTATTAGTCTGTCATTATTCATCTATCTGTGCCAGTGCTGTACAGTGACTGATAAAACAATGAAATGTACCACCACTGCCACGACACTATTTTTGTTTGGAAGTGTGCTGAATTTTTTTTCTAAAATGGTTCAATGTGAAAAATGGTGCCGCACTTTGTTCTAATTTTTTCCATCTGCACCTCAGATGAGGCAGCAGGTGTGGGAGGTATCTACACAGGCGAGTGGGCCTGTGTAGTATGTGTGACATGGTGTGCAAGTGTGGGAGATGAGGACCGTTCTTCCGGTGAGCGCAGGCAGTGATGGAGGAGGGTCCTGCAGCCTCCACACAAAGGTGGGCAGGATGAAGAAGCTACTGGGGCTAAGGCTGAGTCACTCGGTGGATGCACATATAGATAAGGAGCCTGGGGTGCGACTGAGGAGCTTCCAGCTATTGGATTCTGCTGAACACTGTGAGGTGAGCTCAACCTGAACTGAAACAGGCCATTGTGGACAGGTGTTAACTTGCTATTTTTTTGTCAGGATGCTCTCAAAAGTAAAAATTCACTTACTTCTCCAGTTCTTCATAAAAGTAGACTGGTTTACGTTTTGTAAAATTGACTTGACAAGATGTTCATTACAGTGCAATATGTTTGGAAGCTAAACCCCTCTTAGATTATTAACTAAGATTTTTTCTTAGGGAACTTCTGTGTTTATTCCAGTTGAGCACAATGGTGACTCACTCAAGGAAATATTTATCAAATGCTGCTGGGTGCATAGTTGATTTTCAGCTCAGGCAAGCTTTGTAAGCAGGTGGAATGTTTGAGGAAGCACCGCTAACTTTGTGAAATTTCTTGTTCTATGCTTGTCACCTCCTCACCATTCAAGTGACAAATTGGTAATAATTGCTTAGTCTCCCCTTTTGTTTGCAAAGCCCGCATGGGCAAACAAGAAAGGATGATGCTCGTTTTCATGGACAGACTCTCATTAGGGCAACACAAGGCCGCATTGTTGAACTCACAAGCCGCATGCCTGATGAACATTTCATTTTGTCTGCTTGTTAGTGTTGTCATAATGTGTGGCTGTGTTGTATTGTTTTCATTTAGTTTAGACGGGTGCATGGGTGTGTTGAATATAACATCCACGTTGAGACACTTTTTGTTCTTTATCCTAACCTTTCTAAAGGTATCACACAGATGTCAATTAACGCACATTACTAGTACGCCGAAATGTCATGCTTTAGAAAAATGTCTACTAGTAAGACAGAGTCGTGCTTTTCTCATGAGGATGAAGATTTACTAGTGAAAGAACAATTCTGCACACCAGCAGGATATGGTATACATAAATGCTGAAACGACATTACATAGGTTTTTTGTTCCGCAATCAATGCAAGTTGCAATTGTGTGCGTCGGTTTACCTCAATTGCTTCAAGACACAATTCATCAGCAATCTTTGACACAATTCTTCTCTCAATTATTATGCCCATATGTTCCTGCCACTGTTTTTAACCGTCCAACAGAGTTAGACATGTCCCCACATTTAGTAGATGATTTCAAGTGACGAAGCCCTGTTTCCTGGTGTGGGTGTGTCCCTGCCACTCCCCTGTCACCACAGGCAGGAACGCAAGCTACTTGCTAGTGCAAAAGTGTCCGAACTGGATTCTTTGGAGGCAGCAGCGTGTTAATGATGCCCTGATACTGGGATAAGGAACTTCTAATGATCACCAGGGCTGAGAAAGCTTTGAAAATAGGCGTGTAAAATTCATTATTTTTAAGCATTTTCATTTAGTCATAATTGTTAAATCCACATCTTATGACAAAATAATCAATAACTAGTATAACCATTCTTCCATCAAAATCAGAAATAGGCCTTTGGTTATGTGTAAGCTGAGACCTGTTGACCTTAACTGAGTACCACATTATCTCACACACAGTCCAAAACTTTATAGGTAGTTCAAATGGTGATTGTTTTTATTGCCTTATTGTTCAGGGATGTGTGCATAGTCTGATGTTTGCATTGTCAGTTGTGAATTAGTTCCCATTGGTCCGCTGTGTTAGCCCCGCCCACACCTGTCACTTCCCTGTACCGCCCCGAGTCACTCAGGTCTCCTTTACCTTTTGGGATTTCCGTTTCTCCTTTCTAATAATGCAACTAAAATGTATTTTAGAGTTCGTAACTTGTAAGAGCGATTCGGATCACCTTCTTGAATAAACGTGCGCGCCGCCATGCAAAAATGGGAACTGAGGAGAAATGGCAGTTATCAATGGTAAGTTAAGCAAAAAAAACAAAAACCCATTTACGTTCTGGTTATTTGAGTTGCCATAGTAGATGATCTTTTTTTTGAAAGTTCCATGTCTGACGAGCCGTCGTGTTTCTGTCATCTAACTTTTCGCAAGCTTGAATTAAGCTTTTCTGCACGAAGGGGGGGTATCAGCCGCTTTTCGACAATCACCTGCAATTGTGCTTATTCTAAGCCTTTGTTGTTCAATTTTGCTACTGATATGAAGGTACCGTATTATTATTTTTTTATATATATAAACTTGGTGCCACTGGTCAACAATGTTTTTATTATGCAGTCATCAGGTCACAACGAAATTCCAATAATTGGTTGTTTAGATGACTCTCAAAAGCGCGTTGTTAGAAATGAGTCAGTTTGTCATGAGGTTTGTGTGACATGAGTGGATTTGTCACCTTGTTAAATTGGAGCTCACTTTGTCCGTAGAAAGCATGTACTGGGTTATAGAGTTATTGTTGTTATGCTTAAAAAACATTTTGCAAACATTTAATTTTTTCTACAAAGAGGGAAAATTGTTTTTTTTAAAAAAGATTGTTTTCCTAGAAATATTGCTTATCCTTAAGTGTGTGTTGCCTATACACTAACATGAACACTTGCATTTGCCCTTACAGGAACATGTGCAAGAATGGGTTGACGAAGAGGAGAACGGGGCAATATTTGGCATCACGCTACGGCGAGAGCCCGTCATGCCAAGTCCGAACATGCCCATGGCGTCGGACTGCCCGGCCTACAGTTATGCCCACTACCACACAGTAAAACTGCGCAGACTCAAAGCTGGCACCCTGGAGCACTTGGTCACCCACCTTCTGGATCTCGAACATCAGGAGCCTGACTATCTCCATGTTTTCCTCTCCACCTACAGAGCCTTCACCTCTACCAATAATCTCATTGGAATGCTTTTTCTCAGGTAAGACTCTCCTTTTCTTTCTATCCTGGCTTCTGGGGCAAGAAAAAAAAACACCATAACCAAATATTCAACTGTAGTAAACTTGGTATGTAGCAGTGCAGTTCTACAACATTGTAATTTACAAGCGCAAGTAGTAAACATTGTTAAATGAATTAGCTATATCTTGATGGCATACCCCTCTTGTTTTTGCAGCTGAACCTAATATTGTGGCCACTGTTGTTAGCTTGACCTTTTGTGAAATGCATAATCAAAATAATTTCCGAAACAGTCTTTGTACTTTGCACGTTTATGTTCCATAATGTTACATTGGATTAGGATTTGCTAAATGGTAGTTCCAGTTCCATGGTCAAACTTTCGCCATCATAAAACTTTTTTTAGACTTGCTCAACCACTATTTGTGTGTGGAAAAAAAAGTAAAATGCTGGAGGTGCAACACATGTCAGATCCACCGAATGTAATTCCTTCTTTTTTTTTTTTTTTTTAAAGAAATTTTAACATTCACTTGCAAAATTGTAATCAGAAACACTTGTTTAATACGTATTGTATGACCTGACTTGTGGGTATACCTCACCTGGCTGGACCGCCTGGGAGGTGAGTCATACATCAAGAGTGAAAGAGGCTATTGGATACCTTCTTGACGTCACTCGAGCTACGTGTAACGAAACCTCTATTGAAATGCTGCATGTATCTGTGACACGCCATCAAAGAATTTATTGTGTTTTTCTTTTGTCACCTTGCCCATAGCGCTTCCTTAGTGACGCTCTAGATAAAAACAAACAGCATTGCTCCAACACATTACATTCCAATTTCCAGATGGTTTGACAGATAAGTACCAGACAAGTACCCCCCCCCCCCCTTATTTATTTATTTTGCTATTGCTCTGAGGGTCAGATGCCAGTACAAGCGTAGCTGTAATGTTTTTTCTCAAACAGTCACCCTCATACCGGTGCTGCTGATGGCAACACATTTGCTATCACGCAGAGGACACTCCTGGAACAGAATTTCGCTTTGTCCCACAGGATTTGTTGTTAAATTGAACGAAACTTGCATTTCATCCAAGTTTACATATATATCTAGCTTAGCCAGCATATAATGTGAAAATGAAATGCAAGTTAAACCATTTTTGGTCATTTGATTTTGTAGGTCAATCACGTGAGATGATGACAAAATTACAAAAATATGTTTCTATTTAAATAATGAAACCTCTTTCCTCTCTCTTCTTACAGTGATGACGCAAACCCAATATGCTCGCAAAGGTGAGTGCTTCATTCATGAATTTCATTCATTTGAATTTGCCAATAGTCAACACAAATTGGGCATTCTCAAGCTTCATTATGTCTCTGAATTCAAACTATGACAACATCAGGAAAAAATCAGACTGAGCTAATTTGCCTTATTTCCTCCTCAGTGCTTTGTTCCCAGTAATCAAGCTGTGGTTGAGGGAATACCGTGCAGACTTCCATGAGCCCCCTCAATACCAGTCTCTGCGGCTCCTATGTGCCAATTTGCGCCGGCGTGTCTGCTTCAGACGCTTGGCTCAGACCGCAGAGCGTCTGCTCAAGTCGTTCCAACAACAAGGTAGACGAGACCTCTAGTTGTGTAACTGGCTATAATGAACTGCTTATACGCTCAACAATCAACACAGACGTTACAATCGGGCCATTTTGCTTTGTTGTGCATTGTCTTAAAAAAACAGCATGGTGCCAGCAGGTACTGGTTAGCCCAGGGGTGGGCAAACTTTTTGACTCGCGGGCCGAACTGGGTTCTAAATTTGGACCGGAGGGCCGAACCAGGAGAAGATGGACGTAGTGTTTGTGTGAAGTAATATAAGGGACCTGTAAAGGTCATTGCATAAAAGATTTTGGCCTTTAGTAGGTAGTAAAGCATGGATATTCCAAATAAGTTTTTTGAAAACAAATGCATTTATTAGCAGCATTAAAACAATTAAAAAAAATTCACTAAAAAACTGCTATCAGTGATTTTTTGCTAGTGCGTCATAGTCTGGAGTAAAATTTGTTGTGGCAATTCTTAGGAGAGATCTGAGGTGTTGGTCCGTTTACCTCGATCTGTGACGGGTTGACGTTGACGTTCATGTGGCTGAACGTCACGTCGCGTACGTCGAGCCAAATTGGCCACTCTCTTTTAAACACTCCGCACTGTGTCCACCTTGCTTTTTTCCTTGGGCAACTCATTTTAATGGAAGGATTCCAGGGGAAGGTTTGTGGGTGGCTTTTGCGCAAAACTGCATCTGAAAGCTCAGCGCGCAAATTACAAGAATGCTTTCGTCACAGCCCACGCTCTAAATTCGGGACTGATACAAATAGAGCGCGAGTGCGCCATGTCCGTACTACTGAGTACGTACACGCACTTGTGAGTGTGCACCGAGCTTTCTGACACGGCTTCCGGTAGTAAATGCGCAGGCGAGCGCTTCCCCATCTACTGGGGAAACGCAGTCATTGCAGGCAAAATGACCCAAAAAAAAAAGTTTAATAATACAATTTGTTCAGGGTTGGCGGGCCGGACTAAACGGTCCCGTGGGCCGGATGTGGCCCGCGGGCCGTAGTTTGCCCACCCCTGGGTTAGCCCCAAGAAAAACATGAGTAACCCATGGTTCTGTTCTAAAAATAGTGTAATGGGACATTGTGACTTACTAAGAAAAATTAATACATACTACCACTACTACCTACTACTAATAATTCATGTAACATTTATTTATTTGTTTCTTTGAGCTTAACATGGTACTTGTCTCTTAATGTACCAAATAATTTTCTTTAATAAACATATTTTGTGTTCACCAAGGAAATATATATATATTTTCTTTTCATTACTCAAAAATTGACATTTTAGTGCTGTAATTTTAATATTGTGGTAATATTTTTGCTCATGGTTAGCATACTGTCATAATATAATGAATGCCTAAAATGGAATTACAATAGTTTGTACAGGAATTCTGACGAATGTAACATCTTTTTGTCACAGCAACGATGTCATTGTAATTACTGTATTCTGTTTCCTCTTGGTAATTGACATCTTCACCGCGTGCGGCCTGTTTTAATATGTTTGTATGTCATTCACGCTTACGTACGTGTGTTTAACAGATCCCAGCCAATTTGCGTCAGTGGACGACAAAGTACTGCCGTGCAAAGAGGAAGACGGAGACGCCTTTATGAACTTCCCTGTCACTGATGTAGCAGAGCAGCTCACCAGATTGGACATGGTAGGCTTTCTCACCACTTATTCCATCGTATTGACAGATTATATGTATTAAAGTTTCTGCCTGTTTCTTTGAAGGAACTTTTTGTCCAAGTGATACCGTTCCACTGCCTGGGCTGTGTGTGGTCACAACGCGACAAGAAGGAAAACCGCAATCTGGCACCTACCGTCCGTGCCACCATTTCCCAGTTCAATACAGTCACCAACCTCGTCATCACTTCGTTGCTTTGCCCGTCTTCTCCGAGCCCCTCCACTTCCTCTCCCATTTCATCACCCAGCTCGTCAAGCTTCCTCTTCCCTTTGAGTGCCCCGGGCCTAGCTCACCCCTCTCACACCAGTCCTTGCTTTCGAGCGCGTATCCTTGAGTGGTGGATCAATGTGGCACAGGTCAGTGTGGGAATGAAGCATGCAGAAATGACTTTTGTCAAAGAGACAGAAGCGTAGTCCATCCATTTTCTCATACTAGCTTCTTCGTAGGCGTGCAGGCAGCTGAAGAATTTTTCTTCTTTATGGGCCATCCTGTCCGCCCTGCAGTCCAATGCTGTATATCGCCTCAAGAAGACCTGGATGGCTGTCAGCAAGTAGGCGACCTTCAAAAATACTCTATAAGAAAATAATACCACTCAAAATATTCAAAGAAGTGGCACATGTTAAAAGGGATTTTGTATTGTTTTTTTAATTACCAATTAAAGTGAGCCATCTAGATCAGCTCTATATTAAACTTGGTTCGGCACTTCAGCTTTTAGAAAGAAACTGAATGTGTTAAACAAATACAGTTGTCATAGTAACCACACAAATTAAAGACAAAAGTGACCCTTACTGATGAAAGCCGAACCATTAGTAAAAATATGGAAATACAGCAAAGTCTTCATGTCTGTTTCCAGGGAGTGCATGGCTACCTTCAAGCATCTGTGTGAGACATTTCCTGACGAGAACTGTGTGCTGGCCAACCGAGAGTTCCTGACAGAGGCGAGTAACAGTGTGTACTTGGATACTATTCCCAGAATGGAAACTGTTTATTTCTTTATTTTGCTTAACAAGTGTCATGCGTGAGAGATTGGCTTCAATGATGTTGGTTATAACGCATGTTGTCCGATAATACATACAAGATAGACTTTTGATACTTCATTTATTTTATGTTTTGAAATATTATGCAAGCAGAACAAAGAAAAATAGACTTTTTCAAATATAATAGTTCCCATGTATGTAGTGTGCTTGTCTTTAAAACGTATGTGTGCAAAATGATACAAATGCAGTGTGCATCTAATCATTACGTGGACTTGTAACTGTGTACATGGTGCCATTGCCAGCTGGATCCTCTTGTCCACGCAATTCCTTTTGTTTGACCTTTATTTTACGTCATTTGATGAATTTCCTAGCTCCAATTTCATCTGTTTGTCAGCCTCTATTGTTCACTGTGTTGGTGTATGTGCACTTTAAACTTTGAGTATTAAGTAAGGATGCCTTTATCAGCAACCATAGAAATATCAACACTGAATGCGAGTCCCTTTCCTGACGCACCCTTTCACGCCCAGCAACACCCTGCCAGCAGGTGCTCAAGCAGGGAAAGAACAATTATGTAATGTCGGCTGTGTTGTCATCAACCACATCACATGGGCATCCTGAGGGCCATTATAGTTTTCAATCAAAGCTGACTTGTGATTTTGCAACAGGCTGGGAGTCAGGAAGAGGTCAGTGCCAGTTCTGGGTCGCCCCTGCTCAGTTCCAAACAGATGGTAAGTAAGGATGATCAATTCATCCACGACATTAAAGTATGGTTTTATTTTCTCCACGATCCAATGATTTTCTTTTCCTTGGACCAACTGAACATTGCCTTGTTGTCTTTAGAAGCATAAAGATGGAATTGTACCGTACTTGGGCTCCTACCTGACTGTCCTCACTATGTTGGACACAGCTCTCCCTGATTCTGTAGAGGTGAGTAGAAATTGCACAAGCAAGACCACCTATTTGATTTTTATTAAATATTAATTGTTCATTTAGTTTTACATGCAGTATTTAACACTTGTTCTCTCCTGTCCAAAGGGTGGACTGATCAACTTTGAGAAGCGCAGGCGGGTAGGTTATGCCCCCTTGTGGTGGCTCACTTTATTTATTTTTTGTCACATCGCTGCTGACGTCATTAATTTTTCTCAAATTCATAATGTTGCCTTTTTCTCATTGTTTGCTTTAGGAGTTTGAGATTCTGTCCCAGATTCGTCAACTGCAGGCTTCATGTTCCCAATACCAGATTCCGGCGAACCCTCGCATAACCAACTGGCTGCAGGCGCACGCGCTCCTTCTCACTGATCAGGAGAGGTTGGACACATTGCATTGTTGTCAATATGATGCGGGGACAAACAAGGGACACAGTCATGCTGATGTCTCATTTTTTTCCTCTGGCTTGAAGTTATGAACTGTCTCGGGAGCTGGAACCTCCTGTCGATCCGTGTCCTACTTCTCCCAATGTATGGAGCAGTCGTTTGCTGCCTAAGAAGCTCCCCTCGTAAGTATACTGCTTTTCTTCAAATTATATGCTGCAGTCTTCATGTCTGTCCATAGTCCAGACCAATGGCTACTGCGACATCATGCACGGGTTGAACTTTTAATTCACTGTTTTGTGGCCGCTAGAGGGAGACCTCGTTCCACACTGTCCAAATTCCTTTAGGCTGGCCACTTGAGCCAGGCAGCATTTACAAGGCACAACCACAAGTGTATTAAATACGGCTGCCATTATAATACAGTGTTGTTTGACATCACAGCACAGATGACCTTTTGTATGCAGGTCACAAGCAACCAGTGATGGTTCTCAAGGGAAGAAGACTCATGCTGACCAGATGAGTGTGTCGTCTTCGAGCTCCAGCGGTTCTGACATGGATGACCTCGTTGTCCCTCATCTGTCCCCACTCAGGCTCATAATCAAGGTAAACTCACTTGACATCGTCTCTGTGTGTACATTTGAAATGGTGCCGCCAACAATTGATACTGATTGAAACACTTTTTTTATGAATTTATTTTTTGTTATTTATTTTATATATTTGTTTATTTTCAATGTCATATTACAGTAATGGGCAGGTAATGAAAAATTTACTTGGGTGTTTAATTTCACAGTAGATACTCCAGAGATGTAGAACATTTTTATTTTTCTGTAAAACACTACTCACAAATAGTTAGGGATATTGTACTTTGAGGTGAAATTTCAGGATGAACCTAAAATAGGTTACAGGTAAATTCCAATGGACTTCACTAAACTTTGGAATGCACGTCTGTTGAGTGTTACAGTGACCACTTGCTGGTCTCTAACGTGGAGGCGAAGGGCAAAACAAATGCAAATGTTTGTTCCATGATTGCATTATTGGACCAATACGTTTCTGAGAATGTCCAGCGTTTCGGGTTGCAGTGACCTTTGTGTCTGTCCTGAAAGGTCACTCCAAAGCCAAAACCTTTTAATGAGTAATGTGTGTCGGCTTAGACTAACCAAGAACCCTTTTTAAAAATGTTTGTTCGATTTCTTCCATCCACAGTCACTCTCCAGCTCAATGCACAACATCACCGAGGACTACGGCACGATGTCCTCCTCCTGTTCCTCCTCCTCCTCACCCATGCTCTCCAGCTCCTCCTGCAGCTCCTCCCATCCCGACCTGAGCTGCTCCTCTTTGGCGCTGAGGCCGGACTCCTCCTCATCCAGTGTCCCACCGCAGTCCGTGCTGCCCGTCTACAACAAACAGCTAGCCGATTCGTGTATCATAAGAGTCAGCATGGAGTGTGTCAACAACGGCAACGTCTACAAAAGCATTCTGGTGAGAGAGAGCTTCTATACAGTATTTGCCACCGCTAGCTTTTTTGTTTCAATATTTTTTTTCGTCATTTAGACGTCGTAAAACAGTGAGGTAGAACACAAGCTTGATTGTGCAACAAAATTGGAGGGTGCATGTGGGGTGAAATGTATACAGTTTGGAACAAGGAAAAATAAAAGCTATGGTATCACAGCTTGAGGACCAAACAACCTTATTGTTAAGAGCAGCGACATCGGTAGTTTAATCACAATGGTACGTGATTGTTGCAGTACCGAAAATGGTGTGGTACAATGTGTCATTTCTGACAAATCACTTTGTTTCTCAGCTGACCAGTCAGGATCACACACCTCAAGTCATTCAGAGGGCTCTGGACAAACACAACCTGGAGGACACTTTCAGCTGTCAGGACTTTATCCTCTGTCAGATGCTCAACAATGGAAATGGTATGATTTAAGAGGATTTGAGAAGGTCGCAATCATTTTAGCGATATTATTTGAGTAGGCTTGGGACCAACCTTAGAATAGTTTGGGATTTGGGGATTTTTCTTTATAGTTCGTTTTTATGTAGTTTTTGTTTTTTTAATTTTTTTTATCTTTATTAAGTTTTCAGAGCATTTTTTCAAAATATTTAATTTTAGTTGAGTTTATCTTAACTTTAGTTTGACTTCTTAGTGGTTTTTAATTTGTCGTATTTCTCATGTGCATGATTAAATAAACATCACAGTAAATATTGTGTCATAAAAATACTGTCCATATATCTTGAGATATGTAAGGGGAAGATCATCATGACATGCTTGTGTTTCAGAGCTCCACATCCCTGACAACGCCAACGTGTATTATGCCTTGTGCACCTCCTCCAACTATGACTTTGTCCTGCACCAGCGCTGGAAGAGCCACAGGAAAGATTGGGGCTCCTCCTCCAGTCCAGGAATTCCACGCAGTGAACGCCACACAAAGTGACAAGTGTCAGTCTTCAGAGTTGAATCTGCCAAGGAGAGCCCAAACTCACAGCGGTTTCGTTTTGGCTTGATGCACGAGCCACCCTGAGAGCTTTGCTCACATGTCCTCTGTCAGTGCCTGGGCCCCTTTCAAACTTTTCGACATCAGACCTGCTCCAGCTTCTCACAGAAATGTGTTTGCACAAGTAGTAGAAGATATTTTCTGAATTGCACTTAGCAAATGGACGCTAGCTGCTCGTGGCAAACTGCGCCACGATTGGAATTCGTGCAAGTAGACATCCGTCTTGACCATTGACATCTGCATTTAGTATTTATTTTCTTCTTGTTTATACTTTTTTATGTAACTTAAACCCAACCTTAGTGTTGAAAGTATCAGTATTCCACTTTGCCACATTCTTGTGTAAATCTGTATGCGACCCCCCTTTTAATTTATTTTTAGACACGAGCCGACTAGTTCTAAGGAAAAAAGCTAATGCTAATTGCCAAGTGAAGGACATGATGTGATTTTGCAGTTTTGCTCTTACGAGGTTGCCTGATGGTTGCTTGAGGTGATGCCATTAGTCTTCAGTCTGCATCCTTCATCTGTAATGCTGTGAACACGGTGTGCATGAAGGATGTTTTTTGTATGTGAAAGCTGAAGAGTCTCAGTAAGTAAAGGGACATGCCAGTGATATTAAAACCTTGTTTTTAAAACTGTTCACGGTGATTGCCAACCTGGTTTACAAGGAGTTTTGAAACACTGGTGAATAACATGCAAGATTTTGCATCACTGCATGAAGCATGAAGGTGTTTTTTCTTTTTCTTTTTTTCTGTAGTTTTAATTTGACTGTTTGTACACTGATATTAGCTTATATCTAATTATATTGATATTTTATTTTTACATTTTCCCAACCTCTTGGTAATTTGAAATACTAATAAAACCATTATTTATTCTACAGACGGCATTGTATTGACTACTTTGGTCTAAAAAGAAAGGCTCCTAAACCAACTGATTACTTGACCACCAATCACTGTACACTGCTTAGGCAAAAGCAATGGGATCCCTGCCAACTGAAAACAGAATAAATGACTGAAAATTATATTGTTTAAAGTAACAAACAAAAACTGTTAGGACACTTGTCCAATACACCCACAGAAAATTCCATTTGTTTGAGTTGGCCTTTCATCCAGAAGAACATTTGTGAGATTAAAATAAAAACTTCTCATCAAGATTATCATCTATGGAGTACACACGCGTATAATATTGTTTATATGTCAAGACCGAGGGCCCCATTTGTGTGCTCAGTGCAAGAGTAACACATGGGTAGAGTTTTCTTTTGGTATTTTCCTAGGCTTCACACAGATAGAATGGGCTGCAACAAAACATTTGCTCAAGATTATAAAACATTTTAAAATTATATAATATATATATTTTCCCAATTTAAGGCTGGCACCATTAAAATGAACACTTTATATAAAAGCTAAATTTTGTATCTCATTGTATTTCACACTGGAATTGGAATTGGATATTGTTATCCAATATATATACTGCAATTTCACATTAGATTGCTGGTTTGAAATTTACTTTGATTATTATTATTATTATTATTTTAATAAACATTAAAACCTGTTAAAACTTGACTGGTGTTTTATTCCTTGTTTTTATTTTTTGGGGCATGAAAACAAAAATCTGACATTTGGTTAACTGCTAACTATATGACAATATGTATATGTAGAAAAAATGCATAAAGTTATTGGGTACACCGAAAAATTGTGGTGTACCTAATGGCGTGTCCGAATGACGTCACAGATCAAATAGCCAATCAGAAAGTGGGGGTGAGGGCGGGTGTGGCACTTTTCACTTTCATTTAAGCTTTGACCATGATTTTTCCCTAATGAAGTGGCCTGTTATTGGGTACACCTGAAAATGGCGGCGTACCTAATGGAGTGTCCGTGTGACGTCACAGATCAAACAGCCAATCAGAAAGTGGGGGTGAGGGCGGGTGTGCCATTTTTCACTTAAACCAGGGGTGTCGACCTCCAGTCCTCGAGGGGCCGCGTTCCAATATGTTTTCCAAGTGACCCTCATTAAACACACCTGCGTGAAAAGTTTTAGCCACTTTCACGTTCTGCAGGAGCTAAAACTTTTCACGCAGGTGCACTTAACGAGGGAATCTTGGAAAACATGTTGGAATGCGGCCCCGAGGACTAGAGCTTGACACCTTTGACCATGATATTTCCCGAATAAAGTGACCTGTTATTAGGTACACTTGAAAATGGCGGTGTACCTAATGGAGTGTCCGTGTGATTCCCTCGTTAAGTGCACCTGCGTGAAAACTTTTAGCTCCTGCTGAACGTGAAAATGACCAAAATCTTTTCACGCAGGTGCGCTTAACGAGGGTCACTTGGAAAACATGTTGGAATGCGGCCCCGAGGACTAGAGCTTGACACCTGTGACCTTTGACCATGATATTTCCCTAATAAAGTGGCCTGTTATTAGGTACACTTGAAAATGGCGGTGTACCTAATGGAGTGTCCAAGTGACGTCACAGATCAAACAGCCAATCAGAAATTGGGGGTGAGGGCGGGTGAGGCACTTTTCCCTTTCTTTTAAGCTTTGCCCATGATTATTCCCTAATGAAATGGCCTGTTATTAGGAACATCCGAAAATGGCGGTGTACCTAATAGAGTGTCCGAGTGACTCCACAGGTCAAACAGCCAGGAGGTGGGGATGACTTTTTCCCGAATGAAGTGGCCTGTGATTGGGTACACTTTATGGACTAAAGTCACCAATTTTTAAAAGTTGATTTAGGTATATGCACACAGCCGGGATCAAACCAAGTTCCTTCCGAGCAAGCGCCCGTGTCACTAACCAGTCGGCTACTTCAACCTGAATCATCTGGCCCGTGTGCACTTTTTTGTACCAGTTATGTGCATTCCAGTTCAAGTGAGCTGAATCTTTATAATCGGTTCACTCAAAAGATTTGTTCAAAGGAATCGTTCACCGAATCGTTTGCTACACTTTCTTATTTATTTATTCATTTATTTATTTTACCTCGTGTAGTGTACCTATTAAATTCGACACGTTCAATGACTGATCCGTTGATGCACGGGAAGACAGTTCACCCAATGACTCGTTCACGAACGGGAAAGTCAGGATTCGTTCCCTCACTGATCCGTTCTCGCGATGAACTGGAAATGCGAATCACTCACTTACTGATTCATTCACTCACAGATTCGTTCGTTTGTGAACGGCAAATGCAATTCACGACTCGTTCCTGAACGGGAAGTTACGTCATTTTCTTCTTCGTTTTGTTTTATGGCGAGGTGGCACCAGCTTCGATGCGCATTACCGACACCTACTGGTTGAAGTCATATGAACTAAAAAAAGAACAAATCACTTTAGGAAGTGATTCGTTCACCCTCGTTCACTGAAACAATTCGTTCTTTTGACCCAATCGTTCACTCACGAGCCAACACTAGTTATTGTCAGAGTCAGAGTCAGTGCAAACCACATCCTTCCAACCAGTGTGAAGTCACGTGTCAAGAGAATACGTACATACATGTGTTACACGTGGGCACTTTACTCATGTGACATAAAGACTAAGCACAGATTAGTGCTTGTGCGTGTTTTGCTGGATGTGAGGTTGAGGCCACTGTGTGAACCAATGTCATGTGTTTGTATCTCTTATGCACTGTGCGTGCAGTGTTGAGTGCGTGTTGTAACAGTAGACAGATGGCTGAGGAATGATAATCTAAATGGGTTAATCCATTTAATGGCTGTACGATACCTTACGCAGTTTCTGCCTGTTGTTTGTCATTTCAAGCAGTGTTTGGAGTATAAACTTGCAGTGTTTATTTCCTTCAGAAACAAAAACATGTTCTAATAATAACTAGACTGCATATTTGAATCTTGTGAATAAATACTCAGAGAATTAAACTTAGAAGCATGTTTTTGGAATGAAGTTGAACCTCTGACTTCTCTCCTCGGCGTGTATCAAAACTTCTAAAGTAAGTTATTTTAGTCCAATGTTTTTTTAATATAATGTTTTTGTTCGTCCACAATGCTGTAGTACCGTGAAAATATAGGTACCAGATGATGGCTTGCGTGCTGAAACGTCGTTATCCACGCTTTTCCCATATACGAATAAACTCACACAGATGAGGAGGTCACTTCCTGTAGCACAAGGCCACAAGATATGGTAATAGGGCCTGGGGGAAGGTTTCATATTGCATAACATGATGCTGATTCATCCCTCTCTCTCTCTCTCTCTCTCTCTCTCTCTCTCTCGCTCTCTCTCTCTCTCTCTCTCTCTCTCTCTCTCTCTCTCGCTCTCTCTCTCTCTCTCTCTCTCTCTCACACACACACACACACACACACGCACACACATGCACACAAGTGGCCTACTTTCATTTTAGAGTCGCACAACTTCTTTAAAGCCTTTTTTTGTCATGCATTGATAGAGGTCAGTGTTTGTGTGCATGCGTGGATGCATGCGTGTGTGTGTGTTTGTGCGCGTGCACATCAGTGAGTTCATGCATCGTCTAATCATTGTTCTACACACTTCCATCGACACGCTGACCTAATTTTACAGCGCCGTGCAGAAGAGAGGCAGTGTGACTGACTGGGTCAGGACAGGCAGCATAACTCTCTTTTGAAACACAGCCAACCGACCGACCACACAGGACTTATTTTACAGTCACTTGAATTACTTTTGGTTCCAAACCTCTATTTCAATTTGATAGATTAATATGAAATAAAAAATCATTTACGTATTTGACATAATCAACTCAGTTCTTATTAGAGAACTGTGGCCACTCACTGGCCCTAACATTAGGTACTTATGTATGTAGTGTGATCCAATACAAGTGCTATATCAAGCTTTTACAGAGAGAATAATTGTCAATCAAATTTAGAGGGATGGATGGATGATGGCTTGTACTGAACCAGCCCCCCCCCCCCCCCCCGCAAACTAGTTATTTGATATCAATAATAAATGTCAGCGTGATGCGCAAAACATGCTTAGATTCGAAGAACTGTTCTTATTTAAGACTGTTACGTTGGATGTCACTGCGCGTTCCCTCAATAGGGAATGAAATGTTCCCAGCAGTGTGATGGCATTGCGAATTTGCTCGATATGAGGACATCCAGATTAAATAACACACACACACACACACACAAACACACACACGCTCCTCGGTTACATCCTTACCCCAACCATGCCTCTCCTTGCACTGCTGACCTACATACTGCAGCATCCTGGTTACATAACCAGCCTGGATTGTTGATCACTGCAGGCGATGCAGCGCCAACACGCTCAAGCTCTTAAACGACACCCCCCCATCAATCTCCCTCCCTTCTCCCCCCTGCCATACGCTCCGTCGATTATATGGCCTCCAACTACTTCAGTTTTCTTTTTAACTATCCCGGGTCAGTTTGTTGCTCAACAGGAGTTAATGTGAGTGTGCAATTAATTATTAATTAATGTTCAGAACATTGGCACAATGTTAGTTTAAATACTTGCAGGGAACATTTAGGCAACATTCCGTTCCCAAAAAGTGTGCCACCAAAATCCAGTGTGCCCCTTGGCTTTGTTCCACTAACCTGCTCCCTCAAGCAGCAGCAGTAGCAGCAGCAACAACGCTCCCTTCAGAATAGTTTGCCCGAATGTACACTGTAGACTCGAGTCAAATGATGTAACCCTTCCCCACCACCATCCTCCTCCCCTGACCTACTTTTACTCTCATGGCCCATTTTTTCATTAATAGCCCTTGTCCTATGCACAGCATCATGGTGGGTTGGAAAAGAAGGAACAAGAGCGCAAACAAGCGCGGAGATGATGTAATCATCTTGTTGTGGAAAGTTGCACTGTTGAATAAAAGTTGATCATGTTATGTTCCTCTGCGACAGCCATTGCTGTGCATGAGGAAGACAAACATTATGTAATGTAGGTAAGCACTTGAAAAAAATAGTTTGCTCAGTATTGCAACACCTTTGCAATCTTGGCGTCACATTCCTGTACTAGACCATACGCGACACGTGTCAGTGACACGTAGCTTAGCCAAGGCAAGAGCTACTGATCCATCCGAGTACAAATGAGTTGCGTAATCTTCACAACACTTGTTACTAATACTTCGTCTTTTATTTAAAACGGGCATTGTAGAGTAGGCATTCCAATTCATGTGATCATTTATTATAAGGCTGCACTGTCAATACATTTGTTGATTTTTTTTACTTTCAAATTAGAGTTTGAAATTAAATTCTGCTTAATTGTAACAAACATCCTAATTTATTCAATAGCCAATGGGGCTAGACGGTTTTGTAAAAAAACAATAACAGCAAGACTGAGTGTGAGTGACTTTTATACTGGAGGGAAAAGGTTTATGAGTGAGTGAAAAGCCAAAACTTGTAAAGGGATGGGCAAAGACACTAAAACATGCTGGTGGCCTTAAAAGTGGAATTTGGGATTCAATCTCTTAGCAAATAGCAGTTGCAGTACAGCAATGATATATTATAAATCATTCTACTTGCTTTAAGCAACTGTATGTAGGACGTTGTACAAAAGTAAAAGAATATATTATAATTTGTAGATACTAAGTTTTTTTTTTGTTAAAACAATATCGCTAATACTTTTTGAAGGCAGAATTAAAAGCAGCTGAAATCACACAGCTTGCCACCAATGCACGATAGGTTACTTATTAAAATTTTATAGCTAGTATTATCGTACGATACGTACTGTCCTCGCAGCACATCATTGATGTTGTTTCGTTCACTATTGATTAACATCTTGCTTGCCTGAGCATGTGGAAGCTACTTATGCATGTGCTATATCTTTTTCTTCTGTAATCACAGCCAACTCAATAATTTCTCCCATGACAAGTGACGTTTCAACAGCCTTTTATTCTTCCCAATTTTCAACCTTTACAATCAAAATAAAGCACATTTTTCATTTCACCTTTGCGCATATCCATGTGAAGTGGAGCAAAACGTTCACTTTATGGACAAGCTTCTCTTTTGGGGGTGTCATTTCCGCACAAGTTGAGGTGAACGATACAGATTACACAGTAACACGGAGTACAAATCATTGCATTGGGTAGCATGAGCAAATTACACAGCACAACCGGGAAGACCAAAATGACACAACAAGAGGACAATAAAATTACATGTAATAGACAAAATATTAACCAAATATAATAGAAAATAATTAATACAAATAGTGAGCGCAGTATACAAGTGATCGAGACAACTTTACATTTATACATAGTGGCCAAGGCAGGCACCTGGAAGGAAAACTGTTCAAAAGATTGTTTGCTTTTGTGCGACTGCTTGAACTCTGTGCACATTGGGTTTGGTAACAGGGCTGTTCAAAATTCAGAATTCATTTTAATTCAATGGATGACTTCGAAGTGACTCTACCCCACTGGATGTTGAATGACAAAGCCCTGCTTGAGAAGTTGCCGGCCAATGTGAAAATGTGACAAGAGACGGACGGCACAATAAAAGAGGCACCTTAGGAGAAAACCATAGCAGCTTTGCTGGTTTGAAATGAGTCATCTTTCTATTAGACACCTACAACATGAAGGTGTGCCCATTCTGTTGTGTAGCCAGCAAGGCTCGTCTTGTGCTTGTCAGCACTGCATAGCCTTAACTGATATGACCAAAGGACTCGAATGTTTGGGACGTTTTTGGTTGGTGTTATAGCGATCAAATCGCCCAAAACAGCAACCAAAGTTGATTCGTTCATTGAGTGTGGATGTCTTTTTTTTTTTTTAACTGCTTTAGATCTTTGAGGCATTTACTCTGTAAATTGTCTGAACAGTTAAGCACATTAAAGTACAAGACATATCCATCCAATTTTTTTTTTTGCCGCATTTTCTTTTTAAAATATATACCTCAAGTATGCAAATGTATGTCACAAATTTTACAATCTAAGTGCTTGAAGTGAAAAGGAGGTGTGTGTGTGTGTGTGTGTATATGTGTATGTGTGTACAGGCATAGGACTGACTCTTATTGAAAAAGGATTGTTACTGTACCAATAAAAGATGACAGAAAAAAATTCTTTGGTCAAAGAAATGTTCTTATAATGCCACAATAGATGTGTACGCTGGCCAGAACTACCCCAGACTAAAACGTTCTCATTCTGTCACCTCCCTCAGTGACTGATGTGTTCTTTAAACCGGAGGGACACGTGGGAGGTAGGAGATAATAAAGGGAAACAGTAAGGCTGCTCAATTGACTTTTAATCATGATTACGATTTTGGCTCCAATCTCAAAATACAATCCAGGAGAAATAAAAAAATTGGTGTTTCCGTTCTGAGACGCGCATGTGCAACTCAAACACCACACCCCATCGTGTGTCTTTTTTTTTTTATTATTATTATTTTTTTTAAACGTGTTCAATAAATACTGTTCCAAACATATTCAATAAATGCTGTTCCAATTTCAAAAACAATCGTGATTATGATTTTATTCATAATCGAGCAGCCCTAGGTGACAGTGAAAGTGGATGGAAACTATTTCCTAGCTAGGCCTCATTTTTGCCGACAGCACGAATGGAGTTCTCGTTGCGCAAGCTCGAGCATCTCCCAACTGTTCTTAAACGCGCTTCGAACCACTGCTGGATGCCTTTTGAGAGTCCAATTTCGCATCAGGCCTTGGCCTGATCTCCTCAGTCTACTCAGCCTCATTCTCTGCCTCTCTGGTCTCACTGCTGACCTGGCTGCTGTGAGAGTTGCTAGGCAGTGCCAAGTAAGGGTGTTGCGGCAGCGTAGGGGATGGGGACATGGAGACGCCCATGCAGACCTCCATCCGCACGTTCGTCGCCCCAGTGGACATGGCTCGGTTCTTGAGGCGCAGCTTGTGGGGCAGGGCAGTTGCTTTGACCTCAAATTGGCTCTCCCCGTGCGGCCCGACAGCCGCTGAAGCTTTCTGGTGGTAGCTGCTGATGTCTGAGGATGAGGAGGAGGGGGATTCATCATCAGTTGAAGCCTCCTTGTCGGAGCTTCGGGGGTCCCCGTCGCTAGATGATGTGTCTTTAGCGGAGGAATTCTCTTGGTAGAAGCCATCGGTTCTAGGGCCTCCCTCATAGGTGAGAACTGGAGGCTCTTCGTCCATTGTGTGGAGGTAGCCGTTGTGCTGCGAGAACGCCGACATGCCCTCCTCGGTGCTGTGAATCAGATTGGGAGCAAAGGGGTTCCGGCTCTCAGCTTGCTCAAGGCTGTTCTCCTGAGACCGGCACCTGTAAGGCCCGTGATGACTCTGGTGCTGCTGTTGGCCATGGTTCCGTGCCAACGGCTCCTCAGAGTATTCATACTGCTCACAGTCCATGGTCTTTGTTCTCTCCAGCTTCTCGGCGACCTCGGCGACGGTCACGGAACATTCAGAGAACTTTGAGTTGGAGGTGTGCTGGCCGTGCTGCATCCTGCTCTGCTGCTCATCTGGCCTGTGGCTCTCCATGGGGTAACACCCGCTGCTGGAGCGATACAGGATGACACTCCTTTGTGACGAAGTGGCTTGGGAGGTGGAAGTGGAGGCCTCCATGAGGCCCTGCTCCTGCTGGTAGTCTATGGCAGACTCAGCCAATTGCGTACTCTGCTGGTGAGGAGACATCAAAGCGGGATGGATGCCATGGTAAACACGGCTTGGCAATCCGTTGGTCATGCCGGCAGAAAGTCCCGTGCTTTCCAGCCTTACCAACTCCATGTTGTGAGGCTCCTTCTTTATGTTGTAGCCCAAAGGTTCGGGGCTGTCCCTTGAGGAGCCATCAGATAAGTCTGACACAGATCCCCGAGGAGAATACTTGGTAAGCGCTGAGTGGCGCTCACCGCGGCTGGGCTGTTCGGTTTCAGAAGAGTCCGAGTTCAGCATCACCTGGGATGCACTGGAGTAGCCGCTACTTGAGAGGTAGGCGTTATTGGGGGTGCCGCTGGTGCTGCTCCCGTTGCTACTTGTGTTACCAGTAGCTACGCTGCTAGCGATCTGCTGGCTCTTCTCCATGTAGGACGCTGTGCTGATGAGTCCAAAGCGCAACTTGAGCTGAAGCAGTTCTGTTTTTAGACGAACATTCTCTTCATTCAGGGCCATGACCCGGTTCTCTAGAACCATGTCGTTCAGGCGACGTTTTTCCCTTGAGCGCTTTGCTGCTTCGTTGTTCTTCCTTCGTTTTTCCCAATATGAATCGTCCTTTTTCTCATCAGAGATGAATTCCCGCTTGCGCCGGGATGCCACAGTAGGCTTGGAACCCTTAGCCTGTCGGCTGGCCCGTGCCCCGCCCTCTGGAAGAGGGGATGGGAGGTCACTATAACTCGTAAAACTGTCAACCTCCATGGCATTTTTGTTGCTGGTGGATGAGATGTGTAGACTCAGGTTTTCCATTTTTCCAAGCGGGGGCCGGAGTTGAACTCCAGCAAGTGTGTAGCGAAGATGCACAGGTATCACACAAAGGCTTTGTTAGCTATTCTCACTATGTTGTGGGATCAGCAAAGACTTCCGAATGAGGTATTGGTGCAAATCGAAGAGAGAGCCTCATTGATTTCTCTTGCCACTCGTTTCCTCGATCAGAATGCTCAAGTGTCCAAATTAGCCAAGAAGATTAAAAACAGGTGGAACTCCATGAACACTTCAGACATTGAACTTATTTTTCACGAGAAAAAGAAGAAAAAAAAGAATTGAGCTTGGATTTTTCAAGATGTTTGGTTTTCTTGGCACACTGCAAGTCTCTGGAGTCTCTCAGGAAGGGAATTGGAGTTTACTAGTGTCTTCCCAAATGTTTTGCACATTTGTGGAGCCCGTCAGGCTGTAGCACTTCTCATCACAGTGGCGTACAGAAGATGTAGGTCAGGCTGTCTACTTTGGGGCTCCCTGAGGATCCAGCTTCAATGCTGCTGTTATGTAATGAGAGAAGAGGGAGAGGGGGGGCAAGAAAAATTGTTAGACTGGCAGTAATAGTCTCTCTGTAGTCATCATAAAATCAACTTCAAATCAAATCAATTTCATTCCAAGCCGAGGTCCACTTGCACACACTCAAAGAAAAGTCACTATATCACTGAGGCGTCGTACCAAAGCTCATTTTGAAGTCTTTTTGTTGACTGTGTTTTGAAGTAAGCTGGCACCATAGAAAGGGGAAAAACAAACTTCCCAAAGTCTACGAGGTGCTTGCTTTTCTGGTTTTTACCCAGCCTTTAATGGAGTCAGAGCAACAATTGTTTTTATTCCCTGATTGACACATAAGCTACTGAACTTCCTTGTACTGCTTCAACGTGGTCGGTCAAAAAGAAAAAGCCTGCGCCACCCAACATGTCTTGCTACAAAATGGCTTACACTGAATAACTGAATGCAGCTAAAAAGCTGACTGCACTTATTATTTGATCTCATTTACAGTTGTGTGCATAGTGGTCAGCAATAACCAGTCAGATGTAACTGATTTTGTGGTTGTCTATCGTCTTTAGACAGCAACCTAGTTGACATAAGGTCTGGGTGCTATGAGTCATGCGTGCTCACAAGTTGAGTCATGCGTGCTAACAAGTGAGCCACCGTGCCACCGCTTTCAGTGTAGCTTTCTGGAATTCATTCAAATTACTGTGTCCCTGGATTGATTACCAATTCTGTAGTAAAAAAAAAAAAAAAAGTCTTTTCAATTTGATTTCCCCGATCCCAAATGTAAAAATTAACGAGCAGCAATAATAATAATTAAAAAAGTACAATTTCTAGTCCAGACAATATTTTAGGTTGCTATTTTGTGCAATGTACATAATTTGTCTTTGGCATGCTATTTCTTGTATCTACTGTGGCTGCTGAAACAAGGCAAATTCATCCAACTAGATTAATAAAAGGTCTTGTGTTTTAAATACTTATAAGTCATAAATTAACATTAACATTTAAACTAATTTGACACACACTCCTCTCAGCTGACTTATCCCGTGATTTTGTTATTATTTGTTATTCAGCACGATGAACCAGTTAGTTATTTTAAGTTATTTTAATCAAGCTTAAAAAAAAAAATAATCTTGGTACATTTATAAATGAAACAATATGTAGTCAGTAAACACTACGATAAATGTGTGCTCAACATTCAAGTTGAGCATTAGTTACTGCATTACTCAACTTAAGCTAGAACACAATGACTTTGTTGCATCATTAACAGTCTTCTTCTTCTTGAACAGTGACGGGAAAAACAAACCCACAATTTAACCTTGAACCAGCTTGTGTAATTATCAAAATACCTCAGCACTTGTTTAGTCACACTTGTTTTTTCATAACTAGAGGTTAAAGGCATGGCTTGCAACCAAACTAGTATGACTGCCTTTTATCAGCCCCCCGATTTGTTTTTATACGAACGCGAGTATTGCAACATGAGAGCGACTGGGTTACAACAGATGTGGAAAAATTTAGGGGTCAACCCCTCCTCCTCACTACGAAATATTTTCATAAAGACCACAGAGGGAAGTGAGGGAACAAAGGCGGGCGGGAAGGAAGCTTGCATACGTCTGCGCTGTCCCACTGACCTAGAAAAACGCTAAGCAGTAAACACTCCTCCCGTCTTTGACAGTACGCCATAAAATAGGTCAGTAGGACTACAAGTGAGGGAGGGCGGGAGAAGGAAAGCGTATTAGAGCGCACTCTATAAATAGTCCAAAAGAAAGAGGGGGGAGAAGGTTGGATGACAGAAGGAATTCAGCACGACGATATCAAGAGAAACTTCAATATGTCAATCGCATAATACTCCCGATGGAGGATCAATTTGATCACAACACTAATTCCCTGTACGCGTTCGAAAGAGCCAGCAAAGCAGCACAGAACAATGAGCATCAGAGGCAGATGAAAAATTATAGCTGGAGATGGCATTGACGTCAGAGCACACACCCATCTCCGCAGCCAAACTCGCGCATAACAGCCTTTCTCTGGACTGCAAGGGGAGGGAGGGAGGGGCTGCTCTGCTTTTTTTTTTCCCTTCTTGGGTACGTGCTCTGAATCCATCTTGTGTAATGTGGGCATTACAGCACTTACAGTTTTGCTGACTTTAAATTATGCAAGGTGTGGGGGAGGGAAGCGGTTAAATCCAACAGTCTGGCTGTCTTTATTAACGACTGTAAAATCAGACAGAATATGTTGCGTCTTTCAGTTTCGAGCTTATTAAGCTCGGAAGCTCTTTCCAGCAACTTTCTACTTGGAGAGGAATGCTTCACCTCTGACCCCCACTGGGACTAGTGTGAGTCAACAGCGAGGTATCCCTATTCCCCTCCTCCAACTTTTTAAGAGCTCCAACCACACACGTGGAGCGTCCATTCTGCCCCACTGCTTTGTGTCTATAGATTCAACGGAGGGAGAAGGAACAAGAGACGATAGACCACCATCATTTGTGAACTAAAGTGCTCCTGTGTGTGCCGATTTGAAGCAGGCATTAAATTACTAAAATGTTCAAATAAAAGCGGGTCCTCTTTTTTAACATACTCTAGAAATGCTGATAATACATCATAAAAAAACGATTGTATCTTGCATTCTTTATATATTTCAATTTACTCAGGAGGACTTTAGAAAAACTGGACTGGCCATGTGGGGGAAATGACTCCACATCTTTAACAAGCAGGCCCAGCCCCACAGGAAAAAAAAAAAAAAGTAGTTAAAAGTTACTTACTGTTCTGTTAATCACACATCATTTATAGGACAAATGAGCAAGCCCTGCAGAAATGTTTTCTCTTTAGGTCAAAGTCAATCTAAGTAGCCTTGTATGCCCGTTTGTACGTTCCGTCACCCAAATACAGGTCTGACCTACATTCAAAAGTAGACTGGGAAAGCGCATCACAGACGCTCTGAAAACAGACCAGCTGGCAGCAGGCTGGCTCACCAGAACCCGGCCTGCCAGACAAGCCTTTTTCCATGCATTGCATCACATCCTGAGTGTTCACTTGTTTCTATTTTCAGCAAAGGCACAACAATGCCATGTTGGGCATCAGCTCAGTACTCTTTTAAGTCACATTACCACTCAACTAAAATGACTCACATTTGTATATATTTAACACCTTTGTGCTGACGTACTTTAAACGTCTGCTTTCATTATCACATAAATAATCGGCAGGGTGTAAACGGGAATCAATTAGAGGACCTTTTGTCCCAGGAGAGATATTTGCAACTCCCTGCTGCGTACTGGTTATGTCATCCCTTCCGACTCCTTGGCAACACTCTCTGCCTTACTTAACATGCATTTGGAATCAAAAGAAGTCATTTTGAAGGAGCGTTACAGTGAATTAGGGGAATTAAAACAACCCACATGCGTTTCTTACAGAGAACACCATTTCGCTAAATTGAATATTTTAAATTTACGATCGAACCTCTGATTAAGCGGTGTTATTTAAATTATCTCCATTATGCTAGCTAAGAGCGTGAAACAAGTGTATTTATAACGATATTAGCCGCGCAAAAGCAAGCAAGCAAGCAAGCCCCTGCCTCGGTTACTCGCTGGAAAACACCACCGGGAGGAAATTACCTCACCTTGACATTGAGCGCACAATGTGGACCACGCGTTTCTAGTCTATTTTTGTTCCGGCTAATAACGCAGTAAAGGGCAAACACGGACACCAACGAGCTCAACAAAAGAATCCAACGTGTTTTGTCCAACGGAACGGAACGTCTCGAATTGACGGGCGCGGGCGGGTTGCCGGCTGGCTGAATCGCCATGTGAACAATAACCGGCCATAACCGGCGTGTCCTCTTCTCTAGAAACATTCAGTAAATAAAAGTCCGCATACAGTGACGTTTACTATGGGGAATCATCGGGCGCCTAATTAGATCTAATAGCCGAAAAATAGAAGAAAAACAAGAGTGAGGGTCGCGCCGTCAAAACATACCTTTGAATGGTGGAGGAGGGGAACACAACCTTCAGGCTTCCCCGACACAAAAGCTGTCTCGCTCCCGTTTCCTTCTTTTCAGTAGACAAAACCTATCCAGGAAAAATAATAATAAGAATGAAGTTGTTCCTTCTGTGATGTCCGAGTGCGTTCGGGTCCGCTATCTATCTCCGTGCTCGAGCCGCCCGCCCCGTGTTGTGCGCTAGCGGACACTTTGCTCCACTTTGTTGCAGCAGCCTTTCTAGAAATATGTGTTAGTAGGTCAATGGTTGCGTAACAGCTCTTCGGCTGCCTCGTCACGTTTGTGTCCTCTGTGTTTCCACGCGAGAGTATGCGTGTTACATACACGGCACCCGCCACCACCCACCGCGTGTTTCTATCTCTCCTTCAGCCGTGGAACACATCCATCTTCCAGCGTGGAGTTTCTTTACAATACGGACAGGAACGCGAGCACACGCGCCATGTTACACACTACGTGTGGCCTGTGTGAGGGGGACACCATTCGCACAGACTGTATTTTATATATTACTTCTGTTGACATCAGATAGAGGTCACTACATGATGTTGACTGTCATTATGTTAATTTCGAACATTTTACACAATAATAATCATATTGTTATTATTAATAAAAGCATGAATATTATTAACATCACCACCCCATCCCAAAAAACATTTTAAAAAAATACGTTGTAACTTTAATAATTCCTAATCGCACTGCATTGTATCTTAAATGAATAAGTATTTTTCTAAAGTGTAAACTGTTAAGTCTCTCAAACTCTCACACGCTTGTGTCGATGTGGGCTTTCAAAGGGTGTGGCCGATAGTTAGAGGACGTGGCGAGTTTGGTCCATTTGCCGCATTCCGTAGGACAGACATGTAAATTGGATTAATTTTGAACTAAATATCTGTTCAATGATAGAAAAAATTGTTGCATTCAAGAAAAGTGTGAAGTCAGAGAAGAAAATATCTACTTTGACTTCAATCTGAGGTCATTCACCAATGTGACCCCCATTTGACCATTTATGACTCACACATTTTAGAAATAGCAGATTAACACTGTTCACAACGGGTATTCTTGGATGCCTTTAGAAAATAATTTTCTGATTGCAATCGGGTTCGAATTTCCAGTGCTTTGTGCGGATGTGACATCAAGCGCATTCTCGTGTTAGCTGGTTGTCCCATAGTCGCGACCAGAAGCTATTAGTATTTTGCTTTAATGGTTTCTGCATCTGCTCAGAAGAAACCACCATCTAGCACCCCCCAGAAACCCAAAATTTTCCCAAGGAGTCAAGTCAAATTTATTTTTGTACAGACCTTCAACATAGAAAAGTATCAGCTATGTATTAATAGCACATGCTTTGGTGTTGACATTAAGGTAAAAGTCACAATAATAGGTTGAGAAATGATGAATGCAACCTATGATTTTTCTCCTTTAATAGGAACATTACCCCGCGAGTGGCTGACGAGAAGTTTAGGACGTACCTGACCTCTCACAGCCTGTTCTATTCTATTTCTACACCTCTATAGCAGCTGCCTGGGAACGGCAGTGAATGAATCCAAAAAAAGCGTAGACATCATTAGACATCATCATATAATCATCATGATTCACAGGCCCGTCACACCTGTCGGCAACATTGTGTGGTACAGTTTGTGCCGTTCTTTCACCTTTGCACTGGTGAAAAAAAATACACTATGTGATTATTTTGTTGACTTCTTCTAACAGGTTGTTATTGGATTAGGATAGTGGATCTTTGACGCATCTCAAGAAATATTACATAATCAAAAATGAAAGATTTAAAAAGCATTTATTTGCACATATCCATCCATCTTCTTCCGCTTATCCGGGGTCGGGTCGCGAGGGCAGCAGCTTCAGGAGGGACTCCCAGACTTCCCTCTCCACTTCATCTAGCTCATCCCGGGGGATCCCAAGGCGTTCCCAGGCCAGCTGAGAGACATAGTCTCTCCAGCGCGTCCTGGGTCGTCCCCGGGGTCTCCTACCTATATTTGCACATATTTAAAATAAAATTTTCATCTTGCATATCAGCAACACTGATGACAAATTATGCCCACCGCCTCCAGCATCTAAGTTACCGATTCTTGGGCTATAATGATAAAAATTGCGATGAGTGTAAGAATATCTTGAAACATATTGATAATTTAACTTCCTGTAGAGACAGACGTTATTTACCCTTAATTGTTTGAATGCATTTGGTAGGGCAGATTAAGGTGATAGAATTTAAATGATTCCGTTCATATTTTGTTTTAAAGCATTTTGTTTGTGTTGTTTCCTTTTTAGTCCTTACCACTACCAGAATTTTTTAGCAGGCATCCATCCGCACACGCTACATTAGATCATGGCTAGGAACAGCGGCCTTGAACTTGTCTCACTCCTCCCCCTCACCGGTAGTATGTTGTCGAAATCACCAACCCCCATCACTTTGCTACCCTGGCTGATGTCGGTGCTTGCCTAGCAACCAACAACTTCCGGTGTGTGTGTGTGTGTGGGGGGGGGTTGCACCAGAACAAAGGTGTGCGTGTGCATGTGTGCGCCCATGTGTCTCCACGTGTGTGGCTGAATGAATGAATGCATGAATGCATGAGTGAATGGATGAATGACAACACTGGGTCTTTGATGATGTGATCTGAAGTCAGTCCTGGTACCCTTGTCATCTGCACTTAACAGAAGAGAACATTTAAGAAAACATGCACTGATATCATTTTAAATTTCATAATTTTTATTTGAATCCAAATTCCCATTTCCTAGCAATAAATTCTAATGTTATGAGAATGAAGTATTTACCCTAACCACCACTAATTGATTATTTGAAGTGTTTCTCAAAGCTATATTGTCTTTTTGCTATCCGATTTGTACTCTCTCAAGTTTTCAATATATTCGGAACCTTCGTCTTTCTTCTGCTTATTGGTCAATCTGTCTCCACAAAAGTGGTTTCAAAGATAAAAATAGCTTTTCTGTGTCTGACGTGATGGATGACTCATGCAGCGTCTTGCTCGTCTCCCTGTGGCTGCACCATTCCACTTATATATCCGCAGCAAGGTAAGGTCAAGTTTTGTGTCGGTCAATCGGCAGCCTTTATTCTATCCATACGTATAGTGCATTTATTTATTCCTTTGATAAATGTTGTAGTAATTTTCTTTGTATTTTATGTTGTCCCAGTGCAAGTCGCTGTTGACTAAGTCAATAGATATGTTTCGTAAATTACGTTATAGTTGATATACCTTTATTTTAGCCTGACCTATAAGAACAAAACATTTGTGTATATGAATCCAATCTTGTTTTTTGTAAAGCAGATCAATATATCGTTTGTGTCTTTAATAAAATGCATGGAAAGTGGACATTGATAAATTGCAAATCTTGAGGAAATAAATTACAATTAGATTATGTTTTTTTAAACCGTTCAGCCCTTGTTCGTAACTAAAACTAAAATTGTCACCTTAATTGTCTTCATTACACAGTCTTGGAGAACAGCTGCTGAAAGAAGAGCTGCTTGAGTTGAGCCACTTCTTGAGCGAAGCAGATGATCGGAGACTTTTTACAACTGGTTCCCCTGAATAGGGATTCTGATACTCCTCACCGGAATCAGATGACCCTCATCCGGACCCATGCGGATGGCTTCTCCTGGAAACTGTCCAAAGTGTTAATCTGGAAAAGGTTGGCTTGTCTGTAGCTGCAACCCATCAGTGGGCCTTTTGTCTGATGGTGTAGACATTTTCCCACAAGTATTGCCACTGCTGGGAACTTTAAAGCCAAGCTTGTGTTGGAGGCTCTTGAAAGTGGACAGATGCATGGACATTTTCATGAGGAACATCACATAGCACACAGAGGATGAGGGCTAGCCTTAGCTCCCTTGGAGATGGCCCGGGACAACACCCCAGCGTGCATGAATTTAAACTGCACATTGTGGACACCCCAAAGGCAAAGCTGACAACCAGGAGGCCTCGAACCAAATGCCTGGAGGAGGCGCTGTGATCACTGCACTAAAGGCCTGCTGTGGGACCTGTCGCAAGTCGTGCAGCCCGCAAAGTGTCCAGTCATACTCAGACACTCCCAAGTCCAAGTGAATCAATAAGGACTGCAGGCTAAGAGTTATGCGTGCAGCGGTAGCACCACCTAGTGGCAAAAGACAAAAACACATGGTGAGGGAAAGTTTTTTCCCCCCACTTAATTAAAGTAACATAAGACCTCACTATTAAACTCCCGTGTCAAAAGTCATCGACAAGCGTTTCCTCACAAATTAATCAGTTGTTGGTGGAGCAGGAGAAGACTTGTGGAGGCCCAGAAGGTCATCTGCCTGTGGCTCTGCTCCTAAAAATTACTTCCCGCTTTTAGTTTCTTTGCTTCACTTTGCTTCCCCATTCTCTTATATATTTAACTCTTGGGTGATATATTTTTTTAAAATCATAAATCTTGTTTATTTTTATTTGGAACCAACAAAGACTGTATTGCCATTTTAACAATGACACAACATTAAATTCTATGTGTATTTGCAGTGTCAGCACCCAATAATATAATCTATGTCATGCATTGTAAAAATATTGAATAAGCCCCACTGAAAGAAAAAACACTACAGAGATGATAGCAAATTAATAGTCTGAAGTGAGATTTGTTAAATCACATTCACATATAAACAGAGCATGTGAGGACAGTAACAGCATAGTGCTGAAGGTTCAACTAAGGTTGCGCACTCACACACGTGCGTCCATAGACACAAAAGCCTCCATTGTTGTTGTATAAGCAGCCTGCTGGCAAACTCCCTCCACATACACATGCTGTACACTGACCTCTCTGTCTCTTGGCCAGCTGTCAAAGTTTCCATGCTATGACAGCAACATGATGAACTTCGGCAAATGTGTTTGACCATGGTGGTGTGTGTGTGCATGTACTGGAGTTTCACTTAAAGTCTCTATTAGTAAACACTAATGGTACTACTTCCATTACTACGACTGTGTGCATGTGTGTGTCTGTGTGTCGGTTCAAATCAGGACACTACCAACAATGGCCCCTCTTGCTCTTTCTCCTTCCATGCAGTTGGGGTCACAGTTGCTCTCTGTCGGCAACTCTGCTGCAGCTGCTTTAATCCTCCTCCTGCTTTGGATATCTGGCCAACAATACCATTACATGGAATTGTGTAACATCTCCAATGGCATCTACACATGAAGTGTGAGTTAATGTAAGAATGACAAAACACAAATGTTGGCCAAAATATGCCATCTGATTTCCTCTAAGCTGCCCACGTGTGCACTGCTTTCACTGTCTCAGTGAAAATACAAAGAATATGAATATAAAAAAGAAGAAATTGAAACATTTAGTTGCCACATGGTTGATAGAGCGGGAAGAAAAAGATGGATAATGGAGAAAATCTGTGAGTATTTCTAGACTGAAATGACAGAAATTGCACTGATGGTGCTTTGCGTTTTGTCAATTTGACCCAACTTCCTGGATGGAAGATGGAAAACCTCCTATAAAGTAGCAAAAGTAATCCAATCAGTAATTTCCACTCAGATCATTTTGAGTTTTCAGCTCACAAATCCAAAAAGTGAATAAATTAGACATTAAACATTACACTGAACTAAGCAGTAGTATTTTAGGTAAAAGTCTTTATTAGAATATGACCACGAAAGCAATATTCAATACTTTTTAGCACATGCAATTGTAAAAAAGCAAGATAAAACGTTCATAATATCTAGCAAGGAAAACTTGTTAATACAATAAATATGTCAATCACTTGACAAAAAAAAAATACACATTTAGTGTGCATTTCTTTTTTCCTTCAGTCGAGGATTCAAGTGCAATACTACACATCCCTGAGTTAAATAATGAATCAAATAATTAAAATCCAAACAACTGTAGTGGAAAGGGAAATGGAAGGAATTGAGAGAAATGTAACATATAGATATCATCTCAACTGTGGCCTTCGTGTGTCTAATCTTAACACTTACTCACCTCTCAGTTGGTCTTGTGTTAGTGTTCCAGCTTACTGTCTACATGCACCATATGTGTACAGTGTTTGCTCATGTTGGGTCATTTACAGAGTGGCCATCATTTATGAGCTTTGTTCATTTTTCACATGATAGAAATAATTTGCCAGTTTATGGATTTGGATGGAAACGTGGTTAATTTGAAGAATATTTGAATTAAAAAAAGATACAATTATTTAATAAATTATTTCTGTTAAGCCTACAAAGATGTGAAAATAGCATGATCAAAATGTATTTGAGCAACTACAAAATTAAAAGCAAAACATTTAGATTGTCTTGGTATGTTTTGTCAACCAGACAATGATTAACATTCAATAACAAAGAAATAAACAGCACACACAACGTGGCTAGCACATTAGCTGCATCTGTACATACCTCAATCATTTTGTCCTTTCCTAAATAATAACAAGTTAAGATTGACACTGCCAAGGAAGTATTCATTTAGAAAATGTTGGTTGAAAAAAAACACTGTGGTGTTGAAGTTTTCATGCTACTAAATACTGCTGTTGTAGAAATGCCTATAAATTCATACACCTCTGGAAACTACATCAACAGTAATAAAGCAATTTTTCACATGTAATTTCACCTGTTTGCAGTTTTTTGAAGGGAGAACCTTATTTGTTTGTTGAATAACTCACCTATTCGCTGATTATTTGCTGTTTCAGGAACACAAGTTAGAGCCAAGCCAACTGAAATAAAAAAAAGTAGTGCTTTGGCACCATTTGGGCGCTAACGAATTATGTTGAACTGAGGGAAGGAGCTATAGTGGGCTGAGGAACTAGTTAGGTGAGCGCTGCCACTACCCTGGCACTTTGAGGGCATTTTTTTCATAATCAAATCACTAAGTCAATTTTTAGACGGGTACTCTTGTAAGGGGAATCGGAAATTTTATGAAACTGCGATTAAGTTTATTGTATATTTACAGTATTAACTACTAATACGTCAGTCAAATCTTTTGGGATGTGTGAATGACTCATATTATTTTGTTTGTTTGTTTATTTGTTAGAACCAAGTAATTGACCTAACCCTAACCCTGCAGCCTGAACATTTAAATGGTTTATAATTGCCTGCATTAATAGTTGTAACTGTTTATATCTTGGTAAATGAACACCTCTCTGGCAGTGTTAAATAAAATTGAGCATTATTATCTTTGCAGAGGCAATCTTTTTTTTTAGAAAACCCCTCTCTCTTAGATTTCATTCAAGATGTGTACCTATGGGAGTGGCGACCTAATGGACGTCATCCTGGGCATCAGGTGTGTCTCTTCATATGCAGAGCCAGGTGGTCAGAACGGGAGAAGGCTCTCTGACAGAGCACACATTCATAGGGTTTTTGGCCCGTGTGCTTGCGGAAGTGACGTGTCAACTCATCAGAGCGGGCGAACTTCCAGCTGCAGCCTTCCCATGAACACTGGTACGGTTTTTCCCCTGATAACATACCAGACATAATAAGAAAGTAACAGTGAGGTGCTCCCTAACTGAGCCACTGGACTTACCTGTGTGTGTGCGGAGGTGAGCCTTGAGGTGCGAGCTCTTGGTGTAGGTCTTGCTGCAGCCTGGGTATTCACAACTGTGGATGGCGGTCTTCTTTTTACCAGTCGACTTTCGCCCACGTTTCCCCTCCGTCCCACCAGGGGGCAGCTGCGGTCTTACGATCTGTTGCTGTACGGCCAGACGACCCGAGGCTTGGCTGTGGGTGTAGTCACAGAAAAGGCTAGCACTGTGGGCAAAGTGGGAGGGGTAGTTGTAGTGCAGAGGGTCGGAGGTCGCGGCCTGGAGTGGGATGAACCTGCTATCAGGGAAAGCCACCAAAGAAGGGTGCTGTGGGGGATAATACGTATTGAAGTCCCATGCCGGCACCTCACTAAGGCTCCCTGTTCTGTGTCTTTCCTGCGAGAAACCATATTCGACATGATTGGCAGCTGAGGTTCGACCTGCCGGATCATTACTGTAACCTTGATGGTACGCTTGTTGCTGGAATGATGACATAAAGTCGGCAGTGAGAGTACAGTCCATCTGCTCATGACCCATTTGGTCCTTAAGCATGCCTGCCTCTTGGTACACTGTGTCTTGGTCGAGTTGTTGTTGGCAGCTCTCATCACTGCGGTCCAGGGAAGGGCTGAGGTCCGGTGAGGGCTCGCTCCACTCAGACAGCAGCAGCTCGATGTCCCAGGAAGCCTGGCTGTCGTCGTCGAGAAGCTCCTCACTCTTCTGCTGGGAGACATGCAGCTGCTCGAAGCCCGGAGGTGGCGATCCGCCTTCACACGTCCACACCTAAGATGTTTAGGCAAATTCAAAAGAAACAAACCGGAACAATAAGCAAGAACCTAATATTTGCTGACATCTGAGTGATAAGTTTTTTCCCTTTTGTTTTTGGTGTGTTTTTTTCCAGTGAACTGAGATGAGCAAATAACTCACATTTCATCTATCATGTTTTTAGTCACTGATTAGTTGCTCTTCTTCGGGCGCTGTGGTTGCATGAAAATTAGAGGTACTAGATAAGGCCAGAGAACAATGATTTTTGCACAGATTATTTTACTAATGTACCCCATACTACATTGACAGTAAAATTGAAATTGTTTCTGTTTTTAAAAAAACAACAACTTTGTATTATAAATTTGTTCTTGTGCATGAAAAATGATCAAATTCATGTGATCAGCGCTCACGTAACAATCCAATCATCACGTGACATTCGCAAGCTCAGCCGTGATTGGTCGTTATCCGAGCACGTGATTTCAATTTCAGTCCACAGTTAAGTGGCAAAATGTGTTTTCAAAGATCTTCATTGTGCGTGAAAAATAATGAGGTTATCAAAATCATCACAAAATGTTGTTGCTGAAAATGCTAAAATATTTAAAGTAGCCCATTAATGGAAGACTCAAAATTTACCATGAATGGAGGTAGAAGTCAGCTAGATAGACTCCAGCCCACCAGCAATATAGAAAATGGACAAACAGATGGATGGATGGATTGTGAATTTTCCTGCCACTAACACCATGTGGTCAAATTAGAGAGCATCATATCACAACTCATAGTAAACACAGGTTAGTTGCAAGTGACCATGCATATGATATGTACCACAAGACATGAGTTTCATTTATTTTTAATTATGCAAATTCATATGTGATGCTTAACAATTATTTATGTTTTGTTGTTATTCACTGGAGATTTTCAATACACTTCAGCTCAAAGACAAAGTGGGTGAGGTTAATGTGCTAGTTGGTTCACATTTGAACTCCTGAGAAGTCCTTCATGCCTCTTTTAATGGCCTTTTTATTTGCTTGGTCAGTTGACTATTATTTCCAGTGCAATCACATGTTCCACATTACAAAAATACTTTTCTCTCCACGAGATGTATTTTTTCCTGGCATTAAGTATATACGTATAACAAGTGTAGTCCAAAAAATACTTACGTTCATGTCAGAGACATTTGAGAAGGAGCTGAAGGAAGGGAGCACAGCCTGGGTGGCAGCCATCAAGCACTTGGGTAGTAGTCAGCAGTAGACAGCTTTTGTCTTTTCGTTTTTTTTATGCTCAAGATCGTCTCTGTTAAAAAAGACAGTCACTCACAGGTTCCCCAAGCTGCTCATGGCAGTTACAGTTCATGCAGTGACCTGAGAAGCAGTTTGACAAAGTTGCCCCCTTAGCACCATTCCTCTCTGCTATCTCTCTCTCCTCGCTCTTGTCTATCTCTGTCAGCTGGGACTCGCACTTCAAATCTCTCTTTTTCATGTCACTTTGGACCGTTAGGTTTTCAATTGCCCACCCCCCGCCAAAAAATATATAATTTTGCATCTACCTGTTCTGTGCGTCCAAGATGATTGAATGCGACCTAATCAGAAATGAAAAGCAATTCCAGTCAACACAAATCATTCAAGTTTTGAGTGAGTTTGATTGCATAACTAACTGTTAATGAAAAATAAAAACACTTCTTTATCTTCCAAGATGTTAGTAAATCAATTTTTACAACTTGAATGCTCTATCTAAATTATTCTGATCCAGCATTCCATTGAATGATGTAAAAGATTACATTTCCTCTCAGATCCATATTTTTTATTTTTACTTTGTACTATTGCCGTCTTAATACTTGTCATGTCATGACACTTGGCATGTCATGTCAAAGTAACCACAGAAACTATAAATATATGTACAACTGATCTTTTTGAATGATCTCATTGCGCCCACATAATTAGTAAGTGGCTGAAAAGGTCAAGTAGTATCGTTGCTATTTCGTGAAGATTATGTTGTTTCTCATTCATGCAAACATCAGCAAGTATAAAATGACAGCAAATGAATGATTCGGCATGCAAGTGCACTGTGAAGCTTGTGCACATGTCACACACACTTAGTCTCTTCATCATCCTAAATTCTAATTTAACGTTAAATCTGCATGTACAAAGTACAAAAAGCAGCACCAACAGGTGTTATTCCACAAAATGAAACACCTTTAAAGCCAGATGAGCGAGATGACCCAAATGACACGATCACAAATTAGTGTTTACAATTTCATACAACAAAAACTTCTACGTTCATTTGGTCAAAATGTTGCTTATATCACGATTCATCTGGACGATGTCTAGTTTTATCTCAATCCACCGTACACTATTGCTGATCATGTAAATGGTTCCAGTAAAGAAATCTTTTTGCGCATTATCCCACTGTATTTTTTAAGAAATTACAAAAAATAACAAACACTATAAATGAATCACTATTTAATTGGCCCCAACAACAACAATAACACCAACAATAATAATAATAACAATAATAATATATATAATAATAATAAAAATAATGACAAACAGTGATGCTTATGATAACTTTGAAGACACACACACGTGAATGTCACGTAGCTTTGACTTCTGAGAAGACGTGTGTATGAAAGGTGATTATATTCTCGCTGGTATCTATCTTCTAGCTGCCAGCTGCCTCTGCACAGATAATGCATGACCATCCCATCAACGATAAAGACTCCCTCTCTTCCCCCCCGGTGACGACTGCACAGACATCATCTTCAATATCCAAAAGTTGCGGTTGGTCGGCTCACTTAACATATAGTCTTTGAGCCAAAAAGAGGAGAATATTCACAAGGGCCATACAAAGAGTTTTTTCAAATAAGTCTGAGATCAATTGTGCTTTGTGTTCATATATCCCAACCAATGACTTTTCAAGGAAGGAATAACACCAAGCATGGGATAATACAGAGAAATGTGGTAACCTTCATGCGTTCATAAAGCCTAACGGGCCTTTTTCTCAGTATCTATAAATTATCAAAAGTATGCTACATATGCTCTCTCTCTCTGTCTCTCTCTCTGTCTCTCTCTCTGTGTATAAAAAGCCTCTTACGGCCAATTTAAAAAAACAAAAAACAATAATGTGTGTATAAACAGCCTCTTACGGGCAATAAAAAAAAGAAATTCAATGAATGCAATCCTTTTTGGACAAGTGGAAAATTCCCGCCCCCTAGCGGCAGTTTCTGTTTATGCTTGCCAGTCTGATTTCTTTTTTTTTTAATGATGTGTTGTTGTTTGGTCCATAGATTCACCCATAAAAGTGCATGTTTGAGTCGAAACTGTCTTAAAAAAATACTCTAGTCTAGTCCAAATATTACTTTCTGCGTGTTGTTTCTTGGTTGCTATGGATACCGAACGCCAACTCCTCAACGCCATGGACGGCTGAAATGGGTAAATTACTATGACTAGATTTTTTTTTTCGCCGACCGCATTGTAGTCATAGCTTCTTTCGGATGGCCATTATGACTGTCAACCCAAATAAATGTATGAGCACCTCCTATTATATGCAGTATAAGCAACAAAACAAACTGACAAATAACTCGTTTTCAAATCAGACAAGTAAAAACCGGTCAAATATTAAAAAAAAAAAAATCTTATTAAAAGTGAAGACAATTTGCAATTCTAGTAATGACACACGAATTTAATGCACAATTTGTCTTCGCGGGCCACATAAAATGATGTGGCGGACCGTATCTGGCCTTGAGTTTGACACCTGTGATCTAATCTATTATTTCTATAATTATAAAATGACTGATTGGATGGGGAAAAGAAAAAAAAGTCAAGAAGCGGGATACACAGATGGAGATGTCATCTCAGACCAAAGTCAGAGGAGGGCAATGGAAGCCCACAAGAGACAGCAAGTACAGCAAGCAGACCCAGGACCTGCTGACATGTAAGATGCACCAGATATGCACTGTATAGAAATCAATCTAAACAGTATTGATGTGATTTTATTTGTGGCATCACTGTATGCGCTCTATGTATGTATTTATCCCATTCTGTCCACAGCAATGATGCAAGAGTTCACTCTCAGCAACCGCCAAAGAAAAAAGATCATTGACTGTCTAAAGGGTAAGTCTTCAGGGGTGGGCAACTTAAACGGTGGAGGGGCCTTTAATTTTTCATTAGTCTTAATGGGGAAGTCAACCCCCAAATTTTCTTTGTCATATGTTCTGTGCAGCCCAACCAGTCACAGTGTTCTGAGTAATGTTTCATTTGTGGAATATGAATTAAACAGGCAATAAATGTTTATCAGGGGGCAGCCATTTTCCCCCTTGCTGTCAACTGAAAATGACATTGCAGTTGTCAGTTTTCAACCAATCACAGTTTTCTGAAACCGAGCCATGTTTCCTAACTAGATGACAAAAACACATTTTTAAATGAGAACAAAATATGTGGGTATTTGTTTTTTCAGTAACCCCCCCCCCCCAGTAAAGATTATGATTTTCCCAATTGGTAGATTACATTGACACAGTTACAGCACTCTCTTCTTACATTAGTGGCTAGATTGAGGAACACGGTAGTAGTGCTTGACTAAAAGCCCAATATTCCACCCACAGATGGCTCAGCCTTGCCACTGACCACTGAGCCCACATCATCAGCTTCCTGTCTTCAGCCGAAAGCCAGTCAATGCTACCCGAAACTTCTCCCGGTTCGGCCTCTGAGAAGGAGTGCCGTTTCTTGTCGCTCGGGAAACAACTATGTCCGAGAAAAGTTCTGTCCTGCTCCCACAAGTATGTTACTAGCCAACAACAGAATCTACACAGTAAGCTATAATGAAAAACAACAAATTTCCATATAGCTGTATGTGGTATGTTACATCAATCATGGAAAATTTTCTGAAATTATCTATCTTAAAAGATTTTTGAAAAAAAAAAGTTTCTTAATTTTCAACCGTGAAAATATTAAAGCGAGGGTGCTGATTACTTTGCACACGTTCATTTTCTGCAACTTCTCTGACTTGATCAAGGAGACTTAGAAAAAGAGAAGAGGAGGCTTCAAAACATCCTGGCAACAGGACAAGAACAAGAAGAGACAGCCTCCCATAATGTTGCTGCGAATCGGAAGCCGAAAGTGGTAGAGGAGAAAGACCGCTATCAGGAAGGTCAGCATGTATGCACACTCATTGATTCATACAATGTTTAGCAGTAGAAGGTAGAACATGTCTGGTGGCCTTCAAAGCACTCTTAAGTTAAACTTGGACTATGATCGGAAGATCTGCGCAATTCTGGTACTTGTGTCATGAGCGGCGAAATATGAGATGGTGGCAAGTCACGGAGAGCTTAGAATATGACGCATGCTGTTGCATTCTGTCCGACTGTATCATCAGAGTTCAGCTTCACAGTAGGAAGACGTGGGTGACAGCCAAAACAATGTATTCTGTTGTAGTTCTGGATGAGATTCGGGAACGACGACAATTCCTGGCTGACATGGCCTCGCTTGGACAGGACAAGCAGTACAGCCACATCATTAACACAGAAATTTCACAGGTAAACGGTTTTGCTTCAATTTAAACAATGTTATTGATTGATGAATTGTAAACTTTCAGATCAATTTGTGATTTTCATGAATTTCTGAACTGTATTGTAGAAAATCAGGGAATTGGAGGCGCTGAATGGCAAACTTTCTCGGGAAGCCGTGTCTGAGCTGAGTGTGGATTAGTTCAAAATTTCACATTACATTCACAAGAAATAAATTACGATAATTCACTTGTATCAGTTTTATTTGTCTCCCTTCCAGTCTCACCATTTATTCAATAACCTTGCTGCTGTGATTGCCATGAAAAAAAGTGACAGATGTCACATGGCAGAAGCGCCTTGGTTCACTGAGGAAGACGATGTTTATATACAATAAAATAAATGGCAGTTATGCATCAGATTATCTTCCCCACCTTAAAACGAAACACACAACGCACGCACATTAAAATATAAATTAACACAAGACTTTCCAAGTTTAAAAGAGATGAAAACTGTTGTTTTGCCATTTCTAAAAACTTAAAAATGCATATGTGACATTTATCATGAATAATATGCTCACGTGGACATCGGTAGTTGTCATGATTCACCGTGTTTGAAATAAATTTGGTTTGCCTCCAAATAAAGTCAATAAATATTGTCACTCTGCTGCACCATATCTTTGACATGCATAATAATAAGTGAAGCCCAAAAACAAAAAAAAGACCTCAATGTTTTGTTTAAAAGCAGCTTGCATCGTACATGAAGTAATCTTTTGGACACTTTTTGTTAGTCTTTGCCAAATGTCGAGAACAAAAACAGCCTTTATGACATTACCTGCCTTTAAGACCTTATCTGATAAAGTGAGACGCCTTGAACTCAAAAGCTATCAGCCTTGGATTACAGGTCACTTGAGCTTTGATCAGTGACTGCCAAGTAACACCTCACAAGTCAGTGCAGTACCGCAGAGAGCCCACTCAACAAATGGGAGAGCTCTTAAGCACTTGAGATGGTTATCATTTTGACTCTTGGTGGAGGAGCGCCACAGTGGCAGTCAGTGTGGCACTTCACCAGAGCCTGAAAACACTTCAAACCTGTTCGTGTATATCAACTGTTGTCTTTTTGAGGACTTTTTCCAGATTCTCCTTTCAGACTCAGCCTCTTCAGGACCTTTATAGGTTTGAACTTTGCCCCTTTTTTCTTCTGCTGATCTCCATCCGACTCCTTGTGGAAGTCTGATGAAGCAAGGGGGGGGATTGACACAATTAGTGACAAATAATATAGGACTGAAAGTGACTGTAAAAAGTGTAGCGGTATGTTTGAATCATAAAACAAAAATACCAGTCAGTACCTTTTTTCTTCAGCACGGCTTCCATAAACTTATCCTCCTCTTCCTCCCTGTGAGAAATGTGTTGTTAGAGTTGACAGTGGCGGCATGTCATAAACTGGCGGCTCCCGAACAGGGGAAAATCTCTAAGGTAAAGAAGTGTCAAAGAATTTTACAACACACTTCTGTCATAAACAACAGGATTACCTTTGCCTGTCCTGATCCATACTGTTGACTATTTGGTTGCGTTGTTCAATGATGGTAACCAGCTCCGCCATCAGTTGTTGCTCACGGCTCTTGTCCTCCTCAGTCCACTCTTTCTCTGAGGGGAGGTGCAGGATGCATTTAGTTTATTTTTTTATGCTTGTCAACGTACAGTATTGATAACTTGTAAAAGACATTTTTAAAAAAGGCAAGTTTGTTCCTGCAAAAAGTAGTGATTGAATGAGCAATTGATTTCTCTCCACAACAGAGGCCTTTTTTTAATCACCATGAGAATGTTGGGCATGGTACTCATATTCACCTCATGGCTATGATATTAATACACACAATAGGCACTTCCTGTGCCTCCACAGAGGAAGGCTGCAATCATGCTCAGATGGAGCAGATGAGCTTTGCACAGCTTTGAAACACAAACAGCTGGCGATCAAAGGAAGTAGTGCTTCCTTGAGCCCTCAAACTAACCTGGTTTGTTGAGAAGACACCTCAGCTCATACTCCACGTCGGCCTGTCTCTCCTCCAGGTTCTGCTGTTTCGCCCTGTGACGAGAATTAAACGTAGAGGGTCACACTTAGTAAGCCAATGAGACTTAATATTAAGAAGGTCGGTGACCTATGGGCTTTGAATAACATTTCAACTGAATTTAGTTTTCATTGTATGAATGGGGAAAAAAACATTGCACTGATTACACAGCTCTGTCTGAAGCAGCAAAGATTTTTGGGAGTTTTTGAGGTTACAAAATTGTAACACTTGCATCTTGCTGCATTCTGATACGTACGTGTAGACCAGCTCGGCTTCACGCCGGACTAACTGATGTTTCTCATGAATGAGTGTGAACCAGTCAACCAAGAGGTGCTCCTCATCCTCATCTGAAAGCACAGATAGTCACCTATAAACGTCTATGGAATTGTAGACAAAGTCGTAAAAACGGGTGAATTTAAGTTGACCTGTGAACTTTTGAATCCATGTTTTCAACTCTTCAACATTTCAGTATTTTTTGCGTGAGGTGGGTGACAAAATTCACAAGGTGTTTTATTTTTCCCAAGAAATCTCCTTTTTATATTTTACTTATAAAGTAAAATTTGACTTTGACTCTTCCGGTCTCTTTGCATCTCTGTTGCAACCTGTTGATGACACTCTAAACTCAGCGGCCACTTCCCTCTGAGAACATCCTGTTTAGGTCTCAACTCTTGCAATGGCTGTTGACCAATTGTTAGGCTTCGTCTTGGTCTCATGATCTTAGCATGAGAATAGCATGATGAAGAGCAAATATATTGCCTGTTTTTGTGGCAAACGGAACATACGTGGCATGTTCCTTTGCACAGTCTCAGGACAGATTGTTTCAGATGAAACAAAGAGGCAAGAGGTCGTCTGGTTTCATACCATTGGGGTTGTCTCTGAGCTTCTTTTCCAGCTCCACGCCTTTTAGCTCCAGCTCATCGAGCCGTATTTCCAGTTGACTCATCTCCCCGTGGATGTCTTCCACTGGGATGTACTGATCTGACTGCACCTGATCAGTATTTGCATGGGGAGAACCACTGTGAGTGCCAGTTTTGAAATATTCTTTAAAAAAATATATATATATATTGTTGTACCTTGCGTTTGATAAGCGGGAAGCCATGACCAGGGGCTGGGGGTCTGGAAGGACGAGGACCTTTTGGGGGCTTGCTTTTGGATTTTCCATGGGAGGGAGAAACTTTCTTGTTGAACGGATTTTCCTTACAAATGCGCTTAAAAAAAAAAGATCATTAGTCTTGATGAATGTTCTGTATTTGTAAATGATTTTGTTACCTTGTGCGAAGGTGTAGCCCCTGAGGCTAATGGGCTGGGAGTGGTTGTGGGTCGTGGTGGAGGGGGTCCTGCCTCTTTGGTCTCGTTGCTGCGACTGACCTGCGGGGTGGCAGGCGCCGAGCTCGCATTTGACTGCGCGGGGGACTCGAAGGGGCTTGGGCTGGAATGAGGCAGACGGTCGGTAGAAGAGGAGGATGAAGGCGAGGCGGTAGATGGCGAACAGATGGAAGGCTCTGAGATGCTTTTGGTGAAACTAAGCTCCTGGTCACTGCCTCCACCGGGGGCCGAACAAGGTTGGGACGAGCTGTGGTCGGAGCCAGAAGACAGACTCTCCACACTGAGAGCTGGAGAGCAAGAAGATTGCTGAGAATGTGGATGAACTGAGAGGTTACGAGAAAGAAGAAGAAACCAAGGAAGCAGAAGTAAAACAGGTTTGAATATAGATGGAATGGAAAAGATTAGGGGGGGCAAAAACACAAAACATCTGTCAAGTGATTTCACTCCTCTTTTGAGGGAATTTGACAGTCAATGTCCCATGACAGTTGCCAAAACATCATCTAGCCAGAATAATTAGAAAAAGTATGCAAAGATCACCAGCGAGTTAATGGCAGTGAGTGAAATCATCATCTCGTGTTGCATAATCAAATTCTAACCTTGATGAGCAGTAGGTGGCTGCGGTGCACGAGGAGCCGGCCGTTTCTTGCTTTTGGCACTTGCCGGGCTCGTCGAGCGGGAGGAGTTTCCTGTGCTAGGGGGTGTTTCCGCACTGGCATCGTCAGCCGCCTGTGTGATGCTGTACCACGGATGACTCCCCACCAGTGCTGTTGGAATCGCGCTGCCTTCCTCTTCGTCCTTGGCCTCGTTCGTTTCATCCTCATCCTCCTCAAAGGGGTTGGGGGGTAAAGTGGGTGAACTGGACCTGCTGCTGTCCTCTTTAAGAGAAGACACAGAGCCTGTGTTGGGGGGTGTCGCCAGTCCCGTGGGGGGTGGGGGAGGGGGTTTCTTCTTCTTGGTTTCTGATTGGACCAAGGCAAGCCAGGGTGGATCTTTGGGTTTATGGACACTGGACAAGCTGGACAGTGAGACAGACACATGGAGGCATCACAGAGGGGAAGACCACACAACAATGGGACGAAGTGCTCAACATTGAATATGATGTCGCTCAAACAGGAAAAACAAGTGATGATGTGGTCAAAGAAACTGAGAAAAGGAAGCGCGTTCACATACCTTCTTGGAGACTGGGATCTTTCTCTCGGTTTTGGAGGGGTGGGTGGCTTCTGCTGTTCACCTGCAATTGCAGAAGAAATGATTAACGAATCACTCATTGTCACCGCTCGATCATTTTGATTGCAATGTTGGTCACGCACCAGCTGCTTGGCTGTCTGCTGTCCGGGGTAGCTTCATCCGTGGGGATGGGCGGGGTGGAGGGCTGGGATCCGCAACCCGACGAGGTGCTGGCACTGGTCTGGCAACAGCTTCGCTTTGATTGACAGGTTGAGAGGGGAGGTCCCCATTCGCCTCATTGCCAGTTAGCGTATCTCCTACCACGGCTTGCTCATGATCTTCGTCATCACTCTCATCAAAAGGGTTAGGAGGAGAAGGGGGGCGGTGTTTCTGTTCTGCTTGTCCGCTATGATTGAGCAAATCTGTGTCTTCCAAGGGGGCCTCATTGTTTGTTGGTGCAGGGGTGACTATGACAGTCACTTTCGCTGGTATGTCAGTGTCATTCACTTTCCTCACAGGGGATGGAGTCTTTCGCTGGCTCATCTCAGAGGCTGCGGCGTGGGGAGTCTTGCTGCGACCCATCCTCACCGACTGGACTGCAATGGGGTTCTTGCTAAGATCCGGCCGGCCATTCTGGTTTGCTGAAGCTTGCCTTGAAAGGTGGTGTGTGCAAACCAAAGCCCCACAATCACTTCCCACTTTATAAGATCCAGGTAGCAAAGTGCTACGACACTCAGTGCATCTGGAAAGACAGGCAGAGAAAAAGGCAACATAACTATCATACTGTAGCTGTCAAATGTAAACAGCAGAGGCATGACACACCAGAAAAGCAAAACATGTTTGGACAAGTTCCGTGTGGAAGAGTCCTAATCGCAATTGCGTCATACTTTTGGTATTATATTGACTAGAGATTGTGAGACAGTCCTCTTGTTAAAATATCAGTCGCACTATATTAGCCTCCCAATTTCCGACAAGCACTAAAAATCCAGAAGACTGGACGGTGGCTCCAAATGTATTTCTATTATCACTTATGAGGTGTAATTTTTAGTTTAGCTGGAAGATTTCAAATTAATTCAGAAGAACATTTTATATTTATACAACAGTTTATATTTTCAATTGTTTTGGTTAATGCCCCGCCCTAGGCTAATCTCCAAAACCCCCAAAACAAAAAAAAAAGACTCATTAGCGGTGAAGTAAAATAAGAGTTCAAATAATCAGAAGCCCATTAGTTCAGTAACATACATTCATAGTTTGGTTATATGTCCCCTGAATTAACTTCACTCAAAGCATCTTAGTGCTCACCTGAAGCAGTTTCGATGGTACAGCTTGCCGTCCACCAAAAAACGTTGCACCAAATGGACGTGCTGCTGACAGGCAGTGCAGGTGCTGCTGAGTGTGGTGCGCTTCGCCACCTCTAGACCCGTTACCTTCGTCTAAAGCAAGCAACCGGAATGGATTGCGCAGGCAGAGGACAGGGGGGAGATGTCAGGGGAAGAGGGGGATGCAGAGTAATGGAGGGGAAGATCAAACATGAAGTCAGGATTTGAGGATGTGGATTCTCCTTTTCGTTTACTTCATTACGACTACTCCCTGCAACATCTACTGCGTCATCCAAGATCACTTTCGTTTTGAATGTCAAAAAATAAAAAACCCACAAGACTTGGTGAATTTTCAAGCATCCCTTCATCGTTAGGAACGACACTGAGTGTAAGTTGAAAATCAGTTAAAAACAAAATCACACAGCATGGGTTAGCACGATAAATTTACATTATGGAGGTCAGATTTACAGTATTATTTGAAGGTTTTTAGATCGGGGTCGAGGAGATTAGTGGTTAGGAGCGTGGCACACTGTGTTAGGGAAGCACAAGACTACTACTATGAACAAGAGCGGGTTAAAAAGACTGACCTATCTGTTTTACTTTCATCTCTTAGCCCCCCCACCACTCATCTTATTGCCTAGGCTCAGGAACAGAGAATGGAGGGGGGTTCAGATTTGGGGAGGGGGACGTACAGGAAGAGGGAGTGGAATGGATTTCCACCTGAAGACATGATCACGCCAGCACATGGGAGTGTGGGATGGAGAAACGGCATGCCACAAAGAAGAAAAACAGGATACAGAGACTATCTTTATAGACTACTACTGTTGTTGTTCTCATGGAGAAGACGAAGATATTAAATACCATGAAAGGATTGAATTGTTTTCATTTTACAGAGTTATTACCCAAAACAATATTTCAAAGCTCATTCATCTACTAATAGACACCGATGATCTGAAAAGCATGCGGTTTTAGAGGAAATATTAATTAGCCTCTGAAATCCCAATCATCACATGCATGGGGAGAACTCCCATTTGTATGTCTGAACATGTTTGCACATGTTGTTCTTACCTCAGATTCAACCTCTTTGCCCTCTAGTGGAGTTGGAGGCCTTTTGGTGACTGGCTCATTTTGATTAACAGAACCCAGCCTCTTCATGCAAGGAGGGTTTGCTGTAGGGAGTCGATAATCCGCTCATTATACATATACCGTCATTTGATGCTTTACTGCTCTGTCACACACAGAACTACAACAATTATTTTCTTTTAGGGTGTTGGGTGTACTAACCTTGAGATTTGTTATTGAAGAAGTTGTAGTACTGAGAAACATAGGTTATGACACTGAGCCTGTCCGGAACTTTCATGGATACCATGTCTTCTGGGTCCAACAGCGCAGGTATCCCGAGCTGTGCCTCGGCCACCTCAAAGGCCTACGTCGAAGCCAAAACAAGAACAAGAAGTCTCTCATTTGTCTTGAGCAAAGATTTGTAATCATCCTGGCAGTGGGGCTTCAAACGGGTCATGGAAACAATCACGCAAGCAGTAAATACTTTGGACTTAAAGCCTACTTCACAAAGCATTGGTGTGTTACGCCACCATCAGCAGGTCATAAAAGAGTGTTTTGTTCCTTGGCTGCAAGCTGTCCTACCGTAGAAATTACAGGCTAGCTCCTGTTACGTAACATTACAGACATTATTGTAGGTAAGCGTGCGCTCTACAGTACATACACAAACTACATATAAGGAAGCGTACAACGATTAAAAATATATAGATATTTCAAGAAACCAACCAAATTGTATGTAAGAGCAAAAATACTTATATGCTGTGACTACAGTCTTATGAAAAGGTTGATGATAGACTAACTATTTGCTGACAACATTCATTGGGGAAAATAAGCAGGCAGGAGTTCATGAAAACTTAAATAGTGGGCTTCTTGTTTGCAGTCTTAAATGACTTACTCATGCTTTCGCCTCAGGGATATAGTAATGAACGACGTGCTTTCACTTATTATTCAGCAGATTTTGCTCCTGGCTCTTTGGCAAACGTCTTCACTTTCTGATGGCAAAAAAAAAAGAAAAAAAAAAAAGAAAGGCGCCTGGCGGCAACAAAGTCCTGCCAAAGTTGAGCTCACACAGTGAGGAGACTCCCAACCATACTTTTGGTTTACTGACAAGAGTGAAAACTCGAAACAAGAGAAAGACGTTGAAGGTTTGTGCTGGTTTCATCGTTAGCGGCAATGTACAAACAGGTATTTCCGCTTCATAGAATTAAGCTAGGAATTTGCATGTATTATCTCCACCTTTAGTTATGAGAATACTTATCAGAAGTGACAGATAACTTTATTATAGGCGTGCTCACAAGAGGAATAAACGTACCAGTCGGTTGTTCTCATAGACGTCATCTTTGGACAGCGAGCCAAAGTCTCTGCAACCAGATACAGAAAAAACATCAGTTTCTAAGTAGAACTGGGCCAATTTACCACATGAAAAAGGCCTTCAGCACTCAGCTATGGTGTACACTGTACAGTACTTGTTGGCCTACTTTTGTTAAGAACCTCGCAAAAAGGTTGTCTGAGGCCTGCTAAGTCGTTAATCTTTTTAACTATTAAAGTTTGCTACTACAAAATCCAACGATGATCCAGCATGAAAAAAAAAAAAAAGACAAAGGGGAAAAAGAGGCAGTGGTGGTGCTATGATGATTACAAAGGTCCAGAAGCTAGGAAGTCTCATCAGTAAACATCCTGCTTTACTAAAGTGGAAAATATTTCAAGTGTTCCTGGATGAAAGTGTGCTTGTCCGCTTGTCTGCAAAGGCATGTTGGAAAGAGCGTACAAGTTTAAATAACACTCAAGTGGGAAAAACAAAGAAAGGGGGGGCTTGCAGAGACTGTGGAGGTGGAACTCCCAGGAAGGCCAAACCTCAGGAAATAGCACACATAAGTGACATGTGTTCGCTTGAAACTGCTCTCCAAGCGCATAAACACACTGAGCGGCAGCTTCAATTTAAAGGCTAGTTTTGATGAGTCTTTTTCAAGCACACATTGTTGCTGTGCTAAATCTGTTGGGGATAATTTTGGAGTGTCTTTGAACTGACGCGCCCTCACACAGATGACGAATTGTGAACCCAGTCCACCATGACACTGCTTCTTTCCAGAGTTTATTTTTGGCAAATGGACAACTGTGGATGAGAGTGTTTGTGCGTGCGTGCAATCCACTATCTGGATCCGTATGAAAATGAACTGTCTGTATACTTCTTTGGGGTCCATCCCAAGCTTGCTACAGATCTTAATGACATATTTTTTTCCTACATAGTCTTGATGACGGTCGAAACTGAATATTAAATAGGAAGAAATTAGCGGTGGAACGATTAATCGAAAACGAAGACCCAGCGCCGCCTGTACTTCCTGCGGAAACTCAGGCGAGCGAGCGCTCCTCCGGCCGTCATGACTACATTTTACCGTGGCACCATTGAGAGCGTCCTCTCCAGCTGTATTGCTGTTTGGGGTGGCGGCTGCACTGACTACAACTTGAAGGCCCTGCAGCGCATAGTGAACACGGCTGGTAAGATTATTGGTGCTTCACTCCCCTCCTTGACAGACATTTACATCTCCCATCTCACCCGCAAGGCGACCACGATTGTGAGTGATGTGAGTCACCCCGCTCACTCTTTGTTTGAGCTTCTGCCCTCTGGGAAGAGGTACAGGAGCCTGCGCTCCCGCACCACCAGACTCACCAACAGCTTCATACTCCAGGCTGTTAGGATCCTGAACTCTCTCCCCCTTTCTGCGTAGCGTCCTGTACTTTGCGCTATGCTTACTGTCTGCTGTATGCACACTGGCTCAGTTTTGCTCCTCCTATTTATTGTGTTATTTGTTTATTATTTATTCATCACTCATTATTTATTTATTATTTATTGTTTGTGTCTTCTTGTTTTTATTTTGTGTCGCCTACTTGTATGTCTATCGTGTACTATGTCTCGTCACCGTGGGATAGAGGAAACGGAATTTCGGTTTCTTTGTGTGTCTTGACATATGAAGGGATTGACAATAAAGCAGACTTTGACTTTGAAGAAAGAAAAAAAATATATATATATTTACAATTTAGTCTAAGTGTGGACTACATAATGAATTCAAACTTGTGCACCCAATTCTTACTTTATGAATTGATATATACATATTATATAATATCTATTATATAACATATGTTTTATCCCAATTTCGCCCATCCTCAGAGCCCCCAAACTACTTGTGTCCATGATGAATATAAACTTCTAAACACAACTGCCAATCTCTGTGAGAACACAGCGGCAGCGGAGACTCACTACAATGGATACCACGCATATTACAGAAGTAAATCCAGTTTGACAGGCAGAGGCCTTGGCTGCAGATTACCCTGACAGGCTGTCTGTCTGGATCAGAGCGAGCCGGTCTCTGCGACTGCGGCTACTGTACACACTGGGGGATGAACAGGGAGCCATGCTGGGACACAAATGGAAGAAGAGACAGAACTGAAAAGCTGACTATTGAGGGCTTATAAACTGCACGAGTTGCACAGTTACTACTGTGCAGAGTTCAGAGATTTTACGCTTCATTAATTGAGTCATCCAGGGGATCTTTGCATGGTTTTCTCATTTTGTGGACCGCAGAAGGAAGAAACTTCCTTCCAATCACATTTCCCCTTAGAAGATAGGCGAGGAACTACTGTGGACTCCTTTCACATATTACCCCAACAACAACTGATAAATGGGCTGCATTGCACCACATCTTTCACCTTACACGTCACCTACTCAATGCTGCCATGTGGATTAGCGCTGTCCTGATCTGATCATGTGATCAGAAATCGGGGCCAATCAGGTAATTCAGATAATTCTAATACGGTGAAAAACATTCAACCCCTCACACACACACACACAATTTTTAAAGGTTATAAAGCCAAAAAATAATCTTGTGGTACAAAAATATTGCCAAATCAAACAGCAACAACTCAGTTTTATACTAAACAATGTGACAAAAAAAAAAAACGAAAGGCAGAAAATGTGCCCACACTGGTGCTATGAATTAGATTCTACAAAAATTTAACTGTTTATCTGTACAGCACCAATTTGTTTATAAATGACCAAAAAAAGTATTCTGCGTGTTAACTAGCAATACTGGGACGGAGTTGATTGACAAATGGAAACAGGTCCTATATTAAATGCGGCCACGTGTTATCAAGCATTCTCATCAAGCGGCACCCAATAACTCAGATGACATGGCTCGGCGACAGGCAGGCGACAAACTCTTATCTTCTTATCTATAACAAAATCAACTTGCCACGGCTATATTCAAAACAAATTGATATCAATTGTTATGCAAACTTCCAGTTTTATACTGTATTCATACTAGCAAGCAAACTAAACTGTTACTGTTTTATCCAATCAACTGTTAAAACATGTTTAAAAAAAAATCAACTGTCATTGCTGTATTCAAAATAATTCATACAAATTGTGATTCAAACTTCCAGTTATACTTCCAGTATACAAATCATATGTTATACTGGTCAAATTTCTGTTTTCCTTTGTTTTCAAATTTTATTCAAACTTCCAGTTTATTTGTTACTGCCGTATTCAAATCATGTTATACTGGTCAAATCTATGTTTTCTTTTGTTTCTCACTTTTTTCTTCATGGTAAATCATTTAGATTGTGTGTCTGGCAGTGAAACCTTGGCTGTAATCGAGACGGGATTAGATAAACAGAATTGCTTCCTCCCGCTACCCTTTTCAACAAGTCATGTCAAACAAATGCGGAATTAATCTGTAATAAGTGTGTTGTTTACTTGTCGAAATAAACAAATCAAAATCAAATCAAAGTTCAGCGGTGCAGGCTTTGATTCGGCTCCGGCCTTCCTGTGTGGACTTTGCATGTTGTCCCCATGCATGCATGGGTTTCCTCCCACATTCCTAAACCATGCACGGTTGGCCGATTGATGTGTGATTGTGTGTGTGGATAGTTGTTAGTCTGAAGCGTGCCCTGCGATTGGGTGATGCCCAGTTTTGGGGTGTACCAAAAGACTGCTGAGAAGGACCCCAGCATGCTCACAACTCTGAGGATCGGCGGTTAGGAAAATGAATGCATGAATTGAAAATCTTATTTTAAATCAAGACATCAACTGGGATTATATCACAGGTTTCTGTGACTTGCTCATCAATGAATTTTAAAAAATGATATTTTTGTCCATCGTTTAAAAACGTTATTTAATTGCAGACTTTTTTAAGATGTCTATACATTTTGCTGTTTACACCCCTGATCAGGTTTTACAGAACTAAATTGTATGAATATTTTCCATGTTTTTTCATCAGTCCCAGCATGCAATCAGACTTCTGACTCAAGGGAATTCTTATCATTTCATTGTATTGAATTTCCACAACCACTGAAACATGTACTTACATCAACTCTGGCCTGAAGCGATGGATGATGGCACAAAACGCCAGGCCGTCCCGAAAGGACGTCGACATGTCTTTGATTTCCACATCGTGATAGTTTTCACACTGTATCCGACACCACTCTTGAAGAGCCTTCAGAGATCCCATCATCGTTCCGAAGTGTCCCAGGAGATTCGCCGCGGGGCGACGGAACCGGCGATACTTCCCTTTTAAACACTAATGAGATGCTGCGTGAACGAGCCAAATATTAGCCAACTTTTTGCGACCAAAAGTTGCATTGTAATCCCCAAATTATCTGACCTCTGAGGTCAAGCAGATGGAAGAACACAGATGATATATTACAAGTTGCTTGCTCCGAGCTTACCAGCAACAAAGTTCTTAGACCAGTTAACTTTGCTAGCAAGCTAGCAGCGTCCCAGACAGTAAGTATACTGTTTTTTTAAATCACGATTTTGCTGCAAGACTGGAGAATGATAATTCCGTTCCAAACCAAGCAGAGGTAACAGTTTCCTCCTCGCACTGAGGTGTGACCGCAACACGCTCTTTTCTTCTTTTTTTCTCTTTCCCACTGTATCCCGCAGTGGCGGTTATCGCGGTGCGTGAAAAGAAAAATCCATTGTTATTGCCACAAAACGTTGTTAAAACTCCCCACCGTCAATCGCAGAAGCTTGTGACCGATGCCAACTCATCCTCGCTTTCTTGGATTGAGGCGTTGACAACCATCTAACCTCCACAATGTCACTGTGGAGTGTGTTTGATTCAGCGCCGCACCCCACCGGGGGCGCTACAGAGAAAAAAAGCTAATCGCGCGGTATTACAAAACCACGCGAGATTGTCTTGCTGAGGATTTCTAAACATGGCAGCGGCGTAGTCGTGTATCAGTATGTGACATTTGTCATAAACGTGCGCTTTTCAATTGTTTCTCTTTTGTATTGCCTTCTCTGTATGCTATAACGTTTTACGCGTTACAAAAAAACACTAAAAGATGTGAATGCATTTCTTCTTAAATAGGTTGCAAAGGAAACGTAATAGTCTTAATTGAATAAAAATAAAGCTTTATGAATGATGAGCTCACGTCGCTGGGTAAGCACAAAAGTTTCAGCTAGCATGTAGACCTCAAACTGAGATGCTGGCCTAAGAATTCTCAAATGGGCTGAATCAGCTTTGTTTGCACCGCAGTTTTGTTTTATTTCCATTGACTGGGACCTGCTGGTACCCACAATGTTGAGTCAGTACACCGTGGACTCCATCTGAACGTTTGCTTTTGTTTTTTTTCCAAATATATTTTACTGCTAATACATCATGTACTGAAAGCTGGTTACTTGTCAACGTTGTGATTCTTGACTACTGATTAGATGTACTAATGTGCAGGTTAAAATTGGCAAACTAAAGATATGAAATTGGTTTGTTATTTTTGCAACAAATTTATGCAAAAAAATAAAATAAACATTGCATAGGCACATGTAAAAGAAAAATCTGTTTTACACCAAATTTGCCTTCCAAACATTTCACAGCCTGATATACTGACCTCACCTGGACATTGTCCCAAACCCAAACAGTCCTACTATTGTGAGGCCCAAAAAGAGCAGAATTCCAGTTAAAGAGTAAAAACACAACAGTGTGTGCAAAGTTTTTTTCAAAATCATATACAAATAATGATGTCTACAAAAACTGACCATTAAAAGTTGAATGCACTGATAACAGACAAAATGATACAGTCCATGATAACTACACAACACAGTCATGTTTACTGTGAGTTACTGTCCAAGTCTAAAAAGTAAAAAGAAAAAAAACACACACTAAACGGGTACTCCCCATAGTAAATACAGCCGTACACAAACTTTTATATAAAAATAGAATGTAAAAGCTGGTAATAAGTGGTATACAAACGGTTAAGACAAGATACATTTATGGAATATTCAAAAGATAGCTCTTGGCCCCAGCCTGGTGGTTGAGGGTAACTGCTACACAGGTTAAAATGATTATGGGGGGGTTGCGGGGTCACAACTTGAAAAACTCTACTTTATATAACAGGTAGTGTTTTTTCAAAAAAAAAGATCAAAATATGATCCCTGAGGTTTGAAGTTATTTTCCCTTTTCAAGTGTCCTCTGAGCTAAATGTATTTCAACTAGAACATTATTATTATTGTTGTTGGAGTTTATAAGTGGTAGAAATTGCATGGAGTGGTATGACTAATATATTTTTTTCACTTTGGTCTGGTAGGTGCGCAATACAAATTTAGAACAAATAATCCAAACCATTTCACTACTACAGCATTTGGCTCACGACCAGTCCAGGGTGCCCCCCGCTTCAGCTCACTCGCGGGCCTAATGAGGACAAGTGGTCTAGAAAATGAATGGTTATAGATAATTACTACTAGTGGGAAGAAGGGACGTAGGGAGGTGGGTTAAACGGGTGAGGGGGATTCCCCACAAAGCCCATTAACGGAGGCTGTGGTGATGGCGCAAACTTCATGAGAGGCTGTAGCCCAACAGGCGGCACGGATGGAGGAGGAGGCTGGGCAAACTGACCCTGAAGATGACTCGAGTGATCCATCCCTGTACCGCTAGCAGATGGGCCTCCGCTCGGGTTGCGGCTGCCACTGTAGCCCTGGTACTCATCCGAACTGTGACTCGTCCTGCTCCGGTCGCTGTACGAGGATGAGGGGGCGTCATCGTTGCGGCTGCTGCTTCCCTCACCGGAACGCATGCGGCGCTGACACTCATCGCTGTACATCATGTTGGGATTGTTGGAGCTGCTGCCACGGTAACGCATTCTGCCACCTGTGACCAAAAACAGGAATTGGTCAGAGTTTCCAACTTGCTGGCTACTGAACATGGGGGTAACCGGATAATGGCATCCAAACGTGGGGAGAACATGCAAAAACCACACTGGAAGGCAGTGTAAATTTAAATTTGGTAAACACTGCAATAAAAAAAATCAACCTTTCTCCATTCCAAAGATGTCTGGCGATATTTACCACTTCCTCTTCCGTGGGTCGAATCCACCATCTGAAGCAGCATAGGGTTGATGGCCTGATTGGCCTCCTGCAAAACTCGGACAAGGTCACGAGCCTGCCGCGCATTCCCAGGAGTGAAGAAGGTGTAGGCAGTGCCTTTGTTGGTACTGCGGGCCGTACGTCCAATCCGGTGGACGTAATCTTCAGAGGAATTTGGATAGTCAAAGTTGATGACGAACTTGATATCTTCAACATCTTTTAAAGAAGAAATATGTTTAAGAGACTGGCAGATGTCATGATTATTATAAGAAATCCTCAATTTAAATATTCGAAAATTGATGTTTACATTTGGATATTTTGCATCAGATTTAGAGCACAGTTACGGATGAACTTACCTCATAAAATGAATTGTGTATAATCAATTACAATCTAGAAATAATTCATGAGTGTCGCACATTAACCATATTACTATATCCTGCTGGCCATTCACCAAATGTGAGACTAACAGGGTTTTTAAAAAAAATAAAGTTTCAAAATAGACAAATCCACACAAAAAAAACCCTCATGCATCTTCATGAGCTATTTTCATTCTTTGCCAAACATATTGTGTGTTGTCCTTAAGTAGAGATGCTCCTAAAATAATAATTCAAATGTATTACAATCAAACAGACAATGAAATCATTTGAATATGATCATAATGACAATACAATATATGACTACTTCTCTGGTTCTTCTATATCAAACAAATTTGTTTTAGGTTCATTTACCTGACATGTTTCGGCGGAATCTTCCGCCTTCATCAGAGTCTGATGAAGGCGGAAGATTCCGCCGAAACATGTCAGGTAAATGAACCTAAAACAAATTTGTTTGATATAGAAGAACCAGAGAAGTAATTGAAAAAGAAAAAACAAGATGAACCTAGTACAACGACAATATATGACTGTTGTGTGAACTGCTCATTTCTGGGTCTACCACGAGCTGTAAGAATGTAGAATACGCTTATTATACAATAGTTGGGGAAGCCCCGATCGCAACAATCCAACTCTTATCACCTATTGTTGCTATGATGCGAAACATTAGGAATCGAGTACCACTTTGATTTTTACGTACAAGACACCAGCAAAACAAAAAATTGCCAGAATATTTCAGCAGAATGCTCTTCACTGTCTGTTTCTCATTACAGAGGACGTGGGGCTCTGACCGTACTGCTGTGTCTGATCAGGAAGTTTCCCCTCCATTATTATTTTATTAAAAAATATCAAAACATAGCCAACGTATTCATTCAAATACTATAGAAGCCGGACGGAGGTCGTAGCTCATGGCGTGGTTAAGAAAAAGGGCCGGTGCGGTACTTACCCCCTTTGTGTGGTGATCAGTCCTGGTTCAGAGGGAGGGGCTGAGGGTGAGGGAGACCGGATTCTTCCCTCACCTTCTGCGCACACCAGCAACGTCAGACGGGAGCAGAACCCACACTTACGCAGGTTCTGTTGCTCTCTCGCCACATTGCAGGACCCTCCTCAGGCCCTGGCCAGGACTGGATCCAGACGAGCCCATCTAACACGCTCACTGTCTGTCTGCTTTTTTTGGGGTGGGGGGTTCGCAGAGCAGACAAACAGTCATCTCCGGCAGCTCCAATGACAGGCTCGTTGGATTCGCACACTGACAGTATCGGGCTGGGGAAGGGGGTCTATGTTACCCATGGGAGGAACAGTGGCTTTAACACCTCGAAAACTACACAAACATCTACTTTTAACAGGACTGAGCGTGCAGTGGCAGCAGCAGCGCAGACTGTTATAGCTGCCGCATGCTGCCAAATCCTGAGAGGAGAAAAAAGGACAAAAAGGAAGAAAAATATAATAATGGGAATTTGGACAAGTCAGAAACCTTTCACATGTATTGTCAACAAAGATCCCCACATTATTTTCTTCCTGTTTTGTCATTTCACATTTATACATGCAATAAAGTGTCCTGTAGACCACACACATACAGTCTGTATGAGTGAGTAATGTTTATGGCTATGGCGTGTCTACTTAACACGGACGGACACTCCATTCCGTTCAGGCAGCATGCCAAAGAGCCCCCCTTGAAGGGTGTATTGAAGCTATAGCAACAAGAAACAGACCAGTGGACCAGAAAGCCAGCAGTCTCCTTATTGGACACTGCATGGACAACCCTTAGGCAATCAGGCTCTAACACGTGGCGAACCTCCTATCAATCATTCCAAAATAAATTCATTCTTAAATAAAGAGCAATCGATGGACATAGTGGAAAGTAACCCTAAATTATAATAGGAGAGAAATTCACTTCATTCAGTTGAGTTGCCGATCAACAGTAATACAATAATGTAGCTCTTGTTAGATCTGCTTATTTATTCCGTTGTTTATTTACCTTGTGATCACACACAGGGAGGGGGTGAGGAGGGGTAAGTATGGGAAGTGTGTTGTTGGAAAATTAATTTCTGACAACTTTGTGTGCATGTGAATTCAAGTCAATTCTAAAATGACCACAGAGGTGAGAGATTATTTACAAATGTGAGAGGACATACCCAGACCACGAGAGGCGACATCTGTGGCAATCAGAATAGGAGCTTTCCCGCTTCGGAATTCTGTCAAAATTGAGAAACAATTGCGGAGAAAATTCACCAACTGCCAGGAATGTTCTAATATCTGATGTCGTGTTTGTCCAACCTGTGAGCACCCAGTCTCTTTCTGGTTGGCTCTTGTCTCCGTGGATACACATGGCTGGCCACCTAGTGTGAGAAACAGCAGCAGTATGTTTACCTAGCAGGCTCGGTTTGACATCACCACGGTAAAGAGCGGTCAGAGTGCTCACCCATCCCTTCGCATCCTTCCTGTCAGATCATCACAGCGTTTCTTGGTCTCCACAAAGATGATCGTTTTGTTCTCCTTTTCTGCCATAATCTCTTCCATAAGCTGCATAAGTCTACACATACAAAAAAATGGCATGTTTTAAAACAAACCGTTTTCTTGCTCACTGATCCCTTAACAAATTACTGCTGAAACTCATTTGGCCTTTTTTGAAACCGTGAATTATAGATAATGGATGATGCGCACAAAAAAATGTCCTTCACCAAAAACTCAAAATGAATGCATAAAATCAAGGGCAGCCCTACAAGCAGGGTGATTTTCCCCACTTCCTTACTTGTGGTCCTTTTCTCTGTCCATGCAGACGTCAACAATTTGCAGGATGTTGTGGTTGGCACTGAGCTCAAGGGCTCCTACATTTATCTGAATATAGTCCCTCAAAAAGTCTTCAGCAAGTTGACGGACATCTTTGGGCCAAGTTGCACTCCACATGAGGGTTTGTCTGTCAGGCTTGAGGACAGAACAGAGGAAGATAAAAGATTAGTGAAACGCATATAAATGTATCTATGAGAGCAGATAGTCTTCCTCCTACCCTGATTTGTTCAACTATCTTGCGAATCTGTGGTTCGAATCCCATATCCAACATGCGGTCAGCTTCGTCCAGCACGAGGTATGTGCAGCGACTCAGGTTAGTCTTCCCTGACTCTAAGAAGTCAATCAGGCGACCAGGCGTGGCGATGCAGATCTCAACACCTAAAAGAAGAATATAAACTAAAAGTAAAAATGTTCTCTTTCAAATCACCAAACATCATGATGTTGATTCCAAACTTGTCACATCATGCTTCCATGGTCATCTAACAGCATACCCACCCCTCTCTAGCTCTCGAAGCTGCGGTCCTTTGGGTGCTCCACCATAAACACAAGTGGTTTTGATTCGGGAAGATTTGCCATAGTCAGAAGCCACTTGCTGAACCTGCTGAGCCAGCTCTCTGGTCGGGGCAAGGACCAAACACTATTAGGAGAGACTTGATTACAGACTGAACAAAAATGAATCACAGCAGACAAAAATGTGGGGCAAATTAAAAAAAAAAAATCCAGAGCCCTGGGACAAATAGGGCTGTGCCATATTAACGGTATTTTGCCAATGATGTTCACAGCCATAAGCCATTTTAGCACATTCTTTACGGATAAAACTAACTTCATATATGGACAATTTAAATGCAAAACCCTTTTGTGGTGGATTTTCTTTGATCTGCGAGTTCTGCTATATTCGTTACACATGGAGCGCAGGAACTTACAATAGGACCATCTCCTCTCTCCAGATAGGGCTGATGATTAATGTGCACAATTGATGGAAGGAGATACTACAGATGAGACAAACAGAAAGGCAAGCATGGTGTCAGAAACTGCATAGAATTGAGCACAACTTGAAATCAAAGTAAAAGTTTTTGAAAAGTTGAGTTGACAGCAATTTTATTGAATACAAGTATAAACCCATGACTATGTATCATTTCGTAATTACCAAACAAAATAGTTGCATTCATCCTTACAGCAAGAGTCTTCCCAGAGCCAGTTTGCGCGATCCCCACCATGTCCTTGCCACTCAGTGCCAAAGGGAAGCCCTGAGCCTGAATCGACGTGGGTTCCCTGAAGTTCTGCTGCTTGAGCACGTCCATCACATATTCTAATGAAACGATAAGATAGCAATGTTACTAGACTAATTTATATGGTTTGCAAACCATAAAGCACGCAGGTTTAGATGTTTACAGCTGGTGTACTCACGTGGAAACTGTGCCTGTTGAAAAGTCGTTACAGGCTTAGGACAGTCAGAGCCTTGGATGGTGATCTCTCTCTTTCGACGAAACTCTTCAACTTCATACTGGTGAAGGAAAAACGGGATATGACTTTGACAAGATTGAATCTTCTATCACACGTCACTTAAATAAAGCAAGTAAGGGCAGTTATAATAAATTTGTCAAAGATTATGTTGAATTCAATCAAATAAAGATATGTACCTGACTCAAGCGCTGAACTTCTGGGTGTTCAGTATAGAAGTTCTTCTCAAACTTTGGCAGCTCATCCAGGTTCCACCTCTTCTTGCGGAGTCGGTCGCCAAGGTTCCCAGTCTTCATGGGTGGGGGGCCATAACTGCGACCACCCATTGACCCATAACGAGACCTATGAGATTACACATAAGCAGCACTGCAGGATCAGACATAGAGCGTACAGCAACAATGTCAAGTGGTAACAGCTTAATTGCCATATTTAATATTATTTATTGCCTGGAATTTTAAAAGCTGCATGGGGCATTTGATTGTTTTGATTCTACAAATTAGTCCGGCCACCATGAAAAACAATAATTAGAGAAGTAATAACGTATGTCATAAACTTACTATGAATAAAGCTGAGAAAATTAAGTTGTGTAGTTTAGGGATGGAAATGTATGTATATAAAAATATATGTAACATTGTAGTTGCATTTCAGGCCAGCAGGTGACAGTAGTTAAAAGTTTGAACTCAAGACTACAGATATTAAAAAAAAAAAAGATGAGTTCGAGCATTGCTGTATAATTTATACATTTGCTGCATGCTTTGTTTATTTATTGATTGATTATTTCCCCAGAATGAAAACGGCTTTGCGTTAGGTTACACGACTTTTGATCTAACATCTAATCTAAAAAATTGTTTACGCGTTTCTCAACGATAATATTCGACTTGGTACTACTTCAAACAATCTACTGGCGCGACTGAGACCAAACAACAACACTGAATGCATCAGATCACATTTAAGGACGATGAATTACCCGTCTCGTCCACGGTCCCTGTAGTCATAGGAAGAACCCCGCCTCATAGTTCCAAAAACAACAGTACCTACGTAGAGCCTAGGCTAGTTGTACAACTATTTTTTGCCCCTTAATCTACAATAGAAGCACGCTTATTTGACAGTAAACAAGAGAGAATAAAAATTGCACAAAATCAAGACACTTTATGACTAAAATTACGATTAAAAATTGCCCAAGTTCTGACGCGTCACGACGACGTGGAGTTGCAATTTATCTCTCTCTCTACACACGCTCTATTTTCCCCGCCCACTTTTGATGCGTACGAACAACTGGTCATACAGCGTAACTCCAGAATTGCTGCGTAAAAAAATATTTACGTAGTCATAATAGTGAATATATTTCTTTCCGTTAGAGGGTACTCTTATCAAAATTGTCACCGTGAGAGATTCAATTAAATCGTAGAAGAAGACCCTTACAGGAAAAAGGAAGTTGTCAGTACCCAACGTCACCGTTAGATATTATGATATGTGGTGTGACTGTGAAAGTAGAATGTTAATTCGTTGATTTTAGGGACATGCCTTTGTTCATTCAAAATATACGAGAGGATCGTATAACCTCAACGGCAGAACTCTTCGACAAATATCCTCATTTACAGGTCGGTTGCACTGTTTCTTACAATACCATCTACTCTTTGGTAGTTACCTGTACTGATACATTATTTGATTTAACTTACTTCACCCCGTCATTTATCATATGATTGAAGATATTCAATATTTCTATTATTAGATAATAATCATGACCAAAAAAAACGTGATCGTTTTGAGTAATGTCCGTTTTTCATGCAACAGGAAAATGCTAAAGCCTTTCGTTCCCAGCCACTCACTGATGTTGACCCCAAGTGCCTCTTGTATGTCCAACAGAGAGAGTTTGCTACAACGACGCCAGCAGATAGTAAGGAAACAAATGTTACTCTTGAAATTGCTTCAATATACAACATTATCAATTAATGCTTTTACGAGAGACTGACAAGAGCTACCCAACAACAACAAATCAACTGTGAGAAAACTCTTAAAATATGAGTACTGATAAAAAAAATCTCACGTGTAATGTTGAGTGCCACCACTACGCACGTAGACAAAGTAGTTATGCCTCTATTAATGAAATAAATATCTATCATCATGATAATATAATAATAGCTATCATAGAAATAACTTTAATCTGTCAAAAGTAATAATAATAATTATTTCATAAAATGTAACTAATGTAAAACTGACATTGCTATTGAATTGTAGTTCAACAGAATTATACGTACATACATACATACATACATACATACATACATACATACATACATACATACATACATACATACATACATACATACATACATACATACATACATACATACATACATACATACAAGAAACAACCACTTTTGTCCATGTGTGTTCTAGGATATGTTTTGTAAGCCTGACTCCGTTACAGCAGCCCAAATAAAATGTTGGATTTCACTTAACACTTGCGTCTTACTTGCTATGCCAGATAATGTTTCAGTGATTGGATCTGAGGACGCCACCACCTGCCATTTGGTTGTGCTGCGGCATACAGGTAAAACCCGTGTACTGGTTTTCTCACTTGTATGCTTTTTAGGCTACATCTGAGTTGAAAGTGTCTTTCTCATTGTTAGGTAGTGGAGCTACCTGCCTTGCACACTGTGATGGATCCAACACTTACGCTGAAGTGCCCCTTCTCATCAAATCAGTGACATCACTGAATACCTGCTGTCATGAGGGCAGGTATGAAAGGAACAATGCAGTACAAGTTGTAATTCATTTCCTTAACATCCTAATTCCTCCAAGTAGACTTGAACTCCATCTTGTTGGTGGATTTGAGGATGAGGCAATGACATCCCACGAGCTCAGCCTTAACATACTGGGTATTGTCGTATTTATTTATATTTTTGACAAATGTATTTTTTCACCTGATGTTTCCCTGCTAAACAAGAAGAGAATCGTGCTGAACTTTTCATTTCACAGCAGCCTTCCAGCAACTGCCAGATGATATCCATCTGCAAACATGTTGCATCACAGGTAACCTAATTTGATTGGTACATCTTATTGACAAATGTCATCATTCCCTCTCATCTCTTTTTCTCTGCCCTCCCCCCACCAGAAATGAACGACATAGTCATCAATGCTGTTCATAGGCCTGCAGTTTATGGTGTTGGTCTGTATTTGTTATCTTGAAAGCGATGCTGTTTTAAATGCATGCTGCTACTTCATTCGTTCTTTTTGTTGTATGTTTAAGGTGTAAATGTGAAAACAGGAAAAGTGTTCCCTGCAAATTTTCCTTATAAAGGACCAGCAGAGGACCTGCGCTCAGCACGTACCTTCACAGGGGGACAGGTACCTGTCTAGTGCAATTTCCAAATTCGCCTATCATATGTTAAGTATTTGTTTTGTTCTCAGAAAAAAATAAGACTGTTTTGCTTCCAAGAACATCTGTATCAGGTTTTTGTTCATTTACAGATGGTGGAAATTTATGACCCTAGTCGAGGACTTGTGAAAGTCGGCCCTTGCAAATGGTCCCCTAATATGGATTTTGCCTTTTGGTTGTCACAAGATGATGCCATCATTTTAAAGGTAAACTAATTAATAGCTCTTATGATTATCGTACCAATGGTGTGTCTAATGGACGCGGCCCCGTGTTTATATTAAGTTTTGAAATTTTGTGTCTTAACTAGTACTTGTCCACATCGCCAAAGGCTGAGCCACCACACTTCGTCCGCCTCATCAAATCCACCATCCAGTTCCTCCTAAAACACCCAAACTCTGATGGTCTCTTCCCTGAGGGTCAGCCACAGCTCTTCCACAGGAATGAAAGTGGCGACTGGGAGAGGGTTGCCTGTTGACCTTTTGATAGATTTTTTTTGACCATCTAATCACTATCTAATTTTTTTCACTGTGTCTTAAAATGTTACGTTAAGTCTATTGAGTGGCTATCATGACTCATCTGGCCGGCCCAGTAGAGAAGAAGACACAAGCTGCATGTGAGCTGATGTCAAACATCAAATGTTTTATCTCCTTCGGTATTGTGTAAATCTCCAACTCTGCCTCATCATTTTGCTTTTGATGCACATTGGTGAAACTATATTGTCCTTATTTCAAATAAAATAATTTTACTGGCCAGTGCAGATTTTTGTATATATGTTTGAGCAATGAAAATGTAAATGCAATAATATAATTTACTGCCAACCTCCCAGTACCTACTTACAACTTACAATGCATATTATTTCGCATCAATAGTTGTCCCTGACAGGCTGTAAGTGGTTAAAAAGCTTCTGCAATGTAAGACCCTAACCTGTTAGAGCTGTGGAATCAACATTACATCGTGATCGAACAAAGAAACAGCATTTCTCATGCATAATATTAACCTAACAAGATTGATACGTAACTCACTCAGTGGAGTTCTCGTGTTTTTTGTGGACTCAAATACCGCGAGAATTATGCTTGCATGCAAGGTTAGCATAATGTCATATCTAAGATTTAAAAAAATATACATGGTGGGATACTAATTAAATTCAATTTGGATGTCTACTCCGGGGTGATCTTAAATGTTATATTTTAAAGCGGGTTCATTCTCTGACCCCGCCCAAAAGATAAGCAAGCCAATCAAAATGGAATATGGGCCGGAGGACGCAATGAACACGCCCCTCGAGTGCCGACCTCCATCCCGAATGCCGACTCCAGACGCGGAATATCGAACCAGGCTGCTAGATCTGTGGACGTGCTGTTTGTCCTCAAGGCTTAAGATTTATCCAGATGCATACTATAATTAACTATTTGTCCGTATTGTGATTGTTTTCCATCAGAATATTCTGTTATTTTGATGCCTGGAAGCTATTGGGTAGATATGACGTCATTTGACTTGTCATGACCGAATTGCAATAAGTGAATATATTGTACAGTATTTGCATTTTGATGAAAGTAATCTCCCTCCACGATTATTGTTTAGCAGTTCCTGCCGTTGTCAAATAGCACCGTGTGTATTCCGTTAAGGCTCCGATAATGATAAAGGCGTTTATTAAACATGTCCGACGCTTTCCCTGGGTCACCAATGTTACGTTATACGGTTGCCTGTTCGCCGGAGGGGACTTTGTTCACCAGTGGTTTTCTCAACGGGACAAAATGGATTGGAACCAAACGCGGAATGTTGCCGTGGTCGCGTTCAGCTTCCATGGCAACTTCAATTTCTTCTGGATGCGTTTTTTGGAGCGCACATTCCCGGGGTATTCCGCCGGGATGGTGATGAAGAAGCTGGTCCTGGATCAGACCACTGCTGCGCCTTTGGCCAACAGCGCCTTCTACATAGGTCAGTTCAGTTAATAAATGGCTAACTAGTTATTTACAGCTTTCAACACGATTTCCATCAGCCCTAAGTCTGTCCCGAGTTGTAGTCTAAAGGTCAACAATTGTTCTGAATTCTGTATTAACGTGAGGATGTGTTCCATTATCCGTCTGATTGACCTGTGCCCTTTTCAACAGGTGTCAGTTTCTTAGAGGGTAAGGAGGATGTCACGGAGGACTGGAGGAACAAATTCCTGAACACGTACAAGGTGAGTAAAACAAACTAGAAGGGTTATATTCATCCAGTTTGTGATGAAATCGCTGCTGGTTGCATTATAGAAAACATCGAGATTTGACATACTCAGTGATGTCACACTTGCCTTGAACTTTAAGACTGAGAAGCAGAGTGGAAGAAAATCATTTTAGTGACTTAACACTGGAAAGAACACTTCTTAACATCTCAAACAATCACATGTAAATTATGTTGGCCATAATATAAGCATAATAATGATGCACGAAGGGCATGTATGGGTTGCATGTATAGGGCAGTTGAAAGATCCAAATAATCTTTTTCAATTTGTTGACAAAATGTTTTTATTTTAAGACTGTTAAGTTTGTGTTAATGCTTGAGCAGATCTTTTAAAGTCTTCTGACTGATAGTCTTACGTCTATCAAGATTCTGTCTTGAGTGTTAACTAAAAAAAGAATGACTCTCTTTGCCTTTTGGTAAATATTCCTGCTTCATCTTATGTTATTTCTCTTTTCAGACTGGGTTAATGTTCTGGCCCTTCATGCAGGTAAATATTAAATCTCCTATTTAATGGATAGAATCTCACCTTTGGCTGTTACTGGCAATATATGACTAAGAAAAGTGAATGTTTCAGTGAATCCTTTTACCATTTCATATTAACATTGATACAGTCACAGTGTTTGACAAGACCAGTACTTTTCAAACTGGAGAAAGAGCCTGAGGACGAGGGGTGTGCAGGGCTACCCGGAACACTTTTCATTAATAATTTATGCTCCGTGCAGACCAAAGGCATGCTTAGTGTTGCCGGCAGCGTGTTTCCATATACTGTATGCTAGTTAATGTGTGCTCAGGCGCAGTTGCATGACCGGCAGCACGTTTGAAGCGTTTGAGGTCATATATAATTCATTCTCTATAAGGGGGTTGCTGCAAAAAGAGTTTGGAAACCACTGGACATCTTTAAGATGTTCTTAGTAAATAAATTCAACAAGTGAAAAAAGGGTATCCTCATTACAATCCCTTCAGGGATAATTCCAGAGTTTGAATTTTTTATTTTTTTTTTTCTACCTAAAACCGTGTTTATATGTAATAATGCAGCAGTAGAAAAAATGCACAAATGTGTTTGTCTCCCACAGTTTCTAAACTTTACCTTGGTCCCTCCGTACGTGCGGACAACCTTCAGTGGCTGCTGTGCCTTCCTTTGGGCCACTTTCTTGTGTTTCTCACGTCAGAGTGGCGACGGCACCGCTGGTGCTGCCTTGGATTGGATGTTCCCCTCTAAAGAGGACGGAGCAGAGCAGACAGACCAGGTGAAAAGTGAAGGACTTGCTTCTCGAGAGCAAGTGGAAAATCCATCATCCAAACATAAGTGAATCACACAGAACAAGAAGGCGGGAGTCCTAAGATGAAGAGCAGCTCATGGCAACAACTCTTCTCGTCCATAGGGGGAGCCCACAAAACAAGCTGCTGACGTGACCCTCTTTTCTTGTCCTAGCAGCTGACGTTGCTGGGATAGAAAATTAATTTGTTGAGCGACTCGAAATGAAAACTTGAAAAAGTAAAATTATTGGTGCTAATATCACTTTGCAATAGAGCTACTACTGCCTCCATAGTAGCAGTGCTGATCATCCCCATTTAAAAACACAAAGACATTATATGGGAGTGCTTCATTGTAATTCACAATGTGAGTACAGTATAGATTAGACGCAAACACTTTATATACTCTTATAATTGGAGACATTGTTGTGTTCAAATCAATCATCCACATTTAAATGAACTCTTATTAAATGGGAGTCAGCACTAAAGGGTTATAATAGTTTGCAATCCTTCATTGGAAGCAGTCTTTCAAATTTCTTTTTTAAATTCCATTTTTAGAACGTTTATTATTATTAATGTGCATACAAATGCATCCACCTACTTGAATTTGCAAAAATGATGCTTCTTTCTGCGCTAAATGAATGTAATGCACTATTTCCTCATTTAACCTCATTTTCGTGTGCATTGGAAGGAACACGCCTCCACATTGTTTTCATCGCATGCTGTTATTTTGACACTGAGACATCATTTGTACAAACAGCACTGACTACTATACATGTAAACTAACCCTTTTTAAGTCTAAGTTGTAAATCAAACCCTCGACCAAAGACAGTTTTTTGGGCAAGAACTCGGGTGTTTACTATCATATCACAGAAAGAGGGTGTTGCAGTCCTTTGCTTACAATTTAATGATGTGATTACTTTTACTTTATTTGTGTCATTGGCATAAAGAACCTGTAATGGTAATGTTAATTGATTGTGTTAAATGTTGATGTTAATTTCATTAAAAAAAAATAATCCTGTGCTATTTCACACATTTAAACTGAGCTGGAATTTACATTTTTGTAGTATTTATAAATAGATTTGTTGTGTGCTAATATAAAAAAATATTGAATTCTTTGTTTTTAGTAATTGTTTAGTACTGAGTTGAGTCAAACTACATGTTGCATTGATTGTGATACCACAAAGATCATTTTTGATCAGCAATGCGGTCTATTATGACATTTGACACTAAAGTTGTTATGACTGTAATGGAAAAATAATATATATTGATGAATAAATACATACGTATAAGGGTACTACTGTGTATTATGTTTCGTTTCGTTTCGTTTATTTATCCTTACAGTACCGATGTGCCTACCCGATGTATCATGCTATCCACCACACACACGCACACACACGCACACGAGTAAAATAAATAAATAAATAAGCGATGTGTTTGTGGAGAATGTTATTTTCCTTTGGATTCTCACCTAACTGGGAGGAGCTACTCCAAATGAAGCTGATCAAATTTCGATCTCCTCCACAGGCTTAATTAATTTGATATTTGTAAATAGCATTATGATAAAGCTGCTGTTGTTTTTAAAAGTGGGCAATATTTGGAAAAAGTTTATTTGAGAGTCGTCTCGGAGCCTCTGGGTGTCTCCCTGCTTTTCAATTCCTCGTCATCATTGCGCATGCGCCCTGCATCCCATCCATCCGTACGTCGGGGAACAGAAGAACCCGAATAAAGATGCTCGGGGTCTCATGCTCAGCCGGTTAAAAACTTGGCTCTAGGTGGCATTGGACCAGCGCAAAACGAGCACATTTAAAAATCAAGCAGTTATCCGGGCGAAGATGGAAATGAAGAAGTCTTTTTCAGACACGGAGCGGGCACTCAGGAGCTACGGCGCCGTGTCGCAAACGGCGTGGACGACGGACAAAGGTGAGCAGCATTCCAGGGAAAGTAGTGGAGGTCGATGTGCAGCCACGCTGAGCTCAAGTCCGATCTGTCTGTCGCTCGAAGACAACGAAACTGCGTTGTTCTTCAAAGATGCATTTTGCACGCCTGATTTAGAGGCCCATTCATTCGCCGTTACGCTGTCATGCGCAATTTGGGACGTTCAGATTTCTTTGCTATATCGTGGTATAGTTCCCAGAATGTACAGGATTTTATATTTAAGAGAACACTGAGTATGTTTAAAGATTGAAATGTTTAAAAAACAACTAAAAAAAAGAAAAAGATTTTCACATCAACTACTTTAACGCAGTGGAATTTGGGGTTTTAATTAATATTAACTTAAAATATATTGAATAGTTTAAAAAGCAAAATACACTCATGGTAGCCTACCAGTGGACAAAAATATATTTACATAACATGTATACTGAACATGCATGACTAAGATTTTTGTTTGTGCTTGTATATAATAAGTGGTCCATTAATGAAGTGCAAAACTCGAAAAGGTAAACAATATGGTGCCACAAGATCACTGTTTAAATCATCTTTTTTATCCAACTAAATATAAACTGCACATATTCAACACACAATACAAGAATAATTACTTTGAAATGGGCAATGTGTATAATGATAGTAACTAACTTGGGACAATTGTTTCCATCCTAGCTCAAAAAGAATATCCTAGTCACATATGAGTTATTTCCACCGCATACAAATTTGTTTACTAAACTCGAATGACGCAAGTGATGACATACTCTTCAATCTTCTCGATTGAGGACAAGTCCTCATGAGGGAACACGGTGTGAATTTTAGAAAAGAGAAGAGAGAAAAATATATAAGCTAGTTTTCTTCTCTGTGTACAAGCGGGTGGGGGGCAGAAGCGCAGCCCTGAGCAGGTCTCCTTCAGGGAGAGAGAGAGCGGTCTACGTGTGTACATTGTGACTGCAGGATGTGTCATCGGCTAGATGTCATTCAGATGCTGACATTCACCTGTCGTGCAGACCCCCCACATGCTGCCGACCTCATTAAATCATAATCCTCGGGTACATTAAAGAGGCTGTTTATTTAATGAATGCAGTGAGATGACTTCATTAACAGAAAGAGACACCGACTGAGATTCCCGTGCTGCTGTGAACTTTGTTTTATTGTTAATCTCAGAAGTGGTGACACTTGTCCTTACTTGGCGTTTTTGTGTGAGCTGTTTGTTGCAGTCATCTATTCAGCTCAGTGTGCAAAAATGTGGAAATAAAAGATAAGATTAAAAGCACTGAGGCTTGATTTGCATGGCACTGCGAGCCACTGTAGGAACTTTGATCTGTTTTCAATATGCAGCCCTCCTTCTCTGTTTGAGGCTTGTGTTTGCTTGCTTGTGGTGAGTCAGCTTCATGCTCACTGATTGCGGTTTGGCTCTCTGCAGGAGCTCCAGCTGTCTCACCACATTAATGTGGCTCACCAGAAAACATCTCAGATTGCTCATAGTCAACAAATTTCTTTGTTTTCTTTTTGCTCTTTGACTCACGATGGAATTATTTAGGATAGAAACACATATTAGGGGTAGAAACCAATGCTATTTTAATTTCTGTTCCAATATATTTGTTGGAGTTCAAACTTTTTTTATTTTTATTTATTTGATATGTCCTCAACCATAAGCAGGATTGTTTGTGTGATAAAGCGCTGACTGTCCCAATAGAAGTCAATGAAAGGCTCTGCAGTATGTTTCTTGTTTCCCAGGTCACTGTGATGTTTCCATGGCCGAGAGCACCATGTGTCCAGAGGAGATTGAGGTGGAGATGGCTCGGATCCAGCGTCTAAGAGAGGTTCTAGTGCGTCGGGAATCTGAGCTACGCTTTATGTAAGTTGCAAAATGTTTTAGAAGACCAGATTGGGAGCGGGGGGGTCATGGCGAAGATCATCTAATCACGGAAAGGTCACAAGAATGACAACAGTTGTCCTCGGTTGCTGGACAAGGCCGTTTACTTGGTGTCACTCATTTTTACACAGATTATCAGAGGTGAGCAGTCAGGGATAGCAAGGCCCGCTTGTTGGCCTAAATCATCGGAAGCACAGACCTAGCTTGTTTGTTCCGCAAAATTCTCTAAATTTCAGCCTTAATCTAATTTTTAGTCATTGTAAAAAAATTAAAAAAAATAAAAATAAATGCAGCCGCAGTGATTTGGGCAAATAAATATACTTCACGAGAAATAATTTATTTAAATGTTTCTTTCAATTGATTAGGTAAGTATTGATTCTGAGCTACTCCAGCTATATAGTTGTGAGCTGTTATATTGCGGTTTTGTAGTGTTGGTGGTTTTAATGAGTGGGATGTGCTAGTGGTGGCAATAAGTGGATTAAGTGGTCTAAGTCCTCATTGAAGGCCCTGCATGTACCAAATGCACTGCCTTCCACTATTGATTATACAGTCCTATAATGAATTTACTGCCTTGTCATTAACATTAGCTTCAAGGATTACAGTTAAGTCACTCGCAACCATTTCATCTACCCGCTCTATGATTTGCTTCATAGTATTATGTTAGCAGCTGCAACGTTTCCTTGTTCCACCCACTCTCCATTTTCTTTGCGCATTTTAAAATACAGATCAAATGCACACACAAATGACCTGAGATCCATCACTCAGACATGAATCAATGCACAGAAAATAAGAAATGTCATTGTTGTATTATATTGGTTTTTTTTTTCAATCCCCCGTCATATTGGGTACACTAAAAAAAACAACACAAAAATGTTTAAATAATAGAAAAAAACATGTATGATATGATAGATGTAAATGAAATATTCTATATTAACTTGGAAATTGCATGGTAAGTATTCACGATCTTGGAAGGACTTTGGGGAGAGTTCAAGTCGGCAGAAAGGCCTAATTAGGCTCTTGCCGTGCGGTTTAGCTTCATTGTGCCATCCTGTGTTGGATTGAAAACACTTGGACGTGTGTAAGACTGGCGGTCAGAGAACAGACGCTTCTGGAATTCACTGATAGCACAGAGAATTCTACACCAGGCTGCGAATAGAGCAGCATGGGGAAACGCTGAGAGAAGAGGAGGGGAAGTGGGGGGGGGTCTGTGCATGAGTCATCAGGCTGATGTATCGCTGGGAGAATTAAATGTGTGGCATCCGTCACAGACAGAAGAGAGGAGTGTGGAGGAATGGGCGGGGGTGGCTGACGGGGGGGCATGCTGAGGCCCTGAGACGTCAGCACCGTGCGGATTGATCAGTGTTGTGTCGACTCGCATGCTGTCACATGCGCTGACGCCGTGACATCTTCATGACAAGCTCAATAGGCATAAGCTTACGGGTCATGTCAATCTGACAAGTCTCGCCACTATTTAGACAAGCTAAAGCAACTAAACGCTCACTGTGTCTATAAGAAGTAAGTGTACTTGTAAGTAGGTGTTTTAACACATTACTTAGAGTAAACTCATTTAAGAGCACCGCTACTGGTGGCACTTGTCTTTATTTTTGTCCTTGTTTGTTATTTATCCTTTTTTTAAATTTGGCACTCTTATACGCTGCTGTAACAAGTAAATTTCCCTGCTGTGGGATGAATAAAGATCTATCTATCTATCTATTCGGTGTACTTTCACTAATAATTTCCCATAACTCGAAAAATATGGAGTGATTATTTTTTTCATATAATGCCGTTTTTATCCCATACAATGACCTGTATTTTAATCTTAAAAATACATATAAGATTTGGTAAGAGAAATTTCTCTGTACTGGGGAAAACAAAACATCGAATAGAAATGCCGAATTTACCCAAATGTTTTTTTTTTTTTTTAAATATGTTGGGTGCATTGCATTTAAAATGTCTATATTTATTTAGTGCGATGAAACTTCTTTTTTTTTGTAGGATGGACGACATCCAGCTGTGCAAAGACATCATGAGTTTAAAGCAACAGTTGAGGCAGATTGTTGCAGTACCAGGTACAGGTCATGTCCACACTTTTTTTTCATGTGGCACAATAAAACCAGATTGGACAAGAATGAATTTTGGCACAAAGTACATCTGCATGCGTCACAGTGATATATAAATAGGACAAAAACACGATAGATGTGAGTGATGTAAGCATCTTTCAACACCAAAGCGCAACTTGAGCTGCTTCGTGTTGATTGCGCCGCTGCCGGTGAATGCAATGCAAATTAGACATCAGTTCCTTCACACTCATGGCGCCAACAACCACACCTATATGATCTAACAAGTTCTAATAAAAGAGCTGTGGCAAAAGTTTTCTTTTGCAATGAAAATTTCCAGACTGGAATGAATACAGCTTGCACAGGTGCTTATTATCTGAAGTTATAGACCTGAATACCAAGAGCTGTTAATAATCTAGTTGACTTGTTTAGCTTTAAGAGGGAACAATTTATTTGAAATTTTGTCTCCTGATCTGTATACATAACACTACTACAGTTACATAAGCAAATAGCTCTTCAATCAATTCGTGATTACGAATTAGCAGAAGCATTATTGCAGGCTCTAAGGTGATCGAGAGGTCAATTCTGTTTGATAAAGAATGCTGAATTTTGATTTGTCATAGTCAGCGCAATATTTGTTTTATGATTGTTTTTGTTGTGGCCACAATTTGCAATGTTCATCTCCTTTTCCTTTAGAGAAAGATAAAAGCAAGAAAGACAAACAAGAGGAAGAAGAACTGATCCTAAAGATCCATAAACTCGTGCAAAAGAGGGATTTTTTGGTGGAGGACGCAGAGGTGGAGAGACTAAGGTAGATTTATGGGGGTAAATGTAAGCATGCATTTAAAATTCAATTCATGTTAACATGACTTTGACTCAGGGAGCAGGAGGAGGACAAGGAAATGGAAGAGTTCCTCAGGCTGAAACTGATGCCACTGGAAAACAAGCTCAAGGTCAAACAAAGTGAGTGGACATATTTGATTAAACAAACATACAAAAAAAATCCATACACTTTAACCTTTCTCTTCCATTGCATATTCAAAACATCAAGGCCCTCCAAAGCCCAAAAGACAAGTCGTGGAGCCACCGCCCAACAAACCCTTCATCACTCAATCAGGTGTGGCCATCATTAAGGATTGTTGCGGCGCCACCCAGTGTTCCATCATGTAAATAAATGGCAGAAGCCTCCAACGCTCCCATCCTGTTCAGCTTTACGTTCCACTTTAAGGTGTCCAAAAGTAAAGTCATGTTTGCGATGCAAATGTCAGGGAGGCTAGGGTTTGTGTTGTCAGGTTCAGTATACCATACAGTCATCCCCTGCATATAAAGACTATTTGCAAGTTTGTGCGCTTTCATGGATGAGGTCGTTATTCCTTACTCACTGTACTTCCAGTAAATGACTGATACATTGGCAACAGAACACTTGGATTTAAATTAAAGAGGAAATAAATATTCTTGAACATTGACTCCCACTTGTAGCAGTTTACCCCAAACTGGGAGTCATGATTACATATTCTTCAATACAATTCAGATAGTTTGTTTAAAAAAAAAATGCAATTATATACATATATTTTTTTTACAATCTGAATTGTATAAATAAATGGGGTCAATTTTTGCTTTGTGCACACCAAACAGGCCACACCATCATCATCACAGAATGATTGATTGTGATCTATCCTGATCATTGTTGTAAAGCAACAGCATCCTGAGTTGTGTTTTAAGAATGAACATTACATATATAATGCAATCTTTTTGTAAATACCCACATTTCAATGTATGCTTGAATGCATCATAAACATTTGCAAAGGCATTTGTCCCCTTTCTCTTCCTTATGATGATCATCTGTAGTGCTGGTGAATTTATTAAGTTCCTAATGTTCACAATGTAACAGATATGCAGAAAATAAGCTGAAATGACCTGTACATATATGTTTAAATAAATATCATCTTTCAGAAACACCTCAGTATATTGAATCTTACTGTCAACAATTAACCAACCAAAAAACTTAAGCCGAGAGGTAATGCTTAGTGAACTTTATTAACAGAACTGTATTGGTCCCTTAAATGATGTTTGACAGCAACAATTTGTGGTGAGGCTTTAGAACTGTAATAGATGAGGGGGGTGGGGGAGTAAAAAATTACAAGTTTTAAATAGCAGCTTTGAATTAAAACTACATCTTTTTTTCCACAGAACAATTGGTGTACAAATGAAAAGCTTAATAAGCAATACAAATTGTTAGTGCGAGCAGGATAAGAATGGATTCATTTCTTCAAACCTCAAATAATTGCCCATTTATTAATTTATTTATTTCCTGAACCAAAACTATGCCGATACGCATATTTCAAGGGGTCTCCTGCACAAAAGGTCAAGCTAAATGTGCTAACTGTGTCCATTGTGAGCTAGATGTCACTGCATAGAGAAAGCTCGATGTTAAATTGGGACTGCCAAGGCCAGAGAAACCTAAGGCAGCATCAACAGTGGTTAAAATAATTCAGATGCGTGATCAAGAGTTGGAGGAAACTCAAAATCTAGTCACGTCATGACACCAGCTGAACAAGTCAACGCGTAATGTTTGGCCACTGACGTAATGGGCTCTTACCCATTTCTCGGCACCAAATTGCCACATCTGTGACCCATGGCAAACTCACAGCGACCAGGAGCAAGACAGGCAGCCAGGAGAACAGAAAACACATGATGGCAAAAAGGGAGGAAAGCAACATCCGGATAGAAAAACATGGTGCCTGGGGAGGTACTATGGGAATTCTTTTGTCACCATGGCGAATACAATCCATTGTAAAAGCCAGGCAAAATCCAGAGAGCCGCAGAGGGTTCTCTATGTGGATGACACACACATGCACATGGAGGCTTTACACAGCCCCCATGCCAGTCCACTAACAAGACCACCGCCTCCCACAAATGCCCATGCCCCAGAAACTCACACCCATGCACCTTGTCATTAAAAATCAAAACGTGCTTCACTTGAACTCAGACTGGAGACCACCACAGACACTACTGGCAACAAGGCTGAGTAGCGGTCAGATGGTAGCCCTGCCTCCAGGAAGCCAAAAACAAGGTGGGGGTCGTTAACTTATCAGACAAAATGCTTGCTTTTGTTCTATGCTCCGCTCCTGTCTGCTGCTGCTAGGCTTATTATACACCATGCGTCAAGTCATGTATGCACACTGTGCATATGTCAACAGTGGAGTGCCACACACAAACCGCTAAAAAAAACACGACACAGACTACTTGGCTTAAAGCTTGTCAAACACGCACACCCCGACCTTCGGTTTTCGGGCGCAAAACCATTGAATAAAGTCGCACCAACCCAAACAGGAACAATGGCCATCAAACTTGATGATCTTAAAGAGGCGACCTGCCATGAAACCCACAAATGTGGATCTGGAAGTCTTTGAAGCAAGAAGAACAAAAAAAATAAGACATTAGCATCTCTGGAACCACTTACAAAGTTCTAAAAAGAATAGCTACTGAAATTCTGTCTTCAGCTAATTATGATTTAAATAATTTTTCTTTTTAATATATATATATAGTTGAACAACCCATCAAAAAAATTCATTGATCAAGCTTATGAGCTAAGAATGAGTTTGTTTTAACATCCTGAAACACAAATCTGCTATTCATCTTGAGCATCTCTCCAAATGCAGTGGCATCTAACTCATCGGGATTCACGTGTGCACTTTGCTGGGGAGAAAATGCAACTTCCTTCAGGATGGAACGATAGTCTAGTAACCATAAGTGGGTTGCAAATTGCAGAAAGTCTGCAAAAGGTAAAAAGATCAAAGCTTTACGAGTACCACCGAAAGAAAGCTTGATTGTGAAAGAGCAGATTCTAAAGACTGTGATAGAGCAACGCAGATTAGAATGCAAAGACAGGAACTGGCAAAGCCAAATGGCCTTTCAAGAGTGAGTGATCAGTATAGCTACTCCACTCCATCTATTTACAACGGCGGCTCAACTAGTTTGGCTCGCTGCTCGTGCGCCTGTTGGTTCAGAAACCTCATTTGAATGAAAAGTTGGCAGCGAGTTTGATTCGACTGCGAGGGCCTCTTCTGCTTGGACTTTCCACAGACAAAGGGGACCCGGTGTCCATGGGCGGAGCTGGCTCGTCGTCTTTGCCAGCAGCTCCCGTCCTTAATTCACCGCTCTCTGAAAACATAAGCGCAGAATCAGAAGGTGCGCAAGGGCTGTGACATGCTCGACACAATGTATTTTTGTTCTCGTCATAGATTACTGACCTAATGGCAACTTTTCACATTCAAGCTGACCTGACGTCTGGGCCGACGGCGGGGATTTCTCCTCAAAACGGATCAGATCGCACTGCTGCATTAGGACAGGGTCAGGGTGGAGCTGCGGTGACGGCAGGCAAGATGGCACCGGGCCGCACAGAAGGTCGACTGGGGACGTCAGACACAGCAGCTCAGACTCTAGTGCCGTGGTGGGGCCTGTGAAGCAAGAACGATGTGGGTTCCACTCATCTTATTGATGGTAAACAAAAGGGAATAAGTTTTGTCAAACGGCTTTTGGAGATTGGAATACAATAACTCAGAAACAACAACAGTGTATTCCCTACACACTACAGTTTCTCTTAAGGTCTTTTCTAGCCACGCATCTTCAAATGCTAATTATGCTTGACTAATGCTTTAAATGATCAATATGGTATCGAGCCAGTATGGCTGGAACACTTGCGGCCAAGGTGCCGCTTCGAATGTCTGTTTTTGCAAGGGGGGTAAGGGAACACGCCAATAAGCACTAATAGATGACACATAAGGCACAACAGAAATATTTTGTTGTTGTTCATTGGAGATATAAAAAGTAATCTTTTACTTGGGCTGAGTGCTTCCGAATGGGTGGTGCTTGTTGGGCTGTCTCTGGGGCTCTCCATGTTACCTCCTGACTGAGGGCTGCTGGGGACTGAAGCACTCACCCTCTCTGTATGACACCAACACAAAAGCCTGTTATCGTTTACGTTGTGCAAAGATTGCATTACCGCAATGAATGGCTGCACTGAAGCTTTTGCCTTTCATATCGTTCTTCAAAACGATAATCCTCTTGTGCCCGTGACCTTTAATCCAGACGACCTAATGACAGGCAGAAAATAAAAGGAGCAATTGATGATACAACAAGCAGATTTGGCAGTGTAAAAATAGGACCGCAATTGAATTGGCACCTGTGGAATAGCACTGAGAAGCTCGTCGGTGCTGGTGTACCCATAGGAGCGAGACTCCAGGCCACAACCAGTAAACTTTTTATAAGCTCCTTGGAACTCGGAGAAGAAGATCTGGTTGTAATGGTAGGTGTGGAGCAGCGCACGTACGTTACGGGCAAACTGGTAAAGCCTCGTCAGCCTCACCCACTCTTCACCAGCGCTGCTTGTGGAGCTTCCATCTTGAATGCTGCAGTCAGGTTCTTCCCAGTAAAGCTGTGAAAGAGGACAATTAAAACACTGCTTCGGAGGGACTGCTGTGACAGCACGGAATGGATTGCTTCTCTTACTTCCACAAGGTAGGGCAGACTCTTGAGTAGCTCACTGAGGGAGAGGAACCCATATTCACAAGGGTTGAGTGGGACTTTGTGGACCATCTGGTATTGCAGGCTCAGCTCATCTACCCCGAGACCCTTGTCGATGGCGTTCTCTTGAGACATAAGCAGTGCCAGAAGTTGCGATGTCAGTAAACGCAGAGATTTTCTGTTGATGAGCTGAACTTCCCGTCCTTCTGCGCCATCGACCACCTTGAAAAGAAACAAAAGTCTCTGCTTAAGTGCCTGTGAAGGAATAGTGTTCATTGAGTAGACTGTTGTTTCTCAACCTTTACCGAGCAAAGGTCATGTTTTACATCAACTTGGTAAAATCTCAGCGTAAATCCTGCAGTTGTCCATGAAAGCAGACAGAAACAATACATTTGACTTTACTTTGGAAAACACTGAGCAATATTTTTGACGGTTTTGATATGTTAGTGACCAAACGAATAAGTGAATCATAATTAATTTTTGCACGGGAATTTTCTCCACTGTCAAATTGAAGTAATATCTTGGTTTTGAATTACAAGATGTAAATTTAAACATGGATTAATCAAAAAAAAGAATTGACAGATTAATCAGTGAGGCATTCACTATCATAAATTACTCGCATGGATATAGTAGATGCAGAGACATCATTTGTGGTAAATAGTAAATGGTTTTTGGACCAATTGAGCAAAATTGGACACCTTCGCATGGCACATCGGTTGGGATTCACAGGACAAGACCACCAGTATGGAAATCATTTTAACGTTACAGGAGAGCCTTGGAAATAAACAACCCTTTACCTTAACAACATGGCAGAGTTTGCTCAGTAATGAAGGCAGGGAGCTGGTGTCATAGTCCTGCAGTCGTAGACCATAACCAAAGGTCTTGCTGTATTCTGTGAGCAGCTGGTTTACAGGAATGCTGGCGTTTTTCTGAGCTCGAAGCAGCTTGACCAGTTGAGCTGCCAGAGCTTTGACACGCTCCACCTCTGTTAGGGTAAGCACCTTCTCCTCGCCACACTCCAATACCTGGAAAGAGCACGGGGCGGAGATTAAATCAGAATGGTTGATTTGAAGCGCACACAATCACATGGCTCAGTGCCAATTGGTAGTCTACTTACCATTAGTACTTCAGGGATGGCCTCAAAGAGCTCCATGAGTTTGGTGAAGCCGTAGTAGCTGAGCTTACACTGACGTCCAAAGTGGTGGTGGTAGGTGGGGATGAATTTGCTGAAGGGCATTCGACAGTGAGGTTGGTGACGGAGGAGATCGACGACCTCCTTCCCAAACTGCTTAGTGCGCTCCATTTCATCCCTAGTACGCTCTGTGGTTAAACAGGCAGTTTAGTTTAGTGCTAATATACTGTACTCAAGTCTTTAATTCAAGACAGGCTATCATCTGCATAGTATCACTAATTGATTGTCAATGGGGGGTTAGAGAAATGTACCCCCCCCAAAGTGCCAGGGCAGATAATTGACGATTGAGTATTTTTCCCCCCTTATTTTTTTCAACATTATGACTCGTCCCACAAATGGAACAAAAAAAAAAAAAAAGATCTCAGATATAGATTTTTTAAGGAGAGTTTTGCTGCGGTATCTGCTTATCGTGCATGTGTTGAATAATTGGAGGTTGTGAAAGTTGCAGTACCTCTCTTCGGAACAGAGATGATTGTGTCAGTGTCGTTGTGTGTGGTGGTAATGGTGGTATCGGGAATCTCAGACAGCAGGTCGATGAGGTTACATGTGCCATAGTCTGCTACATTCCAGTCTCTGGAAAAGCACCTGAAGAACATGGCACTGAATCACTCCACAGTCCCAAAGCCAACTTAGAATTATGACCACTTGGTATATGACATGTTGACAAACCAATGATATGCTTGCATGAAGTCCTTGACAGCAACTTGCTTGCTGGCTTGAAATTTGAGAAGTTTTAGTAAGTCTTGAGTGAAACGCTTCACTTGGGCTCGATGGGTGAGGGTCAGCAGTCGTTTTGTACCCATGCCCAAGATCTGCAAAGTCAAAATTAGATCAGTTGTTCAAGAAAGGCCCAAGTCAGACCTTAAATTATAGATGAAAACAACAAAAGTGAATATTGACATCAATTACCATACAAATACATTTGTCAAAAATGTGCTTAAGGCCCTCATGTACACTACCTGCAGGACATGCGGAACTGCTTCTAGCAACTCAAACAATTTTGAGTAGCCATAATCAGAGACGCGGCACTGCTTTGCAAAATGATGATGGTAAGAGGGTATAAATTTGCTGATGGGCATGATGCAAGACGGTTGACTCTTGAGGAGGTCAATAACCTCTCTGCTGAACTGAATGAGCTGAGGGTTGCCAACTGGACTCTTGCATCGAAGTAGCCACGGCTCTGGAGGCAAACCAGGGTAATAATTACAAGCGAGTACAAATACCGTGACTCCAAAATAGTTATGAGGCTAAGTAGTTTGATTTCATCAATGTTCTCACCAGAGTTTGGTGCTGGTGGTTTGTTGTGAATCCACTTGATGACTTTGTAACCATTTTGAGCTGTGACTATGGCTATACTTGGGACACATGCAATGAGGTGCTCTAAAGGAACACCACATTCCAGAGTCTCACTGCCCAACTCCAGCCGACTGAACTTTGCTTCATAGCAGTCTGTAAAGCTAAAAGATAAAACACAATGATGTATTGAATCTATGGCACAATGGAAATGTGTTTCAAGAGCAACTAACAGAATTTTTTTTTGACATGAATTGCAATAGATCAGCATATGTTGTCACCTGAGGAGGGGAAGCGTTCCTTCGTGTGACTGAAGCAGTGCGTGAACCTCAGGGGCCAACGTGCTTAGAGACATGACCACAAATGGAATTGTGTACGAGTCTGGGTCAAAGTCAGCCTCACTATGAAATACAAAGGCGGAGCACCATAATTAACCAGACCAGCTCAAACTAAGGCTTGTCAAAACTAGGTTATTTTAGTTAAAAATACAGTATGCAAATCGAGGGAGAGAAACAGAAAATACTTTCAATTTATCATCATTGATACTATATGGATCTTTTGCCACAGATACTACTGGAAATAGATACAGGACACCCAAATCTTTCATTGACATACTTAAACCAAGGATATATGCGTGTGCGTGCGTGCGCGTGAGCGTGTGTAATATCGGCCAGATTCTTGCCTGAAGTTTTGCTGTTTGGAGTGTTGTCTGCAGATTGGCTCATGATACTCCAGCTCCTCAAACACAACAGGGCTTGACGTGGAGGAGCTCTCCTGTGACTGAGAAGATCCCAGTGGACTCTGACGGAGTTGACTGCTGGGAAGAAGGCACACGAGCCTCGTGCTCCCCTGCTCCCGAACAGCCACTACATCCGGCAGCCTGTACAGATCGCTCATCAAAAGCTTACGGCGGTATCTGTAAGCGGGGGGTGGGATAGCAATAAACATCATTGATGTTATTTGGCATGGCTGGTTGTGTTTGCATGCCGGGATATCAAGCCACTTACCTCTTCTCATAGATCTCAGTGAACTTAAAGAGAGGAAGGCAATTGGCAGGTGCCTCCTGAAGAATGCTGCTGAACTCGGAGCTTTAAGACAATGAAAAGGTCAAATTAACCTCCACATGGGTCCTGGGCAATAAATCCCATTGCCTGAACATTTGTACCTGAGCATGGCCATGGATTTGTTGTGGCCACCTGTGATCAGAGACACCTGGATGCGCTTGCCTCCAATTTTGTAACGGTGAAGTCCACTGACGGCGCTTATAGCCTGCTGTAAGGACTGCATCAGGATCGTAGCCTTTAGCTGATAGTCTGTATGGGGACTAAGCTCCACTCCTTTAACCTAAAAAAAAAAAAAAGCCAAACAACCACAACAAAAACAAACGAGTCTGAAATGCCTGAGCTTTGGGACTCATCAACTTAAGAAGCAGTGAAACCATATTTTTAGCGTCACCATACTGCCAATGACAAAAAACATACCCGCCCATATCGATGGAAGGTCTCACGTAGAGTCTGCTGTAGTTCCTTGCGGGACATTCTGTAGTCGAGGTTAGCCACCTGGATTTCAGCTCCATCTGAAAAGGGCTCAGGTGGACCGTCTGGACAAGGGCTTCGAGGAGTAGCAAGCGTGGGGGACGAGCGGCTAGAAAGGCAAGGCGATGCAGTCCTTTTGGAGTAGGCAAAACAAACAGATCTAAGTATTATGTGGGTCAAATTTTAAATATCGCAACCTCTCCTTATAATCTGAGCGTGCATATCAAATATGATCACCTGGAAGACCAAGAACCCTGGGACAAGACAAGTGGGCTGAAGCTTCTGTGCAGGCTCAGCTTGCTGAAAGCAGAGGGTGTGCTGATCTGAAACTCTATTGGGCGTCTTTCCCCTTCAACCGGAGACTTGGTCCCACTGCGAGGAGTACAGGGACAAGAACAAAACATTGGTAATCATCTCAAACATATCAGGCTACAGTGGTAATTTCAATAGGTTTACAGACATCAAATAAAATGTGACCTTTCACTTCAAAACCCTCTCTCCCTTTTCAATGTTTGTACCTTTTCATGTGTAAGGATTCACCGGTGAAGCCAGGTTTGGAAAGCTGCTCCAGTGATCCTATCTCACCATTACTATGGGGAGAGGAGGCGGCTGGCCGCCCTTTATCTAGATGATGGAAACCCGGCTTAGGTTTGCTGTCTGCACTATCCAACTCCTGCGTCAAAGAATGGTGTTTGGTGTTAATCGATACTGAATGAACGTATACATGCACTGCTGGCGTCACAGTTCAAATGGAAAAACAACAACTATGACTTGTATGAAACAGTCACCACCAAGGAACAGGTTTTGTCAGAGGAGAACTGCAGGCATGAGGTTCAGCAGCCAGAAAGCTAAATACGGTACATGAAGCAGACTTGGAACAAAACAAACAAAAAAGGATTCATACACACAGTTCATGCTTTGTTGAAGCTGTTGATTATTTGGTTAGTTGAGATCAAGTCACACATTAGTAGAACGATTCTGCATTTTGAAAAACATGCAGGACACAAGACGACACAGCTTTGACCACTAATACATGCCAGATATGAGACGACTGATTGTTAAGCAAGCACCTACGAGCCATGAGTCAAGCCAGCAATCAAGAGGACACTGGAGGGAGCGGGCGGGAGGACTGCACAGCACAGTACAGTGAAAGCGGGCAATGGCGTCTAATGGAGAGCAGGCACTGACGAGTCTGCTGACCTGATGGGGCTTTGCAGGCGTGCCACCCGGAGGCCCAGAGCACCCCCTCTTAGGGCTGTAGGGCCTTTCAGGCAGGAAGCCGGGTGTGTAGCATGGGCGAGTGGCTCGCCGTGCCCTCCTGGGCGACCGTGGCTTCTCCAGGGGCAGAAAAGAGGAGGATGGGGCTACAGGAGTGGGAAACATTGTGTCCTGGCTTTGATGAGGTAGGGGCAGTGTCTGAGGCAAGGGAAGGTTATGGGACTGAGACTGAAGCTCACGACCTGCATCATCCCGGGGCCGCGGAGAGACAGAGAGGCTGATTCGATGGCCAAACACGTCCTCATTTTCCATTCTCTTGCGGGCACGTGATGCCGCCTCAGGGGTGCCAAAACGGAGGACGGCTTTACCCTGGGACACACCCAGCACTTTGCCACCACAGTTGTCCGAGAGGCGACGGAGCCTCAGCTTCACAGCGTTCCACAGGTTCTTGTCACAGTTGACGGGAAGGTTGTGCACATAGAGCAGGTTGTAACTGGGCTGAAGGAGGGGAGCAAAAGACAGCGGGCCTGTCTAGATTTGTATGCTTTACACGGTTGTCGCTGTTGTCATTTTTAGTCGACAAAAATGGATGAGCGCTGACAGGCTCAAAATGTGAAAGAATATAAATTGATAAAGAGGCTCAGCTTCATAAATGTCCTCTTTTTCATCAGTCTGCTTTCAATGAGGCCATCACTTACCTTTTCCAATACAAACTAGTTGAAAAGTGCACATTTTTTGTAAGGCTTACCTGCGTTTTGAGAGGCATGCATGGAGGCAGGTCAGCTGTGATCTCTTGAAATGACACGTGACTGTGGGCGTGCTGCAGCAGGGCTTGGGACGTGTGGTTACCATGGACCAGGATCACATGGAAACCATGGCGATGGCGCAGGTCACTCAGCTCACTTGCAAAGTTTACATCAGCTGTTGAAATGAAGGAATGACAGCTGAAAAAATGAAGCCGTATGAATGATTACAGAGAATCGGAGCGGCACGCACATGAGACGAGGACAACGGTTGCGGGTGCAGTGTGGGTCTCAGCGAAGCGCCGTAAGCTCTGGCGGAGTTTGTCATCAGCAGCATTCTTGGCTGTGGCATTGATGTGTGCCACAGTAACCTGGTGAAATAATATAAAGTGTGTTCATATGGTGTCCTTCAAGTGAAGAAGTGTTTTTCCATGAGCATATTTTACAGGTTACCTGGCAGTTGTTGAGCTCTTGAATAACTGCTTTACTCTCTTTACTGATGTCACACACACAAATAAACTCAGCCTCACGGTGGCCCTGGAAGAAACGGCTGCGTATACGCTGTACCACCACGCCGGCAGATCTTCCACTAGGCACGCTGCAGTTCTCTATGTCCCAAAACACTCCGACTGGTGCAATGTTCTCTGTACCGCCACTTTCTGGTGAACCTGACCAATGGACAACAAAGGCTTCTAAAAACAAGATCGAGATTTTACTGGAATACAATGCATTGCCCTTTAGCCAAAATTGCAGCGAGATTTACAGTGTAACCTGTTGCTATACCGGAGTACCTTTGCCAATCAGACAGCGGACCGCATATGGCCGCTGGGTTGTATTTTGGGCACCGCTGTTTTAACGGTTATTGCAAAACGCCAAATCCAAACAATGTAAACTGACTGGAACTCACATAATTTACTGAGCAGAACAAGTGGGTGCAGTGGAAAACGCCAAGCTAACTATCCATCACAATAATTGTCCTAACACTGTTGACAGCGATTCCATTTTACAGTGGCTGAAAGCTGTGCTTGTTAGTTTGTGTCACTGCACTGATCCCATGCATGGGGAAGCAAGTGTGGTCAAAACAATTTGCTGCGTGTTTGTCTTGAATCATAAATTGCTGACTGTTCTTCTGTATTCTTAAAAAGGACAATCAGCTTTCAGTTATGATGTAATTCAAAAGTGCACTAACCAAACTTTGGGCCGGTTTTGCCCTGACTGAGCGCCACACTATCAGATGAGGTGCCACAGCCATTGCAAATGGGGATCGTGACTGGAGTTGTTTGAGGAACGGGAATAGTGGGCCAGACCTTTTCTGACTTGGACACAAACCCATTCATAGGCTGCACACAAATTTAAAGCACACACATCAGACAATACAATGAAAGACTCACCAATACAAACACGCATCTAAGTTACCTCAAGTGACATTTAAGTAATAACCAGTGTAAAACTTCACCAACCTTCAACAGGCAATCCTGGCAGTAGTGCGCCCCCTTCACACAAACTGTTTGCTCAACATTTAGGTGCATGGGATTAGAGCAGAGATGTGCAGACGTGGATGCAGTGTTGATAGCGGTAGAAGGAGGGTGATCACAGAGTGCAGCACTTGTCTGGGTTCTTCTGACCATAGGACTGCAGTCCATACCACAGATATGACAACCAGAAGAAGCCAGGCAAGCACTGTGCAAGGAAGCCGAAAGAGTAGAAATGGGTGGGAGTGAAGAAGCCAAACAAGGATGAGGAGGGAAAGCGATTGAGTTGCTTGGGAGAGCTTCAGCTGGGTTAACACATCCCGGGCAGCAAGGGGTGTGGGGCTGTGCTGCGACGGGCTGGGAGGTGGTTACTGAAGAGAGCCTCAGAGGTTTGTAGCCATAACTGAGCAGCGGATCATAAGCGTCATCTTTAGGGCAACAGCTCTGCCCGTGTTTGTACGGAAGAAACGTTGAGGCTACAGAGCAAGGCCCAACCCTGCTAGTGTTACTGTTGCTGTGGATGGGCGTTGCCACTGACTCAGGAGTTGCATAGTGTGGGACGACACCAGCTACGCTTCTACCAGCAACACCTCCACCATCAGATAATCCATAGCCCTCGGTGATGCAGTAATCACAGTGGGCGCATACGCTTACTTTGGGGTCAGGCCCCTCCTGTTGCTGCTGCTGAGGCGGCGGTGGAGGCTGTTGTCGATGGTGATCTAGCGTAAGCTGGGGAGGAAGTAAACAAGAAGAAGACGAAGGGAGCGGGGGTAAAGGGAAGCGCTGGGATGGTTGGGAGGATGAAGCAAGGTGCAGAGGGGGAGGAGGCACATCCTTCAATTCCAGCACTGCATTTCTGCTGTCCATGTCATTGACCTAGCGTGAAAAAGAACAGCACAATTAGAAATAATTGTTACCTTTGTATCCAAATCAAATTGTCACAATCTGTTAGAACTCTATTTTCTTCTCATTGCTGTATTTGAATCAAATGTTATTCTGTGAAAATTTTCTGATTCTTTTTTTCTTTTTCTTTTTTTTGGTTATGGTGGTACTTGGGTAATACTGTGGATATGCAGACTGTGTCTGGCAGTGTAAACCTTTGGTTGAAATCGGGACGGGACTAGATAAGCAAAATTGCTTCAATCCGCCTCCCTTTTCAACAAGTCGTATAAAACAAAATGTGAAATGAAGTTGAAATAAGTGTTGATTATGTACTTGCCGAAATAAACAAATCAGATCAAACATATTTGTATATTTTGCTGAGATTTAAATTTTTCTTTAAGCTTTTGTCCTCCCGAACCGCATTGCATGCTGTATACCTTTTTATTCATTTGAGGAGAGACGAGTGTGTCATTGATGGTGAAGCAGTCTTTGAGTTTCCAGAGAAGAGTCGAGGCTTCTGTTTCAGGATGCCCAATCCATGGAGAGGTTTTCGGGCTGCATACGGATCTCTCCTTTCCCAGTCTTTCCATCGTCCAACCTCGAGAGGTCTCTCATCCTACTTTGACCTCTCTCCTCTCTCATTCTTTCCTATTACAAGAAACGAAAGTGGAGAGCAAGTGAGGTCCTTGACTTCCTTGTAGAGCAAGTGTTGCTATTAATGTAACACTGCATTGATTGAACAATTGCAACGAAATCGTTACCCTATAGGATTATCCCCGGTGTCGTGCTTTTAGTAGATCACGTGGACGGGAGCGGGCGCCAGTCAGGTTTATCAAGTAACACGCTGTTTTGGCAAGCCAGTTAGCGCGTAAGTTAGCAAAGGAAAATGCACTTGTCCCGGGATCTTGACTAAACTTTTGACTGATAGCTAACTTAAACGACAAAACCGAGCAAAACGTCACATTAACAGTTTTAACGTTTACCTGGCGAACCAACGGTTTCGTTCAGCTAACAATCAGGTTAGCACTAGCTTGGAGCGCTTCCCGTCTCATAATGTTGCCTTAACACTGACGCGATCGAAAAGAGCATTCGGCAATAGCAATGTCCATGTAAATACCTGACAAGGTTTCGTTTGTCACATCTTTCTCAAGAAGCCTGCTCCAGTCCTCCAAACTCCCTCCCAAGTCGAACCCCCGCACCTTTTTTGTAACCTACTTTTGCCAGAAAGCACTCGCAACTGTCGCAAATTCGCCCGTAGGCCAACATCCTCTTAGGCAACATCCTCTTATTATTGCAAGATTTTATACAGACGTTGACATAATGATGGAAGTATTTAGATTTATATATGTATTTATAATAATATATATATATATATCAATATATATATAAAATAAGATAAATATATTTTAATATACATGTATATATGGAATAAGATATATTTTATTAATCTTTAAGATTTATTAAGTCAATTTTATTTTAGAGATTTATTAAATAATTTAATACGGGCAAACATGTGTCAACAATCGCTTGCCCTAACTACATGATCACACTTCATGGACAAACGTATTGCACATTGTAATACTTCATATAGTTTGAGGGATATTTTTACCCGTAAACTGACTTGCATATTGTCCAGAGAACAATATTGCGCATCATATTCAAACTGTATTTAAATCTCTAGGGTGTAAATTTTGAATACATTTAGCAGATGCTGTAAATAGCAGAATGTCCGCTGGTGTTCACTAGCGCTCCCTGGTGCCTGTGGTGCGGGTGCGCTAATAACGGGACAGCAGGTTCAACCGTCATCCCACCGGTGAATGAACAATAGCGCGTCGGAGTTCTGTGCTTTATTATTTGAGTTTGGCTTAATTCTGACTATATTTTTAAAGCACAGCGACTTTTTTCCTATCCATTTATTATTGTAACCGAGCGCCATGGCGATTGCCCACGTAGCAACAGAATACGTTTTTTCGGACTTTTTGTTGAAGGACCCCACGGAGGCAAAATACAAAGGAATGCGACTGGAGCTAGCCGCGGACAAAATAGTGACGTTTCTGGCTGTGGGACTACCTTTGTTTCTCATCTCGCTGGCTTTTGCTCAGGAGGTGTCTGTTGGTAAGCCCCTCTGAAAGAAACGTGCATCTCTTCGGAATACAAATCCCTTATTTAATTATAATGAAAGAAAAATAAACATTTGTTGATATTATTTTTAAATGCATGAGGTGCAAATAGAAATGTTTGCTTTTCTTTATAGATATTTAAATGAGACGCTAAAGTGTGACGTAAGGCTCCACCCTTTGACTTAAATCGCGCCCAGACAGATGCAGAACACGTTCAGGCTGCAGCATGTATGCACCCGTCTGTCCCTGTCTGAAAATACATTGCTACAAGTTACAACGTGTCAAGGAAACATTTACACCCCCCAAGAGCTGTTCAACAAATATATTCTCATAATGCCCATTGCCCAACATGCATCGCTGAAGTTTGCAATTTAGATTATACAGTAATCTAACAAGGACCACCAAGTAAAGTCTGATTCATACAATAAATTACCTATTGTGGTGAATTGTCTTCGGTGGTCAGCTGTTTTTCGGAAGCACCCTGTGGAAGGTGGCTGGCTCGGGGAAGGAGAAACTTCAGTGGCACACGGCTGATTGGGAAAAGGTTATATTCAACCAATGTCAGAATGAAGTGCCTCACGCCCAGAAAAAAATGTCAAGTGTGCGCCTTGAGTCTTCCAGTCTCCGTGCTTTATACCCAGCACCTCCTTCCTCTGGGGGTCTGCAGAACAGCTGTTAGTTCGGCTGTTAGTTGACCTTTGACCCGCTAGTCTGCCTTTCTACCTATAGTTCCTTCCTGATTGCCACCATCTGTATCTCTACCTTATGGCGCCAGTAAGTCTATATTCCTGAAGCCAGGGCACGAACTTGACTCGTACCTGACCTGGTTAACCACCTAGGCCTACAAGTGAAATATACATGGAATAAGAGCAGAATAAAAATATACTACACTACCAATCTTGTTTTTTCATCTTCCCAAGACATTTTGATGAATTCATGGTTCCGACTGTGTGGTGAAAGATCTGTTTGCTGCCATGATGCTCTATATAAAGACATGGTTCAATGAGTTTAGTGTGGAAAAGAATAAGAACCATAGCTGGCCTCAGTTTCAGCATACTCCCATAGATACATCCATCGTCTTGTATAAGATTGGAAGATCCAAAGTGGACAACTCCATCATTTTGAGAGACTCAACAGAGACCGTGCAGGAACAGTATAAATCTGCATATTTTTGTATATACTAGAATTCCTTACATTTGAATTTTCCTGCAGGTTTAAGATGAGTGCATTTGCATTTTGTGTGGTGTAAACCAAGGTCTCAGCAGCTAGTGCAGTTACTTTGATTTATACCCTTCATACATGTATATTGCTTTCCTGTTCAGGGTCGCAAAGAAGCTGGAATCTATACCAGGCCTACCGGGCAGGGCCTGCTCTGGACTCTCACTGCACTGCATAGAGACAAATAACATTCACACTCACATCAACTATTGAAAATGTTTAAATGACTAACATACACATTTTTGACGTGTTGATCAAATCGTAATGAAAAAATGTGATGGCTCATCTGAAACCAAAATATCAATTAGGCTGCTGTTAGTTTCCCTTAAAAAAGTATCATTTTGTTGCCCTTCCATATCAGAGTTGGGTATTTTTCTTGCTACTCAATACAAAACACACAAACAATAACAATACTAAAATTGACACTATTATAGAGGCTCGCATTACTTTTTAGTGGTCGTAAACTGCACTGTATTGAGCTGTTTCTAATTTTGATTACCTTGGACTCAAAAAGGGAAAAAAAAAGTAGCTTTGAGTATGGTATAACCATAATAATAACTATATTTATAATTTACCCTCCTTCTCGTATCAATTGGATTTACAAAGGGAAAATTGTAGATGTATATATTAAGCTTGCTCATTCTATGCTTCTTCAGGTACACAAATCAGCTGCTTTGCTCCCACTAACTTCTCCTGGAGACAGGCAGCGTATGTGGATTCATTTTGCTGGGCAGCAGTACAACAACAGGATGATGGCTCACCATTATGGCTTCACAAGGTACAGTACTTGCCATCTAAGCAATATTCAGGTTGAGTCAGCATTGCTGCACATTGATGATAATGTGATGGTGCAAAAACTGATTATAATTACATCTACTTGAGGACATGAAAAATGGCATATATCTGTTGTTTTTCTCTTTTGTGTATGTAGTTCTTTCCATATATCCTGCTCTCACTGGCCATCCTTGTGTACATCCCTGCCTTATTCTGGCGCTTCACTGCAGCCCCACATCTCTCCTCGGATCTGAAGTTCATAATGGAAGAGCTTGACCGCTTTTATAATCGGGCCATTAAACTGGCAAAAAATTTGGCATCATTGGATGCTAAGGATAAAGATGCTTCGCCGGAAACACAGAGGTAAACAACCTAATTTCTAGCTGTCATGTACCTCAGCGTAAAGTACGAGAAGATCAATTTCAAATAAATTACCTTTCATTTTCATATGCACTAAATACAAAGTGTACGCTATATTGCATGATGTAAAAAAACATTTTTTTTTTTGTCTTCCTCTGTAGCAGTGCTTTGGAGCTGGCTGAGGGTTGCTTCAAATACCCTTTAGTTGAGCAATATCTCAAGACCAAGCGCTTCTCTCACCGCCTCGTGGTCATGTACTTGGCATGCCGAGGCTTGACTCTGATCATCCTGCTGCTCGCCTGCCTCTACCTGGGATACTACATCCAACTGGCTTCCCTTACCGATGAATTTGCTTGTGACTTGCGCACAGGGGTGCTGACTAACGACAGCAGGGTACCCTCGGCCGTTCAGTGTAAGCTTGTGGCGGTGGGGGTCTTCCGGCTACTCAGCTACATCAACCTCGGGGTCTATGTGCTGCTCACCCCGCTGGTGGTGTACGCCGCCGTCGGACCTGCACGTCAGAGTTCCAACTTCCTGCGACCTTATGAGATGCTGCCAGGCTTTGGCGTTTTGGGGCTCACTACACCCTTCTACAACGACCTCAGCATCTATCTGCTCTTTCTGCAGGAAAACCTAAGTGAACTGAAATCCTTCAAGTGTCTGCAGGTGAGTCAATTTGGAACAATAACAATTTAGTCGAGAGTTGAACTCATTTCACATTTCTGATTAATAGGTGCTTGAGTTGTTGCAAGAAGCTGCTGATGAGGGCCTTGATACCATGTGCCTTCTGCGAACTCTGGGACAGGTGAAGACAGATGTAGTGGACTGTAAGAAGGGATGTCCAAGAAACAAAGCTAAGCCTAAGGAAGTCACACTATAATTCCAATGAGGTACGAAAGAACATCTGGTCTCAAAGGGGAAGTCAACCCTCAATTTTTCTTTGTCCTGTGCAGCCTAACTAGTTGAAACAATGTGTTCTGATTCATGTCTCGTTTGTGGAATTTGAATCAAAGATGCAATAAGAGTTTTGAAATGCTTATCATTATCTGAACATCAATTTGGTCAGTTTTCACAAGCCTCAGATTTTTTTTTAGGTCACCGTAAATGTTTAATGTAATAACTCGGTCTTCAAGTGTTTTTCATCCTGTGGTCAGACACCATTGTTTATTAGAGATGTGAACAGTGGTGGAGTCAAGATTTATTTTTTCTAACTTAGTACTGCTGCAAGCAAGTGTTATAAAATGTTGATGAATGATGTGAGCAGTGCTTCTGTAACTAACTGTACTGTTAGACATAATGATGTGTATTTATTTTATAGTGGGCAGTCTACTCAACGATTTTTTTTTAAATCAGTGATGTTTAACTCTTTTATATTTGTACAGCACTGTTTAATCTCAGGTGACAGAAACGGAACCTATAATAATAGTAACTGCCATTGTAACAACTAGTTTTGATGGGATGTTTCTTAATGCATGTAAAATCCCACTAACATATGCATGTTGAAAAATCAACATCCTTGGTACTGTAATAAAATTATGGATGAAATGACATGAATGAAATGACCAGTTTACAATGCTCAATTAAAACTGCTATTCACTATACATGTATGTAATGGCATTTTTATTACCAAATATACAAGGAAATATATTCTGTCTCGTATGCATTTATTTTACTTGATTATAACTCCATGTATGGTGTACGTGTCTAGCAAGTAGCAATCCCGGTTCAAGATGGTGTCGTGGTCATCTTGTCTTCAACAGGCAAGGCTTTTCCTACTGGTTGTTTATTTCTATGGATAGCCCTCATTGGAGTTTAACATCTGAAACCCCGCCCACTACGGATATGAAAGTGATTGGATAACGTCTTATAAATGTCATTCATTTTAACCAATCGCATCTCTGAATTCAAACTTCCGGTGTAATTGATTGGTGGAACGCCATTGTTTTTGAGCTGGAGGCGAGTGAGGTTCGACTTACTTGAGCACATTACTAGAAAAAGTGTTTGATAACTATTAACCGGTAGTATAAGTATCAACCTAATACATTGTAACATTTCCCTTGCATGTAGGTAAGTCCATTTGATACATTGCGTGGGCTGGTAGTATAGCTTAATTGCTAAGCTGACTAAGCTTGCTAAGCTGGCCGTAATGTTTACTTGCCAATTTTAACGATCGTTTTGTCTTTCAAAAACTAGTCAACCTTTCCCCATGTTTTCCGATTATGTTGTGTGTTAACCATGGCCTGCTGGGGTAAATGGAGTACAGATTCCTCGAGTTCTATTAGCTTGTTAGCATCTGCTAACAGAAGTGACGCGTTGCTGCTAGGCGAAAACATTGTTCATCAGTATGTTGTGTGATGCACTTTTTGTTTTTTTTTAAGTCGGCCTCGTAAACCAGAACTGCCGGAGACATGGGCGAGCCACACAACTTTGCGACCCCACAAGAGGAGCTGGGCTTCTGGCAGGAGCAGGCTAATAGGCATCAGCAGAGGTAATAGAGTACTCGAAAATGATAATAATAATAATCATGATAACGATGATGATAATAATGCAAACACTGCTCTTATTGGATTACATGAGATGGTTCGATTGTATCGACAGGCACACAACTTCTTAAGTCTTGAATGTATCAGTCATTAAAGTGCTTCATGGACATTGAGCTCACTATTTTGGAAATGTGCTGTCTTTAGGGCAGATGAAGCTCAGGAGGAACTGCAGGAGTTTCAGCAGATGAGTCGAGACTATGAAGCAGAGCTGGAAACTGAGCTGAAGCACTGTGAAGCTCGAAACAAGGAACTGCTACAAGACAACAACAGACTCCGTACGGAACTGGATAACATCAAGGTTTGATTGATAAGCGCAAGTGGATGTGCATGCCAACAGTTGTTGAGTAAAGACGTATGTATAAACAGACAGGGGGGTAAAAAGTCAGAATAAAATTGCAACCTCCTTATTTATTGTATGCTATTTTTTACCTGCCTAAAACATTCCGTTCATTCTTTCATCTTGTGCTCTAAAATCTTTTTTGGCAGGAGAAGTTTGAGAGTCAGTACGCTGACAATTTTAAGCACATCTCCAACCTGGAGGAAAGTCTGGCAGAAACAACAGCAGTCAAAGATCACCTGCAGAAATATATCCGAGAACTAGAGCAGTCCAATGATGACCTTGAACGGACCAAAAGGTCAGTGCCTCTATCTCAAGGCTATAGTTTTGCTGTAAAAAAAAGACTTTTGTAATAATCTCAGTTCTTCTCCAGGGCTACCATCATGTCTCTGGAGGACTTTGAGCAGAGAATGAATCACGTTATTGAGAGGAATGCTTTTCTCGAGAGCGAGCTGGATGAGAAGGAGAACCTGCTTGAATCTGTTCAGAGGCTCAAAGACGAAGCCAGAGGTAAACACTGTGGTGCAGGTGCTCTCATCTTTGAAGCATCTATGTGTGAATCCACCTCTGGTCTATTTTTGTGTTGGCATGACACCTCAAGCGAAGTCAAAGAAAATTCTATATTCCAACTGTCGGTTGTCTTGTTTGATGCAGATCTTCGCCAGGAGCTAGCAGTGCGTCAGAAAGAAAGGCGACCATCCAGCAGTTTGGGCAAAGATTCCGATCGACCAGACCTGCCTTGCCCCTCCGCTAATAATCTCCAGACCCCCGTTACCCCGTCTAAGCCACCCAGCTCGTTTGCCACACCTCCTGCAGCTAGCATTCGACGAGGTGACTAGTGATACTTACCTGGTGAAAGGATTCTTGATATGCTTTTTTAATCCCATCCATCTTCTTGTTGTCAGGTGATGGTCTAGTAGGTACCCCTCTCACGACGTCAGCAAGAATATCTGCACTGAACATTGTTGGGGAGCTGCTGAGAAAAGTTGGGGTAGGAGATATTCATCTCACTATACTGTATTGTCTTTGTATCATGATCAAGTTTGTGATCTATACTTAAGACGTTTGTGCTCTGCGGTGCGTCAGAATCTGGAGTCCAAGCTGGCGTCATGTCGAGACTTTGTGTACGACACATCAGGCACCCGACCGGCGCTGCCACCCGCCACTGCTAGTCAATGTGGTCTGGACGGGGGGGCTGACATCCAAGCCAGCAGCATGAGTCCACCACCACAGTATGACAGGTGAGAGGGATTCATAGCTATTGAACCATGTTTTTATGTCACTTTTGCCACTTGTTGACTGAAAAGAACATCATGTGCTGAGGGCTCAGTTTTAATATCACTATTTGCCACTAGAGAGAGGAAATTATATTTTAAGGTCCTTTCTTCCCCTATAGTGAGGATCAAAATTTAAGTTGCCATTACCTGGCCTAACCTGTAAGACCAGAACATTTTTGTATAATAAATCTGACATTGTTTATTCTGATACAGATTCATTTATTTTTTGTGTTAACAAATATATGGGAAGAGAATGAAAAAAAATAACCAATCACATTATAGCCTCGTTGTGGTTTTTTTTTCCGTTTTGTTGTACTGAAACTGTACTACTGTCTAGGACCTCCACTGATGTCATAACAATAACAACTGACAGATGATGAAATGTGTGAAGAGTTCAATATGAGGAAGTTTTAGGAGTATTTGTGCTTGTGTTTGTAGTTTAGTGAAGCGGTTAGAGTTTGGACCAGCACCTCCGCGGGGAGTCACTCAAGGTGCACAGTCTCCCCAAGGAGGAGTCAAGATGCTGCTGTGAGGAACCTGCTCCTCTTGCCAGCTCCTTCTATAAGAACTGAACTTTGAACATTAAGCTTGAACCTCAAAACAGCTTTCCTTGCTCTACATGCTGTGTGGAATTCTGCTGACTCTGACTCACTTGTATCATCATATCATGAGATGTGATGCACCGTTAAGTATGCGGAACGTCCACGCTCACTCATGTCTGTGATGAGGAGTTTCATAAGAACACTGTACTGACTTGCTGCTTGGGTGTGAGGGACCACTCGCGTGTAACAAAAATTGCAGACATGGAAGTGACCCTAATTTCAGGACCGTTTATTTCAAAAACAGCAACCTGGTTTAAGTACAACGCAAAGCTGTGATGAGGGAAATGCATGTTTGTTTTTAACAATGTTTGTTTCTTATTGTTTAAAGCTGAAACTTTAGGTTTAGCAACAGCTGCAAACAGCTGGCGCTTGTTTCTGGGGCTAATGTTGAAATATCTCGCTGTCAGGGTTTGGTTTTAAGCCAGTGCTGCCTTCCTCCACATAGGCTCCTTTTATTGGTTTTAAGTGACTTTATTTTTTTAATTAGCACATTCACTCTACTGAACGTAACATGATAGTTTTCTTTATAACTGTGGACTCTTACGGCGGGGAGGAGGGGAAAAAGCAATAACAGATCAGATTTTTGAGATTTGTAATTACAGTTGCGTATATTCGACTTGATATGAGACTGCTTTTTGCGGTTGGATTGTGATGTGGGAATTGGAGTCAATAAAGATGAAGTGTTGCACTTTTCCCCCCCTTCTAAGCGTTTTTTGGTTATACAGGAGTGTCCAGTATGATAAATGGGACTGCTCAATGTACTTGGTGTTGCATTCAGCTCCTTGTGGCCTTTATTCATCTGATGCACTCGCCAAACTTAATCCTGTTCAACAGCTTCAATGACATTTGCGAACTTAGTCAAAACATTAAAGGACCTAAATGGTCATTTTGGGGGTGTAGAGTTTTAATTTTTGTGCAAGTGGTTCAACAATTAGTAGAAAGAAATTGTGCTATGTAAACATCAGTTGATTACTTTCAGACAGCCTTGGGTGATAAGCAGGAACAAACTTTAGAAGGCAGATTGAATCACTGACCATGTTCCAAAAATGCAGCAAATTGTACAAGGGTGTGATCCGAAACCTTTGATAACCTTTCACATCTAAAAGCTATCATGCAAAAATGTAAAAGACAACTAGTTAGGGTACAAAAAGCAGACTGGACGTAGACCGCATCTACATTTCCAATCTCATACGTCAACAGCAGTCACAGGCAAGAAAACAACCGTAGCTGTAGTAGTTCTACATTTACACAAGGAGACATACTATCCAAAGGTGATGCACTGAATTTGGCTCTGCTGGCAAGTTAGCACATTAATTAGAGGCACCTAATGTGTACAAAATGTTGCATTTATGAGTCATTCAGTGCAGCACAAAATGGTGTAAATAAAAACAGTAAATCACACATCAGTGAAGCCACCAAATTACCCCCTCGGTTGATATTTTGTTCATCCATTCGATTTGTGTCAAGGAAAAGTGCTCGAGAGGACAGATCAGTTAACTAAGAGAAATGGTAGAAAAATATACACTACCTGGCCCATGGAAAAGAAACAAACTGGATGAGACTAAACGGGAAGATTAGAGAACTGTTTTTGGAGAATTATTAAAAAATGTTTGACGGGTAACCCTAACTGCTGCAATTAATGTTTGGATTCTTTCTTACAAGAAAGATCTAATTGCCCTGCATCAAGGAGGCTGATAAAATAATTTAATTGAATTATTACTTCTCAGATGTACTAAGTGAGGCTCATGGGGAAAATCTGTCGTAATTTTGGATTAGACTCTAGAGCAATATAAAAACATGACACAATCTGCAGAGAAAAAGATTTGACCCTCCTGGATTTAGTATGATGGGTGGGAATGGAGATGAAATGATTATCAGATGGCAACCTATGGAGGCAGAGTTGTAAATCTGAGTTGGTCTCAGGCTTCACATTCTCAGCCCATATATGAAATGAGCTGACCTCATGCATTTGCTAAATGAACAGCTCGGCTAAATGTTGAGACCCGGTGTCTGACCTTTCTTTGGCCAGGCAGTGTATATTTCAATGTAAGGGTGAACTCAGGCGATGGGAAACAAAAGCAAAAAGTTAACCTCCATTTTGGAAAGGCAGTATTGTCAGGAGACATGCGTAGTTGACATCGTCTCATCACTCAATCTGCTGACTTTCCATTGAAGTCAGTTTGGGAGTCTGCCTCCTCCTCAGACGCATCCTCTACCGCCCTCCGACCTCCGCCCATACGCCGAGGTGCGCTGCCAAAGGAGGGCTCGTTTCCACGCCTGAACAGGCACAAGAAGATGCGGTGGGCAGTTTGTTATAGTTTGCCAAGTTTGCAAGCTCTGCGAAATCCTAAGAACCATTCTGATCATTTGAATCTGGATCATTTAGATTTGTTGGGGGGGGGGGGGGTGGATCTAAAACAGCGATGTCAAACTCACGTATGAACGTCTAATACTATATACAGCAGGGGTGCGGTCTTCGAGAGCCCCTATCCAGCCTGTTTTTGGTGCAGCCCTACTTCAGCACACCCAATTAAAATGATCAGCTCATTAGCAAGCTTTGGAAAAGGCTGATTACAATCCTGATGATTTCTCTTTGAGAAGACAATTTGTCATTTTAGTATCGACACAAAATTGATGCAGAATTTGTCTTAGCCCGCATGCCATAGTTTGACCCCCACCTGACCTAAAACATGCACCGAAATCATTTGCTCATGACATAAAACTATTCCTACCTGAGTTTGCTCTTGAGAGAGTTGACCTCGCGACTCATGGCATCGTTGGCCTCGGTGGCTTCATCCAGCTCCCGCTGCAGCTTCCTGCGGGCGGCTGTGGCTCGCTGAGACTCCTCCTCCGACTCCTCAAGCTGCCGCTTCAGCTGCTTCATGCGCGTGTTTGCCTTCTCCGCCTAGTGGGAGCGTTCAAGTCCAAGATGTTGCTTATGCTACCGCAAAGAGCCCCCGACGAAATTCCTGGGAAACGAGCGATCCTACCTGGTCTTTGTACTGTTCTGCCTGTTTTCTTTCATCCTCCACCTGCATGATCACGTCCTTGAGCTTCTTGTCCTTCTGGCGCAGACTTTTGGCAGTCACCTGCTTTTCCCTGAAAAGCAGGATAGAAGCTTGATGCGATTCAAATCACAGGCTTCTTAAAATTCGTAGCTTGATGTGCGGTGACTATTTTGACTGAAATTGAAATGACAAAATATTTGTTTTGTAAAGTGCTATGCTCTGCTGTTGGGAAAAGTAAGTGAAGCAGATTTTTTGTAACCTTGCCCAGATCTGCACGGAAACCACAATATTGTTTCTGAGCTCTCGTAGTTCCTTGATCCTCATGGCTTAGCTTCTCCTCTGACGTTGTATACTTTGGCAGATGTGAGGGTTTGTGATTTCCGTTGTTACAGCATAAGGTCAGATGTGTGTCCAAATGATATTTAAGTTATTCTTTAAAAAAATGCAAGCAGCATCCTAAAATTTAAATTTTGCTTCGAGAAATAATACAAATACTTTCAGGATGCACAAGCAGTATGATGATGCAGGACAAAAAAAGTATTCCATTGGTGTTTCTCTGCATCTGACCTGTTCTCCTGTTCAAGCTGCTCCTCCAATTGAGCCACCTTCACCTCCAATGCGGTAATGGAGGATTTGAACTTGGACTTGACCTGGTTCTCCATCTCGCTGAGCTTGGCCTTCATCTCCTTGTTCTGGCGCTCCATCTGCTGCCGGCCACTCTCGTTCTTTTGAGAGGCGGAGCGTTCTGTTTGCAGCTCGTTGTTCATCTGCTCTACCTGTGGGGAGAATGCAAGTTGGTACCGAGGCTTAGTGATGATGTGAACTTGCTCCTATGGCAACCTGCTGTGTGCTCTTCCTCAGCCTGTCGTTGAGGATCTCCATGTTGCTCTGCTCTTCCTCCAGTTCCTCTTCCAGCTGGGAGATCTTAGCTTCCAAGCGACGCTTCTCGTCGGACAAGGCGGACCTACACGCGAGAAGCACCAGTGTGGTTAGATTGGATCAAATAATTCTAAAAAAAAGACAAAGCAGGACTGACTTTCCAGAGGAGTTGCTGGCCAGCTCATCTGACAGCTCGTCCCTTTCAGCTTCTGCTTGCTTCCGCGCCCTCTCAGCAGAGGCCAGATCCTAAAGAACCGTGACATGAAATATGAAAACTGCACTAGTTCAGTGAATAAGATACCGTGGCAATGTGGGAAGTTACGCAATTTCAGATTTGCTCACATATCTACTACAACTGGCAGAACATCCAAACGCTGCTTAGATGGCAGAGGGTGCAATAAACGTGCGTATATACTTGCCGTGTGAGTATATCAGCCTTGTGTCCAATTAAACAGGCCCAGATTTCATACATGAGGAAATTATTATTTAGTTCTACTACTAAAATTCGAAAATTTCAAAATGAATGAAAGTAAAAACAAATCTTTACAAATTATACTAATCTATGCAACAGTACAAGTCCAAATATGATATTCTGAGTGACATAATGGCCGACCCCCTGAGATGGATAAAAACAGGAGGACTTTGTTTCTTAATTCATATTCCACAAATGTAGTATTAATCAGAATACCCTCGTTGAATACTACTACTACTAGGAATCCATAGATCAAAAAACTGTTAAAAGTTCCAATTAAAATAGCGTTGCTGTGACCTCTTGCAGCTGCATCAACTCAGCCTCCAGGCCCTTGGCTTTCTTCTCACTCTCCTTCGCCGTCATCAGCACTTCCTCACGGGCAGCACGGGCATCTTCCAGCTCCCTCTGGAAGTCTTTCATTTGAGCCTGGCGGAGAAGGAGAATCACATGCCAGTATCAGGACTGTATTATTTTAATGACCTGTACGATGTATTATTATCATTACAAAGCTGGTATTGGTTGTTGCATCCCTGGATGTGTGAAGGTTGGTAAAAAAAAGTCTTGTTGCTTTTGCAGCTTAGATAACAAAAGTTCCGATATCCGCGCTTTTTTAGCATTCTCACCTGAATCTTTCGAAGCTGCTTAATGGCCTCATCTCGTCCCTTATTGGCTGCATCAATCTGGCCCTCCAGATCTTTCATGTCTGTCTCCAATTTCTTCTTGGCTGCTGCTGCTGAGGCCCTCTGCTTGCGTTCATCCTCCAGCTCTGTCTCCAACTCACGCACCTGATCGCCACGCGAGGGGTTACGGTTCTGATGTAACTTTCTGCAACAGACACTGGAAAGGAAACAAGAGGTTTCTTCACCTGCTTGACTAGCTGCCTCTTCTTCTCCTCTCCCATCTCATCGCGGCCTTGCTGATCCCTCTCAAACTGGGCCTTGAGGGCCTGCATGTTGACCTCTAGGCGCAGTTTGCCATCCTCAGCCGCCTGCAGCTCGTCCTCCAGCTCCTCCAGCTGAGTCTTCATCTCCTCCACCTGGGCCTCTAAGCCTCGCTTGGATTTCTCCAGCTCATGGACCTGACAACGAGGCAGGATCAAATTCACAAGCACGTGATGACGCGTTCATCAAGGGTGAGCCGGAGCCCATCTCAGCTGACTATGGGCAGCAGCACGACTAAGTGAGAAATGATACTACTTCATACATTTTTCCCAACATCATCCTTTGAGCTGATTAGATCCTCCATCTCCACCCTCAGGGCCTTGTTGGCTCTCTCCAGCTCCTCTCTGGCATCTTGGGCCTCGTCCAGAGCCCTCGCCAAGGACAGAGCCTTCGTCTCCTTCTCTCGAGCCTCAGCCTCAGCTCGATCTCTCTCATCTGCATATTTACAAGAGATGGACTTCTCCTCCGCCAGCATCTGGAAGCCAAACAGCCACAATCAAATGACGCTACATGTCAATGCTTCAACATCTTGTCATACTTTGGCAACAACTTCAACACACCTGGTCAAATTTCTTTTGTTTCTTCTCAAGATTGGAAACATTCTGCCTCTGGTTATCGAGATCCATCAGTGTGTCCTCCAGCTCCTGTTGCAGACGGTTTTTAGTCTTCTCCAATTTGTCGTAGGCAGAAGCCTTCTCCTCAAACTGGGTGTTGGCTGCTTCCAAGTCTCTTTGCAGACGCTTCTTGCTTTCTTCCAGCAGCTCATTGTTCCCACACATTTCCTCCAGCTTTTTCTTTGAATCCGACAGCTGTCGAAGCAGAGTAAAATGAACGTTCGTTTGTTCGTTGACAACATTTTGATGCTATCGCTAATCTAGATGTGACTCATCTCTGACCTGGATGTTGAGGGTGGAGACCTGTCTCTCAACGTTCCTCTTGGCCTCCATCTCCTCCTCGAGCTGCTCCTGTAAACTGTTCTTGTCATCCTCTGCCTGTCGAAGCTTTGTGGAGAACTGCAGCTTCTGTCGTGTCTCCTCGGCTAGCAACTCCTGTGGACGCAGAGCAGGTCAAAGGTCAGTGCCAAATACTGCTACCTCCTATCAAAATAAAGTTTTTCTGCAGTAACCTGTGTATCCTGGAGTTGGGAGCTAAAGCTGGCAACATCTTTGTTCAGTTTGATGACCTTGCCCTCAGCTTCATTCAGTATGCTTGTCACACTCTCCAGTTCAACCTGTGGGGCATTCACATATATTCTTAGGGATTTTTTCGGTTTTACATTTTAAGAATATACTTCATGAAACCAATTACAGTTATCTTAGAGCAGCGTTCTCCCAGTTCAGCCTTCTGCTTCTCACTGTCATTGAAGCGCGATTGTAAATCTGTCACTTGACCTTCCAACTTCTTCCTCTTGTGCTCGCCGTCTTGTTTGGCTTGAATGAGCGAGCGCACTTCCACGGTCAATTCAGATGTCTCCTTCTCCAGAGCTTGTTTGGCTTTCTCCAGAGTTGTCTTTACCTGGTTGTGGAGGCACGTTTTGGCTTGATTGGAAACAAGTCATATCGAGTAAATCAATGAAGTACTAATGTGTGAACTCATGGAGTCATTACTCGTTTCGACTGCTCTAGTTGCTCAGTGAGCTCCTCCACGGCCTGGGTGTGTTTCTGTCTCATTTCATGTATCTGGGACTCGTGGGTCCGGTTCTCATCCTCTATGGCTCTTTTCAGTGAGGTTACCTCCTGCTCACGTTTGGCTCTGCAGAACACAGAATGAATGTTTGAGGAAAAGAAAGTCTTGTTTTTTTCTTTAGCTTTGTTGTTTTTGTGAAGGTATGTGTGACCTGAGTTCCTGCTGGGTTGCAGTGCTGTCCAGAGTATCCTCGAGCTCAGATTTAAGAGCCTCCAATTCTTCTCCCAAGTCGCGTTTGATCTTTTCTGCTTTGTTCCTGGCTGCTCGTTCAGAGTCGAGGTCTTCCTGCAGGTCAGAGATGTGGCCTTCCAGCTCACGGATTTTCTTTAGAGCGTTGTTCTTTTGAGCCGTCTCGTCTTCTAATCTATACAACAAAGGGAATTTGTTTAACGCTGGTAACGGAGTTTGTGCTAAGAAACACTATTCAATTGTATTTATCATGAAATAACATTCCAAAGTATAATGATACATAGTAGGCATGCTAATTGGCCTCGTGCATGACAATCAACTCAACATTTTCTTTGGCCTCTACATTGTGAGCAGTTCCAGATCATTTCAGTTGACTGATTCTTTGTTTTGAATCTGCCTATGTTGAAATGTGGAAAGTCTGACAAAGAAGCCATCAAGAGACTTTACCTGGCCAAGGAATTCTGTAGCTCTTCCTCTTTCTTTGCCAGCTGTGCTTTGAGGTCAGCAATCTGGGCCTGCAGGTCCGCAAGCTGCTCCTGGAGATCATTTGATTCGGCCTCTAATTTACGCTTAATCTTATCCAGCTCCTGCCGGGTCTTTTCCTCCTTCTTCAGTCGGACTGGAAGTAGAGCCGAGGGTAAGCGACCCCAAAAACTGGTATACCAAGTCTGTAAATGATGATGTTCCTTAAGAGTGATTACCCTCCAGTTCTGAGATCATGGACTCATGTTTGTTTTTCAGTTTGGTGAGGTTTTTCGACTTCTCCTCTTCTTCAGCCAGATTAGTACTGTAGTCCGCAACCCTCTCCTCCATCAGCTTTCTCTCCTACAAAATAAAAATGGAGTGTGTGAACCAATAATATCACTTTAACGTCACTATGTTTTCTTCTTATTTACCTTCAGCAGCTTGTTGTTATGGTCTTCCATCACCAGGATGTCATCTTCAAGCTTTTTAATCTTTCCTTCACAAGTGACTTTCTCCAGATGCATCTTTTGCCGCGCATCCTCCTCCTCTTCTAAATGCTCTTCTAATTCCTGCATCAAAGCGATAACAAGATACCATGCATGCTTGCACCTTGTATTTGGAAAAAGCGATGGGAGATAGTAACTGGCAGCAATAATAAACACAACAAATTCTCTACCTGCATCTGCTGTTGCATCTTCTTCTTTTCCACCAGAAATGTCTGAGAACGTTCTTCCTCTTCGTCTAGTCTTGCCTCCATCTCGTGCAGGATTTCCTCCAATTCCTGCTTCTTAGCTGCCAAGCGCACCCTCATCTCCTCAGCTTCCGCATACAACTCTGTCTCAGCCTGAAGTTGCTCCTGCAGCGCATTTCTCTCCTCCAAAATCTGAAGCAAATTGACAGACAAAGCCAGAGTTAACTTGGGCAGTGGAAATGAAGTAGGTAGATAATAAAAAAATGAATGGATGGACAGTAGATGAGAGGAGAATGGGATGTGAACTTGATTGGAATTACTATGTTTGTGTCACTCATCATTTACCGTCGTGTGCTTCAAAGTGATCTCGTTCAGCTCCGATTGATACTTTGTGGCATTTTCTTTTGATTTCTGCAGCTCTTCTTCCTTTAGGCCCATCTCCTCCTCCTGCCGTGTCACTTGCAGAAGAGGCTTAACCTTTTGGCCAGTGTTGGAAAGTTAGATCAATATGAAATAGTAAGAACTTGCATAATTAAATGGACATGCTGACCTTTGTGAAGAGTCTCCACCACTGCCAGTTTCTAAGTTTGAGGTAGGCGGCACAATTCCTCTGAATCACTTTCATGGCTGTGAGTTGCTGCTGCCTCTTAGCAAATGCCCTTGAAATGATCGACAAAACAAATACATTGTGTATGATACAATACATGCAATTCGAGAACACGCACTATACATAGACATTTTGATTTATTATATAAAGAAATAGTTTGTATTCTTCCTCAAATTTAAACGGGAATATCCTTGGAAGAATATTAATTGTGTTTTCATTTCATTATAGCTGTATGCAATCCTGCCGACAGTCATGCTAGAAGCCATGGAATGTGCTAGCATGTACGTACTTCCTAGCCAGGAATCCTCGAGCTTGAGCTTGGAAGGCAATGATGATCACAGTTATCTTCAGGTCTCTCTCTTCCTCCAGCTGAGCCAAAACTCCTGTGCGAAAGAATATCTTGCTCTGTCCGATTCTGTACAGATTTGGGTCCAGGTCCAGATGTTTGATCTATATTGGACGGAAGACAGTGACAGTCTCATTGTGACCTTCAATTCAAAGTAGCAATTTTGGAGTGAAGAACACTTGTTTACCATGAGGCAGCAGGCTTGTTTTCCATCCATAAAACCTTTGGGAATAGCACTTGCTGCCAGAATCTCATAGCTATAAGACAAAAGCGACATCTGATTACAAAATTTGTGTAGTAATGTTTAAGAATAATCCGATCTGATCCAACTCACCGCTGGCGAAACTCCTGGAAGACAATTCTATTAGGGAATCCTTGTCGGCAGATTCTAATTCCCTCCAGCACGCCATTACACCTGAGTTGTTCCAGAACTAGGTTGGCATCCAACTTCCCTGCCTGAGGAGAACTTACATGTAAGAGGGATTGACTTTAAGAGTTGACATAAAGCAGAGGGACAAGTGCAGATTTGCCACTCTTCTGGTGAGACATTTGGTAAAACTTAGAAACATGGCCGGGACAATTTTGTATCTTCATGGAGACAGTTGAGAGGGCAGAGGTCACTGTGGTCACTGAACTACAAAACGTAAACACCAAGTTGGAACGATAGATGTCCTGAAGAAAAATCGGTGGTGATGTGGAGGGTGACTTAAAAAGTCAAAGCCCAACCCTTAGTTTAGTAATGATGACTTTGTAGAAATGAGTGATGTGTCCCAAGGCACAACGACTAGTCGGTTTAAAATATACATGGCTATTCGTGGTAACAGGGATCAGACGTAAATCCTGTTTCAAAAACTCCAAGTCAATAAGTTGTTTACCCTCTTCTCGTGGTTTGGAATGATGCATCTGACAAAGTTGGGCTGGGTGTTGTGCAGTGTGGTCATGAGTTTGGCGAGAGACTCCTTGTAGAGCTGCCCCACCGTGCGGAACATTCCCTTCTTGGTCTTGGATCCACCGCCCATCGAACTGTCTGACATCTTGGCAATGGTGTCAAGACCCACCACTCGGTCAGCTGAAGCACATAACTCATCAGTCATTGAATTGCCAATATATACATGACATTTGATCATTATTAAAGACTTGATATTATCTACAATATGACATGTACATAAATCAAAGGTGGAAACTGCTTCATATAAATTCCCAATATTGCATAACACCATTATATAGATGCCTGCTGACAGAAAAAAAAATGGCTAAATGTCCGTGATCTCACAATCTTTCCAGAGGTCTTGCACAAATAAGCTGGACGAATTGTTGAGCAGTGCTGTAACATTGTCATTCAGAGGGTCCATGTTCTTTGTCAGCCAGGCTGTGGCGTTATAGTCCACCTACAAGCACACAATATTGGATTCATTTGATTTAGCAGTCCTGGAACATCTGGTTGTGCAAAAGCATAACCCAAATCAAATCTCAACCGTACTCTTTAAAGTGCCCTTTATTATTATCCTCACCTTTCCGGCATAGTGAAGAAGAGAAAACTCGGTCTTGTCTTTTAGTTGTTTTGATTTCGCAAATTTAACATGGTTTCCTTGGGTGTTCATGAGTTTTTCTACAAAGGAGACATCTGTGGCTTTGGGGAACCAGCACTCTTCATCCAGCAAGGCCAGAATGCCTGGAGGGTTGTTCTGAAAACAATAAGTAAGGATTTACATGAAACCACGTTATGAGGAAGAAAAGCTAGTTGTCACTGTCTCACGGTCACTCACCGGCCTCTCAATGAGCTCTATGCAGGGTTGCAGGTCCAAACCAAAATCTATAAAGTTCCACTCAATGCCTTCTCTCTGGTACTCCTCCTGCTCCAAGATGAACATGGTGTGGTTGAAGAGCTGCTGGAGCTTCTCATTGGTGTAATTGATGCACAGCTGCTCAAAGGAGTTGTCCTGCAACAGCCGTGAAAGAGAGGTGAGGATGCCCATTGTTCACAAACATCGTAATATGGCTCATTGGAGGGTTCATACCTCAAATATCTCAAAACCAGCGATATCGAGGATACCCAGGAAGGAGGCCCCTTGACGTTTGGTCTTGTCCAGGGCTTTGTTGACTCGGCCCAGGATCCAGCGGAAGAGGCGCTCAAACACAGCCTTTGCCAGGGCTTCAATAGCAAAGTCAGCCTATGAAGTGCACAAGTAGCAAACTCATGAAAGGTCCATTTTTTCATTCCTTCTTTCAGTGTGCACTGTGTCATACCTGCTCTTTGGTTTGGGCTTTTTGCACCACCTCTCTGCCAACTTTGATTCGAGGCGTGAGGATGGCACGAGTGAAGTCAGTCACGTTGATGCCCTGCAGGTGACACACCTTCTGAGCCGCTACAGACGGGAGAAATAAATGGAATATATTTTGAAATATTGATCCCATTTCTGCTTTTGTTTTGCTATATTTTCTTAATTGTTTGCATCTCACAATTTTATTCCTCAAGTGCCCTGTAATATTTAAGAACCTCCATATCTCAATTTCACATTATAAAAAGGTAGACAAGGAAGACAAAATACTGAATCTAACCTGTGTTGTCAGGCATGGTGGCCTGCTCTTGGTTCCTTTCTTTCTTAAACTCAATGTTTCCCAGCTGCATGACTGTTGAACACACCTTCAGCATATCTACAATAAAACAGAACAGTATTGGTAGGATCCATCCATCTGTTTGTCCGTCCGTCTGCCCGTCTGTCTGCCCGCCAGATATATAAACAATACTTTATGCTATAATTCACGCCCAAATTAGAGTTTAGACTTCAAAATCTGATTAACAGACTAAAAGGATTGAAGCAGTTGACACCCAATTAGAGTAAGCTACATTTATCTGAATCACTGGGAATTATCCTTTTTTAATTTTTTTTTATCAAAACTAATGATAGACCACATTTGTGATACCAATTCGCTCCTCATCTGTAAAGCCCAGGATGGTCATGGCCTCCATGGTCTCCTCGAACATCTCATCATCCTGCTGGGCCGGGATCTGGACGTGGCCCGCAACGAGGAAGCGGTAGTTACTGAAGGGCTCCAGAAGAAGCTCCTCTGAAAAGATAATAATACACAATGAATTAAAGTGATCTTTTTCGGGTTTTCCCCACCAGTTCTTAATGTTATGACTTTACAGGATTAAAATGGAGACCTGCATTACAGAGTATTGTTATGTCAAGTGAAGTCATGATTTTATTTTATGGAAAAAATATCCACAGAACGCATTTTAAATATGTTACCTTTAACGTTGTCCTTGGCACCAGCAATCATGTAGTAGAAAATATGGAAGGCTCTTTCTATTTTTGCTTGTCTGATACAACGAGACTTCTCCAGGAGGTCTGAGAACTCAGCGATTAAAGAACACAAATGCTCAATTCTCAAGTTCACCCTTTGCCTAACTGTGAAAACATCTTCATTAACCTATTTGTTAGCTTCTATGGCTATATCGGCGGTTCCTAAACTAGATACGATTTCATTTTTACTTGATAGATTTAAAACAGTCGAGGATACAGGTCTCAATGTTGGCTCCAACAATGTAGCCTGTCACATCAAAGTTGATTCGGATGAATTTACCCTGTGTGAAAAACAATGAAAGAAGGAGTTAATAAATAAAATCAAAGCCGTGCATTGGTGGATAAGATTTTTAAGAGATAATTTTATTCTGACATATAATTAGGAAGAAAACTCACAAATCGGGAAGAGTTATCATTTTTGATGGTCTTGGCATTCCCGAAAGCCTCCAGGATGGGATTGGCTTGTAGGAGCTGCTTCTCCAGCTCTCCCTGGTGACAACAACACATTTACATAATGAATGGCAACTGAGGTGGGCTGCAGATGGGGTTGATGGGTAGCTTTTCCAAAATATAATTCATGTGTGTTAAAAAAAAAAAAGAAAAAGACTACTAAATCTCAAACTGCCTGTAATACATCAACAGCTCAGAATTAGTTATGCAACCAACATCTGACCTGAGGTTCAGAGGAAAATGAGGGGAAGCTGATATATAAACAGACAAGGGCAGGTTAGTTCAGCTGAAAATAATCTTATCAGCACATTGCTTCTGAGGAATGATCCAATTATATGAATGTTTTGCCTCGGTGTAGCTTCTCAGCTTTTGTACCATTAGGGATTTAGCGCATCAATTTCAAAATCTTCTTTTTCTACTGACCCTGTCAGTCATGGACCCTTATCAACCTTTTCCTCTTCATGGTCTTGCTGGCCTGTAGATTTATAGGTCGAACCAGGTGATTAGAAAATTAGGCAGACCCCACCTTGATGTGCATTTAGATAATCCACCTGATCAAAGGGCTCTGTCAGCTTTTAGCTAAAGTCAAACCCTGTCAACCTTCACCTCAATGATTTAAAACACGGATTCTATCCGCCAAAATAGGCTGAAACTATCAGATGAGGAGACGGTTGTCAACGGATTTAGCCTGATTGAAAATAGTAACGGACGGAACATGATTGTGCAACATGGTGGTAGATCCTGTTAAACTGAAATGATTGACAAGATACAGACCAACTGATGTATTGAAGATCAGAACAATCAAAGCGGAAAGGATTGTCTTGTTCATTTAAACTCCTGGGATACGTCACTGGAGAAGAGAAATGAAAAAATAGAGCAGAGCAGAGCAGAGCAGCAAGAAAGAGAATATGATAGCTTACAGCAAGGCTTTTTTTTGTATCAAGGTTTACTGCATATTCAAATCAGGGAGTCAAACTAGAAAAGAGAGCTGAAAGTATAGTATTGTTTTGTTGGAAAAAAATGATGAAAGAGAGTTTGAGGGTATCTCAGCAACGATAACACCGTTATCAGTATTTGAACATGCTTTCAGCAACATTATAAACAAATCAATCAAGTAGATTGTGCGTCGTGAAATCATGTTTCAAATGTTGTGACCGCTGAGCACTTAAAACATTTCAGGGCGACAGAGAAAGATTTTTTTTTTTCAAGATGGCGGACCACATGGCTAAATAAAATGCATCAGAACTCTCCTGCAACGGAAGGGAGCTTGGACGAAGCGGAGGAGGCGAGAAGAGGACGTGTTCCAGACATGAGGAGACGAGATGGGCATGCTCACACTGTGCACGTTGATCGGTGAGAGATCCTTTCACTGCTGGGGAGCCTTAATCTCATCACCCCCGGCAGTGAAAGGGTGTTCACTGAAAATACGTTTGACACCAAACTCAACTCAAGTAGCCGGCCCAAACTGGCCATTCCGGTGGTTTCAAATGTGACTACGAAGAACTACGATCATGCAAATCCACTCGCACTGGGTAACACAGGAAAAACTAAAATGCTACAAGGAACACTATCGTAAGGATTTGAACCTTAGTGTTGGAAAATAGATATCAAAAAATGGTTCTTTGTCACTATCGTCATGCACGTTTAAATCTCAGGAAGAAACAGCACACACAAAAACACACTTCAGGCATTGCCCTTTACTCACGTAGGCAAACTGTGATCCTGATTGTTGCTATTTGGAGGAAATGGCGATATTCAGAATTAAACTGTGCAGCATCCTAAATACATTAAGAGTGAGGGAACTGGCTGACAGACACTTCACTTGTCACTCCAGCACGGTCACTTAGCATGCATACTTACAGCACTGCTGTCCTTCTTGCCTTTGTGGGACGAGGCCACGACAGCCAAATACTGGATGACTTTCTTGGTGTTCTCTGTCTTGCCAGCGCCAGACTCCCCACTGAGGAGGAAAAAGATGTCAAGGTGAGACAGAAAAAAAGATACCTCACTTAAAACAAACAGTATCCTCCTGGCTCAGACAAGCAGTTAAAGCTTAGTCTTTAAGTAATTCAGTGTACCGTGTAATTGTCATGCTTTTAAACACAAGCGCAAACTAGTCCCATTTTCCATCCATAAAATGTGGCTTGTGATCTTAGATCCTTCAGAGAAAGTCAGAGTTGAACAATCCCAGAGCCACCAGCCATCTAAGTCAGGGCTCCATAAAAGGCAGGGGAGGCTCCGTGTTGGAAGCGCATTCAATTTTTTTTTTCCCCTGTTGTCATCTGGCACGGACCCACAACATCCAGACCCCCAGTGTAAGCATTTGTGTGAGTTGGACAGATTCTACTGGAACTACTGGGAAGTCAATCTATGTCCTGCTCAGTATCAGAACAATCTTCATAAAGTGGTCACGGCATTAAGTACACTGGAACCACTTTAGCTGATTAAAAGCTGTTTAGAAATTGCACCAAATGAAAACAATAATGCTGTTGAAAAACTTGTTTTGCGCTTTATATTTACACTAGTACTTAAATGAGGAAACTAAAACCCGAGGAAAACCAAAATGCTACAGTACTTTACCACAGTCACTATAAGCAAAATCTGTACGATTTTGAAATAGTTTGCATGAATAATTAATAATCAATTTTCAATCGTCCAGGTCAAATCTTGCTTTAAGGGAATTACATGGGCTGAGAAATGACCATAGACCACATCCTTGTTTTTTAAAATCATGCCTTCAACACCGCATTTGTTTACATTTACTTCTAAAACCTACTTTAGTCTGATTCATAAATCAGTTTTATTAATTTAGTTCACATCGATTTATGTATTTCAATGATAAGTCAACCCAAATTAGATGCACAAGTTTCCCAAGTTTTGCGATAAAAATAACATGTACATCCAGCGTACACACACACGCACGCACTCACACACACACACACGCACGTCATACATGACATTCCATGTACTTTACCAGAAACATTTCTACCATATAAGGCCCCAGACTGCCTGCTGAGCTTCACAGCAGTTGTCGTTTTAACTGAAATGGTAATGGAGATATTACTGGGCAAGTGTTCAGCTCTCTTGTGTCATTGTGTTATCAGTTTACATTTTTGAAATCACATGTAACATGGATTGGATTTTCTTACATTATTTGACCTTGTGTATTCAAAACTGTTTACACTGATTGGATTTTCTTACATTATTTGACCTTGTGTATTCAAAACTGTTTACACTGATTCCCCCTACTGCAAAAGCTGTTTTTTTTAACCTGCCCTCCGACATGTAGTGCAACAAATACTGGAAAGGGTGGACTAGATGGGGAAGTGGTCTGATTTTTATCAAAACCTATACAGGATCTGGAGATTAGTGCTGCAATTTTGGAAAAGAGGAAGCCTAGAGGACATCACGGCATGGGGAGAAGAGCGCTTAGTGTTAAGACCTTTTGCTTTGTCTTACTATGTCAATCAAGAATGTGTTTGAATTGTCACCTTTTAATTGAACAGGCTTCGTTAAAATATGGCATTTACCATTTTGGAATTCCCTTATTGCAGAGTCCGTTTTTTCAGGGGTGGTAAAGTTGTGGATAATTCTTGGCATAAAATGTTTGAAATTCCTAAATGGAAAATGTCCCATTTTTTGCCAGTGTCTATTATTGTGCATAATATCCAATCCATACCTCTGGAGCTACTATGTGTACATATTACCTCTTTTAAAAACAAAAGTTAGATCCTAAAACATTTGTGAAATTCAGCAAAAAATAAAAAAACGTGATTTGCTCAAATTTGGCTGAGAACATAGAGCAGTGAAAAAAACCCAACCCAAAATAAATAACAAATGAGCTGCATCACGTGTGGTCCAAGACAGCTTGTCTCGAGATGGCCAATTCACAAGCTGCCAACAAAAAGCTTCAAACTAATAAACAAATAACATGGAAAGCAAACTTTGCCAAGACTAATCTGGTTTCCTAATCATCATAGAGGCCAAACTTCCGGAGCAAGGGTCTGAGTGGAAAGTCAGGCTACAGTCATCGGGGAGCACTGTATGTCTATTTGTTAATATATTCACCAATTTTGCTCACTTCTCCTACTTTAAGGTCACTGATTATTGTCAGGTTATTATCCTCTATCCTTTTCTCTCTTGGAGGTCATAGAGGAACTTTATTTGATTGGATTTGAATTTGGAACAGTCCTTAGGCAGTGCAAAACCCAAGCACACACAGCCTGTGTGTGACATCATGGAAAAAACGTTCAGGGCAAAAAAATGACAGGAGTGAGTTTGAAAATGGCAGATTTACTTACGTGCAGAGAATTGATTGATCTTCACGATCTGCAAACACAGAAATGTAATGAATTTTAATGTTGGTTATAAGTAGATAAAACTGATTAGATTTTTTCTGTCGCTTACATTTGAGTGATTTGTATATACAAATACCTTTTCCTTAACATGTACAGTAAATTAAATAATAACACTGTATACATTTTTAGAACATTTTAATGACAGTGATTTATGAGATTGATATAAGAAAATATAGTTCTTGGGACCACTTCCGGAGCACATGTTTATTCCCTGAGCCGACTGATGCAAAAATGCAGCAAATAGGACTCCAGTCCTGGCTGAAGTGTTTAAGCTCTGCACTTCTCTACAACTACAAACATAAACTTTAGAGTAGTGATAGCACTGTTCAGATCTTTTCTTCCATTAGGATGCACATGCACAAGAGGTATGAGAAGCAGATTCCATCCAAAAGAAACACTTTACAAATGCTCATTGACTGTGGTGGTTTAGGGATTACACAGTTCATCATTAGTATGTGAGGACACAACTTGCTAAATCACAATGAGTATAGATCTAAAAACAATACAGACATAATAGGAAGTGAGATCAAGTCTGTCTCAAAGGAGAACATATGGACAGTTATAACGCGCCAGTAACTGACAACCAACCAAACAAGCGTACAAGTGAAAACTTAAACGTTGGAAAGGAGAGATGGGCAGTATGAAAAAAACTATTTTAGTATTTAGTTTTGAAATTTGGATCAGTTTTTTTTTCCCAGGGCTGTATCCATTGTACCATTGAAAGCATAAAATAAGTAAAGCTTTTATAATAAATTGGGACTTTATCGTACAAATTAACATTTCGCTGAAAATGTAGCTGTATAATTTCAACCCATCAGCAAATTACTTAGAAAAACTCGAAAACCATATTATTATCTTCCGAACCGTTTCTCACTAGGGTCACGGGTGTGCTGGGGCCTCTCCCAGCAGTTTTTAGGCGGCAGGTGGAGTTCACCCTGGACCGGTCACGTGCCAGTCGCCGGGCACACCCAGACAAACAACTATCCACACTCACAAATACAACGATGGGCAATTTGGAGTGATCAAATGAAGAAAGTATTATTATGATCATTATTATTATTATAATTATTATTATTACTATTTACTTGTTGTCATTCACATAAACTATGTGAAAAAACATCACTTCTGACCAAAGGGGCAAAGTATTTCCAAATTCTTCCACTATTGATTTTGGATCTCAAATAGCTCGGATTGAATGAAGAAAGGACAGACTGATGGGACAGGAAATACTTTATAGTATATTCTCCTCAGAGAGAACACCCTCATGTCAGCAAGAGATCCAGTGGGCACGACCCCCTGGGCCCGCACGGAACAGATTCCATGGGAAAGCGAACCATCTAAAGTCTCACCACGGCCAAGCTAGTGTGGCTTCATTACTGGAAGCACAACTATGCCACCTTCACGAAATGCTGACTATCCAATTAAGATCCATTAAGAGACCTACTGCCAAGACTGATTAGGACTGATTCTCTCCAATGCTGCGCTTTTATCGTCTTTCAAACTGTTAGGCCTGGCGAGACGCTGGAATAAAGACCATACCTTGCATCATGTTTCTGTAGGCATTGTCTGTGATGGAATAGATGTGTGGGGGGACCTCATGCCGCTTCTTCCCTTTGTACATTTCAACGATCTTCTCGGAGTAAATGGGCAACATCTTGTAGGGGTTGACCACCACACAGAACAGGCCTGAGTATGTCTGAAAGCAAAATGGGTTTGGGATTTCCAATTGGATTCTGATTAGAAAGTCAATGAAGTTGATTTTGAATGAATGCGTTTGGGTGCATACTTACATAAATAAGGCCCGAGAAGTACCTCTCACGGATATTGTGCAGCACAGAGGCTTCGTTGAGGCAAGTGAGCTCGGCCATGTCTTCCACCTTGCTGAACTTGGGTGGGTTCATTTTCTGGATGTCGTCCTTGTTGACTGTCACCTTTTTGGCACTGTCAGCCAGCTCCACCAGGACCTCGTCGCCGTGCTCCTCCTTGATGCTCGCGGCCTCAAATCCATGTCGCTCCGAAGGGATCCACACCAGTTTCTTGGCTGCCCAGTCGGCTTGAGCCATGGGGCTGTTCAGGAAGTCCTTGTCGACAAAGAGGAACTTCTCGTCCTCGTTTGGGCCCTTCTTGGACATGTTTGGACTTGGTGGGGGTGGGGGGCAACTGGGGGTGAGAAAGAAAAGAACAGCATTAAAACAGAAACAGTGAGGCAGAAAATGGGAGTACTGCTACTCTCTGATCTTCTTTGTCCAGTCAGTTTTAAGTTTCAACATTTACGCAAACTCCACTTTGACACAAACCTAAACAATGTCCATTAAACCCTGCAGACGCGGAATTGAGACTTAAAATATATATATATCTGAGAAAACAATCCAGGTCCATGAGATGCATTAACTCCAAGTCATCATCTAATTGACAATATCAATTTTTACACCCTCTCTCTCCCCCTCTCTGTCTGTTTGTCTGCTTGGAGGGGGCTTCAGTCTGGTGTTGTGATGACCATATAAGGGCCCCTTCTCTGGAGCCAGGCTCTTTTCTGCCTTCTTCCTAAACAGCGAGGCAAGTGAACTCCCAAACAAAGCCCATATAGGGAATAATATGTCTCGAGCTGCCCTTGTCGTTTACTCCAAAATGATAGTAAGGCAAAGAGCTAGACGGTTGCCTGGGCCTTTAACAGTCATACTTCATAATAGCTCAAGGAGGAACCCATTTTTATATGCAGCAGTCACTGATTAAATTATAAGGGTCATGCGAGCATTATGGGAGAATTTAAGAAGGTTGATACAGGCATCTGTAACAATCCTCTATTATCACACTCCCAGGGTCCAGTGAGCATGTGAGCACGAGCTTTATTGATGTGTCCAATGAGATTGGCCTTTTAACTCTTGAAGACAATTTAGTGATTCGAGGATTATGTATGTAGAGTCAGCTGTCCACGGGCTACTGCTTTGACCTCCTTTCCCTCCATCTCTCTGTGCAAGACTGCTATTCTTTAATAGAGTGGGAACTATGCAGAAAAAGCCCCTAAAGCCCTCTGAGAAAACAGAAGTAGACCTCAGGGACATAGCAAAACAAATCAACCAAAATGATGTAGCAATATTAACAGGAGACAGAGACAAGCGATGAGCGTACATGCTCGTCAGGAAGTAATGATGATGTTTTGAGCTGATAACACCAAACAGACTTTTCCTGTATGAGCGAGCTTCTCCTCTCGCTCTCGAGCTGTCCTCACCACTGTGACTTGAGATAAAGTCACCTCGTGCTCTATTGTGTCAACATGACCAGTGTATGCTGAGGACAGATGTCTGAAATAGAGTTGACAGGAATTTATCTCCGTATGACTGATTGGCAGACTCAAACATTGCATTTTGCAACTTCATTTCACAATGACACATGCATGTCGAACTTAACAATCAAAACAACAAAAAAATAAATATAAAACTAGTAGACCACCAATATATGAGATGACCAACCAATTAACCAATTAAAGCAGAGCTGGCCTAAATCAAGAGGATTAGAAAATAATATATTTTTTGTTTGTGATATTTTCTTTTTGAAATTTCTCATTCCATTTCAAAATGACAACATGATTCTGCATTTCAACACTGTGGTTAGGATGTTGTCTTCTCATTTTTATGACCATTCGTCCAATAAATTGGTTAAGCATTGTGTCGCAATGTGTAAATTAATGTGAAAATTTAGGTAAATGCAGGACATATGCTACGTTTCAAAATTAGTGCTTGTCCAAGTTAGGTTATTCGGACCTTGGCGGATTTCTATTGAGGATGTTTTGATGCTTTTATGTCAATTGTTGATTATAATTAACCATAGAATAAAAGTAACTAGCTTTCTTATACAATTGGTCTCAATTAAAGTACTGACAAGCATAAATGGGAAAAAAAAACTGTTGTTTAATAAATAAAATTATTATTTTTGTCAAAAACAAACAAAGGGATGTCAACCCAGGGGATAAGGTGACCTTTGCAATTGTGTGGCCTTCGGGTCCTGTGAAGGATTTCACTCATTTCCTTTGTTTTCTGTTCAACATTCCTCCTGCATCTTCTTAATCAACCATCTTAAAATAGCTCTTGTGCATAAGATTATGAATTACAGCATAGGAAATTATTTTAATTAATGAGCAGCGGACATTTGACCCATTAGGGATTATCAAAAATGTCTTAGGCCTGCAATCATTGTGACGGAATATTTGTTCAAAAGTATTTTAATCCTTGAGGCATCAGTGTTTAATCGGATCTTTTAGGAAAACTGTCCCCGGCAAATTAAGTTTCATGGCTGTTGTTGCTTTTGCCCACTTCCCACAGTAGTTGGAAAAAAGTAGCAAATAGTGTAATTAATGATAAATTATCTTTTAAGGTTGAAGGTATAAAATGAAATACGACCATAATTCACTTACGATTGACATGGTCACATATGGGAAGTGAGATTTGTAATAAATACAACAATATTTGAAGATCAATTTTTCCACCACTTAAAGTATTTCACAGAAGAAATATGAAAGCTTTTCTTGAATTGAATATATTTAATTTTACCACCTCTAAGACCAAAAGTCTTGTTTCCTTCAACAAACCAGAACAACTCAATGCTTGTTATTACAGCAAACTTTCTGATTCTTAAATGCTCTAGGATGCATGCAGCATACTCACTTAAAGGGAAGAAAAGGTGTGCCGAGGGCAGCGCTGGATGCAGAAAGCTGTCAAACTGACAAGGTACTCCCCACACAAAAAGTCCAAAAGACCCCTGTCAAATTGCGAGCCTTACCATTTAAACTCGTGAGCTGCGCTCGTGGGCGGAGCTGCACCCGTGGCCTGGCCATCCTACTTGTGCTTTCTTCCACCAGGAAGTCACATCCACGAGAGGCAGTGGGCATGCGCACTAATCACTCAGACGAGTTGCAAAGTGATGGCGTGAAGATGGAGAAGAGTTGTGCTATATGCAATGTCACACGGGGATGGGTTAAATGCAGAGGACACATTTCACCACACCCAGATGTGCGTGTGACGATCATTGGGACTTTAACTTTTTAACTTTAAAGGTGACAAAAGTAGAACACATAACTGAAAAATAAAACGTATGTGTGCAAGTGCCATATATATATATAAGTGACAAAAGTAGAACACACACACACATACATATGTACACACATACATACATACACACACACACGCATACACACACACACATATATATACATATGTACACACATACACACATACATACATACACACATACACACACACACATACACATATATATACATATATATATATATGTAGTTTTTTGGGGGGGATTTGATATTTTAAATGGCAGCATGGCTTCAATATTTCTCACTACAATGGATATGCATATAGGTACAGTCACTAGATTACGTAATAAACCTCCACTCCTCATAAGGCAAGTCAGCTGTCCCCTGTACCGGAATCCCCCTTGACTGGAAGCCCAGAAGACCTCAATAAACAAAATCATAATTTAGGTGGCGAGTCCCTCACTGTGAGTACGTGTGTGTGTGTGTGTGCAGATCTTTCAAATTCCACCACCACAAAGGGTGAGACCCCTCCTCCTACATCCCACATTACCTCCCCACCCTCTTTCCATCGTCTTTCCAGTGGAACTTCCTATATAAGGACACCGTACTTTTTGCTCCAATAAATCAAGGTGCGAGTTGAGAGCCAAAGCCTGTTCTGGGCCTGAGAGTGGAAGTGCCAGTGTGTGTGTGTGTGCGTGTGTGTGCAGAGCTACAAGGAGGACCTCGGCGCACCCTCTGGCCAGCATCAAGGAGGCAGCGGCAATTCTTTTGAATGTGGAAGATGGGTCGAGCTCCGAGGAATAGGGAGGGATGACCAAGGAGACGATGGGGCAGGGCGGCGGAGGTGGAGGCAAATAAAGCAGGAGATACACTAAACAGGAGTTGCAGTGTGTGCCATATAAGGAGAGAGGTTCTGTTTGGAATCTCAGCAGCTTTCTGTGTTACTTTTAAAGTGTAGCACACACAAACACCACAAGCCCTAGTGACTAAATATGGTCCAGTAACATTTGTGTTGCATTGGAAATGGTATTATTATATTGATGGGACTAATGTCCAAAGGGTTTTAATTTTTTTTTAGTCTTACGTCGGAGGATGTTATTTTCTCCTGGTTCCAGATTTGCATTCACCTAATAAGGGTGTGTTTTTTTATGCAGGGATATAAGTGCTATGAGCTTTGGCTTGGCTCTGTGAAGGTTGGGAAACACTGTTCCTCATTACCTCCAATCTCAATGTCATTCATAACTGCAGCTTTCTAGCAAGCCTTTCAACTAATATGTTGATCTCCTTCATCTGAACTACTCACAGCAACAAGATGTCTAATCGAGTCCACAGTCGAGTCTTTCATATCAGAAGCGCCACGCGAACAAGACATGCAGTCCATATGATTCCTACACATGTTCAAGTATCCCCAACTGGGAACTTCTCTCTGGTCACACGAAAATAACACAACCACTCACAGCTCACCAGTTTTCTGAAACTGAGCCGAGATTGGTTTTGACCTGAGAACTGGCAACTGTCATTTTAAGTTGACAGCAAGTGGCAAAATGGCCGCCCCAAATGATGGATAAAAACAGTAGGGGGGGATACACACAACATATTATTATCGAGAAATTTCCGTGGTTGACTTCTCCTTTAAAGCTTTTAAAATAATGGAGGTAGAAGACAGTGGTCAGCTCATAGGTCAAGCATCAGATCCCTCAAAGAAGAACATCGAGGTGCAAAGAGCATAAATAGGTGCTCGATTTTGACCTCCTAGTTCTAATTCACATTAACTAAGCATTTTTCTGCTCGCCTCAGGCCCTTGAGAGTAGAACGTGAATTTTTTTCTCAAACTCTGGCTGCCTCCCACATTGCAAAAACAGGCATGATAAGTTAATTGAAGACTCCATAGGACAAATCTAATTTCTTGAACTAACGGTATAGAAAACAGATAGGGTGGTAATGAACAGACATCTCTTTTCTTTTTCCTTACCACCACAACCATAAATGGCCATCTACTAAATATATTTGTGAATATGTCTGACCCTCGTGGAATTCATTCGAGCCCAAGGGCAAACATGAACATACAGTTTTATAGTCAAAGAAAACTACATTTATTATTTATACAACTGTCTCTTCCACACAACCGTTTTATAGTGTGGAGGAGCAGCACTATCAATCATAGGGCTGACTGCCAACTGACCAACAACTGTTCAGCTTCCGCCACATATATAGCCATTTACAAGAGAGCACGCATATCAACTCCCAAGGCGACTCTGCCACTTCAAATAAGGTTTGCTCCAAAGCAACTTGAGTCCAGAATAGAAGCTTGCTCTACCTCTACATTGATGTAGCCTAGGGGGAGAAAACATGTTCCTCTGGGTGTTTGTCATGTAAAGTATCATGCTTTGCAATCCATTGTGGTTATTATTATTTATTTTTTTATTGAACTTCTTGCACACCTCATTTGGATTGAGGGTGAGAAAGTAGTCTGTATATCACATGGTTACTTACCACAGGAAGGTTCAGATGATTTAATAATTTTCCAAAGGGATTATGAGAGGGAGTCACAGCTGGCACTTCCCAGTAAGAATGTGTCGGCTGTCTCTATACATGCCCCATAATTGACTGAGTCCATGGTGTAGTCTACCCTTTGACCCCAATGTTAGCTGGCACAGATGTCATGAAAAGGATAGAAAATGGAGGCGGCGGGGGTAAATCGCAAGAAGGTAATCTTTAAAGAGCAGAGGTTGGTTATTTAATGATTACATCATTTGAACAGCAGGCACCAACTTTAAATGCACAAACACAGAAACAAACTTGTTAAACCAACAAAATGTTATAGGGATTACAAGGCAAATAAATTAGCAACCTGTTTGTTGCCGTGGGTGCTCAAACTAATTAAAACTTTTTTAGGTTAAAATATGATAAAGCAAGTTGGTTGCTCTGGTGTTTGCTCTTGTAAAGCTCCTCATTTGCATTGAATGTCAGAATTAAAAAGACTAGACTCCATTTACTTCTGTCATCCATTGTCAGAGTGAAAAGTAAAGGTGACATGAAATTATTTTATTAGGCGATTTGAAATTTAAAGTCTTCCCACACTTGGAATGAAAGTCTGCTGAATTCCTGAGCATGATTATACAGAATGTCAACGTTATGTTAACCGTGCTTTAGTCTTAGCTTGAGTATTAGTGCCACCGTGTGGTTGTTTTCAATAATAACAGCGTTGCTCTGAATGGTTGAAAAACATTTATAAATACAATAACGACTAAAATTACAAAACAATGGAGCAGCTGACTAAAGGAATAAAATATGAATCTGCAATTACAAACTGCTCACCAGCACAATTTGTGAGGTCTCTGGGGCTTGAATGTAGTCAGTCACATGTTTGGTCTACTGTGCATTGCTTCTTGTGCTAGCTGTCAGGTCTGTGTCCCGTGTTGCTTCCAGAGTTGCCCCTGATATATACCTTCTTTCCATCATCACTGCTATTCAGGAAGTGCGACACCAAACCATACAGAAGAGGCCTGGAAAGTCAAGACATCTCTGTATTGGTTATTCTAAGAAAAAGATGCGGACGTTTGGTGACAAAACCAAACATCAATAAAGAAAATATGGCAATAAAACAATCCCTTTTCTAAGCCTGGAAGTTAAAACAAAGACGTGGTTGTGCAATCTTTGTGTGTGTGAAAACAAAATGATGGGAAAGAGTCAGAGGTCTCTCCAACAAATGACTACAGCTCCCAAAGATCCATACTGGCAGTTTTTTGTGTCCTGGCAAACTCACTTACACCGATTTGGCGCTCATATCCTCGGCAACTCTTAGCTCGCTCGCCACGAACTCTCTGTCCAGGGGAACTTGGGGTTGGCCTGACTCTGCGATAACAAACAGAGCAGAATTTAGAAATACTCTCTCGCTCTTCTCAACAATAGAGATTGGTCATGTTTCAAAACATTGCAGCTGTAATCTGAAGTAAAAGCCTCGTCAAGTTTTGTTCCACTCTACTTCCTACTTGGCTTTGCATGTTGACCACAGTGCAGCGAATCCAGTAGGTTTCATCAAAATCTTCTTGAGCAAAACAAGTCAATTGTGACACGTAATATCAGTCAGGCTGAGGGAAGGGTTGTGAAGTTTGTGTTCCTAGAACAGATCTTATCTCACTACTCATCTGGTAATAGTCAGCTAATCATTAGCTGACTAGTAATACATTGAAAACGGCCGATCGAAACAGTGTTCATATTTCTGCAGTATTCTACAATTGTCATTTACTTGACTAAGATGATGGCATTACATGCGAAGAGTGAGTGAGTGAGTGAGTGAGTGACTGACTGAGTGAGTGAGTGAGTGACAAATGATTCGTGGCAAACATGCTGTTTTGAGCCAGCCTATCGACCAAAAGCTTCTGACCTGTAAACATTCTCTAATCTTACAATACACACTAGGTAGGTCGAGTGATTTATTTTTTTTGGGTGAAATGCGCTATACAAATACGTTTTCAAAAAAAATGTCCATTGTAGTGTGGGCCTATAAGTAAATGTAGAAGACTTTTGTACTTTTTGAACAAAGCCACTTTGACCTTGGCATGAGTTAAGTCTATAGTAGTATTTTATTTTTTAAGTACTGTGTGTTACTGTGTTAAGTGTAGATGGGATGAGGTTTACCTGCTATCAGGACCGATGCCGCGTGTCGGTACTTGTTGAACTCCAAGTACTCACGGATGAGTTCATTGATGAGCAGGTTCTCGTGGGACAACGGCGGACGCTGTTCGCGTTGGTCATCGAGGGCATCGAACACTTCTGCTCGGATGCGAGCCTTCAGTTGGCCCAGCACTCCACGTCGCTCCAGCGTTTCTCTTACGACTAGAATGTGTGAGATTGAACGGAATATTAACATCGTTTTGAACTGGGATTCCTGGGACTTGAATTGGGAAAATGTGGTCAACAATGACTTTGATCAATATTGTCTCCTGAAAAACAGAGATTGAAAACAACAACAACAACAACAACAAAACGTGACGAGTCAGGATAAACACAACTAACAGTGTAATGAATCTCTCTCACCAAACAATTTCCTTATTTTTCTGTATTGCCCCAATTACTATAAATATGCTGCCTTGAAATACGTTTCAGTAATAGAAGCACATTTATGTTTGAAAACTGCCGAGTTTCTGAAACCATACGTAGCTAGCAGGCTGGCATATTCGACGTCATTTAAACACTTAAGTACAATAACACTAAGATGAATTATGAACAGTTGCTCCACGTAAGGGGCACCGCCAAAAAAATAGCTAGTTTTTAAGCAAACAAAGTACAACAGGGAGGACATACCGCATTTGAGTTCAGTTTTTGTCGCCATTGCAACAAGTGTAAACAAACCGGCGACTCTTCTTCGTGCGTCTAAAATGAGATTGGCTCGGCCTTTTTTGTCTCCTAGCGACCGTTCTAGCGTAGTGCTGCTATGAGAGAAACTCATTACTGGCAGACTCGGGTAAAAGGGGTTCTGATAAAATAAAATACTGACTTAATTCATTGTTTGAATAAATATAAATAAAAAATAAAATAAAATAGATAAATAAAGTTTGTATTACAAAGTAAATAAAGCGCAAATTGTATTTCAGTTTTGTTAGCTCAACACAATGAAGAATGTTTGGATAGTAATGTTATTCTAACTGCTATCTTAAAGGTTACCCTCAGTTTTAATCACGCTTGTTATTTTTTTTAGGGTTAGGGTTTTTCAGGGTCCCTCATCTTCAACTTATAATACTATGCCTAATATGTAACAAGGTCTCATTCCGTCAATAGAAATTTCAAACGTGGATCTCTATTTATGCTGTCATTATTCGTGGAGGTAAAAACGGTACTGTATATCTGTACTAAATTAGCACTACATATTTCCACAGTAATGCTTAAAAGCCTCAGGCAAATATATTTCATTTTAGTTATTTCATATTTCCTTTTTGATTCATCGTTGTTTTTCAAAAAGTCATTGACAGTATATATTAAGGCTAACACACGCATACTGTTGAATCAAATACACGTTTATTATTCAGCACAACGTTGCATACAACGATACAATAATAGTAATTAGTCAATGAAAAATGAAAACAGCTTGTTATAAAAAGTATAAATATAATACAATCCTCAGTATTGTGAGGACATGTTTTGAAATACCACATAAATAAACTATATGGTTTCTCCTTGAAAAGATTGTCTAAACCAGTAAGACAAAAACAGCATAATGACTTTTCTTTGCAAAAAGCTCATAATGCTTTCAATCAAGCATCAAGGTCGGGGAGGACTATCTTACACTTTGTACCGTCAGCAATAAAAAAAAGAAGAAAAGAACAATAGTGAAATATCTCACATATACAGTATATGTAGGGCCTGAGTATTGCGGTGGTGGAGAGAAATTCACTCTCTCACCAAGATTTATTGCCATTCTTGAGAAGAAGCATTCTCTTCATTCAATGTGGGTTTTCACATATATGCATCAGGTTAAATCTGACCAGCAAGATTTCTTTGGACCTTGTGTGTTTACTCTGACAGAAAAAAACCCCAACTGCCTGCCAATGTCTTGGCCCACACAATTGTTTTTCGTTTATTCTCTGACATATAAACAATCCAAATTGGCTGCTTTATACTCATTTCTGATGGTTCTGAAAACCTCAAATCCCTCACATTTGCCAGGTTGAATACTCCAGTTGGTCAGTATGTCAGCGTAATTTCTGTCCTCATTCTTGGAAAACAAAAACCTTTATAGATGCAGATTACCTCTTTTTGGAATTCAAGACTTAAAAATGGTGTAAGTAAACATCAACAACAAAGCCTGAGAAAACATTAAATATATGTCGTGCTTAAAACACAAATATTACTGCTCCCATTCAAAACAGGAATAACAATCCATATATTTTGTGGTTCCCTTTCATTCCAGGCTTTGCCTTAATCCTTAAATAGAATGAACGGATTCCACAACTCTATGTATATGTACATTAATAGCTTGTACATTTCCAGATTGCACTGTAGCTTCCTTTTCATGTTAATAATCTTTTTTTTTTCCTGACTCGGTACAGCATGTCCATGTGTGAAAGAAACCTTGGACCATTGGCTGTGTTGATGGCATCTCTGGCCCCTCAATGACAATGCCCTCAGTTGAGCTGCCACAAAGCTTGGAAGGGCCAACTCAACTTTTGTTGAAATGCCATGTGAAAAAATGTGCCAAATTTTCACGGAAAAAACATGCTTCTAGACTAGTCCAGCTTCTCGGCACATTCTGAAGAACTGTCCCTGCTGTGCAATCAGGTTGGATGGGGAATCCATCTCAGAGATGTGACCTCGGTCCATGACAATCACTCTGTAAAACAGCAAGAAGGGAAAAAGATTTAAGTGTCACATTCGATGGTTAACCTCCATGAAATTGATAGTATACCTTGTGTAATCCATGATAGTGTTAAGGCGGTGAGCGATGGTCAAGACAGTGCAGTCTTCAAACTGGATGCGGATTGTGGACTGGATCAGTGTGTCAGTCTCCAGGTCCACAGCAGCTGTTGCTTCATCCAAAACCAAGATTTTGGTTTTCCTCAGCAAGGCTCTCGCAAGGCACACCAGTTGACGCTGACCCAAGCTAGACATATGATCAGGATTTGTAGACTGTAAGAAGCAATACGAACTGGATTGTGCAGCATGCAGACATTCACGTGTACCTGAGGTTTTCTCCTCCTTCTGAGCATTCATGGTTGAGTTTGTCAGGCAGGTTGGACACAAAGGTTTTGAGGTGAGCAAGTTCTAATGAACCCCAAATTTCTTCATCGGTGTAGGTGTCAAACGGATCAAGGTTCATCCGGAGAGAGCCCGAGAACAGCACTGGGTCCTAAGAAAAAGACCCATAAAAAATAGCTCACAGGTTGAATCAAGCTGTTTTTATGATTTGAATACAGTCCAACTGTAGTCAAAGTAACATAACAGTTATTTGGTGGAAAGCCAGAGCTCGGTTTTTGTCGTTAATAACTTGCCTGGGGAATGATAGTAATGCGTGATCGAAGATCATGAAGTCCAATGTTGGCGATGTCGACTCCATCAATAAAGATCTTTCCCTTTGCTGCTTCTAAGATTCTAAATATTCCAAGGGCAAGTGAGGACTTCCCAGCTCCCGTCCGTCCCACAATGCCCACCTGGAACACATCAGAGAGGTCTGAAATACTGTGCAAAGCTCATTAGCTAAAAATGACATGATTCAAAATGACTCACCTTCTCTTTTTCATGAATCTGCAAAGTAATGCCTTTCAAAGCCAACTCCAGGCCTTTGCGGTACTGTAAACCGTAATCCTGGAACTCTATAGTGCCTGTCTGGGGCCAAGCCAGGGGCAAAGAACTGCCTTCTATAATCCAGCTGGCCTGTAAAATGTGATGAGAATGAAATAAGTTCCTGTGTATGTTGCATTATTTTAAATGAGCAGTATAATGATGAGTGAATAAACAAAAGCCATTTTGTAGAAAGTACGTGTGTGGCGTGAACTCTGACCTCTTTGGCAGTGTCAGCATACTCATTTACTCTTTCCACAGAAACAATGTTGTTTTCCACATCAGTCCAGGATCTTACAATCCAACTCAGGATTCCAGTCACCTGCAAAACACAGACGGCATAATGAGATGATCTTATTATTATGACTAACAAGCATTCACTGCCTCAGAAAATAAACATACTCATACATATGCAGCAGATATTTTAATTACATAATTCTACACCGTCAAACGCATGAAAATAACAGCTAAAAGGATTATGCAAAAAAATTGGATTTCAGTATGAAACATTTCCTTTCAGCTGTGCCATAAACCTACTGCAAAGTGATCAAACACGTTTGTTAAGCACGACCATGGACTCTTACCTGGAGGGAATGTGACACAGCCAAACCCACTATGCCTGGACTCAGGGTGTCCCTTCCCATCACGGACAGAATGGCAGCTGCTAACACCACTCCATTACCAACAAACTCCAGATTGACTGCCAGCCATCTGTGGATGAAATGCCAATTGAATAGTCCTTCTTGATAAAGGGAATATGTAGTTCCCCGACGACCACACATATGTGTCTGGTCCTGCGATTTATACTAAGATATGACTTCTATATACAAAAACTAGAGCTCGTACTGGCACTCAAAATCCCTGTTGCATAATTGTGTTGACTTTTTGTGCATTACTAAAATCTTCTTCTCACTGACTTTTTTTGCCAACCACCAAAAGATAGTAGAGGAAGAAAATGGTAGAGAAAAAAAAGGAGTAGTAATTATGCATTACCTGCCAAAAGTATTTGCCAACCGTCAATAGAATGTAGAAGATGAAATAAATGCAGAAGAAGAAGAGTTGTCATGGCAACATGTTTAGTATGCCGCTTCCTTAAGCCATAACGAGGATTTACAGTACCAAAAGGCGCAATAACCAACCAGGATTCTTTCTACCTTTGACCAAAAAGCGACTCAGTGTTCAAGTTCTTTAAAAAAAAAAAAAGAAAAAAAATCTTTTCCATGTTTACAAAAGTAGAAGTGGAAGTTTCATCCAACCGGAACTTGTTGGCTACCATTAACATGGGTGTGTTTGAAATTTACTCTGAAGCCCGAACACCACTTGGAGAGAGTGTGTGTTTGTAGTGGCAGAGGGCACTCCCCTCCCCTTAATTTGCAAACGCAGCACAACTCTTTCCATCTGTGCTGCCTGACGCACTGAGGTCCTGTTTTCCTTTTTTTTGGGGGGGGGGGGGGGGCACTCTGAATAACAAAACAGCACATTTCAACAACGAATTTCCAAACGGTCGGAATTGGGTAGTGCTTGCTCAGAGTGTGATTCCAAACTCACTCAGAATCAGAGGTGACAAATACAAAACCCTGCCACAGTTTATAGTCCCTATAAAAAGGCACTCATAGGCCTACTTCATAACTAATATTTTACTAAAGACACCATATTTGTATTCATATCGGATACCTACCGGGTGGCCACAAATCGGGGGAAGTAGGAGGTCTGGTTGAAATCCACCCTGTCGTTGGCTTGCAGAATGAACCTGGACTGATCGCCAAAGGCTCGGATGACACTGGCGCCCTGCACCGTCTCGTTGAAGTGGGTGTAGATAGGGGAGCGGCTCACAGCTTCAAGCCTCCGGAGCTGACAGGATGTAGCAACGTAGAAACTCTGTAGCCAACAGTGGAAAAATGGGGGGAAACAAATCAAGAAAGAACAAGGAATACACAGTGAAATTGCACCATCTGTTCCTATTATATGGGAAAACTGCAAAGTCATGTAAAAAAATTGAAATCATGAGTTATGAGTTGAAATATGGGATGGGTGATTACCTGGACAAATGCATAGAGGAATGCGAGAGGAAGAATGATCACAGCGGCGAAGGGTGTTGCCATGAGCACAATGATGCACACCTCCATGAGTTTAAAAACATAGCTCAGCATCATCTTCAGGCCCTCGGGCACCATGCAGTCAATGGCGTCAATCTCTTTGGCAAAGCGGTTGAGCAAGTTGCCGCTGGGCGTGCATTCAAAGAAAGACATGGGCGAATGCAACACATTGACCAGGAGGTCCATGTGCAAATGGCGGGACGCAATGATGCCGCAGATGGAGATAGCTACGGTGGTACCAAAGATCGCGACGCCTGAGGAGACAAAAAAGATGCTTGCTTATGTTAAGTACAGAACAAATTTCTTACACTGTGCAAAAAAATATGTAAATAATAAAAATGATAATAAAAAATAAGTATAAATAAAAATAATAAGTAAAATAAATAAAATAAGAATAAGCAAATAAATAATAAAAGAAAAAACATATTTTCAGTCAAATAATGGAGCCTCACCTTGAACAAATCCCAGTGCTCCAAAGACAGACAGTTTCAGGTCGGCATCAATCTGGGTACCGTTAACAATTGGATCATCAGCCCACATGCTCAGCCAATAATTGTAGGCCAGCGAGGCTCCCTGCTGAAACGCGTACAGGAAGACAATGGGAATGATGATGGCCAGGCCTATGGTCTTAAAGTACTTTTGGTACATCTCCAGCCTCACCTGTAGTGGGGAAAAAATGAAATAGTCATCAGTCAACTGCTGTCAGCTCTTTTTTTTTAAGGAATTCTTAAATTATACACCAGTCTTACTCGTCCAGTGTGGGCCTTGTCAACCTCTGTGAGCTTCCCAAGCTCTTCAGGAACCTGTTCCTGCTCTGTTTCGGACACAGGCTCCATATTCTGCAAGTTTGTATTTGTTGTATCACCCCTGGGAAGAAAAAGAAGAAATGGGAATTCATTTTCATCAAATTCGCTTTGACGCTATTATGGTAGTTATAGGGGGCTCAGGTACTTACCCAATAAGCTGCTCTTGAGACAAGTCTCTGGAGAATGGCATGAAGTCAACCATGCTGAGACGAGCATTGGACCTCCTCGAGCCAGCTACGAGAAAGTCACTCTTTGCATTATTATCACAGTATGTTTTATGTTCTGACCAGCCAATTATAAAAGCTGGTTGAAGAAAAATGAAAAACTATGTATATGCTTTTACGCTAATATAAAAATCAGTATACGTTAACTCGTGTGGCTAAATTAGCTAAGCAAAATATTAGAAACAGAAACAGTCTGATACGGTTGCATATTGTGCAAATCATATATTACAGATTTATTTTTCTTCACATTTTTCCACAGCAGAAACAATTTCAACATTCAGAAAATAGTGGGGATCCTCACCTCTTTGTATGGCGCTTTCTTTCCGGTCGGTGCTGGCAAACGTGTGGATGAAATCCGCAAAGGCCCCACGGCGGCTGAGGAGTTCCTGGTAAGAGCCGCTCTCTGTGATTTCTCCGTTTACAAGGACAAGAATGAGGTCAGCTTGTGGCAAGAAGCTCATCCCATGGGTCACCAGGATACGGGTCTGCAGAGGATCACATATGAGACAAATATACATTCCAACGCTACAATGTGGCTGTCTTGACCAGAAAGGCTACGCAAGTAGCGTTTTTTGTTTTGTTAGAACAACAATGAAGGCCACAATGTTGTTAGTGGTTGACATATTGTAAAGCCGCAATTTCTCTACGTCAACTGGGTTGCACTCTACCTTGTCTCTAAGCACTCCTTTGGGTCCGATGACTTTGTCGAAGATGTGCTGACCGACGTGTGCGTCAACAGCGGACAGTGGGTCATCCATCAGATACACATCTGCCTTTCGATAGACAGCTCTAGCAAAACTCACTCTCTGTTTCTGTCCACCTGAGAGGTTTAGCCCCTGTAAGGGAAAGACGGTGAGGGGATGCTCGTTGAATACAGGATGAGATCGACCTTACCTTCTCTCCAATTTCTGTTGCATCTCCAGCAGGTAGGATGTTCAGGTCAGGCAGCAGGGCGCAGGCCTCCAACACGCGGTGGTACCACGTCTTCAGCTTTTCACGGCCGAAAAGAATATTGTCTTGGAGTGTGGCATTTTGGATCCAGGCTTGCTGGGGCACGTATGCTGTGGAACCCTGCAAATAGAGAGAAGAGTCAAGGTGTAACTCAATGTATTTACACATCCAAACATGGGGAGGGCGGAAATCTGGGAGTGCTGTGTCAAACCTTCACGCTAACGTGGCCGCTTCTCTTCTCTGTCTCTCCAAGCATGGCAGACAATAAAGACGACTTTCCGCTGCCCACATGTCCAACCACGGCCACAAGCGAACCCCGCGGCACATGGATGGAGATTCTGCAACACCAAATGTTTGGTTTGTCACTCCTGATTCTCATATGGATTTTTCAATCATTCTTGTTGATTGCGCTTACTTTTTAAGACATGGCGGGCCCTCTGCTGACCAGCTAAAAGTTCCATTTTCAATCAGCACATCTTCCCCGCCTAAGCAAAGAGAAAAGAAAATACACACTAAAATGCTGCATACCTTTAATCTCCAGTCACAGATAACATTTGAAAAGAAATGCACCTTCAAGAAATTCATCAGAGGACTGCTAGGCTGTAATTACGAGTAGATTTACGTCAGTGTCTGAGCTACTGTTGACAGATGTGAGACAACAAAGTGAAGCATGTTTGCCTAATTTGTCTCACCATAAATCAAAAGTTTGAATTCCTGTGCTGATTTATGTTCAACCACTAAATGGGGAGCATCCTGTCATTACTTAGTCTATCTGTTATCCTGGAAGCCCAGGAATTGACAGTCCACATCATTTATGTCAAACCGTTGTGCTCCACAAACACAAACAACTAAATCTTGCGGTCTGCCTACAATGATTATGACAGTTTTTAAAAGGAAAATAGCAGCTTATTCATCCAGTGTAATCTTTTAAACATAGGTGGGGTTCTTACCAGAACTCAATGGAGCCTTCAAGACATTGTCCTCTTTGAGTTCATCTGAGCACAGATATTTTGCCAGACGTTTCAGTGAAACCACAGCCTGGAACAGAGAAAGTAGTTTATCCACCAGCTGCTACAACTTTATGATCTTGTGCAACATCCTCACATCTAATAGAGCTGTATCAAGGTTTTGAATGGCACTGTCTGAGATGTTTTAATTTAAATAGTTTGCCAGGGTGTTTTTGTGCTACATCAATGTTAAACCTCTTCTAAGATTTTGGTAACATCATTTAGGTAGTGAGTCAAAATATTGGAGATAAGGATAAAGTCATTCAAGATGCTCTGACGTGAAGAAGCACAGGTTTGAAGGACTGAAATGTGGGCGCATGTTATTGAAGAAGATACAACTACAATAAAAAGCATTAATAGCTCACTGGGTATTTGTTCATTCATGAAGGCCATATGGGAGCCTGGGAACAAATAATTGAAAATATGCTTACCTGCAGGGTTGTGCTGATTGCAAATGGAAGCTGGCTAAGTGGGGTCTTCAAAATGTTGATGAGTGCCATTGAAACAAAAACTTTCTGTGCATCCAGGATGTTTTTGTCATCAAGCATTACGTAGACTCCAAACATTGCAAAAGCAATCTGGAGAATGGAAACACATGACTTTTTAGAAATGCAGAGAACATAAAATGCAACATGATGGTGTAAATAGACTTGGTACAAAAATCTGGCAATGAAAAAACAAACCAACTCTCCCAATCTTTATCCTGTTCAAGATCTTGTTCATTCATGCTTCATTCACAATCTGTTTAGACTAGTGCTTACCATGAAAGAAGAGGAATTGAAAGATGCAATAGAGATGGAATAGAGGATCTGAGACTTCTTCAGGGCCTTCAGCTCTTTTTCTCTATAACCCAACACCTGCTCCAGGAAGGCCTTCTCCCAGGCATAGAACTTCAGAATCTTTATCCCATTCAAGATCTCATTCATTAGTCGGATACGGCCATCCATAAACTTCATTTGAACCTCCTGTCAACCACAAAAATAGGTCGAATAATTTATGTGCGCCGAAGAGCAAAGAATGTTTAAGAGCTTCGATCTGATCTCACAGTACAGTGTTTTTCGGAATAATTTATGAATATTATAACACTTCATGACATGTGTGCATTCAAGTGCCAGAAATGTGGTTGCAATCCAGTACTGGGTTTGATTAACTTAGACTTTAAATTCGATAAAACAGCATGTCATCTCCAAGAAATGTGAAGTTGCGTGTGCTTGCTCTTTCCAGTCATTGTAGTCGCTCTACGAAAGGCGGACCAAAAGACAAGACAAAGTGTAGCATCCAGGCCCTGAATGCACATGGCTCCTCAGCTACTATCTAAACCAGCTGTGAAAATCTGGACCAAGCATGCAACATGAGAGCTGCTTTGAAAGAAATGTATTATTATTACTATTATTATTATTGTTATTATTATTCTACCTGCAGCTTGCTTCTTTTCTTTGCTATCAGTCCATTCAATGGGAAAATGAGGATGACTGTGGCAATTCCTGCCAAAGCTGATGGTCCAAGGTGCTACAAAAAGGAAGACAAAATGTGCTTACATAGTAGAAAGACAACTTTAAGTCAGACAAATCAGAGACACAGAACATTCCTTATGTACGTACTTGCCACAGGAAGAAGAGACAAAGAGCAATTTCTATGGGGGCCAGCCAGACAGCATTGAAGTACACTACAAAGTCCATGAGCTTCTGTGTATCCGCCGAAACCAGATTTACAATCTCTCCAACAGTGCAGGTCCTCCTGGCAGCGCTATTTATCACCAAAGACTGGATTGACAACAAAAGATATATTATCGTTTAGTGCACGTTCATTTTTAAGTCGAATTTTATTCACATTTGCATATTTATGGATATTATGCATGATATTAATCATGCACGATATGGACAAGACTCTTGGGAAAAATGACTTTAATTAATGAATCACTAAGGGCTGGGCTAGACGTCTTGACCACATTTCACACTGAATCTTGTTTTGGACAACACAAACGCAGTCAAAATATCTTTGTCAAGATGTGCACTGTGAATTTTTCCTTGCAGCGTTTTGAAATACGGTTTAATGCTTTCGATGAGCATAAACAATTCTCACCTTCCTGTATACCAGGCCCATAACAGCTGTCTTAACCCTCATTCCCACAGTGAAGCAAGCGTACATGTACTGATGGTTGAAGAGGGACTGGAGGCAAGAGAGCAGGAACATGAGAGTGGCGTAAAAGTAGCCTTTCCATAATGGCGCATCTTCATCTCTCATGAAGCCCAGGAGAAGACTGACGGACAGAGAGAAGCGTACAAGCACAAGCAGATTACTCCAAGGCAGAACTTGCACATTGGTACGCACAATTTATGTACACAAATCAAGAAGAGATATAATTTCACTGTCAACATGATACTAATTCAGACTCTCGTGCGTCTTGGGATTGCCACCCAAATTCAAGTCAATTAAAACTAAGCAGCTGTGTTTGCGCAATGTTACTCAACCAGTCTTACTGTGGTCTGTCTGAGTCTGTGCCATTCGGAGACCTATACTGTGTGCCTTAGTGAGGCAAAGGATTGTGGTTTCGTCTACTTCTTGCTTACAAATCCATGACCCAAATTAACACTCCAAATAATTCAGTGTTTGTGCCTCAAAAACAACATTCCGGTCTGACCACTGAAATAGTATGGTTAAAGGGGGCCTTGACTCGCTTTCATTGTTGCCAAATTCCAAAGGTTTGTTTAGTTGTCTTTGACAGAAATAAGTATAAAACAACAATGACACTTTGTATGTCACATTTATTTATAGCTGAGCCTAAATTTGAATGGGAGATTTTTCTTGGCTGTATTTTGTAAAACATCATAACAAAGCCATGTCTTTCTTTTCAACTGAATTGCATCCAGGTAGGTTCAGTCCAACTTGAGGTTTGGAGCTTTCGGCAGCTGCTTTACGCAGTACGTTGAACTCAGTGTCACTTGGTTTGTGGGACATAAGCACTGAAAATGTGTCTCAGCAACACAAACTCGACAGTTTCTATTTCTAAATCCAATGACTTACATAACTGCAAAATACCACAAACCTCATTTTTCTTTTTCTGTTGTTTTTTTTTTAACCAAAACTGGCTCATTTATGTCAGACAAAAAAAAAGAAATGTTAGAGTCCCCCATATCAAACAGCATCAACGTTGTTAATTCACACGTAACAGTAACGTACTATATCGACAAAGGTTTTTGAACACACGACATCTTACCTCAACACCTGGGGAATGGCGAACATGAAGGCATCATGGAATATGATACACAGGGTGCCGGTAAGGAAGTATGGACCAAAATTGCGTGCCAGAGTTCGGAACAAAAAGAAGCCAGAACTTTGCTCTTTGTGAAGCTTCCTGAGGAGCTGAGCTTGGTCGGGCAACCTGCTCCCCAGCGCCACACCTGAAGTCAAGGCCTTTTCTTGCCTGTCATGGGGATAAAAAAACATAGTTACACACATGACATCTGTTTCTGGGTCCCAGCATTATTATTATTATAATTTACCATACAACACATTGGCTCTATCTATATTTACTGTACAGTATGAATGAATTTGTAATTTTAGCACAGACATAGTTGGGTCAAGATGACAGCTGGCTGTATTAAAAAATAAAACGATTTCTTAATTTGCAAAATGTTCTGAAGTAGCCTAAACATTGACATCATTAGAGCTGCGGAATGGGTGGATTTTATCACAGGCCATATGAGCACATTGATGACTTGGCTACATTCTATTGGTACGTGCACAATCGGAACCTATGCAAACAGTTTGCCAATGTAACCCGTGGAGGATGTTCTGTTTTTCGAAGTTATCTAATCATTGGCACAATGGGACTAACAGGGAAACATTTGTCCATGTTAGTCAAGGTGTCTTGGTATCTTAGTTGTGAATACAACTTGGGATATCTTGATTGCTTAGGGGTTATCTCACTTTTGAATCTTGGCACATTCTACTGTCCAGTCCTCTTGCAGTACAGATATAATCTTATGTGACGTGTCTTCCTCTCTCAGCGTCCACAGGTCCTCGGCTGCCAGAGGAGTACGATATCCCTTCACAACAAGTCTGAGGAGCAAACGAGGAGATGATTCACACATAATTACCAACAAAACACAAATGTAAACAAGTAGAAATGTTGCCAGGCTGAGTCATTTGTGGGCTCAAGTAAAGGGAAGTTTTGAGGATCTTACCCGGTGAACCACCAGAAAACAATCTTGGACAAAAAAGAAGCATCTTTCACAGGGCAAGGATTCTGCAAGAGAATTAAAAACCAGAGTGACTCTTCTTTTAACAGTGTAAATGGATAAGGCTGCTACATCTATACTGATTAGCAAATAGCAAAGAGCGTATTTATGAAACGCAATTAAATGTGTTTGAGGCTGTGAGTTTCCATAAGTCAGCATTCTGTAAATAGAACCCACAGAATAAAAATGATGTTTGAGGTCAAAAGTAGCAGACAGAGCGGAAATGTGTCATCCCAAACCGTCCTATACATATGTGCGGACACAAACGCATGGAATGTTTGCCCACTCAACCATATGTTACTCCGCATCCTGCTACCCCCTCACCAAACTATTTACTCTCTTTATACCAACACTCCGTTCCATCCATCACTTCCTCTCTTACTATGAGTAAGTCTAACCAGAGGAGGAGAAGGAAGTGGAGGAAAAAGCGGAGGACACACTAAGGAACGACCAAAGGGTGTGTCCACGACACCAGTCTGTGGCTTCAACACCGCACCACCAGCCAGAAATCTGCTAGGGACTTTTCCAGCTGTTTTTATGGTTTATCACCAGGGAAATATGACATCACAACTCTGTGATTGATGAGGGTCTCACTTTCAGTGTCCTGAAGGAGAGAGTTTGGTGAGCAAAATAGGAACGGCTCTCAGTATGACATTGTGCAGTCCTACACGACTACGAACTCCAATGACATGAAAAAAAATCCTGTTAATTGTCCTTTGATAGTGAACCAAGTGAAAATGAATAGGTTATATAAAAAAAAGGTGACGTGGGAGCTGTGTTTGAAATACATGAAATACATGTGCAATGTTAATGGTATGCGGGAGGACAAGAAAAAACACACACACGCTTGTTCACATTCTTCTCACAGGAAGCTAAAGGAGTGAACGTGAGAAGTTGAGGTGAATCACATCATTGCCTCCAAAAGGCAGTGTCCTCCTAACAAAAGTTTTGAACCACATGATGCTCAGGTATGTTCTCCTCCCTACCTTTTCAAACACCTTTTTCCCCTCTGGAGGTTGGTCGGCAAAGCAGCATAAGAAGAGCTGGACCAGTTGAATGGTGAAGTAGGAGAAAAAGGCCAAGTATCTCACCATATCTGAATCAATGCCCTGTGGAGTAAGTCAACAAGATTTAGAGACAATGATGGCAACACGAGTCAGTGAGTTTATTTGCTCAAGGAACATTTTGTAAGTTCTTTTTCCCTTTGAAACCACAAAGTGTAAATAAGGAAAAAAGATTTTGAATTAATGGGTCACATGTGATAAAAGCTACTAATACTTGTCTCTAATATCAAACCTTTTGTAAAGGTCACTCTTGTCATACAGAAGCTGTTTATTTTGGCATAGTTTTTCTCTTGGGTTATCGCCACAGCCACATCTAGTTTGTGGTGTGAAAAGTATGGCTATGTATGCAATCCAGAACGATGGTAAAAAAAACTACTTTCTCTAAACACTATGGAGCAATGCGCAGAAAAGGGATATAGCGAGAGCAAAGGGCTCCTTCCACATATAGAAAAACAGGGTCAAGCTGGTTGGAAGTGTGGATGAGGAAAATGTAGGTCAAGTAAGAATGGCTAGTAGTCCACAAACAATAACCCTGTCTTCAGTCTTCACAAGTGGCAGACAAGTCAGACACTCTATAAATATTATAGACATATGTCAGAAAAATATGTCACGGGAAAGTGTCCATGATGATATGTTTTTTTTGGTGTGTGTGAGCAGGTAATATTGGTAATTAAATGTAGAAGAACAACACATACAATAAGTCAATTTTAAAATATACATGCTCGGGCTTTCTTCTGTCTCCCACATTCCCGAAACAGGTAGTAACTACTCTAAACTGCCAATAGGTGTGAACGTAAATGTATATTGTATTGTCGACCCCACCCACCTCTTGCCCAAAGTCTGCATCTTCCTGTTTAGACCCTGTCACCCTTATGCATGCCTAGATGAAAAATATGTAACTGCAAGTCGGGTTCTAGCGGACAGCAATTGGATTGGTTGAAAATGGGTTGTAATTCAGAACAGATTCAGAATGTTGTTTTGAACAACTCGGAACAACCTTGGATTGCATGAAGGCAATTTTATTTGGTATGAAATTGAGAAATGACTTTTCCTTGTTTTGCGTTTAATGGGATTTTTCTTTAGAATGGTGACCGATAACGTCTACCTGTAGAGTGTATATTTGAATAGAACACTTGTGCATTTCTTTCTTTGTTAAACAGATTAAAAATATATACATTTATTAATCAAAAAGGTTTTTCATTCTTATTTCCGGTGCGACTGTGATTGCAATGTGATTGTGAGACAGGTTGCAATTTAAAGCTAAGAAGGTATTGAATATTGTTCATTATTCCATAGATGGGAATGGCTCCAGGATTTCTTTTTCTCCTGGGGCTAAAGAGTGGCTCGACTGATGAATAGGGGGTAAATAATACATTTTGGAATACGAAATAAAATTGTGGAGGAGCTCAACTGGTGCTATACAGATTTCTGGCACCGCTATAGTAATGCATCCCGCTATCCTTGGCTATACATATGTGACACAAAGAAGGATAGGGGCGTCCATGTGTGTTTTATTACAGTGAAATCATGGTGTCTGTCAAAAGTATGAACACATTAAAAATACACGAATTGAGCACCTCTGGCAGTGTGTTTACAGTTAATAAGCCGAAACCCCAACAACGCTCTTCTGGCCAGACTGCCATGGCTCAGCCTCATTTATCCCAGACCCATCGATATGTATTTGTTTGCGTGTTGTTGATTTATTTAGTTTTCTCAGAAATGTATATGAAGCAGCCTGAATGCTTTGCACACTTAAATATAAACTTAGCCCCATTCAACTGTGATTGTAGTGTCTCACAGCAGGCACAGGAAGAAAAGAAGAATTGAAACGCAGCAGGCTTGAGCAGAATTGGCAGTGTCTTCCTCCTACACATGGTTGACCTTCAGTTACCTTGGTTTAAAATGGAGAATGAAATAACTCTTTGCTGATATAGCATATAGCGCAAGCTGTGCTTATGGAAATTTTTGTCTAGATTATGGGCAGCATGCAGCACACTTGATAAGATAGGACTGCATGGTATTTGACACTGTGCTTTCATCGGGGATAAGCCTGACCAAATATAAAACAAACAAAATAATAAATATGTAACAATAAAACATACCTCATCTATGGCCAGCTGGATCTTTGCTCTGAGTGGCACTAAGGAACAAACAACAGCCAAGACCCAGAAGAGGAAGAGGAACACAGAAGAGCGACAACCTCGTATTCTTTCCAGCTGGATGATACATATAGCCAGGATCTGAACAGAAACAGAGAGAAAAAGGATTCATAAATCTACAGGGGTGTCAGAGCTAGTAAAAATAGTACAGAATTTATTCTAATTCTCAGAATCGTATTATGATTTATAACAGATGAAGAAAACAGAGACCCACATTTAATTTTACATTACTGCAGTAATTTATAATATGAAAGACATGCATGAATGAGAGCAGAGACTAGACGGTGTGCTTAATTGTATTCACCGTCATTAAAAGGTGTGCTAGTTCGACGGTTACATTGAGACCTAATAAAATAAGCTGAACAGTTCAACTTGATGTGACCAGTACTGGTTCGGACAATTTGGTTTCTGGGGATTTCCCTTGCCTGGCTTAGCCATGTATCCATGCCCCCTAATTAAAATTAAGGAAGCGAGAGGGAGAGAGAGATGATATACTTATTATTTGTCTCTTAGCATGAGTTGTGTTGGGACACAGATGTTCCCAGTGGAGTCATGCGTTGGATGTTGAGCCATAAGTGGTTGGCCAAATGAGAGCAGCTCACCAAGTGGGGAAAAAAGTACATTTAGGTTTCCAAAAGAGCACCACATTGGTTTGTCTGGGATCTGGGATGAGCCACAGTATTGCCTATTAAAGACTAGTGGTAATAGGATTTTCCCATCAACAACTTGATATGGGGACATTTCTGTGTACCCTCCCTGATGTCAACAACCTGTAAACAACATCTGTGGCTCCTCATTCAGTGGTCCAACACTGATAATTTGCTCTTTGGCTGTTCTTTTCCACTACAAACATGTTGTTTGTTATGAATGCATCTCAGCAGGCACTGGGATGACAACAACTTTTGTCTTTCTTTGACAAATGACTAAACGATGCTCAGGAAATTGTCATAGAACACTTAAGTACCATTTCAGGTCACAACATACAGTTTTGTACATCAGCGTAATATTAGTTTGATATAGAACCAAACTTCTGGTCTTACAATAATACTCATTTTTTGCAAGATGTCCATTAGGCCTATTATGTATACCAGTGCAGACTACAACAATAATAAAGAACATCCATCTCAAACCTTAATTTCAGAAAACGTACTGATTATGTTCCATAATTCTTTTGACATTCTACACAATACAGTATATCTTTTGCACATGACAGAGAAAAGCAGATCATGTGCATAGGCTCTTGCAAAAAGATGGGGCACCCTACTGCAGAAAGCTGCATTTCAGCAACCCCTAACAAATCTCACAGGGATAAACGTTTGTGCTCGGAAATACATAAAACTAACTTTCAAATAGTTTTACTCAGAGATTTTCAGTTATTGATTGGAATAATAGAGAGTGAGCTAGGAGGCCCCTTTAGGGTTTATAAATGACCATTTTCTGGAATGGTATACAGCACAAAGAAATTCCACAGCTTCCATCGTAAAATAATGCTCATGCTTACTATACAATGCATGCCACACTGGAAAAAAATATCATTGAAGTTTTAGATGCCATGGGCAGTCTGGAAAGATAAATACAGTATTAAATATTATGTAAGAATTCAAAGTTCCTTTCTGGTACATTCTGTCCTCAGTTTTAAATTGTTACCCCAAACTTCACTATTAATGAAAATTGTTCTGTGCTTTTGAAGGTTCCTTTTATGAGGCCATATTACTGTAAGCCATCAAGCCTGTTTGCATCTACTGTATGAGTAAGTGGGTGGAACTAAATCCATCACTGAGCCCAGAGTAAAACCCTGACCTTGTAATTATGGGGAAGGTTTGCAGGAATGATGAAGGCTCAAGTTTTATAGTGCGTCATGGGATGGTTTATGTAGTTGAGATATGAATGTGCCCTTTCACTGACAAATGGTTCCCATTGCGTCCTAATAGTGATCAGTGGCTGGCGTATTGAAATTGCTGCATTCAAATATCCATACTCACACACTTTCAACTTTTTAGAAATATCCTACTTTGAATACTATACCGTATTTTGATACACCTCAGTTAATGGTGGTGTATCATTACACCAATTACACGCTACACTGTTTCGTTTCACGCGACAAGGAAACTTGAGACATTAATAATGTGACTCATCTCCTACACAGCAGTGCGAGGAAAGTAAAATGTGGTGTGGTTTTGTTTCAAAATATTCGCTAAAGATGTGCAAAAGTGTCAAGTGTATAATAATTATATTATACTATAATTAAACAGAAGAATGTACACAGAAGCAGCTCTGGGAATCTGTTCAGACACCTGAAGACTGCACGGTCCTTGCTAATAGATTGCAAAAGGTCAAGTATACTCATGTACAGACTATTTCCTTTGCCAGTGTTGAGACAAAATGACAGTTCTGTTCCTTAATCTTTAAGAATTATGATAAATTAAATATTATTCTTAAATCATTGTGTAAAATTGATAAGTGAACACACATTTGCTTTCAAAAGTCTTAGCACTTGATTAAGCCAAGTATAAAATCCGTGCTTTATTAGGTCTATGTCAATGTGGCATAAGCTTAACAAATAGGATTTAAGTCATCTTGATTTTCATACCATACAGAAGAGAATTTGAAACATTTTCCTCTTGGCATGATAGTTTTAGTCATAATTATTTGACTTTTTTTATGGAATATATTTGTTATAGATTAACAATACTTATCAAATGATTTGCCTCTAATTATATGAATATTTTGAAATAAAAAGACCAATAAATATGATAGCATGGTAGGCACGGAGAGGGTAATCTACATAACTGGGTGGGCCGGCTGATATATTTGCTGCAGCCTGCTTATCCTTTTTGAAATCAGTAAATTAATTGTGTTCATGCCATTTAAATTAGAAATATAGTTGGAATATTTTAGTTTTAATATATTAGAGAAGATATTTTAAGACATTTTGGATCAAAACACTAATGCGGGTAAAATTGCATGTGAACGAACATGAATTAAAAGCGGGCTGGTGTGAAGCATGTAATCACAATGCTGAAAATTAAATCATCATTGAGTATCGATCTTGTGCCAAAACCAAAAAGTGTGGTATCACTCCTCCTTAATATATGTTGGCTCTTCTACTGATGTGATAAAAGACCCCCTCCAACAGCCAAATTTAAATGACCATTTCTGAAATTAACCCTCAATACAAGAGATGTCTTAGTGCATTTCTATCCAAATGTGTGCTTGTGTTTATTCAGGAGTCTGCAAAGACCACAAGTGGGCAAGGCTGTCTGCATTGGGGAACGAAAAACCAAAAAAGGCCCGCTGAGAGTGGGAGCTTTGTAAGTAACGCTAAACGCAAGCGCCAGTGACTCATCGGTGCATCTGACTTTACTGCATTGTGATGCGTTCATCAAGTCTTGTTAAGGTTAAATGTCTATGACAATCTAACTACCTCACTTTGAGTGAACTATGCCTTGACGTACACTGTTCCCAAATGAAACTTGAATTGATGTAAGTGTAAGTCTTCTTTGCACTCTGTTGATCGATGGTCAAATACAAGCACGTTTGCAGGGTAATGCAATATTTACATTGACTGCAACACTATAAATCTACCCGTACTTATTTTGCTTTTCACCTCGGTGTCTTGCCACTGAATGATACATACTATATTCTTTCATGTGTTTGCACGTCAATGTGTGAGTCACATTCCCAGAAATTTCTTGTTGCCCTCAGCAACACAGGAGAAGTGTCTGAGGTAGAATCAATCGTTTTTACTCGCTCACACTGAATAAAAACCTGCCTTGACTTACAGATTTGTCATTTTGTAGGCTTGTTGTGAATGCATTTATGCCTTTGTGCTACGAGTAGAAAAAAAAATAGAAACTTTAAGAAGAAAAGTTTTCACATCAAGACGACAAGATTGTCCAAGGATTCCCGTTCACATAGACTCTCCAAAATGCTGCAATATGAATGCCAGGTCACTTTGGGAAAAAAAAATAGACACGTACACACTAACTTGTATTCTGGGTCGTTTCTGAAACTGTTTTTTGTAGTACCTCTGGAGGCATTTCACATATGTAGGTAATAAAAGTCCTCTGGACACAGTAGGGGTGCAGAACATTGTATACTTTGCTGGTAGAGGGGCTATAAACGCTCACACAACAGCACTGTGACCAGTCATGGTTATTTACGTTGTATTGTTTTTGTGCATGCTTTCACATACCACTCACTTTACACACAAATGACATTGGCGTTATCAATAAACAATGGCGTAAAACTGCTCAGCCGGTAAAATTGACACATTAAAGTGACACCTTCTGGGAAAGGGGGCCCCCAATAAAAATATTTTAGCTATAATTGTGTACATTTACATTTTTCGTTGAAATAATTATTAATGTATTAATTGTCCGATCTGGCAAATAAAACAAAATAAGCCATAATTATTTTTTTTACCACAGTCATGCTGCGTATGATGGGGCTGAGAAGGAAGATCATGTGTTGCTCGATTTCTCCGTTCCTCTCCAGTAAGATGTAGAAGAACTCCACAAAGCCAAAGGAGGCCAACAGAAACCCGAGCACCTAAATGACACAGTGAGATCAGATTGTTACTTTACTTAAAGAAAAACTCAAATATACACACAACAACAAACCAACAAAAGACTCCATGTATTCAATGATAGACTCACCATCTTGGCGATACAAAGGGAGGACACCTCAATGCGTCCATGGTCATGGCAATAAAGGTGAAGGCAGTAGAGAGGGGTAAGGAACCACAGATAAATACAAGGGACCCACACTAGAACTGTGTTCTGAAAACACTGGGTCAAGTCTGGGTTGGCTGTGTACCATGTGCGGTTCCAGTCCTGCAAGACAGAAAACAAAAAAGAGCATTTTTATGGTTCCATCAGAATATTATGCTTGAAAATGATCAATGAACTACAAATATTACACTGTAAGATATCAACCATCTAAGAAAAGTGAGAAGACTAGGCTCAAATCCAGAGAATGCAGACGAGGTTTTAGCGTTCCTAGCAGGATAGAGTAAAACCACAAACAGTCAACAAAATTGTGAGTGAGTCAGGCTGGACTTTGGGAAGAGGTCTTTCTTCCTCTAAAAAGCTGAGTCACACTTAATCAGTATTAATCTGTCTTTTGTAAATCGGACAAAGCAAAACAAGATTATATTGGAATCCAACTTTACGAACAAAAGAGAAATAACAAAGGCGATAGATTGCACAACATTGGCAGGACGATAGACTTTCTTAACAAAATAACATAGTGGCTTGCTGTCATCATGCATTTTACTGTCCATCGCCTCAATGACCTGCAGGGTGTTTGGCTCCGCTAACAAGATGAAAAAGGAAGTGGTTTAAAAGTTCCTCGTATGGCAGCACAGACTGGCATTGCTAATTACGGGAGAGAGGCTTGAAGCCACGATGCCGTTATATAACTACCAACCATGCACAGCGCCGTCATTAAACCCGACGGTTACAAATGTAACCCTGGTAGTCTGGAAGGACGTAATAGAACAACAACAAAAAAAAGAATTGGGATACATACTCATTCCAAAGGAAGTGAAAATGAAAAAACATATGGGACCCTATTTTTGTGCCCGCCGCAAGTCTAGCACATAATTGTGCACATGGGGGGATTTTTTTTAATGGTCTTTCAAAGTTTTGGGCAGTTCAAAATGGGCATTTGCGCTGTTGTGGGAGTGAACACAGTCAACTTGATTCCTAACCAATCGAAGCGGCTCCTCTCATTTCCTTTAAATTCAGCGCAGGACAGGCACGTGGTCTACATGATCAAAGCAAAATAGACTTGCAGGTGTCTATGCAGAATATAAACATAAAAAGTACGTTCAGAAGGGGACTAAGAGCAGATATGCACTTGCAGATGATGTAAAGTTGAATGCCAGGAAGTGGGCACTTGGGGATGGCCTTCATCCCGTGATCCTGCAACTGTGAATGACAAAGACCCCCACCCAAACACACCGAATGTGTCTGCTTGCGCTTCAATCAAATTCACCAAAACGGTGTTACAGTACCAGCGCCACAACTTAGACCTGCTTTTAGCTGGTCTAATATCTAGTCTATTCACTGTCACCAAATTGACAAGTGCGTTTGGGCGTGCAATAGAAAATCCCCTCGACCTCCGGAATGCAACGCAAATTTGACTTGCCATGAAAATGAACATGCATATACATATATACACACACATTATACATTATATACATTTGAAATAAACATACATGCTCTTGTTTACTGTGAGCTATTAACTATCGTTCTTGCTGTGGAGGCTTAATGAAAACAACAACAGGTCAAAGGGAGCCCTACATAGATCAATCCGCCAACTAAGTAAACGTTCCAAGTATAATATTGGTTATGTCTTTCACGGCCACAGCTGTTAACTCTCTGTAAAACATTAACTCCTATAGAGCGCGTGTATTGATGCTTCATTGTCTCTATTAATAATATATGGTTGGAATGAAATTTGGCAGTGATCATCCAACAGAGAAGAATCAAAGAAAGTGTCAGTAAGCTGCTGGAAGTACTTTTGTTCTCACCCAAAATTATGTAACTAACTAACTAGAAAGACGTAAACAAATTCTGTGCCAGTTATGTTATAATTTTACGTGACCATGTCGAAAAATGTATTCTGTGATTAATTGGGGTTACATCATTTTTAAAACAACTTTTGTCTTCCTCAATAAATCATTTAGGAGGAGTCTTTGGTGATATAACAGTGACTTCATGCGAATAATGTGTCTCAAATGTCAGTAAATTGGTGGGGAAGAAACATGAATACCAAATTCAGATGAAAGTGAGAATTTTTCGTTTATGTTAGGGTGAGTGAGTGAACGAGGGAGTGAGTCAGCAAGCGAGTTTATTTATTCATTTGTTTATTGCAATGATACCCAAATACAAATACAGGCAGCTCGCCTCCGTGCTGTCGGTTCGATTCCGCCTTCTTGTGTGGAGTTTGCATGTTTACCCCGTGCCTGCGTGTGTTTCCTCCGGGTACTTCAGGTTCCTACCACATTCCAAAAAAATGCATGGTAGGCCGACCGACCACTCCAAATTGCCCCTAGGTGTGAGTGCGGATGGTTGTTCGTCTCTGCGTGCCATGTGATTGGCTGGCAACTAGTTCAACCAACTACCCAGAGAGTGCTGAAGTAGGTTCAGTGCACCCGTGACCCTTGTGAGGACAAAATGGCTCAGAAAATGGTCATGGGCATGCTGGAGCCTATTTCAGCTGACTTCAGGCAGTATGCGGGGGACACCTTGTTAACTACTGATTGCTAAAATGATTAAAATGTTTGTCTTAATATTTCTGTCTTTCACTGAGCTTGCAAGTATATCTAGGGTGAATGTTCCAGCATGAATGATAATTAGTCTGTGTTTCCCATAAGTTGCCACAGTTCATAGCCTCTGGAGCAGGGTGTGAATCATAGCGTGACTAGCAGCTACCTGTTTCACTTTGAACTACAGCTGTATGTTTGCCTAGCTCACCGCAGACTTATAAATATTCCCGCATTTTTTTTTTTTTTTCAAAAACGATCAAAAAGGGGAGGTAAAAAGAAAAAAAAAAGAAAAAAATCAAAGGTCAGTGTTACGTAATGAAAGGATTTGCACTCAATGTACATTTGTGGACTCTGTAAGTGCATTTAGGTTCATTTAAACAGTATTACTCTTGAGAGCCAGTGAGTGGGCAGCAACTTTCACAGACTCTTCTGACTCCTGTGGTCAATGGCAGAGGGATGAACAGAACGCTTTCATAAAGACGCACTCCAAACATTTTCTTGTACATTTCACGTCTTATCCACTTTCTCACCCTTGACTGAAGTGATTTCAGCAAACCATAAACTTGGATTGCACAAGGTGTCATAACGCTGACGTGAAGGCAAAACTACTAAACCTTTTCTACACCATATGGATTTAATAAAAGGCTGTGTCCATAAAGTTGCAGTGCAATAATGTGTCAATAAAAGGTGGAATTGAAACCTATTGCGTAAATAGTATAGTGTATATGTAGATTTCCAAGTTTCCAATTTGTTTCTTTAGGACAGGGTTTTGTATGCTTCAGAGAAATTCCCATCACTACCTCAAGGCTGTGACCAAAAAGACACGTTGTTGCAGAGGTATGTGTAAGGTTCATTACTACTTCAGTTAAAAAGTCGAGGTACTTCACAGGGCTAAAAAAACATTACAGATCCATTTTAACGTCATTTTTCATTTTTCAAACATGTAACGGTCATTTGCATGATCGCAGGAGCAAAAACAGAAAGTGCTGTAATGAGAAACAGAAACACAGAAGGGGGCATGGTGAAAGAAGAGTTTAAAAGAGGCATATTGTGACCGTGAACATTCCAACTCATGTATAGACATTGATTTTAGCTGACATACAAAAAAATGGACATCTCCTAATCATTAGGAGATGTCCATTTTTTTGGATTTTATGCATTAGGACCTAATGCATAAAAAGCAACATCTCCACCTCTTAACTTTAGATTCTTGCAGGCTGCAGTGCAACATGTGGCGCTAGTGGAATGTGGAAAACAGTCAGTGAAATTCCCACGTGGACTACTCCAAGTGAGATGAATTATTAGAGGTTTAGAAAGCATCATCAGTAGCTAGTGTCTTTTTATCCCTAACACCCACCATTCAAAACTCACAAACTTGGACATTCATCCACATGACCAATAGAAGAGAGAGGGGGAGAGAAAACACAAAAGGTCCGTTGAGACTCACCCACAGAGGGTCCAGGCCACTGAGTCGACAGAAGGCATCCATCCACTCGCTTGCTGCTTCCTCTTTGATGCTCCACTTGTAGGGCTGGAACAGTCCTGCTCCTCACAGTAGGTAGCACACCTTCAGCACCCGTGAGTGTTTGAGTCAGGATAAAGAATTTGCTGTGTCTTTCCTTGATGGCCCTCTCCTCTTTTTTTGGATGCCAATATTTCTAGTCAATCCTGTACTTGCTAGTAAGTTTGAATGGCTCAGTGGTCATTAGCAAGTAAGTGTTGGAGGGTGTATGAGAGATGTCCTCTCCTTTAATAACATCAGCTCTCAGAGAAAGTTTGCAAAAGTTTGAACTGCTGCTGCCCTGAGAACTTGTGTCGTTCTGACTCCCACCCTGTCTGTCTGCCTGTTTATGAGTGTGACTCCTTGTTAGGTGGGTGGAAATATTTCTCTTTCTCTGGCTCACACACCCCTCTGCTCTGTCCCACATCTGCTGGATTTCAATCAGAACACCAAAGCTACTCCCCTCAATGGGATGACGGTCCCCCAACCCAAAAAGCTCCTCCTACTTTCACTCGCCGCCTCCTCTTCGAATCCTTCTCCCAACCCTTTTGCCCACATCTCACATCACCTCGTCTGACCACACAGTTTGTGCAACTTTTGCAATTTAAAGTGCGGCTAAAGCATTAGTCAAGAACGGTCAAAGTCAGAATATTACAAACTCAGTTGCTGTTGGGTGACATGTCTTCATGTAAAGATGAACAAACTTGCACATTTGTGAAGAAACCACTTTGTGAATGTACAGTTGTAGCACACAGGTATTGATAGTTTTTCAGTCGAAACAGAATTTGTGTTTTTATGTGGGCATTTAAATTTCCAAGTATTAGTTAAAAAAAAAAAAAAAAACTTGCTGACGCAAGGCAAATAGGGCACAAAGTTCATTGATGAGTCATCTCAGCCAGTTTGGGACACGTAAGCAGCACAAGTAAAACCCCCAAAATCATCACATGCTGTCACAAATGGTAAAAATAGGACGTTTAAAATGCAGCCAGTGAAAAGATTATTCCTTCATGCATGTCTGTTTTCAGTCACCTTTTGTAGTCTAGCTAGCTCTTTGAGAGAACTAGGATTTATCATAATTGTATGTCATCCTCAGTGGACTGCAAGGTCAGAGAAGGCCACTTGTTCTTCACGCTTCCACTTAGGCCAAAAACTGCTGGGCAATGGGGACTGGTGAGGGACAGAAAATACGTTTCTTATTTTGTGGCTAAAATGTAAAGCAGTTGGTTGTAGCCTGCGTTTGACTTTTTTTGTATCTTAACTTTTTTTGTATTTGCAAGTAATGTACAAATTAAAATGGCAAACAACTATGCTCTCGGTTTTGTCTGCTCATAGCTTCAACGTTTAAAGAAATATGTATGACATTTTTTCTCATGAAAACTAATGCAATCTCAAGGAATAAGAGCAAAAGTCTTTAGTGCTGCTCATGGTCCACTGAAAAGCGTCATGATTTTGGTCACCCTGGTCAAGACACAAGGGAAAAGTACAGCACAACAGCTGTGCAGGAAAGTATGACAGTCTTTGCTGGGACTTAAACAAGCAGCATCACAGCCGCAGAGAGAAACATGGAAAGTTTGGCAAGAGGGACGACCACTACCTGATCCTACGTCTGGACGTACTAATATGAGATTATTATTCTTAAAATGAGTCATCATGTTATGTTCTCCACCAGACTAGGGAATTTTTATTCATTAGATGATGATGCTAAGCACTAAAATGTATATTGCATTGCACATACATTTAAATCTCGATTATATGCGGATTTTGGGTCCAGAATTTGGGAATCGCATTGTATAGAAAGTCTTGCTGTTGTTGTTGTTGTTGTTGTTTTAAAGGCGTGTTTCCAGTGAGCCGAATGGGTCCTTTGTTACGTTAATTTACGTCAGGAATGTTGTTGGGGCAGCCAAAGGGTCCGTTTGCCGGCCGTCACCCACACAGATCGAAGTCTGTTGATATTTTATTTGAAGTGAAGCTATACGCAGATGACAATATATTGTGGATTGCGTAAATCATTTTGATGCTATGTGAATTGGATGGGAGAGAGAACAAAGCAGCCACTTACTCGACTACTGTGTCCGGCCACGCTCTTTGAGTTGCGAGTGACTGTGGATGATGTGTGTCCACGAACCCCCACACCCTTTCCAAACAAAAAACAATCCCAGATATCTTTAACACTGTAATAAAGCAGTGATGAAGATCAAACGCCTTTAAATTGGTCCCGGAAATTCATCAAATCACTAGCGCTAAGATTTACGCGTGAGTCATTTAGTTTCGTGCGGTCCTTATATTGTCCATTTAAAATACTACTTAACAATGTATTTATGCCACAAATAAATAATAATAGGGGTCTGCGACCAAGCCGCATTTGACAGAGTCGCGTAGTGAGTTAATCGAGATTTAGGTGTATGTTGTTGATGGGCCCATGCAGAGCCCAGACTTGAATCCAATTTAACATCTCAGGATAGAACTGAAAACGTCTGCCTACCGCCGCTCCCATAGAACCCGATGGAGCTTGAGAGGTGCTGAAAAAAGGAATGGCTGCCAAGCTTGTGGTATTGTAATCACAAAGACTTGAGGCAGTAATTACTTCCAAATTTGAGTATTGACAAAAGCTTTGGATATTTATGTACAAGTTGTGTATTGTTTTTTGTTTGTAATAAATTTGCCAATAATATGAAGAAACACCCTGTCCTTAATCAGTGCTCTGTGTTGAAACGCTGTTAATACTTATGGTGCGCAACAATACAATATAAGTTTTCCTATTTAAGGGGAGCTATGCTTCGTCACTACTACTGCATCCAGAACGAACTTCATAGCCTTTAGGCCAGCGCTCCTCAGGTGATCATTTCTAGACGAGAGATGGGTCAAATGTGTCGCAATGTAAAAAGAAAAAAAAAATCGATATCGAATTGTGCAGAAGCAAGGCCAACGAGTGTGCAAACTGCTGGTACAGGCCAAAGAGGGGACAATGTAAACAAGCCGATGCACGTCTGGTGTGTAAATATAACTAAAAATAAGGTTGGTGTCAGCGGATGGCCCGGCGACAGACTGTTTACAACAGTGGGCAGTAAAAAACGGCCCAGTGCGGAGCTAGTGGGAGGCTGGTAAAAGTTGGGCTTTTTGTGGTCATGGCATGTAGTAGTAGTAGTAACGTGGGGTTGGCAGACGCTTGATGCAGAGGTTGGTTGCGGGGGAGGCAGAGCCTGAGCCAGCCTGCGGTGGTGTGGTGTGGTTTACCAGTCTAGGTCATCTACACTTCCTCTGGCCTCTGTTCTCCAGAGGAAAAACAGTCTAGTCAAAATAATGGTGTCATTTTGGCTTTGCATACATTCTAGCAAGGGCAGACAAATTTAGCAACAGCAAAGAAAAGGGAGGCACCAAAAAAGCCATGAAGAAAATGAGCAAAATATTTGTTCTCTTTTTGCTCTCTTAACACTCTTAAATTAGGATCTCATCCTCACTGCCGGCTATAAATTTAGATCAGCTTACGCATGCGATTATAAACAAGAGTTTGTCTTCCACTTATCTTCGTGTTGTTTTACTCATGATGCCATCTTAATTTAAAGTCTCGTTAATTTTTCATCTCAGACAGGAATTCTGTTGTGTTGGGAACATCACACACTATTTGTGTACTGTTTGGGTGTACCAGACTCATTTAATTCCAGTATCTGGACTGCAGACTAGCCTCACATTACTCTGTCAGTGATATGAGGCTAAAGGTATTTACCACATTTCCTGGCTTGGTACCTGTTAAGATGATCACCCACAATTCTCAGGCAGTGTGTCAAAAATACATTTGAAATAAACATACATGCTCTTGTTTACTGTGAGCTATTAACTATCGCACTTGCTGTGGAGGCTTAATGAAAACAACAACAGGTCAAAGGGGGCCCTACATAGATCAATCCGCCAACTAAGTAAACGTTCCAAGTATAATATTGGTTATATCTTTTACGGCCACAGCTGTTAACTCTCTGTAAAACATTAATGCCTATACAGCGCATGGAAAAAAACAAGTGTGACCAACTTAAATCATTTCATTACTTGAAAAAAAAACTTTATTTAACATCCAACACAATATATAAATCAATTCGACACTAATAAAAAAAAAATTCCAATTTGAAGATTATCCGTGACAAGTTGCTTCGATTCAGTCTTTGTAAATTACCATGACCTAGATGAGTACGAATCTACACAATTACAGACGGACTTTTCTCCCTTTTTTAATTTAACCTGAAGTCAGCTAAGCTTCACGCAGGTATGGATTATGTTGGCATGGACGCGAGTGGGCAGAGACTGTCAAGAGAGGAATAAATTAGTAACATCTGGACATGAGGGATACTTTTGCAGAATCCCACGCAACTTGTATGAAGGAAGGGCTTTGTGTCTTCATCTGTCTCCTGCCTTTGCTTCATTTTAACAAATGTTTGCCGTGAAATGTGAGATTAAGTCTCAGAAATAAGATCCATGTATTGATGCTTCATTCTCTCTATTAATAATATACGGTTGGAATGAAATTTGGCAGTGATCATCCAACAGAGAAGAATCAAAGAAAGTGTCAGTAAGCTGCTGGAAGTACTTTTGTCGTCCTCACCCAAAATTATGTAACTAACTAACTAGAAAGATTGTAACAAATTCTGTGCCAGTTATGTTAAGATTTTATGTGAACATGTTGAAAAATGTATTCTGTGGTTAATCTGGGTTACATCATTTTTAAAACAACTTTTGTCTTCCTCAATGAATCATTAAGGAGGAGTCTTTGGTGATGTAACAGTGACTCTGTCATCCATGCGAATAATGTGTCTCAAATGTCAGTAAATTGGTGGGGAAGAAACATGAATAACAAACTCAGATGAAAGTGAGAATTTTTCGTTTATGTTAGGGTGAGTGAGTGAACGAGTGAGTGAGTCAGCAAGCGAGTTTATTTATTTATTTGTTCATTGCAATGATACCCAAATACAAATACAGGCAGCTCGCCTCCGTGCTGTGGGTTCGATTCTGCCTTCTTGTGTGGAGTTTGCATGTTTACCCCGTGCCTGCGTGTGCTTCCTCCGGGTACTTTGGGTTCCTACCACATTCCAAAAGAATGCATGGTAGACCGATTGACCACTCCAAATTGCCCCTAGGTGTGAGTGCGGATGGTTGTTCGTCTCTGTTTGTCCTGTGATTGGCTGGCAACTAGTTCAACCAATTACCCAGAGAGTGCTGAAATAGGCTCAGTGCACCCGTGACCCTTGTGAGGACAAAGCGGCTCAGAAAATGGATGTATTCCACCCTAATCCAACAAAGGTTTGAAGCAAACAATCTCGTGCCGCCAGTCGCCAGACCTTCTTTTTACATGTGGGTAAACAACTTAATGCGTATACTGTAAGTAGTAATACTTTAAGACAATCATAATGTTTATGGACAACATCTCCGAATTTCATAGAGCTCCTGCAGACACTTGGGAGCTTCAGCCTAAAAAAAACAAGTCTTCAGAGTAAACACTGCAAGATAATTTTAACAATCCTCATCAGGATACTGTGGCTTCTCCCTTAACTCGAAACACAAGTGCTCCTACCCAAAAATAGAAGTGGGTTGAAATACATGGAACATTGCTCTGTCCCCAATAATGTGGATTAGGCTCACCCTAATTGAACTCGGAGCCAGACTCCCACTCAATCTGTCTTCCAGTGACGCAAAATGACGAGTCACCGAAATGGAGTGGTAAGAGTAGCATATAAAACAAACCCTGCCCATCCTGTTTATGATTGCGAACTGAGCACTTCTAAAAATAACAGCAAAAAAATCAGAGAAGGCCAGGATTGTGGTAATGGCATTTCTAAAGTAATTAGTCTCTCCCAGTGAGCTGTAAAACATTGTTGTCTTCAGGGTGGGGTACAAATAGCATAAGTACGAGGTTGTAAAATGCTGAAGTGACAAACTGCAGAGTTATCCCATGAGCAAGCCACCGTTCACTGTAGATTTTTTAATTTTATTTAAAATGTTCGGGATACTTTCTTTCACTGTAGAATTTTAAATTTTATTTGAAATGTTTGGGATCCTTTCTTTCAAGGTCACTGACTGCAAATGTGCATTTCTGTAATCTTTAAGGAAAATAGGTGTGAAAAAATTGCCAATATTTCCCAAACACTATCAGGGCGTGTAGACTTCTGGGCACATCTACATTGAAGGCTTTTAAGTAAGCCAAAATTATATGAAATAGTTTTGAATTAAACAATACTTGATCATTATCCACTTTGCATTATCTAAATTTAAAATAATAAATACCATTTGCTCAACAGTACTGCACAGTATGCACTAGTATGCAGTTAACCCGCAGTTAACCCGCAGTTAACCCGCAGTTAGCCTTGTAAATCAGACAAATGTCAGCCGCATCTTTGAGCTTACAGAAAATTCTGTGAACAGTAAATGACATGGTTTATAATTGAGAATAACATCATTCCTTCAGTGGATAGTTTCCCTAAATGTTTCCGCGCCCCCATATTTCATATGCGTGTAAAGGAAATGCATGATATCCTTTAATTCAACATGCATATGAATAGTTGCAAGGGTACACTTACCTGATTTGCGTGTGGGCAGTGTGGGATTGATTCTCGCTCAGGGCCTGTCACAAGAACACAAGTTTAACACCAACCTGCATCTGGTCCGGTTGATTATGATATGATGACATTTTATTCCCCTGAATTTTTACGAGACACTTTATACAAAAAAAACCCCCTTTCATTCCCAACTCACTACAGGTGTCACACTAAAGACCGCTGAAATGTGCATCTTTGGTGTGAACAAAAAACACAGAAGGAACTATGCCAGACAGACATGGGCCATTTAACTTTGACTAGACATCGCTATATACAGTGTCCATGAAAGCAGTGGTTTTGACTGTGTGGCATTCTCTCCAGCACAGAAAAGTGTGTAGTAAAGTGTAAACAATCCAATTATACAAGACAAATCACTTTGCTCAGGTTTTATTTGAGCACACTGTGAAACTGATTGGATGATTTTTTGCTGAATTTGAAATCTTTTTGGATACCTTTCATGAGAACTCGTGCTGTTAGGCCTTATAAAAACAAAGTTACACAATTTTGTTTTTCCTAATGCAATTTTGTCCCAATTTTGGATGGTGGTGGTAGATGAGTTCTGTTTTCTGAAATAAATGTCATTGCAATTAACATGGAACTCTACCTCTACTCTTCGTTCCTTTATTTCGCGTGTGTAATCCACCAATACACAAAGTTCAAACCGAAAATTAATATTAGCTCAAATATTTCCCGTAAGTGGATGTGAATAGTAATGGTAGTGATACTCTTGAGGGGCTCAAAGTTGAGCCAATATGTTAAAGTACCTATGTTTTTAGTTGTACTGTTAAGTGGTTAACTTCTTGAAAAATGTTACTGAGCTACCTCAAGTCTGTTCATTTATTTTGCTTAATGGTGACAGTTCAACCCTGGAACAATGTCCATGATCACCAAAGAGTGCAAGGAGTATTCTTAAGACCAAGAAACACACTTCCAAATTTCCCACCTGCCTGTGATTTCAGTTTCCAGTGATGAGTTAAAAATTTTTTTGAGGTACACTTGACTGTACATCTAAATAGTAGCATTTTAGTTTTATGGCTAGGATAGTTACCCAGAGAAGTCTTCATGATCATACAAGGCCTACATTACCAACAACATTAAAGGTTAGCATATTCCTGAAATAAAATATATTAAGGCCCAAAACAGAGAACAGTCTTGCACATGATTTAGTAAATGAGCAGTTATAAAGAACATTACAAGAGAACAGACACTGGCGTGCAACAGACACTTAGGTGTCCTAGTCAGAGACCAAATGAGACAAGACCTGTCACGTCTCCTCACTGTGAAAGCAGACATTGTTGACTCACTGTAGTCTAGGGGCTCTTTGCCTGCGTCCCACCACAGCTATGCACTTGTCTGACCAGAGCCTCGGAGCAAGGCTGCGCAGACTTACACTTGTCCACAGAAGCATGCAACCATTACACAAAGAGACGCGTGTTGAGGCATAGACACGCTTTCTCCAGGTCTCTGGCCTGCTCTTTTATTTGCTCATCAGTCAAAACAATCTACAAAAAAAGATTGAAAACATGTACTTTAAAGCTTTTATTGCATGGTTAGATTTCTAACCTGCTTCTTTCATTGTATTTGAGGAAAGTTGACCGTTTCAACCTCTCTTCGCATATCCTCCGACGTGACCGAAATCCATTTTTGGGCTTCTATATTGAGGGGATGTGCATATTGTGGTTTAAGGGCAACGGGGTCACAAGTATAATGTGAAACTTGGGAATGGTTTCTGATGATATGTGTCTGCACTTTCAGAGCACTGTGCTATAGAGGAAGGCACTGAAACAGTGCCAAGGCAGGATTTGCTTTATCTACGTACACTACCGTAATTTTCGGACTATAAGTCGCGTTTTTTTTCATAGTTTGGGTGGGGGGGCGACTTATACTCAGGAGCGACTTATATACATATATGTTTTTTTTTCTCACTTTTTTGGGCATTTTATGGCCGGTGCGACTTATACTCCAGTGCGACTTATAGTCCGAAAATTACGGTATATGGCGCCTCACGTGCATTGCAGGGTCCATAGGGGGCAAATTAGTGTCTTGCTTAAGGATGCTTTCAACATGGTCACAAGGGTTGAGGATCAAACCTCCATCTTCTGGGTTGAGAGACAACCACTTAAGGCCATGCCATGCCGCTGAAATATGTGCAACGTAGATTGATTTACAGGGAAGGACAATTCAAAATTAAAAGTTAATTAAAGATTAAAAATTCATTTACAGGGCACACTTTTCAGGAAAAAGCAAATATCATAGGATAGGCTGGCTTATTTCATATTGTGTAAAGATGTACAGTGCTGCTTGGTGCAGCAACAACTAGTTACCTCTGACTACACACACTCCTGCACTGAGGACACATTAGGCAACACATATTACCTATGCGGAGCCATAAAAGTGTAGCCACCCACAGTCAGACAGACAGTTTGGGAAACACATAACCGGTGTCTCACCACAAACACACACTTACAAACAGCATACCCCGCCATTCACCGATCCTGTTTACTTGTGACCATCACCGCTCTACTGCAGTCAAGCCATCATTCCATAGATTCCTATGTAATAGCATGCCATTTTATGTGCTTTGTGAAGAGCCATTTCTTCTCTTCAAAGGAAGCTCTCAACTGTGTATTTCCTCCACAAATACTCAATAATAAAAAAAAAAGTGAAAGACGGCTAAATTTACTGATAGATACTGAAGTCAAGTTAAAGCAAATGAGCTTCCGCAAAATCAAAATATAATAAAAGGTTTGTTTTTGTGAAAATAGGCACACTACAAAGACAATCAAATAATCTTTGACGTCAAGCTTGTTTGTGCAACAGTGCCATCTACAGACCATTAACAATTTTCCAGTTTGCCCCACAAACCTCTCCCTCCAAGTCAACTTCCATTCCAATCCCTTATTGTCAAGGATTGTCTTACATAACAATCGTTAACAAAAGAGTCACTCTGCATTTGTTTGACGTAGAAGAGAAGACGGCGCTTTGCCTAGAGATAATCACAGTATTTACTGGTGTGGGTTCCTCCCACAAACTAGGTCAATGTGAACTCTAAAATGTCTATGATTTATGTTTATTTGTATTATGAGTGTCATGTCCTGTTTCTTTGTTCTTCAATTTTGATTGAGTTGCCTCAGTCTCCTTGGTAAATGGTCGTGTATGGAGCCATCTCACATGGTGTCAGTGACTACTGCATTTAAGACAGGGGTGTCAAAAAAAAAATTGCGGGCCGCATTGTAGTCCTAGCTTCTTTCGGAGGGCCATTATGACTGTCAACCCAAATAAATGTACGAGTACCTCATATTATATACAGTTAAAGCTACAAAACTGACAAAAAACTCATTTTCAAATCAGATGAGTAAAAACTGGTCAAAAAAAAAATATATATATATATATTAAAAGTGAAGACAATTTGCAATTCTAGTTATGACACACGAATTTGATGCACAATTCGTCTTCGCGGGCCACATAAAATGATGTGGCGGGCCGTATCTGGCTCCCGGGCCTTGAGTTTGACACCTGTGATTTAAGACATCAGAAGACTGTTCTGGGGTCCACAAATGGGCGTTTTCCCCTCTTGAACAGAATAACTGAGCAAACATGTTACTCGTGAACTCAATTGTTCATGTCTTAATTGCATATTTTATTTAGTGGCCAGTTTTCTCTAGAGTGGATAATTATTTGTGCGGTTAACATATTTGACGAATAAAGCTGATGAGTGGGCGTGCTGGAAATTCACATCACTAACATGGGCAAATATTTATAGTTAGAATTATAAAGGAACGATGACTGTCAACTCATGCAGTAGTCATGACAGATCGATCAGTGGTCGGGATTCGAATGTTACAGGTGCTCAAACCTTTTTCACCAATAATACGTATTATTCAGTACATAGTAGAGGAGGAGGAACAAGTATTTATGGGTTTTTTTCTTATGCACACCGTCATTGCGGGATTCGAACTCATGGTGCCTGCACACAAAACAGGCGAGTGTCACACCGTCAGCGACCCCCGGGTCAGGGCGGAAGTGAAATTGTTGCGTAAATATGGTTACGTCATCATTCAGCGACACGCCCAACAGCTGACATTTCAATGACAGTTTGCTTGCATTTTCTTTGCTTTGTTTGATCATTCGGATGGTAGGACTAGAAAACAGGCTAGCATGCAAAGAACCGTATACAGAGTTTTTAATGGCTGGACAAACAGGGGCGTCTCATTGATTGCACAATGCAGCTCAAAAAGCAAAGGTAATACCAAATTTAGAGTGAGCTGCTAAAATGCTAACCATGCTAAAACAAAACAACTTAATGTACTGTAGCCTGATGTGTGGTTTTAATATCGATTGTTATTTTCGGCGTTAGTGTAAGCTAAAGGTGTGTCACGTGGGGAAGAAACTTTCATAAGTTTCCACCCTAGAACGGAGATAACCAATAAATTCATGAGTGGGACTGTGAGCATACTCTCGCCTTGAACTCTGAGTATCGCAATGATGCTCATCTATTCCTTCTTAAATCTTATTGCAGCGTCCTTGTGGAGCTCACGTGATTACAGCGTGGTGCCGACTCCACTTGACAGGGAAGAGAAGGCGATGCTTGACCGGATCATACGTGTGGACCATGCAGGTGAATATGGTGCCAATCGCATCTACGCCGGCCAGATGGCAGTGTTGGGCAGGACTAGTACTGGACCTCTCATCCAAGTAAGAAAATAATCTGTCCTCGACCTCGTGATACAATCTACATTCTATTTCACAATTTATATGACCAAAATTGCCACTCAGTATTATCGTGCAAAGAAAAATCGCAGACACATGCTCGGAAAACATTACACATTTTATTATGCATGCATGCATGGAAAAAAAAATCCAGATGTCACAATACAATATTATCATTACGTGAACCTTGTGATATATTATTTATTGATATTGTATATGTATAATGAGGAAATTGGCTATATAAAAATAGATACTGTGTAAAAAGTCACAATGATTTTCTGAGATTCTGTTTCTTACATTCATTACAGGAAATGTGGGATCAAGAAAAAAAGCACCTTGAGAAATTTAATGAAATACTTGCTGAGAGCAGAGTCCGGCCAACTGCACTGCTACCACTTTGGAACATTGCTGGCTATTTCTTAGGTTGGTACAAAATGTAAAAGTAAAACGGGAGGCAAAATAACATTTAACAAAAAGTTTGATTGCATGTATGTAAAGTTGTATGTGCTGTAATCGTTGTGTGTTTCATCATATGTGTTCTATAGTGCTCATCTTGTATTTGTTAAGTTTGTGTAATTATGCTTGTAGTAAAGTTATAATAATAGTCTCCTTAAATCTGAACTCTTCTATAGGGGCATCCACTGCAATGCTGGGTAAGGAGGCGGCCATGGCCTGCACTGTGGCAGTGGAGGAGAGCATCTCTGAGCACTACAACAGCCAGATAAGAACTCTGATGGAAAAGGATCCTGAGCGATATACTGAACTATTAAAAGTGAGTGCTCTCTTATCATATGCCACTGTCTGCCACAGATATTCATTTGTCCAGAGAACACAGGCCACTGTTGTTGTTTTTTTATACCTTTTAAATTTACTGTTAATATTATATATGAAGTGCTAATAATCTCACCCGGAACTTGTTAAACCAGAGCTTGTGTGTGAACACATGACGTCTAAACTGCATTCACGGTCATTCACCCTGCCACCAATTTAACATGTATAAAATTGAATTAAATATAAATTCTGTAAATACAGTTTGGCACAAACATCTTCATTCCTTTATAAAAAAATGCTTGTTTATGGGTCTATGGTCTTTTTTTATTTTTAGCCAAAATGGCTGTCACATATGCCTCGCACTTCAGGTTGCGGTTTGAAATGCCAGCTCTGTCCTTTCTTTGTGGACTTTGCGTGTGTTCTCAGAACTTTAAGGTCAGACTGACTGGACCGTTTGCATTTAGTACTAAAACCAATTTAATGAATTTAATTTCAATTCATTCAGTGTTTAATTTTTTTCACTGTGTAGGCATAAGTAAGACGTTTGACAAAGGCATCCATTTTTCCAGATTGTAGTTGTAGTTTTTCCACAATTTTTGGGCCTTTTTTTAATTTCCTTGGCAATTTGTTATAATCATTTAAATTTGACACAGAGACATGTTTTTAGTCCATTTGAACAGCAGGTGGCAGTACTATTGTCTCTGCCAGCTGTGCAATTGATTGAGGAATTGTGGCGCACAAACAGATGGGAAAAATGTTACAGCGTTTTAAGGAGGAGCAATGGCAGGCCACAAGAAATAACTCAGATTATCGGTAGTATCAGACAACATTATTTGACATCTTAACAACATCTCGGCATCAACCATGAGATGGCCATGGACCGTTCCCGGTGGAAGAAAGCCATATCGAGAACCCAGTCCAACCCAGCGGCGCCTGGAAAGCGGACTTTAAACCAATGATGATGATTATTTGCCCCTCCCTCTCCCGTTAAACTTTGTAATACTTCTTATTTTTGTAATTGTCTGTTGTTGTTGAAGGCAAAATTAATCCACGCTGGAGATTCTACTGACGCTTTTGCGGATTCTTTTTGTCTCCTGATGAGGTTCCTTGTGTTTATTTAGATTATAAAAGAGTTCCGAGATGATGAGATGGAGCATCACGATCTAGGACTGGAACATGATGCTGAATCAGTAAGTATGTTGGAACAGTAACGGCAGTGCATGTAAAAAACAGTGGATGTAAAAGAAATCTACACATCCCTGTTCAAATTCCAGGTTTTTGTGATATAAAAAAATGACACCAAGATGAACCATTTAAAAACTTTTATCATCGTGAAATGTATCTGTATGTACAACTCCGTTATAAGAATCATATATAAAAAATAAATTAAACATTTTACAAAGAGGAAATGTAAAAAATAAACAACTGAGACGTTGTTGCATAAGTGTACACACCCTCTTATAACTGGGGATGTGTGTGTGTTCAGAATTAACCAATCACGTTCGAACTCATGTTAAATAGGAGTAAGCACACACATGCTACCATTTCAAGTGCTTCTGATTAGTCCCAAATAAAATTCTGCTATTCCAGAAAGGGTTTACTGGCATTTTTTGCATTCACATTTTATAGCAGAAACCAGCTGAGCCTTTTTGCAAAAACACACTTGAACTCATCCACATGTATGTGGCAAAATTTGCTGTTATTTGATCAGACCAAGGTTGGCATGAAACCAAGGTGTAATTCTTGGAGGTATGTTAGGTCCAAATACAACACCGCTCATAACCAAAAGACCTCCAACAGTGAAATGCAGTGGTGGTTGGATCATGCTTTGGGACAAGTTTCATAAGCTGGAACTTGGGGCTTGGTCTAAATAAAATTCTGAACCGTTTTAAATACCGGTCAGTGGTGAGACAATTTTGTAGAAGCCTAAATGTGTTCAAATATTGATGAGGTACACTGAAAGATTCTGACCTGAAATGGCTGAGTGCTTCAATCAAAGTCAAAGGTGCTGTGACAAAGTATTAGTTTGAGGGTGTGCACACTTGGGAACAGGTTATTGTTGTTATTTCTCTTAAAAGATATTTGTTTCAAATGAGTTATAGGTTCTAGGTCACTTGAAAATTCAAAAGATGAGTTTTGAAGTTACAAATTAATTTATTTCCATCACAAAAAATACGTTTACTTTGTTTAACATTGAATCCATGGATGTCCACTCATAATTGATTTTCTTGGGCTTCTGAATTGGGTGGTATTGGTCATTTGGTCATCACTATCCTTTTGTCTTAGGTACCGGGATACTGGCTACTTAAAAATGTCATCCAGCTCGGGTGCAAAGGTGCAATTTATGCTTCTCAACGTGTGTAACTTTGTATGACAAAAAAAAGTAATAAAATGAATTAATACTTGGACTGTTTTTTGCAGTTATTATGCACATCTTGGGATTTTCTGCATTTCTGAATGGGTCATAAAATGTGATCTGATCTTCACATTAATCACAAAAATAAACACAGTTTTCTTAAATTGATACTACACTAACAATTTCATTGTTTTTGCTGAACATAACTTGTAAAACACGTTATGGAAAAGGTATGTGAACCAATGGTATGAATAACCTTAACTAAACATTTCCTGTAGTTGCAGATCAGACTAGCATAACAAACGGAAGGAATTTCAGAACATTCCTCATGATAAAACTCTTTCAGTTCAGCAATATTCCGTGAATTCCTCTTTTGAGGTCAAACACAAGCAGCCCAATCGGATTGGGGTCACGACTCCAACTGGGCCTATTTTCAAGGTGTTGGTTTATTGTGATGACCAGTCAAACATAAATATTTTCAGGCCCAACGTCTTGCATTCCATTGGCGTTACTTTTCTTGGTTATGGTACAATTTGCTGCAAGCTTTTATATACTAGGTCAAATAGCATGCAAAGTTAGGATGAATGAATGCTCACCTCTCCTTTTAGGTCCTTGATTTGTTCACAGCACGTGTTTATTCTCAGCAGAAGGGTCTCAAGAGCTGAGTTGTAGTCCCAGTTTGCAGCCTTTGATCTATTTTCTTGTGCATGAGTTCAGAGCAGTTATTTTAACAGAGGTGGATTGCACATCAGATCTGACCTTGAGGGTCATCAGGTCACATGACCCCCATTTCCTAAAAATAACCACTTCTTCACTGTCCAGCCTTTTATGCAACACAAACAATGGCAAGCTTGTTGTGATGACTAATGTGAATGGTTGAAATACGCAACAGAATAGGATTTTCCATTTGGTTAAATGGAATACCAGAGCTGGGATCATCTGAAGGCAATCAATTCATCTTCCTGAAGGAGAGGAAGGTCGATTCCTGAATGAACTGATTTTTATTTATCATCATACAGACACGTGTAGCAATAATAATAATAATGAGATTTTTCGACATTATAAAAGCCATGATTTGTTTGATACGTCCCTGTAAAATTGGACGACGAGATGAGGTATTATCTTTGCCCATCATTCATAGTTTTCAGTTTTACACAAGATGCACCTGCTTAAACAAGGAAGTGTAAGTGCAATGACTCTATGTGTTGCACTGCTAAATTATATCACTTACTAGAAGTAATTTGTGAATGAATCCAGATCAACATTATTCTGCCTTCAGCATTCCTGTATTACCTTGCCTTCAAAGGAATCTTTGGATTTTGGCAACAGGGAATTAGAAAATGCAATAAAACGTAACTAAACTGGGACAGTCTAGGACAGGGGTCACCAAACTACGGCCCGCGGGCCGGATACGGCCCGCGGGACCGATTAATCCGGCCCGCCAACCCTGAATAAATTGTATTATTAAACTTTTTTTTTTTTTTTTGCTCATTTTGCCTGCAATGACTGCGTTTCCCCAGTAGATGGGGAAGCGCTCGCCTGCGCATTTACTACCGGAAGCCGTGTCAGAAAGCTCGGTGCACACTCACAAGTGCGTGTACGGACATGGCGCACTCGCGCTCTATTTGTATCAGTCCCGAATTTAGAGTGTGGGCCGTGACGACAGCATTCTTGTAATTTGCGCGCTGAGCTTTCAGATGCAGTTTTGCGCTACAGCCATCCACAAACCTTCCCCTGGAATCCTTCCATTAAAATGAGTGGCCCGAAAAAAAGAAGTGAGTGCCGAATGTTAAAAAAGAGTGGCCAATTTGGCTCGACGTACGCGACGTGACGTTCAGCCACATGAACGTCAACATCTACCCGTCACAGATCGAGGTAAACGGACCAACACCTCGGATCTCGCCTAAGAATTGCCACAACAAATTTTACTCCAGACTATGACGCACTATCAAACTAAAAAGACTGCGGTGTCTACAAGCCTGCTGGAACCTACAAAAGGATTATAAGGAAGGAACACAAGAACTTTAAGAGACTGCTCATATGTGTCAGAGAGGTTCTGCTCTGACAACTGAGCTGAACTTTTCTGTTAAGATTGTGCATGGCACAACAGAAAGTTAATGTTCCATGGTTTTTTTTCTATGAAGAACCCAGAGAGAGTTATTTAGTTATTATTTATTTCCTGTTTTTTCTGTGAAGAACTCAGAGAGGGTTTAGTTATTTATTTCATTAATAGTGTTATTATTTGTTTCCTGACTTTTTTTCTGTAAAGAACCTGGTAAGGGTTATTAAATAACCGTTATTTGGTTATGTGTGGCTTTCTGGAAAACAATAATTTTTTAAGCTCCCCTACGATCGTCACACTTTTTCTGTTACAAACTGCCACCGGCCCGCCATCAGAGAAGGGAAAGGTTATGTGGCCCTCACAGGAAAAAGTTTGGGGACCCCTGGTCTAGGACATCCCGAATAACTGTCATTGTAAATTTTCTGCCGCAGCAGTCGTAAATTTGGTTTGTGGTAACTAATACCCCACATTAGTTCTCTGAAGCGGTGATTTATGTGTTATGCAATGTTTTGCATGTCTGACAACTTTCATTCTTTATGAAGTTTTATACAGGCCATACTGGCCCTTTAAAAATGATGGATTATTTTGTGACTTTATTGTACCGTATGTTCTTTGTTTTATGTGTATTTGGAACTAGAACAAATTCCTTACCAAGTAAAAGGAGACTTTTTATTACAATTTACACACAATTGTAGCTGTAACAAAAATCAAAGCATGTTGCAGTGCAAACTATGACTACAGTACTAAACACATGATGCTTACCTGATAATGGAAATCAAAACTGAGAAATAGTATCTTTGGGAAGACACTATAAACTGTTCTTGTATTGGCTATAGCAATAAAGATTTCTGTATTTCAAACATGCACTTATATAAAATATATGGTTTTTCTTTTTCCAAATATTGCTATTAGTCAAACTGCATAGACAGACATTAACACAGACACGGGCTTAGAAAACAGCATCAGGCAACTTTATAAATAGTAAACAGTAGACATTCTGCTGTCCCATTTGGCATGCCTGGACCGCACATACCTGGTGCATGATGTCACTGGATGCTTTAGTTGAAGGATTCCAACAGTGATGTAACGGCATTGTCTGTTTGTGACCTGAAATACATATGAACACAGTTTGAGACAACTATTGAATATTAGATTACATTTTTTAGCTCACTAAAAAAAGTGAACATTGCGTTTAGCAGCATTTAAGTGTTGCTGCAGGTCGGGTCTGCAATACAGGGTTCAAAGAATGTGAAAGACCTGTTGTGATCAGCACGGCGTAATGTCTGGTACGGCTGTTACTGTCAAATATTTATAGAATCGATTATTTCACCGATTATTCAAATTGGATGACATTTTATTTTGCCTAAAAGTGTATCACAAAACCATTTCCCCATTTACTGTTGTTTATTTTTTATTATTTATTGATCAAAACAAAGAAATAACAATTGAACAATAAAAGAGGGATAAATGTTGTACTTACCAAACTTTTTGAAACTGATACAGTTACTACTGTGGTTAGTTTCTGAAAAACAAGCAACTTTTTTGATCCAACAGAAAAGATGTTTGTTTTCATCAATGACTGCAAAAATTAATGAATACTCTGGAGAAGCCGACAATATGGGATTTGGACAATTCTAAAGCATAAAAAAATGGCTCTAAATGATTACTCAATGATAAACTTGATTGCCGATTAATTTGATAATCGATTCGATTCATTGATTAATTTTGACAGCTCTATTGTCTGATTATTTACATTTATGTATTAATGATGGACAAAGTCAACTATGGTGACTACCAGGCCACTTTGGGGTTTCACGTGGTATACTCACCCTTCTAACACTTCAAACCGATCACTGCACATTGTGTCTACCTGTCAGAATAGTGGCTGGCTCCAGATACATCAGATTGCAGGCTGGGATTATAGCCCTCCAGACACCATGTAAATTGCGGAATCTGTGGAATGAGTTGAACAACGTGCCATTTTTCACAATTTGTGGGACATAAGACTGGCTACTGTACCATTCTCATTTACAAAACTCCACATAAGGATTTTGTGAGGACATAGCAAAAATAAATCAGAGGTTGTCTTAGTCCGGCTCCAGAAGCCCAAAGGACATTTTCCTTTCAGCATCACTTTTTCATTCATTCTGTGACAAATTTGCCATCTTGATGTCATGTGTGGTTTACATGATATAAGCCTTTTGTCTTTTGATTATTTGTAAGTGTACCATTTATACCTGTGTTTTTATTTTGAGTAATTTAGTTCGAAGTGTTTGAAATTCTTCTTCTTTTTTTTTCACTGAACTAGTCGCTGTAAACCTCCTCCTAAATATGTGCATACCTCATCTATAGCAGAAGGTGACAACACCCGTTTTTAGAGAAATGTTGTTTTTCTTTTACCCCAATTCTCCTGAAACCATCTCACTATCCCTAAATGACTTGAACCAGCCATGCAGGTTAAATAAATAAAAGTTTGCATTAATATAGTAGATAAATGTGTGATTTGCTGCTCACTGTTATTTACAAGCAGCCAAACTGCATTTTCTTAAAACTTGGCAACAATTTATATTTTGCTCTGGTTAGAAAGAAAAATGACACTACGCAGTCCAGCAGGAAAAACTTAATAGCAGCAATGCCATCTCTCAGTTTGTGATATTCGATTGATCTGCTGACAGATTTTCAGCAGCCTCTTTTTTTTGCTACTTGGGGTATCTGGTAAACCGATTTTTGCACTGATTTATTGGAAGATGGTCTAGACAACTGAAGGAATGAAGAATTGTTCAGCTAAGAGGATCAAATTCAGTATACTGATGTCTTTAGGGTCCATTTTACTGCATTTAGGTGATATGATCTCACACACATATTTTACGAGCTCTGTTTTCTTTCTGGCCATAGTTTAAAATAGCACGAATGCTTGAAAATAAGTCAAGAATTCTTTTTTTTTTTTCCCTCGTCAAAGTAAAAGACTTGGTCAACTGTTCTGTCTTGTTTGTGCTATATTTCTTGGTAATTGTCGTGATTTTGATTATTTAAAAACATAATGACCAGTTCCAATTTGAATATTTACCAATAATTCTTGTTTGTGCAAGCTTGAATTACATTAAAACGTTATGGAATTTTAATGTGTGAGGATTCTAAACCTTTAAAGGGGGTGTAGGTGTGAGTGTTTGTTTTTTGTAATATGTTTATTCATTTTTGTGTCTCGCTCATTCATGCTCCAAACATCCTGCGTTTCCTTTAGCCCTAAAGAGCCACACAGCCTTTGTATACTTGGCCTTTTACGCATCCATCATTTGGTGTGATTGACATGTTAGGATGGTGTGCATTTCATTGATGAGAATTTCAGAACCCCAAGGCTCGTGATCAGCACTATGTCACCGCTGAGTGATCCCATGGGTAAAGCAGAGGATCAGTTTCAAACAGTCTGTCTGTCTTCATCAAACGCACTCTCCAAAAGTCTGCAGGCACCAGACTGACCTGAGTCGAAACACAGCCACAGGTAAAACCCACTCTACTTAAAATGTCTCAATCAAAAGCAAGGACCGACTACTAATTTTACAGTGCACAAGTCTCAGATAAAATTTGAGTTTCCATTTCAAATTCTAAATGGAGAGAATTCAGTACAACTGCTGAGCGCTGACCATCCACAACTTATTAAAAAGGACCCAAACAAGAACTGTATCAGAATTCAGAAATGACCAAATAATCATTATTAAAATATACTTTTATTATAATAACTTAATACTTGTAAAGGTTTTGGTGGCAGACTTAATACCATTATTTAAAAAAAAAATCATACTACTGTTTGTTTCTAATAGTCAAAATAACTAAAATATAAGAAACAACTACCAAGATCTAATGCATCACTTGCAAGTTGTACTAAGACAAAATTACAAACTTCACAAAGGCTGACTTTTCCGTAACTATTCTTGTAAGATTTTGCAACTGTTGGTCGTGTATTCAGCAACAAAGAAATGTAATTTTAGTTTGCATCATTTCAGCTTTTAGCTAATCATAATCAAATAAGCAATAAATTAAATTAATAAATTAATATTTATTTTCGAAATAAAATTCCAATAATGAAAAAAAAAAACCTATTTCATTTTTGGAGGATTGCATGTTACTGTAGTTTTGTGATTTGAAAATGGTAATCTGTTAAAAAGGAGAAATGATGTCCAGCGTCGATCGAGGTTGGACAGACAAGCAATCAAAAGAGTGTGAGGGGAGCGGGAAGGAAAAAAAAGGTCATGGGGGGGGGCAGGTGGGGAAGCATGTTCTTGAGCTGTGCTCAGATGGCAAAGTGCTTTGCTGCTGAATGTGTGCAACGAAATATGTTAAGGATATCTTTTTCTCCTCACCACTGGTCATCCAGTACCTCCCCTCGATGTGTGTCGTCACTTAAGAGCTTCAGGAGAAAATGGGAGGAACTCTGATCCATATGGTGGCACTATAAAACTCCGTGATGATTTCCAGGCTTCATCAAAACATGGTCGAATCTTCATTACCACTCAAGACCGGCTTCATCTTTTTACACCTGCTACCACTGCTTTCATCATCAGGCCAACGTCTGGACAACTTCAACAACTGCCATTGCTTATTTCTAAAATAGGTATGTCCACTTCTTATTTGAACAGTTTACAGCAGATTCAAGTCTGTAATTAATGAAGTAGTCAAATGACCTTTTATTGCAGTGCATCATCAGCAGACATGAAGATCCTTGGCCAGATTGCTTTCTTGCTTTTGCTGGGGGAGAGCTGGAGTAGAAATGCTAAAGTTCAATCCACCAAGAAATCTCCACATGGGAGCCAAGCAGGCAAGGGCATCCAGCCTTCACTTGAGGCTATTCTCTCTGCTGGGAACATTTCAAACAGTAGAGCACGTGACTCGACAAGGGATGCTGCCGAAGGAGCTCGAGTCGCTAAACAGCAGACGGATGAAATGAGGTTGCACTTTCTCAAGAACCCGCATGTGACATGTAATGATGGGTCACCAGCTGGGTGAGATGGTCACACAGACCTTTATTTCAATCTTTTGATATATACTGTAGCGTGTAAATTCAATATTATTATGCATTACAATTATAGTAAACGTAAAATTGCAAGATGCTGAATGGAGCTCATTCTTGCAGGTTTTACCTCAAAGAGATCAGAGGAAGCCGCAGATGGCTGTTATTTCTGGAAGGTGAGCGTTTTAAAAACACTCTGGTTAATTTGGTCCCCAAAAGGTCACGCCCCCTTTGGAATTTAGATGGGTATGTCATCTTTTTTGGTAGCTGTCAGCCTTCTGTGTATTTCAGATTGGAGATATGCATTGCTTCAACTATGTAGTCCACCTGATGAGTATTTTGTTAGTAGTCGCTGAATACATTTAGAAAATGATGCAACAACAATCAAAATTAACAAAGGCCAAATATGGAAAACAGAATTCATGGCTGTATCAAATTAAAGAATACACGCTCGAGTCAAGGCTGCAGGTGCATTGCCCTCCGAGTCCCATTCATCGCACAGACCTCTTGCAGTGATTCTCATTCTCTGCCCGAATGTTTAATACTAGGCGGCTGGTGCTGCTACAGCAAAGAGACCTGTGATTCCAGGTACCAAAATATCCCTCGACTAATGAGCTCCGCGGGTTGGCCCCTGACAAAAACTGGTAAGTCAAGTTAACAGACAGTATTTTGTCATACACGGTTGTCTGTGTGTTAAATGCAAAGAGCTCTGTTTAATTCGCGATTCCTTGATTTACAGGCCGTGGCATATTGTCATCCCAAGTAGCAGAGAATCCTTATTGGCACAACACTAACATTGTGTAAGAACCTAAAAAATGCTGTGGGATGAAGTACAGTGGGTTCATCAGCAAACATGTCCTTTTGTGTAGAGTCATCCCATATTGCTCCAGTGACGTTTGGAGTGGCACTGGGCCTGCTCCGGCCCCTCCTCCAAGCCAAGGGCAAGGAAGAGAGAAAGAACGGAACAGAAATGCAAATGCAAGTGTGTCTCTGCAGAAAGCAAACTAGATTTACTACTAGCATGCCTGTACCTCTCCTGCCGTCACTGTCTGTATTTCCTACCAGCTGAGTACGCTTTCATGGGATCGCTCATCATCCGAGAGGTCATCAAAGACCTTATTCCCAAAGGAATCAAGCAGGCCAAGGTTGTTCTGTTGTCTGGCACAAGGTAAGCTCATTCACTGCTAAAGATGTAACGCCAACGTACTACTGCATCTTTTGAAAATAAATCCTTTTCTGGCCACTTATCGCCATCTTGACAGCCAACTATGAACAGTGACAATGTTGCTTTAAGGATGCATCTAAAATAAGAATTCTTCCTTTGTTAGTCTGAATTGGATCAGTTGCAGCTGTCATTCACATTCATGTGCCGTTCCCAACCGTCCATGATCAGTCCAAAGGGTGTAGTTCGCCTTTCACAAGTTTTTAAGCATAGGTTGCGGCCACTAACCCTGACAATAAATCGAATAAATTGTGCAAAAATGGATGGAGTCGGTGTGTCCCTCTATTAGCTTTGATACCACACAATTCCTGTGGATGAGATCTTTTCTGCGACTTCGCCATAATTCTAATCTTCCTGCAGTGCTGGGGGTACAGGAGTCTTGCTGAATATCGAGAGAGTGGCCAGTTATTTGGAGCAACTTGGTGCAGAGGCACAAGTCCGAGGTCTGGTGGACTCTGGCTGGTTTCTCGAAAGTAAACACCAGAGATCGCCCAACTGCCCGGAAACAGTTACCTGTTCACCTGAAGATGCTATCAAGGTCGGCCTAAGGTAAAATGATCCAAATTGTGAGCCTGGATTTTCTCTCTGAAAAATGGTAATACATCTCATTCAAACTCTACGGACCTGTTGACATTTATCGCATCGATAATTAAGTCTCATTATTGTTGCGTGATTTCTCAGGTTGTGGAATGGTGTGGTGCCAGATAGGTGTCGTCGGCTCTATAAGAAAGGGGAGGAGTGGCAGTGCTTCTTTGGCTACAAACTGTATTCCACCTTGACCTGTAAGTGGCCTTCAAAATCAGATTAAATATATTGAATAACTTCAATAGCAGATATGCCCTGTTGATGATCTTATGCTTTGCAAAATGTGTCAATGCACTGCACAGACTCTGCTACCCATGTGTAGCAAATTTGTTTGAACAAAAAAAAAGTATAACCACAAAAATATAGCTTGTAAGAGTTCAATTCTGATATTGTTTCTCAGTCAAAACACATTCTACAGAAAGACCAATGGGACGTTCTATGACAGAAAGCAAAGGTGATAGTTGTCATACAGCACTGATGTCCATCCTGATTGCTCAAGACTCCTCAATTTTTCTCAGCTCAGTGATATCATTTCTTACCATCATAAATGCGATGTGTGACCGTACCTCTTGTTTTCTCTGCAGCGCCTCTATTTGTTGTGCAGTGGTTGTTTGACGAGGAACAGTTGAGGGTTGAGAACATCTACATTGGAGGACAGCACATGAGCAACGAACAGTGGCAGTACATCCAGAACCTTGGCAAAGAGTTGAAGAACTCTTTAAGAGATGTCACGTATGTTGTCAATAACTAATTCACTGGAGTATAATATGATTTAGTAACGAACCTACAAAATGACGTGCCCTTGTTTTGTTTGATTCTTCAGAGCAGTATTTGCGCCTTCCTGCCTCTCCCATACAGTGATTACTAAAAGGTACGATTGGATATATGTTGATTACACACTATACATTTTTAAAAGCTTGCTATAACTAAAGGATATTTATTCCTAAGCACCAGAGATGATTTTTGATACCTTACAAGTTGTCACTACTCGCTTTTGTCTTTATTTGCATCCATTTATATTTGTTGTTTCACTTCAGCAACTGGATGACTTTCCAAGTTCGAGGCACTTCTCTGCCTCGGGCCCTGCACTGCTGGGACAGGAGCTTGGAAGCTACTCGTAACAACAGAACTCCAACTAAAGGCTGCCCGTTCCACCTGGTGGACGGTTGCCATTGGCCTCAGTGTAACCCCACCTGCCCGACCCTGGTGGACCAGGCAACTCAACAAGAGCTCACCTTGCTTCAGATGCTGGCCGCCATGGGTTTGGATCTCCGGAAGTTAGGCTTGAATCCTAAAAAAGACACATATTCCCTCGCAAGCGTGGGCAGCAATGATGGCTAACATATTGTAAGTGCAGAAGAGAGACCAGTCAGGTGTTGACTTTTTATGTAAGCATCAACTAGAAAAGAAACTTCGGTCATGCCGTGTCCTCCATGTGTCAAGCTTGAAACCCAATGGTCAAGTCTTTTTTTCTTTATAGTTTGCATTTGTGCTTCAAGTTCTCGCTATTGGTAGACAACACATTCAATCTTGAACTCGAGCATAGTGGAACTGAGTGTTAATTTTATAGATAACTTGAGAGTCATATAAAATGTCAGGCTCACTTAAACATCAGTTCATGTTTTATCGTGGATAGCAACTTTTTTAACTTTTTTCCATTAGTTCCATATATATTTATTTGTATGATTTCTACCTGGTCATTAGTCAATTTAGTTGTGGATTTAACTCATTTTGAGCAGCATTTTTTAATGTATGGACATCAAATTGCTACTGGCTCTGCCTAACTCTGAACTCTACACATGCAGCTCAACACACTGACTATTTTTTGTGACCTACCTATCTATAGCCCACGAGGCAACCTGAGCTATCATATTTATACGTATATTTTACTGCATGTTAAAGTAATCTCTGTCCTACATTTGTTGACTTTGATCTATATCACAAGTGTATTATGATTCAGTCAGATTTATGCCAAATAAAGATTCCATTATACAAAAAAATCCTTGTTTTTTAAAAAAAAACTGTCAATGTTTACATAACATATTGTTATTCTTATTCTGTGTTGCTGTGTTGTAACCAGCAAATAAACAGACAAATAACCATTCACTCTCACATTCACACCATCACTGACCCTAAAATGCATGTTTTTGGGATGTGAGAGATGAGAACGACTCGCTGGGATGTCAGGCCGTTTGAAAAAATAAAAACGTATATATATATATATACGTTATTATTTTATATATATATATATATAATTCTTTTTTTTTGGAAAAACGTCAATAATTTGAATAAACATGATCTGAAATGATTTGAAAGTGACCAATATTATTGGGGGGTAGACTGTGTAATTATTCCTCCTCACCACTGGAAGGCGCTAATTTCAATCGGGCATTTGTATTTCTTGGCACTCGCGAATTAAATCAAGATTACAAAATGATAACAAATACCTGTGAATGAACTAAAAATTATGTGTATTTGATTACACGGTGCCAGAGTTGTCGTCGAGGACATTTAAAACGAGGATTTTGTGAAATTGTAAAGATGCTTGCATATTTCCCATAATGCATTACAGCTGCTTTCTACTTCCTCTTTCCGCCATATTGCTGAGCCGGTGAGATGTCTTTTAATATTGTTACATACAATCCAGTCTAAATCTACTTCATCTTATTATTAATACTTCCATTTTGATAATAACCTAGAAGCGTATCTATGGGGTAACTATTTAAAGTGGTTATCGTCATATTCTATGACTTTACGGCGTCATTTTAGCGACTTTTTCTGTATGCCATCCGTTCTCCTCCGGCCGAGCAGTGCTTGCCTGTGGGGCGCCTTAGCGATGGCTAACTGTTTTGCAATGCAGATAACATTTTTACTGAACTGGACGGCGATTCATAAACAAGTAATACACTAAATTGTGTGGCTTTTCAGTGTTAATACGGCGCCTCTGAGTTAGCCCATAGCAAAGCACCGTTAGCTTGTCAACCTCTACAACACATTGGGTCTGAGCCGTACCGGGCTATCGTGGTCTTTTCGGACAAAAGTGAACAGCGTGCGTAAATACCGTGGAAGTGGAATTGGAGCGAGGCGTGGGTCCGTCCCAGTCTAAACGGTCCAGAACATTTGCGTGTGAATTCATTTTGCCATTACTCTGTATTTTGTCTTAGACGTGCTGTCAAACGCGTTGTCGCCTATTACAGATGCTTTGTTATAACCACCCACCCTATTCAACTCAATTGACTTGTTTATTACAAGTGTTGGAGTAAATGGTAGATCTTGGTGTGTGAGCTGTAAAAATACTGTAAATTAGCAAATGAGTGAGGTTTTCTGCATATGAGTCAATGTAAAGTCTTAAAAAGTGTTTTGTTTTCTATAGGCATCATGGTGCGCATGAACGTTCTCGCAGATGCACTGAAGTGTATTAACAATGCTGAGAAGCGTGGGAAACGACAGGTCCTCATCAGGCCATGTTCCAAGGTCATCGTGCGCTTCCTAACTGTTATGATGAAGCACGGTAGGTGTTCATTACCTTTGTGGTATTGCATCCATGGTTTAGTGCACTGGCCTAAAGTACGCCAGGCAGATGTTCTCTTAACTAGATATCTCATGTTGAAATTTGTCCCAGGTTACATTGGCGAGTTTGAGATCATTGATGACCACAGAGCCGGGAAAATAGTCGTCAATCTCATAGGAAGGTTGAACAAGGTAAAGTTTATATTTACATTTTTTAACTATTCACTGTAGTTGTTAGATTAAATTATTGTCAATTTACAGTCCAATTATTATGGCGCGGGAAAAAAATTGGTTTGATGTTTGTGTCTCTTGCAGTGTGGCGTGATCAGTCCACGTTTTGATCTCCAGCTCAAGGATCTGGAGAAGTGGCAGAACAATCTTTTGCCCTCAAGACAGTTTGGGTGAGAATCGATATACTCACTGGACTACTTATCACGTGTGGGATGGTACAGCGGTCTGATCATTGGGTGTCAGATGTTAGAATTCTCTAGATCGTCAATTTTACGTGCATTCATTTTATGGTTGCACCCTGTTGCTCTAGATAGCGTTCAACCATGTCCTGACTGCATGCTGTATCAAAAGGAGAACACGTTTGTAGGACAAAGCTAAGCCATCTTTTACCGACAGTGATCACATGAGTTGTAATTGCTACGCTATCAGCCTTTTCAAGCCCCTTAACAACATCAGCATTTGACTTGATTGCAGAGTATGGGGCATCAAAACCTGGCTGAACCCTGGGTTGGAATGGTGTCTTTTGGCTCTATAGTGTTATCTCTAAACTGTTGCTTACTCATGTTAAGCAATATCAGCAGAGATGGACTGTGTAATGGCTTGAGCCTGAAGGACGTGCAAATGTGTTCATCAGTTGCTTGCTAATCTTTGCTTTGGTGGTGTTGAGAGTTTGCTGTGGTTCTGGCTAATATGTTGATATGTTAGTCGTACGATTTTTGTACACGCAAGTCTTTGTCCCGTCAGTAGGTTTCTCGCCATTTTCTTTTGTAAACATAGGGATTAGCTGGTGAGTTCTCTTTTTTGAAGTTGCTTTCTGCAACTGTCATGCTTGTCTGTGCAGTTTGTGAACAGCCTCATGTGTTGTGTTTTGCATATAGATGGACATTTATGTTCTTAAATAACCCCTCAATTTGGCTCCAGAGATGGAAAGTGCTATTGGGAAGCCCATATTTTGTTTGTTTGTTCTGAGGAGCTATTAATGCTCCCTTTATAGTGGCGTGGGGTAGGGGTCAATCACATCTGGTCCCTGTAACTGCATAGTATGGCCAAGGATGTTTCTCTCCAGAAGCCTCACTGCAAAACATGCTCACCCTTGCCCCTCGTGTGATGGACAGGGCCTTGTCATTCACTTGTCCGTGAATGCTCGGGCTGAAACAGGGAAGGCCAAGCAATTCATTTTTTTCTCTCCATTTTTATTTTTTTTTTCAGGAAAAACTCATTTTGGTTTGGGGGGGAAAATGTTTACAGTTGCAGAACTCGTGCATTGCCGTTTGCATTTTGCTCCTCAAACAAACTGAAAACGCAAAGCTACAACTCGGCGTACATGTGACAAATTGTAGAGCTACCACTGTCGGTAAATTGAAAATGAAGCCAATAATTAGTCCAAAGGTTTGAGCCCTTTCTCTATGTTGATATTCGAGGAGTCTGATATTCCACTGGTGTCTATGAGCAAAATGTGCTGCCTATACTGCATTTGTATTTGCTGCCTTGGTTAAAGAGACAAATTGTAAATTTTGGCCTTTCTTTTCAGATACATTGTACTGACCACCTCAGCTGGCATCATGGACCATGAAGAGGCCAGACGGAAACATACAGGAGGCAAAATCCTTGGATTCTTTTTCTAAAATGTTAACTCGAAATAAAATCAACCAGGGAAAAGTTCTTGACCCTCTTGACTTATTTTGTTTTATTTGTGAACAATCTTAATCTGATGTGATTTTTATGTAGAAATAATTGGGTTTCATTATAGTTTAGAGAGTTAATTAAAAAATTGGACTTTGTTTGCTGACCTACTGCAATTTCCTGAATAAGTATTTGATATGCACCCGGAAAATTGACCTTTAAAAGTGGATTTTCTTTATTCATGTTTTGCAATCTATGATTTTCTGGTAGCCATGTGAATAAATTAAGTTGGCTAGCTGCATAGCAGTTGAATATATTGAGATTCCTAATTGCTCATGTCAAAATCACATGCAATGCAATTCTACGGTGGAATGATGTCAAAGCCCACGTTATAAATGCAGTTGCAACATTTGACCAATCAAGTGACAGGAAATGGGTTTTTTATACTTTAAACAAAATGTTAATTGGGGAACCATGATCATTTGGATTTGGTTGGCCCAAAAAGAGGTGTTGGAAGCTCAGTTTTCTGAACCACCAAGCAGTGGTTGAGAAAACATTTAGTTTGTACCCCGAATGAACTTGTTCACATTGCGTTGCTGTTAAGTGTGAATTGTTGAAATCTTGTTCAGCTTGTGCAAAGTTAAAAGTTAAAGTTAAAGTCCCAATGATCGTCACACACACATCTGAGTGTGGTGAAATTTGTCCTCTGCATTTAACCCATCCCCATGTGATTTTGATCCATCCCCTGGGGGAGAGGGGAGCAGTGAGCAGCAGCGGTGCCGCGCTCGGGAATCATTTGGTGATCTAACCCCCCAATTCCAACCCTTAATGCTGAGTGCCAAGCAGGGAGGCAATGGGTCCCATTTTTATAGTCTTTGGTATGACCTGGCCGGGGTTTGAACCCACAACCTTCCAGTCTCAAGGCGGACACTCTACCACTAGGCCACTGAGCCGCAAATGCCTACCCCTGTAGTCCAGTGACCATTTCAAGAGTCCCCTGTGTATTCAGTCATGTCTCCAAATGCCTTGTTATGTGTAAGCTGACCTCATAGGAGAGGTGAGCTAACGGGCTCCTAATGGAACATAGCTGTCTAAAATGCTCCTTGTGGACTTAAAAGTACACAGACACACTGCAAAACATCACTACACTCATTAATGCTACGACTGTTTTGGTGCTGGCCTGCAAATTAGACAAAACTAACCTTTCATTTAGTTTGCCTAAATAAGCATTTTCTGGAAGCCAAGTCTTAAGAGCTGTAATATTGCAAGAAATTGATAACTGCTTAATAACATTCGCCCCAAAAGACTGCTTTATTTATTGATCTAGAACACCACACTGTCTACACGTGCAGATCAGAATGCGCACAACATTGCACACATCCTGGAAAGATTCTAACCCTGAATCTGGCTTTGGTAATGAAGCAGAGATAGTTATAATATACTTAGAAACCTGGCATTTAGATAAGGATACAGCGGATCGGATTGAATAAATTGAGCGTTCCACTGAGGTTGACGTTAGATTGGATTTTCTCTAAAAGGCCACACGGTGGCAGTAGCGACGCGTTCGAGCACGGACAACGGATGCCGCATCAGGCTGCTCGGCAAGCAGCAGAACTGATTGATTTAGAGAGATAACTAAATTAAAATCGCAGTGAAGGTCTGAAACGTGGATATAGTTAAAACGATTTTTTAAACTTATTTCAATCTCGTCTTCTGATTTAAAAAAAATTCACCAAGGTAGGAAAGTCGTAGACAAACAAGGGATTTGAGGCAACTCAGTTTGTGTTTGAAACACTTAACATGCAGGGCACAAATGCATAAAATAATCTTACTTTAGCAGGATCCTTGCAATAGTTTTTTCTTGCAATGTGCCTTAAAGCTTGCTTTGTGTTTGTAAATGGAGAGCATTTAATTTTTGTTCAATGACTCTGAAGTTGACATAAGCTTTATTTCTTTTTTTTCCAGTTCTAACACCAGAAGAAGATTTTACAAGGAGGGAAAGCGTTCTCCCTCTTTCTAACCCAAATAGCTTTGAAAGAAAAGAATATTCTCCTCTTTGAGGCTGTAACTGAATGAAGCATATCATTTTATGCTTAATGAGCTAAATTAGTTTATGGTCACAGCCAGGAAAAAAAGAAAGAAAAACCCATCATAGTTGTGTTTTTGGGGTTTAAAAGTTAGTGTATTGCGATTTTGACTATTAATGTTTATCATCTTAAAAGATGTGAATTTGAGAAAACTAACTTTCTTATTTCCTGAGCCAGGTGATCAGGTGATGTCCTTAAAATTCTGTCTTGGGGATTACATAAATTGTGACTCATCTCAATCTTTTAACTGTAATCGCTAATAATAATATAAATATTTTGCGTAGTTTAACTTTTTGACTAATTTAACACACTAATTCAAGATAAAAATCGTCAATTTTAATTTCCACTTCAACGTTACTGCCTCCTCCTCGGCTGACACTGTCAGCAGAAGAGCATCCGGCTTTTGCTGGTGTCGGTTCTACACATTTGGTGTCAATTTGGAAAAAGGTGGAAACCTTTGATGGTTTTAATTTAAAAAGTGTGAATCATCAACTGAATCATGCCTGCATGTGCACAGTCAGAAGAAGCAATAGACCATTGCATGAGAAGGCAGGGAGTGTAAACTACAAATATCCATGATATATTTAAGAATTTTAATGTTTTCTTTTTTTAAACCTGTGAATTGGGATCAAAATAAGAAGAAAAAAAAGAACAGAGTGCTTTTTACTTAGGAGTTTATATGTACTAATCCAGACTAACAATGTTGTCCTTTTTCATCCAATTCATCAAAGCCATTTTATGCCCTTGTTTTTATGCAAGGAGTCACACACTTATGATGGGGAAAAAAAAAGAGACCTTCCCTAAATTGTTCTCACTAAAATGGAATGTCTAAAATGTCGTACAAAGACCTAAAACCAAGAATTAAGCAGGTGAAGTTGTCTAGTTTCGTCTTAATACTTTTTTCCATATATAGAATAAATCGCAAAAGCAATAATATGATCTCCTAGATGTTTTTTATAGTAAAATCAGGCCTCACACAATGCTGATGAACCTATCCCATCTTCACGTGCTCCCTCTGTCTGCCTAATTTAACAGGTTGATCCAGGGTTGTGGGAGGTTCGGCTGTCGGTGCGATATGATGAATAGGATAGTTAGGAAGCAGTGAATTTATAGCCGTGAACGCAGTCATCCATCGTTGTGCGCATCCCGTAGCTGTCCTCAAGGGCGTCATCCTCCTCCAGAGTCTCATCTTAGGTGACTAACCTGCTGATGCTTCTGCTGCCGTGGTGGTAGCAATGCGATGCCGCAGCTGTCCTCATTGCATGTCAAGCAACGGTCAATTAACAAGCAATGAGCACAGGTTGTTAATGTACACATAATACAGGGAGGCCATCGGGTGCCAGCCAGAGTTTATTAATCAGGCTTATCATTTGTTCGCTATAGATCACCTCAAACATAAATTGCAGTCTGGCCATCTCTGTGGACGAGGTCGGCTGTTAAAGTGTCGATCAGAGGTTAAGAGATGCTAAATGATGAATGTTCATCGACGTTGAATAGGAAATGCTGGCATGCTGTAGCTCATACAATGGTGGGCAAAGCGGTCAAGGACAGCAAGGCTTTCTCTGCTGGTGGAAACATGGCAGAACCTCATCCAATATATGCATGGTAGATATTTTGTCGGATTTCACCATCTGTGCTGCCATGTGAATCACATTCCAAATCCTTTCTCTCCTCTGATTGGTTGAAAACCGATGCATCTTGACTTTTGTGCTAGCTTTATTATCATCTTTACTATATTTCCTAAATTGACTCTCCTTGGCCGTGGGACAGGTATGGGGTTAGTAGGGTTTTATTATAAACGGCCAGAATGTAAAAGTAACTAACGTGACTTCATTCTCAAATTTAGACTGCTGTGGGTTAAAGTTGGCTTCCAGATTTGAAATAAAACAGAAACCAACAATTAAGCTAAGCCATCGACGGGAAGTCTTCACGATTGCACGGAAAGGGTGTAGAGTACAGTTAAAATACTGTAACATAAAACTGAGCGGAGAAACCACTCTCATCAGGCTTGTTTGCACATTATTGAGACATTTCTGCCAACTCGGAGAACTCTGTTCACTGCATGCTCAGCTCAACACGGTGGCTGCATCACAGGAGGTCATTCTTACATGGCTCAGTAAATATTGTGTACTAAAAAAAAAGCTGCATTTTTCAATTTATGATACAAGTGCAAAGGGTCATTTATTGCATGATTGCTCACTATAAAAAAATGATCTGACTCATTATTTAACATTTACTATATTGACAATTTCAACAGAGGATGATTTTGTGTCAGGATGAAACTGAAACAGTTCAACTACCGTATGTTTTGACTTTTATGTTTGGGAAGACCAGTCGGATCAGATATGGGGCAAATACAATATAGTAAATCCAAAGTGTTTGTAGGCTTATGTTAATGTTTTTGTGTTCCATTCAAGTGTGTCTGTTTTTATAGAGAGATCACAGCTGTTGGAATGTGGCTCGCGGCATTGAGGAGATGTAAGGGCGGTGCGGGTTCTAGAAAATGTCTGAGGTCAGAATGTGTTGACAGCTTCCTGAGGCAGATGAGAAAAAAAAAGATGCTGTGCCTCATAACATTTTGTATTTGTCCGTAAATAACACTCTCCAAGGGTTTGTTGGAGGATCGAGGTGTTTGACGACCGTCTGACGTGGTAAAGACAGAATGGAATTTGCAAATGTGCGCGAACAGAGCATGTTACCGTGCCATCCAAACCACACTGCTGTGAACAACAAAGCCTCCAAATCTACGATGACTGTGATGAAAGACCACCTTTAATTCAAACTCTCACCTCCCAGCTTTTATGCCTCCGTGGAGGCAATCATTATTCCGCTCCGTTCGGTCATCTATCCACCATCAGCATCACTTGGCCTCATCCTTTATAGCTTGCAGGTGCAAAGGTCAAAGAAGCTGTGATCTAGACAGCTATCCTATCCTGTACGTGCCTCCCTCTTCACTTGGCAGGCGCCATATTGATTTGATTAGTTGCTAATTAAAACTTGGCAGGCTGGGTTGGGTGCAAAGGAGATCGCTCAATTAGCAGGGTGTCAGAGAATCTAATCTCGCCCGTCTTCTCCCCCCCCTCTCATCGCCTTCCTGCTCTATCACACATCTCCATGCTGTTTAATGAGTCTAAAAGATGAAAGAAGTGGGAGGGAGGCTTGGACACAGAACATTCTCCAGGAGCTGAAAGCATTCAGCCCTGTAATCCTTAAACTAATCTTTGCTTAAAGATGTGGTTTGTACGTTCTAAAGAAAAACAGCGGACGTTTGTTTGGGCACATTGCCTCTAGCGCGCCTTGATGCTTGCACCATTCTCTTCTTCTGGCAGAACAACCGACTAACACATGGGCTGTTCCAGCTTTAGAGGTGTGCCTCTGGCAGCAGCAGTTATGAGCTTTATCATTCCCTCTTTGTGTCTGGCAAGAAATTGCTTTTATTGTTGTTTTCTTTTCTAAATAGAGGGGAACAGTGCTTTCTTATTAGTTTCATCCCAGCAGAGTACGTTTCACTTTCATTTGTGTTTCTCTTGCCGAAGGTTGTGTCGAGCAGTGTCTCTCAATTGTTGTCAACCTGATTTTCCATTCAGAACTTTTGCCAAGTCACTTCGGAACTAAAAATGATCTTTTGTTTAAAAACCGTCCCTCAAAGGTAGGCCTATATTATATTTTACAAAGTTGTTTCAAATATATACACACTGGTGTTGATTATGGCGATACTGCCAACAGTACTAATTATAATCATGAGAAAAAAGGTGGCAAGTGGAAAAGTGATGTAAAATCGTGACTTATAGCAGCAGGAGTTTTTTTTTTTTCAATATAAATGATTATTTTTAGCATCCCTGTCGGTTCACACATGAACCCCAGCTTTTCAATCATCCCCCCACCATCTTAACAGGAAAGGCATTGTCAAAACAGATTAGCGACTGTATGTGACTCTAATCTATTTTGACACACACGAACACTTACGGCGAAAAAATGTCTTCTATAAGAAGACTTGTCAGATAGATCGAATTTAGAGCCCACCATATCTGCATTGTGGGAAGATGTTGCAATTGAACACTGTCTCCAAAACCCACGCCTACATTCACAAAAATATGGAACAGCTCTCAGAAATGTCTTCAGTGTCAAGACTGCCTGTCACAACCGCACTAAACTTCTGGTTCTGCTAAACCCCACAGTCATTTGTTAACTTCACACTCTTATATAATATTTACAAGTAGTAGTTAATGGGACTGCAGAGAGTGAAGATTGGAGCGGTCCCTGGCAGCAGGGGTGCTGGCAAAGCTCAAACCTGATCGACCGTGGCTTTTATGCGGTCTGTTTTGTTGTACAACAGCTAGTCTAAAATGTCAGCAACCTTCCAGTTGGTCCAAGTGGGAGTTGCTGGAAGGCCTAAGGCAATTCCTTTTAGATAAGCCTGCAAAACAGCCTTTTTCTGGTACAACTCGTCGGCCATTGTGTATACATGTAAAGTACTTTCTTCTAATATGCAGGGTTGTGTTGATAATAATAAATGTCAATTTATTTAATAATACAATCTTGATTTTAAAAATGTAACGTTCCTTCCGCTTGTTACTGCCTTCATCCCTTTGCGAGTGTTCATTTTAAAAGTCATGATTAAAACAGGAATGCTGTGTGTGTGTGCGTGTATCTTAAATAGAGTCGGCAAATATATTCCAGTGGACGCAGCGGCATGTGAGAGGAAACAGATCAATCAACTACATGTGAAACTTAAGTGTCTGTTGAGAATCTGAAAAGCCACGCAAGGTACGATGTGAGGCATGTGTGCATTTATGTGTGTGTGTAAGGGGGAGGGGGGGGGGGGGGTATGTATGTGCGCACACACATCAAGTGACAAAGAAGAATGGGGACATGGGCAGGTCCTGGTAATGAAGGACTGATAAGTCTTTATTTCCTGGGCTCGGGTTAATTGTGAGTACAGATAAAGGGTAATAAATTGTCAGAAGGTAATGGCAAGAGCCTGGACTGGGCCCTGTTCCACATTCATCATGACCGGTGACGGCAGTGAGCCAGAGAGCAGCCACGTCTGAAAGGCTCGGAGAGCATGGCGGCCGTATGGCAAAAAAAAAGAAAAAAGGAAATAGGGACGTGATCATGCATTTTGCTCTGTTTTTTCAAGACATCTTTTCAACATGACCTAAACCTTTTCTATAAAATAGCTATTTGATGAAAGCAGCAATATTTTCGAATGGACTTTATTGTGAGAAGAAAAAAAAGGCAAACAAGTGTCATGTTTCTATTTAAAAAACGGTCAAGCACACAATGAGTCAAATATCTCTAATCCATCAACCCATAACTCTCACTAAGTATTTTCTTTTTGCTCTTTAGGACAATGATTCTCACATTCAGAGACAAGTCAGAGTCTGCGTGATTAACAAACCACATTAGGTTTGTTCACGACACTACATGGCACTCTATATACATACACACATAATTACAGTCAGTCTAGGAGGGAAAACCAAACACCACACTTATTCACAGTCTGCGATTAAAAAAAAAAAAAAGTCTGGATTTTGAAGACACCAGCTTGCTATAAACATGACTGACAGAGTATATTTGTGACGCTGACACCCCTGTCGAGAGAAAGCCAGCAGGGACATGACAGCAGGCACATATAAATACAATCATTTTAATAGCAGCTCTTTTAGGATATTTCAGTTTCAAGTTTATTTCGACACATGTATTTTGTAATTAATACTACGTATATACCCTGAGATTTGCTGGCACCCTTTGCAAGGGTGTGCCTTGCTTCTTGCCCAATTTTAATGTTAAAGCCAAATATGCAAAAAGTGATGCCTGATAAATGTGGCCGTGAGAGACAGTTCACGGCGTAAAGAAAACAATTTACTGTGCCTGTTTAGAGCGGCTCAGGAGCCCCCTAGCCTGTGTGACAGCTCGCTTCCTCACGCTGAGAGATTGTGCACGTTGGAAGGTGGTGCAGTGTCTGAGGAATGATGCGGCCCTGCCATTAAACAGCAGTGCTTCCCCGACTGACGATGTTGATGTTGCCTCGATGCAATGATGACACTCAGTACGACATGACATACGATAAGTGTAAAAACGGTAAGCACATACGTAGGGGATGGCCGTTCCTTTTGACTGTTTGACGGGGGGTCAGGGGCAAGGAATAGCGCGGCGTGGTGGAAGACAAAAAACATTCTTCATGCAACCCATTCAAGAAGGGAAAACTGCACCCTTGAGTTATCACGTCTTGTCTCACAGGAAATCACCTCGCAGAGTTATGGGGTACACCACCCATGACATTAACCTATCAGAGAGGTTGAACTTCTCCTCAAAACTCATTTAGCGAGCAAGGAATGTTTGGGAGCTATTTCCCACGGAGGGGCGAAAAATATCTCACCTATCATATGATTGTTCGTTGCTCTGTGAACAAAGAGGTGAAAGAAGTATTCATATACCGTATTTTCCGCACTATAAGGCACACCGGATTATAAGGCGCACCTTCAATGAATGGCCCATTTTAAAACTTTGTCCATATATAAGGCGCACCAGATTACAAGGTGCACCTTCAGTGAATGGCCCATTTTAAAACGTTGTCCATACATAAATCCATATATTTGGATACACCTGCTGTAGTGGCTCAATATTGGTCCATATATAAGGCGCACCGGATTATAAGGCGCACTGTCGGCTTTTGAGAAAATTGGAGGTTTTTAGGTGCGCCTTATAGTGCGGAAAATACCGTTCATGGGTTCATATGTATTAGTTGTTGCTTACGTATAAGTGAGTGTTTAGTACGGCTGCAACAATACGGCTCTGGGAAGAGAAAAAAAATCATATTCACATGAGCATATCGTTGCTGTATTTCATTCATTCCCCACGTGGCCTGACTTCTTTGATTTGATACAAATTCTGAAATAATTAACTAAAATAATCTGTATCAAAACAGCAAAAACAAAGTATATTTCCTTGATTGTATTTCAAAACTGAGCAATATTAGGCTATGCATTTTATCTTAATTTTTTTCATTCCGAATGAATACAAAAGAGTTGATGAGGAGAATACAAATAAGAGGCGTTAAATACAATATTGATTAGAGAGACAAATGCCGGCAAAAAGATGATGGACTACAAAATGTCCATGCCCCCCCCTACTACCTAGATGTATGTGTCGCCTTTTCCACTGCACCAGTCAGTGTTCAAGGCTTTAAATCTTAGAATGACATTTTGACCGGTGAGCACCTCGCATACACATTGCAAAATGTCAGTGGGAAAGGCAGAAGCGATAGATAGAAAAAGAGGGATTATCCAAGCAGTAATGCCACCGCACTTAAATACAGCCAGCTTCAGTTTTTATGTCATCTATCGCTCCATCCCTCTGGAAACATCTGATGAGGTGCACCAGACCTACTGACTCAGGGGATTTCAGTCATTTTCATCTGGACTTTTCCTCAGAAGTAAATGAAAGTTCTGTTCAACCACTAATGAGCACCATTGGCCTCTGCAATCTCTTTTTTTTTTCCTGTCCAATTTCATGAAGTGAAGGGTGATAAAGCACAGGAGGGCTTCAAAAGCGACACTCTTAATCGCAAATTAAAACCTAAAGACCCTTCACTTCTATCGTTCTCCTCCTCCTTACTTCTCTCACATCTTTCTCTTCTGCATAGGCGGTGAAATTGATTTGTAAATGAATCATTGGCAAGGTCTACTTAACTGCCCTTTACACGTCTCCCTAGCTACTTCTTTGATGAACTCCTGTCCATGTAATTTCCTTTTCTTTGTTTTCAAGTCCTTTTCTGCCCTGTGAACTAGCCGTATTATTATTGGTAGAATCTCGGCCCATTAATTTTCTTCATTTTTTTTTTTTTTTTTACTTTACATGATCACCATATACATTGCACATGTGTATATGTGCAGGATTTTACACATGCAGTAAAATAAACTTGTCTACTGGACTTGTGTTGTTTGTTTGTTTGTTTGTTTGTTTGTTTGTTTGTTTGTTTGTTTGTTTGTTTGTTTGTTTGTTTGTTTCTTTCTTTCTTTCTTTCTTTCTTTCTTTCTTTCTTTCTTTCTTTCTTTCTTTCTTTCTTTCTTTCTTTCTTTCTTTCTTTCTTTCTTTCTTCGTTCATTTATTTTTATTTTTTTTATTTATTTGTTTGAAAATGAGAATGTGAGGCTCCTTTTCTTTCTTGCTGTCTGAATTACTCGCTGTTGAAAAAGCACGTCAATTTTGGAGTGTGTTTGATATACATTGGGGCAGAACATTCATGATGCTTTAAAACCAATCCATCCCTCCATCCAGTAGTTGTAATTAAGATGTTTCCCCCAAAACAGCCAATGAGGAGATGTTACAGTCTCATAATCAAAAATACATATAGTTTGTCCGGCCTAATTGCCTCTTGAAGTCTAGAAAATAAATGAGGCTCCTTTCCTTTGTTTTATGCTGATGTGAATTCTTGGTATCAGGGTTGTTGAGGAGAGAATGGACTGCTCGCATGGCTGATCAGCCATCCTCAGCATATCATCCGTCAACAAGGCGTGTTGTTGTGTTGGACTTCTGCTGGGAGCTGTCTTCTTGTCTCTGTCTCTTAATGCCTCGTACGCAAACACACACACACGCACACTGCTGATTGAAATCTTATGTATAAATTTAGGGTCTTGAGACGAGAGAATTGATGCACCTCTTTTAAATAATTCAAATATGTCAATGCAGTGCAGAGGTCTTGAAATGAATTTGTGCTTTGTCTTCAGATACACTGTAAAAAGTATTTATTACATTTAGCCTACAGGATGTACTGTATAACTTATTTCAAATTCTAGAGTTGTTTATCTTACTAGTTGCGCTTTCAATAGGTCTATAGCAGTGGTTCTTGTTGGACGTACCGAACCTCACCAGTTTCATACGCACATTCACCAAACCCCTCTTAAGTGAATTTTTTTTTTTTTTTTTATCAAATTCAAGACATGGATATCTGAATCAATCAAATTGCTTACATCAAAGGTAAGTTAATTCAAAAGAATGCTAGGAAAAAAGACACAATACACCTAAGTGGACATTCAACAGCCTCTCTGGTCGATGGCCTTGTGCTGCTGTTATCTGTCCGAGAGCTGATGTTTTCGGATGTTTCCTGGTCTAACACCCTCACCAACCTGTCACCTCTCACTGAAGCTCCCATAGTGTGCGACACTGAGCCTGCTTCCTTCCCTCCATTGCTCTTTCCTCAGTGTGTCAGATGTTATTGAAATATTTAGCAACCACTTTGGCTCACAAGAGTGTCCTGCCTTTCTTCTGCCTGGCTGGTAATGCACTCAGTGGACACTTTATTTTATACATAATCTGTATTGCTCAGAGGAATTTGGAATATTTTGCATTTCTCATGTAGCTCAATAAGGTCACCAAATTATTAGAAACAGTTCTTAGTGTAGCGCTGTGCGTACATGTCTGTACACTACAAACAATCATATTAAACATTGAAGGATTATTACCCCTCTAACTGTATCAACCAAGTGTGAACAGCCTCTACTAATAAAAAAAAATATTTTTGATTTAAAGCTTATTTGTTGTCGATATTACACTAAAATCAAATTCCGTGCCACTTGGTGGATGTTTTGGTACATGTACCATGAGATGTCCTTAATATTGTACATTTAATGTCATACGTCTTAAACCATGAAACAGGTGACAAATGAACAAATGGACAGAAAAAAAAGTGTATTGTGGTAGACACAATGCTATAAGTTGTCCACTTTCTTACTCTGTCAACTTCAGTTCGACCACATGTTTTATTATGTTGATGGAAATACATTTTTCAACACAGCTTCAAATGGAGAGTAAAAGAATTGGCTTATTTTGGTGTCTTAAATCAGCGAGGTTGTCGCCATAGTGACACTTACTGGTATGACGACTGCTGCCAGTGGCCAGATGGATACTTTTTCTGCTGAAACTTAATTTGGCAAAATTTAATTTGCGTAGGCTAAAATAAAAAATAAAAATGGAAGCCTACACAGATGCGAAATCTGTTCATAAAGTGTAACATAGGAAAGTTTATCTTTATCTTGACCAAACTATTTGTTCATGTATGGCACTGTGTGCAGATGACCATATATGGGGCATGACTCACACAGACAGTGTGTGGATGATGCTGAAAATGATCATCAGTGTGTTTGTCTGCCATCAATCCGAGTCACTTGCTCCCAGCGTCAGTGTGAGGTTTCAGTGGCTCACATCGCAGTCGAGCAAACAAACACTCCACGCGAGGCATGCAGCGATCTCTTTAAATGTGCCTTTATTGGCTCACGTGCATGTCAAACTGCACGCTATGTTTTGACTCACTTCCTTGCCTACACGGGAGCCCGCAGGACTAATTACCACACGTCTTTTGGGACAGTCGGTGACATGTGTTGACACTGTACCGGTGCTTTGATCAAGCTGCATCAAACACCCACCAGTGTGAGGGACCCCCCTGAGGAACACATTCACAGTGAAGAGTAAAATTGTACTGCTCAATCTTGGTCTCAGTTTTGTTTTCACTTTCAGTGCATTCCACTATGTGAGTCACTTTTCATCTTCTTCTCTTTGCTGGAACTTTTCATTCAACTGTTCCTTGTAGAGCACATTACTGAGCTGTTACAGTGTGGGTGCTGTGGTGAGAAGCTTGTGTGTGTGTGGGGGGGGATATTTGTGGGCGATGATTTGGTAAAAAAAAAAACATTTGGAGAAACTTGAGAAAAAAAAACTTGAAAAACTTTTGGAGGAACTTAAATGGTACAATTAATGGACCAGCAAACCCAAAAGGAGGGCTCCATTGATGACCTACAGTAAATAGTGCTAAATCACGCAATATGACCGGTAAACAAACTAATCAATTGATCAATGCAGCAAAAGCTGACAGTGGAGGACAGCCAGTATTTTTTATTGTTGCCAAAACAAAATTCTATTTTGGGTTGAATTGGTTCAATTAAGACGCAAGTTTTCAGAAGTTGAACTTCAAAAGTATTCAGTGCAATAAATTTAATCAATCATCAATCATCAGTTTGTCCATTGAATTTTATTTTAAAAAAGCAGTCAAGAGAAAGAAAGACAAGCCAGTCACTGTGAAAGAAACAACTCTCCCCAAGGGAAGACAAATAAAAGCAGATAAGGTGAAGGCCTGATGTTGTATAGCAACAGCAGACATCTTTTTGGTGCTGCAGTACCAGTCTTGATATTCACCACCACATCAGGTAAAGAAAAATAAGTACTATATACTGTATATATTTTTTCTATATGGGGCAGAGAAGGTTCTAAAAGTCGACTAAGGCACACAGAGCCTCCCCAGGAAAAAAAACAACAACAACAGAAAGAACACGAAATGATGGGGGACTTGAGAGAAATGTGTGCAACATTTGCTCGACAATACATTCAAGCAAGAACAACAACAATCCGGCATTAGATTTTCTCTGAGAGGCAAACAGGCCCCGACATTGGAGCAGGTTATGCACTTTGATCAATAAACACCAACAAATCACTCTCTTTGCCCACGTCAAAAAACACATTTTCGATCAACCAGATATGTATTTACACAGACAGCATCTTTTACACAATAGTACAAAATACTTATATACATTGGCTTCATTTTTGATCATTTGTTTTATAAAATAGGATTCTTACAGTGAGTTACATTTATTATAATTCTGCTTTCACCAAAACTGCCATAAGTGTGGGCAATGCAATGCATTGGTTGTGAATACTGTGTTGTACTTCAGTACCAATCAATGCGGAGCAACAAATTGCCCTTTATAATCAATGCCACCAATGTTTCTGTGCGAAGCAGGGATGTGTCCTTTATGGTCTGGGTTAGGTAAGCTGACTTGACATTAATGCACAGTAATACCTGTAATTGAACTTTCAAAATACACTTGCTTCTCTGCTAACCAGTCATTTTCGACAGACAGATTGAAAACCTGACTCCAGTTGATATCTATTTTTAAAACAAGAATAGAAGCTCAGTGTGTTGAAGTGCAATTTCACCCTCGGTGATGTCTCGTATGATAAAATAGTTTGAAAGCTAGAGATCTAAATTTGCATTTTTGCAATGAGTACACTTTATAACATTCACGTGGAACTGTACATAATTGTCACAGCATGAAGACCACAAGCACTCACGAGCATTCTGAAACTCACGGGAAGCAGTAGACACAGAATAGCTTCTCCTCACAACCAATGGTCTAATTGTTTGAGGTCACCATCTCTGTTTTGGTGAGGCCGCTAGGTAGCTGACCTTTAACCTCTCCGGTTAAGAGCTGCTTTCTTTTGGCAAACCAAGACAAGAAGATCTATTCTGACATGACAACACTTACTGACACATAGGTGTGGGCCATAAAAAGGTACAGAATATGTTTCGGTTGTTGGCCTTTGTAAATAAAGGCAGTTTAAAAAACAAAACAAAAAACTATTTTTCATGCTGCCAAGGCAGCGTTGTAATTATTTAGTCACTGACTAAAAATCTCAGTATTAATATAAACTTACAATAAATCACAACTCATGGACCCTCATTCACACAATCTTGAAACTTCTTTTGTAAAATTCTGTGCAACATAAAGTCTCACTGAAATGAACAAAAAAAGATATTTAAGGTCAGCTTGGAATTATTGTGTTTCAAGTTTGAGGCAGGCTGGTAAGAAAAGCGAGTGAACAAATTATTTGTCCTATCACTGAAAACATCAGCCATTTATTAAAGACAAATCTAAAATGCTACCACATATTTAGTGAATGCCGAACCCCAAAATGTCTCAGTTAAATATTTCTCACAGATTAGACGGCGCTGAGAACACCTTTGTGCAGCAGATGGTTTGGCTGGCCACCACAGTCCCTCATCAGGCACTCAACTGAAACAAGTTGTGTCATGTATTTACTCTACTGATAACGTTTAACACTAATTGGTTTCATCAAGAAATAACGTGTTTCTAACTCTCTTACAGGCAGTGACTATTGGTTCTTCTTGGGGTCGTATGAAAATAAACTTCGAGTTCGATGCTGTTCACGCTGACATAAACCTTAGGAGGCACATAGTACGTTCATCTGGTACCGGGCGTCCTGCTTACGGGTCACGCAGCTAAGGCCGTTTGTGGAGCACAATGTCACGTTAGCCGTTGTGCCCCACGCTTGAGAATCGAAATTCAGAATTCAGTGAGGAGCGAAATTAACGCTTAAAATTGCAACAGTTGGTCACAGATAAACTCATACGAGAAGACAAATAAATACACTGTGAAAGTGAAATAATCAAGTTCCATAAAAGCGGGGTGGATGTCGCTAACACTGATCACCTTCTGATGTTCCCTTCGTCTCCCGAGACAGAAGGGGAACGTTTACCCCCACCGGCAAACTGCAACCAAGCCCGTAAATAAATTAAAAGAAAGAAAAAAAAAACTGAATCTTGCGGCCTCCTGTCCAGCTGGAGGCCGCGCTGCTACCTGATGCGCCCATCAGCATACGGCGATCTCATTTGGGATTTGGGGTCGGGGCTTAGGGAGCTCCAAGGGTTCTTGGGGCAGGCCTGCATGACAGGGCAGGCGGTTGGCCCCACGGCGCAGATGTCCGCTGCCTCCCACAGCTCACCCACAAGGTTGTCGACCCAGTTCTCCAGCTCTGGGCCGGTCAGGGCTGCGTTCTTCTTGGCCTGTTCCACGTAGCCCAAGCTAACGGGGATGTTGAGCACTGGGTTGAGGCCGTGGAAATTCTGCTCCATGTAGCTGTTCTTGGGTGGCCCATTGTGCAGCTTCAGAGTGTCCTCTGGAGAAACACAGCAGTGAACAAAAGAAAAGGTCGACATATAATAAACTCACTGATCAGTAATTTGACTTTAAAGGCCAAAAGAAAACATGCTGAAATATTAATACGTGGAACGTAATTTGCTTTACGTGAATCTCTCATGCCCAATCAACTCTGATTTATTTCGTTGCCCTGGCTCTAGAGTTCCTCTTTTATTGTTTGTTACATCAAATCAACACTGTGTTGTCTTTCTAAAGACAGTCGAGTTGGCCCCTTAGTCATTTTCATGACAACTGACTCCTTCAAATGTCAAGAGACAATTTCTCCTTAATTCACCTTTCCTACCCTGAGCTCCAGTCAAGCTGTAAATTCCTCACTGGTTCTCTAACTGGGGTGCTAGCCATCTCTTTTAAGCTTGGTTTTGGTACACAAACTGCCTAACACCCGCATGAGAGCAGACATCAGCGCATTTCATGTGTTGGTGACAAAAAAAAAAAGCAGACAAGGAGGTTCTCCATCTGATGAGATGATCAACGCCGCAACAAGAGCAGAGTTTGTTCCCTAGTCACGCACTAGTGACTGCATGTAGTTGTGCGTGTACTCGGGTGCTGACGTGGCAGAGCCCAAAGTGTTTTTTTTTTTTTTTTTCTTCCCACAAGTGCCCAAATCACTAGCAGTACAGCCTTGCGTGTGTGCATGCTGCTGCAAGTGCAGGTAGAGAGTCACGTTGTTAACTTTTACTGGCACTGCATGTAAGAGGATGCCAGACGTGGCAGTAAATACCCAGTGTGCGGAAGGAGGCGCTTTGAAGCACAATCCGCGAAGCTGCTTCAAAACACACAGTAGTCCAAAATGCAAAATTCAAAACATGCCAACAACCTCACAACTTCATTTCATTTTTTTTCACAACATAAATCAGGTAAATAGTTACAATCTCTATATGTAAACTGCCAAGAGGATAACAGGGTTTAAGCTCTCACTTATAGTAGAAAGACATTGAAATATAATTATAAATTCATTTTTTAGTACTTTTTAATTTTTTAAAAAATTATAGTGATCCATTGAGCTGTAATACATCATTGCCCATAGACTTGAAACCAGTTGCATTTAAGAAAGTAAACAGCAAAAGGAATTGATGTTTAGTGTCTTAATTAGTGTTTCATTGGCTTTATATAAACATTTTTAATTCAAGGTCCTCCAATGATTAGAATCTATTGATGCCACTAGACCTCCGCTGAAACAAAAACACAAACTCTATTTGTTATTCCTCTTGATCCATAGCTCGGGGTGATTATTCTATACACGACATATAGCGTATTTCTGTTGTTAAACATTCATGTTTACTATGTACGAGTGTCTCATTTGTGTTATCTGGGGGGTGACTGACTCCATGACAAACAACCACAGTCTGCACAAGCCCAGACTTTTCTGCAAAAAAATTCATTGTGTAAGCGTAACCCGCCCTTATCTCCTGAAAGGATGCTGACAGGTTGCTTTGTCACAGGCATAAAAAAAAGAAGTATACAGTAGTTTGGTTCAATTCCCAATGCAACTGCACAGCCTTAACGTGCACGTAATAAAAGAGCAAAAAAAGCACGTCTGTCCTCTATTGTTAACCTTTTTTTTTTTTTACTGTGTGATAATCCTGTCAAATTCAAATACCACGTTGTTAGGATGTCAGGCTAGCTAACGCAGCTGTCACATTTCCACCTGCACACCTCCCAGTAAAAGCACAAGCCAGAGTTTAATGTTTGAAACGATACGAGGGAGAGCTTAATAGAACTTGGCTTTTAAAGGAAGGGCTGTGAACTGTTTAAGTGAATTTTGTTGCTCGCTACTCTTGTGCATGTGCAAAGACAAGAAATTCCATTCTCTCACCTTGTCGTATAGGCTGGTGCTTATTATAAGCTAAAGGGGCGATAAGGAAGCGCATCTCAGCCACGGGGCTCCAATGGTGCAGGATGCGGACACTCCAAACACCAGGACGCAGAGGCTGCTTGAGTGGTGGTCGGTAGTGGGTGAACTCAGCATTCATATCGATAAGAATGTCGTAGGTGGCAGCGATGACGTTGGTCGGGTCGATCCACACGACCGTTACAGTAACGTTAGGCCCTTTTGCCCATTTCTGCATTCCCACCGTCTCATCCATGGGGCCCATCAGGCCGCCAAAATTTCGAAAGATTCGTTCCTTGGCATCCCACTCTGTGCCGATCTGACAAAAAAAGAATTAGAAGAGGAGAGAAGACTGTAAGGGACGTCTGAATTCCCTCCAGTGAACAGAAGGCAGTAGCAGACTGCATCACCATTTCACCGTACTATTAAGATAAGCAACACACTGTCTGAATTATCACGGAAAATAATCTTCAGCATGCATTTTTCATCAAACAGCACAAGCCTGCACACAGCAGTTATACAGACTGTCGTATACAGATGCTGACAAGTGGATTTCTTTTTGGAGTCTGTTTTTCCACTCTCGCTAGGAGGAATGCATATAAATTGACTAAACCTCCACACCATGTCTTTGACTGCATACTGAGCGAGAGAATGGAAAGCATTGACAGAAACAACAAGCCGGTTTACAATATGACAACAGAGGAAAGAAATCGAAGCTATATGTGATCTATATTGCCAAAGTGATGACAGGGTGTCTTTTGCACCGACCGGGTTGAAATACATTTTCCGCGTTTAATAAATGCTGCAGTAATACGGTTTCATTGATGAGTGAGGAAAATATACCATCTCTGTTTCGGCGATATCTAGCGGGATTGCAATACCTTTCTGTACACAAAATGAGAAGGTGGAAAATCACTATTGATAAAAAGGATGATAGAGATGGAGGTAGCACCCACAATCATGCGAAACAGAAATGTGAGAAGGATGGCGGTTTTAAGAAGTGCTCATCCTGACAATAGTAGCTGATTAACACAGCCTCACCCTACTGAACGATCAATGTCTGCCTGGAATGGACTCTGTATTACATCCTTTGAGAGTTGAGAATAGGATGTACAGCACATGATAACTAAAGACCACTCCAATGAATGAGAGTTGAGCAAAACACAGCTCACTTTCGTCTCAATTATTTGACAGACCTTTGGCATTCCTGCCCTTTGCACCTTGGTTCTGCGCTTTTTAAATGGCTAATGAGGCCATGTCAGGCACCTCTGTAGCTCATTAGTTTATCCAAGGCTGACTCACTGGCACTCTACGTACATCCCCAATTGATTGGCAGAAAGAACATGGGAGAAAAGAACATTGCCAGGGGATAATCCCTGCAATCGACTAAGAAACAGTCATTGAGCAAAGTACAGTTTCATTTTTTAACATACACATTGGATGCTCTTTTCCCAGATATTTGACATTGCACTTAACGTTGCACTGGGTCTGTTCACGTTGGGCGGTACGAGCGAGACATACTCCTGTCCATTGGTTGAACCACAGAGAATTGTCACGTGTTTCAATGGAATACATGAATAAATCGGACGGATAATGAAATGCACCATGGACAAACACATTTACATACTGTGCTTGTTTAGAGATAATATCAGCATGCAGCTCTGGATGCTGATTTTATTCATTCATTCATCCTCTGAACCGCTTATCCTCACGAAGGTCGTGAGCGTGCTGGAGCGTATCTCAACAGTCTTTGGGCAGTCGGCGGCATACACCCTGAACTGGTCGCCAGGGCACACAAAGAACCATCCACAATATAACTTTGGTTTGAATGTTCCCAGGGGTCCATGGCAAGTTCTCTGATGTGACAGCGTTTCTGTTTTACTCTCATAGAGGTAGGTACAAGTAGCCACCAGGACCAAGAAACTCTTTCTTCAAATTGAAAATGGGTCAAACGCAGATTAACTCCTGGCCCAATTCAGCTTCTAGCTTACATTGACCTCCACACACAACCTGTCCCTTGGTGCCTATAACCCAATAAGCTTGGGCTTAGGACCAACACTCATTTGCTCACCAAGGCTTATGACCTTGTTGCGCTTATAGCTATACTTAGAAGAAGATTCCACTGCTTCACTAATTCTGTGCTGGTAACCTGATCTCAAACTGTAGTCTCACTTTCTCTCATTGTAACATCAGCGTAGCTCGAGATTGCCGTGGACACAGCACAGGAGCTCCTTTTCATTTGTACAGCTGCTTGTACATCATACAGTACATTTTGCTATTCTTCCCATTGCAGTATTTAATGTATGTATGAGCATTGACATGATCTAGAACACAGGTGTCAAACTGAAGGCCCGTGGGCCAGATATTGCCCGCCACATCATTTTATGTGGCCTGCGAAGACAAATTGTGCATCAAATTACTAGAATTGTAATCACTTTTAATAATAGATATTTTTGTAAATATTTGACCAGTTTTTACTTGTCTGATTTGAAAATGAGTTATTTGTCAATCTGTTTTGTAGCTTTGACTGTATATAATATGAGGTGCTCATACATTTATTTGGGTTGACAGTCATAATGGCCCTCCGAAAGAAGCTAGGACAACAATGCGGCCCGCCAAAAAAATGAGTTCAACACCCCTGATCTAGAACCAGTCAAGGTCAATCCAAATCATGTCTCTGCAAACCTTTCGTCTTTGTCACTGGTTGGCTGCTAACCACAGCATGACACCTCCAGTAATTAATTTAGGTCTATATGATCAGGCAGCATCTTGGACAGTCGCATCTGGCCTTATTTAAAACCTCAGGGTACGCATGCCCCCAGGGCCCCATTTGGACTCTTATTAGTGGCCCTGCTTTGTGGTTATAATCCAACACAGGTGTTCACTGTGGCGTCAGAGTATTCTCCTGAGGCACAGGTTACATTACTGAAGCGCTGAGTCTGGGATGGATTGATGCTGGCTGCTTCAGTGTGGAGGAATACTGTAGACGAGTAAATCATGTTGCAGCAGAGAGGTGAATAAAAAAATTCAGAGAAAATAGTAGCGTTCTCTAATCGGAAATGACGTCATTTTTCAACTGATTGGTATCGACAGGTTAAGATCTGAATTTTTTCTTGAAATTAAAAAAGCGACAAAATAATCTGGATAGATTAGTTTTATAGTCCATCACACACACCAATGTGTTCTCTGTGCAAAAAATCTTCCTTCCACACACAACGCGTTTGGCATTTGGTGTCACAAACTAATGGCCACAAGCTATTGTGCTCGTCTGCAGGTCATTAAAAAAAAGGAAGCAATCATTAAAAGGTAGAAACATTGTGCTTACGCAACCTATAGTTAAGGCCGAAAGACACTGTACCTAATGATGTGGCCCATGAGGTTATGTTAGTCCAATGAGTGGACAAATTTATTCCGTGCAAGGTTAATACTTGCCATATGAATGTCATGCCATGTAAAACTTGAGCCAATAGACTCGTTTTAACTGCACGGGTATTGAAGGGAAATCAGGGAACACGTTAATCCAAGCGGATGGTTTATCTCGCAAGTTAAGCATATAGCTTTTGTACAAGGGGTCATATCCTTTGCGACTATGGCAATGCCACGCTAGCTGTCTTACTTAAAGTCTTTCTGTTCTGGTTTTGGGAGACAGACTGACAGGCAGACTGACTGACAGCCACTGCACAGTGCTAGACACTGAACGCTCTGTGAGGCTGAGCATCCAGATAAAAGCCTCTGCTCACATCACTTCGCTGTCACTCAGGGTTTCATACGCTTAACACACAAGCGGGGGCTCAGAGAGCGGGAGCTGCATGGCGACTGGGTGTCTGAACTTCCTTTACGCTCCCTTTGAGATGTTTGCAAAAAGGTCAAAGAGAGTCTGGGAGTGTCCAGGTAGACACAAGCGTCGCCTGCAGGCAACAACAGACCAAACCAATCCATTCATACATTTGATGGCATTTCAAATTCGACCCCTGCTGGAAGCTACGTGACGAACCACGGAAAATGTCAGTTTGCATTCACTCAGCTAATTTTGTGTATGCTGCAAATACACTCTGATCCGTCACATCAGAGCTCTTGCTGCCGGGTCCTTTACTGAAAAAAAAAAATCAAGGGGAGCATTCCACTGTGAAGGTGAGAGGACATTCTATTCAGGATCAACAAATTAACACCATGTGGAACTATCCGATGAACTTGAATGAATTCAATAAATGCGCATCTTACAAGGCCATTCATGTCAGGTCATTTTGAAGGCATGCAAATTGTTTTGGCGGCAAGGTCAAAATAGAGGAAGGTCAACATTACACTTCAGCAAGTGGTGTGTGTGGTCCTGTTTAAGACGAAGCAATTTACTGGAACCGTTTTCCTGAAATTAGCAAAGGCTGATTGATTTGGTAACTAAAGCGCACTCTAGCAAATGAAAGACAGGAAAGATTTGATCGCGAGACAATATGCTGACTCACCTCTGCAAACTGCAACCTGCTGAAAGTGCTTTCAGGAGGCTTGGTTAACTTGAAGATCTTCTTAGGTGCCACCCAGGTCTCCATAGTCTCGAGTTTGCTTGTTGCTAGATTTGTGGCATGGTGCCTGACAAGGTAGCCCTGGAACTTATCAGACTGGAAGTAGAAATGCACAGACACTGGATGGCCCATGGGGAAATACCTGGCAGAGAATTTAGAGACGTTGTTAGCAAATTTAAAAAATAAATAAATCTGGAATTGTATATGCCAAGCAGTGGACCGTCAGTGAGCTTTGTGACAACAATATGTGATGGATAACAACATTCTGATCAATACATCTACATCTGGTGCATATATTATTATTATTAGTCAAAACCTGGTATCACTTTATTTGCCTTTTTTGCCTTTTTAAAAAGAGAACAATGGATACTTAGAAAAGACGTGAAAAAAAAATATATATACCCAAGGTTGCGTGACCATTAAATTTATTCACTTATTCATTTACTGCCACTGATGATCAAATCTGATCAGCCCAAATCTGCCTTGCGACTGGGATGTTTAGCATTGTCAAAAATATTTCACAGTTTTACTATCTTAATATTATATTATATTAATATCTTGACACTTAACAGTGTTAACAATATAAAAATGTTACAAAGAAACTTTTGATGGTATTTTATTATTGAGTATTTATGATGGCAACAGCTTGACCCCTTGACTCTGGGGAAAAAAATATTTGAAATATAAAGTAAACGAAGATTGATCCGGATTTTCAATTTCAGAAGGTTCAGAAAATATGGAGGAAAGGCACTTCTGTGATCTTCAAAGAAGCAAACTTTTATTTGAATCATTATTCTGTTTGTGACCTGGCTCAGAAGAAATGGGACAGCTGAGACCACAGCAATACAGAATAGTCATTCACATTAGTCATTGAAGTGGGCACGCACACACACAGACACAGACAGACACCCACCCACGCCCAGACACACACGCATTAATTTGAACTGGGTCATTCAGTCAGCTGAAGCTGAAAGGAGGCCTTGCCCTCCTGATTGGTCTCTTTGTGAGTGTGCCTTCTCGTATACGTGTGGCCAGCCCTCAGGGTAGTACGAGTGACTTCTGGAAAAACAAAAAATGAGCCAGGATGGCCACTGCTGGGCAACAATCTGCAGCTGCTCTCAGCACACATCCTGACTCCGAGTTCTCCTCGCTTCTGCTCCTTAACATTCATTCGCAGACTTTTCCTTAAACAAGTGTGCAGGCCTACATTAACACACCCGCACTGGCCACCGCTGCTCCCCTGTGCCCGAGGCCTCATCAGTATTGTGCAGAAGGGGCCGGCCGGAGTCAACCCATAGCGGGAAATGCTCCGCTGACAAGCAGAACAGTAAATATTTGCACCCACAAGTAGAACCTCCTCGCCGCTGTCGCCTATTTGTATGTCTGTTTCCCATTCCTGCCGCTCTCCTCTGTTCTCACTTCACATCCTTTTCTTTGTCTCATCCCTCAGCTTTCATTTCCCCCCTTTGCCCAGTCCTTTCCAAAAGACAGGGGGGACTGGTCAGAGTAGTCCGCACAGAAGCTCCATTCAGGCCTTTAAAGCAGTCACAGTGGGCTGCTAAAAGAGCCAAATCCCCCTCCTTGACGTGCTTTTCCATTGATGCATCTGCTGGTTGCACATCTCCATTCTACATGTCTGTATAATGTGTGCTATGTGTGCTGGTTCAGGAAAATTAGCCTATAATAAATAGTCATTCAATATTAAAGGGTATCATATATATTTATGTCCAGAAGTATTTAGATAAAACAAAACATGAGTGGTTTTCAGATTTTTGTTGAGTGTTTAGTAATTTTGGATTAATCTGTGGCATTACTCTCATTCTACTCATCTCTTTCTCTAGATGCAAGGTGTCTCTTTTTCTCTTTATCTGTAAGAAAAGGTGGCACCTTCCTTCGTAAGTTATCTTGAAAATGCAACGAAATATTGATACAGAGGTCTTATGAGTGGTCAACCACATTCCAGGGAAATGACAAGGCTAGTATTTTTCTTAATTAGTTTGACAAAAACCAACAACAACAACTACTGTGATTGTCAGTAACAGAGCATCAATTTCTTTACTCCAATGTCCACTCTACTCAGATGTGATGCCTGAGGCTAATTAATGGATAAAGGTCACGGGTAAAAAAATACTACCAATGATTAGCCCCTTTGGGTCAAAAGTAACAATCATTTCTAGGCGTGTTTGTCAGCAGTTATTTATTTAAATATATATATAGATTTTTTTATCTCCATGCAAGTTTATTGGCGCAAAAAGAGCTGACATGAGATCCGAGGTGGTCTAACCAACCTTGACACACCAAGATTAATCAGCAACAACACCCACACTAATACATATTGGCTAGGTGACATTAACTTTATGTTTTATTTAAGTAGGAAGAAACCAAAGCACCTTGAAGAAACCCACGCAGGCACAGAGATAATATGCAAATGTTATATTTCTACTGCATAGACTTGCCGTCATATCTTAGTCACAGTCCTTCAGCATGTGCATTTACAAGATCCCTCAGAGAGAAAAAAAAACACTCAAAAAGTACTGTTGGATTTTCTTCTGGCCTATTTATTAGTGTTGGCTCGTGAGTGAACGATTCGGTCAAAAGAACGAATTGTTTCAGTGAACGAGAGTGAACGAATCACTCACAGATCCGTTCAGTTGGTGAACCCAAATGCAATTCACCACTCGTTCGTCCTCGGAGTTTGCTGATGAGACATGCTTGACGACTTACACTCCAATATACTGTTGCTGATGTCACTAACTTGTTTTCGAGTCTTTCTTAACAGTATACAGTATGTTTCTTTTGTTGACGGCTGTTGTTATAGTCAATCCATTTCATGTGTGTTTAATTCTTATCCAGGGTATTCCAAATGGTTACATTAATTTTGGCCGATATTTGTGCAATTGCTCTGAATAAATTTTCATCTTTCAAATTGCTTATTTTTGCCTCCATAGACAACTCTCTGGTTTAAATTCAAATGTAGTTCTCACAGGTAAAGCACAAATCTGGAAATCTGCATAGACATTCTGAACTATCTATTGTACCAATAATAAATATAATTGGAGTCGGCTACCGTATTCATGTTTTTGTCAGAAAAAAGAAAATGGCCACACAGTGACAATATTTTTTGTCTTGATATGGTGTCATAGTGATTCTTAGTCTCAGTGAGCCAACCATTGCAAGCGTGCTGCAATCAAACAAATTAGGAGATAGAAAATAATAAATGTTGCTGAATCAAATACTGACAGTCTGAATAACTATCAACTGTAGATCAGACAGCATTTCCTTTTTGTGATGGTTCAAACAAATGTTCTTTCCCAATTAAGTTTCGTTGACTCCAGAACACTGGTGTGAGAAATTATTAGAATGTGCATAGAAGATGTCACGCTGTTGCTGCAATGCTACAAAGGTATTGCTCTCTCTTCTCTTTTGTTTAAACGATGGGCGCTTTTTTTCTGTCAGGCTTACACAAATTGGCATTTCACACCTCCGCATTCTGTTTTTAATTTGTTTCTGTTTACGTAAACCCTTTGCATGCTGATTTCATCAGCTCAGCGTAAACTAACAAAACAGTTAATTGGAAAATACTCTTCCACCAGATGTTAGTGAGCGCTTTATTCTGATGAAATGCTTCAAAAAAGTCCACGAATTCAAGATGTTCCAATTGCAATATTGCTTTCTTAACAGAATACATGGGTCAGACTTTTAGAAATCCAACATTTTCTGCTAAAGGTAGCTTTTACAGCTCTGACTTCATGATCACATTGAACCCCATTAAATTGTGATCCATCAAGGCAGAAAGAGTATAAATACAATTATATGGTCTCTCTCTATGTCACAGACCTGTTGCAAACGGGTCTCGAATGTATCTCAAGTGCGAGTTCACTATACTGAATATATTTGTGCAACAGGTGGACACTGTTAGAGTTTCAAAGCAGTTGATATAAACAAGTACACTGACTTTGTACTTGCTGCTTTGTAACGTACACCTGCACTATGCTAAATGGCTCCAGTAGAAAAGTTACTACATCCATAATTTTGCCATAACAGTCTGTCCTTGCAGGCTACGTTATGGTTCATTCATTCATTATGTCATTGTAATACGGACATGTAAGACAGGGGTGGACGCTTAAGCCATGCTGACTAGAAAAACGCGGCTGGATTTCCTGGTCTTAATTTTATTTACTTAATATTTATTTCATAATAATAGGGCTGAGAAAGAGTTGGCTTGTTTTGGTGAAAAAAAAAATCATTTATTTATTTTATAGTATTTACAGATTTAACTGAATAGAACTCTTAATCATGTGCATGTGTTTCTAAAATCTAACCTGCAGCTGTGGTCCCTTGGGTTGCCTTGCAGCGACGCAGCAGCCCGGGCCAAACCCAATCTCGAGAAGGAATGGTAGTAGGTGAGCTGTGTGTCCGACAGACTGGCCACACCATCTGGCTCGTCGTACACATTTTCCCAGTACGAGTTTAAGCCTGGCGTCCCCGATGGAAATGGTCCAAACAGGTAGACGTCCAGATGGTTCACTATCTCCTGGTTCACACTGGCTTCAAACTTCCTGGCAAAGAAGGTGGGACGCACTGTTTGCTGCAGAGAGGAAGATGGGATTAAAAAAAAAAGAAAAGAAGGAGATTAAAAAATAGTTCTGTGCCAGCATGACAATGTAAGTGATGTGATGTGTATGGAGGCAGAGCAGATATGGAAAACAAAACAGAGGAAAAACAAATTCCAACACAAACAAGGATGGCCACTTTGCATCACTTTATATAATGACTCATAGATGGTCTTACACTTTTTATTCACCAGTGATAATTGAGTATTTGTGCAAGGTACAGTGTTTTAAGTGTTAGCTAAAGGTTCAAGGATTCACAAATTTATTCGTGCAGCAATTCCTCACCCGGGTGCTGTGGCACATTGGTGTGCCATGACTGATCATCAGCAGGAAATTATTCTATTTCACTTTATTTGTATGAAAACTATTTTTGAATTGACAGTGTATCTTTGTTCATTTATCCAAGCCAGCAGTATATAATAGGAGGGAGAACAATTAAACACTCTTTCATTAGACTGCAGAAGGTACAATAAACTTCAGTATGTCAATTTGTAATAAATTGATACGAGATCATCATTATTTCAAATATTCATATCTTTATGACATTTCTTTGTTTGGTGCTGTACGTTGCCTCCTTAAAGGTTATGAAACACAATATCAAACCACACCATCTATTCATCTTGGAGAGCATCCAACATCAGAACCATTTTGGAGTAATTTGAATGTTAATTTGTAAGTTTGACTGCTTTTAGTTTTACACACAGGGTTTAGAACTAACCAGGCAATTAGACTTGGCGTTAATGTATGAAAGCATCATACTAATACGACCGTGGCGTCTGGAAAAAAAAAGAAAAAGAAAGCACCGATTAGTGTCCTATGAGGAAATAGAGGTGGCAGCTGTGGACACTGTTATGATGTCATAAAATTGAAATTGCAAGCTAGTAAACAGTGGCAGCTCTCCACGTGATGACGGTGGATGTTGTAATAGTTGGGGGTTGTTAGTGAGACAAACTCAGTTGTGGGGCCCGCCACATCTAACTAAATGCATTTCCTCATGGAGTTCAAGTTTGCCTAAAGGTGGGTAGATAATTTAGGCCTGATTTTGCCGTTATCTGACAGTTTAAGATGGGAGCATGGATGCCAAATTGTGTAATCATTGTATTGCATTGTTTAAAAGACATGGATTGAAGCCAAAGAACACATTTATTTGTCAAACTGGCATGGAGAGTTCAATTTTAAAATTTGGCCTTCAGCTCATTTTGTAAAAGCTCTTTAAACATAAATCAAATGTATCCGTTGTAAAACCAGGCCTTGAAATACACATTAAGTTATAGAGTCTTTTTAAAGCGACGAAAGACATACAATTCTTCTCATTTATAATCAAAAATATTTGGAAGCTTTTATTTGAAGAAAATAGAATGAGTACATGCCCATCCCCTGTTGATTGGGACATTTTTTATTCTGTAATAAAACCAGCTAAAACCCATTGATTTTATTGGTCCGTAATGTGGAACAAAAATGTTTATCCAAACGCGTTCCCTTCTTTAAAAGTGGCAATAATTTTCTTACAGATGAGTGGTTAGGCTATCGCAAATCCACATTTTTTCATAGTTTGAAATGTATGGAAAAGAAGGACTATGAATAGATTATTTCTGGAACGTGAGACTTGAAGTCGAGTCAAAACTGCAAACTGGGATCCCGTTCCAATTTGGTGATTAACTGGAGTCATGCTACATATATCTTGTCCTACGCCTGGGGACTTAGTCAGATTGAGAGATTCTAATCATAGATGTAACACCAAGTGTGTATAGAGAGTTTGACATGGAGGAAAGACAACTGAACATGAACGCTCAACTTCTGACATTGAGACTTTGCTGTACTGTGAGAAAATGTCAAATAGTGCATTTTAAATGACCTCAAAAGCATTTAGGATTGAAAATGTCTGATAAATTATCAGAAGATTTTCTGATATTTTCCAGAGTGGGTTGCTCAGATACTTTTAATTCACATTAAAAGCAGTTCATGTAGTCAGTAGTAAGTTTCCGCTGTTCAACTTTTCTCACACAGAATGTAGTTTTTTGCTTTGCCTTATTTACTCTTTCCGCCCATGCCAATCTCACCCTCTCTGTCCTTGCTACTGTTGCTTTTTTTGGCTGGAGGTGCATCATGAAATGTGCCGCCTCCACAGCTTGGCGCTTACACAAGGACTTTTCTTGTCAGCAGCAGACACAAAACTATTAACCAATAGTTAGCTAGCACCAAGCACCTCGGTGCAACCTACAAAAAAAAAAAAAAAGAGTTGAAATGAACTTTTGGCACATTTGGAGGATCTCGGCTCTTTCTCATGTTGCAACTGTCGTTCCGGGCTGCCAGCTTGATGCTGCATGGCACCAGATGATTGTGCGGGGTTCCAGCAATTAAATGGAAACGTGTAGGTGGGAAATTTTGGTGCTTGGATGTTCCCAGAACTAGTGGGTTTTGACATGCCCTTCGGTGCTGTCATAACCAGTCTTTCCCACATGCTGAAATACATTAGTACACAAAAAATGGCACATTTTAAAGGCACAACATTTAAGTTTTCTAAGGGTGACGTCAATTCAAAATAATTGACTGTGCCACAAAATGCACAACTGTAAAATTATCTATTGTTGCAAAGTAACTGGATGAGACATCAGTCCCAATAGCTGCACCTTTATTTGATGGTGATAATATGATAAAATTCATTTCGACTTTACTATCAGATTGCCACAGCAAGCAGTCAACTGCAAAACCTCCTTCTTAATATTCGACATCTATGCCTGTGGGAATTGGAATTCAAAAACCTTAGCCTCTAAATTCCAATCAAGTCTGCTTCATCTCAACCACCTCATGTCACATCTCTTGCTTTGCATGACTTTTTGGAAGCTAAAGGCCAAATTCCAGTCTTTTATAGAGTTTATGCTAATGTTCTGGTTTCTACCTCCTGCAATGTTAAGATTCAAAGGCAAATTCAGATTTTGTGCTCAGTTGGATATCAAGTCCTATTTATAGCGGGGCCTGGCATGCACCTGCAAAGCTTGCTTTTGTTCCCTACTTTATGCCCAGGGATGGCCTTCACTGATACCACGGTGCCAAGCAGCACTGCCAGGGAGCTCCGGTAATGTGCTGGCATTAAAGTGTGTGAGGCGGGCGAGACAGGCGGCTGACCAATCTGGCGATGAAGTGGAGTGCTGCGGCTTTGACAGCTATGTGAAGGACAGGAGTCACAGTTGAAAAAGTATATGACTTCAAGAGGTATTTAACTATGACGGAACATTTTCATTTTGTGCCACAGATGTTACTTTTTAGAAGCAACCGGGATTTGATTTTTTTTGACAGGCTCCCAGGGTCAGTGCCACTCACTTGCTTCCATTTTAAAAAGCTAACTATCCTATTCCTCCTGTGAATACTCAAGGCAAGGAGGATATAATTACTTTCTAAATGTTCACTTTCTAGGTCACTGAAACTAAGATATCATTTTCTACTTATTGATTACGATGGCTGCGGGAACATTCTGACGTAGGCGAGAAAGCTTGGAGGCAGAAAATCAACTAATAAGGTGTGCGGTAATTTTGGTGGTAAAATGTTCATCTTTTCATCAAACGGCTAAAGGGCAAATCAATGAGCTGTCACAAATGTTTCACTTAAGAATTAAGTGTTGCTAACTGGAATAAAACACATTTTAATATGATAAAAGATAATCTTCTCAAGGAGAAATTTCATTTACACTCTGCTAAATTTTGGTGGTCACCCCGCAGACAGTACACATGCCAGAATAAGGAGGCGCAAAATCTGTCCGAGGTGATTTTTGTAGGATTTCGTGTCCTGCTCAAGGATACCTCAACTGTAGTCAGAATGCACATTGGTATAGTATCTTAAATGAGGAATTGCAATTTCTCTGTTTACATAGCCCAAGTCCTTACAGATGAGCTTCGGTTGACCCTTTTGTATTAGCAATCATTTTGTCAATATGCAATTAAATCAAAGCTATATTTCTTTTTAATAATAAAGAAGGGAGTTTGCAGCAGCTTAGGTAGGTCTGCACTTCAGCTGTTTCTTAATGGATTTAATAAGCCGCTGCACTATTAGCGCGGTAATTTTAGTATAATGAAGAACAATTCTAAACAACTGCAATCTACAATTATGATTAGATGAATGACTGCCACAGTATCAATCAAAACCATGTAATATCCAAACTGCAATCTTTGACTCCAGCTCTCTGATTTGTTTCTTGACACTTTTGGATCTCATTGGATAAAATTAAATTATCAAAGGAGAAAATGCCGAGGTCAGAATGACAGTTGTTGAGAGTCACGCCGACATTACGCCTCATCTGAGTTTCACAATAATGTAGTGTATTTATATAAAGCATTACAATGTGTGTTTTTAATAAGATGTTACTTGCTGGAATATATTAAAAAAAAGCAGTTTCAAAATTACATATTCATTATATGAACAATTTATCATTTTAACGCAAACTGTTTAAAATGCATTACATACACTACGTGCTATTAAATTATACTGAGCAATTATGATAAAACATCCATGGGGAAAAATATAAATTAGAAAAATAACAACTTACATCAACTATGTTTTTTAATAAATAATTTGATATATTATTTTGACCGCAAAAGCCCAGATGTGGCCCCTTGGGCCATGTTTTGCCCAAGTCTACATTATTTTATGCAGATACACCAGCACAAGTGTTTGGTGAATATTTACAGGTATGTGAATAATTACCAAACTTTAAATTTACTGTTGAAATGTTGTGAAATAAGAAATGGTTTGAATTTGTCTTGTGCGACGAGCTCTGTCTCATGCTACTCCATCAATTGTCGTGAAGCAAAAAGGAAAATTAATGGAGTATGTTATTATTACCTGGAAGCGATGTAAGTCCACAAGCTTGAAGTCATTAGGGGAACATCCGCACCAGTCAACAATGTGCTTGTACTGGCATTTACAGCCCAATTTACGATTCCAGTTGGTGATGCGCAGGTTGTTATCCACCATGCTCTCACAGTAGACACTGTTCTCCAACACAGTGTGGAAGAATGACTGGAAAACAAACAAATGAATACATGGCAGTAAGAAAAAAAAAGAACATTTTAATTTTTACCCCTTTCAATGCTCAATGGTAAAAGAAATGTACATTGATTGAAGCTTATGATTAAAGTGTAATTTCTTTAGAGCGATGAATACAGCTACAGGGACAACTTCACATCTTGCTTGCCCGTTTTGATTGCAAGTCTGTCTGCCATTAGCAATGACAAGACATTTGTAGTTTCTCTAAGTGCACAAAGTTTCACTTACCTGTCACTCACAGTTAAGAAAAATGAAAATGGGTTGTTTGAGTGTTACCTCGGCAGGCAGCAGAGTGTAGGCGTAGAAACGCTTCATGTTGGTGACCAGATCGTCCTTGGAGTTGATGACATATTCCACAAACATGCGGTTCAGAAGGAACCAGTCGGATCCTCCATCCACTGAGATGCCCTCTGGGATTTTACGATCACCCAGTCTCCACATGTGGGTGTCACACTCATAGAAGAGACGATCCAGGCCTTGTTTACGGATAAACCTGGTGAAAACAAATTACGACTCATGAAGTCCTAAGCTGACGTGTTATTCAAGCAAAAATTGTTTTGACGACTAAAACAAGACAAATGAAAATCAATGAATTGTAAATCATCTTTGGGCAAATATATTTCCTTGTTGTAGCAGCTATAAGAAAAGAATGAATAGTTAAAAAGACTTAAAAAAGGATTTGAAAAAGGGAAATCAAACAATGGTTAAATAAAAATGTTTGCCAATTGCTTTAATATTTTGAAAAAAGATTTTCTCATTTCTTCCACAATGATTTTATCTGACAATATTGAAGGTTACCTTATTTGACCGTAAATTTTGATACCAGAGATTAGTTTTGAAAGACATCGTTTTAAAACATCTTTGTAACCGCTGCTACAATTTCAGTCAAATTAATTCTACCATCAAGTTGGGAGGATGGTAGGATTCAAATGGCATATGAGCTTTTCTAGAGTGAGACTTCACACATGCCAGCGTAGCGCTCAAAAAACGAATATCCAAAGATCTATTTCTAAACTATTGGAAAGCCAACATCTGTTCAGCACCCCATAACGAACAGCTTGTCAATAAATGCATGTTTACTAGTGCCAAGCCATTATTGCCACGTTTTTTTTTTAAATATACAGCAAATTTCACTTGGAAATCATAAGAGCAGCCTTATAGCAAAAAAAAAAAAAAAAAAAAGGTAGTGGGCTAAATGTGCTGTTGCTCTGTCCGCATACACTTTCATCAACAGTGACAAGTTCAACATACATTATAGATGCTTTTACTACTGACCATATCAAGTATTAGCAGTGAGGAGTCAAGTTCAGTTCAGCCAACTGGGCCTCTTTAGAACTAATTGGTTTCATGGGGAGTGGTAGTTGCATCTGTCAGCTATTCAAATACAGTATCAATTATATATACGTATTCAGCCACGTGCAGTCATTGGATTAGTAATGGTTTTCTCGTGATTTGAATTTCTTCCGGTGATGTTGAAAGAAGGATCAAATGATGCAATGTGGCTACAATGGCACAGAGGTGCTGTTGAGTCAAGCTGAGTCATGCACGCATTTGTGTTGGGTTTTTTTGGAGTGCAATGCGACTCCTGTCTGGCATTGGGGGTGAGGCGAGAGAGCAACGGGTGGCAGCGGCAAAGATGGCGACCTCACTGGGTCACCACAAAAGCAATGCTGCAGGGTTGATTAGAATTTTCATTTAGGGCAAATCACAGACTCACCTGGCGTTGTCCCTGCCGTGAGATTTGATGAAGTTCATGTGTCTGTATTTGGACAAGAAGGCCACCAGGTGCTTGTTTGTCCTACAAAGAGAAAAGAGGGGGCTTATGCAAAATGTCATGTTGTTAATTGAAGAACACGTGCATGTCATGTAGAAGTTTACGGGGGTTATACACTCTATCATGAATGTGAAATGAATGTGAAAATCTGCCTTTCACTGTGAGAAATTGTCTGTTTTGAATATTGTTCCATTGAAAAAATGCAATGCGGTAATCAGAATGTGAAGGTCTACTTCTGGTGATCAAAACAAGCATGGCTATAAAAAAAAAAAAATACTGAAGGTTGTTTTCAAACTTTTAATTAATTTGTTGTTGCTGCAATGTCCCGTTTTCAAAAATTAAATTCAAGTTTCTTTCTTCTTTTTGTGCGATGACCGTCATAGGTCAGAATGACAGTAACCTGAGGAGATGGGACATAATTTTGCCCATTCAACACATCTTTATGAAGAAAAAAACAAAAAGCAACAGATGAAGACAGATTATTCCATGACCTTAGCAGCTCTGGTTGTTTTTTCCCGGGGGCTACTTGGGATCATAGAAACGATTGTGTCGCCATTATTTTGATGATAGACTCCATGCTGCTTTTACATGGTAGGGCAGCGTTGTCTCATACACAGGCCAGACAAGCTAAAAGCTTTGCTCTGCAGGCTCTATCTATGCCCCAGTCATTTCATCTGCTTTGGAGCTTTTCATGATACTTTGCTTTGCCTTTCGGAAAGAGCGGCAAGGCGGGTGGTTAAAAGCGCAAGGATCAGTGGGGGGAGGGACAAACGCATATTAATGTCATTTTCTCTTGAGGGAGCAATTTCACAGCCTGGGGGGCTTATCTTAGGACGTCCTGAGCCATAAAGTCGAACTGATGATATGCTGTGCAGACACCCACAGTCTTCTGTCTCCACCCACACATGCATGCTGGGTGACGGCTAGTTTGCACGTTGCCAATACAATATACATGCACAGAGGCATAAAAATGCTTGAAGGCACACTCACATACATGCATGCATAAACACACACACGCACGCATGCTCAGCAAGTGTCATATCCCAACTTTGCCACCTGAGCGGTCACTCTGAGTCCTTTGGGTTGGGTTTGCTTGCTGTCAGGCCTTTGGGGGCTCTGTTTCTCACCAGTATTTGCATGCATACGATAACACATGCACCCACACACACACAAAACTATGCTTTCATACTAGGCAAGTCAAAACTGTGCACTTTTTTCAATATCATAGTCAATAAAACGTTATTATGGTGGCACTGAGTTACTTCCATGGTCTTGTTAAATTCATAATGTGCCCTTTTTTTACATACTTAGGACTTTTGTTCGTATATGATACCACGGAAGAATAGTGGAATGTTACAGTTGCTGAGTTATTGTCAAATACATTTGACAACGATGATATTAACCATGTCCGTCAGAAAAAAAGTAGATACAAATATTTCTAAACTGTCAATGTTATTACTTTTGTCTCAATTTTTTAAAACAAACTGATGCCTTTTACAGCAGAGGATGACACTTTTATATGCAAACAAACCACTAGCAATAATATTAGCATGTGAGACACAAAACGAAAGATAAGGATGCTGCAGCTAGTTGTCTGACAAAGCTCAATCATTTTAAACACCCGCTGTAAAGTCAATGAAAGGCTCTCAAAAGAGAAAAAGGTAAGCACAAGGAGGACGTGTAGATAAAAGCTGGGAAAGAGGGCCACACTCTTTAGCAAAGCATGCATGTAACTCATCCTTTGGACTCTCTGGACACACACATACACACACACAGCGCGAATGGCTCTGCGCTTGCCTTTGAGGGGCAGCCATGCGGCAGGACAGACATTATCAGGGAATTAGAGGGGAAATAATGCCTTGTCTCCCATCCCACTGATAACAACGGCAGTAGTCAGGACAGGGCAGTGCAAGGGAGACCACCCTCACCTCCTCAGTCCATTTGGACTCTCACCAATATTGTATGGTCACAATGGAGAAAGACTGCCGGTCACTGTTTGCTGACTCAGATTGAACTAAAACAGACTCAGGATTCAAACATTGGATGAATAGAGTAGAGGATAAACACTGGATTACAAACTATTTTGCACACGTTGAGATGCTCATCACCTTATAAAAACTCCGTCACACATTATTAAGCCAAAAATAATAGTCTGAAAGGACCACATTCACCAACGAACATGGTCCAATTCAAGCTGTTACAAATACACATACTCTGCAATGATGAAAATTTACATCTTTCAGAATTACACGGATCCAAAACATCCATTTCCCCATGCTTGATCTCGCCCCCTCCCTTCCTTCTCACTGTCATTTCTGTATCTCACTTCCTTCTGGCGCCATCAATCGTTTCATTTCCCAACAGATGGGTCTTAAAACCTCCACTGTCAGCTATTTTTCCAACTCCATCACCCTCATGCAAATGAGAATGCAAAATATGAGCAAAACAGTGCCTTGGCATACTCACAAATACATTTAATCATGAAGTGACAGGATAAATATGCAAATATGTAGGATGATGCAAGGAATGAAGTTAGACATGGTGCAGAAACATATAGACAGCATGTCCGCAACATTCATCAATGTGACGGGAGGGACAAGATTAAACTTGTCAAACAAATCCAATTTCAGTTTGGAAGACATCAGATCCTACATTTCTTTGTTCATTATACCAACTTTACTAAATTCAACTGGTGGACATGTGTGCTGTGGAGATAACTCTCCCCTTATAGAAGCATTTTAATTAGTTGCTGCTTGGCTTCTTCAGAAATGTAGCAGAGTCTGAACTCCCAGAAGAACAATAAGCTCAATTAAAGGTAGTTTCTCCCCTCAAAAATCTAAAATAAAATTACTTTCATGACATTGTGTGCAGTTCACTTGAGCTTTGTGGCCTTTAATTGCCTTTTACAGCCTCTTTAAAGAAACATGTTCAAAATTGAGATAGGCTTTTTGGACTATCCAGTACACTGCAGGAAGAAAAAGTCAATATATATTGACCTTGGGCAATTAAATTGTAATCAGGTCACCATGTAACCCCTCGAATGGAGAACAAAGACTTGGAAAAGAAGGTTGTGAAGGGAAAGTGTTGGAGAAGCACTTCATTGATTTGTTTGGTTTGGAGTGACAGACTCTTTATTCAAGGCTCATAGTTAACAAGAGGGTTTCTGCCATATGGACTGAGAGCTCTCATATTGTCCAGGTTGTTACATTCTTGAAAAGATTCCAATATCTTATCACATACACAGTTTCCTCCTCTCCTTTCTCGACTCAATTTAGTTTACAGACACTATTGTGGGGCCCCTCCCTTACCTGATGGGATAGTCAGCAGCGCTGAGGTTGATGAAGAAATCCCAGCTCCAGTCCCTCATAGACAACAGGTCAGCCATACTTCGAAGATACATGGTCAGGAGACTAGCACCCCCCCAGATGGTGGCCATGCGCCATGGTGTTACCCTCACGTTGGGGTATTGAGCAGCCAAGGCCTTTACCTGCCGATGGAGGTAGTTGGAGCGCTGCAGCAAAGACGAAATATTTCAACAAACATTCCTCGCAGCACTTTACTAAATAGTTGATGGATTATGAACATGTGGAACAATAAGTTTCATAACATTATCCACCATTGTGTACGGCAGAGTCCTTTGCCTTTTTCATTTTTGGAAAATATCTTGTTAAAAGTATCTACTTTGACAAAAAATAATGTTTATCTGAGGTCTAAATTTATGATTGGTGATCAATGATTTCTTTGGGTGGCGGGGTCTGAACTTATTCCTGGTTTTCATACAAAAAAAAAACAGCATGACTCAAAATCAGAATGGATGCATGTTCAGCAAAAGCGTTTTATAAATTACAGTATGTCCATACGTATAAAGGTTTTAAAACAGCAAGGGGTATTCCACAATGCGGGGTTTTATTGCCGCAATAATTAAAGCAATAACCCTCCGGGTATGTTTAACATCTGTGTAACACAGACCAGTTACATTTTTAAATAGGGGAAGAAATGCAAAGTTGCAAACGCATCACGCGGTTCTACGCATTAAGCGTTTTTGATTCTACATTAATCGTTTTATAATGTTTTAAAGATCGAGAGTAGACGAGATCAAAATCATGATTAAGTTTTGATTGATTGTCCAGCTTCAATGTTAGGCTTTAAGGATGCACATTATGGAAAACAGCATAGTTGGCCAAGTCAAACAAGAAAAAAAACATAAAGAGGGTAAAAACATTTTTAAGGTTTGGTAACAGCAATTAAAAAAAATATATATTGTTTATCCTATTAGGCTAATGATATGACAGAATGCAGTACAGTAGTCCGTAGAAGCTAGTGGCAGACTGTTTTACATAATCAGTGCATGTCCCTTGTGGCATCAACAGGTAAAGATAATTAATAAAAAAAAATGGAATAACTGAGTGGAAGCCTGCACTGTTAACCTCTACTGGAATTGAGCTCACCTGATCCACGTGTATGTAGTAGTAGTGGGACGTGTGGTAGATGGTTTTGAGGAGACGCTGAAACTGACGAGAGGCGCGTCCATGCACCACCAGGACAAATGCTATCCGCACTGGATTTGATGGGAAGCTCTCTGCGGAGTCCTCATCCCACTGGACATTAGCATTAGCTTTGCCTGTACCAGCAAAAAAAAAAAGACACGCGTATTCAAAAAGCTTTATTATGATCGCTAAATAGAAATTAAGCTGCCATTCTATAGAAATCCCCTTCCATAACAAATTGTCTAAATTTCTATATTTGTTACATTTTGTCAAGAATGTTAAGGCAGGACAGTTATTGCAGTGTATTATAAAATAAGAATTATGCATACTGCACAGCATAATCATTAATAAATGATGGATTCAAAATGTTTTGTATTTATTGAATCAATCTTGTAGCAGTGCATGCAGTTGCTGCCAGAATCAAAGTATATGGGATTTCTGCTTTCAACTATAGTAAAGAAAGTAAGCGTATTGAATCAGATGAGTCATATATCAAAAGTTAGCACTCTGTTCTACAAACAAATAACATTGTTGATAGATTGGATTACATAAATGTAAGCATGGACAACATTTTGACAAACTAAGTAGTAGTTCAATGTTCTTATTGTACAAATGTCATGCATTTGTCGAATTCCTGTAACAACTATTGCTGGTGAAATGAGACCACCATATGGGACTAATAAAGGTTCTCTTATCTTAAAATATTGATTATATTAATTTACCTTCACCTTCATAGTCACGTCCTCTTGGCTGACGCATTTGGTGCTGTACTAACTCATTTCCTGTTCCATCGCATTATTTTATATCATTTGAATCTCCAGACACTGATTGATTTGCCTGTTATGTTGCTATTCAAAGTTGGTTACTCTCCACTGTAATGTGGGACCGGTTAGACCCATTTATTGTATCACTCAACCACAGAATTAACGTGGTCAAATGCAGAGACAATTACCATAGTGGAAACACAAGCCTTGGTGATTCATTTTGGGTTATAGTAGGAGTACTATGTCACAATTTGAAATGTGCCATCATTTCTTTAGGACTTTGCTTCCTTAGAGTCTGTCTATAGAGAAGCCAAAGGAATACAAAAGCTGTTTATTCCCAAGAGGTCATAGTTCCCAAAATGTCCATCCCGACTCAACACAGTGTCTGGCCCTAAGGCCCTGTAATTACTCAGCTTTAACAACTGACTATCAAAATGTAAGAAGCCTTAAACCCCGCTATTTAACAGACACATTTTAGGAGAGGTGTCCAGCAGGACGTTGTCAAAAGACGGTTGGGGTTAACAACCTGATTACAACAATCGTTACGTTCGGACATTCCCTGGTACTTGTTTCTTGCACTTCACTCAGCTTCAGAGATCCCAGGAGGGAATTATTTTTAGTTTGTCTTAGACTTAATGTTAATTACTGGCCGGCTGAGAAGGTTCACTGGTTTGCTTTACACATGGATAATTGGGCCAGTTATTTCACTGAATGTGTGCCATCTGAGATAGCTGGACTAATGAGCACTGCTAAGTGTGTGAGAACTTCCTTTATGCTGTCACACTAGTTAAGCATTTTTTGCCATTGAGTCATTTTGACCTACAGCAGGAAAATAAAAAAAACAGTCAATAAAGACATAGTAGATAAATGTCTCCTCACGAACTGGAGAGTCTTCATCATTCTTCCTGTCAGCATAAATTCTTTAAACTACGCTCCCTTATCTGCTTTCATCCTTCTCTTGTCCTCAATTATCTTGCATAACATCAGTTTAAAATGCTCGCGTGAGGTTGGAATATAGTGGGACTGAATCTCTAGATCTGAGTTCATCAATTTATGAGATCGCCAGTCAAAAATACATATACCGTATTTTCCGGACCATAAGGCGCACCGGACTATAAGGCGCACCTTCAATGAATGGCCCATTTTCAAACTTCGTCCTTATATAAGGCACACCGGACTATAAGGCGCACCATTAATGCATCATGTCAGATTTTTAATCCAAATCAAATCATTCTCCATTTTATCTTTTTTATTTCAACTTCAGACACAACAAATTACTTTATAATCACAAAATAATGATCCATAGTCTTCCGCGGGCCACTTATGATTGATTTCATGACACAATGCTTCAGGCCAATTTAAATATAGGAATTTGGTCCACATATAAGGTGCACTGGACTATAAGGTGCACTGTCGGATTTTGAAATTTCTTTAGGTTTTTAGGTGCGCCTTATAGTCCGGAAAATACGGTATATTGACAGAGGTGTCAAATTCAGGTAGAGAAAGTAGCCATCGGAGCTTCTCATCAACCAAGCGGCCAGCTGATTTGAAGCTCTGGCGGCTGAAGCCAAACTGTGGCAGGCTTTTTTTTTTTTTTGTTGAGGGGGGGGGGGGATTTGGGGCAATTACTAAATTATCCACAATTTTACATTCTTAGCCAGATGCTATTTGGCCTGGTTAAATGTAATTTTGGCAAAAGGTCCCACTAATGCTACTGTACAAAGGCCCGCCCTGCCAAACCCCGAAGCGTGCATTGCAAGCCAAACATATTATTAGCCAAGTTAGCATATGGTAAACAAAGAGATTGACCATGTTCCTCTAGCATTCAATGATCCAAATATCAGATCTAACACAATTGCTGATCCAGCCAATGCCTCAAGGACGCTACACTGATCAAATCAAATTGGACAATTTTGTGCTAACAAGGTTAGGACTCGAATCGGGATGGGAATAGAGGAGGAAAGAGGGAGCGATAACACATTGGCAGGCAGCAGCCAGGCAGAAGGACAGTAAGACCGACAAGTGATTTAATTTAGCTGTGCCGTTGCTATTAGGACAGCCACCAGGGGAAAGGCTTTTTCTATTTCTTGATGTCTTTGATCGCACCGTCAGTTCGAATGGGTTGGTGAGACAGAGCTTGGCACCGATAAATGACACCACTGCTCTTGGGAAGGGGAATGTACAAAAGTTGCAATGTCACCGTGCTTTTTGTTCTCGAAGGAGAGCACAAGCCTGCTGACACGATATGTTCATTCCAACCCCATCTCGGTACATACGACAGCTCGTGTGTCCTCGTCACTTAAGAATGGGCAATTATACAAGAAAGGCATTTGCCTAGTTTTTTAATTGGCTGGAGACCATTGTGAGTATACCAACATTGTTTCAGATTAAAAAGAGATAATATACTATATTTGTGTTGCAAGAGTACAACAAAACAATTCAAATACAATGAGATTTATGAAATCAATATTTTTCATCCCAAGTAAAGTTTTATGAGGTTAAGGTCAAGGATCATTTCCCACATGAAACACACCCAAATGCACTTAAACTGGATTCTTTTAATAAGATGCTACCATTATAATTAGGAAAACATGTCTACAGTGTGCATCAATTTCCTACAATTTGAAGTGTGCTAAATCCTATTAGTCAGCTAGTTGAGACTCCCAAATGATTATCAGGGTTAATCCCCCTGGCTCTCTTCCCTGCACCATGCAGGAATGTTGCCTAGATGAGGACCTCATTTGGCATTGTAGCCAATTACCTGTTTGAAAAATTGTTGCTGGAAGAGTTGAAAAAAATCGCCATTTTTGCAACATTGGCATTATTTTGGCAACACTTAAGAAATAAGTTATTGCTCTTTCTCAGTGGTACCGCTCACAAACAAGCTCAGCAAAATTAAAATAGCACTTTTAAAATCCAAGCACCACACTTTAACAATTTATTTTGACTTCATAGAGACTGCAATGTGGCCAACTAGTCATTTTTTTGTCCAGGTCCGGTCCAGAGGGAGCATGTTGAAGTGATTTTGGATTGAAGTCGGGGCAGCCCACCAACGTCAAAACAGCAGATAATACATTGTGGGAAGTGAATGATGTTCAAGCCTCCAGCAGACGTCTAGAGATAACAGAAAATATGCCAAGGTCCAGTGAAGCTGTTCTGACAGCTGCTACTGCTGGAAAACATTACAAAATGCTACTTATGTTGTTCTCGGTTTGTCCCCGGTTTGTTTTCGTCCTCTGATTTTGTTGGCAGGCTTTGCAAGGTGGAAAAAAATGTGCAAATGTTTGTCTGTTTAGCGGTTTGAAAAAGAAAAGAAGAATTTTGACGCATAACCATTTTAGAATAATGAACACATGACAATTGGAAACCAATATGGGGCAGAAAACAAACAACATCCTAATTTTCCGCAATACCAATTACTAAAATAATTAATAATTTATTAAAATAAATAAATCATGATAAATAAATCATGATTCTTGGCTTTCAATTGAGTGACGATTCAGTGTTTTTTTTTTTCCAATTAATTTGAACCATACTGGCCAGAATCAAGGTTGTTATAGTTAACAACATAATGAATTTCCTGAAATTAAAATTGAAAAAAATATTTTCATTAAGGGAGTACTTAAATATAAAAGCAACAATTAGAACTTTTAACCGAATTAAAGTCAAAATGAAAGACAAAATAATAATTATCACTAAAAATACTAAGCTATTATAACCCTAGTCAGAATAAAATCCTTTTGCGATTCTCAGTGCTTGTACTGCATATATTCAACCTAACATACCCAAAAATATTTATGAACACAAAATAGAAAGATGTTTCATGAGCTCACCTTCTAAGGGGCAGTAGCGAGTGACCTTTTCTGGCATTAACTGGCCCTCTTTGTGTCTGCAGTAGACTTCTGCAATCTGCTGCCTGCAGTCCTTGCTTTTGGCCCTGGACAGAGCTGAGATGGCTTCCTTCCCACTGATTTCGCACTCGGGTGGTTGGTCATAGGTCACCTCCAGGGGCGCTGCAGTCGCCTGCCTTCTGTGCGGGTGCTGATGCCTGTGCTGGGCCTGGTGAGCGGCGTGATGCCGTAACCCTCCTGCAGCCGCACCTTGACCACCCGGGCGCGAGTTGTTGGCGACCGCCAGTGGCTGGTGGCTTAAAGGTAGCACTTCATTGGAGCTGCGAACCAAGTTGGGGGAGTTGTCACGCCAGACTTGCTGCTGGCCATGAGCCTTCTCCTGCAGATGCTCTCGCTGCTGCCTCCTGCCGGTTTGCCGATGCGGCTGCGAGCGTGCGCCAAAGTTGCTATTGTCTATGTTATCAAAGTCTTTCGGTACAGAGTTCTCATTATTACTGTCCACTTTGCTTTTCTCCTTGGGACGATGGGAGTAGTATCCATCCTGCAAAGAGTAGAGAGAGGAATGCTTGTTAAATGGTGAGGGATTCTAAAAGCAGAGCCACACTATTAAGAAAAACACAAGATGAGAAGCGAGCGAGCGTGGAGCATATCATACTTTGCTTTAACAATCAATGTGGCAAGTTTGAGTGGGCAACAAAATGCACTGAACTGTGTGGCATGAAATTAAGTATTGAGGTATTGAGTGGGAGGACTACAAGGTGCAACTTGACTGGAGGTGACACAGGGCTGTTGCTCCGTGCCATCATCAGATTAGCCCGGTTTCAATTAAATTCTCCCTCAAATGGCCCCAGCTCATCGTAAACAGATTACCCAAAGGGGATAAAGGGCCAGCGTATGACTGTGAGTTTGTGTGGCTGTTAATGCTCGAGCGTGTGTGCATGCATGTGTACAATTCTTTTCACTTGGAGACTCAGAATAAGAAGGAACTGTAGTGTGGCATGTGACAAGGAAGGCGTCATATGAGATTGTGTGCGTGTGGGACTGAACCAACAGTTTATCTTTGAAGCAGAAGAAGCTGAATGGGGGGGGGGGGGCAATGGAGAGTGCACTAAAAAAGTGCAATGAGCAACGTCAGCCACGTCACTGTTGCACACCTTGCAAGATGCATTGGGGAGAGGTGGGGGGGGGGGGGGAAATAGAGAGTATGGGAGGTGGAACAGCAAACAGCAGCTGGGGAAAGATAGAGCCCACAACAACAAGGCTCCCTGATGTGCTTCAGCATTTACAAGACAGAAAAGAGGCGCCAAAAGAGGTGGGGGGAAAACGGAGCTATGTACAACAGAGGGGAAGCGGGAGAGCTGAACACAAGGGCGTTGAATTAGTTGCTATTCACGCTAGCAGCCGAGGATGGAAATGTCTTTGGACTATGAACACTGGTTTTCTCTGGCTTTTTACCCTGAAACCAGACGCATTGTCATCAACCTTTCCTTTATACGAGCACCTTCCATGAACACAATTACACAGTTGACGCACTGTCCCACTCAGTGAAAGAAAGAGAGCAGAACACAAAAAGGGCAAGGAATGCTGAAGTGGAACAGCGCGACACTGAACATCATCATACATAAATAATTTGTAGTTGTTGTTGTTGTTTTTTAAATCGTAGATCCACTCCTTCCACATGAATTCTACCCTTTCATAAACAGGGATGGAAAACCCTTCTTTGTGGAAGTAATAACGAACAAAAGAGAAGATCCCTTTAAGCTGCTTTTCCAGCAGACCTGTCACAATCCAATACACCTTTGAGCTTCTACCTGTCATCTCCCCCCTTTCTTCTCACCTTCACTTGCTCCAGTTCTTTTTTTCACGCATTTCTTCACACAATCAAGATCCAGCCCCTCTGCTCCTCTGCTTTACATTTCTTCCCCTTTGCTTAGCTTCACACCTCTTTTTCTATACCCAGGATTATTTCACACCTTCCTCCCCGCTCCAATACCCCTACCCATCCTATGTACGACTTTGTTTTCTTCACTATTCCAGTTCAAAACATCAGGTTGTCGGACAGAAGGTGGTAATCCCTCGTGTAACAGCTGCTTATGCTTATGATCACCTAAAAAGAAATACAGGCCTGAGAAGAAAATACTTAGGGGGCTGATCTAAGCATTTTTAGTCACAAAACGTTTGTTTACGTAGCTCATAAAAACCTAAACCAAAAATGTATTGGGTTGCATTCACGATGTGGATCTTGGAAGGATTCTACTACATTGAAATCACATTATAGATCATATCACGGCGATTGATTTGGTTTCATTGTGAACAAAAACATCCAGATGCAGACGGTACTGTATAACGTTCTGAATGATCTGCGACTATGGAGCATGTGGTCAACACTACTCTGTCCTTTCTGCATGTTCTTGCTTCTGTGTTGCTGGAAATTGGGAAACAAATGTGAATGCTTGGTTGTCTGCGTGTCATGTGATTGACTGCTGACCGGTCCGGGCTGGATCCCAACACTTTGCCAAAGTTAGCTGGAATAGGTTTCAACTCACTCGTGATGCAGAACATGATAAGTCGTGGAAAAATGTTGATCCAAAGTCTTTAACTGATTTCATCACGGGATCATGACTCGTTGCAATTAATTGACATGGATCAGATGGGACCAGCCTCAAGTATGTTGGAAGGAGAAAAAAGGGGACAGTTCTCTGGATGAACTATCTCCATACTGTGCGGCTTCCACCGTTCCTCCTCCTCTTCGGGACTCGGTTGGCAATGTTGCTTTTTAATCTCATGCTGTAAGATGGAAGCTGTGGGGCAAAGAATTAATAGTTGGACCGGAGATGGGGCAAGGATGGATTGCTACAGGGAATGTTTTTTTTTTAATTTGCTGAATGCATTGGAACCGCAACCGAGAATTGCCTGGCATGCGTTCCAGGGTTCACACAAACAATGCAGAGGAGTGAGGAAATAGCAAAAGAGGAAAACATGAATATTATCCATCACTGGTAGCCACATTGAGAGAATGGGAGAGTGGTCCAGCCTCCCCTCTGGGAATGGTTTAGTCCATTCCTCACATACAGAGCTGGCCGACACTTCTGACTTTTCCTCATTTCCTCTGCCACAGGGAAAAATATTTCACCTGTCCCCCTTTCTTTCTTTCCTTCCCTTTGCACTTTTCTTTTTGGTTCACCCAATCTCCTGTGTGGCTAAGGGAAAGGAACTTATCTTTCTTCCCGCACCTGTCATTCTCCTCCCCTGGCCCTCATATCATCCCTTGCTCTAAGGGAGGAAGGAATCTGCAATCCCCTCCTCCTGAATGTCTTTTACTTCCAGGGACAGCAAGGTAGCGGTGCATCAGTCCAACCACGCCCACCCAGCAAGATTCCTTTTAACCAGTGCACCATTGGGACAGGGCTAAGGCAAGCCACCAAATGGGACAGGGCTAAGGCAAGCCATCAAATGGGCCAGCGCTATGGCGACACAAGCAAGCAGCCGTGCAGACAACCACACCAGCCGCAAACATATTGCGAAGTTCATTACTAAACGCATTTGGCCGTGCTATGCATATTAGTGAGGACACGGGAGTTGGATCACCTCAGATGCGTTCTGGCCTGAACGTGCTTGCCATATGGCTAACGAGCTCAGATTAATTACCTGGAGTTAATCTCTGAGCAAGATGCAGAGTCTTGTATGACACTGGAGCCTGATACACAAACACCTTCAGTTCACAGCTGTTCTTCCACCACAAGAAAGTGCAAAGTGAATGGGCAAAAGCAGAGTTGGAGGGCTGGGGATTCTGCTCTGGGAGATGAAAACTCATTATTTGGTGTATTTTTTGAAACATTAGCGCTAAAATGTTTAACATTAAAATACTGCACAACACTAAAATGAATCTCGCAAACATTCTGCAGTATGATGAAAGAGAAAACGTTCATGCTGTTTCAAGCAATGAATATTTCCAGTCTTTAAGATACCTTTGTTTTATCCCCCGCAATCAAATCCGTATATCCGTATAGAGGCTAAAAGTGAAAGAATGCTGGTCACATGTAAGCATGTGGAGATGTATGATTAGCAACAGCTCTGAATCAACGATTGACGTTAGGTATGCACAGAAGCCTCTTAGGTGCCTTGAAACAAGAAGTCAAAGGGACTTTTTGTGGTTGTGAAAATGCAGAAAAGAGCTAGAAGGAACATTTTGTTAAACATTTTGGATGCTACTTATCATCATTAGAGCACATATAGATAAAGAAACATTCATTCGCACATTTGCCAATGAGCAATTTATCTATTGTCAGGGGATGCAATGGGAATTTTATTTTTCTATCTTGGTAAAGAAATACATTTTGCTCGTCATCTGCTTTCCACACAGTTTTATGCTGCACTTACAACCTTGACCATTACATTTCTTACTACCGGTTGCTGCAAGCACGGCATATCTTGCTAATTTATCTATTGCAATTAATACAATGTTGCTTTGAATGAGAGCAGCAGATAATGCTTGAAATATAAATGAACCATTTAATGGACTTAATTTAATTCAAGTTCTGCTCAGCTGTGGAAAGGAACGTGATTTAATTGAATGTTTCAGTGGGAATGTTGTGCTAAGGAAAAAATAGTAAATGAGTTGATGTCAAGATTATCCTTTTAAAGAACTTTACGCTAATCTTGATTGAGGTGAAATCGAGTTAAGGGACAACCTGAAATTACCTCAAAGGTTTCCAGAAAGCATATGTACCAACGACCCATCCTCAACAATGAGCTCAAATCCCTCGAGCATGTGGAAAAAGTGAAGCCGGCCTGGCTAAGCCTCACGAGGTTTGGTTTGCTTCTCCTCCATTAAAAAAAAAAAAAGAAAGAAAATGTTGCTCTGCACCCCGGTGGCTTACACAGATGGATCACTAAACCACACATTTACAGTCACACTTTTCTCCTCTTTTTATTGAACAAACCAACCTGTTTGCACACTCACATACTGCTTACCAATGGGACTCATTCATCCTGCAGTCTGTGTGTGTGTGTGTGTGCATGACAGTGCAAGAGAGAGAGAGAGAGAAAAGGGGGGAGGACGAGAGAATACTGTCATGCTGTAGTAAATGGTAGACAGGTTTGGTGTCTCGAATGACACAATATCAGCCAGTATGGTTGTTATTATCAGACTAAATGGCTATTATCAGTTGTCAATGATTCTAATATTGCTTACTTCCCCTGCTAATAGGCTCGATATTACTTCCGAGGGAGAGATAATCATGAGAAAATCACCGAATAATATAGTCGGCCTTTGTGGTTGATAGATGACAGACTATATCAAATAACAGATTTTTCCACAGGAGACTGCTGTCACTATTGCTTCGTGAGGTAAATGTTGAGTCTTAAAGCCATGACAGTTTTATGACATTAACCATTCATCCATCCACCACCCGTCTCTCACCCCTCCGCCCACCTGCATGTCTGTCCGTCCGCCCATCCATCTATACTGTATATTATAAATGAATTTTTTTAGGAAAATGCGTTTTTTCTGTTATATATTACAATTCCATTCTCGACTTTCTTCAACTCAACCTTTAGTGTAATAATCACTACAGTGACATATACAACATAACATAAAACAACTTCAAAATTTGCATTCTGATAATGCAAGGACACTAAAGCTCTGTGAGGGAGACAATCCTTTTTTAAGGTTTTTAAAATGGTTCAATAAAGAAAGAACTAATGCTCAGGATGCATTTTACATCACTCGAGTCAGCCATGACGAAAGGCAAAGTTTTAAATTTACAGTACCCACATACCGTATATCCAACTACCTGGTCAAATTTCCGTTTTCTGCTTTTACACCTAAAACGTTTTTTAGTATACTCTACTTTTTTCCTGTAGGATGTACCATGGGAGTTTCCAAATTGCAAGAGGAATGAAAATGGCTTAGCTACATACAATATATGATGTCTATATTGCTGAAAGGCATGAAAGAGAAACCATGGAAAGACACCAGCAGCCCTCATGCTGGGTGCCTTTACCACTTCACTCATATAGGGTGTGAATAGTCCCCCCATACTTTACAGCTCCAGATTTGAACGGGGCCCATCAGGCGAAACCATATCTCGCAAAGGCATGAAAAATCCGTAGCACGCCTTATCTTACATCTCCCTGTTCAGCCATGAAATGACACCCTTATTTAATCAATTGTGAATCATGAAATTTTGCACAAGAGCCTCCTTTTCTTTGCGTTTGACAGTGATTGAACTGCACAGCCATGCAATTCCATTCACCACGGCGATGAGAAGAAAAGAGTGGGGGGTGGTGTCTCTTTGCCAGCAGTTTGTGAGAGGACGAGATGAAGGCGATTTGCCTGTGACATCAGGCATCCCCATTTTAGTGGCACCGCTGCATGGACATACTGCACGGTGGATTCTGTAGATCTGGGCAGTCACAAGTGTTGGAGGTGTATGGTTTTATGTTCGTAGTTGCAGATGATGAGACAGTCCGAAAAACTTTTACAAAGGCCCCTGAAAAGACCAAAGGTGAAGCACAGCAGTGAAAGATATTGGGGTGAACGTGATAAGTGGAGAAGGGGCCATGAGAAACAGTAGCAACAGCAGAGATGTAGACAAGTGTAGAGGAGGAGGAGATGGGAGAGATTGGGGGTGGAACGGGAAAGCCTCCCCCTTTCGTCCTTTTGTGTTGCATGAATGGGCCGGTGGGAACAACATGTGAATGTATGGTGTGCACTGGGACTGTTCCGAGAATATCGTTGGTGTGCCTTCTGAATCTGCCTTGTTATATAACTGGGACCCGGGTGTCTCCCTAACCCACACATCAGTGGTTCATTACCAGATTTAGTATTTTCTTCAACGCTGATAGTATTGATGAGATGACTGCACTTCATCATTTCTTGACTGCAATGAAGGGTTGGATGGCTCATAATTTGTTTCAGTTGAATGTGGTGAAAACTGAGGCATCAAATCTTACCCTCTGTTTAGAATTATTTTATAAATGCAAATTATTTGCGCAGCACATATTGAGAATCCTTCCAGTCATATTCGATCAAGCCCATCATTTCAGGAAGACATTACAATTGTTACACGTTTTGGCTTGTTCAACCTCACTTTTAATTATTTTGTAATTTTTTTTTTACTTTGGTCTATATTATCACACAAACAGAAATGATCATTTATGCTCTTGTCTCCTCGAATCTTGACAATTGCAATTTTTCCGCTATCTTAACAAAACTTACATCATTCAGTCAACCTTGCACTGTCTACCAGTTCTTTTTAGATTTAGTACAAATGTGAAAAATCACTTACAGGGCTTTCAATGGTTACTCTCCGTCATACTTGGCAGATTTGATGTCGTTTTATTGTCATGCTAGGTCACTATGGTTTGCTGACTGCCTCTGACTTACTGTCTCTCGCCCAAGATTAAGAAAGAAAAGGTACGAGAACCTTGCACTGCAATGTCCTCAAACTGAAATGCACACCCATTTAAGCCAATAGCTCTCTTTTTTGTAAAGTGACAGATGTATACACACAGTACATAAAATCACAAATTATATAGTATTACTGTATACTGCGGTATGTGCATTACCAACGGGAAGAGGTGATGGATGAAAAGCAGGCATCAAAAAGGGCTACATACGAGCACGCCGACTGAAAAGCATTTGAGACTCGCCCACATACTACACCCAGCTGCTAGTTAAGAAAGGAATTTTTGTAGAATAAGCAATTTCCAAATTGTGCTATTCCGTGTTATTTGGGTAGGTCTATAATTTTGTCATTGATGCCCTGATTTTCATTATATTGACGAATTGTATTGTGTTGACTATAATTACGTGGGGGGATGATTACCAAGGATTAATATGGGTGTTCACTTCCAGGAGTCATGGATGCATTCATGCATGATGCATGACAGTCCAACAGAGATCCTTGAGGGCTCCAGTGATTTCCAGGGCAAATATTATCAATCTGGTCACAGTCTTCTAATCACGTGTTGTTAGGCATACATAAATGTTTTAGGCTGTGTATCAGGTTTGTGTAGCTTTTTGAGACAATTGTTGATGTCAGCAGAATACACTGGAAGAAGGGCAAATATGTCAGCTGCATAATAAATATTTATTGACACATGAGAAGGGATGGATGGATGGACTATCTGCAATCAAACCTGAAATTTCCTGCAACACTTTTAGTAAGACTGTGGCCAATTTCTCAAAGAAATCAATGCGGGCAGATGTTGCAATGGTGTAAAACTGCATGGTATAGCCTTTATGGGTTTTCTATTGTGTATAGTGTAGTCGAGTGCAGGCTTATCAAACCACTTTGTTTCCTTCACCTAGCAACAACGCGCTAGCCATCATCATGATCATTGCATGCCGTGTACACTAAAAACATTGCAGTCCATCATACACAATAAGATTGTTCGTCATCAAGTGGCACAGGACGTATAAACCTTGGTCTCCTGGCAACCAACAAATAAACCCTCAGGCTTCAATCACCAAGAATTCTCATGTTAACAGTTCACTCAAAGAAGTCTCACAAATGGCTTGAATAAAAGTAGGTGGCAGAAATTTGCTATTAGTAAAAAAGGGGTGACTAGACTTACAGTAACTCTTGCTCATACAAAACATTCACACGGTGATCAGAACGAATCAACAAGTTTGGTAACATTTCCAGTTAATCAGCTCAAACCCTAAAAGGAATCCACCAACAAGTGCAAGACTCTTTTGATTGATTACGTTAATCCCACATCAGAACAGCATGGAGCCCCTCCAAAATCCCACCAAATCTTTTAGCGCCTACATGAAAAGCTGTTTGTTAGCAGCAGGATCGCTGGACCCGGTTCCACCTTTCAACAAGTTGTAACACAATGTGGTTAAATTACAATGTTGACCTCCCACATTTCTACTCTTAATATCCTAATACTCTTAACTACCTGGATGGCATCAAAGTATCTGGACTCGTGCTGACTAGGGAGACACATCAGCAACATTTTGGGCTTCCATATTTTGTGTATCAGCAGATGTGCACACGGACTAACAAGGACCAACCTGAAGGAGAAGTCAGGGAGTCTCTTGCAGCCAATCTTGTCTGTAATTTGTCCTCACGAAAAGGAACGCCAAGACAAAGACTAGCCCATTTCTAAATTTGCAGTTTTGCATGTATTAGTAGCAGTACATACTTGGCAGGATTATTCCTTGACTTATTACCAAACGCCACATGCAGATTTTCTATTTGGCACTCGACTGAATTGGACCGATGACCTTCCCCTCATGAACACAATGTACAAAGGTGTAAAACAGCAATGATGCACTTTTAGAGTAGAAACAGACACACAGCAGAAACAAAGACAAACACTATCTCTTTCCTGCCAGTCTTGCTTGCTCGCCTTAAATGTCCTCTGCACACTACCAAAGGCTAACTGCTGGAGGAAAGAGCCAATTTGTAAACGATTTAACCTTTAATGGAGAAAATACACCGACTCCCTTTGGATGTGATGCCAGAGACGCAAAATAAGAATTACCGCTATCTATGATTTACATATCATTTACAAGCGGTGTCCACTTATCTCCGTTCTTCATGATGTTATTTGTCTGCTGTATGTAGTATGTCTGTGTTTATGCTTGCTGATGGATTCATTTCCAAGAACAAATGTGCGTGTGTGTCTGCGGTCTTCAAAACAACCTAGTGCCAGGGCTTAGCTGATAGGCTAATTAAGCTCACCACAGGGTATAAATGTTTCCTCTCAGCCTGCCATTTGTCACACCTGGCATGGAAATGTCACGACGAAAAGAAACACAGTCGCGCATGCAAACGCTGCCTGCACTGTGAGAAATGCTGAGGTAACAGCTACAGATCTAGACATGTAAAATAGCATGCATCTATGGTAAATGTATTACGAGTCATACTTTCATGTCATGCAAAACTATAAGCATCATATTATTTTGTCATGCTCACAACAAATGGGGATATAAACATTTGGAATTGGGAGGTTCAACTAAAATTGCTATTTGTGCGTTTCTGAACGTTTTTTTTTTTTTATGTACTTGAAATTAAAAATAGAAACAAGTGTTTTCAAGAAAGTGCTTTCACAACACAAGTGTTTTCCTTAATGATACAATTGAAATTGCGATTAAATTTCAATAAACTGCCAAGCCCTATCTTGCATGTGTATCTCCTACTTTGGTTACAATTTGATGCTGAAGAAAAACATGTTGGTTTTATTTCCTGGTGCTTGTTGCTTTAACGTCGGTGTGCCGTATTGTCACCGCATCAGTCTGTCAAGTCTCCTTTAATGTGCCGCGTTTGGTCTGACCTACTTCTCTTTCGAACAAACTCACACAACAAACGTGGATGCTGCTTCACACTGAAGCCTACTGTTCATTATAGGGCATGACAGTTTCAATGGCGTGCAGCCCCCCCAAGTCATTGTAGTACTATCACTCGACAGAACCAGTACAAACCTGTCCTGTAGCACAGTGACACCCTGAAAAGCACATTGCCACATTGTTTGAAGTTCAGAAAGAGATTTAAGGCTACCGTAATGAATGATGACAGTATTTATGTCAAACTTCACCTGGCTGACTCAATGTTTTGTGGGGAATTGAGAGGGGAGTGAGAGGGGGATTGCGACCATCTCGTGTTGGATTGAAACTAATGACCTGCTGCTGCTGTTGTCGTTTTGCAGTGTGAGGCTCGCCAATGTAAGAAACAAATATTGCTTGGGCCAGACCACGTAGTGTGCGTGAGTGCTGAAGATTGGCATGTCCATGCTTGGAGTTAATGTACTTGTATTTATCTTGTGTGAAATGTGAATTCAACTGCTGTTATTTTGCTATTTGAAATAACAACCTATGTGTACAAGCAGTCAATATTGGTTAAGGTCAAAATTCTGGTTTCTGAAACATTTCGAATAACCTCTGTTTATATGACCATCGACCACATGGGCAGTTAGAAAAAGAGTAACCCAGGGATCTTGTTTTTACGGTGTTTACATGGTCTTGCGCAACCATAATATTCCCAATATTATTATTTTCTTAAAGGTTTATTGACGGTTTGTAAACATAGTCACAGTCTTATCAATGCAATCCAAGTGGCTTATTGTCTCGGCATCGACATAGTCAGGTCAAAGCCGATGAGCAAGTCGGTAAAGCTAAATTAAGGATACTTCACCTAAGCAGTACTTCCATGCATCAATTTCAAGAGAAGGGCAAATATTGATCATGTACTTAAAGTAACCTGGCAACTTTCAGTCTTTCTTCCCTCTTGTTTGTCCTGTGTCGATACGTCATCTCATCATCTTTAAATAACATCAGGTATGCGTCTTTTTTTTCCTGCCACTCCCCCTCACTGTTCCATCTCTTCCTTCCACTATGTTGACAATCGACAAGTCGATGTCATTTGTTCTAATACACTCTACAAGCAATCTGACAGTGTGCGTATGCTGTGGTATTGCCCAACACAGCAGAAACATGTCGGCCCCATATGGAGCTTCCCTACAGGGCAAATTGATATGGGACAGCGGGTGAAAGTCTGTAAGCATGCTGCTAATACACTGGCAGCTCTCAAAGTGCTGCAGAACAGGAGGATGAGACAACCTTAAGTTGCTTAAATTGAATGGTGGTACTACTTTTTGAGAGCGCACTGGTGCTTCAGTTTTGTTGTTTTATTTAATAATTTATACACAAACGTCCTAAGAGGTACATTATGTATGTATGTCTGTATGCTGGAGCCTATCCCTGCCGTCATCGGGCAGTGGGCGGGGGACACCCTGAACCGGTTGCCAGCCAATCGCAGGGCACACAGAGACAAACAACCATACACCCTCGCACTCACACCTAGGGACAATTTGGAATGCTCAATCGGCCTACCAAGCATGTTTTTGGGATGTGGGAGGAAACCGGAGTGCCCGGAGAGAACATGCAAACTCCACACAGGGAGGGCCGGAGGTGGAATCGAACCCGTACCCTCCTAACTGTGAGGCGGACGTGCTACCCAGTTTTTCCACATTCTGTTTTGCAAGGCATAGAAAATCCCCTTAATAGAACAGTTTCTGATATACTAGTACATCCCTCAATGGCTTTAGACTGTCTATGTACCATAAGTGACCCAAGTAGTGAGTGTATACTCTAATAGTTAACAATTACAAGTACCAACTTGTTCTTGTTAAAGACCAATGTTCCGAGCACTAGTGATTTATAAAAAACGAGAGAGACATAGCAATCAGACAGTAGTGGATTTTGTGCCTCTTAATCTTGCCTCCTCTGGCTCAGCCTAACTGACATTTCCTTAATTCATTCCTCTCAGGATTCTCGCATTTTAATTAGGCCACTCCAAATCTCCTCCCATACAGCTTTTTTTCTTATTTTTTTTAATTTTTTTTTATCCTGCGTATTTGTCATTTGCCTCCTTCGTCTTTCATTGTCACGACTTTGCTTTTTTTCTCTTATTCAGCGGGTTATCTCCCAAATAACGTACAGATAAAAAATACCACTACTGCCTACACGGATAGTGGATATAGTGCAGAGGTAAATAAATCATTGAACTGTGACATTTAAAAAATGAAGAATGTTTGGTTTGTGGTGGTCGAAAATACTGGCATTAGAAAAACATTGTCACCTTTAAGATAGGCAGTTAACGTATGCATTTGTTGTGTATGTGTGGGTGTTCCAAAGTACATTTTTACATATTAGCTCTTCTGAATGTTTTGGTCTGCCTCATACAGATTTAGTCTGTAACCTGTCTGCCCCTCAGTATTCCTTGCTTATCTCCAGCTTCAATGGAAAATGAGGAAATTACTTTTTATAAAGTGTCTGACAAAGCCAAATCTTTTCTATGCTTTCCTTTGGAACAGCAGGAACTTTAATTATGACCCAAGTGCTTTGCGAAAAGGAACCAAGACAACTGAGGTAGCACCTTTGAGGTTACAATTTATTTTTACAATGGATCTGCGTAAAATACACGAACACACTGATGGCAGGAGTGGTTCTGTGTATTGTTGAAAGTTTTGTAGTTCGGATGTGTGTGTCACACCAATGGCTGGAGTCTAACTTTAACATCCATAAAGAGGATCCTTGGCAAAGTGTATACACAGTGCAAAAAACAAATGGTTTAACTAAAATCTAAATGTGTTAAATGTTGTTTTTGTGAAAATTGGCTTTCCTGAATTTCACAACAAAGGTAAGAAGAGATTACAAAATCATTGATTGTATGGCTGAAGTAAATTTGCTTCGTTTGTTACGCTATTGAAATAAATGTCAGTCATATTTTAAATGTAGATATAATTAAAGTCAGTTATTTATACTTTAGAAGTACAAGTTGTGTTTTTTACATTGTAGTTTATGTATTGTGGTGATTGACATTTGTCTATCTTGATTTGATTCCCCAATAGAATGTCATCATGATGAATGTCATTAGTATTGTGACTTTACAGGATTGGTCCACCAATGAGATATTACAACAAAATGTTGGTGTTATTTTAATGGGCAAAAAGAAGACGAAAGGAAACGAACACCAAAGACGTGTGTGAGGAAAAAGGGGGGTGACCACTGTGACTAGCCAATGTACAAATGAAAAGAGGCAGGTCTTGGATTTTTTTTGTGTATCTGCAGATTTTACGTCGTTCTTGTAAATGGTGAACAATAACGGCGAGTCGTATCAGGGCTTACTTCTTTCTAGCTAGTGTGTTTGACGAAACAAATCCTGATTATGACAAAACTTTTGTAGCCAAAAAAAGGCAGTATATTTTATTTTGGGATTCGTGCTGGAAAAAAAAAAACAATCAAACGGCCAGCAGGCTGCTTGTGACTCTGGTTTTGCTGTTGTACGGGGTGAGCACTTTACTGATTGAGTGATCATCAATTTTCTCCAAGGTTTTTCAAGGTAATAGACCGCACTGCTCTTAAATGGGGCGTTTTAAATAAAGGTGTCATAATGCAGTATCTTTATAATTTTGCAACCACGTTTACAAAAGTATTTGGATTCACACTAAAACGGAGCTTAATATTTTGATGTTGTGGGCAGTACTCAGCAAAGCGATCTAATTATAGTAATTCTGTGGATGCTGAAGAATCCTTTGATCAAATTCAAGCAGGATGAGCTCCACCTCGGTCCCCAAAGGAGAAGGAGCTTTGCAAAACTAACCACCCCTCACACAATCAGAAACACAGAGTACATTTTAAAGAGAAAAAAAGCAAGCATTTCTGAGACACATTAGGATGTCAGAGGTGAGCAGAAGGTGATATCAAACAGATTCATAGAGGAAATGACTGTTGAAAACAGGGGCATTTATTACCTCAATTTACTAATTTACCTCATTTATTTTTAGTTTTGTGGTTCTGTTACTGTTTAATGAAACTAACAGGAAATAACAAAACACTTGGGAAGGCCCCGGTTTCATCAATCAGAGCACAAATACACGCAGACGTTATTCCCGCCTGAAATAGCCTATATGTCCCTTTCCTGTTATCCGGGGGATGATGTAAACCCGTATCCTCTCTCTTACAATTGTACATCTGTACACAAAATAGAGATGAACACGATGACTTTGCCGTTGATGCAACCACAATCAAAAATGATTGTGACACATCTCTTAAAAAATCATAGTTGGGGTTAGACGATTATTTCCCATAATGCTTTATTTTTCCTTTACACAGCATCACTTAATACGTCAGTCGAGCTTTATTTTGATTTTATTGTTACCATTCATATCTCACCTGGAAGAAAAATAACAGAATAATAATCCTTTTACCGATAATGGCAATAAAATCGATTGTGATTCAGATTTTTCTTTTGTGGCATGACTGTTCGGCAGTAAACAAAGCTTAGCTTGGCTGGATGAAGATGATTTCAAAGAATTTGAATCTTAACCTCAAGATCATCAAACACAGCTGGGATGTACTACAATAGAAATTGTGAGCCAGAATCAGACACCTCTGACACATTCTTCTGGCTGACAAACATTCCCATTTAAAAAACTATCCATCTTGTAGAAAGTCAGACAAAAATTTTCAGCGTAACACAAATGTATTCCTCCATGGTTTCATCAATCTGAGTTTTCTACCACAAACTATTACAGCATTGGTTTGTTGACTCTGAATCGTAAGAATGGATTTGACTTAGGCAACATAGCTACAAGGCCAAATGATTTCTAATGCATGACCTTCTGCAAAAGATAAGTAGGAAAAAGTCGGCTCAGGCTTCCTTACTCTGAAGGCTGAGCTCCAGTCTTGTAGTCTCATGTGCTTGAGGGTTTGCCTAAGCGTCTCTCTGCAACTCCGAGATCATTCTCCAGAGTTGCATTGAGAAACGACTCCGTCCAAAGTGTGCGGTAATTATGTGGTTAGCCTTAGCGAGTGGTAAGGACTAGCTGATTATTGGTGCAGCTGATACTTTTGGTACTGGCCCGCTAAGTGGTGCAATGTGTGACAAACCAAAATCATTCGGGAGCATAACAGCCTGCCTCTGTGAGGGCAGTGAGACACACACAGTCTCTTCTGTGAGCTGGAGGGTGTGATGCAATGAGGTGGACTACCTTGCCCACGGTTGAGGTCACATTGTGAAGGTAAAGCGTGCCTTGTGTACTTGGGTCTGGGTGTGTCATTGCGTGTTATTAAACCCTGAAGTGATGCACGGTAAAGAAGGCAAAAATGATGAATTTTCTGCATACCAATTTGGTGCAGTCTATGAAAACGTGTAGCCAAGCTCAAATATTCTGCCGTATGTTGGGCAACCTCTCAAGTCTAAAGCCCTTAAGGTTGTGCAATCTGTAAATGAACAATATATATTTGGGGGGGGGTTGTCATCAAAGAATTAACTGCGGGCTATATATATATCCCCAAAAACAAGTGGGAAGTGAAAATGACAAGAACATTTGCAGCAAAACTGAATCATCAGATGATGAAAAATACGTTTCTAATAAATTCCCTGCACACTTATCCAATCTTTTCTTTATGATGCCTTAATTTGTTATCCTGCAAAATATTATTCACTTCCTTTAGAAACTAATTTTCAAAATCTGAAAAAATGAAATGAATTACATTTTTCATTTAATAATTTCATATAGCATGCATTGACGCTACACACACAGAAACCATATCCAAACAAAGTCAACCAGCTTTTTGTTGCTGTGTGTGTTCACTGCAATAACTCAAAGAATGTTGACTCTATTTCATCTCACACAAACCATAACGGAGCATTCTAAAAAGGACATTCAGCAACCATTATTTTGCCATTGAGATTCCACGGGAAACTTGCCAATAGCCAGAATGAATCAGAACACATCCCTCTGAGTCGGGATTAGTGATTTCATCCCAATTTTAGACTACAATTGTCCTAAAGATAGAAATATGAGCAACTCAGTTTGTCAGTTCTTTCTTATTAATTGGGTAATGCGTATGCAAAGCAAAAGAAAACTTCTCTCAGCACTAATATTGCTGTTAGAGCAGGCTACATGCAGATGTTGCCGGTCATAAAAGGAGCAGTTAGCCCATCCTGCAGCATCAATCTGACAAGATGTGCCAACAGAAACCCTTTGAGGCCCGTGAGAGCAAGAGCAGGACGCTGGAACGAGCAGTGAAGCTCGAGGTGGCCCAGCAGGTGCCGTATGCACACAGCTGGACAGCGATCAAAAAGTTACTCGTGGATTAATGTACCGTTTCAAAATGAGCGCATTGTAGCAGTAATAAATGGATGCCAAACAAACCTATGTCTTACCCTTCACCCATACTACATATGTTACACAAACAAACACACAGCGGCACACTACATCAGCAGCTGGTGTCGAGGGTCAAAGACCGTACACGTCATGCACAATGATAAATTGAGGTCTCTGTCAAAAAGAGACACAGCCCATTAGAGGAACGCTTTCTTCCATGTAAAGTTAAGGAGAACAGAAGTCCAAACAGAGTACAACGTACTTACATAATCTATCTTTTTGGAAATGAATCAAAAACATCTGGGATTTTGATTTAACGAAATTAGCTTGGAAAAATAGTGCCCTGCACATTTTCAACCCAAATTATCTTGAGAACCCAGTGAGTACTAATATGGAGAGGAGAATGCGTACTCTCCATAACCTAAAAAATATTGGAGTGAGAATATTTGTAGAAAGTAAACTGGGCATGAGTAGCAGTCTCCACATAAACTTTGTTGACAAATGACGGCAATTTGGCCCAGATTGAGCAACGTTTTGGCATTAAGCATTTTAGACTGTCCCAAAAAATATTGACAAATTGTAAATTGGGCACTCCTGAGTCGAAAATGAGGTTCTAATAAATAAACAAAATAGCATACGTTTTGCATTTATATTTTTCGAGCAAGGGTACCACAACTGCCACCTGCCTAGCAGTCACAAGTAACAAATGAAATATTTTTAGCTGAACATACGGTATGAAAGAAAAGGAAATGGAAAAAAATGAAAGTCGGAAAGGGAATTCATTTGAATGCAATAATGAACCTCATGCTCGTTAATCTTCATTGCCGCCAGTGGACATAATACCAGTGTAAATACTGTCCTATTCCTTTGATTATTCCACTCACCTTGGAGCAACTCACACCAGGAAAATAGTTACTTAGTCATTAGACTGCCTCTCTATTGCCATTAAACAGCACTCATTTGTGTCTTTTAAGCAAATAGACTGAGTGCTAAGTAAGCAGACGTGTCCTGGCTGATTTATAATTGCTTCCACCAAATCTCTTCAGCAGTTTCAGCAAGACGATTACAGCCGCATAGTATGAAGAGCGCACAAAACATTAGCATCCACATAAGCACAGTTAAATTCATCCACACGGTATACAACAAAGATCTGTTCTGTTTTTGAAGGAGTCGTGCAGGACTGACAAAGACATATTCATCAGCTCCGAGTAAACTAAGCGTTCTACAAAATATTGTCGTAGGCCAAAAGCTAAACAGATTTGCCTCCCAGCAGTTAAATGGAAACCTGAGGACAAAGAGAGTAGTCAGAGCCTCTGACTACCCACCCCAAAAAAAAAAGTAGTGTTCTTTGTTTCGGGTCACACGTCTGCAGGCTTGAAATCTAGTTTGACATGCATTTGCTTTCCCTTAACTTCTGTCTCTGTTTACATCTCAGTCTGGGTTTGAATTAGAATCCGCTTCCACTATTTCTCTTCTTGTGTTTTCTTACATCTACTGTGTTGTTTGAATGGGCTCACATTCTTTCACATGCATAACTAGGGGCGCCATAAGAGGGGGGAAAAAATGAATGAATTTCTAGAGGCTCATGACCGACGGTTGCCCAAGAAAATAGTAATTGCGATCCTGCATTGAAGTGGTGGGCCCCAAAGTATTTTTTTTTTCTTTTTTTATTCACAGGGTGCCAAATCTCTGGCGGCAATCTCTGTCCATAACTGCACTTTCACTCTTGCTCTTCTGGAACTCAATGAAACTGCTACATTCACAAAGACCTTTTTATACCTGTGTGGGTAAACTTCAGAACATCATGGAAAATGGCTTACATTTATATAGCATATTTCTTTCTTCTAGGCCAGGGGTGTCAAACTCATTTTTTTCATGGGCCGCATTGTAGTCCTAGCTTCTTTCGGAGGGCCATTATGATTGTCAACCCCAATAAATGTATGAGCACCTCATATTATATCCAGTAAAAGCTACAAAACAAACTGACAAATAACTCGTTTTCAAATCAGTAAAAACTGGTCAAATATTAAAAAGAAAAAGATATTATTAAAAGTGAAAACAATTTGCATTTCTAGTAATGACACACGAATTTGATGCACAATTTGTCTTTGCGGGCCACATAAAATGATGCGGCGGGCCGTATCTGGCCCCCGGGCCTGGAGTTTGCCACCTGTGTTCTAGGCACTGAATGAAGAGCGTGCTGCCTCGTTCATTGAAAAATGACAGGAAAGTAACTTTTAGGTGATTTCTATTCATCTAGCAACGTCTCAAACTTATAAATGATCCCAGTCGCATTTCATCACCTCCATGTTGTTTGACTCCATCTTGGAGAGATTGTATTTCTATCTTTGTTCTTACAATTTCACAAAACCCATTTAGCAGTGGTGTGCTGTTATGGCCTTCAAAGTCTTCTCTGCAGGCTCAAACACTATCAGAAGCACACATTTCAACGACTATAAAATGCTAATGATTTATTTCCAACAGTCTTTTTGTCTTTATTTCATAGCGTGTGTCTTGGCCTCGCGGCTTGCAGTCGTTTGTGTGTTACTTTGTTTTGTTTTTTTCAATCATATTCCAGCATCGATGTGTTGCCATGCACGTATTATTTTCTCCAACGCCTTCAAAAATCTCTAAATTGATTTTGAGCTGTTATATTGTAGTGTGGATGTTTGGAGTTATTTAGAGGCCATCTCGTGGAAGATAAAGGCAATTGTGTTTTTTGCTTCAGTAATAATAGTCCTCAAATCTGTGAGACACCTCTATCCCTTCTTGCCACATATATAGTTTGTTTTATAGCATCTTTTTGATAGTCTTATTAAAAGGTGGATTGCATTACTTACTCACCAGACGCCAAAATATTTGGCCGCTACTGTGAATTAGGTATCAGTGATGTGATTGAAGAATGATCAGTCCAGGGTGTACCTTGCTTCTTACCCTAAGCGAGATGGCACAAGCTTAATGCAACCAACAACAGCGTTAAGGAAAGCAACACTAACCATAAGAAATGTACATGTTTAGCGTGGAAGATAAAGTAATCGTTTCTCCATGATGATCCCATTTACTTCTTTTCCCAGCCTTTCCTTGGTATTTTCCCCCCACTAATTTCGATATCCCTTTAAGGCATGGGTTCATTGTAATGGAACATAAATGTGAGGGATGGCAGGATTCAGATGAGAGGTGCTGCTAGTGACCAAGCAGCCACAGAAAAGGGAAAGAGGAAGGAAATTGGAATAAAGTAAGTGCAACGAAAGCAATTGAGGAGAGAGAATCGAGCAGGTCAACTCAAGCGGCGACGTGTGACAGTTGCGTTGCTGATGTGATGGCATGATGATGATGATGCTACTGCTGCTGATGACGACGGTGTTGATGATTCACCGCTGCGAGGAATTCAACAAAAAATAATATATTATGATTACGGGGCGCTCAATTACAGTGCAATTTCTCCCCGGCAGCGACAACCTCTGCAGGGCTCCTCATTGAAGCTGATTTGGGAGGCCTGTGGCGTCTGGAGCACCACTGAGCGACTCTGCGGCGCAGCGAGACGTCCCCACTTGAGATAGGAGAGAAGGGAGATGTGGGTTGGGAAGACGGGTGAACGGATGAGTGGCGGCGTGCAGTTATGAAGAGGGTGAGGAAGGAGACAAAGCCATGGACGCCAGTGTGGATGCATGCGAGTGCACTTAAAGACAAGCAAGTACGGAGCGGACAGAGTGCAAACACCTGTTTTGTAATGAGCAGGAGCTTGCTGCTTGGTCTTGGTGATGCGGTATGAATACTGAAGAGCTACTATTCATGTGGTGGGGAGTTTTCAACAATTGTATTTACTCTCAAAGTGTCTGAGTGGGTTTATGGTGTACGAGTGAAGAGGAAAAGTCTGATGTGTTGTTTTTTTAATGATCTTTTGGAACCCAAGGAGATATTGTGAATGGTCGTATGGAAACTGGATGTAATTAGTATATGTGTGTGTGTTTCTTCAGCGGTCAGATTCAAACATCATGTGTACCTTGGCCCTGAGGCAAAGGCAGCCTTGGCTGAACTGCTTCACTGACCTCAATGGTGTTCGAGTAGACAGAATGACCTTCACCTTGATTCTCTCGTATGGTCATCTTGTGAGAGGGAATTATGAGGTAATATTGTGGATGTTCTTTGCATTGCCAGGCCAAGGGCACATTCATATATTTGAGATCTCTTCTTTAGTGAGTGAAACCAACACGTGATGTACCGTATTTTCCGGACAATAAGGTGCACCGGACCATAAGGCGCACCTTCAATGAATGGCCCATTTTAAAACTTTGTCCTTATATAAGGCACACTGGACTATAAGGCGCACCATTAATGTATCATGTCAGATTTCTAATCCAAATCAAATCATTCTCTATTTTATTTTTTTGATTTCAACTTCAGATGCAACAAATTCCTTTATAATCACAAAGTAATGATCGATAGTCTTTTTGATTCATGATTCATAGTCTTCAGCGGGCCACTTATGATTGATTTCATGACACAATGCTTCGGGCAAGTTTAAATTTAAGAATTTGGTCCATATATAAGACGCACTGGACTATAAGGCGCACTGTCGGCTGTTGAAAAAAGTTTTGGTTTTTAGGTGCGCCTTACAGTCCGGAAAATACGGTAATATTAGGTTGGGGCAACAGAAAATACTCTCTGAATAGATCAAATGTGAGCTTGAGTTGAAATAATGTGTGGTGTCCAGGCATGCGAGAGCCTTATCTGCATATAAGAGCTGAACGGACTTGAGGCCGTTTTGAATGTTAGTTGTGTCCGCAGACATGTCTGTCAGTGAATGTAAATGCCCACGCAGATGCAGGTGAGATATTGAAAGGACAGAGACCAATCAGGGGAAACAAGCACCACTTGAGTGCACTGCCTCAACTAACACAACGCTTCATTAGCGATGCTTGAAATCTGTCTGTGTTATGTAAACAAAGCCACCCGTAGATTCGGACCCAGAGAGCATTGTCAATCAACTCAGCACGTTGTCGGCGTTGAATAAAACATCAGTAGATCATATAGTTTACAAAACTGTTCCAATAAATATGTTGAATAACTTGCGATGTCAGTCACGTTTAACGGTGACCTTAAAATACCCAAATGTTAATGCAAGTTTCAACTGAGGGGTACAATTCAGTTCAAGGTTTCGAAAAAAGAACAGAATAAACATGAAGGTCAGCCAGCATTTTGCGTTCTTTCTTCTTGCACGTGGTTGTTTATTACAAGAAGACCGGCTTTGTTTGAGCAGAGTGTTTATGTGGTCTTCTCATTCTGTTTCTATTGTCACAGACAAGTGGTAAATTTTCACATTTGGCAATGGTGACACAAAAATATTTGGCTGAACCAAATTATTCTACTTGGTAGAAAAATGTATTGTTCCCCTGGACACTCTTAGTTGGGGTTACATGCGTCACAGCTCAATGCATAAAAAAGAAAAAAGGGAGGGAAATTACAACCTCTCCCATAAAGTACTTTTTGTTTCCGGAATTTTTAAAACCTATGTTAAAATATGTAAGGTCAACCATGCTGACCTATAATTGTGACGTAATTGCAAGGGTGGGTTAGGGTTAGGGTTTGGTTTCATTAATATTCCTTTGGAATTATTCATGATACATTAAGGCATGCCAGGTTCTTGAGAATCATGTTACGATTACCAACAAGAGGTGAAATAAAATACATGACTGTGATGTGCAACGATTAGTCGATTAATCCTAAACTAATCAGTTATCAAATTAATTGATCATGACAATGGTGAAGAATAGTTTCTATTTTTGTTCATCAGAAATGCAAGTAAACCTTTCTAAATGACAAACCTGGAAAAAAACACATTTTCAAATTTAAAATTGTCCATTGTTCAAAATTTCAGAATGTTCTACCAATTCTGTAGTCCTCTGTGAACCAGACTAATGTATCTATTTGTTGAATCAATAAAAAAAAAATCACTTATTTAGAGAAAAAATGATTATCATTTTTGCCTTTTTTTCCTGACTTGTTTTGGGCAAACTGGTAAGTGAATTGTGATATATTTTTTGTTCATTTTCTGGTTTGCCAATTTTAAATAATGTCCTGTTTTTGAATAAAAGGATGGAAATGATGATGCATTTTTTTTTCCATCTGATTCATTGATTAATCCACATAAATGACAGATTAATCAATGATTACAATAAGCATTAGTAACAGCCCTAACCTGATCCATTTGTTCTGGGTTTATTTCAACAGAGCTTTTCTGTCCTATTACACAATCTTTGCCTCAAATGCTTTTCACAAACAGGTCTTCAAACCAAACCAGGTTTCTGTGAGGATTACTCAGGATTTGAGTCAATGTTGGATTTTTAGAAGGGATGAGACATTTATCTTTTTTTTCTTCCATCTAGCCTCTCTTTTCCCATCTTGTTCTCTCTTTCTTTCCTCTCTCACTCCTTCTCTTAATCACAGATAGATTTAAGTCTTCTGGCCTGTTGGTATTCATCTCCAGTGGTGAGGAGATGATGAAAAAAGGAGGAAGAAAGAATAGAAGTGTCACTGTCTGTACTTGCTCCACCGGACTCGGCGGACAATAAGGCATTAAATGAAACACTCCCTACCTCCTCACCATCACATATCGTCACTGTCTTCACATTACTATCAGTCCTTTTATTCTTTCCGACGCCGTGTTTTAATGGAGTCCAAAAATGCACGGAGATTAGAGTATGAAAAGAAGATAGCAACAAAGTGGCTCATGCTCAGTGCCATTATTAGCGTGTGTGGGAGGGATTACGTGTCCTTGTGAATTTCCGTGTTCCATGTGGATCAGCATGTTGCATGTCAATGCAGTCGCACTGCAGAAAAGTGGGCAGGCTGCCGCAAACGCTTCCTCAACAAAAGACTGTCAAGTCATTTTCAGCGTGATGCGGCCATTACAGCTCAGAGATAAACATATTCCTTACTGACGCTAACAGAAGGCTGTTTGTGGGGAATGCTTCAGGGGACACAGTGACTTTAGGTGATCAAAGATGAAATATTAGTTCCAAAAGAATGTTTCAGTCACCAAACGAAAAAAAAAAAAAAAGATGTTAACATGGTGCCACATCTCTTCTAAGAACTTCACACGGAATGTTTTTTAGAACAAGACGTCAGTACTGCGAGAAGTAACCACTGCAGAACTTGGTATAAATTGTTAAAAATGTCTTGCTTAATCCTCATTGAGAATTTAGTTTGGAATATGTCAATAACTCTAATAAATACTAGAAGGCAATTATGAAAATCAAGTGGAATAAATATGCCTAAAACATGCCCCATCCGAAAATGTTGCGTCCACATCTGTCGGAGCAAAATCAACCTGGGCACAAGACTTCAGAAAAGCGAGGAAGCCTAACCTCCCTATCCAAACACCCCTCTCAACCACCCACCCTTCCCTCCTCGTCTTCATATCTTTCGCTTTGTCTCTCACGGGGTTGTCTGCTAAGCCTCTTACCTACGGGATTATTGGCAACACTACGCATTATACAGCTTCATTCATCTGGATGATGTGTTATTAATGTGTTGGGAATGAAACCATCTGTAACAGCTGCAGAGGATGATGGGAGGAAGGGGGGGATGATAGGGGGTAGGGGCACAGTGGTACCTTGCAATCGTTGGATAGATGGCCTCAGATGTGGCGATTGATGCTTCTAGATTATAGGGTATCATACTAAACACACAAACACACACATGCACGCACACACACACACATGCACCATCTGGGCCAATGGCACGGAGTCTAAAAAAATCAAAGTTGTTAATTTGCATTGAGATGCCCGTCAATCTCGGTGAATGAAAACTCTCTGTAATCTCAGAGGCGGTGACAAGATTGCATCTTCAATCTAGTGGTTTGGTTTTAATAACTTCAATGTGCTTAGTGGTTTGATTTTAATAACTTCAATGTGTCAAATACATTAAAAGTTATCAAAAAGTGGTAGTGGAATGTTCAACACTAAAAAAGAATATATATATATAATTCCTTCACTCTTCAGCAGCAGTAAGAAGAGGTCACTGAGGGATTTGACAACCAAATGAAATCCAATAACCCAAGCTTATTTTATAGTTGCAACAAGTGTGCAACAGCATTGATTTGGCAAGTGCATGAAAGCAAGAAATAAATAAACAAAACTGCACATTATAGTTGGACAAATGTGACACTTGTCTCCACATTGCTCAACTTAATGATCCAGTAACCATGTAACCTGTCAAACATGAAACTCATGAACCTTTACCCATACTCTAAGTGAGAGTCAACAGAGCTGACATGGCAGGGGTGGGTCATGCCAGTAGGTTTTCTATTCCCGCTTGAGTGTAGTATTTCTAACATCCTGACACCTGACAATCAGTTGAAGGGCTATTTGTCCTCCGCACAAAGTCAGCAAAGAAGCTGAAGAGGACCCTTAGACATGGATAGCCCACTGAAGATGACCGAAGACACAACTTTCAGCACCGATGCGCCAAGGAGTGTTTCACAGGTTAGTGTTTGAGCTGCTATGGATACGCAAACTTTCAGTCTGCACACTATAAATAGTCGAAAGTTTTAAAATTCCATGACAGCACTATACGTCAAATCAGCTCCCAACTCGATTTTCTCAAGATGTATCGTAATAATAATAAAAGGTTTTTCCCAGTGCGGGATTTCAAGTGTGATGGTGTCATGTGTACAAATTACACTTCCACATCAAAGTGTCGGAGCTTTTCAGTGCGCCTCTTTCAAGTCTGAGGTGCATCCCACTTCCCTCAGATCTGAGTACGCTTCCCCCTCCATTTGAGACTTAACGGCGTTTGCTAAAGAGACTCAAAGACCGAAGATGGAGTGACGGACAGATCAGCAGGCTGCACTTTGCTTTTCCTTCATTAAAGGTTTCACAGAGAAGCACGTTATTGATGTAACCATTGTGATGTTTGATTTTTTTTTTTTTTTGAACCACTCAGTGCATCCACAGAGTGTCTTTGGCTTGTAATTGTGTGTGTTTGGAGGTCTGCTTAAAACAGAATAGCTCAAATTGCAGCGACGTTTACTTCCATGGTGGTGACAATTTAAAAGTCAATAACCACTTCTAAAATGGCCACGCTATGCTACGCAACAGTGACAGTGACGGGCACTTGAAATGGGCTGGAAAGAAATGCAATTGTGTGAGACACACAACCATATGGTTTTGCTATTTCTTCATGTCGACAACACATGCTATTAAGCATCACACAATGACTGGCTCAAAATAAACTTCAAGATAATGTGACTGATTTCAAATATGTTTGATGGTTATTTCAAACAAGCTGGGAAATTAGGTGCAGAAAATTTTGGACTACCAAAAGTAAAAGGATATTTTTGTATGTATGCCCAATTAGTCTTTATAAATCAGAGCAGGCATATTAGGGGTTGTTTGTTGAAGATGCATACTTGGAATAAAAATGTATCACTGCAACTGTGCATGTACGTGTGTGCACAAAATGTCATTTTTTGACTTGTTGGAAAGAAATAACTATGCCACATTTCAGAGCAGTGTGTGAATTCAACAGGCATTGCATGTAGGGCTGCAACTAACGATTATTTGTATAGGTGATGAACCTGTCGATTATTTTGTCAATTAATCGATGAATCGAATAAAAACATGTTTCCATTTTCATCCCCTTATTCAAAAATAGCAAATCATTTTAAAGTGATATTGCAAAACTGTTGATCTTTATTTTACCAGCAAAAAGCAAATGTTTTATTTTGATTCAACATAAAAATAGCTTTCATGGAGGATGGCAACAATCGGAAAATACTCAAATTGGACAAGCTGAAATTCTGAGCATTCAGCCAATATTGCATTTAAAAAAAAAGGAAATGATTAATCGATTATCAACAATCATTACTGATTTTACCCGTGACCCGACCCCAGATAAGCGGAAGAAGATGGATGGATGGATGGATGGATGGATGGATGGATGGATGGATGGATGGATGGATGGATGGATGGATGGATGGCATTAGTGATTAGTAATCAATTAATTGTTGATTAATCGTTGCACTAATTGCATGTATTTGTGCTACATATCATCCAGCGATCCATTTCTATTGGTGTGCACTGTCCAGAGACATGAGGAGGTAAGGTCCTATCACTTGAGGTTTGGTATACATCAGTTAGTCACATACCCAGGCAGACAATCATTGACATCATTACCTACATCACGGGAATCCGTCACGTCAGGTGCCACTCAATCATCTACAACACTATTAGCAACCTTGCACATTAGAGATTAAACAGCATTCTATGTAGCTCTTAAATGTAATTGCTGAAATTATTCCGATTTTATTTCGCTACATTTCCTATTATTGGCAACAATCAAGGAAGAAACAGGTCTCAGTGGATTGATTACCTTTGATCGAATTAATAGGGTAGAGTTCAGGACAGCAAATGTCTCTACAGCACGGGGAAACATGACGTGAAAACCACTTTTCCCATGGGAAAGATTTGTGAATAGTTTGTACATGAATGGAGATGGAAAAGATGTACAAGTAAGGAAACGTTACATGCTATACTATGACTAACAGGGAAAGTCTTAACAACGTGGACACCACTGGAAATATCCTGACTGTATGTAATGGCAAAAGGGAAGAAAAAGCTGACGACCAGATGTGAAACCCAAAGAAACTTGCTCAGTATCCTGCTGAAAGCAGATTGTTCAAAATTTGGAAGATTCCCTTTACCTAATGTTAAAGTCTAGATAAAAGACTCAACAGTGATGTGATGCCATGCGTCGTTCTGAATTGATTTACGGGAAAAAAAACACCGGGTCTCATCCGACTCGGCAAAGAGTAACCAAGGTTCAGGAATAAAGAATATAGAAAAATATATGGAGAGTAAAAAAGGACTAAGAAAAGAAAATACCTCCAGACACTTGCATCACTTCCCAAAAGACCAAACAACCACTAATGACAAGTTTCTCTCCTACCATCTGGAATCAAACATCCAACATATTATTTTGTTCCAGCATAAATTGCCACATCAAAATCCCGCAATTGTCATATTGGGGCTTCTGGCTCCTTCTACTGCGGATGAGAAGTCTTGCTGTTCTTTCAATGAGCTATTTTTTCTCACCAAGCATCACTTGCCGTTTATACGTCACCCTTAAGGCAGAACTCTCCTTTGCCCAACCACATTCTCTAATTTCCACTCACACACACCACCCACAATAGTGGGTAAGCAAAACTAAAAAAACAAGTAGAGTTAAAAGCAGTGATTATCCAATCAAAGGGAGACATGCATCTAGAAGACATGAATTGAATATGTCCAATGCAAGAACCACAATTGGACAATCATGACAGGCCATTTAAATGACCAATGGACGCTCATTAAGCTTGTCTTAAGTATCTCAAGGAAATGACTTACGCAATGGATGCAGAGAAAGCGTACTTTTTTTTTAATTCTAGTTTATTTACAGGACTTTAAAAATATTTTCTTAATTTCAGCGATGGCTCTGTCACAGTAATGCGACCAGCGCGGTTCAGTTGCGCAGTCCGCGGCGCGCTACGGTTGCGCGTTCGACGGTGCGCTGCAGTTGCGCGATCGGACAAAAATGCGCAAATGACAAAAATGCTTAAAAAAAGGCTTTTTTTTTAAGTCTTGGAACAGATTACATTTTTTTCCATTATTTGTGAATGGAAAAATAGACGCGGAATTCGGCCGATTCACTTTTCGAACCGCCTTCTGGAACGGATTGAGGTCGAAAACCGAGGTTTGACTGTATTTTATTTCTAACAACCACAAATTAATTTATTTATTCATCACTCATATTATTTGTTAATTATTTATTATTTGTGCCTTCTTGTTTTTATTTTGTGTCGTCTACTTGTATGTCTATCGTGTACTATGTCTCGTCGCAAAAACGCTTTGGGGGTGTCCGGGGTGATCATGAATTTACTACAAAGCTAAAACAAAGCCTAGAATTACTCAGAGCATCTTACTGCGTAATTTCATCACAGATAAGCAATGATTCCTTGGTATGACTGTATTTTTAAAAATTAAAATTTAAGATGCCGGCAGGTGGGATGAACTAGAAGGAACGACTGTCTCAGATGATACAGTGCATGGCTCAGAGGAACTGACTGTGTGCGAAGGCCACAGTTTATCATAACCCACCCTAGTTGTCTACATGCAGATCGCACACAGTCTGAAAAGCAGGCTGGCAGTTTTATGAAGGGAAAATGCTGCGTGAATGCCAGACACAACTGCGTCTAATTCCCCCAAGGCAGCCTAAAGTCTCGTGAGACCGCGTGAAAGAGAAGTTCCAGGATTTCACGTCAGCCATCAGGCTGAGCCCAAGTGCTGCTCAAATGCAAAGCTGCTCACCGTACCACCTCAAGGGCACAAGGTCCCAGTCAGCGGACAAATAAATATTTGTATTATTTATCTCAGAAGCTAAGGCTCCAAAACAGCACCTTATGCTGATGTTCCTCACTGATGCACTTTTTAGGTGTTCATTTGGTTCACAATCATATTGACGATTGTTCTTCAAGTTTCTACAAGTCTCTGCCTCTACAATTTGGCTCCTGCACAACCTAATATAAACCAATGAAAAATCTTCATCACAAGCTGTCACTCGGTTTCTGTTGTTGGATTTGTTAGTCAGTTACGTCAGTCTGCCGAATCTGTTCGTTTATTTTCTTCTCCATTTCCATTCCGATCCGTGACAAATAAAGCTTTTTACTTTTCAACTTTCATGTCTGGGTCCATTTCCTGCAACCAAACTTGACAACCTCTCTGATAATTACACTCAAACATGACCATTACAATTTTGAAAATGAACAGTTATAGACAACAATCATTTCAGTGAACATTTTAATTTATACATAGCCACCCAAATCAACTTCTAACATTCATGACATGATGTTAAATTTGAGTGCGAGGCTGTGTTATTTGCCATCTTCTGATTTTACAGAGAGGCATTGGTGATGATGCCATGCCGCCACTGTCGTGAGTTCACATGACATGCCCAGCTTTGGCATTTGCATTTGCAGTGGGGAGTTCGAGCGTTGCGATGTGCCTGCCTGCCTGCCTGCCTGCCTGCTGTCCTCAGCATCAGAGGAGCCAAGTGTGTGTGACTGCAGGCATGCTGTTATTTGCCTCCCGGGCTGCCTTCGTTCAAGACAACAAATGATAAACGTGCAGTGTGAGGGAGGCCCGGTCGTGCGCTCATCTTCTACACCGGAGGACAAGGAGACCCAGCCAGATGCGTCTATCACGGCCACACGGTTGCTCCAACGCAGGGATATAACATGTGGCTTACCGGCTGCTGTATGTGGCGAGAGGTTCCTCTTTCGGGAGGCGAAGGATGCTGCCGCCGCTGCTGCCTCTGCATCCCGTGCTGGAACTCGCTGCCAGCGGCTTTGTTGCCCGCTACCCGGTCCCTCTTCTCCCGCATGTCGGAGCCTCCGTCTCCCCGGCTGTCTTCACCGGAGTCGAGGCTGCTGAAGTTCCACACGATCAGCGTCTGCACCAGCAGCACCGTCAGGGCTACGATGAGGGCGGACCGAGAGCGGCGGGCCAGCCTGCGAGCACACGCGCCGCCAACCATCTTCGCAGCGGGCAGCAAGGAGCTGGAGGAGCGGCGGTGTGTGCACTGTGCAGCGAGCTTGGAGACTGGGGGAAGCTGTGCAACTATGAGGGAGGGGGAGATGAAGGCGAGTAGGCGGAGGGTAGGTGGGAGGGAGGAAGAGCCGCGCGACCGTGGAGACTGGAAGAAGAGCAGCATCGACAGGAGAAGGACAGGGCCACCGTGTGGTAGAACCCCGATGCGAGGGCCGACCACAGAAATGCTCCTCGATGCTGCTGCGCCAGTCATTCCATTCATTGCAACCTCTCTTCACTTGCACTGTCGAGGATGTTCAAAGTACTCAGGGCTCTGTTTCTTCTTTTTCTTATTATTATTCTTCTTCAAAAGAAATAAAGACATCCATACATACATCTTCTACCGCTTGTCTGGGGTCGGGTCGCAGGGGCAGCAGCTTCACGAGGGACCCCCAAATCCTAACAGCCTGGAGTATGAAGCTGTTGGTGAGTCTGGTGGTGCGGGAGCGCAGGCTCCTGTACCTCTTCCCAGAGGGCAGAATATATGTATATATATTATATAAATATACGTATATATTATATTTATGTTTGAATACATTTTATATTTATATATGCATAAATTTATAAGCTTACATATGTATATATAAGCATAAATATGCTTAGATGAGATGGTTTGATTTGTTGTTAGCGCTCATCCTCTGACAGATTACAGACCAGCTTGAGGGGAAAGTGCCAGTTTCAACGAAAACCTGTTTCTGAGGAGGAGAAGCAGCCTGTCACGCAGTTACGACAGCAATCATAGGGAATTTGATCACTTTTTGGATTCTGCCTCAGCGAGCGAAGACATCAAGTCCTATTAGATTTGTTCTAAGTAGCAAAGAAAACAACCCAAGAGGATGGATTTAAAATTGGACCAAAACAATAACTTGGAAGACCCCGCTGGGATCTGCCGTTGGACAGTGTATGGCAAGGACCATGGAGATGAAAAAAAAAAATAGTGTACGTACATTATAAATTCGATCTTAGCAGAAGCACTCACTCACATTCTTTGTCCAAATTTCTCAAGTGGTCAATGTCCTCCAGAGATAAGTGCCCTGGCCTTCTGAAGTTTGTCTTATCATTTGTTTTTGCTAATTTGCTGATAGATGTGGTTGGTTTGCACACACACGGTGAGAAAACTATGTTATCACTGTCAGATACTTCACCATTTATCTTATGTTCTCTTCAGCTCACGTCCGATTCTGCTTTTTGTAAACAGATTAAGGCGATGAAATAACTTTTTTTGCCGTTACCCATGCTTCTGTTTCTAATGCGTTTGCTGCTCAATATAGATTCAAAATGCTCTTCAGAGTGTCACCTGTGTCATAAGAGAAGATCATAAATCAGTTCCTGCATCTCACATTTGAGCATCTCAAAAGGCAGACGATATTCAAAAAGCAAATTAAAGTGACGTTTAGGGTTCCATTTTGTGCCTTGTACAGATTTTGCGGCAAGTGAGGTCTAACTATGTATTAGGGCAGCGTAGTCTAAGTTTGGCTACTTTCACAGACGAGCGCAGCTTCGCACAAGTAAAAATGGCATGTGGGTGTAAAAACGTGACTCACTGCCAATCAAAGCGGCTCTCATTACTTTCAAATGCAGCCTGTGAGAGGCGTGCAGTCCTTAACATGGCGGAAGAAAAACTGATGAGACAAGTGTGCTCATAAGGAACTGCAAGCAAAATTCCACAGGCAGATAATGTTGCGGCCAGAAAGGTGATTTTAAAAATGTAATGAAGATGATAAAACGAATGCATTCAATCAATGGATTTCTACAAGGACGGTTTAAATATGATGACATTCACGACACATCTGCAGGGCACAGAATCAGTCTGCGTGTGCCCCGATCAAACTCACCAAAATTCCATTACAGCGTCAAAACATTGACATGGTGCCAGCCAATGCAAGGTTCAGACAACTTCGTGCCACCAAATTGCAACGCTAGGAAACGCCAGATGCCGGAACACACTGCATGGCGCAGTGTGACGAACCAAATTTCCAAACAAGCAAACTGAGGCTGGTGTTGGTATGAAAAGCAAGTCGCATCAGTTTTCACACTCGCGCAGAGTTGTGCTGCCTGAATGTAAAGTCCCTAGTCCTTTTTTTTTTTCATGGTTACTCTGTGGAGGTATCTCTTCAATCATAACATCCAAACTGAAGAGACTTAGTTTACCGCATTCTCTGCACTACAAGGCTCACCTAAAAACTTCCAATTTTCTCAAAAGCCGACAGTGCGCCTTATAATCAGGTGCGCCTTATACATGGAACAATATTGAGCCACTACAGCAGGCGTGTCCAAAGTCCGGCCTGCAGGCCAAATGTATATATCTTATATATGGACAACGATTTAAAACGGGCCATTCATTGAAGGTGCGCCTTATAATCCGGTGCGCCTTATACATGGACAAAGTTTTAAAACGGGCCATTCATTGAAGGTGCGCCTTATAGTGCGGAAAATACGGTAAGTCAATCTTATCCAAATATACAGACTTGGTAGCCTATTTTATTTTAAGGGCAGACATTCAGGACATCAATTTTTTATGGTGCAGGCATTTTCTTACTTTGCTTTTGACATAATCAACAGGGAGGAAAAAGAATGTCGGTGGAAGGTCCAAAGAAAACTGAGGGTGGAACTCAAAGAAATTGATAGATTCAGATTTTAATAACAGAGTATGTTTCGGCTCTAGCATGTCAAGCATTTGGTTGCGAGTCGATTATATACTGCATTTGAAAGCCATAAAAAGAAGCGAGTGTTTGAATTGGACTGCTGTGGGGTTTGTCCTTTGCAAGTGCTTCGACTGTCTCACACTAACACATCTTCAACAGCCCAAAACGGTAGCCACCCCAGTGATCCTCCTTGACATGCCAACCTTGTGTTGCTACACTGACAAGGAGGACATTCTTGACATTTTCAGACAGAGGCAGAGCCAGAATTTCTTTCAGTGGGGTGACACCACAATCGCAATTCTTGAGAATTTTAGACCTTCGCTTTTTACTTAGAATTGCTCCTGCTTGAAAATAAATCCCACTCCAACCCTGACACTATTCAAGTGTCACTTTTTGTCAAGTTTTGAGTCTCTAATGTTTGAAATAAAAACTCACTACGCGCATTCCTGAAATCATTTTAGGATTTCACTTGCAGCAACAATGATTAACTTGGTGCTATATCTCCACGAAAAAGCAGACAACACTCCAAAGAGGCTGCATATCTGACACTCCATTGATATTTGATAAACCTTTAGATGAAAATGCTCAGGGTTTGTTCTTCAAGGAGAATCTGGTGATGGAGGCCTACAGAGAGAATACAAGTACAACAAACGTGAAAGCGATAACACAGGATGGAAGACAGCGAAGGTAACAATACACACCACAAAATGGGAGCAAAATGAAAGAACTGTGAGATGAAGAACAGCTCAAAAGAAATTAGATATTCAGAAAATAAGCTAAAGCACACTAACGGGTCTACTAAAATAGTGTCAGACCCAAGTTCATTCATCCATCTTGCTCAGGGACAGTCTCGTAGTGGCGACAGCGTGGCAACTGATGCTGATTACAATTCGAGTTGACCATGTCACTCACTCTGAGACCAACTGATGTACTTGCTGGAATTCAACCAAGCATGTGATGTCGACTCACAAACAACTTGCACGTTATGTATGCAGAGGAACGATCAATAAGGTAGACGTAGAAAGTGGAATGCAATGAACCAGTTGGTGGAGTGTGCTTGGGACAAGAAAGGGCAGAAGGCAGAAGCACAACATGACTGTTGAAGCCTGAGATGTCCCACTGATGCATTGGATGGGTTCATGTTAGCTCGCTGAGTGGAGTGGACGAGCACACCGAGAGGCACAGCGGCAGACTGTTGGCCTTGACAGCCACACCTCCCAGCTCATCAGCAAGTTCTGATCATTTGAATCAAGTGTACATGCAAAATCATTGCTCAATTACCAAGTTTGGACACCGCTGTGATGACTGTAGTTTTTCTTACAGTACTGTTGGTTAGAAATATTTTTTTGTTTTTTACGAATGGATGGATGGATGGATGGATGGATGGATGGATGGATGGATGGATGGATGGATGGAGCAACAAATGCCACTAACCCGAAAAATTATTTCACAGCATTTTCCAGGCTTAATGCTTTCACTGCAGCGTGTTTGTCATGTTTGAGTGTGCTGAAGCTCCAAGTTGTTTTGGAATATGTTGCTGCAGGGGTTGCAGTGACACTCATGTTGCTGGAAAATTGTGTGGCTCATGAGAACAAGGAGTTGCTTTTTAGTAGGTTTAGTCAAGTGTGCATGCTTATTAGAACAAGCCCAAAAATACTGAAAGGGGCTTTTCCTAAGTACCCTCTGGCAAATGGAGTTCTCACATGTTCTAAATTTTGGACGTCATGGAGAGGAGGAACAAACAAGTCCCAAACCGCCTTTTTGTTTGTTATCATGCTGTTTTGATTATTTAATTTATGTGTCTCTCAGACACTAGGCTTTTTGAAGGTGGGTTTTCCTCCACTCACGTTGTAATGCTCCTGATTCACAATAACATCATTGGAGCTGAATATTTTATGAGATTTCAGAACATATCACTGAGCATTGTGACTTGCAGATTGCCAATCTTCAGCTATGACTTTGTCCTCTTTTGACTTTAAGCTGCATGTGTTTTCCTGCTTTTGTAACAAAACGTCGAAAGAGAATGTATTTTCTGCCAACCTGTTTTTAAAAAGTAGCTTGACTCAAATCTTGGCTAGTCAACGTAATGTTTTGAATTGGCAGCGCAGCTTGTGAGTGGTTAGCTGCTCCCACGTTTGAGCTTTGAATCTTGTCGTGCGCACTGTGCGGAGTCATTTTCTACTTGTGCTTGCTCCCCACATTCCAAAATTACTCTCTGCATGTTATGATAATTGAAGACTCCATAGGTGTGAATGGTGCTTTGTGACCAGTACCAGTCCAGAATACACAAAGAAAACAACCCTAATTAGGACAGCTATCAAGTTATTATGACTAGGACACATTTTCAGCAAACTATTCACTATAGCTATTAACGTAATCACATTTTTGTAAGTCTATTGGAACATATTACAAACACATTAAAAATATATCTACTGGTGTGTTTTATGAAAAGTTTTCCTTTACTATGTTTTATTGATCTTTTAAAAATGAAAGCCAAACGTGCCGGAGGTGCTTGTTATTTGAGATGTCAATGATATCCTGCTGATTGAACGTCCAGATTCTCAGATTCAGGTGTCTATGGCCTAAACTGGGAAAGGCTCCAGGTCACTCTTGACCCGAAGAAAAATGGTTGGATGGATGGATCATTAAGATGAACGCACGGTGGTAAGGTTGTTGGAACATCTGGTGGAACAAGTATAACCAATATAGAGGACTGGTGACGAATCCAGTCTTTCACCCAACACTGGCTGTCTCTAGTTCCCAGCTTCCTAAGACTCTTTGTCGGTGGAATTTAATCGACAAGTCTTGTAATGAAGGGAAAACATACATTGTGTTACAATATTTCTGATTTGCAATACAACAGCATGGCTTGCTGATGTAAAAAGAAAAGAAGCCACTCCTGTAATAACAGGTTTTTGAGTTCTCTTTGTGAGCAACAGTTTAGGTTGTAGGAGGTCAGCACATAATCGTTACAGAGCCAAGAACTGTTTGTTGCCCAGCAACAAAGAAAGATGGGGCGTGCACTATCAAAGATTTCTATTTATTTTTTTCTTGTTGTTGTTATGAAATCGATTAAAAAACAGAGTTAGTGCTCTTTATGTTATCTCCTCCTTAATTAACGATAACATTCTGATAGTTGTTTGGTACAATACTATATTCCCTTGCAATTGCAATTTATAATATTCGGTACATGCATGTGTTTTCACAAATGCTGAACGAACGTATTATCAATACAAACTTCCTGTAGAAAAAGCTGCAAAAAGACAGATATTAACATTTATTTTCTGGAAATAGAGTACATTTTCTTCTTAGTTATTGTTATGCTACTAGTCAAGCGCAATAGTTCCTTCACATTTTGGATTGCCAGAAAAACTAAGCCTCAATTCAGGATTTTCTGATTGCATGGCTCAGTATTTAAAACTCTTTTTCTCGAATCTGAAGGCCTTCATTAGAGTATCAGGAGCTCTTACCTCTATGACTAAGGACCTGCTGGCTGGTACAAAGACATTGATTGACTAATTATGGTTTCACAGTGGGATTGAGGACCCAAGTGACAGGAAGCAAGCCAGAAGTCCAGTTAGTGGTCATTTACAACAAAGAGGCAAAACATAGAACTGACATAATCTTGGGTAACACAAACTATAGGGAAAACATGAAACAAAATTATTTGCCACACTGACCATGACAAATTTCAAGCTTCCTTCCATTCTCAAACTTTTGGTTGGATCATTTACAAGGTTTTGACAACAAACATGCAATTAGAGTTAGGATTAAATTGTTTTGCTCCACTGTGGGATTTTGTTTTGTATTTTGTTTGCAAAAAAACAGCCAATAAATCCTTACCAGTGTTTGAAACAGACAGAGTAAGAACATTTGGTCACATTATGCAGCTGATGGAATTTAAGTTGCCTGGCTCCTTCCATTTGCCGTGTAACATGTCAGTGGTATAAGACTTTGGGGGATAAAACTCTAAAATATTCATATTAATTTTCTGTGACCTTTCAGCTATTCAGTTCTTCCCAAGTCCCTGAGCAAACCTCCTAAAAGGAACAACCATTTTACAGAGCAAATCTTCTTCCATGCACCTTCATTACAGAACTGAATAATTTATTCTTTCTACATGCAGACATTTTGCTGACTAGATAGAAATTGAAGCTCTGCTAAATAGGTTTCGAGGATGCTCCATGTCTGACAGTATGAAAACAAATGTGTTTCAGCACTTTTTTCTGAATCACATAGTTATGACACAGGAATAAATATAGTTGACCCCCACTATTTACTGGGGAATGTGACCAGCCAGCCTGGGAATAGCAAAAATGTGCGTATAATTGAAATGCATTGGAATGTGTATAATTCCACAGACAACACCCTATATGTGGCTTGTTTAAAGCTAGTTTCAGTCCAGAAATGTTTAGGGTGGCACTTTTTGAGACCGGCAGGCATGAAGAAAGGAGACAGACCTTGTGTCAGTATCAGCATGTCTGGTGAGTGTGATGTGATTTATTTAAAATGTTTAGATTGATAAATATATGTGCACAATATTGCAAAATCGTGCTATAAGGAATATGGGTGTTGAATATTGCGAGATGTAATCCCTCTGCAAAACTAAGAGCTTTTATTTCTATCAAATTGAGTACAGGCACTTATGTAGCTTTGCCGCTTGTTCTCCACTTGCATATTCTTTCGTTTTTCTCTACAGCTCTACAGTCTCCTCATTGACCGAGATTAGTCAAATAGAATAGTTGCACAACTGACAATTTGAGCAAAGAAAAAAAAAGCAGCATGGAGAGATAAGGTCAAAGGTAAATGGTAGCCTGGGAAATATACACAAGTTTGCAGCAGCCCGACTTCGAGCTGGGTAGAAGAAACCGACAGTATTATCTGCCGCTGCTGATTTGTCTATTTAGCAGGGACCTCTGCTCATGAAATATGCAAGTAAATAAAAAGCGCAAATTGCTCACTATTTAGATGCTTTAAATATTGATTGTAATGCCTAAGAGGAATCAGGAATATTTACAATGATTCGACATATTTGAACACATTGGTTAAATATCACATCCAACTTTTATATTCGGTGGGAGGATGGAATGAAAGGTCAAACTTTAATACCACTCCTGCTATTTTTGGCAGATGTAGTGGTGATGAATGAGAGAAAGTCCTCGCTCAACTCAGTCCAAATCAACAAACGTTGTTCCACTCACTAACATGTATTTGCTCTCAACTGCATCAGGGATTCACATGATCGTGATGCTCCTCCTCAAGACCCTCCATTGCTGACGCGCACTTGTCAGTGCCAGAATTGACCTTTTCTCACAATAATGGAATGGACCAGACTTCTTTGATTTAATTGTCTCGATACAAGACAGCATATGCTGGACAATCTCTTCACAGCAGTATGTACCTGGGCAACTGTCAAACATTGCGTTATTTTAGCAAATGTGCTTGCTTGATGACCTGATGGAGTCAGAAATATTAAATCAATAAGGTGCTTCAATTCAAAAATAACTACTGTGTGTAAATGCATCAGTGAAAAAAATCCAAGCCTTGATTTGTTTTACCATATTAATATTTTGACCATGGATATTTAGAAATTACACCCCACCCCCAGTGAAATCAAAAGTCTGTTTTTTCTGTGGTGTGATGAACTCAATTGTGCTGGTAAAAAAATGGCTTTAGAAGACATTTTATTTTATTTTAACTCAAATACTTTCTCATGTGGACCTTTTTAATGTAAGAAGCTTGGTCCTAAATCTATTTTTAAAAAAAAGTACAAGTTACTCAACTTGTGTTTGCATTTGGTGCTGTGGGCATGAATTAGATTGAAATAAATGCACATTTAACAGACTCAAGCATTCTTTGGCAGACAAGTGAAGAAAAGGAGCCAGACGTTAAGTTCAAATCCAGGTGGTTCCACATTAAAGCGCATGTCTATTAAAAAATAATTGGATTGGCCCTCCAGTCACAGAAATGCAGGTGCACGTGCTGGGAAGCTTGCATTAAGGAAGTGTGGTATGTCTATTATATTCTGTATTGGAGAGACTATTCATCTTACAATATTTTAAGGCCAATGTAGCAAAAAGTCTGAACTGACCAGCTGTTCAAGCACCAAAAGTAGAGACACCCTGCAGAGGAGCCTGCCTCTATGGTCTTGCTTCTTTCAAAATGTTCTCCTCTCATCTCTCATTAAACCTGTCACTCATTTCAGATTGCCTAATGCCACCTTTCATTTTATCAGTCTTTTTTTAAACACAGCATAGAAATAGAACTCATTTCCTGTCTGTGGAAATACCCAACTTGTTTACAAGCAAGCGTATTAAATGGGTGCCTACGTCAGTGGAGGTTGTCTCCCCAGAGCCTTATTAATCAGATTCTACGCAATCTTAATTATCTTGACAGTCATGAGGTAAGAGAGGTTGACCAGTGTGGGCGGAGGCGTTCTTACAGGGACACAATGTTGTCAAGGTCCTTCCGTCCTTTGCCCATAGCCTCTGGACATGACTGGCCCTGTTGTCTGAGCAGATTAGCATTTAAAGTACAGCTCAGACAGTAAGAGTATACACACGTGTTCGCCTATGCATGAACAGCCATATGCACAGCACCACACTGCAAGGAGGATGAGAGCTGCTAGATGCCAACTGCGGCTGCTGCTGCTAGGCAACTGACATAAAAAGACAATTCTTGACTTTTGACAGAGTAAACCAAAACTGTGGTTTGTGTGTCTGCCGCTGCAATCTGAAAAACAGCAATCCCTCTCTGGTCACAGCTCACTTTTTTCTGTGTCTTGGGAACAATTTGGAGTCTTTTCAAAATGAATCCACACCAGCTATACCTGAACAACAAACTATTTCTAATTGCCTGACATAGTGGCCCAAAGAACTAAACCGTGCAGCCACTGTACAACGTGATGGAGTGGGACGGCAATAGCGTAAGACCTCCGGCAGAAACGAGAGCCTCTGAATGATCTTTACGAGATGACAGAAGATTGGCTATCATGTGGAAATGCTTTGAGAGTAGGAAACATCTATTCCAGAATGTGTTCTAACACAGGGTCAAGACCCGTTTATGGATCTTTTAGTGTATTTTACCGTGTGTGTGTGTGAGGAAACATGTCGGCCTAATTAGTACTTGTTGTTTTAAGAAGTATCGACATGAGCACCATTTTGTTACAGGATTCAATTGCCTTTAAGAGACAGCTTCAAGAGACTTTGAGACTGATGGCCAAAGAAAAAGCCCCAGTGATAAGAAACAGTGGAAATATGTCACTAGACAGGAAACTGAAGATTATGTGAGATGATGGGGAGGGGAGATGGGGGGGCATCGAAGCAATTACAAGAAGAGATGGCAGTAAAGAGCATTATCTCCTCGAAGCATCAAGGGAACAGTGGAGACAATAACTGGTATTGTATTCTCTTCTCTTTGATTTTTCTGCCCTCAGCACTAACACCTGACTCCACAAACTTGCATGCATGCATGCATACAAGGTGACATAAAAAATTTGGTGCGCTGAAGGCAGCAGAATAGTTCAAGTGTAATAAAATCACGGCTTACTGTGCAATACATTTCTACTCCAGTCCAGTAGGTGGCACTGAAGTAAATTCCAAAACGGATGCTAATGGGAAACGTGCAATGAGCATCTTGAGCAGCATTATTCGCCATTTTGGAGACGATGTTGCGGTGTTCACTCTTAGTTATTGTCATATTTAGCCAGCTGAATCAAAATATGTTTTCTGTTAATGGGAAAGACAGACAAAGGGAAGTCTTGTTTTTGAGATCACAAATTTGGCCTCAAATGGATTAGTTTTCAGCTGTAAAATGAAAAATAAAATCACTTTCAGTGACCTTCGGAGTGCTTTTTGAAAACCGAGAAATGCATTTTCTGCGAAAAAAAAAAAAGTTTGAATCCCCTGCTCTAGAATGATGAATGACACTATCATGACGCCAAGCCCACGGGTACGATGCCCAAGTTGGGTAACGCTTTTGGTTCTGCAACAACACTCAGATTTGCGTTCACATTTTGATGCAAATGAAGGACAATGCACGAATTGGTCAACACTCAATTTTTAGTCCAACAATGAGACAACGTGACAATGATGTGGCTGCTGCATAACACACTAAAGTAGGTCGATCAGCGCAAACCCACGACACAGATCTAGTCTCTTCCTTCCAAGTGAGTCTGCAATCAGACTTAGTTTGTACCATAAGGTGGAATGACTACATGTTGCTTTCAGCCGCTCTGCTGCAGGGTTATCAGACGCGAGGGCTGCAAGCTCGGCTTTTGAATACTAATCATAGTCTCTAGAGACACCTGATCCCCACAATCCTTCACTCTCCTCTTACCATCTTTCTTTTGCTTGTGAGGAAGAAGTGAACGCTCAGGGCTAGATGTATTAAGCAGATGTTTGGGAATTAGAGAGAACATCAAGGTTAAGAGGAAAGGTGTAAGGAAAACCCCAGGCAATTCCGCTACCTGTGTAACTATTTATGTGGAAAAATATCAGCAGGGGTGCAGATAGTGGTGTGTCGGGGGAGAGGGTGATATGGTTATATATTTATATAAATACAAAGTTGAATTGTCTGTTCACAATCTTTTTGTTTTTGCATATCTTTATGTTTTTCCAAGGAGTTCGCCCATCTCTTACCACCCAGCCATACGTTCAACCGTCAAAGTTAATCCTTGATGTGTGACTACAGTCCACAAAGCTACGCAATTACACTAAATACAGAGGTTGGTTAGTCGAGGAGTTGTATGAATTAATAATATTTATTGTACAGTATTATATGTATTTTTCCTATGCATTTACATTATGAGCAATAGGGGTCAATTATATGCGGATTGTCATTATTTGCAGGGCGAGGTGGTCCCTATCCACTGTGAATAATGGGAATCCACTGGATGTAAAATGTATTAATGCTGAAGATAAATCAATGTTTTATTCATAAATGTATCAAATCTGTTGAGACTTATCTCCCTAAATGTCTTCTGCTATATCTCTTCAACAGTATCCATTGTACAATTGTAGTCAATGCAACCATGTTAATGATTTGAAGTGTTTTGCTTCATTTCTGTATTCTTTGCACAATTCAAATTTGGTCAATGAATTATGCATCTCATTTTAACACAATAGGTCCAGCATTTGTAAACTGAAGTGAGCCCTTAATTAATGAAAATGAGACCTTTAGTGGTATGCAATAAATCATGTAATCATAATAGTCAACTGGATAAATACTGGCTTAATACACAGTATAATTTACTTAACAATAGTTAGTAATTGTTCAATGATGACAGCTTGAGTTAATGAAATTTTAAAAAGCCCATCAAAGACTCAATGTGATAGATAGACAGCAAACACAATTTGGCAGTCAAAGAATTCTTTTTTTTTTTTTTAATTTAAATTTCAATAAAATACCATCTAAACGTGGAACATTACAATCTTTGTCTTTGCATGTCACCCATGGATCGTAATAATATAGCACTTTACATTTCCTGGAAAGAAGGAGTCAAGTTGAAGATAACGCAGAGAGGGACAATAGTGCAATCACGATACTGTACTTGTGTATGTGTGTGTGTTCATAGATAGAAATCTATATAAGACATTGCGGAGACACTGCCACCCCTGTATCTGACATGTCCAATTCTGGAGCCAGAGTTCCTGCAACCTGAGAGGGATGTGGAAAATAATAGATAAATAAATAAATAAATAAATAAATAAATAAATAAATAAATAAATAAATAAATAAATAAATAAATAAATAAATAAATAAATAAATAAATAAATAAATAAATAAATAAATAAATAAATAAATAAAAGTAACTATTATTATTATTATTATTATTATTATTATTGTGGGGAAAATGTCTTCTCTTCATCCTCACATCCAGGCCACATAAATTTTTGCTCCCCCACCTCACACAAGTTCCTCCAGGCGTTACAGACTCTCATCAGTACACCCTCGTTCCTGGAGAAAAGTTCAATCGTTGCATTTTCATTGTGGTTGCCAACACCAACCTCATGAAAGTTTAATCTACTCCCTCTCCTTTTCGTTTCCTTTCACTCATTCCCTTTACCTTCCCTGATCTGGATGTGAATTCCCAGGTGACACATGATGATGACAAGACCCCCCCCCCCCCCCCCCTTCAAAAAAAAACAGGCGAACAGACTTGTCAAGATTTGGTTGGGAGCGCTCATGAGATATGATCAAAATAACTAATACTCATGTACACATGGTGAAAACATGTTTGAATGTATGAAGATAAATTCATAATTTCAATTTGTATTCAGGCTAAGATTATCACAAAACAAACAGTCCAAGCCTGCATGGCAGTCATCCAGAATACTGAAAGAAAAGATTATAAAAGTCAATATCACAACATGCATAGTTGCCTGGAAGCCAGACAAGAACGTTTGCACTCAGGCCTGCTATCTTGATATTATGGTAAAAATAGAACGGAAAAAAAATCTGCTTTTCCATTGCTGGTTGGCAACATGACATTTCCTCTGGAGCATCAAACCATTGCAGTGTTGATGCCACCGCAGCAATTATTTAACCCACTGCTGACCACATCATTCCCAGCCTGGGGAATGCAGGGCTATTACAAAGGGGGCAGAGTGCAAGGGCTCTGCCCCTTGAAGCATGGCTCGCTGGTGGGGGGGAAAAAGTCGGTCTCCTTCGAAATCCTATTGTACTCTGTGTAAACCTTGCAGAAACACAATAGACTGCTATTGTATTTCATTTGTAGGTTGGCTGCTGTCGCTTTTAATTTGTTATGCAAGTGACGTTTTTTTAGCTTGACATTCACCAGACACTTCACTAGGTTGTATTGCGCAATCCAATTATATCCAATAGAGGGGTTATGTCAATGAGAAAGGTTTGACTGAACTGTCACCGATGCTAATTGAGCACATCATTCTGTGGCCTACTAATATTATGTCATGTAATTGCTATCTTGCTGATAAACAGGGCAAGTTATGTTTTGTAAATAATAACAAAAAAAAACATTCATTGTTGTTGACTGACTTGAAGTTGGAGTCCTTCGTGTGGTTTGTTCTACAAAATATACACCACTTCACAAAATGTATCAACAAATCACTCAAAACTGCAAATGGAAAGCAGGAGGAAATCCAGGCCTTTGAGTAGAATCTATATATAAATCCACAGGGGAATTAGAATCTTGGACTGGGGTTGGTTGAGGGAGAGTGGCACGTGTTGGAAAAAAAAAAATCGTAATACTAAAACCTTAAATATCTGATAGAAGTGCTTCTACTTATCTCACTGTTCCTTCACTGCTTGTCCAATTTCTTGTTCACCTGTGCTCACATTCAATTTCGTTTTGCTCTCTAAGAATAAATCTTTAATTCTAAGTGTCAACAACTCAAGATTCATGATTGCTCCCCCAAAGCCGGCATTTTCATCCTTCTTTGCTTTGAGTCTTCCCTCATGAGGAGTCCATAAGTATGACTGTTACTGCTCAAATATCCGTCTAAACAATGCTGGTACAGTAATGTGTGATCTAAATTCCTCTAACGAGTGTATCTAATAATTTATGCCATACGTACAAGAAGTTAATCTTCATTTAAAGTTCATAAATAACACAAAAGTGGCACAGTAAAATTGTGGTACAGAACGTCTGCCACCGAGTGAAGTGGTTCTGGTTCAAATCTTTGAAACCACTCTCCTCCCACATCTCGAAATTCTGCTTCTTTATTCTTATTCCCACATTCACACATCATCATTATTTGTGTTTTTCTCGTAGTTTATGTTTTAAATTTGATCAAGAGGGTGCTTCCAATTATTCAGACCAGATAATCAACCAACAAATAAAATTCTCAAACCTTTTCAAGCACTGTCAATATTTCTTATAATTTCACATTTCCAGCTACATTTCAATGAATCACCTCAAAATAAAATAACTGCACAGAACTCATTGGCATCAACATTAAGGATGAGTTTGATGTGTTTCTGTTATTCTAAAGAGCTACTGAAAATGAACTAGCTGTAGTCTTCAAAAGGTCACTGCTATTTTTGTGCTTTCGGGAGAAGTGACCTCCCACTAATCTTTTCTACCAGACTGCACTGGGATCAGTTGATCATTTTGGTGTGATCAGAACTGACCAGGGTGAGTCTGAACTTGAACTGCTACGACATCATGGTGGGTTACACCATGTCCTTGACATTGCGCAGAGTAGGAACTCATTGTACTCGTCAGAAAATTGCAGTGCCTACTTTTTCCCGAGGGCCTTATTGTGCGACATCACTTGCCAAAATAATGTATAATGTGTTGATAATCCAAAATTCAGAGCAACAAAGTGGAAAATATTATTACATAATGACTTCAAATGCCATGATATAAATAGCGACCACAGCACACAGTTTGGCAAGAGTAAACATCAATTTAGTACAATTTAAACCTCCACCATGTGAAGCTTGACATCCGTGGGTAGATAAACATAATATCTCAGGTTTGAATCAATTTGTCACGGGTTACTCGATGCTAAAGTAATTTACTCCATTCACTTTTGACTCCTGTGATAAAATTGCACACAGCTTACACTACTTGTCTTGTGCTACATCAGAGGAGTCTACAACAATCTAGGATCCTGAAATACATTCAAATGTTGCTCTGCAGCTTGACTCAAAACTGGGGCCTGAGGCAGCAGAGGGTGGCAGTGAATCAAAACGACTCCTATTCCCAATTTCAGCCCTCATTTGAGGCAGATATTGATAGGCAATGATGTATGTCAATTTGGCCCCAGTTTGGCATCACATGACCAGACCGAGTAGTACCCAGAGAGCAAACTCATCATTCACTTCAAAGAGCCTATACGTGATTGTCAATTCGTCTCTTAGCCACATTAGCCAAGTGGCACCACTTACAGCACAGGTGTCAAACTCAAGGCCCGGGGGTCAGATACGGCCCGCCACATCATTTTATGTGGCCCGCGAAGACAAATTGTGCATCAAATTTGTGTGTCATTACTAGAATTACAAATTGTCTTCACTTTTAATAATATCTTTTTTTTTAAATATTTGACCATTTTTTACTCATCTGATTTGAAAACGAGTTATTTGCCAGTTTGTTTTGTAGCTTTTATTGTATACAATATGAGGTGCTCATACATTTATTTGGGTTGACAGTCATAATGGCCCTCCGAAAGAAGTTATGACTACAATGCGGCCCGCAAAAAAAAAGAGTTTGACACCCCTGACTTACAGCACAGAGAAAGCCGACAGGATCAGCAAAGAGGGACTGACAAAATGAAGGGATGGCAAGAAAAGCCGTTAGGTCTGGACACATCTAAACTTTATTGAAAATACAAAGGTAGAATGTAGAGGCTGAAAGGGTTGGGGGGGGGATCTTAGATTTATGAAGGTGACAGTGTCTTGAATGCAACTGTTGCTATTTGGTACTGGATGGATCAGCACCTCAAAGCAAAGGCAAGTGTTACTCATTGCCAATCGAATGAGTAAACAAATGAGTCGTGCACAACACTAATGTATGTTTATATACGTATGTGTGTGTATTTTCAGTTTCCATTAAAATTATTTAATAGTGCAAAAAATGAAATGGCTAGCATTGCCAATCCTCGAAGATACAATACTGTACTCATCAGTGTGAAGTCCTTTTTTCACTTCTCTGTTCTAGCATTGTTGACATTTGTTTTGAGGGTGATGTTCAGGTTTGTGGGATGCTGAGAGACAAACGGCCCAAGGTAGGATGTTGGTAATTACATATTGATTTCTATGCTGCTGGTGGTATTCAGCCAGCTCTGTAATAGTGTGGAATGAATCACTCTCCATCTATGATGGCTAAGTATTTATTCGTTTTAATTCTCTTTGTTGGGGACTTGATTTATGCCCTTACAACCCTGGTCACGCCTCTGTACAGCTGACCCCTCCATGTTGAAGTATAAAGGCCCGCATCAGTGGCGATTTCTCTAAGACTGCAAGGGTGGCTCAGCGTCCCATAAAATGAGACTCTCCGACCCCCTCCAAAATATATTCATTACCTAAATATGCATTAGAATACCTTGGACATAATGGCAGATAATATTGTCAACTGTGTGGATACGATTTTCCAAATAGCTCCAAGAATATTTTTGGAGTTGAGATGAAGCTATGATGGCCATGTTTATACGAGACCAAATAAATCAGGAGTGACTAATGCTTTTTGTGAGAAGTGTTAATGTAGAGTAACTATGAATCTGATTAAACAGTATGAAGGATTCCAAAAATGCACCGTTCATAGGTTTCAATAATACCAGTGGATGGTTGGTTGTTTAAATGAGATCTTAAAGTGCCTAGAAAGGTTCACAGCAAAGTAACCACTTAGAATTTCTGCGAAGCTGGTAAAAACAAACTAAGGACAAAACACAAGACATGGCACTCATGTAATCTGACAGAGAGCAGAGAGTGAGCGATGAGTCTGAATGTTAATAATAATAATAATTCATTATATTTGTATAGCGCTTTTCAAGAACCCAAAGACGCTTACAGGGAACAATGCAAAGACATACATGGGGGGGGGGGGGGGGGGAGGAGGAAACAATCGGATAAACTTAAGAGGAGGAAAGCAGTTATGGGTAGGGGAGGTCATAAGCTTGGGAGAAGAGGTATGTTTTTAGACGGGACTTAAATATGGGAAGTGTGGGTGAGTCACAGACAGACTGGGGGAGAGAGTTCCAGAGTCGGGGTGATGTGCAGGAGAAGGCTCTGTCACCGAAGGATTTGAGTTTGGATTTTGGGACTGTCAAACGTGAAGTATTGGAGGATCGGAGGGGACGGTTGGGGCAGTAGGGGACAAGGAGGTCGGATAGGTAAGTGGGAGCCAGGTGGTGAAGGGCTTTGAAGGTGAGGAGGAGTATCTTGAAGATGATACGCTCCTTCATGGGGAGCCAGTGAAGAGAGTGGAGAACAGGAGTGATGTGTTCACGGGACCGGGTGTGGGTAAGGAGGCGGGCAGCAGAGTTTTGGACTAGAACTAAGAAAGTAGAAGTAATGTTTTCTACTTTAGCAATGAGGCAATATAATTTTTGTGTGCGTTTCCTAGAACAGTTGCTATATTCTTTTTTCCCTTTATTTAAGTGCCTCTTGAAGTGACCCTGACACATGCCTCACTGAATTCGGCACTTAGCGTAATACACTGCTGCTGACAAACGCCCATGGAACTACGCACTTGTCATTGCAACTTGCACTTAATTTTTATTCACTGACAACTCAGACCGCTGTATGGCCAGAGCCTTATTATTCCCTCCCATGAGAATGTGATTAAGATGCAGGCACAATAAGTACTATTAATATGATATATTGTTGTCATCAGCGGTTGCTACGGCAACCTTACATTCAATACTGTGAATGCAGCTGGACCCTATTGTGTCCTCGATGATGTAGTGTTTCTTAACCTCTATTGAGTCAAGGCCCACATTTTATATTAGACCAATAGCACAGCACGCAACCAAAGAAAAACATCACAAAAAAAATTGTTGCCAAAATTCGGTCGAGATGATTTCCTCTTCAGTGAGTTTTGAAATCTGGGATTAATTGAACACAAAGCTGAGATACTTGAGGAAGCCATAACTAATTGTGTTGTATTAATTGCAACAAGTGGATACACAAGCAATCTGTCGCTGAGACTGATCAATAAACTTGAAATAAATTGTCGGGCAAAGAAAGATAAATTGGATGACGCCGATTATCTCTCATGGCATTTGTTTTTATGCCACTGCAACCTGGTTGTCAATCTCTGTGCTAAGGTATATTACAACAGCAGGTGCCCGACCTGTATGCATGTGCTGTACTTTATAGGGAAAGCGCCAAAGATGGATGGCGCTCGCACAAGCTGATGCTCAGCTAAAACAGTGCAATGATCTCAAGGCTGACGTGGTTGCGTAACACACTTCATTTGACACATTGCACTCAGATATGAACTGCCTTCATTTGTTCATCAATTCTAAAACCTCCTGAAACACAACAACACTTAATTGGACCAAGCTGTCAGTGAGTACAATATCTGCCTAACTCATCCTTCAACGATCCCTTTTACAATTTCTCTCATCAAGCCAGCATTTCCATTTCTCCTTTGCCCCCGCTGTGACCTATCAAAGTCAAGGTGAGATACGAGTCATGACCGACTGATTTCTGCTCTTTATCTTTTCACCAAGGTGAGATTAGGCAAAGCAGCCGTTAGTGTTTATCAGCTCAGTTTCTACAACCCTACAAATCACACATGACGAATATAGGGATCTGAAGTGGTTCGAATGTGTAATCTATGAGAGGAGTGAGGTAGGGTGAGCTAACGCTCAGTGAGGGATGAGAGTATTGTTACGTATGTGACGGATACGCTGTCAGTGTTATGGTCCGACTGCCGGCTGCTGAGATGCATTAAATGCTCCATCTAAAGTGATGCCTGATCACCAAAGCAAAAAGAGGATATCAGGCAGCAGTTTCGTACGAGCTTGGCATATTGTGTCAAATTTAAATGGGGCCAGAAAAACATGTTGAGTCCAGAAAATCCTCACATTTGCCAAGGGAAGACACGAATGACAAATAGGAATATATATTTCAGGAAACTCACTTGAAGTTATGAGCCATTATTGTTTTTTGATATGATAATCCAACCGCTTTTCACTTCTAACTCTTGGATGGCGCAGTGATATATAATAGCTTCGCTTGGCAAGTAATGTTTGAAGTAATGAAACATGATGCAAAAGAGATGCTGCATTGATTTACTGATATTCATAATACAGTAATTCAGACATCGGAGGGGCCTGATAATCACACTAAATTGCCATTTCTTCTTGCTTCATTAATTCAAGCCCAATATTGTTTTCATGCTAGAATGTCATGTTGGAAAGCGAGATTCATTAATTTTGTTTTCACAAAAGTCATTTGTTGGGGGGAATTTCCGCTGGTGGACGCTGCACCTCGTCATGTCACCTTTCATTCAAATCAACTAAGCACAAACTAATCATTTGTAATTCAAGAGCTGTATCAAAATGCAGTCACTACCCCCCCTCCCCAGAAAAAACCCAAACATATTAAATATCTTCAATGATGTCTGTGACCATTATTGTCTTTGGAAAGGAAAACATCTAGTTCAGTTCCAATTATGGTATAGGTTAGTGTACATCCTTAAAAATGTTGGGTCAAAAACAACGCAATATGGGTTTAAATTGGATCAACCTTGGTAGTTGGGTCATTAATATTTGGACAAAAGCATTTTTTGTCCAAAACAACACAACAAATGTGGGATTTTTTTATAAAAACACCCAAATTGGTCCAATTTAGGATTTGTCCGATTACTAACCCAGCATTTTTTTAAGTGCGTACCCAATGAAGTTGCTGGTGAGCTTAAAACAGAATGTTTTCTTCATGAATGTTTTTAGGTGAAAAGGTTTTCATTTGTTCACCATAAATTGCCTTAAGCCTGACTCATTATATCTTATGAGACATTCACCTTTTCCTCACACTTCAGCTTGACAAAAAAAGCCTCTTTTTTTGCAAACCATTCCTAATTCCCAAACGAATCCTTACTATCTGAACAGATGATGTTCCGGACAAATAAAGATTAGTGCAGTGGGAGGAGAAAAAGTTAATTATAACCAGGACAAGACAAGAAGTCATTTCTCCTGAGCTTATCTTACGAAGCACAAGGAAACTGTTGAAATGTCAGATTAATGTCAAATATAGCTGAGTTTTATTGAGTTTGGAGGAGAAAAAGCCTGACCAAAATGATCCCGTTTTTATTCCTTGTGTCCTGGGGATGTTGAAGCGGTATAATTTGAAAATGCAAAATGGGTTTCATTGTCCTGCAAGAAGTAAACAGTATCAGCAACAGACAGACAAATGCAGTAAGTGTTATTCAAGTGCCATCTTGTAGGAATTCAAAGTGAATCTGCAGCGACAGTACATGATGCCTCCCTGGTCTTGAATAGCATCTTGTCTACCAAAAAAACTAAATGATCAGCTTGGTGCCTGTCACAACACATTCTTTGACCCTGGAGGGAAATTTGACTGCCGTGCATAAACGGTAGGCTACCAAAAGACGAAGTTGGACAATATCGGTTTGGATTAGAATTTGCATTGGTATTTTTGTTGATACTCGGTGAAGACTCTCTCATAATGAATGCTAAATGTTGTCCTTTCGCTGAGTTAGCCAACTGTGTTTATTTTATTGTGAAAAACAAAAGCTTTGTATACTGAGTGAATGTGAGTTACAAAACAGTGGATAGAGATAGAGCCAGGAGTGTCAAACTCATTTTTGTCGTGGGCCACATCCTTGTTGTAGTTTCCTTCGGAGGTCCATTATGACTGTCAACACCTTATATTACATACAGTATAGTCTACACAACAAATTGATGACTAATTAGTTTTGAAATCAGACACTAGTAAAAACTGTTTATTTTTAAATGATGAAGGGTAATAAATATTTCCAGCAATATTTCGTTGTTGTTTTTTTAAAGTGGACAATTAGTAGTTTTAGTATTGACACATGAAGTTGATGAACATTTGGTCTTTGCGGGCCACATAAAATGATGTGGTGGGCCGTACCTGCCCCCTGAGCCTTGAGTTTGACACCTATGAGATAGACTGTGAGGTTAGTTGGATGTGATATACGGAAAAGTATCAGAAGAAGAAGAATCGGTTAGTTATGCCCAGTCAATTCAGTAATGTGCTTCCCATCAGCACTGTGTCTTCAATATCAAGTCTTAAGTTGTCTTTAAAAAAACAAAACAGTTTGACAATTGAGATGTTCAAATTTCTTCATTGTGGCACCTCCCATTATTACTATTTTCCGAACTTGTATTTTTTGCCTGTCCAGTATTTTTTCCTCCGTCAACAACTTTATTTCCATCAACCCTTGTTCCCTCAACAATAAAGACCACAGCTCAAAACACCTGCAACGACACGTGCCCGTGCTCAGCCACACTTTTACGTGCCTGTATTTATGCATGCTTTTGTACAAATGCTGTGAGTTGAATTCCAAATCATCTAAGCTACATCCCCGTGGAAGCTTCAGAGGTGCACCGGTGTCTCTTCATGATGATGATTTAGCAGAAGAAACAAAAAATGAAATGCCAGAATTTTGTGTCTCGTCCCTCACCCCCAGTTCAGGGTCAATACATCCCCAAAGCACTATGAAGAGCTTTACAATTAGTTGATCGAACATGCCTCCAGTGAGCCATCTGCCTGGTCACACGGTGGAACTGATGTCCTCACCTGCCTAAGGCAATTAACTCTAAATACGACTCGTGCCCCACAACCCTCCTCCCAGCTGAGAATAAAAAGGAAGAAGAACACTGAAGTTGAAGAGCGGGCGGAAACCCTTGACCATGGCCTCCAGACAGTGAGGGATAATTACTTCTCTCACATTTATACCAGCATTCATGCAGAATGGTGCGACGATTCTTATTGGCTGGGGAGGTTGCCAAAGGCTTGGTGCAACCACAGAGGAGAAAGTTGGGATGGAGGAAAAGGGTACGAGGGCAGCTGGTGGCGAAAACAAAGGTTAGGTGATTAATTAGAGGAACAGCTCAAGGTCAGATTCCATTGTTGGGGTGATAGGGCAAATGAGTGCAGCAATGAGTGTGTCACCTGATGCATTGCGCAATCATATATGGCCTTAGCTGGAGTGAAAAGATGAAGTTGTAATTCTGAGTGCTGTGGAAAGGAACCAAAAGAGGGATGATAAGGGGAGGAACAGAGGACAAGCATGACGACGACAACAAAATTCTCATCTTTGGAGTGTCTGTCTTTGGACTGACATTTCAATTAAATTGTCATCACAAGCATTGTTGACTTCATATCTCAAACTGTCTTTTTTCCACTATGGAGGATTTTCTGTTACTTGTGAAAGTGAGAGAAATATCTCTAACACTGCTGAAGTGGCAAAACGACATCAGCCATTAAATATGAATACCGTATTTTCCAGACTATAGACCACTACTTTTTGCAAAAGCTTTGAACCCTGCGGTTTATAGTCCAGCACGGTTTATCTAGGAATTTTTATGATGTTGTACGATTTATGCATATTCTCTTATATGTATGGAAATTAAATATTTAAACACCTGCGGCTTATAGTCCAGTGCGGCTTATATATGAGCAAAACAAGATTTCCCCCCTGTTTTAGCTTTAGGATCCGTAGATGGAAAATGATTGGACACATACTACGGCAGGACCACAACAACGACTACAACACAGCCATGACCTGGGCACCAGAAGGAAAAAGAAGGAAAGGAAGGCCGAAGACCACCTGGAGGCATACTGTCGAGAAAGAAAGGAAAGAAGCAGGATGGAAGTCATAGTCTGAAGCAAGGACTGCAGCAGCTGACCGTGACAAGTGGAAATGCTCTGTGAAGCCCATATGTGCCACAAGGCACGAAGTGAATAGATAGATGGATTTAGCTGGTGCGACTTACTATATTCAGGTGCGGTGTACAGTCCAGAAATTACGGTATTTCAAAGGGTCCAAAAGTTTTGAGGCACATGTTGGCTGATCGTCCATCCACATAAGAATATATAGAGTAATAAGAATAAATATTAAAGGTTACAAATGATCAAATAATTAATCATTATTAAAAAGAAAAAGAAAAGTCATTGCCCTTTTCCACTCTACATCCAGATATTAGGATCAGTAGTTTTTCATCTGTGGGATTCTGTGAATGTCACTGCGGCTCCATTCTCTGGCTCGGCCATTTAAGTCGCCCCAGAACATGATGGATTTCTCAAGCCACACCCCACAATTCCTAGAAATGCTTTTTCCATTTGCAGCCTAATATGACCACATCTTTCCAAAGTTACATTACTGTTTCAAAGCGATTATTGACACCGTCATTCTGCTTCTCTCCTAATAGTACGCTGTATTTCCTAAGTATCATTTTATGTTGTGCACTCCAATGTTTGTTCATTGAAGGAAAACGATAGAAGGCCACATAATGTTCACTTTTCTACGGGCAGATCATTGACAATGGCAGGAAGCTATCAATCTTCGAAGCAGATGGCCTACTGTATCGGGATGCATGCTGTGTTTTCCCCTTGACATGCCTACCAAACAGAGGTGACCTTTCAGTAACTATTATTTGGATGTAAACATGGACATGGGTATACTCATGAAGACACTTTCTTCTGTGTTACTATGTGTTCATCTTTATTGCCATAGTAAATTAACACTTTATCATTCATTTTCTTCTTCAACTTTTCCTGAAACCCCATTGCAGGGCAGATAAAATACCATCCTCTCCTGCTTATCAACGCTTCCATGTTGGCTTAAAAGGCAGAAGAAAGAGCAGCTATGTCAATCCTCATTAATTCTCCTGTGAATTAAAGCTAGCATAGATGATAGGAAATTAATGTCTGCAATGAGAAACCTAAATTATTCAACAGTAACAGGGTAATGTTGGAGAATCTCTACGCTGGTTACTCTGCAATCATTGGGAATTTCTCCCCTCCCTTCCCTTGCTTTTCTATATTGCATGTTTTCAAAACCCTGCTTTATGCAGGCCTATTATCCCCACTATAATCCTAGCATACATTTCGTAATGCTGAATTCGTCATTTGTACATACTTATCGTACCACCTTTGCAGAAGTACAAAATAATTGTATTCATTCATACACCCTACCCTGGTCAGCAGCCAATCACAGAGCATGTAGATCCTGGGGTGTCAAACCTTTTTTTTTGCGGGCCACATTGTAGTCATAGCTTCTTTCGGAGGGCCATTATGACTGTCTACCCAAATAAATGTATGAACACCTCATATTATATGCGGTAAAAGTTACAAAACAAACTGACAAATAACTCATTTTCAAATCAGACGAGTAAAAACTGGTCAAACATTTAAAAATATATACATGACACGAATTTGATGCACAATTTGTCATAAAATGATGTGGCGGGGCCGTATCCGGCCCCCGGGCCTTGAGTTTGACACCTGTGATGTAGCTAGACAAACAACCATTCGTACTCAAATTTACACCTCCGGGTAATTTGAAGTGATCAATTGGCCTACCGTTCAAGTCTTTGGAGCGGGGGGAAACTGGAGCATCAGGAGGAAAACCAATGCAGGGATGGGGAGAAGATACAAACTGCACACTGGAAGGCTGGTGTCGCAGATGAACCCTAAGAACTGTGAGGCAGACATGCTAATTAGTGCGACACCGCGCTGCCCTACAAAAATATCTATCCATCCATTTTCGGGACTTGGTTGCAGTCCCGAATATATATATATATATAGAGATATTTTTTCCAACCTTTATTGCATATGCCAGAAAACGGCCACCGCTGCAGGAGATGAACACCATTTAATCCAGGAATTCCTGTTGTGCCTTTAATGTTGAAGGCTATGGCAGCCCACATCACAAAGTTTCACTTTTCATCTATTCTGGCGTGACCCACAGCTTTCAAAAATGTCACTGGCCATTTTCCGTTCAGTTGACCATGATTATATATCTACTAATTGGTAAAGTTCTGACTGATATCTATCACTAATGAGATTGCTCTTTGAAAGCTCTCTGAAGATACAAGAAATATGTCAGGGAAATATTGCAAGTTACCTAAATGCACAATTATTTGTGAAGTATGCAGCTTGATCTCACTTTTACATCATTTGGCTTTTTCAAATTAATTAGTACGCCCCTTGAATTTGTATTCTCAGACTGCTGTGGACTGAGGATGGAGCAGGGTCTTAAAACCTTTTGTGTGCATCCTGCCTCACACATGATTTAATACCCAGACCTTGCCTCATCTCCATATCCACGACATCGGTCCGGCCTGCTGTAGCTAACCTTATGTCCCCTAATTAGTAGGACAGCTGTGTCTCCCTTGGCCTCATTGACACAGCAGCACATAGCAACATACGCTTGCCCCCCTGAGACCATGGCCAGCCATCACTGTCATAAATCCACGGGGTGCAAAGGCTGGCAGCCAGGACCGGACAACTAATCACTCAGACAAGTAGTGCTGGGCATAGAGGTGACCCAAAATGACTGACTGACTCTGGGAAACACAAAGATACGAATTCATGAATTGGTTTTGCGTTCTAAACTTAACTACCTTGCCTGACAGTTAGTGAATTATGCTAGAGTGTTAAACAACTAACACGGGTTGATAAGACTATTCTTACGTGGTAAGAAGAAACTACTAGAAATATAATGATTTGATATGTTTACAATCAAACAGGTTGCCCCTGTGAACTCAAAGAGAACATCTGGAGTAGTAAATAAAAAATAAAAAATAAATAAATAAAATATGATTCAAAGCACTTATTTTCATAGTGAGGAATATTTTCGAACACACCAGTTCCAGTTTGAGGATCAAATCAGCAAACATGAAATGCGATGTCTTCTCTGCTGCCTGATCAAAATGGGCGGATGATTTTGTGTTGTCCGTTTTTGGTTGGTTGATTCGGAGACAAAGCATTTCCTTTGAGCCATAGTATCACATCAATAACTGTATGTGAAAACTTCCGTCTTGAAAGTACTATTTAATTGATGGGATTGGATTGAGGGTATTTGTTTACGCATTGTTGGCTACATTTATAATGATTCCATTCAAAACCAAAGCATCAACAGAATACAAACACCATCACAAATGATAGAGCCGTTATACGACTGCTCCATTGTGTTTGCATATACAGTACTTTCCAGAATAGACTAAATTCTGAAACATCGGGAATATACACATTTATATAGAAATGGTTTAGAGATTAATTCCGAGACATTCTTATAGCCAATCTTACTGATCAGGTCACTTTTGAAAGGATTATTATAACATGCATACACACATATAAATAAAACAAATCAAACTTAAAACATTTTGCTAGTGTGCAATTCCAAGCAATTCTGATGATTTGATTTTTTGTAAGATACAAAACATTCACCCAAATGGTTTCTTGGTAAAGTGTTCACTCATATGTTTTTTATTGAGAGGGATCCAGATCCAGAACTTTCCTGCACGATTCATTTATAAGCAGGTGAATATATTAAACAACTCCGGTTTCCATTAGGCATGTTGCACCAAATTGTTTATCGACCCATATCTCAGCACTGGCACTCCTTGATTAATGATCTTATTAGAGTGGGAGGATCAGTGTGAGGTGGAAAGATGACAGCCCATTTCAAAAGCAGCGCTATCCATTAACATGCATTACTTCTTCAAAGAAATCCTTTGCACCACTGGCGCCCCTGCCCCTGATCATCCCCGCTTCCACGCTGTGTTTAAAATAGCATATTATAATGCATGGTAGTGAACACATAACACACAAATGCAGCACTGACTTTAAAATATTTTACGCCCTTGGGTAAATAATTGAAAGGTACATCATGCTTGACATTCTGACTGGGCTCAGAAGAAGAAGACTTTCACAACACGGGTAGAATCACCGACAATTTAAGATTTTAATTCCACTCCTGTCGCTTAGTCTCCTTCCCAAATAAAGATGGTAACGAATAAAATGCTCCATTCTATAAAGCGGCATTTACAAAACTGAGGAGCATACTGAAAGTGCTTTTGTCCATTGCATTACATGTTAATCTGATTAACGTTCATAATAGCATTGAATCAAAATTGTAGCTTTTTTACACTTCTGCCATGATACGGGTGACATTTAGAATCGAGCTACTGTCTGCTGTTGTTACCCGAAGAACATTTGTGGTCGAGTCATCGCACACCCCATAATCACAGAATAGGCCTGCGGGTTGCATTCCTCAAACAATGGCAGTGAGCCCACTGGAGGTCAAAGTGACCTTTGAGCCGCAACTGGCTGGATGTGACACCTGTCTCATTGTCATCTGCGTGAGGACGCGTAGCCCATGACTTGAGTATGTGCTCATATGTCACGTGTGTGAGATGGAGGGTGAGAAGAGGAGAGAGAGCAGCATTCACGCCTCACCAAACAAACGACTGATCATTCAGGAGTAGAAGGAAAATTAACTAATCAGCCTCTCCACTGGTGGAATCTCACCCAATTTATTTTCGAGCTAACAGGCGCTGGTTAATGAGCTGAAGCAAAGCATCTCCCCCTCTCCCCTCTCTCTTTTCTCTTCCTGTCCTCCTGTTGTTCCACCGGTGCTTCTTCAGTCTAAACCAATTACGTCTCAGCGCATCTGCTCGTGTGCACAAATCACTGTTGTGTGTCCAGTCAGACACCTTCATAGCTCAGCTCACATTTGAAAAAAAAAAATGGCAGCCTGAAGAAGAAAAACTTGGATGTTCATGGAAGAAAAAAAATATTTACATTGTGTTTATAGTTTTAATGGCAGCCAGGAGAGAGTTGACTATTGATTTGTGCATCTCATTAACTTTCCTTGTGGCATTTATGAAAAAATTACAGGGCGTCCTCTGATTATGATGCAGTTCTATTTCTTCGTAATCGGAATTTTTACGCTAGTCACAATTGTTAACCTATGCCAGCGCATGAGTAAAGACAAAATTAGAGTTAAGAGTTTTATCAAAACAGTCATTCATATAAAACAAGCTCGTAAAACCGTAAATCGAGTGACTTACATGACTGCACAAACAAACTCATTGCCCACCATTTGTTACCTCACTGCGTCATGTCGTGACCCTCATGAACTAATGATCTTATGTCCTCTAAATCGCCCAAAAAGGTCCAAGTATTTCCGATAAAATTACAACCTTGGCTGAACTTGACTAGAAGTACCTGCTTTTGCCAAGTATCAATTGCATTGCTGAATTTATTTTTACAACACTGGCTTGCATTGCTGAATTTATTTTTACAACACTGTTTGTAAAAACAAACCGGAGCATTTTAGGTTTCAGTCCGAGTCGCCAGGAGGAGTATGCTTCTACCTCAGACGTAGGACCAGACTAAAACACAAGGTGTTGTGACCTCGACATATAAAGACATACTGCTGTAAAACAAATACTCCTTGACCTCTCTCATTTAAGTGAATTTCATCGCTCAGCAGGTGCCCAAGCTTTAAAATGCCACGAACCAAATGAATTCCAATGTAAGCCATGCTGACCATCATTACTATCAAATATAAATACTAGTAGGTTCAAACCATTGTCTCAAAGACATGATATTTTGATACTGTATATTCTAATCTCCTAAACTCCTTTAATTGGCTTATATGCTTTCATGGTTGCCTCCAACCTTTCCGAAGTTTGGACACTTATTGTTATTTGCGCATTTTCAACAAAATCATGGAGGAAAAGGTCACACTTGGATGCCCAGAGGTAGAAACAACAATCACTCACAAGCTTTCAGTCGTTCCTCCTTATGTAATGCCATGTTGTGGCTAAATGGTTTTGAAAGAAAATATCGTTTTAGACACTGAGAAATTGTCTGATGAAATCACAATTTAAATTGGAGAAAATGTTTCTTTTTTTCTGTCTTCGTTTGGCGCGGGCCTTTCTGCTCTGTTTATCCCAAACTTCTTTTGCTCATGCTTGGAGGCAATTGGGAAAAAAAATATTTGGCTTACCAAAATCTGTTTATCCCAAACTTCTTTCACTCATGTTTTTCTTAGAGGCAAATGGGGGAAAATAACATTTGGTTTACCAAAATCCTGCAGTTCTCTGGGAGCTGTCCTGAAAGGCCCTGAGAAATTATCCTTCGTCAGTGTTGAATTTTTGCCTTATTTTCTAATAGGGGTTGTTTTGTAAATATGCTTGCAGTCACAACTGTTAAAAATGATAAATATTACTTGGCACATAACCTGTCAAGTAACTACAGGTTATTTTCAGAAGGTGACAGTTTAACCCAGGAGCAAATTTGATTTATTTCCATTATATCTTAGAGAAAAAAAAATCATAAATCTAAACAAACTGCAGTCCTATTTCTCAGAGCAGTGACAGCTGTCATCAAGAGTACGACAAAAATAAAGTTTCGATATTGATATTTCTTGATAGAGGATATCATGAATTGATTTAATCATTTCAGCCACAGTTGATGTTTACAGTAAAAGCCACACACCTCATTCGAAGTGAACAAAACAGACAAGCACAGTCAACCGCATCAGAATCGAGTCCTATCAATTTGTCTTCCACTTCCAGGCCTTCAAAAGAAATATGATGCAAGACTGCTTGGAGGGAAGCGCCCATTTATTTCCCTGGTGTCTATGTTGTGGGAGAAATCAATACAAGTGTCCATTCTGGATTCATCTATATTCTACTGTGTGAAGAGAATGCCCTCACTGGGGGTGGGGGGCGGCGGATGAGTGGGTGGACTGAGGGGAAGGGGTGAGGCAAGTTCAGCGGTAGGGAAGCATACAGAAAGGGGGAAGTACATTTAAAACAGAGAGGTCAAAAAGTTAGAAACTTTTACGTGCACTCACGCAAGGTGGATAAAACTTGCTGCTCTGCTTGCCTTTCAGAGAGTGACTCTGTGCTGAACTGTGCTTTCAAAGTAAGTCTCCTTCGAAACAAATAAAACGGTTTCAACACACCTGCAAGTTGCATGTGCTTGCACACATAGGTAACATAACAACCACATCAGCTGTCACTGAGTGGCTCATTAATCTGACAGGCGTTGGCCTCTCAGGGCAGGCCGACACGTCAGCGCCCTCTCCCTCCTGTCATGGCATGATGGATCTCTCCAACACTGGCCTGCCAAGCTGCCACTCAAGCCAACCTCCCTGTGGACATCCATCAGGAAACACTTGCTAAGCATACTGTTGATCTTATTTGCAAAGAGTCGCCATCAAGGCTCCATGTGCACACTCGGGTCTCACCTTTTCAAATTTACAAGCGTTTGTCTTTCACACATGCCTTTGCATGTTACTAGTTTGGTGTCCTGTAAGGTTAGATAAAGTTACAAATGAAAATCAGCATTCATTATTGCTGCAGTGATTCCTAACTGGAGTAAGGCGTACTCCAAGAGGTACACGAGCAGATTGCAGGGGGTATAAATGAAATAAATATTTCTAAATAAATATAATATAAATATTTCTTATTTAGTCATTTATTTCCCAGATCAGTCACATGTGGCCAAAATCACAACAGCCAAGTGTAAACTCAAGTGGCTCATTAAAACTCAAATGACAAATGACTGATACTGTAAATAGTACAAAAGAAAAATGCCATCGTGGGTCTGAATTATTCTTGTTCAGTGTTTTGTTCCTAATATTATAAATTTCAATGGCTAGTTTAAAAGAGACTTGTCAAAGGAGCTCCATTTTTTGTTTCTGCACATACTGTTTAACAAAGTTTTATTTTTATATGATTCATTTTTTTGTATTTAAACATTTATTTTTCAGGCAACATTTCTTAATTTTATGTTTCATTTGAGTTTAAAAGATAATGCCAAATTATTAAATAGTCAAATTAAGAAAACAAAATGATTTTCTTTTTTTATAATTGATTTTAATGTATTTCGTATTTATTTATTTAGACACATCCTTTATTTTTCAGGCAACATTTTATGTTTCATTTGAGCTTAAAAGATGGTGCCAAAGAATGAAATATTCAAATTAAGTAAACAAAACTTTCAATCTATAATTCTGATACAAATACATATACTTTTGGAGAATTATCAACATGTATAAGAGTGGGGTGTACTCATGGTCTGATAAAAAGTTTTGTGGGTACACAAGTCAAAGCACATGATCAACTTTGGAGGAAATAATCTTAAATACAGGACTCCTCCATGACTTGATCGTGTCACCTAACATCAGCCTGCATCTCTCCCCTTATTGGTATCAACAAACGCCAGCTGGCTGTGCCATGCAAGTCTCTCCAGTGGAGCCATTTTGACAGCCAGTCTAGCTCATGCAACCTCGACCAGCTTGTAGCAATTTAATGGTGCCTGCTCTCATATGTAAGTCCAAGTCATGACCCAGTGACTTGGACACTCCCGAGTAGGCAGCTGTAAATAGCTTAGTGGACATTGGTAATGAGATCATCCATTCGCGACTGACTTTCCTCTCATTTACCATATCCCGGTAATGATGTCATTTGTTTAAGATGGAGCCCATGTTGTGACAAAGCAAGGTAGGAACAAGCTGTTGTCTAATGAAGTTGTTTTGTCTCGTCGTGTCTTAGATCTGTTCAAGTATGCTTCCATACAGGAAAGGAGTCCCTTGATTGTTTTTGTGGGGATTTGTATGAAAAGACAAAACGGTCTGATAGTGAAAAAGAAAATAGGGAATTTGCAGGTTCTACTGCTATTGTTTGCCAGTGTTAGACAGAAGTCTAAAAGCTAGGAGCATGAGGGGTGAAGAAAAGCTCAGGCCACTCTAAGCTTCCAAAGCCCACTGGGTTATGTGCTATACACTCAACTCGGGGTGAGCTGAGCAGGCTCAGAGATGCGAGGATACAATGGGGATGTCCTTGGAGATTGAAAAATGAAAATATGAAAAGCTGAGCAAACGTTTTGCTGAGAGGCAGCAAACACCTCACAGTTAGACACCACTGATTAGCACAAGTTCAAGTCAGCAGAGAGGAGGGAAATCTGCAACATCACCTGCTGTTATGTTCCGACAAAACGCAGCATAAATATAATTTTAGTGGCTTGCTGATTGCTGATTTTAACAATACTGTGACATGTTTGCTTGCCTCAAATTGCGCCAACCAAGTTCTGCGGAACATAAAAGATACCATTTTAAATACATGATGACATACAGTCCCTAAGTTAAAAAAGACAGTGCCTAAATTTAGGAGAGACATTTTTATGGGTGATTTTGGGCTGGGGGCATTTAATACACCAATGCGTGTTATACACAGGATTTTACAGCATTAATTAAGGGACATATCTTCCCCGGGTGCTTAAGTCAAAAGGCACGCTGCTATGCACTTTTTGGGGCTTTGCAAATTGTCCCTTAGGCATGAATGGGATAATAGGGCCCAAACTTACTTACCTTAGCCTTTATTCGAATGAGCATGAGCTATTCAAAAGATGGTTTCAAAACTCATCTTAATTATGTTCTATTTGGAAGACTTTTCTCAAGAAGGTCTCTTGTTGGTCCCCGATGGTAATAACTTTCCTGGAAGACTTCTCAAACTCCAAATAGATTTTCCCTGTATTTTCAGACACAGACATGGTTCTGTTTTGGTCTACTCACCACATCTCACTCCTCCTCCCATTTTTGTCAAGGTCCATTGACCATACAGATGATAGTGTACACTCCGGCACCAGTGTATCGGAACTAAGAGCTGAGGTGAGCACTGAACAGCGAGCATAGTGAAAAGGCCTATAAGATAAGACGGATATGTAGAAAGTGAGTCCTAGAGCATGTCAGCATTTTCATCACCATGATGTAAAACCCAAAATCTTTTAGGTCAAAAGGGTCATCGATTGCAGATAACTTGCTGAATGGTGAGTTGGGATATAGTATGTCAGCTCCCCAAATCAACCAAGTCAGCTTTTAGTCTTCTGTGTATTACAAGAATAGCAAAGTTTAATGTTTGAGAGAGATGGATTGAGGAGATATAGCTACTGTATCCTGGTTGAGTCTTGGGGGGGGGGGGGGGGGGGGATAAATTGTGTAATTTTGTTATGGGAAGTTTCATATTCAGAATTCTGCATCCTATTCAACAAAGTTGCACAACCTCCATGCCATCTACTCATGTTCATTTTGAAAAACGAAACATAAAGGTGCTAGGAATAAAATTTTCAATAACTGAAATATTTTCCGACAAAGCAAATGACGTAGACATAAAACGAAACAAATATTCAATACCCTTGCAGCCTAAGTATAGTATCTTTAGAAAAGTATAACATCCATAGTTTTTCTTTTTAAGAGGGCAAGAGTATGAGTGTGAATTATTATGCTATAAAAACACCAATGGTACTTATTTGAATCAGCCTGAAGAGCTCCGGAGTTACTGTAAAATATTGCTATGTTACATTTGCACTAAATTTTAAGTCTGTTGTGCAGCCAAAACATGTGACTAGCCGGTAACCATGATGTCTGCCAGTCAAATGCTCGAGCTGTATTTGGTTGCAAAGTGTAGCAAGAACATGAGGGACTTATACACCTCCTGACCGCTACCTATTATGTTTTATGTGGGTACCGAATGTTCCTTACTGAAAAATCAGAATCGGAATACATGTTCCATTAAGCCACCCTATTAGATTCACTTTCATTCCGTTTGATAGGGCACAGCCACCTCAGCTATAATCACGTATGGCATACAGTAGTTGGGCATTGGATTTCACATAAGGGGTGACATGACACACTTCTTGTACTGATATAAACGAGCAGTAAGAGTCTGCCTAGGTCATGTCTGCACACACTTAGATTGGAGTGCCCACAAAAGCTGCCAGTAGATAATGTTACACATCGGCCTTACCGCTACCCATCTTTGTCATCATCCTTTATGAATATTTCATCCTTTTACCCCGTTCTGGCCTTCTCATCATAATTTGCTGGTCAGATTTTGCCGCACAATATGCACTGCTGCTTCCCTGTGCTCAAATATGACTAGCGTTTTTTTTTTTTTTTTACTGGTCGTCAAGAGAGCGTGGAGTGACACGAATATCGACGTTGCAATATTGCAAAAGGTTTTTATTGATCCATAATGAAAAACAATATCAAAAAAGGGTATTAATATATAACTTGAAACACACACACCGCAAGACATCATTGAGGTAACCATACTCAAAACATGACGTGACATTGGCCAAATGAAAAGCATCTATCATGAATGGACCATCCATGACTACTCTTATTTAGTGTTAACTGGGTTAATAAACAAAAGTATTTGGTCATCATTTCTGGTGTGGTTAATTCAGAGCATGCACAGAAAGAGCAAAGTCTGGCAATACACAGGCTAATTACAATTTAGAGAGTTTGGGAGGATATATATATATTTATTTCTGCCACTGAATTCTCTAATGGGACAACTAATTGAACTCATTATCTGGTTTTAAAAGATTAAAGTAATCCACATTTTGCTAGGGACCTCTTTGAAAACCCTCAAGACCAGTGAGCTCCTGTAAAACAATCTGTGAACCTTCGTACACACACAACTTAATAGTGGAGTGAACCATGTTGTGAAAGCAATCCAAAAAATGTCAGTAAGTGGTATCATCCGGAACATTTTTCCCAAAACATATTCAAAAATACACGTACCTAAAACACATTGCCATGTTATTTGTATTAAAGATGATCTAATGGAAATGATGTGGCGTCATTGATTCTATTCCTATCTCAGCCCACGTCCATGCTGCTGTCCAAAAGCTTTTAGTAAACTGTAACACTTGTATTAAATATAGATGGACTATTAGAAGACTGCTAAAGATTTGCAAAAATGTATAGATGGCAATTAATAGCTGAAGAAAGCTCGACTGACAATTATTTTGCCGATTAATCGATGAATCTGATAAATCTGTGACTGTGTGTGTATGTATATGCTTTACATACATAGACTTACTTTGGCAGCTAACCTTGCAATATTAAGACTTATTTTTTTGAGGGCATCATCTCTATTGGTGTCCTCCAGACTTGTCCACCATATTCATACTTATTATTCATCCCACGCTTGGCTGTGACTTTTAAACCGCAGTGGAGACGCAGCAAAAAGAAAGAAAGCCCTTGAAACATGAAGTGCACATAATTTGTTTGTCATATTTACACATTTCATTCACATGAAAGTACAGTAACACCGCAAAGTATTTTTATAGCCTTTTAAAGTATATTTATGCTCTAATTGAACCAAAAAGCCATTTATCTTTTAAAATAGAGTGTTGGTAAAAAGTTAGGCTGGTTGTAACGTGTACAATATTTTGTCACCCACACAAGTGTGACTAGGATTACATCGCCCCCTGGAGGCAACAACATAAAACAGCCAAGTAAATTTTCTTCCAGTTCAATTTTATAATAAATATAAAAAGAACAAATAGAAACTGGTTGACAATTTGACCCAATCTACCATATTTCTTCAGTCCAATCATTAAGTCATCATTATATTCTTGAGTACACAGTTCCACAATTTCAAATGTTGGCCTTTTCAATTGGCTACCAACAGGTACTACTTGAGTGAGGAAAAAACAATCACGACTTTTCACTAGTAAGATAAACATTAAATTTGAAATATTTTTTATTCAAATTTATGACCAGAGCTATGAATTTACTGTTGAGGGTTCTCGACCTCACCACACCTCAAGAAGCTTGATTTACACTAACAGAGAACAGTCACATTTAATCAGTCATATTAATAAATTATTAAAATCTCAGTCCCAGTTTATTCCAAGCACTACCCACCCGACCCCCCTGGAAAAAAAAAAAATTCACACACAAAGCTACTATCCGCATCTTCATTACCCAAACAAAATAAGTGTGTCTGAATTGCCTGACAGTTAAACAGAGTACAGAATATTCCTGTCAAAACTGTAATGTCTCCTATTTGTGACGATAAGGGGCCACCGGACAAGTTTTATGAACATGCAAGTTTCCACTTGCCACTCACTCGGTTTGCTAATAGGTACTTGCAATACTGTGGTATCTATATGTAAATCGATTGAATTGAACACAGACAAAGCAAATAAATACAAACAGCAGCTAAATAGTTACATGAAAAATTAGTAAGTGGAAGAAATCATATTCATTTGTATTGCATGACAGCATGCAAAAACACTAAATTGTCATTGTGTTTGTATATTGTTACAATGGGGCGGAAAACTCTTTTCAAATCTGGTCAATTTCATTATTATTATTATTGCCATAATTATTTTTACAAATTACCGGCCAATTTGGTGTGTTGAAAACGTACGGTTTGAAGGAATGTTAATGGCATTTCCATTTAACAAGAGTGTTTCCAATTGAATAGTTTCACTTCTCCAGAGTAAAATTTCTCGTGGAAAGTTTTCAAAAAAATTCCCTTTGCAAGCCGCTCACTGAATAGAAAGAGTGTTTTGTGGCTTGTGTTACAAAAATAGTATATTTTGTGGTCTGAGCTGTCACATGACATACTCAAGTTCTTAAGAAACTTAGTTTCGCCAATTCTGGCAGACAATACATAATACAGTGTTTTTAAATAGCAGAAAAATGAATTTGAGTTGACCTTAATTACATGTAATTCAATTAATCACAAATGTGTAAAACAATGAATTGGAAAAAAAAATACTCCAGTGAGTTTGAGCAATTAATGTGGGTGATTTCTTTTTGGGCTTCTTTTAAATAAATCACATTAACCTAGATAATTCATAAGATGTCAAAGACTTGAATGCATCGATGGGAACTTGATCGTCACCATTAGATGAAGATTTAGTGCACCCAAACTGACTTCACAAGTAGTGGCCATGAGGGCACTGGGTTTTATGTCCGTCGGGCCTTCTGCCTCTTGGCCTGACGTTTGGCTTCATCCAAGGCAGCGCTGTCGCCGCTGGCTTGGGCCATGCTCCTGACACCTTGAACACGATTCATCAGCTGCAAGAGGAAGGGGATGACCTAGAAGAAAATTCAGGACAAGGGTATTTTAATGCAGTTGAGCATGTGTTTGCTGGCGTGTGGTGCTTCACATACCTTTTCATGGTTGTATGCTGCTAACAAGAGTAGGAGAGTGAGAGGAAGAGCAACGTAGGAGCCTTGGGCGACATCTTGGTCAGGCACTTTGCGCTGCGTAAAAACAACACAGATTAGGACAAAAAAAAATGGACGCTGCAATTATTAAAAGGGGGAGGGGGTACTATAACATATTGCTTACTGTTGGGTTGAAGGTGAGGGTGATGTGCTTGTGGTAACCAGTGGAAGTAAAGGAGACATGAGGTAGAGTGAAGTCATACTGTGCGCGGGACAGTGTGGAATACAGCATCAGAATGTAGCCCTGGAAAAAAACGGGGAGGAAAAAAGAACATTACTTGATTAATCGCTGAGGGGAAAAGAACATCAGATAATAACAGTTAAGCGAAAGTTGGCAAAACTAGTAATGCAAGACTTATGTAAAAGTCTAGGATTGCTTCCAACCAGACAGCAAAAAAAACTGGATTAAAGATCTCCATTAGTTAGAAACAAAAAATGTGAGCATGTAAAAAAAAAAAAAAAAACCTGGGGTGAGTGACTGTCAACGATTTTGAGCTTGATTTAACAGTGCCTCTGCTGACTGCAACAAGGTTGTGCTTTTGCCTAATCAACTAGTTTCCCATAATCTACCAAATACGTATCAATTATCCCCACACATTCTGTGACCTAGGGCTTTATCCATGAATATTAAAAGATGAGAAAAATATTGCCCTAAGCAGCTGATATCTTGATATGTTGAAATTGTTCTGATCAATGCCAAATATGCGATGTAACTGGGAGGCATGGCAGTGAAAGAATTTCAAACTTTAAAGTTCATATTTGAGCTCCATCAATACATTACAAGACATAAGTGTAGGATGATACCTCTCCATCTCGGTCCAGTGGGGGGAAATGGAAGAAGAGTGACTGTCCCAATGAAACACTGTGGAGCGGGTTGTCCAAATTGTCACTCCTGTATAGCTTTACCTGATCAGAGGTAAGGGGGGGGTCAGTGAAACATTGATGATCTCAAGTTTTGGCCACAGTAATATTGTCAGGACTTTAGATAATGTTACTTTTCAGATAAACTTACCGATAAAGTTGAAAGATGTTCTGGAGATGTAATGACATTCCCACTTAGGTCAAACTGGTTGATTTGTCGGAAGGCAATAATGTTGACTCCCTCAACGTCACTGCTGCCAACCTGAAAAAAAGAATGGCCATGGTGCAGAATTTGCAGATGCTTCTTTGACTCCGACTCGAGATAATGCTGCAAGCGAGTCACATGGTGAGAGAGAATAGCAGAGACTTAACAAAAATTAAGGCCTTTTCAGCTTTGCAAGAGAGAAAGAGAGATTAGCATGTCTCAAAAAAGGACAAATTACAAAATGACAGGTTTCCAATTTGCCATGGGATTATCGACGCTTTTGTTTCGGTGTTCAGAATGGAGCCATGGGATACATTGTACTCTTCTTCCCACACTACAAATTTTGTAAGGACAAAAGAAGATAACCTCACTATGACCATGTGAAAATGACTTTTCTCAAATAAGACCTGGAACCTCCCTTGACTGCAACAGAAAAGATAGGGAGAAGTCCCCCTTCACACCGTAGGTTTTTCACTTCAAAAGGGTACAACAACAGTCGCTGCATCCCAAAAGTCTTATCAGTCGAAAGAAGACTCACTAATCTCGAGGACATCTCATTTTGAATGCGGAAGTAGGCTGTGCAACGAGCTGAATACCTCAATGTGGAATCTCTGGAGGTACACTTAAAGTCACACACATGCTTTCTACTCAGAATCCAGGTTTGTAAATGATTTTGCCATTGGCAAAGAGTGGTGTAAAAAGTGAGTAGACCTGTCGTGAATCCAGCGGGTACTTTCTAGTGATGACGGGGAAAATGTGAAATAAAAAGCACATAAAAAGTCATTTTGTCACCCACCTCGATAGCTCTTTGTTGTGGTAAAGCTCTCTCTATGTGGTCGTTTCCTTCAGCTCGCAGCTGAATCAGGTACTTGCAACCAGGCTGTTAAGAAATTGTGAATAACGGGCTGAATAGTCAACCGATGATACTCAGTAGAAAATTACTTCATTACAAACCAAAATGCAACGAGCCAACCAAGACTACAAGAGTAAAATTACAATGCTGATGCCTTCAGGGCTGTGACTTGATGAGTGACATAAGAAGCTGGACTTGCTGACCGGTTATAATTCAATGTGAGCATCTGGGTGTGAGCTGTGGCCAACACTGTAGATGCTTATAGCTCTCTTATTACTCGACTTTTGGCTTGTCACCCTAATAATATTAGTGTCTATCTGGACTCAGCTCATTGGCATCCTTACCAGCAGACCTCGAAGTCTGAAGCGACCTTCCTCATCAGTGACGGTGTCCTCGCTGTAGAGGCTACATTCTCCTTGACCCACCGCTTCCACAGCAACGTCTCTCTCCGCATCACCACTCAAAGACTGCACTGCTCCGTAGCAGCTGAGGGCAAAAGTCAAACATCAAATGGATTGACCGTTATCTTTTCTGGATCTGCTTCGTGGTGCTTTATAGTCAAAGATGAAGACAATTGGCAGTACCTATACGCAGTCTTGATTCCAATTATATCAATGCTGAGGATTTGACCCTCTTCCACAGTTATCATCTGGGATGTCGGCTCAAAGCGGTATTCTTTCATCATGGGCTTGAAGTAGTACTTACCTGGACTCTGCGGAGGATGAGCAACGTCAACATAAAATGAAAAGCAGACCACACTATGACAATTATTAAATTATAGTGAGTTAATAAAGGGGCAATTGCCCCAACCAGTGATTAGCAAGGATGGATTTAAAGTAACAAACAAAATAATACCCAAATTATTAATACTGCGAACATACGAAAAACCGATGGATTTATTATGATTTGGTATTAGATTATTAAACTGTGTATCAGTGAAATATAAAAAGAGTTCCTAACCAGGTTATTGAATGTGAGGAGGCCGGTGTCCTGTGTCAAGAGGTTGGAGCGAAATTGGCCGCCACTTAGCGACAGGAGGACTCCTGACAGCGGATCACCGTCCTCTGACTTTATCTACAACACAGAGGCACAAAAAAGGAGCATGTGATATTAAAACTTCATACTTGTTTGAGAAGCAAATGTTGCACTTGTTTGCGGCAAAAACTAGTGCATGAAAATAAAAGTATTGCTATAAGACAACCTTGAATGTGATTCCAGCCAGCGCAAAAGCCTTGAAATCTCCCTGGGTTCCCTCCACGGGACTCAGAACAAAACCCTCTTTACTGGCACTGATGTCATACTGCCGGTCGCTGTGGAGTGGACCCACACTGCCAAGACATGAGAAGAAAATATGTTGCATTCATAACATATTTCCTAAAAGGTTATGACATTTGGCGAGAAAATGTCAGTATTGAAATTAGTTTACTATCAATGCTCAGATAAATGGCAGGGTTGCTTCACAAAAGCATCCTGGCCACACACCAAAGTGCGACTTGCCATTGTGACACAAGACAGGGAAGAACCAAACGTCTACTCCTATCAAAGCCTAGAATGTCTTCTGTATGATAATTGTCAACTATGATTTAATCCCATCTTGCAAGAAAGTCAACATTTATTGAGCTTTAGACAGAGTGAAAAAGCTGACAAATTACTGAAGTCACAATAGCTCAATAGAGAAGGCGAAATGTTTGCAACTCATCTAAGAAGTCATGGCTCATGTAAAACAACAAAATAAATAAACCATTCCATACCAAGAGTGCCTTGAAATAATACTGTGTTTTGGTGCAAACAGTAAGTCCCTCAGAGACTAAACCTTCTGACCTAAAATTTAACACTTGTGGGTTTCTTGTACCTGTATGCCCCATTCTCATTGGTGGCCACAGTGATGAGGGGTGCAGCAGCATCTTTTTCACTGATGGATATCTCCACACCTTGCAGCTCCGGTGACACTTTGCCCTCTAGGAAGAGCCCTGCGCGGCCTATGATGTCCACCATGCGACCAGGACATGACTCTGCAGGACAAGAGATTTAAATAAGGAGTTAGAAATGTGATTGAAGAAAAAAAAGTCAAAGTCAAAGTCAGCTTTATTGTCAATCTCTCCACGTCACAACACACAAAGAGACCGAAATTACGTTTTTCTCTATCCCACGGTGACGAGACACATAACACGATAGACATACAAGTACGCGACACCATATAAAAACAAGAAGGCAAAAATTTAAACAATCAATAGTAAGAGTGATGAATAAATAATAAATAAACAGATAACACAATAAATAAGAGGAGCAAAACGGAGCCAGCAAGCATAGCGCAAAAGTAAAAAACATCATAAACAAAAAGGCACAAACAATAAATAATAAGAGTAATAATAAATAATAAATAAACAGATAACACAACAAATAAGAGCCAGTGTGCATACAGACAGTACAGACAGTAAAAGTACAAGACGCTACGCAGAACGGGGGAGCGAGTTCAGGATCCTAACAGCCTGGAGTACGAAGCTGTTTGAGAGTCTGGTGGTGCGGGAGCGCAGGCTTCTGTACCTCTTCCCAGAGGGGTGAAGTGAGGTTACATTCAAATCTTGTTGCCAATTTACATAAACTCAGCCTTCAATGTTTACGGCAGTACAATTTTGAGAGTAGAACATTCCCACTATTAAAAATAATACCCAAACACATTTGTGGGTCGGAGTTTATTTGATTAGAATTGTCAAGAACCATACCTCCTGTGATGGTGGCCTCTACTTCAGGGGGATAAAAGAGCAGCTCCTTGGAGGAGGGAGTCACCGTAATTTTTTCTCCAGCCCTGCAAAGTACCGTCAATATTAATCATTGAGTCAAGAATTAACACTGCTATGCTTGTTTTAATAGAAAAAGGTTTTCTCTATTCGTAAGAAAAAAGCTCACATCCACTTTTTATATGAACAAAAAAACGAGCAGCAGCATTTAAGAATGAGTATACACGATAAAAACTTCTTTAAAACAATGCAAAACAAGCTATTTCTAATGAATGTTTTCTAATACTGAAAAGAAAGAGTTGAGGGTTAGAGGCAGGCTAGCGGAGCAAGAGTAATTTAATTTAACGGGACAAGCAACAACATAAATGTTAAAAGCAAATGACCTGGCCCAGTAGGAGAACTCATAATGGAAGGGGCCTGTCAGCTCATCAGCCTTTTCTTGTATGGGAGGACTATCATCCTTGGCAGGCCCTTCCTCTTCAGCGGCTCGCCGTTCTCGTTCTTGGCGTCGCAACTGTATCTCCTGAAGCTGTTGCTCTTGCCACTGCTCCTCCAGACTCCGCAGGGGCCCAAGAACTAGGGCTGGCTCACTTTCAATGGATGATCTGACGGGCAAGAGGGACACAGCAAAACAGTGTAAGATGGATATTGTAACAAGCAGCTAAGACCGCATCATTCAGCCGACGTGTACAATATTTTGACTGCGGCAAGGCAAGGCATTTAGGGGGTCTGGTTTAGTGGCCTCAGTATTGCATCTCTGCTTTTTGCAGTTGATGTGTTACTGTTGGCTTGTAGCCGTGATGTCCAACTCTCACTGGAGCAGTTGGAATGAAAATCAGCACCTCCAAATCTGAGACTATGGTCCATGGTCATGAAAAGGTGTAATGCCCTCTCCGGGTCATGGATGAGAAAGTAAATGTGGTATGATGAGTGAAAGGATGACTCTCCCACTGATTCATGATTCTTACTTGATGGTGACTGTGACGTCAAGGATCTTGTCTGTGGTGATGAGTCCGGTCACGTGATGGCGCACTGCGGTAAGAGTCAGGATGCTGGGTGCTGAGCTGTTAAGACAAGGGACCATACCACATGACCAAAGTGAAAGCGCGTAGAAAGGGTCTCGGTAGTTCTACTTACGTATCGTAGATGTAAAACTCTTGCTCAAACTGGTGGCAGGAGCGGGGGGTGACTTTGTACACGCCTGGATAAGACATTTTTAGAGGGATTACCCCAAATCGGTAAATCACATTACGCTTAATTTTTTTTTTTTTAATTCCACAGATTGGTAATTCATACTGTGTATAAGATAATGAAGCTAACCGGGTTTGGAGAGGCAAAAACGGTTGATTCCCTTGGAGAGATTGTAAATGCCCACATTCTCAGGTTTGCTGCCATCCTGAAAGAACTCCTGGACACAAATAAACAGGGACTGTAAGATGTCATCACAAAGGCCCACTGTGTTAGTAACTACTGACCAAAGTGATGGCATGGGAGAGGGAGCAGCGTAGGATGTAGCCAATCTGTCGGAACTCCACCCCCAAGATGTCAGCGTCCACAACCTCGACTTCCATGGATTTATGTTTCCAACACCATTCCTCGTGAGAGATGCTTACTAAAGCATGTAAAATAAAGATTAAGAGAATGTTACAAGTGCATGCGAGGTGCACAAGTCCAAAAGATGAGTGTCTAGTCAAGTGTGGAAAGCAATACAGCTGTATTTCCATTAAGCAGTGTTGCTCAGTTATCATCTCTTGTTTAAATTAAAGTTCAGACTGCGTCGAGATGTCACGCTACTTAATTAGGTATTACATCAGCTGTCACAGCACTTATATATGGCTTGGTGTTAAGGCTGGTTATAGTTCCTGACCTTTATATTTCCCAGGTAGAACATTGTCAAAAGAGAAGCTGAGGATGTCACTGCTGCCTGTCAAAGGCATCGTCCTTCTCTCTCCTTGGCGGCTTACTGGTTGGAGTGTCACTGACAGGTCATCACAAGATGCTGCAGTTCAAACAAGAGAGTATGTTAGTGGGCGAGGGAGGGGTGGGTTTTGCATACAACTATATAGCAATAGCAAAGATTTTTAAGAGGCAGACTTTACCTAAACAGTTGACCTTTCCAGAGACAGATGCCATAAATTGGGTAAAAAGCAGGTCTGTGAGAGGCTGGTCCACTACTGAGAACTCCAGAGCCTGAGGCTGCAGGGCCAGACCCGCTTTTACATCAACCTCAGGGAGAGACACCTACACACACACACACACACACACACACACACACACACACACACACACACAGTTGGCTTGATAGCGTGCACAAGGTCTGTTTTCATTGAAGAGTACATAACTGTGAGCAATCGGTGATGATATGGAAGGGATTGCTCAAAAGAACCCTGTTTTAGGGGTCCCTCCTATAATAAACCTGATTCAAATGATCAGGATCATTATAGGGCAGGAGGAGTTGCCTACCCCTGAGCTAGTGGGAGAGGGAAGTCTGGCCATCTCTGCTAAAGCTGCTACCCCCACAATCTAACTCCGGATAATCAGAATAAAATTAATTGATGGGGAATTCAACTGTCGTACTTGGACACTGTAGTCTCCAGGTTTCGCCTGAAAGCAGAAGGCTCCCTGGGTGTCTGAGTCAGTGGTCCGGCCTGAGGTCTTATCTTGGCCCTGGTGTGTCAGGGTGACCTTGTAGCGACCTTGCTTCATGCCCTCGGGCAGGCGGCTGATGGAGATCATTCCACAAACGCTGAACCTGCATAAGAACAACGCAGCTCCTTAATGTATCACGCACAATATATATATTAAATATGGAGTTGCCGGCTATCACAAAAATGCTTTCTTTCAGCTAGTAGCTGTTGTTAAATCAACCAGACATACCCGGCTGTGATGATGTCAGGAAGTTGTGGCGTGTTGGGGGCAATTTTCACCGTTACTGGCTCAAAGAACATGAGATCCTTGTGGACACGAATGGTGTAAGTACCGGCTGTCATGTTCTCCAGCCTGTAAGAACCATCCTCTTTGCTGACAACTATGAGGCGATATGGGCAAAGAAAGCCACAGCATAAAATAGTAACGTAAATGCAATGCAGACAAATTAAGCATGTCGTCATCTCATAAGATTACCTTTAATCTGATTGTTGATGGAAACTGCGGCATTAACTACACCTTCCCCATCAACACTATTCAGGACCCGACCAGTCACAGAAAAACCCATGACACGAAAGATGGGCTGCAAATGACAATTGAAGAGAATAAAGGCAATTGGCTGAATTGAATAGATGTGAGCGTTAACATGACACTGAAAGAAAATGTGTCTATGTACCTCAAGTGTCAAACTGTTGTGCTCCACCTTGAAATTCATTCTGGAAGGTGCAACATCAAAAGTGATCCGGTCCCCTCTGTAAAAGGGCACCTGAGGAAGAACGGTCTTTATCAGTTAAAAATCAGTTTTAGAAGTAAAATGCTTTGACTGGAATTGGTTTGCACAGAAGATTTACCACGGTGTAGTCCCCACTAGATAGTGAGGGGAAGATAAAAGTACCATCCTCCCGGGAGATGGCACTACACAGGTAGATGAGGGAGCTGTCCCCAGAGTCTGCACCCTCCACTGGAGAAAAGTTGCAGCCTTTCACATTCTGTGAATCACGACAAAAATGTAGTTTCAATGAACTTTGTGACTGCCATTTTATTCGTTACGTGACCATGATCACTTCTGCCTCAATCTACCTCTCTTTTGACTATGGCCGAGTAAAGCAGGAAGGTGACATCTTTCATGGGCTCCCCGTCACTGCGGACTTCGCCCGAGACGTCGTAGCCGCCGACCACCAGATCGTCAGCGGCCGGCGCATTGGCAGTGGAGATGTGCACCGTTGTGGAACTCTGGAGAAAGACGGCAAAAGATGCAATGAAGTAGGATGTATGTATTATGATACATAGTAAGGCTAACTTAATCTTTTTGACACTCAGCTGAAATGATGTCGGCCTACCTTACCTCTCTGAGCTCGGGTCAGCGGATCAGACATGGAGGGTAGTGAGGACTAAGTGCATGCTAAAAGGGATCAAGCCTATTCTGTTGGCAGTTCCTGCCTTTGGAATGACCTCACGCTAACATTAGCCAAGCTAGATGTACTGCTTTACATAGTTGTTGCTGAAAGAGTTTTGTGTGTTTGCATCCCTCTATAAATATGCCGCGAAAGTGAAAAGACCAAACTGCTTTTTATTGTTTGTATAATAATGGCAGTAAAGTTATTTTCTGAAGCTACTGACCTTCTCCAGAATCCAGGAAGGATGGGAAGCAACGATGTCATATGTACCAGGGAGAACTTTGTGAAAGTTATACCTGCAATATAAGTATTGCACAGGAAAAACAGGTTAGATTTTGTTAGTTCGGGATGTGCAAACTCCATCATACTACTTTACAAAGATGCCTTTTTGCTCTGTTGATTAATGTAGTTTGTTCTTTAAAAATATAAATCAAATAAATAATGCCAGCGGGGTAACTAGTTAGCCTCAAGGACCACAAGGGAGAAGCCCACAGGTCTGTTATGTAGCTCATCACTTAATGGGACATGTTATTTTGTAATAAGAATTAAAACTGAAACATTTATTTCAGCTTAAAATGGTAATGTTTCTTAATGAACCATATATTTTATTTAGTTTAAAAAAAAAATGGACTAATTAAAAATGCTGATGCTACGTACGCTCCTCCAGGCTGGGTGATAGCAGTCTGGAGTTTTTCATCAGTTCCAGCTCTGCTCAATTTAACTTCTACTCCAGTTGGACCAAGCAGATGGCCTTTACTCAAAACCTGTGCAATGTAAAGTACAGAGAAAATAAAACATTCCACTGGACTTGTTTTACCAGCTAAATTCAAAGTAAGTGCTTCCACATAAAGACTTCAATGATCATTGTTTAGGTTATTTTTCCCCAATAATTATTAGTATTTTTTTGCAATTAGGACAAACATGTAAACCAACCAAATAAATAAATACATACATTTCAATAAATGATTCGATCGAATTAAAATAGAATCCTCACCATTCCCGTGATTGAAAAACCAGTGAAAACGAAGTTGATGTCTTCTTCTTTTTTACATATGTCAGTGACTCCATCGACATGGAGGTCGACACTGGTAGGTTCTGGTCAATGTAAAATAATAATAATAATAATAATAATAATAATAATAATAATAATAATAATAATAATAATAATAATAATAATAATAATAATAATAAAGACAGACATTAATTGACTATGCAGAAATTATCTGTCTAAATAATTAGCAATGCATAACTTACCAAAGCTCCACCCAAGCGGCGGTTCAATTTTCAAAACAAAATCGCCCTTTGAAGAACAAATCAAACGTGTGCATACATAAGTATTATCAACAAATAATATCGGTGAATACCCTTGTGTGTATTTCTTACCTTGTCATAAAGAGGTATCGTAAAGTAGCCATTATTTGGTGCACAATCAGTGTGATATTTCAAGGAGCCTTGTTTTGTGTAGAGTTTAATCTGTTATGAAAAAAACAACCAACGTTACTGTAAAGATATGACGTGTGTGTGTGAACGTAGCAGTCAGTTAGGAGCAGTTAATGTCACTAAATAGCCCAACAGATTATTTTAAAGTGGCTGTGAATGAGCCGATCGGGATTAGCAATAGTGTGCTCTGCTCCACGTTCTCCTCCTACACAGATAAATTGGAGGGTCAAAAACTACGGTCTACTGCACTATAAGAATAATTGGTAAATCGACGCTTGCAAGTGGTTAAATAGCTTAAAGAAACATTTTCACTCACCTCGATCAATGAGTAATTGATTTCAACGTCGGATTTCACAAACCCCCCACATGCAACCACTATTTCATCAGAGGACGCGGTCAAAACCTGAGAATATGTGATCCAAAACAAGACCCAAATAGTACTTAGATCGGCCCGAATGGTGATTCTCAGCATTTTTGCCGGATTTATCCTCTATCGCTCCGTCTAACCGTGAAACTGCACGCTGCTTCCGTTTCCGTACCAGCTGACTCACTGACGATCTACGGAAAAGTTGTAACAGCAGCGCCTTCCGCTGGCGTGGAGGCCATAAAGGTCATCTTCAAACCTGAACAGGGCAGCGGACCATGCGAATATATTTTAAAGGTTTATTTTCCCTTTAGAGTCACAGCACCCCGTAGTGTAAAAAAAAGATTTTGAAACACTACATAAAAAAGAAAAAAATAATATACTAACAGCTTTGCACGGTGTTGTAAATGTATCATTTTTTGCATAACTACGATGCAAAAATAATGTTATAAACCAGTACTTAGCCTTAATCCATATAAAGTGCACAATACAGTACAAAGAGGAGGTTAATAAAGAACTCGTGTTTGTAGTGAAGTCCTTCTCAGAAGGAAAAGATAAAAGTAAAATGGAAAAAAAAAAAACACAACAAATTATTTTTTTGCTCATACACAGTAAAAATAAAAGTTCATAAGAGTATATTAAAACAAACAGTTTGATTCCATCCAAATGTTGCTTGCTTGTCCAGTGTAGTGTTGGTTTGTTATTCCCTAACTCCTAAATCTTGTTTCACACATTTGTGAAACTGTCTGGAGGAGAATGTGCCAGGAACAGCCCTTCTGGAAAATTGTTGGAGAAGCTGGTATGGTAACTGGGACTGCTTCTGCTGGATCGCCGCTGACTTCTGGATCCCGGCGATGTGACAGCAGAGATTCTTTGGGCCTGGCACAGTTTCTGGATCAGGAAATGCTTGTCTCGACCCTCCTGAATAACCAACACACACACACAAAGTGTATTCCAGTTAAGCCTTTGACAGTACAACATGGGAGCCGAATAAAAAGCTGCATCAAAAACCTGAAATCACAGAGATGGTATTCAGCTCGCTTCTTGACTGTTAACCAGGTGTTACTTTAACAATATGTGCACAATAACTGTATTGTAATTTGCCGCACTGAATCACATGGTCACAGTATGTTTGTGGCTCTTCTCAGTATGGATTAGAATGCGTCAATATAGAAAACAACAGCATTATTCAATGAATCTCTCGCTGAAAATGTCAGCCTCTCTGTCTGTAAAGTTGACCAAAGAGGGTGAAATTGCACCAAGACTGACAGCGTTTAAAAGATTCCAAATACCCACCATGACGAGCTGTTCCCGAAGTTGTTTGATCACCCTCTTGTGTGCTCCAGCGAGTGCGATCACGTAAAACATGGCCAAACTACAGCACAGGAGAGAAGAGCTCAAATCATCACCATTATATAAATTCTGCCAATTTCTTATCAATAATCTTCAAGTCTCACATACCATGTAACAACAAAGAAGGACACAGCAAAAGCCTCGGATGAGATAGTGAAGAAGAGAGTTTGGACTCCACTGGGGAGCTGGGATATGGCAGTTGGCAGAACCTCCCAGGAGGTGGTGTAATTCACAAATGGGCCACATGCCTGGGAACAGTTTATTCTGCATAGAGAGTGGTTGGACGGATGAATATGTTCACAAAATGTAAGAAACAACCTTTATGTCATTCGCACTATTTAAATATTTTCTAAATATTGTGTTTGTATTTATTGCAGAATTCAACTATTGGTACCATACATTGTTTTTCTTTTTACCAATCAAGTGACATTTCTGGGACAATCAAGGCACTAAAACAGATAGGAGACAAAAAAATGCAAACATAACATTACTTACTGTGCTACACTAACAATAACAGGCACGCAAGCCAAACTCAAGCCAATCAGTAGCACACCCAGGAAGAAAAAGTTGGAACTTGAAGCTCTGAATGGACGTGTGGCCGGACGGCAGTTTTTAATAAGTGACACCTGATAAATAATGAAAAATAATTATCACTCACTGAAAACAGAACTTCGAATCTGGTTTATGTTGGGGGAAAATGGTGCTGCAATCAATTACCTTTTTGATGTAAAAGATAAAAAAGTACTTTATGGTGCAGATGGCAGGAAGCATTGGGGAGTAGAATGCACCGATCCAGCAGATTGTCTGGCCGTAGACAATCTCAAGAACATTCTGAGGGATAGCAAACTCCTGCAGACCCCACCACTTAGCAAGGCCACAGTGGCAGTACTTGACTATAAGCCTGCTCAAAGGAAGGAAGGAAAGAACATTGTGAGGCTTTAAAAGCAGACCATATATGATAAAGAAATGCAGAACATACTGGAATTAATAGAGTAGAACCCAAATTGAGGCAATGTGAATGATTCTGATTTGTACTTACTTTCGAGGAAACTCCACAAAGATGGTAACTGCCACAATGATAATAAAATCAAAGATGGTGAGTTTGTACATTTCCTGGCCAACACGTGTCTCCCAACACTGTAGGAGGACATCATATTACATTTTTGATAATTGCATCCCGTTCACGTTTGCAACACGTCAACATTTGGAAATGACTTACTGAGTAGAGCAAATGGTTGTAGCCGCATTCGCATGGCTCCTCTTTACATTTAGTGATCTGAGACCAGAGTGAGAAGAGCAAAACTCCAATGCTGGTCAGTCGCATGAATACACATCTGGGTATTTCAAGAAGAAAGAAAATGAAGAAATGAAACCACATGTGTCACAGGCATGTCACTATTTCACGCTTTGATAAGCATCTGCAGCAAAATCAACTCAAAAATAACAATAGTCATATCTTCGATAACTGTGTAGTTACCAGTTTTCTGAAGCTGAATGACTTTTGCTGCTTAACTCATATTCTACAAACGCAATATTAATCACAATGCCGTGTTTGCACTAATGGGGCGCATATCACAGATTATTGTAGAGAACATTTTGTGGTTGGCTTCCCTTTTAAGTATCACTATCACTGACATACATTTTATTGTAATGACACGACATTGAATGCACCTTATGAGAGTAAACCGAATCTCAAAAGCAGGCGAATAGTCCTCAAAGTTGATGATGACTGAGAAGACGAGGGGAGTGATGAAGTTGGCTAAAGTGATAACAATTGATGGCAGATACTCATGGATGAGATCCACAATGAAATTTTCCTGCAAAACAAGAAAACGTACTCAGAATGGCTTGATACGCAAACAGTTTTTAGGTGTATGCATTTACCTTGCCCTCGTTCCTCTGTGCTTCCTGGGAGAAAATGGTGGCAACGTAAATGCAGTAGAAGCAACCAGCTAATACAGCAATGACAAACAGGTTGAGGATGAAGCGTATGAGATAAATGCGACATTTCTCTTTGCGGGTCCGATCTGCTATTTTCTGTTTGATCCTTTCTTCCTCCAAATCAGTCTAAAAGGTCAAACAAAAATGGGAGTACAGGTTCAGAACATAATTCAGGGTTGCCGTTTCAACAAAAGAAACTGTCTTGGAAAATTCACATACGGTAACTACTAAATAAATATTACCCTAAGTTCATAAAGCAAACTGCTTCTTTTGAGCTTTGCTGCATTGCCATTGGTGATGCAGAAGTCCCAACCAGCAAATATCTTGTTGCAAAAACTCTGGAAACGGTCTTCATCCTGAATCAGGTTACGTTTGAAACCAGTGGCAGACCTGTGAAAAGAAGGCCTCTGTTGTCAGCAACACCCAAAGCATTTCCAAATAACACTTTAAAGACCTTTTCGGTCGGCACCTTTTAACAATCCAGATGAGACTGAGGAAGAGGTAGGCAACAGTGACCAGCAGGTAGGCGAGAGGCAAATTATAGGTGGTCCTGGGGAAGTGGATTTTGTCCACTTTGTAGTAGCCATAAAACAAATAGGTCTGCTCAAGAAAGCCCTACAGAAAACACACACAAGTTGAGAGAAGAACCGGCCATACAGTGTTATTGTTTGCTGAAGATAGAAATACTTACTCCGCCAGACAAGAGATCTGTGATGTGCTCGTGAAAAATGACAAGACCTCGGCGAGCACTACTTGGATAAACACTGCAAATACTACCTGTTGTCAACCAAGGGCAAAAAAACACATGCGTACTAATTTTGACGGAGACAAAGTGATGAATGTGCTCACAAAGAACCGTTTTCTGACCATCATCCAGGTTATAGGTGATGTTCCCTGAGACGTGAGGAGCAATGATGATGGGTAACAAGACGAAGCTGAACATGAGGGTGAAGATGATCAGGTTGAGCATGACAAGGAAGCGTAGGAAGGAAAAGTAGGAAAGAATGCCCGTGCCAAACATTCCTAGACAAACAAGAAAGAAAAACGACAATTGTTATAGACAATCATAATATATCTCACCAGGCATATTTTTTTTTCAGATTTTTGGATATGACATCACATTGCAACATCTCCCTCACCCTCTATCAGGTGGATGTCGCCCCTCCAGAGCTGCAGGGCGGTCAGCCACTCGTGGACACCATCGAGCAGCCTGCGGAGATACCTGTGGGTGCTTTGCCTCCACTGTGTCCAGCTACTGAGTTCTGCATCCTCTTGTAAGCGTAACGCTCTGACACCAAGCACAGTCGCTACATTATGATGTGTGCTGGGATATTTATTTTCATTGTATAACTACAGGAGTAAGGAATAACAGTTCATACTTATCTCTGCGTTTCTCAGCCATGGTCTGCGCAAGCTCTCTGGTTGGTTTCTGCTCCAGTTGGTTCTTATGTTTCTCATCGTGTCTATTCAAAAAACTCAGCGTCCATTTCCCACTACCGTGGGAGCCAGTACGAGCTCGAGAGCTGCTCCTTCTCTTGGTGCCCGTATGGGATGCCTTCCTGCGGTACAGCAAGGACTGGTAGCTGGGGAGCTGGTCGAGCAGGGGGTTACTGGTGACTTTTCCACTTTGATCGGTGTAAAAAACTGCAAAAGGGTGAAAGATAAAAACGAGGATGTGAATGACGTGCTGACACTTGATTAGATAAAATCATCTTAACACAACATTATTTTTGGAGCACTTCGAAAATATAAAAATCAAACAAAACATTAAATACAGTCATAAAATATCCAGCCTTCCATCCATTTCTTGACTGCTTATATAAAAATATAACAATCATTATTATAATGGCATCATGGTTTTTAATATGGATGTTAAATCCCCAAAGCTAAAGATGGCTGAATATCTATAACTATATAAGAAGCCCTTCCAAAACCGGCACAGTAGACATGAGACCTTTAGTAATATTGAAAATATTGAAGACTTCATTGCTTCAGCGATGTCGACCAAGTATTTAAAACACATTTATTCTATATTTTACAGAAACAGAACTTCTTAAACAATTGCAAGAAGCAAATACAAATAAGCGAACAAAACATTCCCACTCTTTCCCCACTAGGCAACTCGTAAACCCGAAAAAAAAAATGTTAACTGCATCTATTCGTGTGTTCTTTCGTGTGTACTCGAAAAATTAATCCGTGTTTCTTTTTCGAGAAGAATTTATCAGTTCAACTCTACACACGGCGTTAGCTGGTTTTAATAGAGTGAAGATGGCGACAGATATAGGTAGACAGACATAATACGAGAATAGTTTTACCTGAATCAGCATCCATCGCACTCTTTTCAGGTGTAGAAAAAGGAAAAAAATATTGAACAGTATTATTTTGGACAACTACACAGCTGTTTGTTTCAACTGCTGTTCGTAGTTGACGCTTCAGTGGTCAGGTTGAAAACATTTGCATTGTGGCTGGAAGCGACAACTTCCTGAACTCTCCAACACTCCCATAAATGTTTATTTTGTGCATATTTCATTTTTATTTACAAATATTTTTTTACAACTCGACTATCCATGCCAAGAATAGATGGCAATAGCGGTATGAAAAAAGAAATGACAAAAAAAAAAAAAAGAACGCAGCTTTCGGTCAAAACTTTGCGCACTACATTTCCCACAATTCAGTGGAAAGAAATTGCACAAAAGGTTACGTTCATTGAAAACAAGCCAAGTCCATGCATTTATTGCGAACTCTGATTGGAACTTTCAGACATAATTTTACCAATTTATTACCTTTCTTCGTACATCTTGTTTTTTTGGGGGATAGTAGTCATAACTATCCGTGTAATAGAGCTGACGTTACACAACAACTCTTGTTTGGGAACTCAATTATGCAAATCTACGTTGTACCTGCATTGTAGCCAATTTTAGGATGATTTTCAAATGAAAAAAAAATACTAACATCACATTTCCCAGAAGTGGTTGACAGTGTGGTACACGTCACCTCTGATATTCAAATCAAATTGTTGATTTAAATTTGGTCCCAATAACTTACAGCAGCTATTGCCATTTTACAATATTTTTTTATTATTTGTGCATGTCTAAGAGCCGCATTATGTACAATAAACTGGGACACCTGCCGCAAGGTATAATAAGGATGTTAAAATAAATTATACATTTGGAATTCATTATTTGTTCACAATAGACATTGTTCACCTGAGACCCACCTGATCTATTCCCAGGCAGTGGACTTTTACCTTTATGACCACCACTCACTTCCTGGTTACTCACCTTTTGTGATGGTTATCAACTTGTTACGGGAGTCTCAAGTCTCTTTTGTCTTTTAGTCCGATTAGTATGGAATCCTAGCTCTTTTGTTTTAGTTTTTCTTTCCCAATCAGGCTTCACCTCTAACGGACTTATTTACATTTCCAAACAACAAGTAAGCCGGTCTTATAAATAGTTATGCAGTGTATGTATGCATGTCTGAGCCTTATCCTGCTAATTATGACTTCTGTAGACTACATTATTGTTTTTAATTGAAAAAAAAAGCTAATAATACAAAAACCCATAAATCAATACTCTTTTGTATCAATGGCATCTGGTGGATACACAGGTTTCAGCCATCTAATGGAAAAGCAAGTGATTACTTTGCCTTCCACTGTATGTACATCCCTAGCATTTAGTCATTTGGAAATAATAACTTTGACACATATTAAGGGAAATTAGATCCTATAGCGATCCTGATTATCTCTCACGGTAAGCTAAGGTGCCTTATTGTGAACCTATTCTATAAATTAATGATGAGTCAATGGGGATGGGGCAGGCAGATTAAATGACATACTTCACTCGCAAAATGTGAGCGTCGCTTCAAACTTGCAACTTAACCTTCTATGGTCTCAGCCTAAAAAGCAAACAACCCATGAAACAATGTTTTAATCATATTATGAATGTTTTCTTTATATTTGAACAGGACTGGAAAATCATTTAATACATACTCTATCATTGGGTGGAAGGATCAGCAATTTGTACACCTTGATGTCAAGTTACAGCAACGGAGGACTTTTCAATCCTGCCTACCATGACAGCGAAACTTTGGAAATTGATAGGTATGTGGTATTATAAAATGCAGTATCACTCCATTCTCTCTGTCACCTCTCACTATTTTACTTAGGTTCGCCAATATTTGCGACAACAACAACGTGATGATATGATATTTACACATGATACTGGGTGTGCTCAAAGGCTCTTTAAGAGGAGGTTGGAATTTACCCTTGCTCAATAAAACGCTTTTTTTTTTTAAACTTGAAGCTCTCTGGGCTCTGGGAAATTGTCAACACGTCATACAGTATGTTTCTGAAAGTGGATTATTGTGCCGTACTTAACCTTTTAACCTGAATTATCTAAGTGACCTGATTCCAGATAGATATATCATCATGAACTTTAATTTCAATTGTCATCCTTGAACTGAACTATCTTCTGTACTAAGATCAACCTCAACATTGTTCTTTTGCTTTCAACTATTTCTTTGTATTTTAGATGCTTGTATTTTAGAGGCTTGTTAGCTAAAGCCTTTTTGAACTATATAGCACAACTTGTTGAATATAAACATATTCGGTGTCATACAGGTCCTCCAGAAGACCACAGAACACTAACCCATATGTCCAGGAAGAACGGGACTGGTGGAAGGACAGAGAAGACTCAGAGATTGGTCAAAGTGGTGATGCTGGAGTGAGAGTGCCCTGGGTGGGCTGGAGGGGAGCAGAAAGTATTCCTATGGAACTCCAGTCAAGACGCCCACAAAGATCTGTATTCCAGCATGACTTCAGTAAGTGAAGCTATAGAGTGCTAACAACACACAATATTTTATTGTATAATCGTATCTAATGTTATACCAACTCAATTATTGTAATGCAGACCACAGTCCATTCCAAATCGAGCATGACTATGATCACTCGCCACCTATCCGACCTCCGTCTGCATCATCAGGTAAAGATTAAGCCAAATTAAGCCAACAACCATCCATCTATTTTCTGAACTGCTTCTCCTCACAAGTAATTCTCTCAGAAGACACAGACACACACACACAAACACACTATAGGTAAGTAATGAAACTATTTATATGATACTTTTCACTGATCAATGTGACAAATACTTCACGGGATAAGAATAATAAAAATAATTGTAAAATGTCACACATACAAAAAAGACAATAAAGTGCAAGGTAAAAATTTCTTGTGCCATGCATAAATTGGCAAACATACCTGTGGAAGCTAGAGAAGTCAGGTTAAGGATTTAGTATATCACTTTGAATGACATGTGATGAATGTAACAAAACAAAAAATGGCGTTTGAAAGTAGTTTTAGTCTAGCAATAATGCAACATTCCATTCCATTATTCATTTTTATCAACAGGCATTGTAGTACTTTTTAAAATTTTGCTTCCAGGCACAATGACTATGAGATGGAGGGGAGTCGGATTAAGGATGAACATGTTTTCGAGCCAGGATCCTGCTCATCTGGCATTCACAGAGGAGGCCATCAAGACTGAGTTGGAAAATGGTAAGACTCAGGGGTATTTAGATGTTGAAATTATAGTTCAAATCCCCTTGGAGTGATCAATGACATACCTCATACTATTCTTTTAAAATGGTAACTTCATGATTTACAAAAACTTGTGTCATAGAGGAGAAGAGTCTGGTCAAAGAACTTGTTGACTTGTCAACACGAGACAGAATCAAGGCCATACGAGACCTTCCGATGAGCTTTGAGGAGAAAAAACATATAAGGTGACTAACAGGCTCATATTCACCACGTACAATTCAATACATTGTACTTCACCGGGTTGCCATGTAACCCAAGATCTAAACAGAAAACTAATCAGCCTGCTGATACCATAATGTTTTGATTGACCTTCACAGGAGTGAAGTGCTGGCATTTGAATCTAAGTCTCGTCGGTTCACTTGTTGTGCAGACTGCTCGGAGAGAGCAGCACTGGTGAGATTGTAATTCTGGATTGCATCGACCCCTTATCATCTTCAAGTCTGCCTTTTGATTATTTGCAGCGCCTTTTGTATGATATACTCTATGTTCTTGCAGTTTTTTCGCAGGTGCGGCTATAGTATCAGGTCAGCCGGGCAGACCTTGGAACTGTGGCAAGGCATCATGAAAGAGATAGGGGGCAGGTTCGGCACCAGTGTGCTCACCTACTTTCTATTTCTCAAGTGGTTGCTCATATTCAACATATTCTCCTTCCTGGTTAACTTTGGCTTCATCACCATCCCGCTACTGGTTTATGATATCTCCCCCAACTTCCTTCCAAATGTCAGCTTCAGAGGACTGGAGATTCTAACTGGAGCTGTAAGTGTCGGCTCGTATTCAGTCAGAGCACCATTGTGTTTGTCACACAATGGGAGCAACTTTATTTCAAACCAGATTATAATGTATTGTTCATTCACACTGATTTTACCGTATTTTCCGGACTATAAGGCGCACCTAAAAACCTCAAATTTTCTCAAAAGCCGACAGTGCGCCTTATAGTCAGGTGCGCCTTATAGTCCGGAAGATACGGTAACTAAAATGTGATTAATTATGAAATAACTTGCATTGCAACAATGTAAGGACTGTTCATGTGTTGGAACTCCATCAGGGTTACTTCAATTCCACTCTCATGTACTACGGTGGGTACAGCAATGAAACTTTTGTGGAGCTGGTAGAATACAACATCCAACTAGCCTACTTTTTCACAATTGCCATTTACATGGTGTTGTGCGGCATTGCGCTAATCACAAGGTGAGTCTAGTTTGCATAGGTTATTTCAAATATTTGAGTGTTAACAGAACATACATACCTCATAAATGTTTCTTTTTTTTCTCCGACAGTATGGCAAACTCTTTCAAAACAAATTACATGCTTGCGGATCAAGTTTCCAACAGTGCGTGGCAGCTTTTGTGCAGCTGGGATTTTAACATCACCAATGAAAAAGCAGTGAGACAGCGCAAGAACAACCTAAGAGTACAGCTGAAGGTGAGGTCTCAACATGAGAACATACATGGTGTATTTACCATACAAATGAACCAACTGGGATGTTTCTTGAATCAATTTGGGAAATTTGATCAATCAACGCAACCATCTGTCCATATGTCCATCTGCGTGTCCGTCCATCCATCCATCCATCCAGACATCCATCCTTCATATACTACACATTCACATCTAGTATGTAATGCAATCTATTCAATTAATGTAATAAAATGCGGATTACCAGACAGAAATTTCCAGGAGAAAAAAGAAATTATAAAACGTGCTAACAAAACATCTTCTTGCTGCGTGAGGTGTTGATGTCTATTACTTGTGATAGTGATGGTGTCATAATTTAATTAAAGTGTTGCTGTCTTTCGTGATTTTGCGGTCCTTTGTTATAATGGTGCCAACTGACTTTCTCTTGTACCTTCTCACTTTTACTACTTTATCGAATCAGTCCATGTCTCAATGTCTTTTGGCCTCATGTTCACCTTTCGTATCCTTCCAGGAGTCATTGGCAGAGAAGGCCCAAAGAGATCGGTTAACCTTCAATGAAAAGCTCAAGCACATTGGGATTCATCTTGGCTCGTGGCTTCTCTCCACCGGTCTGGCTGTTGGCTGTGCCGCCAGTATCTATTTTCTCTGCCAGTATGAAGAGCAGGTACTCAAGTCAAATGATAGGATGACTAAAACTAAAATAGCACTCCGTAAAGTGTGGTTAATGGAAGGTGACATTTTTTTTCTGTCCATTTGTTAACCAGGAGGTTGCACATTGGTTCCTGGCAAATAAAATAATAATAAATTAAAAATAATGCAAAGGATTTCGGTTAATGACATATTGTTAGACAACAACTACTTATGTGCTTTTGCAGAACATGACAGATGCTGCAAACTGGTCACTGCTTCAAGAGGCAGAAACTCTCCTTGTCCCCTTTGTGGTCTCCTTGATGAACCTGATTGTCCCACTTTTCTACTCTTTCTTCAATAAGTTTGAGCAATATTCCAGTCAACGCAGACAGATCTACAGTCTGTTGCTCAGGTTTGAGAGAAGCCTTTCTGTTTTTTTGTTGATGTTTGCAAATTAGAATAATTGTCATCTTACCTTGTATTGTTATATTGATCCATCCGTTTGGGTATCTTTTTTTTACACCAGTGAAATTGAACTCAGCTTTCCCAGAAATGTGATTAGCCACAGTTAATTGATGTTTTCAAAAGGAAGCCAAGTACTTTTTCCACTTAGGGAACATGCTAACTACATTATACACTGTGTTTATCTCAAACATTAATGTGAGAATCTAGGCAAAATAAGAATTGAGAAAAGGGTAGGGTAGATTTTCACGGCTCTAGAATCAAGGCATGATATGTTTTGACATGTCCTCTTCTGATTTCTGTACACATATGCAATTGTCTTTGTTCTTCCAGGAATGTTTTACTCAAGATGTTTATTCTGGGTGTTTTATGCTACTACTGGATGAATGTGGTGGCTCAGAAGTTTTCGGTATGTTGAGCAAAAAACTTTTAAGCATTATTTGCACTCTTAACTTTGTGATGATTTTCCCAAAGTGCTGGGAGTCCATGGTCGGGCAGGCATTGTACCGCTTGGTCATCTTTGACTTTTTCTTCCTAATGTTGGGATCCTTCTTTGGAGAGTTTCTCAGCAAGTTAGTAATGCAGTCTTAGAAATATTTCAATTTCACCTCAGATGAAACTTTTGTTTAGTTCTGTGATATGTTGCAGTTTCTTAGGAAGAAAATTCCTACCACGTCTTGGAGTTCCAGAGTTTGACGTTGCCAGAAATGTCCTTGAACTCATCTATGCACAGACTCTAGTCTGGTAAAACACTTGATTGGAATTAATTCACATCTTAAAACAACGTGTAGATAATGCAGCATTTTTTTTTATTAAGATCTTCATATTAAGATTTATATATAGAGCCCATTATTGCTGTTCTTCACCTTGCAGGATTGGAATCTACTTCTCGCCACTGTTGCCTGCCATTCAGATTGTCAAGTTTTTCATCTTATTTTTTATAAAAAAGGTAAATATATATACAGAAGCCACCCCTCGTGTTTTTCTAGATGGTGTTTCTTTCCTTTGTCTCATCTTATTGCATGTGCAAAACGTTTTCTCTATGAGCGAAAAAACATTCTGTCGTGAGGTCATCTAATAGCGCACAATAAATGAACTCAGTAATTGGACCCTGGTTGACTGCGGCATTGCTGAATCTTTTATGCACATTGTGAATGGCCTTTGAGATGACGCTATTCAAACCTCTGAATATGAAGGTCCCTCATGTTTTCCATTACAGAGTGAAAATGAAATTGATGGTATGATATGTACAATATTCAGCATGTGTTTGTCCCCAGGTCAGCCTGACTCACAACTGTCAGCCTCCGCGGCGGACAGGCAGAGCAGCTCAGATGCAAACCATCTTCATTGCTCTCCTCTTCTTCCCCTTCTTTGTGGGGGCCCTGTCAATGGTTGGATACACTGCATGGCGGTATGGTCCATTTACAGCAGACCCTTAAAATACTGGCGATCCCAATGGAAATTGAGTCCACTTTTCTGACAAGTGAAAATGTTTTTTTCTAAAATCACTTCCTTTCATTTTCTGTGTAGACTGACTCCTTCTCAGCAATGTGGTCCTTTTCGAGGTCTAAATAACACCTTTGGTGTGGTTGGAATCTGGATTGATGGTATGGAAGACATCCCTGGTTCTCAAGGTGCCATCTGGATCTATGAAAATGTCATCAAAAGTGAAATTGTTTACTTCCTCGCCACACTCATAATCTTGTGAGTGCATGACAATTGCACAATGTGTGTGTGTTTCTAATGTACTTGACTGCTGTGCCGTTCTCGTCAGAATCGTCATATATATCTTCTGGCAAGTCTCTCAGGGCCGCAAGCACCTTATTGGTCAACTGAGACAGCAAATCGTAAATGTGAGTGTGTGCTAAACGTTCATGTGAGTGTGTTATTTGGTCACATTTTTGGGTGAAACTAAACCCTAACCCTAACCAGGAGGGGAAAGACAAATCCTTTTTGTTGGAGAAACTACAGAACCTCCAGAAATCTCATCCAAATAAGAAACACAAACAGAAGAATCCAAAACAGGTACATTTCATACATGATCATATGCTAACCTCACTTTCTTCAAATACTGTATCTGTGTGTTTTTGCATTTCAGCACCCCAATCGGCGCTTGGGTGGTCAGTCCCACTCGAATGCGACGGTGCCAGCTTCACTTAATCGCCAACGAGTTGAGCAAGAGGAGAGCCGCTTCCCAAAAACTGATTCTCATCAAATGGATGAGCGTCACCCATTACATCAGTCGTCTGACAGATATGTATTCTACAATACAGCAGAATTTCCTGAAAACCATTATGACAGCTCCGCCGATGTAATTCAGGCAAGACAAAAACATGAAGCAGATATCGCCCCAGAAATAGATGGTTCGTCATCTTTCATGTCCAACGCAATGATACACGTCATGCAAGCAAGACAAAGAGCAGAAAGAAATGAGGGTCTTTATTGGGACCCTGCTCCCCCTCCTAATCTACCTCCTGCTAGTTCCAGTGCTCTCATACAAGCTATGTTAGTTCGGCAACAAGACCAGAATGAGTATGATGACGGCTACTAATCCAAAGGTTTCAGTATTTAATACTGAAATGCAAATAAGACGTCGTTCCCTGAATGTGTCCCGAAAAACTTTTTTTCAACAAAATATATACACGAATTTATCCAAGTTATGATTCTATATATACAGTGGTGTGATTTATAAATCACCTGATTTACCTCTACCTGATTTTTTTGTTTTGTTTTTGTATGTCTTACACACTTCCTACCATCTAATGCCCCCCCCCCCCCCCCCGATATATACGTGCCTGGCCAGATAATAGACTTTTGGGTATTTTCAGATTTTCTTTTTTTTTTGTATGTGTGTGAGGGGAGTTTCCTTATTCCCACCTATCCCCTGTAAAATATGTAGAATGATTTTCATCAGGGTTTTATGAAGGGGTTGTAAAATATAATATATAATATGTAATATATATATTTTGTTTTGTGGATATATGTTTGAGGCAAGACAAAGAAACCAAGATTCCCATTGCACCTTCTAGAAAAATACCAAATATGCACTAGATGCTTTACAACAGCAATTTTATGTCTTTAGGCACAAGATTAGCTGGAAGCATTTTTAATCATCAACTGAAAATCATTGTAAATCTCGTTATACATTTACATTGATGGATTGTTTACAATGGAAGAAACATGTTCAGTAAGGCTAAAAGCGTCCGCAACCTTCACTGGAAACATGGGAATATACTGCACAACTTTCTGTATTACTTTATACTGTTCAACTTTCTTCATCGTGTACATTTTACAAAATATCTGTCAACATTTTTTGTTCTCTGCTGGTTTGTTCAACATCTCCCACTTCCAGGGACTAGATTCAATTAAGGCAGTGTCTACAAGTCTAGCTTGAAGTGCTTGTTGGTGTTCCGATCTCACCTTGAACACCGCCAGGGCTCATCCATCCTCCAAGCAGCCTTAAATAAAGACGTCGTGTGAATTTCAGCACTGCTCCTCCCCCAGTGAGGCCCGAAGGTCACTCAGGTCGAACGAGTCTGCCGGTATGAGTGTTTTCCTGCCACTCTTTGGAGTCCGGCTGGAATAGACCTCGACGGACTTCGAAATGGAGTGCAAGGACGGCTCTTGGAAATATTCAAAAGCCTCTCTTGAGTGTTCCTCCCGAATGCTTTGCTCGAAGGTCTTGCGTTTGTGCCTGAACTCGATGACAGTCTTTGTGTAAGAGTTGAGTGTGGTGACCGATGCTCCCATGCAGCAGGTGAAGGACGCCCAGGCCATACTAATTTAGATCACACACACACATGCACACAAAGAAAGTTAATTTCCTGCAACTCATATTCAGTTTTAACCTCTGGGGAAAAAAGTGGCGACTGCTCAGAATCCAAATGGCATTTTGCTATTCTCCTCCCAATATTGTCACAGTCTGTTTGCCTAGATTAGTGACAATCCCTTTAAGTCCCTCTTCTTTCCTTAAGTAAAGCGGGTCGTGGATGAGATCAGACAATCAAATCATCATCTCATGTACCGATCATTGGGTTGGTCTCATGCCCCTCAAAGGTTAAGAATAGTTTCGGCTCACAGATGAATTTTTCACACTCTACACGTATTGTAAAGGCGTGAAATATCATCCCTTTATGCAATCCCAATCACGCATGTATCAAGGCTTTGGCACCAAAGCCTAATCTTGCACAAGATGAGAGCTTTTTTTTTTTTTTTTTTTTTGATTTTATGTGACTGATTCTGGGGAGAGGTGAGATTAGAGCAGAGACACAATTTGAAGTGGCTGCATGGATTTTTAAGATTCCCTCAATGTTGTAGTTTATTTTAAGGTGTATGTTATTGTAGAGAAAAATATCCAAAGATTTTTATATGCAGAGTCATACCAGAAAGACCAGCCATAGTCCCAGTTATAAGGCCTCCAATCAGGAGGTCCTAGACTGACAGTGACCTGGAAGACCTGTGTGTACATCACGTGAGCCACCATACCCAGAAGACCTGCAATCAAAGGGAGAAGGTTAGAAACAGGCAACATTTTTGAACTTTTTACAACTTCAGTCATGAACACAACTCAGCTATGTCAAAATGTTCCGCAATTAAACCTTAGGCAGAGCTTTTTTGACATTCACAGATTTTGGTGGAGCAGAAAACACTCATGATGCTGTGCAGTTGTAGACATTAGAAAACAACACTACACTGTTCACATTGTTACATTTGGTGTATAAACAGTTGCAAATAGATGTGACTTGCTAAAGCAAATATAAATTCATGGTGACAACCTGAGAGCACAGTGAAGACAGCAGCGAATGCATTGAGCTTAAGTCCGTCAATGACGTTGCTGGAATGGACAAGCTCCAAACACATGAGGCTGAAGCCCACCAACAGCAGAACTATGTACAGCATCTCCGATACCAGCGACAGCCACAACATCCCTGACAAACAAGACACAATCAACAATGGACAAGCTCATATTTGATATTCTCAATCAGAATCAGGCGAGTCACAGCGTGGATGACAATCCTGTTTTCAAACCCCATTTTCAAGTTTTTTAATGATTGTATTTTCTATTTGGATATTAAAATATTGTATTGTACTGAACTTTTATCATTTAACCAAGGTTTCAAATGAAGTTAAGAAAAATTAAATGTAGCATTATTGACAACTGCTGTCTTATGTTTATTTAATCACACTGACAATTAGAATCCAGACCTTTCTTGAGATTGATCCCCATGCACAATGCTTCATTGTTTTATTCTTGTTTTTTTCTTCTTCACAAAACAGCAAACAGAATATTGGAGAGGGGAAATTGCATTCATCAGGGATAAAGGACATGATGTGCCTCAAGCGTAACAGAGACATTATTTACTCACTTTTGTCTCAGACATCTCAAATGAAGTCTAGGCTACAGTTAGTTTTTGTCCTATTTTAGTCAGTGACTCAAAATGAGATCATTTGCCTTCCATTAAAATAGACTGCAGATAAATATTCATAAATATTAAACATGGGTGCTGCAATCACTCAATTGAAACAATTTGAAAATTCAAGAAAAAAAGGGAAAGAAAAAATCCTGCCCACAGGTAAGAAAGTTATCATTTTTGGGACCAATGAACTAAAACATTTTACCATGTAATATTTCAAAATACATGATTAAAAAAACTCACCTTTTTCTGACGGAGGAGCCAAATCAATAAAGCTGTGACATCTCTCACCTAAGGACCACGAAGAATAACACAATTAACTTTTTAACTATCCAATTGGAAAACAAAAGAAACTAAATTAAAAGGTAATTAAAGAAACACTTTGCATAAATAAATCAAGACAAAATGAAGAAAACCATCTGCCCATTCACCAGAGATGCCTCATCTTTTAAATATAATTTGTCGTAAAGGAACACTTTAATCAGGTAGACGGCTGGCAACATCTGTTTTGAGGAAAAACTCATCAAGGCCGCTGTTACATAATCCTTATTAACTCAAGCTGTCTCAACTCCCCCTTCATCGTACACCCACTTGATGACATGTCCGGGCGATGCCCTCAGGAATCATTTCAATTAACGTGTTGTTTTCGTTGCTGAACGACACAAAGCCCAGCACAGGTCTAAACTGTTACAGATGGTTTTCAACCAAAATGAAATAATGGACTCCACTTGTTATTCCAGATTTAAAAGTAATCTGGCCAGAGAGCAGTTTTGACCTTGTTTGCCATGACCTCTGAATGCCCACAGTATCTTCACACTCATCTTCCCTCTTGTTCTTCAATAACTTGACCTCTAAATGCCCTTTCAACTATTTTTCATAATCCTCTTGTGTGGCAAATAGTTGAGAAAGAATAGTGAATGTGATGTTTTCATTCCAAGCGTTTCATTCCAGTGCTGTCCCCCTTAATGGAAATCATTTTGAATTTTATAGTGGAAAAAAATGCTGATGTTGTCTGTGTATCCTTCAGTTCTTAAATACAAAACTTACATATTCAACATAAAAAAACAACCTTAACTGAAATACCTACAATAAACTTGCAGAGATAATAAATGAGAATTAATACAAAAAATAACAATAACTCTCAGATGCAATCTACACCACTTTAACAATGAAACTAACTATAGCAGGTGATTCTCAACTGGGGGCGTAGCATCCTTAACCTTAAGAGGTCATCCATGTGTGCTGCATATAATGAACCTATTTCACAAAATTGTGACATACATTAATTGACATCCACCTGTTGCCATTCATACAACAGAATACTTTCAAAGTATTATGTTCAAGGCCCAAATATCACATGGTGTAAATCTATACGAAATTGACACAATTGACTATTCAAACTTCTTGTAACTTTTGTCTGGTGGTTTGTTGTGAGACATTTTCCAAAGTGGGTGCCTTTGCTCAATTATAGATGGGGAAACTGGACTTCAAAGTCACTAAATATTAGAATACTTGTCTGACAGTGTCAAAGGTTGCATTTCTAAAACAGCGCATTAGAGTTTCAACTTCCGCCGTGCCTACCGTTGTCTAAATATTGAAAATTGACAACTGACTCCCATCGTAATGCTTTGCAGGGGGTGGTGGTGGGATTTTTTTTTTTTTTTTAGCAAAACCAAAACATTTTTCAAAAACTTTGAACATTTAATATGTTTACCACTAAAAACGGGGGATAAAATCCCTGCAAAAAAAAAAAAAATCTCCCAGCTAAAGTGCATCAGTGACAGACTGATGGACCTACACTATTAAATAAATGTATATAGGCCTTCAGGGAAATTATACCTACCCACCAAATAAAATGAAGCCTCATTTATATTTGTTAGTCTGGACTTTACTTTAAATTTGTACATGACTTTAATTTCTATATATAAGTATATTATATTATACTATTTTATATTATATTGTATTATATTATATAGTTTGTATTTTTTGCCACCTCTGATAACAATGGTTTAATAGATATGGTGATTGAAAGTTTATGTTTTGGGTGGGCATGCTCCTACCAAAGCAAGTCCCCAGAACTTTGGCACACACGCGCACACATCTTACTTTCATCGTGGATGTTCTCCTCACACGAGAACCAGATTCCAGTGTGGAATTGTCGGAAGAGAAAGCGATCGTCCCCAGTCTCCCAGCTGTAGACCACCTTGTTGGGGTCGGTCTCATTGACGCCGTAATCGATGCACTGGTGGGTCCGCAGTTTGCTGCACTTCGGCTTGGGCACCCTTTGCGTCCCCACGCACCAGTAAGTGGTGATGAAAGCCGTGATGGCGAAGAGCAAGGCAAAGAAGTTCAAGCTCACCGACAGAAGAGTCCTGCATCTGCGAGTCGTCTTCATTGTCTAGGAGGAGGTGGCCGCCACTTCATGGTATAAGTGAAAAAGAATATGCATCAAATAGTAAGGGCGCAAACGTTCCACTGCTTCCAAAAGCATCCATTCAAAACACGCTGCATCCCCGCCGCCAAGAGTCACTCTGACGCCTCTACTCGACGCTCGCTGGCCAAAAAGTATGATAAGAAGTCACGTTGTCAAAGGATTTGACTGCTGCTTGCATCCAGTGTGGGATTTTCTTATCACCCGCACGCGTTTGCGTCATGAGGATGTCTGCCCTCCCTTTTCGATGTGACGTCTTCAAGCGTCATAGTAAACTTAGCACACTAAAAGTTCATTTCGGTGTGTGCGTGTGTCTGTTGCGCGTATGTGGGCACTTCAAGACAGGAACAGGACTGTAAAAGCCGGTGCCCCTAATTGACTTGATGCCATCCATCCATCCATCCATCCATCCATCCATCCATCCATCCATCCATCCATCCATCCATCCTCCGAACCGCGTTATCCTCACGAGAGCCTGTCCCCGAAGTCTTCAAGCAGTAGGCGGGGTACACCCTGAACTGGTTACCAGTCAATCGCAGTGATATAATAAAAAAATAAATAATAATAATAACTGCATTACAATAATACTGTATGCACCAACGTGAAAATTTCTGGAAAAAAAAATACCTGCCATAATAGCATAACTATTTTCCAAGTCTTCAGCAAGTTGTTTGTATGATTGATTGATTTATTTTATGATTTTCAACATGAAGTATAATTTGTCTCTTTGTGTCTTCAGTAGAAGTTAGTGGCTAAAATGTTCTGCGCAGGACCAAAAAAGTAACGCACTTTGACCTAAAAAAAAATACCTAAACTATGGGCTCTGCTACTTTGTAACTTTTTTTTTATAAATCAGTCAATTTGATTGCAAAGTTTCCTCCATACCTCCCGCTACAGTTGTGAAGACCTTGACACCACAGTATTTCTTGCCAATCCTAGCTCCTAATTATATGAGATCTATTTTGAGTTAAACCGATCCATGAATATTATTTTCAAAGTGTGATGACAAATATACTGGTCCAAGATGCATGGTCCACGATTTTCCACGGAATGATAGTTTGAACATTTACAACCGCATATAAAATGAGGCAAGAGAGACCTGCCATCTCTCAGCAGCATGCCTTGATCTTCTACCCCCAGGGGCTAAGCTGTCCTCGAACGAGATTCCGACTGGTCAAATCAGGCGAGAGCGCACCAATATGTTCCAAATGTTGTTAAATAAGATGTTACTGAAAATTGATTGGAAACTTGGCTTTTGGAAAAACCTGCATCAGAGGATGCAATCAATCTCATGCTGTGATGAACTGGCAACAGGTTCAGGCTGCCTTATGCCAAAAGTCTGCTTACCCCTAACAACAACAATGATAATAATAGTAATAATAATAATGATAATAATAAGGGCGGCCCGGTGGGTCTAACACTGGTTAGCACGTCTGCCTCACAGTTAGAAGGGTGCAGGTTCGATTCCATCTCCGGCCTTTCTTGTGTGGAGTTTGCATGTTCTCCCCTTGCCCGCGTGGGTTTTCCCTGGGCACTCATGGGCCCCGATTGGATTATCAATCAACGTAAACCACCCCTCTTGTTCAGAATAAAATCTTGATCGGAATGAGCATTCCAAATGGGGGGTGTACATGAAGTAATTTTATTCCGATCAAGTTTTTAATCCAAATAAATGTTTCCATGGAAACAAAGTCACTGAAAGGCAAAGGACTCTTACTTTTACTTTTTTTCTAACACTCTAAAGACAATATACAATGATGGATTGATGGCAGCAAAATTTATCATCATCATATTACGTTGGTTGCTATGTACTTAGAAAGCACTTTGTAATTTCTGTATACAGTAATTTTACAGACTGTATTGATCTTGACAGTACCAATTGACTCTTAAATAAATATAATTTAAATATACAGTTTTGTTGGATCCACTGATGACAACAGCACATTAGTATTAATCTATATGCTAGGACGCATTCCATATAAACTTCTTGCATAATTCATCAAGGGGCTATATGAGAACTGATCCGAGTTGATGGGAAATAGTAAAACACACATTTCCTCAAAGCTTTGCCTAAGCCTGTGGGTCACGTGGGCATGAGCATCATGAATGATCATGAAAGAAAAAAAAAAGTGGTCAGAAAGACATTGTAATGCTCTTTTGTACTTAATGACAGCGCAACGGCTGTCTTTGCATGCATCAACGTCCCAGCAGGAACAAACAGATTAAAAATACTGGAGAGGGTGGAGGATGTGATTACTGTCCCTTGAGGGGATGGTTTCACATCAATGTACAAAATGGTCCCAAATCCCATATATTCAATATGGTACTGCATTGCTCTGGGTAGAAAAATAGCTTTAGGTATTCATGTCAAATGAGATTAAGCGTGGGAATATTGAAAGTTTTTATTTGGCTTTGAATACTTTATGAGCATATGTGGATGCAGAGTGAAACGTTTTAGACCTAAGCTTTTGATAGATACAGCCTTCATTTGTATTTCTGTGGCAGCTCACCCTCAAAGCTGCTAAGAGTAGAATTTTCCGCTAAACAGATAGCCCTTGAGGATTAGTTTTCCTAATCTGTGGTTCACTGATCGTCGAAATCATACTGTCTGGGTGCTGGCAAATCAGCTTACAGTGACAGTAGATGGTGTCTGAGTGGTTTTATGGTTGCAGCAGCATGCGGACACACAGTAGCGACAAAGAAGAATGTCACAGTCGTTTAACAGGAGTCATTGGGAGTTCTTCGGCCACCCCACTGGCGAAGGGGAGAACTAACTGCTCCATCCTGCTTCAATGACTACCGTCCCGTGGCTCTGACACCCATCATCATGAAGTGCTTTGAGCGGCTTGTCATGACACACATCAGATCCAGTCTCCCCCCCACCCTTGACCCCTTCCAGTTTGCATACCGAGCCAAACGGTCCTCTGGTCAACGGCTGTTAGGATCCTGAACTCTCTCCCCCCCCCCACCCTTCGGCTGCATAACGTCCTGGACTTTTGGGCCACGTTGGCTGCCTTGCACTACTCCAGTACTTTTGCGCTATATTCTGACTGTCTGCTGTATGCACAATTGCTCCATTTCAACTATGTTGCTCTTATTTATTATTTATTCATTGCTCTTATTAATCATTGTATGTGCCTTCTTGTTTTTACTTTTTGTATTGTTTACTTGAATGTTTTGTTGTCGTGGACCTATATAATATATATATATGTAATATGTCTTGTCACCGTGGGATAGTAGGAAAGGCAATTTCAATCTCTTTGTGTGTCTTGACATGTGAAGAAATTAACAATAAAGCAGACTTTGACTTTGAAATGAGTTTGATTACAAAGATATCTGCACCAACCGGCTGCAATATACCAGATGGTAAAGAAGAACACATGGTCAACAACATTCTAAATCAATGCAAGTGTTTATCATCCAAAACACGACATGGTAATCATCAATTCCTTGCAACAGTAATCTGTTCTGATGAATTTTCTTAGAAAACACTCAAGGGCAATCCACTGTGCACTTTTGCCCCCGTTGAAATACAGAAGCAGTGCAAAGAGTGTGATCAACATTTAAGAGGGACAGTTACATACCTTACAATTTATTTAAGACATTAATTACATTTTCTACACTTAATTTCTTTTGTGTCAGAAAAAGCAAACATTTGCATTAAGCAGCACATTTATGTGCTGCAACAGACATACTTATGGTTCAAACAAACATACTATTATTATTTGAATCACTTTGCAGATGAAAGGTCATATCAAATATGAAATAGAAAGGGACAATTTTCTATTTGCACACCGGAAAGGTCACACATGAGTCGGGACAGAGAAAATACAAGTGAACATTTAGAGGCAGACACTCTTTATGGATGCTGACAGTTGAGCTGGAATGTGTCGTCAATTCCTTGTGTTCTGCCCCAATGGTAAGGTGGGCTCTTGACAGCTCTACGCAGAGCTGGACACGGCCAGCTTTTTCAAGTGGTCCATAAAGACCTGTAGGCTGACATCATCGGTGAGGATTGGTGCTCCTGTCTCCTGTAATTGCGCACCAAACAAAGATGATGAAAACAGAGATGAGGGTGCACCGCCCCCCCTCAACTCACACTATCCAATTTCATTTAGGACTATAATCCCTGAATCTCTTTAATAAATGTAAGTGGATTCGTCACAAAGATTAATTCATACGAATGCTCTCGGAAAAATCGCAATCTCAGTCTGCCATTGGCATATTCACCACATCTTCCTTGATTTGGCAAATTGAAGATTAGTTCTATTTCCATCTTTCCATGCCTCTATTAATTTTCAACACCCCCTATCCTGTTCAGCGTCACGGGGGGTGCTGGAGCCTATCCCAGCTGACTTTGGGCAAAAGGCAGACTACCCTGAATTGGTCGCCAGCCAAATCCACATATAGAGATCCATCCACAGTCACTTCAGTTTTCCCAACGCTTCGTTTAAGATAAGCAGTAAGGTTTTCCCAATGATATGCATGGGTTCACAGTAATTACAAAATAAATAAAAAGTCAAGAGTACCTGTCCCCAGGCGTAGAGGTTGTTGTGAGTCTGAGAAGGGTTGACCTTTGAAAGCAGGAATCGGGCCTGTGAACCTCCGTGCTCTGTATCGACATAGCGCGGCATGGGGAAGCGCGTCTGTAGGATCTCCTGCGCGTCATCCAAAGGTGCCTGTAGCAGCTGTTTGAAATTTTCATACTCGGCCATTTCCTGGTATCCTGCCTTTCGCCACTGAGCTATGGTCTGGGGACAACATCCACATGACATGCTAGATTCAGTGTCAAGGACAAATGTCAGGCAACAGTAATGAAATCCCCTGTCCAAATCAGAGACACTTTGAAATCAGCTAAATTAAACTGATCAAAAACTGATCATTTTTATAGTCTATTGCAATAAATTCAAGCTGACGAACGCATTCATCCAAATACCTCGCCGTGGTAGATAACAAGCTGGAAGAAGGTGTCCATGAGCAAGATTCGATCTGGAAGGATGCTGCTGCTGTCCAGGAGTACAGGCTGAGGGGGGAAATGTCGTTATGTTTTTTTTTTAATTTTACATTAAGAAAGATGAAAAGTCTAACGTGCACAAGGCTGACCTCTGGTGGGCCATGAAAGGAGTACGAGTAAAGGATGGGCTGGATCATGATGAGCGACTGTGTCAGGTCCTGCCTGACAAAGTGGTGCCTGTAATACGACGACTCATCTGGGCTGTTGTTGAACACTTGCAGGAAGGGCGACCGCCGCAGGTGGAACATAAACTGCAAGTCAGAGACAAGACATGGTTAAATGTCATTTCTGAATTACGATCAATTTCCTGCATTTTTTCCAAGCTGCACATTGAGCTTGTAGGTGCACTTAAGGTACCTGTGGGTAAAGTGACAGGGACTCTGATAGCTTGAAGGATGTAGGATCATCTTTATTGAATTGCCCAAACTTTTGGCACTGCAAAGACATGAAAACATACATGAAAACTATATTTCACACATATTTCTAATAAGAGAGTGCAGTGGGACACTCACCAGGCGAATTAGCTGCCTGTCAAGCCAGCGCAAGACATCAGGCCCCTCCTCCGACTCCGCTCGGAAGACTCCAAGACGAGCCATGAGCACAGCAGCTGCTTCTTGATCAAATGATGACTCGATATGCTGAATTTGGGACTGTGCATCTGCCCAGCTTGGGTGGGGACACAAATTACAAAAGGGACACTGTAGGTACAGTTGAACACAGGTGTTGTGCAGGTTAGGCCTGTCACAAAGGCACATTTTTTTTTATGACGATGTATATTTTTCATCATAAACGATCGTATAGTCGATTATGCCGTTTTTTGTCAATCGTATTACAGCATAATTAGAGTACATCATTTTAAGTGCAACTAAATTCTTAAGAATTGAAATGTAAGATACTCAAATTATGTTAGTAAAAATCCCAGCTAAACTTTAACATAGAACTACATACATGTAGCGACAGAGTAAAATGTGATCTCCATCTGAATGTCCTCTTTCACTTGTGTACAAGGCTAAAAAGGCTGAGAAATAGGAATTCCTTTTTTTTTTTTTTAAAGAAAATTCCTATTGCCGCAGTATCTATTTAAATGCTGGTTTCAATATTAAACTACTGACAGACCAGATACGCTGGCAGAAGATTGTCACACCCACACAGTGATAAATAGTGTTCTTACTTCCTGGCAATTGTGGTGACACGTATCCTCTTCTGAGTGTTGGAGTGCTGATACTGGGTTACAAATTGGACTGCCCCTCGGCCACCTTGTGGGATCGGTGCGTTGTGCTGCATACACAAAGCAAACGAGATAAGTGAAAGTATAGCTGTACTCTGCTCCCTAGTCTAAGGAACAAAAAAGCACACAAGTATTCAATTGCCAGATAACTAATGTGATGTTCTATTTACTCGATCAGAACAAACTAACGTTCCTGAGCTTGAGGCTAAAGTAAATATGTTCTACCTGATTCACGACGTCAAAATAAATGCCCAAAGTTGTGGAAGGATTGAGACTGCACACTTTCCACTGGCTGGTGCCACCAACGCCCATCTCCTACACAAAACAATAACTTGTTAAGAACGACAGCCATCCCCCCCCAAACAACATCAAGAGAATACAATGCCTTACATTCTCTGATACACAGGCGCCCTTTGAGTTGAGCGATACGCAAGGTCCAATGGCCCCGCAAACCTTCAGTTCTCGTGAAGTCTGCCGAGACAAAGACACAGCTTTGAAATACATGATCATGGAAACATCGTTATTATGATTCACTTCAACATTGCTCGCAGCGATACACTGATTTGTGAACGTATTTACCTTGACCTCCATGATGCCTCCAAAAGCCATGCGGAAATCACCATTATAATCTCTGTTGAAAACTCTCTGGAAGGTTTGCTTGAACAATGAGGTATTGAAGGAGTCTCCCATCACTATGTGTCCCCTGAGAATAAGCAGAGACCATGCTCATATTTGCCCTCTTTACACATTTGAAAGGCCCAGACTAATAGTATGTACCGTTATGTGTAGTGCAGATTATAAAAGCATAGTGTTTGATTCAATTGTGCATGCTTTTGACATGAATTGACCATCTCCTCGCTACCAATGCGGCAGACTACAAAGAGCTCAGCTGATTGCAAAGGTTAAGGTGGAAAGTCAAAAACTTGAAGCCTACCATCAACAAAACCATGGAGTTTTCAAATCATTGCAAAAAAACTGAGTAGGAGAGAATGGATTTCAAGATTTCCCTTGGCATATTTTAGAAAGTGCAGCTCTGGTAACTAAGTAATCCAGTGTTATATAAATTGTGCAATTGATCTTGGTGAAAAAAAAATGACTTTGCACAAGTATACACAGCCAATAAATTCCTGAAATTAGACCTATTGCTTTATCTTGGTCATGGGTTCATATGATCTCACTCATCGGGCTGATTATGTAAAGTCTACTGATAGGATTCAAGTTACACTATGTCTCAGCATTCACAAAATTAACTTTAGAATCTTTCTAATAATGGATTGCAAAAGGAAGAAATACTAGAATTCCTGTCTGTTTGCGTAATGCTGTGTACGCAATACTCAAATAAACAATCCCACACCCTCTCAAGTGTTTGGCTGTCAGCCGCTGACGTACCCAGTGAGATTTGATAAACACTTCATTTCCAGCAGCCCAGTCTGGTCCAATGCACAGGCATAAATATCAACACTGTGGCCGTTTACTGCTGATCGGTTGGCCAAGGCTTCATAGTACTGCATGATAAAATAAAAAGAACATGAAGGCCGTCAGAATTATTTACTTTACAATATTTATTCCAAAGGAGGTTATCACTGAACACCATTAGCCCTATATTTCCCTCACCTTTGTAGCCTTCTTCAAGTGGCGAGCGTTATCCTTCTGGATGTCGTGCCAAGAGCGGATGGGGGTTTTCAGCTCGTCTCCCACAACCATTCCGGGGCCTTGAGTTGGGGGCCCTCCAATGAACAGCATCACACGAGCACCCGTATTGGGGAATGTGCCCTGAAAGATTGTTAAAGATTCAGATGCAATAACCAAACACAACAGTGAATGATATTCTGTTAACACCAAGTGCAACTATTAATCGACAACTACATTTATTTTGAAACGCTTTGCAGCCCCAAATTGTCTTTTAGTGACCCTAAAATTTCCATTGGAAGCGGCATGATGAGAGATGGGATTCCCGTTGATGCCAATGTGAATGCCAATGCTGAAAGCAAGGGCTTTCGGAAAACCAGTTTAAGCTAAAGCAGCCCTCGGTAAAATGGGAAGTTACAAAAACATGCACTTGCGTGTTAAATTCGGGTCATGTCAGATTGAATAAAATGGGAGAGCTCATGCTGGAGATTTTTTTGCCTTGCTGCCTCACAAGTGTAAGAGTGACACGCCTCCGGACAAACAATTTAGTCTGAAGTCGATGACAAAACCCAATTTAATCTTATCAGGCCTCTTTGCTCGACTACAGGAGAGTCGTTGGTTGCACTCGCGTTGCATAATCATACAGATTACGGGATAATGACGTTTAAGGGGAAAAGACAGAAGGCAAACAGAACTGGCCTTTGAGCTACAGAATTACATGTACGAACTCCGCACAAGATAAAGATTCGGCAGAGTGCATCGCAGCAACATGTGGACAAATCATCACAAAGTTCATAGTACGTGACCATTCCTTAAAAATAAACCGATCATTTGGCATATCAAATGTGATCACTATCTCTTGGACTCCAGCTGAAAATAAGGCACTTTATTATCTAGGAAAGGTTTGGACGCTTGCTTTTTCTGACCTAACAAAATACATGTCATGAAGCTTTTCTTTTATGGGTCAGTATGTTATGTATTATTGCAATAATATTCAAATGGTGGCTTTGGTAATTTGGACGTTTTACCTCCAGGAGACCAACAGCAACGGACAGCGCAACCCCAGTAGATCGGAGAGCCCTTTTACCCTGAGGAACAGGCCAGGGGTCTCGCTGAAGCTCACCCAGTAAATCGGTCAGATTCATATCAACTTTGTGCACAGGCTGAAGGAACCTGAATAGGGATGATTGGACACGAGTTATTTAAAAAGAAAAAGATGTGACTTTCAGAAAAAGCTGACATTCATGAACAAAAATCAACAAATGTTGCTACTCTTTCTTACTTGCAAGAGGCTGCAGCATCTTGCGGTGCAGGAGGGCGTCCTGCCTGTCCTGGGGTAGAAGGCTTTGTCAAACCCAACATCTCCTGAAGAAGAAAAAAAAGAAGATATTTAGCTGATTTTGTTGTTTAGGGAGCATCCTAATTCATCATCACTCTCTTAACCCCACCCACCTGAATCTGTTTGGAGGTGAGATCCTTGGTGCCCCTGAACACGTAGCTCTTGGAGATCATCTCACAACTGAGCTCATGAACCTGCACCATGCGTCCAAAAGTGATCAGGCCCACTAAAGCATTGGGAGGCAGAAGACTGAGGGACATCTGAAGGGACTCCTTCAAAGCCTGAAGGTCCTCTTCTTCCAAGCACGTGTCTACTACATAGAGGAAGATCAGTGGAGCTGAGGGCCCACGCTGAAAAGAAAAGAAAGTTGCGCAAGATTTAGTGTTGTTTCAGTGTGTGTGATATGCTAATGTCGAAAATAGTGTTTCCGTGGCACACAATGTTCTATCCCCCGGTCCATGCCTGAGGCTGTAGTACAAACATGTCCATGCCTGAGGTTGTAGGACAAACATGTGTTGTATGTACCTGTACTATGTACTCAATTGTGGAAAACTGGGGCATGAGTTCAGCTGGTTGGTTCACTTCTGATATCCCCGCATAAGAGGGAGGGAACTGCAAACATACCAAGGGGTACATCAACAAAACTCGGAAGACATATGCTTCAAAACATACTGTCGCCATAAGTACTTACTGGATTTCTCTGGAAGCAGAAGTTGCAGGCCCAAATCTTTGCTCTGAAGTCAACTTGACTGTAAAGGATGGATAAATACAAACGTTTATTTCGAAACCCCGGGGGGGGGGGGGGGGGGGTTGTTTCTGGGGGGACAATGGGTCACATTTTCTTTGGCCAAATTGGACAATAACCTTCATTGCTGCCAGATACTGATGACTAATTACATACAAATAGTGAACACTAATAGTAGTAGTGTGATCCCCGGCAAAAATATCATCTTTTATAACAAAAGCCAAAAACGAAACCAGTAGACATAGAAGTTTAGCATGCCACATCTACTCTGCAAAACATGACACTATCCATTTCTCACCAGGCTACCTACCATATGTTTCAGTTGTCACACTTTATTTGACAAGCGTTAACTAGCTGACAGACGGAATTTGTTTTGACCATTTGTAAATTAATTATGTACCTCAACTTTAAGATTTAATGTTTAGGAACGCTCCAAAAAATTAACTGCTGTCATGCATGATGTCAAGTCAGCACACAGCTTATCTCAGGACAGCGTGAAATGCTTTTCTTTGTTTTGTGACACTTATTCCAAGTGTCTCAAGTTGAGACTCTCAACAAGTAAAAAATTAAAAGAACATAATATACAGTTCATCTGATAAATATACATGAAAGAAACAAGAACCACGCACACATTCAATAATTTGCATTTAAGGCCTAATACTACTGATCGCAAGTCTATTCGTTAATCTTGTATATAAATAAAATATATAAATAAACAGTTAAAATACAACACGTGGACTCACCACAGTGGATTGAGCACTGCCTTGCAATTGGCCCGGCTGCACATGACAGGCTCATATTGGACCGGTGGTAGGTCAGGCCTCTCCTTGAGCGGCGTGAAGAGGCACGAGACTGGCACCACAAGCCTGGTTGCTTCGAGTCGACTAGAGGGCCAAAAGTTCCAACTGAATCTCACCCCATCCCTGTCCTCATTCTGTTGGATGAATTCCTGGTAGGTGGCCATCAGCAAGCTTCAGCAGAGAAAAGAGTCAACAGATGAGAATATGAGCAAACCTGGTGTTATCTCGTCTTAAACCAAGAGTAACAAAGTGTTTGAATAACATTTCGGTTAGTAATTTGAACATATGACGTACAAATAGGTCCCAGAGAAACCTGTTTAGCGTATTATGACGATCGAGTGAGTCATTTTCCGTAATGTTTTACTCCACCTTTGGTTGTACGTGTTAGTGAGATATTGTTACGCCTAGAGGAAACAAACAAACAAACCAACCTTCTATTGTGCCAGAGCACATACTGTTGTTTGCAGGCCAATTGTGGAGGAGTAAAAAAAAAAAAAAAAAGCTATTATTTTTTGTGTTGCCACAACAGTCACTGTTATTTTATTACCAGGGTTTTACTAAACTTGACACATTTGACTTAACAGTCTTTAAAAAAAAAATCGAATGTGTGCGCTTAAAATTGAAATAAAATGTCAAAATTACATTTTTTCACAATACTAGCCCATTCATTTCTCTGGCTGTGCGCTGCCTATGGAAATTGCCCATATAAATCTCTACACACATTCTAACAAATTCTTAAGCCTTGACACATATACTTTGCCATGAAGCAGAAAAGGGGGAATGCTTTTCTAACGCCACGTAATGTGGTGGTCGCCATCAGCGTACTCAAAAATGTGACCCAACGCTTCTATTTAAACCAAATACAAAAGTAAGCACGACAGTTAAAGGCTTATCGTAAACGATATACCCAGAACGAGTAAAGTAAAAGAAAACAAATAAGCAAACTAAGATTTAATGTATAGCCCAATCTGCTAGCTAACAAAATTTAGCATTGGCAAACCCTCTAATCCGTCGTGGATGAAATTCCTACCTTTAATATCGGAGTGAATCCGTATCAGTTAGGTTCAGTGATTATTTTACAAAAACAAATCCAACATCAGAAGATTAAAAAATGGTAGACAGGAAAAGCGACAGACAAGCAACTACTCTCGATCAGCCGGTTGGTGACGTGTTACTCCAAATATCGACGGTTCTGATTGGTTCTGATAGCTATGACGCAAAACGTGCATGGAACAGGAAGTTGCAGTCCACACAAGGATGCTGCATTTCCTTTCTAAATGAAAGTCGGAATTGCTACTACTCAGTTAATTCAGCAATATTTAAAAGAACGTCCCACTCTTGCCTTCAGGATAAATATTTAAAATTATATATTTTTGCACGTTCTGTTTAGGTAACATCCATCTGGACACACAATGGAAGTTTCACCATTTATCTGTCTCATTAGTTTGTACTTTTTTGCGTTACCTTTAAGTAATAATGATTTAATAATGTTTCTGAATATTCCCGCAATCATACAGTATTTGTTGTTGATGCCTTTTGTCGTTCTTGTAATAGAATTTTTTTTTGCACATTGCTGTTGCAGTTTTTGGAAATCGTGAATATAATACAGAAGGCACATGTATTTTGCTAGATGGTTTAAGAGTATGTCGTTCATTTACTTACTTTTAATAGGACGAAACAAAAAGAAATGTTATTGAATTTAAAAAAATCAGTGCGTTAGATGGCGCTACGACTATACTTTCTTTTTCATGATCCTTAGCCAGAGAGCGAGAGAGAGAGAGAGAGAGAGAGAGAGAGAGAGAGAGAGAGAGAGAGAGAGAGAGAGAGAGAGAGAGAGAGAGAGAGAGAGAGAGAGAGAGAGAGAGGTAGGCATTATACTGACGTTAACCACAGACTCTCCTCCCCGGCTCTCGTTGCTTGAGCAAGTGTGACCCTGAGGGCTCACCGACTATTTCTCCCGTTCTCACGAACTGTAGCTGGAATCGGAATACCAAAGGGACGAAAGGTTTTCGTTCGAACCAAGCCCACCTCGACCATGGGGGTGTTGCAGTGACGGCAGAGCGTCCTCCCAGCACTGAGCCGGCATCATCAGCTGTTGCGCCTGCAGAGTGTGGTGAGCAGCAGACCTGTCGAGAGCAAAGGCGGCGGCGAAGAACTATGCCACGGATGTTTAGACGATAACCTTTAGTCACGAGTCAGTGGGAGAGCGGATGCGAGCAAAGACTACCAGCAACCCTCTGAGTATTTTCCGCCCTTTGTCGGTACCGGAGGCGCTGTGCCAATGGAGAAAGCGACTCCACCGCCCCAGCCTCAGGTGCAGCTGTCGATCGCCAAGACCGATAGTCCGGCGGACGACGTTTCTGGCTTGTCCGATGAAGACCTGTTTAAGTGGACCAAGGAGGACCTGGTGAGGCGTCTGAGACGCTCCGAGGCCGACAAGATGAGCGTGATTCTGGACCACGGAAATCTCATCCGAGAGGTCAATCGCAGCTTACAGTTGCACTTGAACGAGATCAGGGGACTGAAGGTGAGGGGGCGAGCATTTGGTGAGGGATGATCTCATGTAGCAGTAGCATATTGGAGCGCACCTGAGTGCGCGCACAGTAGTGGGCGTGATGGGCTGCAAACATTGGGTCAGACTCGAGGTTATCCTGAAGTTCATTGTGTGGGCCTGATCTGGTTCCTTACGCAGATGGCATGGAGCCTACAAATAGTGAACATTGGCAACAGGCCTACTCACTCGCTGGCTTGTTGGTAAAGTTTTATTTTATGTCTATTATAGTGAGGGCGGCATGGTGGTGGTTATTACATCCACAGTTGGAATTAGGGATCTGGCATTCTTTCTGTGCTTGTGAGCATTGTCTCTGGGTACTCCAGCTTCCTCCGGCATTCCAAAAACATACCTGTTTGTTTCAGTGAAGATTCTAATTTGTTTTTAGGTGTGTGTGAATGGTGAGTGTGAATTGGATCTGCTCCAATTAATTTAAAAGCCTAACAGAAATAAGCAGTGTCAGCAATATTTTTATATATTATTTAATTTACTATATATATACTATATATATTATTTAATTTACTATATATATTATTTAACTATTTAATTTAATTTTATATATATATATATACATATATAATTTAATATATATTTATCTACATATTATTATATTTCATTTCCAGATGTCTTGTAAAAAATGCTGTGACGAAAGTGGCACAATGTTGACGTTGAAGCAGGAAGCCAGCCCGGTGTAGCATCACATGAAAATCATTTGCCTTTCCAGGAGACCTTGTCACCTCCCCACCCGTTCAAGCTACCTAATTACAATGGAAAGAACTGGAGGCTATAGGAAAGGGAGAGAGCAGGAGAGGACGGATTGAGGAGGGTTAAATTGTTGCACAAAGAGGATTGAAGGGGAACCTTTGCTAGAGGTGAGAAGGTTAATTTTAAAAGTATAGCGCTAAGGTTAGATGTTGCCCATCCCAGCTTTCTGATATAATGAATGCCACACGGTGAGTCAGTGCATTGCCCGGGAAGACAGGAAGAATTAAGGTTTCATTTCAATGTCATTTCATTTTGCAGTGGTTAATATAGCAAAGAGCCATGCAAGGGAATTACAGTGGAAATCACTGTAGCACTCTGACAGTGAAAAATAATATGCATCAAAGCACAAACACATTTATGACGTCTTCTGGCTCTTATTAGCATCAACAATGCTGCCAGTCCTTGGGCCGAAGGATCACGTCAATGAATCTGCCTTCCTCACGTGTTTCTATTTCTCCCTGTCAGGACATCAATCAGAAGCTGCAGGAAGACAACCGTGAACTGCGAGACTTGTGCTGCTTCCTGGATGATGATCGCCAAAAGGGAAAGCGTGTGTCCAGGGAGTGGCAGCGCCTGGGCCGATACAGCTCTAGCATCATGCGCAAAGAGGTGACCCTCTATCTCCAAAAACTCAAGGAATTAGAGCTTCGACAGGAGGAGGTCATCCGTGAGAACCTGGAGCTGAAAGAGCTCTGTCTCCTCCTGGATGAGGACAAAGGAATAGTCGGTGGAGGTGGGGGGACGGGTGGGAGTGTTGGAATGGGCGTGGGGTCTCGAAACTCCATAGACAGCCAGAACAGTTTACTGCTGGTTCCTGGGCAGGGTCTTCTAATGCGGGATGTTGGGGATGGGAGCAGCACCTCTAGTGCAGGGAGTGCTGACAGCTCAGATCACCATCAGCATAAGCAAACACACCTAGCTGTGGGAGTGAGCAGCCTTGGAAATTCCAGGGAAAAAGGGAGTCCCGAGCTGGCCCATAAACCTAGATGTAGCAGCATCAGTGCCATAGGAGGAGGAATGACCGACAGGGAGGTGTCTAGCCCCGAGCATCCGGCCGGGCGCAACCGGAGTACAAGCCTGGAGTACCCGTACACTCTGCCCCAGCTCTGCCGACCACGTTGCGGCTCCATATCAGTGCCTGACCACAGCCGGGCCATGCGAGGCTTGAGCCCAGAGAAATACGGAAGGAACGTAGGACGGAGTAGTCCAGAGCAGCACCCAAAGCACTACAGCTCTGACCTTCTTTTAGGCCAGAGGCAGCACTACCTGGGCCAAGGTGGCAGCGGTGACCTCTATCAGAGGCACCACCGGAGCAGCATTAGCAGTACTGGTTGTGAAAGCCCTGAGCCTCGACATGCACATTTAGGGACGGCTGAGCACCTTGAAAAAAGTTGTATAGTCCAAGGGGGCAGTCCTGAGACTCATAGGCACCAATACAGTCTGAGTCCCGACCATGGGAAATTTGGCAGCCCGATTCGAGACGCGCAGAGGAGGTCGGGTGGAGACGAGCTGTCACCTCATCATCGGAGCATCTATAACGGGATGAACGGTACGTTTTTATGCGTGTGAATGAATCCTTTGAATATCATGTAATGCATTGTCATTTTGTTGTACAATCTCACAAATGCTGTGTCAGTCTGATTAGCAGATCAGGTTGACGGTAGCTCGACATAAGTAAAAAAATCCAAGTGGAATTCCTGAAGTTAATTTAATAATGAACACATGATTGAACAGTTTAACACATGAACCATGGTGCAGAAGTGTGACTTAGGGGCAGATTTGTTTTTGTGAAAGAGGCCTAATGTTAGAATTACACAAACCACAAACATGCTGCAATTTAAGGCTATCAGATTGTGTGATGAATAACAAAAATAGCCGAGCAAATTGGCCACTGTTAAAATACCCCACAGCGGCTTGTAATCATTTCTGGAGTCCGGGGGAAAAAAAAAAGGTGCTGAGTGGCACAGAACTGGCCGACACTAAAGGTTGTCTCAAGGTGAAATGTGTGCTGCAGAGAACATATAAAACTGCCCAACCAAATAAAGACACAATTTCATGGAAGATTATTTGTATAAACACAATTGTACTTCTTTTGTATTTCAATATGACACTTTAACTTGCACAGTGGAAATATCGTTCTTCTTGGGGAAGACCTATTTGGGTCTCAAAACTGTATCATAAATCATCTGCTGTTTCTACTGTCACTATTACAGCTATCTTATTTGAATGCCCTGATGTTATAACATTCAAACCTTAAATTGCTCTGTATTCATTCTGAAATATTTTGCATTAGAGATGATTATCTGATACAGTTGAACGGTTGTGCTTACAAAGGGCGTTGCAGTATTACTTCTTGATTGTAAAATTGAAGTGCACGGGGCACTCTCTGGCTTTCTGGATTGGTGATTTGCCAAGTGGCAAAGCAGTTGAGAATCTAGCTCAGAGAGAAACAGCAAATACTGTCCATATGGACTTCATTAAGCCTCCTAGCATGAGTTAGTCATTACAGTGGGACGAGTTGTGATAAAGTCATAATGTACTATGGCTATCGGTCAGTCGCTCTGGTGGTTTATCTACCAAGAGCATTGTCCCTCAGGGATTCCTCTGTCGCCACTGGCCTGACAAAGACACAGCAGTAGACCATAATATTTTCTTTTTTTTTGTGTGACATACAGCCCTTACTAAAAAAAAAAAAAAAAAAAAAAAACTCTGAAAAACGATGATGAATGAACTACCCCAGTTAACCCTCCATAGTTAGTTTTTAGGTGGAAACCTGAAGCAACAGTTCAAGGGAAAATAAATACTTTGAAAGGGAAATAATTTGAAAATAAATAAATAAAGGGTCGTCTATTAAATATTGCCATGTCCATGTCCGTGTGTGTCATCCCCTGACCCACTCTTGCATGTTCTTTTTTTGGATGAAGGAATTTAATTCCTATGATGTTGTAGTACATTCCACTTTCTGGGATTATCCCGTAAGCTCTTTGCACAGTATTATTTCAATTTTTATGAACTTGTGTGTGCGTGCTTGTGTTTGTGACATGGCTGTTTCGCTAGCTGTGTTGTTGTTGTTGACAAATGAAAGTCTCATGTTCATGTGGCACTCAACAAGGCACAAATTTAAGCCATTTGGGACAAAAACAACACTCTGACCTTTGCTCTGCTGTTACATCTCCTGTGAGGCGTATCACACATTATTTTTTACATATTTTTTGCCATAAAAATAATGGAATTCCCCTCAAAAGCACTAAAAACACCACTTATGCTTAGTAAACATGAAGGATTATCCTGCTCTCTCATTGGAAGACAAGAGACACTCGATTAATGAGACTTCTGAGGATTTGAGAATTACTAAAGAAGTACGTATTAAAAAAAGTGCAGGTCCTTAAATCAGGAATCACAAAATCAATATGCACTAAATAACATGAACATGTGAACGTGTGATATTAGAACATAAGAAACAAGCCTCACTATAAAAGTATCACATTTTGTATTTTAAATTATTATTATTACTATTAGAACATAATGCGTCTCACTATGAAAGTATAAATATTGTACTTTAAATTATTATTCCCCGTATAAATAATCATCATTAACTATTCCAAAAGGTTTTATCTTTTAACCGCAGATTTGATTAAATTTGATCATTTAAAGTTATTTGCCCCAATGGAGTACTATTTACAGTTGTTGGCTCTTTGTAAAAGATACTACTAAGCTTTAAGTGAACTCAGTTATGAGTCAGCCCAGGAATGGGCGTATGTGGGAATTGTGCTCCCCCCGAAAAAAAATAATTTTCTGCGCTCATCAGTCACATTGAGTCAAAAATGTTTCTTTTGTGCTTCATAGACAGTTCATTTTTGTGAAACAATCTTTCAAGCAATAAAATTAATCTGTTTCTTGTAATTAAAAGGCCCTGACATGAAACTTTTGATTTTTTATGGTTTTTGATCATAAATATGCATCCCTAAGCCTGACTAAGTCCCTAAAGTTGTGAGAATGACCCATGTTTGCCTTGGCTATGGCTTTTTGTATCAACACAGCTCAAACAGCACTTTCAAATGGGCTGTGATAGCCGATCGGTTTGTGATGCCACTAACTCCGCCTGCACTTTACTCTCATAATATTTGCCAAAGTTTCTATAGGAACAGCCTCTTCTCCCTACACCTGAGCCACTGAAAGGCTGATGGTTGGACTAGGGCAACAGATATTCAGGATTTTTTCTTAAAAAAATTTTTTGTTAAAAAAAAGGGAATTTATTGGTGATTTTTATTTATTTTTTAAATAAACTGTTTTAACACAGAATTTCCCTTCTGGGGATCAATAAGGGGATTCAATAGCTTTTCATTTTATTATCCATATTATGAATGCTGTGCCTTGACGACATTATACGCTATTGCAGTATTAGTTTAACCTTGTTAAATGTGCTGTAAAATGCAATGACTGCTTTTGGTCTTAGTTAAAATTCAACCTTTTAGCTTTAAGATTTCTCTCCTTGTTCTTTTTCTGTCTTCTTTCCATCGTAATCGGTTCGCCATGTTAAAAACAGCTGTCGGACAGAGATTTTTTTTTTACAATTATTGCAAATTATTACAAAGCACTCTTTCTGGAGGATCTACTGATTGGCAGGCTGAGGCAGGGAAAGAGGATTGAATATGAATTTGAGTGGATTACTGGCTACCCCCTCCCCACCCCTCCCGTCCATCTTTCCGCCTTCTTCACTATCTCTTTCTTCTTCCTACTCCACTCTGTCCACTTCCTCTCCAAGATAAATTCTGGAGTGTCACATCCTTAGCGACTCATGAGGAAACCCAAATGTTTGTCACAGCTGCTCGTATGAAAGGATTTATGGAAACATTTGGCTGCCGTAACTCTAATGGATCAGTATTATTAGCAGAAAGCCTCATCTACTATGTCAGCCTTGCGGTTCACGATGCTTTGAATTTGCAACAGTAGTATGATATTGTTTAGATTGTTTAATCGGGCATATAAAGTTGTGTTTTTATTGCCCATGGTTCTATTTAAAACATATCCACACAGTCTGCTGCAGGTTATTTCCCTTTTAAATTCAATGCATACTCCCTTCGCATGCAGTAAAGGCAGAGCCTAGCTTCTCAAGGTGGATGTCTATCTAAATGTTACTTTTAACAGCTACCTTGGCATTTGCAATCACACCAGAGATGAATTATCCCCAACAACCTTGCCCGTGTGCCATTAAAGCAACCATTAGCCAAGGAGTGCATGATTAGGCATTTTGTTAACTACTGTCTGCAGATCATTGTCATTTTAAATCGAGATGCAGCTAGCTTCGTCTCCGTAATGCGCTTCCTGGATGGTACCACCGGTGTTACACTGCTAGTAAATACAAATTCAATTTTTTTTTGTTAATCATGGAGGACAGTCAGAACATTATGTTTTCCATTCAAGAACTTAAAAATAAATACATGGAGACTGGCTGTTTGCAGCACAGTGTCAGAGCATCCCATTTGATGGGTGTCGAGAATAAATTTGAAAAGAAACAATCCATTCATAATTCATGCCCTCATGAAGAATGGAATGATTCTTCCAAATATTCTGGCTATTGTAGTAGCTGTTAGTGTCAGCGAGCAGGCAGCTTTTCGTGTACTAGCATCACTCCAGCACAAACCCCTGAGGTATGTGGCAACTGTTCCACAGTAACCCCAGTCATCCGGTAGACACGCAAACCCAGTGGACTGGAGAAGGGTCTTTGTCCTTTTGAGATAGCGCCATTGGGGATATGGCTCAGTGAGCTGAAAGGAAATTAGCTTGCGAGGCCAGGTAATTAACTGGAAGTTTAGACATAGCCGTCATTTAGTAGGGGCACGACTGGGCCGGAGGCAAACTGTCTGTCTGTCCGAACATCACCAGCCGTAACCGTGTTTGTGTGTGCCACGTTTAGTTGAGGTGAAGTTGAGTGCCGTCTTGAGAGCTGTCACTCTAGAGCAGGGGTGTCAAACTCATTTTTTTGGCGGGTCGCATTGTAGTCATAGCTTCTTTCGGAGGGCCATTATGACAGTCAACCCAAATAAATGTTTGAGCACCTCATATTATATACAGTAAAAGCTACAAAACAAACTGACGAATAACTTGTTTTCAAATCAGACGAGTAAAAACTGGTCAAATATTTAAAAAAATATATATATTATTAAAAGTGAAGACAATTTGCAATTCTAGTAATGACGCACTAATTTGATGCACAATTTGTCTTCGCAGGACACATAGAATGATGTGGCGGGCCGTATCTGACCCCCGGGCCTTGAGTTTGACAAATGTGCTCCAGAGGTATCAGATGATAAGATTCAGTGAAGGAAAAGTGGAACTGCAAAGTTGAGCGCTAATTTCATTCTGCACAGTATGTTGATTTTCAGCACCATAGCAGCTTTTAATTTTAATCTAGACTTGTTTTTGATTTTCTTGAATTGCAAACATAAACATCCATCTGTGCTATATGACCTGTCTTCATTAATAACATGGAGGGTGAATTGCATTCATGGAGAGGCCAGGTGACCTTAGACCCAAGCACGGACACCCATATGGCACCCATATAGACAAAAAAAAAAAACACATTTACAACTAAGGTAGTGGTTCTTGTATTTGTGAAACTTCAATTCATTGTTATGTAGCCAAGTGCATTTAGACATTAATACTAAAACAATGCAGTAGGAGTACAAACTCTTCACCTTCCCCATGGCATGGCCTGAATCATGGTTTATTCATTAACAGAGTTGTCTGTTGCTCACATATTAAAATTAAAATAAAGAAATGAATAAAGCACTAGTTTATCTAGCCAATGTCTGCTTAAATATTTCATCTCTGCCAATATAACAGACAACACAGCCTGTGTTAAACTTACTGGTTAATGTAAATCTTGAAAACACACAATATTGGCACATTTGCTTTTGTGACTCATATCGCAATAAATCTCACAAAGTATTTAGTTTTAGTGTCCACCTTGCTTCAGCTGTTTTGTTAGAGTATACTTGCAGAGCACACATCACAACAAATTGCTGATGTTATTCTCGAAGGTAAAATCCCACTCGTTGAAACTCTAAACAGCAATTGAAAAGGCTTAGAAAATACAGACTTGTGCTATATTCAAATCCTAAGAGTTAACAGTTGCAAGAGAATGGGTTGTTTTTTTGAAATGTGTCCATGTTTGCTTGCTCCCTTAAAAACACAAAGGACTGCACACGCATAACACACACAATGTTCTCAGGCTTGATCAGCCAACGGGGCTCCAATTATCCAGCTCTACTTCAGTGAGCTTCATGCTCTTAACTCTCTACAGTCTATTTCTACTTCACTGAGAGACAGAACAGAAGAGTAAACATTATTATAACGGATAATGTTCTTTTCTTTTGCTATGATGATTTCTTTTTCTATTTTGTTGATTCAACAAAAGGTTTCACTTAGTTTTCTCCAAAATTGACTAAATATTACAACAATACAATAAACTGGAATTTCTCTCATTTAAACTTTGCATTAAATCAGTAATTATATATATTAATCCCATAGAGCTTTTTAAGATATTAATCTTATTTGTAGAAATGCCATGCCCTCAATATCATTTGCATGAACTCCGTAGCTTTCAGTTCCTCACATGGCTCCTTCAAAAAAATCAATTGCCCTGACTTGCAGTATGGGGCCGCTTAATTGGGCTGATTTAGCACCGTTCTGTTGTGCAGGAGTCCCCAATCTTTTTTGCACCGAGTGCTGCTTTCACATAAGGACATATTTAGACAGACTGTTCAAGCCGCTGCTCAGTGATGCCCGCGAAGCCTGCCCTCTTGTTGACGGCCTCTCCACGTTTATCCAGCGTCATCGCCTGTGAGTGTTGCTGTTTGCAGAGGGCCTTCCTTGTGTGACTCATGCTGGACTGTGGGCAAGCCAGCCAAGTCAAGCCAATGACAAAAATGATTGTCCATACTATGCAATGTGTCGCGAGGGCCAATTTAAAAATAAAAGTAAAGCTATACTGCACATGGACAATCAATTACATGCAGAGCCGGGTCTAGGCAGAGGGAAGAGGGGGCCCTGCCCTCCTCAAATAAATGTTGTGCCCCCTCAACCTGAATCCCCCTTTGGTCCGGTGATGGGTCTGCTCACCGGCAATGAGTGCGGCGGCTGGCTTGACTTTGACTTTTCAACCAAAGGCTGTCAGCTGACTGGGCTGCATTATGCTTGGTATGTAAATGTGCAGTGACAGAGTCAAATCTGCTGTGCAAATATTTCCAGCTCATGTGCACCTACACATATGTGCATCGATAAATAAACAATATGCCTCCATAATTATAACATATTGCTGAACAGGATAAGCGGTGGAGAAAACGGATGAATGGATAATTTATTCAAATGCAAGTTATTCTTTGAGACATTAATGAGCACCTATTGTAGAAGTGACTTAATTTATACAGATTGCAACGTTTCAATTTCTGTATGTGTTTTGGTGACTTTAAAGTCTCAATATTATACATTCGGGAATTGTTCTCCATGGCCAAGATCTGCCTAAGAATGCTAAGCTAAGTATCTCTCGTACCAGCCAGGCAGTACACCAGACTGACTGACAGATTGCTGGACTGACTGACGTCTAGTCAAACGCAAGGTCACTGATCCATCCTGCATCTCCATGGGCTTTCCTGTCCGGCCTGCCTGAATAATTTATGCTGTACTTTTTCAGAGATCTGAGAAGAGTGGTCATGTGAAATTACCTTGCATTGATCCTGTAAATTGAGAGAATAGCTGAGAGTACGGCTGACTGATAAAAAAGGATTGAGAGATGAGCGGCGCTTCGTTCGTAGACCTGCTTCATGTGTTTACTGACTTGATGGAGACGTCAATAACAACTTGATGTCCCAGTTTGACAAACGATTTTCATACGTCAGTCCCCATTCAGTCATCACCTCTTCTCATTCATCTCATTCTTTATGATCAAACGATAGAACTCCATTTTTTTTTTGGGTGAATGCCTCTGATGAATTGCTAAATTATAGCGTAGGCTAATACACTATGATCCTTGACCACCATGTAAACATTAAGTCACCTTCCAAGTTAATCCCGTGTATCTTTTTGTAGAGGAATTTAGAGGGCTATGCTGAGAGGGAGCTTAAGCTTTGTATTATTCTGGGGTAATCATGTTATCTATACACTTGGGCTCTGACCGACACTGAAACCCTTTCCCTTGACACATCTGTCACATCCCATTAAATCTAATTTTGCCATTGACACCCTGCCCAAAGCTGAATCCACTTGAGGTTGTTTGAGAAAATAAATCATTTGTACTAACTCTCCTTGCCCATATATGTTGGTTGATAAAAGGCATTGTTTGGTTGAAAGGGATTCGAAGTGTGTAGCTAGTTTGCGTCACAAGGATTTCTCAAAAGATAGCAGATTTCAATCTTGTGACGTGCAAAATCATTTTTAACCAATGTTCCTCCAAATCAAGTCTGAAGCTGCATTCCAGGAAAATAGGAAATCCAATTTATCCAGTGGCAGGTAAAAAAACAACAACACGCGGTCTGCCAAATCCCCAAACATGCAAGAGGAGGCTTGCACCAGCACGAAAATTAAGATGCAGCAGTTTTTTTTTTTTGGTCCAACCACATGTGCGGTGGTTACAAAAATAGAACCCTTGACCAATTTTCATAAAACTATAGTGAGGTGAGAATGTTTTGGGATGATTCCGACAATATGATTTATTATATGAGTACATAATTTTTGTGTTTTGTTGTTTAGTTTATCTGCCCCCTGTAAGAAGTCTTCCATTTCACTTTTTTTTGTCCAACACTAAACATCAGTTTATTTTGATAACTACATTTACTTATAAATTTCTAAACACACCATCTGCTCTGACCACATAATAAATCTTGAACACCTGCATTTATTTTTCTTTATGTAATGATTCCATAAATCAAATAAGGAAAAATAGAAGCATTGATGTATGCTGATGTCTCCCATCATTCATAAGCTTTAGTCATTCATAGTAAGTGCATTGATGTCATTGTTGGGATTGCTTTATTGATCTACCAGACCACCTCAGCCATAGATCTACTCTGCAATATGCATCGTACCAAAACAGAACACACTCATTTAACGTACCTACAGTAGATTTTGCCTCACGTGTGGATGTGTGTGATAGGATGAAGCATAGTGATGTGTGCGCATGCCTTTCGAACCAGATTTAAACTTATTATATTAATTTCAATATTGAATCTCGTTTTATTTTGTGTCTGTACGTAATAATTTTCTGTGAATGAACAATGGTGTACGCTACACAAATAAAGCCATCTTGCCTCGTCCTAAAATCGCTCCTCTGTCCAAATGTAAATACCTGCAGGCCACTGACCTTTTCTCCGCCCCTGTGACCCTGCGAAGATCAACAGACGGATGGAAAGGTTCAGTTCGATGTATTGAAGGTGGCTTGAGGAATCTTTAGCAAACTATGCGGTCACAATAGTGCAATGAATCTTTAATGGGAGATGTTAGTGAACCAAGGAGTGTGATGAAAACATGATTAAAGACTCACACAGAGATCAAGAGCGAGAGAGAGCAAGAATTTAACATATTGTTGTTTTCTGAAGGGCAACCAATGGCAAAGAGGGACTTGAAAAAAAATTCAAGTTTGGACCCATATATGGGGTCAGAGCCTGGAAATATTTTGCGTGGTGGCCAGGATGCGAGCAGGGGTGATTTGGGGGTGACATATCCTGCATAATGTATGATACAGTATGACATTAGGAAATAATTAATGCATCTATACTCAATAACTTCACATTGTTTATAATTCAAGCAAGTGTGGAAATAATTACATACACATTCAATGTCGTATCACTTACAAGCTTACCAAGTTGAGTACAAGATTCCCAACCTTCTGTATTACTTCTATTCTGAAAGTAGACTTTTAGTTAAGCAACGCTATTTTCAATCTGAGAGCAAGTTCAGCATATTGTGCGCATGGCTGGAGTTTTCTTTCTTTTGGTATATGCGTCAACTTTCATGCAGAGCAGACGTGAAACTGTTAACGAAAACAGGGCCCTCAGTGGTTTGTGTGCTGGTGAAAGACTTCCATGATGTTTTGCGGCTCTTGAGATCCAATTCTCCCATCAAATAATAAATGAACAATGGTTGCCAATTGTGAACCTGAATAATGTCACTTAAACAACCTATCATGATCGGCAAAATGATAAATATGAATTGTCAAGTGAGGCAGGACATCGTAAATAATATGCCAACCTTATATTAGCTGTACACGTTGGCTTATTTTTATTGCAATTTCCGTTTCCTGCATAGAAGTGCATTCAAGTATATCCCAGACTTCCTGTTCCACATGGATACATTATTACTAACAGGATATCTGATTGCAACCTCAAACTGAGATGGCATTTGTGTGCGTGTCTGTGTGTGTGTGTGTGTGTGTGTGTGCGCGTGGTCATCGATTTTGAGGATGCACTTCAGTATTTGCTCCCTGAAACCCTGAACTGTAAATGCCGTACTACCACCTTAAATCTTTTAATAGATATTTTAGAAATTCAGTTTGTGCACAAAATTTAAAAAATCCAATGCGCTTGCAGACAGAATTAGTTGCTTTGAACTAATAAATTTTAATCATCTCCCAGTTTGAGCCGAAATGCTTAAACATTAAAGAGTTGTGTTCTTGTCAAAACAGCAAAGAAAGGTATTCCCTTCAAGGACATTCCAGTTGGTGCATTCAGGTTTCATGTTGTAATTATATCTGTCATGTTCTATAACAAACAAACGCATCAAAAGTACATCCCTTTACACTCTGGTGAAAACTGGTGGCCCAACATCTCTTTGTTTTATTTATGAGGTATTTTGCTTCTTATGGCACTTCAAACACATGCCATATATAAATCATGAGATTAATGAGGCCTTACTCCCATGTCAAAGAAACATTCATGAACCTATTTTTTTTTTTCTTCCGTCACTTCTCCCCTCTTGTTCCCTCTGCTGTCTTCTTCCCCTTTTCTTTTGTCACAGCTTTGATATCAGCCGGCTGCTGCACCAACAACTGCAGAAATGTCAAGCTATGGGACAGGTAAGAGCTTTCCTCTTTGTCCCCCCCTTCCTGATAATGTCCTTTGCATGAATCAGAGAAGAAGAAGAATGGCAAATGAAGGTCACTTACTGTTCTTTTCCACAAGGGTCCATAATCCCGTAATTAGATGCCATTCCTTCAACTGGCTTTCTTCAAAACTATTCAGATTGAACTAAGGCCTCGCGGTGCTTTGCATTGACTTTGCCTGCTGTAAGTGGATCAAATGTCACCTTACTTTTAAAATAGGTTTTCTTCGTGATAATCTCTGTGATAGGGTGTTTAAAGTAACCTAGTTTATTTATTCCAAATTCTTTTTAACTAGGTATAATTACAGCAGGATGACGTAGTTGGAGGTGACTATTTTATATTTTCAATCAGACCCCAGTGAGTGGCAGGGTTAGATGGCCGTGTTAATATTTAATGACTGCGAGACAATAAGGCATATTCTCCCTCAAAGGCTGAAAGCCCCCTCTGGCCCCTCCTATCTCACCAAAGAACCCACGCATGACCATGTATAATTACAGACACACATTGCACACATTCCTTTTCTCTCACTTTATGCAATAGAACAAGCACATGATCCTGCAACCTTTGCATCTTGCTTAAAAATATCAAGTACGGAAAAGAAGAATGTGTTTCTGTGGAGAAAAGATGATTTTTGAACTCACAAAAACATCCAAAATTGAAGCTAGCTGCAAGGTGTTCCTTAACTCTGGTGCAGGCTGGAGCAGGAGGATCAGTCTCTGACAAACTAAAAAAAGAAACAAAACACTTTTGCCATGCTATCTATTATTTTGCTTCTATTGATATCCAGTTCTTTATTTGTCTATTTTCCCTAAACTATCATTTATAAATCCAAGATGGTTTGTCTTGATGTAAAAAAAAGAATTTTGGAATCATTTCACATTGTGTTTTCCTCTGTCTTGGTAGACTGGGCGTAAAAATGACCCCATTATTGATGTTTCAACAGATAACCATTGAAATCAATTGCTTGGCATGTTGCTGCTTACAGTACTGAAGAAAATATAGATATACTGAAGATATCTATTTATCTCAATTGATTACCATAAAATATCACAAAAAGGATGAAACATTACAAAGTAGTTCTCACAGTGTACGAGGTTGGATATGATAGACTAAAAGTTTCACATGCAAAATTACAGTCACAGTGGAGCATATTAAAATAAAATGGATAAAGATAATCAAATCTGACTGACACTGTCAGTGGTGTTTATTTATTTTTATGTTTATTATTGTGGTTGTTATTCACAGTGGTGCACAACTTTGCTGAAATGTTTTCCAGTATTTTGGTTGCCATGTTTTCCAGTAATTTATAGAACTATGGTTTAATCTGATCATACTGATTGTTGGTAATTGTGCATTGTCAAAAAGACAAAAACAGCAATTAACTAAATTTATCCATATGATCTGGAATATATATCATCATGTGGATGCTTTTTATTTATATTTTTCCTTTCAATATCAGTCAAATAATACATCTGCCATTCCTCTTCAATTATTGTCCAGCTTTGATGCCTCATCTTGACCTCATTGTCGCCAGCCTGGCTCCTTGGAAGCAAAAAGTGGTAGAGCCCTCTTGCGTCCACGTTCTTGATAGCTGCAAAGGATTCGGTCCAAGCCACCAGATGGTCTGATGTCCATCCACGGCCTCGTTCATGTCTACAGCCTGCCTTCATCTTCTCATCTCTAGTACGCTTATTGAGCGCTTTGGGGAGTTGTGTTTATAAAACTATGCTGCAGATAAAATGACTAGGATGGAGATCTCTCCCTGCCAATCCAAGAGAGAAGTCAGAGAGATGCATGCATGCTGGGAGATTTGAATGACTCTGCTGTGTTATATACTGCGTTTAATGAGAATTTAGAAGGAAGTTGTACAGAAAGTGAAACTCTAGATGTTCAAAATGGACTATTTTCCTGCAATATGAACATCACTGTGCCTGCACAACCTCCATGTGGTGGAGGATACAACCGCAGTGAATAAACAGAAAGCTCGTCCTATTGCAACACACGCTACAGGCCATGCTCTTTGGAAATGTTTTTTTTTTTTTTTTCTTGCCTCCATTTGTGTTTTGCTTTTGGGTTTGTTTTTTATATTCATTCAAAATAAACAAGCATTAAATGTAAAACAAACCTTGTTGAGTAACCGCCAAATTGTGACAGCATCATGATTAATTGTTTTTATAATTACAATGTCTATTTTTATGTGCAAAATCTTCCTAAATTCTCAGACGAACAGGCTCGTGTGCGTGTTGCCTTCCATCTGTTTACAAACACAACTCATTGATGGGGAAGCACATCATTCACCATCCCATGTTCTTCTTTTCCCGTTACCTTAAACTTCGGAAGGTCTCTGATTCCATTGTCTCCCTTCTCCCTTTAACATTTTTTGAAAGTGTGGAATTAAGAGTTGTGTAATCTGATGTTCAGTTTAGCAATGTCTATCATCACCATTTTGTTCTTGTCGTTCTTGTTAAACCTAACGTGTTGGGAGGGGAAAACAAATCTAGATATTCAAGCAAAGACAACATATTTTCCTGTGTCTTAAACAAAGAAGATCTTATAGCTGCTGGAAAAGTTGTAGTCGTATAAAATGCAAAGTCCAGGTGTCATTTTATTTTGTATTAACATCTCCGATAAACACCTAGATTGAAGCGAAGATGTTTTGTTTTTTTCTCTCTTTTTTATAAGAAGACAAAGTCCAAGTTATTGTAGATTATTGGATTAGTTTTCTATATATATATATATATATATCAATGTATATGAATATATTATGACCATTATTTTTGACTTCCAGGTATTAGAACTATATATCAAACTGTATAGGATATATATCAAATAATAAACAGATTTCTGTATTTAAATGTACATTTGTGCAATTCTTTCAGTTTGCCAGGATGCATGATTTGTGTGAATGCCAAGATATTCTTTTATTTTCATATATTTTAAAAATTTTTGCGAAATCCATATAAAATGGGAATCCACAGAATATCTGAACTTTAATTTCAGCTGTTTGAATGTACTTTATTACCCGTCGTGTTTCAATGTACGGTGTTTCAATGTACGGTAAATATGATCTCATCATCTGAACCAGTTTGATCCTTCCAAGTGGAAAACAACACAGTCAGTCGGCCGGATTTCCTCTGAAATAATGGAACTCAAGCTCCCCTTCCTGTGTGGCTATCACCTTCCATTACATCCTGTCGAAACAATTGACGCTTACCATCTGTATCCTGGGATATCTGATGCAAAGTTCATACACTGGACACTTCATTAGGTGTATTGACAAAATATAATGCAATCCAACAAAAAAAAAAACACAGTAATGCTATCTTTTATAAATGGGATTATTGCTGGAATGGAAGGTATGTACGTATAATGATAATAATCCTTAAAACAGAAGCTGGGGATGTTTATTTATTTAACTGCATTCAGAATGATTCTTTGAAGGAAGGGGCTTATGTGAGAGGAAGTCTTTTTGTGTTTAAGAGGAAGACACAATCCGGCAACAAATCGAGGAACAACTTTTAGAGCGAAGGGCCATTCATAGTAACTGTGTGTTCATTGCGTATTAGTGGGAGTGAGCAGGTATTTTTGTTGTTAATGATGTGGCCATTTTGCCCTTGAATGCAGCTTGCGATGTATAGCAAGGATTTTCTTCTTCTATGAATTAAGTCACTTGCTACATAACTATGCTGCTGTAAAAATAATAAGGCCATTGGTTTAAAAATTTAAGATTTAAATAGAGGACACATTGGGCCACACCGGTTACCAGAGCTGGAATTTTGTTTTTCCCAATGTGGAACTAATACTTTATTTAAAATTCATAAAAACTTAATTTATCATGAATTCATTTGCTTTGAAATGTGATATGTAACTTATTAAAACCTAGATCTGATCATATTATAACTTTCATGGTGTTTTGGGATTGTCACTAGTGTGGTGGAACCTATACAAACCCCAATCTCACTTAAATTGGGGCATTTTGTGAAATGTATACAACGTGGCAGGACAATGATTTGCAAATATTTTCTACCTAAATTCACTTCAATATTTTATAAAAACAAGATATTTGATACTGATGAACGTGATTTTCTTTTCTCCATCATCTAGTGAGATTGACAAACACTTTTTTGGGAATTTGGACCACAGCAAATATTATACGTATAAGTCTTGTTCATTTTTGTATTTTTAATTTTTTTTAATTATCTCATCAAAATTGTCTTTAGTTGGATAAGCCATTGTCAGAACTGCGCTTTCTTTTGTATGTACTGTTCGATAAGCAATCATTACAGGTATTTGTTTTGTCGATTTGCTGTGTTAAATGTGTGTAAGCAGCCAGCAGTTTGATTTTGTGTGTGTGTGCATGCATCGGGACTGATCCGCTTTGGTGCATTGCAGCATGTTTTGCATCACGAGGTCGCCGTCGTCGCTGAGCAGGGCACTCCTCCAAGGTCACAGCAGGTCAATCCTCCCCATCTGCATTGCCAGCCATTGCGAGGTTAAATCCTAAACACCCTCCCAAATCTCAACAGGACACCAGTGAGGCATAGAGGAAGAAGAAAGTATAATCTGACTAGCAACAATTGTGTATGCACTCAGAAATAAGGCACATAATCGACAGGCATGACGACCAATATAGTGATGACATCCAACTCAATTGTGGAATAAGTGACCAGTTTCCAAATCATAAGACAATAGGGATACTCAAATTCTCAGTTTCCACTACTTGAGTGCAGTTGAACATACATGGAAAAAAAAAAAAGGAGAAATGGAGTACTTCTATTTAGCTGAGATAACATAGCAGACATACACCCCACCCTCTCCTCTGCAAATAAACCCCCCCCCAAACATGTCGGTGTGAAAATTCACGAGATACCGCAAAGGGATAAGTCCTAACTTCAAGAGCGTAAACAAAACGCAGTCCAATACTTTTCAGTCATTGGGAAAAAAAATCTGTATTCATAGATGATGATGGATGATCTGGGATCTTGGACTAAAGTATAATTTTTGCCATCATGTTTGAGCCAATAATCTGTCACTGTGATAGATGTATACAAAAGGGAATCTTGGGTGTGTGAACTTTACTTTCTACCTTTATTACTCACTGAAATGTGGTGGACAGCAGCTTTGAATTTGCGCCAGCATTTCTCTCTTTTTGTGACACTGCAGGTGCTACATAAGGTCGAAAAAAAATCTGAACTCCAAGTTTCAAATTGTTTAAACTGATTTTCTACATAAAAGCAAAACAAATGTACCATAGTCTTATCATGCACCAGCTATGTAACTGTCAAATATCTCTTATATAAGGTTGTTTATTTGTTGGGGAGGAAACCTCCTGATTTTATTTTACTCAAACTTAACTTTTAACTCAATTCGCTTGTATCTCAAATTGTGAGACATGTGATGATGGGCGAATACTGCAGTGTTCCTGGGTCAGCTCCAAGATTTTTTTTCTCTCCAGGGTCTAAAGGGGGACTTGACAGATACAAAGTGGAGTTGAGAGAATAATTTATAAATATATTCTAGAATATCAAATAAAATGGTCGGGCTTATCTTGGGCTACACAGGCTACGCAACCCCCCAGCCCGGTGTAGCGCCATTCCTGTGGTGTTCAGTGCCACCATCCAGCAGTGACAGACATAAAGCTTGCTCCTACTAAATAAATAGATAAATAAATAAATAAATAAATAAATAAATAAATAAATGAATGAATGAATGAATGAATGAATGAATGAATGAATGAATGAATAAATGAATGAATGAATGAATAAATAAATAAATAAATAAATAAATAAATAAATAAATAAATAAATAGAACAGAGCAAATGCTTGGAACTTGGAATCCTCTTAGAGTTGGTGGACTTCAAAGGTACCACTGAACTTTTAAAAACTGACACGCAATGACCCATATTGGAAAACTTTTTTTTTTTTAAAGTCCCAATGATCATCACACACAGACAGCTTTACAGATTCTTTTTACAGTGGCTATTCAATTGGTTCCACTGCATGTCGTTCCATCACAATTATGTTACTAATAATGGGAAATTAAATGTTTTTGACGTCAAGTAGATTTATCTACATCTGTACCTAAAATTCAATTATTTCTCTCAAGATCAGAATCAGAATCAGCTTTATTGGCCAAGTTTATGCATGCCAAACAAGGAATTTGACTCTGTACAACATTTAAGTAACTAACAACATCACCGTCTAGTCCTGTGTAAACAATTGTTAATGTCCAAGGAATAATAGTAGTATAGAATATAATCCATGCATAACCAGCCAGCATTTCACTAGTAATAGGAGAAAAACACCCATTACATAAGAAATTGTCTCTGCAATGTGACTTTGTGTATTTGGGTGGCTTTTGTTATGCTACAGTGACTTGAATAGATGCACTCATGTGTGACATTCACGCAAGCTATTATTGTTTTCTACGTATATCCATGACTCATAAAAGGCAAGTTTAGCCAATAAAAAAATCTTCTATGCTGAATCTGCATATAGAGTGTGACGACAATGTGAATTTTAGACAAACTGTGTCTCTAAGTAGCATCAACAAACAAGTTTAAATCCTCATTCTAAGTAGGTCACAGTCAGAAGCTAAGAAAATCACATCAGTGCGACATGCTCCTCATTTTAATATTATACGAGTTAATTACATTGGCTAATGACTTCACAGACTAAGGCTAATGGCCAACAGAGATAAACGATCTCTCATTACCCTCTTTCACATATCTTGGTTGAAATGGAAGACTTATTAAAGCAACTTTTCCCACTTTATTGGAGGTACACTTGTCACATTGATATAACTCCTGTGAGAAAAACTGGATTGATGATTTTTCAATCTTCTTATGTGAGCCGGGTGCTCTTAATGAAAACCAATACCAGCACATCCAAATGTGTGCAATGGAGGTGATGAGGGAAGCGGCAACTATAACCTTATATTATTTCAGTTGTGTGTGCACACGTACAGGAATGTTGATGTGCGAGCTGATATGCGGTGGCAGCAGTGGAAATAGTCAGAGATGAAGTCGGAACTGAACTCCAACTCTGGACTGATTAGTGGAGACAGGCCAGACGATGAGATGCCAAACCTTTGAAACTATTCCAAAGCCTGTGATTCATTTTGCTTCTTTTCTTTTTGGGTATTTTTCTTAGTTTTATTTGAAGTGGTGAAGCGTAGCAAAGTCAGTCTTCTCTTCCAAGTGTAAAAGACTTTGCAGTAGTAGTCTTGACCAGCCATTGGACAAATTTGGTTGCAAAGACTGAAATAAAATGCAGGTGGATAAAGTTTTGGGAAAATTTAAAGGGATCATCCAGCCATGATGGTTCATTTCTCACTAACCAGTTTATTTTATGTATTTTTTTTAGCATTAATTGAAAGTATTTCATTTTCTATTTAACCCATTTCAGAGAAATAAGGAAATAACTACTGTGTTGAAAACCCCCAATCAATTTTAATGAGGAATACGGCCACGACCCCTTCCCCATCTCTTGATGTCTTGGAGTCACAGGAGGGACGGATCACAATTTGTCCATTCAAAATCATTGTAAATACATCGCTAATAATTTCTTGAATAATTTATCGCTGCCACTCCAGCATTATGAACACTCACTGTTATTATTTTTCATTTTGAAGAGTAATAAAGCCTACAATGTTAACTTTTTAATATGTAAATGACATATGACATACGACAATGAAAAGTACTATAATTTCTGTTAAAAAATAAAATCATCTTTAAGTCAATGTTGAATTTCTAATTTTGTTTTCATTCAAAGCCTAGCCTGATCTGTGACTCCGAAGGGCAAACAAACATTAGAAGAACACACCGGTGTGTTACAAAAGGAAAAAAAATGTCAGGATGCTGTAAGTAGAGGCTGACATGTGAGGAGCTTTGGGACAACATCCTGACAGCCAGAAACGAACCGGAACAAGCGCACTGTTGCCCAGCTGGCTTCGGCCTCATTAGAATCAAAAGTAGTTTGATGTGCCTATGTGAGCGTGTGTGTGAGTGTATGTACGTGTGTGTTTGCACTAGCTGGGAGGCCCATTGGGCAAAAGCAGATGCTTCAACCTCAAATTTCCCCAACGGACTGTGTTCTCTGCATGTATATGGATTGTGTTTTTTTAATACATTGTCTCCTTGTCTTCCCCTCGTTGTCCTTTGTACCTTCTAAATACGCTTTCCTAACATTTCTTTGGGTGCAGAAAGAGTACCAGTAAAATCTGAGCACTATTAAAAAAAAAAAAACATGATATTTTTGTTTGTGTAGTTGCAGCCTCCTAATAAAATTTTGTGGAAAACTTTCAAATTGTTTATTTCTACAAGGAGCACATCACACGTTCCTGTGCTCAGATTGAATAAACACTTGATTACACTGCATGCAAATTCCGCGGCTGCTTTGCAATGCCATAGCATGCCAAGCATTTCCAAGTTCATCTGTGTTTGCCATGGGTGCTCACAGCAAAGTCTCGTTCACTGACCCTTGATAATATGGTTGACAATCCCTGCTCTCGTATGCTCATTATTTTAAAAAACGCCACATTATTCACTCATTGCAGTGTATCACTGGCATTGTTACTTTTATTGTAATACGGGTCATCTGATAAGAGTATCAGTTGTTTACTTTATCTTGGCATGCAAACTGAAAACAAATATTATGACTACAGACAGTGCAGTGTGTTGTGACAGGACCTGGTATTTTTGTGGCACAATGCAGGGAAGTAGTCTATTTCAGACATACAGTAACTTACAGATTTTTTTTGTGTGTCTAAGGCACAGGTGTCAAACTCAAGGCCCGGGGGCCAGATACGGCCCGCCACATCATTTTATGTGGCCCGCGAAGACAAATTATGCATCAAATTCGTGTCATTACTAGAATTGCAAATTGTCTTCACTTTTAATATCTTTTTTTTGTAAATATTTGAACAGTTTTTACTCGTCTGATTTGAAAATGAGTTATTTGTCAGTTTGTTTTGTAGCTTTTACTGTATATAATATGAGGCGCTCATACATTTATTTGGGTTGACAGTCATAATGGCCCTCCGAAAGAAGCTATGACTACAATGCGGCCCGCCCAAAAAAATTGTTTCACACCCCTGGTCTAAGGTCTTGCCTCTTCTTGGGAGACCGTCCATCCATTCATTTTCTTTCTCATTTATCTTCTATACTGCTTGTCCTTGTGGTCTTTGGGAACTTATCAAAGGTGGTTTGGGGAGAGAAGTGGTGTACAACCTGGATTGGTTGCCAGAATAAATGGCTGCTTGTCTAAATGTGCCCTGTGATTGACTGACAACGTGTCCATAGTGTACTCACACCTCTCACCCAAAGTCTGCTGGAGAAGGCTTAACCTCAGCTGCAACCCTAGAACGCTTAAGCGGTATAGAAAATGGTAAGATGTCCAATCATTAGTAATTCAATACCAAGAAGCGTACTCATATACACACATCAGCGTGTTGGCCCTGCCCCAAGACTCCATTACGTCTGATTTAGTGGCACATGAATGAGATACAGAACAAACAGGCTCAACGTACAATGAGTGTTTGCATTGTCCATTGTCTTTTTAACATAAAGTAAACATCCCGGGATGGTTTCTCATCAATGATATTGGTTTCTCTGACTCACACTGATTACATTAAAAACATCCATTGTGTGTCCTCATGAGGGTCAAAGGAGAGCTCATCTGAGTCCATTCCATTTGACGATGCAGGAGGCAGGGTGCATCTTGTACTAGTCTACGGCCAATCGCCAGCAAACTCTGATGGAACACACTATTTCAGTGAAAACACACGAGATGGATGCAATGTTCTTGTTTGGATGGCAGATTTTAGGCCGAGATTATAGAGATGCTTTCTTTCTCTTCAATTTCTTTCTTAAGGGTCACAAAAGTGGGCCAAGCTGCTCTTAAAGTGCCCACCCGGGTGGGGACTTTATCACACCACCCGCAGACCTGTAAAATGACATAATTTTCTCCCTTTCCACTATACTTACTCTTGTCTCATTTGGAGCATATTATTTATTATGGTACATTCACTGCATACTTTATAGTCTTAAAAAGTGCCCTGCCTGTTTTTTTTAATTTGATAAGTTGTCAAAGTCAACAATTTGCACATGTGGCATTTGTACAAGTACTATTCATCTGATGCTATACATTTTGTGTATTGTAATCCCTCAAGAGAAAATCAATTTACACACTGCTCTATCTGTTGTAATAAATAAAAAACTAAAAAATAAAAAAAGAAGAAGAAATAAATAAATAAATAAATAAATAAATTCGGCAAACAAGTAAAGAAACAACACCACTTCATATTACATTATATACTTCACCTGTTGTCAACAGATTGCTTGTCCTGAATAATTACAAAACGTCAGAATATCAGTCTGACATGTTATGAAACCCATCTGTCTGCTCACATTTTGTTCAAATGTCCCCTTCAGTTCTGAGCCCACAAGGGTGAACTTTAGGCAAATGAAGCCTGAGTTGCAGTGTTTTGCAGTAATATACAACAAAGCTTGTCTTGAGGAGTGTCAGGTTTTGTTTAGCTCACAAGGTATCCTGGAGGATAAGATGTACAGCAAGAGTTGCTGCATGGCTGCAGGCAAGAGAGCTCTCCACTTGCTGCTAATGTTGCTTCAAATACAAATTATTTTTCAAAAAGTGGGCCTTGAGATTGTATTGAGAGTAATAAAACACTCCACCCCCCAATCAAATAAGCAAATACGTTGAATGAATAACGTCCATCATGATGAATGTCCATCATGATGATTGTCATCTAATGAGACAGGGATAAAATATTTTCAAGTTTGATGCACTTGCTGCATTACAGTGCAGTAGTTTTCAATACTGATTGGAAAGTTAAAAAAAAAAAAGGGTGTGAAAATGAGTGACAGAGTAGAACAGTGATGCATTTTCTTTTCCTAATGACCAAGCACTTTCCTCTGTTATAGTGAAAGGAAACTTGCCAGTGTAAAGGGAACAACAACCGCAGCAGCAACCAAACTGTGGCCAGAATCACTAATGAGATGTATCGAGAGATAATTGATGCTACTCCTAAATGTGCTTACCATGGACCTGGGACACTTGCATTTAATGATAATTAAAGATTCAAAAGCAATGCATTTTACATTACAAAAACACAAGAGGCAAGTGCAGAACAAGAAGGAAAACAGCCATGGCTGGATATGTTTTGTTTCTTTTTTTTTTTAGTTTGTCTACAATAACAGATTAAAATGCAATCAAGCTGTCATTATACACTAATGAGATTTGAATCAATTACAGCATTGATTATAAGTATTATTTTTTTCCCCTCTTCAAAAACTAATCTACCATTGTCTGGTTGATGACATCATACCTTACAAATACTATTTTAGTAATTTGGAGCTTATCCTGTATTGCATGCACATAAACATTTCACTTTACTGGCTACAATTCACTTCAATTCAAGGAATGGAATAAAAATAAATAAATAATCATAATAATAATAATAATTATTTTTATTATAACAACAACATCAATAATAATAAAAATAATAATAAAAATAATAATAATTAAAATAAATAAATAATATCAAGTACGTAAATATGGGTATGCAAACTCCACACAAATATGCCAGAGCCTGGATTTGAAACAACACTTGAGAAGGCTGAGGCGGATGTGCTCAGCACTCTCTTCACACAAAGTCAAACAAGGAGGAGAGACGTAGCACAAGGAGAAGATGTACAGGCGGAAGTGAGAGGAAAGATGCCATAACAATCAGCACCCTGCAGACAGATGCATGCTACCTTGCACTGTGGGGGAACAGTGATGACATCAAAAACAGCAGGAGCCGGTTGTTGACTGACTAAAGAATCAGGACGGGTAGCAATATTGAGGAATTTTCACCGCACTCAGTATAAAATGACAAAGTGTTACAGAATATTTTAATTCTTTTTGATATGAAGGGAACCCTACCTTGCTAAATCAACACAACATAACTCAAGAATGTTCTTTCGTGTATCATATGACCTATTTGTCTGTATAACTACATTAGATGCTTCTACAACCATGAAAATAATTTCCAAGCAAATTAACAAATGAGTCCAAATTACCCTAGTGACCTGTCTGAGCCCACTTTTTGAGAGATAATTCCCCTTATGTAATCGTCTTAATGTGATTAATAGAGAGGTCAGAGGGGTGACTTTTGTTAACCTTTCATGGGTATTTCCCTCTAGATTAGCTTTAAGAGGCTCGACAATTGTCTGCTTCACCACCGTGACCAATAATCTGTTAGATTGATACATTTGGATGACGTATTGGTTCTTTCAAAGGGAGGGGAGAGAAATTCCATGCAGTCAATCCCATTTCCCAGTAAGCACATGAAAATACCACACCCAGTTTATAGTACTCAAGAGAATGTTTGGGAAGTTTGGTGTAATATGAACAAAATGAAGACCTTTCGAAGACATAGGACACAGCGTCCATGTTCAAAGGAAATTTTTGGAAAGATTTGCCTCCGAGCTCCAATGAAAACTTGAAAGGTGGCAAGATTTTGGCAGATCTTATGAGACTTTGGTTTAATGAGCATCTAGTGTGTTACATGAGTCTGCTGGGTGTCTTCTAAAGTTGAGAAGTTTTACGGCACTGTGTTTTGCTATAAAACGGGAAACTTCGCTTTCTAATTGAATCCTATAGGATGAATAAAGACTTTACGATGGTTGTTAACCAGTCATCAAAAGACAACATACACATCAAAACAACACTTTATCTCTATCTTTCTTGACAAAACCCTGATCCATGTTTCTCAATCAAATTAAAGGGAAACACAGACTGTGCAAGGTAATTAGTGGGGCTGCAGTTCTCGAGTTAAGGAGGAATTGGGTTAGGGTTAGGCCACTGGGCCGGAGGAACTCTTTGGTCTCGCTATCCGGTAAGATCTACGAGCGGGAGGGTTCCTCCATGCGGTTCCTTTCATGTTCACGTATAGTAGACTCAACAACATAAACATGAGAGGGACCACATTGAAGAACGAGTTGTCGCTGATTTGTGCGGGAGAACTTTCACATTGGTACGCTTTTGGGACATTATTTTCAGATAATAATAATAATAATAATAACAATAATAATAATAATGTGTTTAGGTAGTGTCATTTTTATTTCATTTCAAGGTCCTTGAAATGTCTGCCTCATGTCAAGTAGTTGACTGAAATGGGAGATTTGTATATTGTAGAAATGTAATGTGTTTTAATGAATGAAAAAAATGCGGAACGGTTTTGTTTTTAATGATACTGGATCTACCTCATATGCCGACGTCGGACTTCTTGTAATTTCTTCAGCTTCATGAAAATCTGCAATAGAAAAAAAACCTTACAAAAACCTGACGGAACTCCGTACACGGTCTTCATATGGATACCCACCACAGCTCGTGTGAACTGACATGCTTTCTTTCCCTTGCACCGTTCGTACGGAGACCGCAACGCATCCGTTCAGCAGTCGGTGTGAATTAGGTGTAAGTCAACTGGTCATCCTCTGGGGTCAGGGCTGACACACTTCTCCCACAGCCTGAGAGTGATTTCCCTTGTGGACTGTTATTCAGCTGCCTTTCTGAACGCACAACAGTGTACACAAACACACACACACATGTACAGTCTGCACCTGCAGGTCTTTTTCCAACACCGTATACTGTAACTGTATAGTTGGTTTCACTATTCAAATTTCAACAGGTTGGATTACCAAAAAGGTGAGACACCAGATAATAACCCTTTAGTATCGCTAGTTTGACAATAGATTTTTGTGTGGGATGAAAATTATTCCTTGTGTCTGGACAAATCCATACAATGCAGACCTGCATGATGAGCCCGTTCTCAAAACACCAATGGCCTCATGTATACAAAGTCTTGCGTGGTTTGAAGCACAGCATACGGCTAAAACGTAGAGAACGTGGCATGCACAAAAAAATCCAGAATCTGTCTGTACGCATGAATCCAGGCACGTTCCTTTCAAACATCTCAATCAATGCGTAATTGTTGGCGTACCAGACTTCTCCCTTTCTGCGTTCCCGTATAAATATGCAAATGAGTATAAACAGGGCCTGCCGGTGGGAATGAATGATCACTCTGCATTATCAGATAACCAGATTATCGAGCCATGAGGCACAAGTGAGATGAGGAACTTTACAAATGTGAGCTAGAGAAGCTGGTAAATGAAGGTGAGGCCTAAAAATAACCAGATTGTTTTTGTGCTGTCCACACAACAAGCCCATAATGAACATGACAAAGAAATGTCCGTCCGCCGTTCCTCAACCCCAAACAAGTGTTTGCAACTCAGGGCAATTTAGTTTTTCAATCAACCCTATTTATCATGTGGAAGAAAGCTGGAAAAACTCACACAACCATGGAGAACATGCTAAATCTACGCAGGAAAGCCGGAGTTCGTATTTTAAATCCCCAATCCCTCAACTGTGTGGTGGATAGGCTTAAACACCAAGCCACCATGTTGATGCTTTTCTAATATGACTACTTTCAGTTCCTTAGTGTTCCAGGTCATTTTTTAAATGATATAAAATAGTTTGCTCTCACCAAGCTCTCACGACATACTACTGCATTTAAATGGCATAAAAACTACACTCAGTTATAAACACACCTTGGTACACTCACAAAATCAGTTTAAGTCATAAATGAAACACATCCCACAATTGTGGCCAATACTGAATCTGAAAAAAAATAATAATATGAAAATGTTACCATGAGAAAAAAATAATAATATGAAAATGTTACTACCATGTCAGTTAGAGGTTAATAAGAGACTTTCTGTTATAATAAACATATTCCCAGAAGCAATAAAGCTTAGGATTTGCTAATATATTATCCAAACATTTTGTCAGATGTAGGCTACACAGAATTGCACAGCTGAACTAAAAAAAAAAACATCGAAAGTCAGATGACACAAGCAACAAGTAAACAAATACAGTATATTCCTTACTGCGGGGAATTTTATGAAATCATTGTAAACACACATATGCACATGCACACACAAACACACACTAACAACAATACATATGTGATGAGTCAATACCGTCCTGACTGGAGGGAGATACAGTATGTGCAGTAAACAAAGGAAAAATCTTTAGATGAGTGGGTGGAAAGACTTTTTTCTCTAAGCAAAAGATGAAGACATCTGATAATGATGTCTTACAAAAGTGTTTGAATTTTTATTAGTTTCTCATGTACAGTTCACAGATAGTCACAACATGCAACCTCGAGCCTCCCGCCGGATCAGTGAGGAGATGACAAGTGACGCAGGATGCTTCAAAAGTCCCACTCACCATGACTCATCTCTGACTGCCCCTAAGGCTTGCAAGACTGTCACTCAAAGTGCTTTCCAATCAATTCAACCTCTGCAGAGAGTTGATTATTGTTTTAATGAGAGAGCCCTGATTGATTACCATTAGTTTATCACAGGCCTGGATGCTACAGGGATTTGGTTTAATTTCCTTGGTATCCATTTCCCCCAAAAGACAGGCCATAAGATGCCACTTATTGGTAAGTCATTGCTGGCGTCAATGAATTGGACTAACATGATTACCTCTGGTGGTAATAGTTGTTGCTAAGCAATGTGCTATATAATGTCATTTGATTGTGCATGGGAAATAAAATTTAAGTCTCTTTGTTACCCCTAAGTGTCTCAAGCACAACACATGGGGCCTTGAGCTCATGCTTTTATATACTGTACGGCTTATGCAATTCTGTTTTCAATTTAATTTTAATTATTTGACATCCAATCACAATAAAATGATACTGCTGCCCCTAAAGCGTAATTATAGTTACTGTTAGTGTGTCAATGCTCCACTGCTAAACAGTTTGAACTAATTAACCATCCATGTGAATGAAAAAAAAATTAAAGATGCAGTGCACACAACATTAGTGAGTACATCGTAGCTTTTTGGTTGCTTTCAAGTAGTACATTCATTGTCGGTGACCTGATTGTTTTGTTTGTTATTACATCACAGCCAATCACATGGTTAGCGTTTTTTTGTGCATCCACTTTTCCCATGTTCTGTACCCTTCATGGCACCTGAAAATGGATGAGATAAGACTTTCCATTTTTATTATCATTATCTCAGTCCGCATGCATTCATGCATTGCATCATGACTCGGCTTTCCGTTTGGGTCTTACCTTGTTACTCTATACTCGGTCCAACATGTATGTCCATCCATCCATCCATCCATCCATCCATCCATCCATCCATCCATCCATCCATCCATCCATCCATCCATCCATCCATCCATCCATCCATCCATTTTCAACTCTGCTGTTCAGAGTTATATATATACATGTATACATTCCCCTGCAGTCACCTCTCCTTCCCCTCCTGAATGACGGTGTGAGCAATAACGCACAGATCATCTTCTGTCACTACTGTGCTCTTCCTTCCAAGGAGACAGCACTCGTACTCTGGTTATGTGCAGAACATGATCATACTGTATGTAATATTTATGTATGACATGCTTTCATGCAGCATATAGCGTAGGTGTCATTTAGGTCATTTGCATGCCTTTATGCTTGTGCTGCCAGTAATAACAGGCTTACAGAAAGACTTCGGGGCTGTCTGCCTCCCCGTTTACTGTCCATAAGAGCCAAAATGGATGGCTGTGAATTTCTTCCCTACCCTTGGATTTATTGAAGTGATATACAATCTTGTGCTCCCGGCACAGATTTTAAGACTGCATCTGGTTTCATATAAATCTTTTACAGTTGGACAGCTTAGGAGAAAATACTTGTTGCAGTACTACCTGTCTGCAATTTTAGCAGAGCGCAGTGTTAGGATTTAGAAGCACTCTGAGAATCACACATTTTGATCACTGTACTTGTGTTTTCAGTTGATGACAAATTTAGCTGAAAAGCATTCAGGATGAAAAATAAAGGATTTCACACAACTATATTAAAATCCCAAGAGACCCATCCCTGTGTCTTGAGAATGATGCATGACTTTTTCATTCAGTTATTTACATATAACCTTAAGATTTACCGCTACACCTACCATAGGTGGTTTATGCTTGGATGATAGAAAGCTCAGAGGATAGAATTAAAGAGGTCATTTTGTCAAGGTTCTGGAAACTTGCAAATATAGCTTCACCCAGCATGTCCTCTCACACCAATTAAACATATTTATATTGTTAAAATATTAAAATACTAATTGTATCATTGTAAAAAGAAGTCTGACATAATTGACCCTGGTTTTGAATCTTTAACATTACTCAGCCATATTCCTATGATGTGCTCCTGACCTCGTTTACCTCTTAATAAATCCTAAATACTCTGATTACCTGTCAATCAGTGGAGGATACAACTCGCTTCTCAAAGTGTAGTCAGCTCTGATAGGCTTAACTACTACTCAAATGAGAACAAGTGGTATACAAAATGAATAGATGGAGGAATTTGTTTTCGGTTCCATGTTTATTATAAGGTGTCGTAGTAGATTCACCTGACTTTGGCATAGGTAGTGAAGGCACAGTTCTTACTCAGTGATGGTGTAAATGTGAGTACAAATTGTTGTCAGTCTCTGTACGTCCACCATGTCCAACAAAGTAAACATTTTTACTCCAGCAGCCGGAAATTGTTTTTTGATCACTATGAGTATTGTCATTGCGATGAAAAGCCAATTTGACGTTATTGGTTACTTAGTATCTTCAGTGAAGCAACTTTTAATCTTAAAAGTCGTCAAAGTCATTCCAACTCAGTCCTGTACCTTTAGATGTTTCTTTTGTGCCCAAACCCTTCGTCTTTAACTTTTCTTTTACAAAACCTTGACATGTTGAGGAGAATGTTATGCTCTCTGTGACAACTAGAGGACAACGACAACCCCATCTGCAATGACCATCTGACCAGTCTTAGCCAATCAGAGATTAGGTTGAGGGTGAGGACTACTTCCTGATTGCCTGTCCAGTGCAATCAAGGTTCTGATACTTGCACTCAGCCAACCTTGACCATTCCTATCCTCCTCCGCCTGCTTAAATCAGTCTGATAACATCCCATCATCTGCCGAATCCTGCTAAAGTGGAAGAAGTGGAAATCGTGTACTACATATTGTATATTATTAGCTACACGTTTTTGTAGATTAACACAGCATGCTTTTGTATAACTCCATCTAGCAAGAATGATCATTCTTGACGTGAGAATTAATCAAAGATAAGACCAAGCTCAAGATGTAATCATTTTAAGACTTCTGTAAATGCACCTGTTAGATAAACCGGTAGTTGTCAAACATTTTACACAAGTGACTGTCAGGATCAGAATGGAGCAGGGCGACCTAATGCAGCTTGGACCAGGGTTTATAGAGGGAAAAGGTAGTTGGAAGGGAGGATGAGCGGAACAAGACCAACAGAACCGGCAAACTAACATAACTTAACGGACCGACCGACAGACTGGCTAACCGAAATAGAACTGACAAAGACAGGAACCAAGAAACAAGAACGATCCGAAAGGGGAGTGAGGGGCGGACAGGACTTAAATACGAGACAGGGAACGAGAGGTAGGTGACTGTGATTAGTACATTGATTGTGAGTAGACACAGGAAGGGAGGGGCGAGTACACAGACGCGGACAGAAACCATGACAACCTACACATAATACACCCGGGGGACGAGTCGTGGCAGTGTCAGCTCAAAATTCATTCAATTTATTCATCTATTACTCCAAGGTTGGCAAATGAAACAAAGTTTCTTATTTATCAACCAAATTCCAAAGTTGTTGCGTGCAAATGGAATGACTCATTTTGACCTATAAAAACGTGTGTTTGTGTGTGTGAGTGTGTGTTTGTGTGTGTGTGTGTGTCTTTGAAGGCATCAGACCTTCGAGAAAAAGTAAAGAAAAAAAAATACTTCTGACACAAGAGGTAGACTTACAAGCAACATGACATGAACCGTGACGAGGACAATGAATCGAACATCAGTGAACAGAATTCAAGAACTAAATACAAAATACTGCCAAAACAATTCGGCACACCTGTATAAGACATGGAAATGCAGCTTGAGATAGAAGGAGGGCCACAGGGCAAAGCTTGTACCCACTGGGTACCAATCCAAATAATTGGTATCAGTATTTTCTGATGTTTTTCCTGGATTTTTTTTTCCACATTTCCATCTCTTTCCTGTGGGAAAAGTACCTTGGAAAAAATTCCAAGAAATGGGAAAACAATGCCTGACATTAGTGTGCATTACAAAATATCAAAAAACATTTGGTATGATAGGCAGAAATGTTCAGGACAATTCTAAAGCATAGATACGGCCTGTTAGAAGAATGTGACTGTCCTGTTTCAATGACGGTACAGCTACCCTTGTCATTCAATTGTCCATGTGTTGAACTCTTGACTGCAGAACAATGTTATTTTTCCCTTACCTTATTCATGTTTTTCTAAATAACACAGTGAGTTTCTACCAAGGTCCCCTTAGGCTGTATTGATTTTTATTTTATTAGGTGAGGGAGAGTTAACCCTTACAAGATGAATGTTCAACAAAGCAATGTGTGGTCTGAAGGAAAGGACGGATATGGAACAAAGATTGGCCTCAACACTGAAGTAGTTTTACAGCTCAGTAAAAGAACGTCTTGTTCAATTTCAAAGTAATTCACAACTTTCCTAGAATCGTGTTTCTAAACTTTAATACAAACAGAAAAAAGCTGAAGTGAAAGATTTCTCTAGTGCTGGAAAAGCATGAGTAATATATGAGGGGCTTTTCACCTTGATTCCTGTGTACACTGTACGAGAACTTCAAATTGTCACATAAAGCTCACATAAAGTTTTTCATTTCTCAATTTCCTAACTAATTTGCTTCCTTCATATGGGTGACTAACTAATGACAATGTTAGGACATAGTATCCATGGGTATCATGAAATCTGCTGTGGTTGAAACAAAGAAGACTTGTTGGATCGGATCACTGTTGTCAGCCTGCTCCTCTTCAGACTTGACTCGACTTGACTTGACTTGAATGATCTATACCAGAGCTCCAACTTTTCCTTTATAAAAGTTATACAAAAAGCGGAGTTACACAACACAACATGAATGTATGATGAGTTAAAGTACATTTTTGCAAGAAATTATGACATCACAATGAAAAATTCATAACTATCCTCTCAGTGTCTCCTCTGCTCTTTCTTTCATCGTGATCCAACACTTGAATGGAGGAAGCAGTGTGCATTCCTCAGATCTGCAAACACCAATTGATCCTGACACACACAAACACAGCCTAGCCATTGCAGTGTAGAGGACTTACTCTCCTCACCACTCCACAAGCCAGTAATCCAACAACGCTGCAAATTGAAATGTCAGCTTCATTTTTCCTCAAAGGCAATGTCAGTTTGGTATAAGACTGGGATTTAAAAGTCAGTTAATTATTGTTGACAAATCCTTGTAGTTAGTTAGTGTGAACAACTCAGACATTGCAAGGCAAAGCCTAAGGATGACCAAACACACATATATCTATATAGTATATAATCACATATAAATATATATAATATATATTTGCCATATTTGTCTATATCCTCCTTAATAAATGTAGGTGAGCACAATATAATTTACGCACACTTGGAATATTAGGCTCTACTTTACCTCAACAATTTATCTTTGCCGACACTGCAGCTTACAGGTGATGAAATTTGGACTCGCACATAATCGTATTCTAGCTGCTCTTGCCTGCTCTGGATCAAGGCCAAAACACATATTACACTAATAAAACAAGGGAGCGACAGACCAGAGCGAAATGCTTGTGATAACCTCTGGCTCTCATGTAGCTCTGTCACCAACCGCCTCCTCACTAGGATGAAAGATTGTCCTTGGCATCTTCACTGGACATCATGGAGTCTAAATATTTGAAATCTCTCAATTGGCAGGGTTGAATTTGACACGGGGTTGCGTATTTGATCTGTTTTGAATTCATGAAAGCAATAGTTCTCACTAACGTTTGATCCAATCATACACAACAGCGCTCAATGCCATTGTTAGACCAATACATCGTTTTCAAACAAAGATTCATAAAATAAATCCGTTCTGGAATATTCCTCTTAATCCTCACCACATGGATCAAACTACCTTTGGCTCTGCATGGGCCCTCAGCATACTCCTCACAATATTTTAAAGCTGCCAACATTTTTTGGCAGCTGCACAATTTATTACTTCAGGTCATCTGAAAGAAATCAAGAACCACTGAATATAGATCAAGGTAGAAATAAAACCTATCTCCGTCCCTGCAAGAGTAAGCAAACATATTTGACGAGATGCATCAATACAATCAATTGCACAGGATTTAAAATCCACTCTTTTGGATTTTGTGCATGATTCTGATTCAACTGGAGACCGAGAGTCTAAAAGAGACACAATAGCGGAGCAGGTGCACCCCACATGGAACATCATGAAACAAAGACAGTGGAAAAACACAAACACACAAAAGAGGCTTTGGCCAGATGGACAGTAAGAAAGGTGAAAAGGTGACTTTATAAATTTACAATGACGTCCAAATATCATCCTCTGAGGGTTTTGTAGCAATGCAGGCAGCAGCAGTCGACCGGTTTGATCACAGCTTAATCTGTCCGGGTTCCAGGAGGTGTCACTTGCAGGGAGCGGCCATTTATTATCACGCTCCTAATGGAGATCAGGGCCACATGGCAGTTATAAATTACCATTACTCATCCCTTTCTTTCCTCACATCCATTCAATTCCCACTTTGATCCTGTTGCTTTCATCCCTTATCTCCACTTGTAGGTACCATCCAGATTTTTTTTTCCAACCCTTTTTATTTCTTTTACCAAGCATTTTTCCTTTTTTATGGATGTGTAGTTTATCATTTTTATCAATCATCTGCTCTCATACATCGACAAAAACAAAAGTATGCATTATAATAGAGAGTCAAATCGTTTCTGCTCACCTTTTTGACCAACATTCTACAATCGCATTCGTATTATAATGATGAGAGGCTGTTTTGAGGCTGCCATAAAACATGTTCAAGAACTGTTATGCTGCGTGTAGGCCACATCCATCTGTGAGTGTACCTATGTGTTGATAAGTCAAATGGGAAAATGGCATTCTAACCTGGAGATCATTTTGCCATCGTCGGCGCATTTTGGTGTGAGGGACTGCTCTGCTCTGGTGTGTGTAGGATTTCAAATGAGCAGAGTATGAATCATGGTCCAGCAGTCAGGTCGATTAACCCTGTGTAAGTCTGCAAGCGATGCATTGAGATAGACAAGACAGTGTGCTGCTGCTTAACGCTATTTATAGCTTTTATTTTTTTACGGGGAGTCGGGCAGGCAGATGACTGGTGGCATAATTTTACCAGTTATGTACATGAATTAGTCAAGGGGAAATAATGCTAAACCTTGAAGCATTCTAGTCCAAAATGCGATGGTCTGAATCAGAGAAATTCAACTGGGCTGAATTTGAAAGAAAATATGACTGCAATGCTTCAAAATTGTTTTCTTTAATGCCTGATTGAATTCAAAACTATAAAAAAAAAAATCCAACAATTTGTGTACAATTGTTTTGTTTGAACAGGTTTACATTGGACTTTCTAATTGGGCACATTTAAGGAGAGTAAGAATACCCAAAGATCCCAAACACTAAGTGACCAGGAAATACTTTTTACCAGACCTTTTTTTGCCTGAATGAAAGATAAATTAACTTCAGGATAAAAGAAGAGAATCCAAACAGTCCCGAAATAGAAAGTGATGTCATCTAAGCCTGAACGCAAGTACTGCATACAAACATAGAAACCAGGAGAAAAGGTCAAACCAAAAAGCATAGTATCTGACGTACAAACAGAACAAGCTACAAGGGATTTCTGTACAAATAAAATTCAATAATAAAAAACAAAAAAATGAAGATCAATGTGCTGTCGGTGTTTAAATCTCACCAAGGCTCTCATACCTTTTTGTTGCGTACCAATTTTGCTATTATAAGTCTGAAAAAAATCCCACAGGTATCATGGACTTCCACTTTCATTTGCCACTGGTTCTAGCTGTCCCAAAACATTTGGCCTGTTTGTATGTCCATACAACTACTTGCTACCTATTCAAATGAAGAGCCTGGGTGCAATTGTTTTGTGACAATTTTACTGCATCATCGCACATGCAGTGCCGAGGTCCCGCTGAATTGGATCGTCAGTCATTCTGACTGAGCGGCTCACATTTACATGCAGCAAGGCCGACACGCTTACACTGCAGCCGATTCATTCCCGAGAAGAGGTATTGTTCACTCTGTCTAGTTGGAGTTTGAGCTCTTCAGGGATCTGACATTAAGTACTGACAACAAATCGGATCTTTGCCTCATATTGCTTGTTAACACGATAAATATCATTTAATGGAATTGTATCACGCTCCATCCATTAATAAAAATGATCCATCCTTTTGCTGTTTACAGGAATGACAGAGGTGGGAGTTTCTAGTGATTTGTGATTGATTGTCAGTCCAGCATGCACACCTACTGTGTGTATCGTCGAAAGATTTGGTAGGTAAGCATATTCAGGGTTGCTTGTCTTGACCTTTGCACAGTCATTAAGAGACTGTGCTCACCAAAAATGCTGCAAGATGCTGCAGTGCATCTCAGTGAGGAAGCAGCTTTTTGATTCAGTTTGTTACCGGTGAGTGGGAATGTTCTTTGACAAGGCAAACATACAATCCAAACCAACGGCAGCATTTTTTTTATTTTTGTTGTTGCTCTATTAAGTTCAGTCTATTCAAATGAAATAGTCGACATGAAGCAATGTTTAATTCTATTTAAATAGGTTTATTTATACACTTTGAAGATCCTAGTGAGATCACTAGACAAAAACTGAAATATTCCATATAAACACTAAATATATTGTTAAAAGATTCTTCTTTGAAATGTTGCCATCGTTTTGGCAAAAGGAAATTTTTTGATACACCTTCATACACACTTGAGACCAAGCAAAAGGACCTTTTGGGGGCCATCTTTGTATATTTATGAAATCAACATTTATTATATCTTCTGTGGACAGTTAAGTTGCAAGGGAGAATGCAAATGTTGAGTTATTTGTGTCCAAATATGAGCAAAATAGCCAGTAGTCTTTAGCAACCTCTCCTGGATGCAAGATATGAGAAGTAAGTGCATTATTAGTCTCCATCTTTGTGACCGGTTGGATATCTGAACATGATCGCCCCGCCAATGAGAGTTAGCGACCTTGGAGGACTACGTAGGCCCTACGTCGTAGGGGCAACACATCCACTACTTGCATTGATTTTTCATTTTCATGGCTGAGTCATTTGGGTGTTTGCCCTCCAGATGCATCCAGGTCAAAGTCAGCTGGGGTCGGAATTTATCTAAATTATTCTCACCCTGGGAGATGATGTGACTTTATCTGCTGTAAAAATTAAAAATGTTCAAATTATCACAGAAAAAAAGTGTTTTCCTTTCAGTGTCAGATTTATGGTCACAGCACCCTGAGATCCGTGGGTTTACTTAGAATATCGTGTAATAAGTGTGTGTCTTAAGTGTAGCAAGGAAGATGATCTACCTTTCACCTTGTGCCTTCTATTGAGAGTGACCAGCATTATACAGGCAACATTTCCCCATCCTCCACTTGTGTGACCACTTGGGTCCAACCTCGATGGTGCATCATAATAAAAACAACTGCCTCAGGGCAAGTGTGTAGAGCTAAGAAAAGATCTGAGAACAAACTGTACCAGCATGCACAGAATACCTATTGTAAAAAATATATTATTTTTGGACCTCAAAGCACACTGGCTGGGTCTGATAATATGTTCAAAGTCCACAATACTGTATACACAAATGCGAACGTGTTTAAACTTTGGCTAGGTAAGGATTTGCATGATGTTATAGTCCGTCCGGTGTGCCTTATATGACGACAAAGTTTTAAAATGGGCCATTCATTGAAGGTGCGCCTTGTAGTCCGGTGCGACTTATAGTCCAGAAAATACGGTACATTCCCAACAATTTTAATATTACAGACCTCAATTCCAAGTGGCAATGACACTACTTTTACAATACCAATTTTTGATGTTGGATTAAAACACATTTAAGCTGAAAATGATGTGAATTAAAACATTGATGCTTCTGAGTGGGGTGAAATGAACCACTTGTGAAAATAATGACTTTGTGCTTTGAGGTTCATTGTTATTCTTGTCAATATTAGCACAGCGTGAATTGAAATGACGCCCCACGTTTGAACCATTAAAATGGAACAGGGAAATCTGTCATAACAAAGAGAGTGTTCCTATTTCTTTTTATGAAAATAAAATTTCCACATTCAGGGAAGACAATAAAAATAATTCTGCCCTCCTTTTTGCGTACTTTACTTACATTTCCCAGACACCAATAGCCATGGTAGGCTTGTTATTGGGCAAATACCTAGCACTGAAGTTTAGTTTAGTTTTGTATGACTGAATTGACAAATCGCATGCATGTGTGTATGTGTGTGTTGTGTGTGTTTTTTAGGGGTGTAACGATTCATCGATACACATCGATTAATCGATATAATGCTCTACGATTTATTGGCATCGATGCATTAACATTAACCTAATAATTACTACATTAAAATATTTTTAACTTTAGTTCTATGGTAGATGCTTTAGATAGATTTTGGTCTTCAATCCAATAAAGTCAACGATTTCATCAATAAAAATCTTTTCTATCCAAATACACAGGCGAGAAGCGGGTCTCTATGCTGACAAATTAAAAGACCTTTATGGTGCATAACAGTTGAGGACTGCTCATCCAGAAATGATAAAACTCCAAATATGCCTTCCATCATAAACTCAGTAATATGAGTAAATTAAATTCACAGGCTTTACGCCAAATAGAAAAAACAAAACAAAAACATGCTCTCCTTCAGAAGCGGTCCACACATCCCAATTGGCTGAAAACAAATTGCGTTTTCAAATTTCAAGTGTGCTTTAGCTTTTTCATCATGACACTAGTTTCAGAGAAATACCATCCCTTATGATTTTACACCCATCCTCAGAATTTAATGAATCACACCTCTTTTAGTGCTTGTGCACCCATTCCCATCTTACAGTGGGTGTGTCACAAATCTGGGGCCATGCACTTAATTAGATGAAAAGTCTGCAAGCCCAGGCGCATAAAAAATGATTTACGTGCGAACAGGAAACGAAAACCCAAGAGAAACCACAATAAAAGCCATAACAAAATGTAGACATTGAAAAGTCTGGTGACATCACAGATTTCTTACAATTATGCAGGAAAACATTATTCACTGTCTTCTTTATGATAATATGATTTGCGCACCTAAAATTTGGTGTTTCATTCAAAATAATCGGTGGAAATAAAACCTAATTTCTGTTGATCTTTTGTCAGGGGAATTTCCATTAATTATTTTAATGTTTACATAATAAATTGAACATGTTTAAAAAATACTTTAAAGAGAAAGTGTAAGCCGTCCGACAATCTATCTAGCCCAAATCCTTTTGGCTTTGAGGCCAATACGATTGCTACGCTACTGCTAGCCTTTGAAGACATGCTTGTGGTGATTTGCATACGAGAAGAGGCATCAGCCATGCAAGATGTGCTATGTCAGGCTTCTGAGGACAGGGTCAGTTTCTCCCACAGGAGTTCACCAGCTCAGTGGTGCTAAATACACTTACCGCCATCTAGTGGACTAGACAAGATGGTGATGTAATGCTATTGATGGTGAGGATGTCGATGACAGTGTTTAACACTCAAGACTAGATTTACCTCAAATTTCTTTGCAGTACATATAGAAAAAAAGGAATATACTGTGTATACTGTTTGGGAATGAATTGCATATGTATATATTAGATCTGGTATTCAAAATTGAAATATTGTTATACTCAAAGTATTACTCAAAAATCATCATAAGAGATGATTGCTGCAGTGACACCACTTGATATCAATTCAGAGGGATGCACCAGCAATCTTCTGAGGACTGATTTGACATGCCATCCAAAATTCACCACAATCAGACGCAAGAAGGAAAAAAGGCAAATGTTGTTATGTTGTTGATTTGTTGACTTCATGGCACAAAGCTGCTTCTTCTCATTAGCTGGGGATGTCTGTCTCCCGTCACTGTCTAGACTTTGTCACCAAGGGAGGTTCGGAGGCAGCATCATCTCACACTGTGACAACACCAGGGCACTCAGACAGCTTTGCTGAACGCAGATGATTGATTGATTTTCTTGAACATAGATTACACAGTGAAAGTAAACATTTATAAGAAAGCAAAAAAGAATCAACAGTCAAAATTAACATAGTTCAGAGCAGTTTACACGTTCAAAGGCAGTGGGAAGAAATACACCACTGGTCACACACAAGCAGGTTAGGGTTAGGATCCTAAAGTAAATGCAAAAGCAAACAAAACAAAACACTATGAACACAACTATAATCATGCATTCAAACACGCTATATATAAAAACAAAAGTAAAACAAACTGGATCTATATGTACTCAGTGAACTATTCAAATATAACAAATTCACATATAATAATTAAATGTGTAAACATGTAGATTATTTATATCTGATTTTTTATATTTTCTTCAATCTTTTTAAACCTTTTGAACAAACTAAAGATTAAAACTTTTCCAATTCATTATCATAGTTATTCCATAAATTAGCACCTTTAACAGAGACACACATTTATTTATCTTAGTTCTCACTGTTATTTCTTTTTAAAATCTTTTAAATAACGGTAACCCTCATTGATTTCAGGCCAAGGAGAAATTTGGTATGCTGTGCTTGATTTCACAAAGCTTCAAGAGATATCCAAGGACACCTTGCAGAAACACTAAGACATTGACTGAGGGCTATTGATGGCTCAGAGATGGTACAGATCATGACCCTTCCTGAGCTGCCTCGGAGCCGTTGTCCTTTTTCAATAGCAATCATTTCCATAAACAGTTTTCCAAATCTCTGGTTTGTCTTCCGCATTGCAGCAACACTCCTTATTTCAGTTGCCTATCCTGAGTGGAGCTTCTCAAAACTGAAGCTCACCTCCATTCATCAATAGCACAAGAGGGCTTAAGTGGCTTGGTAATCATAAGCATCAATCATCACATTGCACAGAAGTTGTCACCTCATTGGTGATTTTGAAAATGCATCTCTAAAAGGCACATATGCAAGTTCACTTATTCTAGTTTGTTATTATTATTATTATTATTATTATTATTATTATTATTATATTTTCAAATATAAACCAAAGTAAAGATTGACGTCACTTTTAATCATGGAGTACTGTAAGTCCTCAATATAGGCACTAGGTGGAACTGTTTATCTTTGCTTTTCCTAGGTTGACTTGAGGCCCCAAATCATGATGGAGCTTCTGGACTTAGCGTGACAATTCTTGTTACTTCCAGGAGTAAGTTCGGAAATGGCTTGTAATGAATGCTGTAACTGATACAATTATTTAAATCATTTTATCAGTGAACTGCTATTCACTTAGTCTCCATTTATATTCGAATACATTAACAGAAATGAACAGACAAATACAATTATTAAATAGAATTTGTCCATTATTTAGCAGAATTCGGCATTTGGTGATTGCTATTTGATACCTCGTTTGTGCACGTCAGAGCATGTAGGCAGCTACTCATGTGGATCATGCTATAAATGCAACAATCAAATTCAAATACTCTTCAGTGAATGTAATGCAGAACTGTCAGAGTGTGACAAATATGCCAAAAACAACACAAAACTGTACTGATAGCATAAATACCGTAGTGTGTTATAGATGAAATTAAGTTAATCATGTACAATATTGATTGCACTTAGACAAATTTTGAGTCTAAAATAGATTGCATAAATATGAGCGGTATGTACTGACAGTAAAATAAAAAAAAATTCCGCACACACACGCTGTCACGACTCATCCCCGGTTGTTTTATTATATGTAGGTTGTCATGGTTTCTGTCCGCATCTGTGTACTCGCCCCTCCCTTCCTGTGACTACTCACAATCAATGTACTCATCACAGTCACTTGCCTCTCATACCTGTCCCCTTTCGGATCGTTCTTGTTTCTTGTTCTTGGTTCCTGTCTTTGTCAGTTCTGTTTCGGTTAGCCAGTCTGTCGGTCGGTCGGTCCGTTAAATTATGTTAGTTTGCCGGTTCTGTTGGTCTTGTTCCCCTCATCCTCCCTTCCAACTACCTTTCTCCTCAATAAACCCTGGTCCAAGCTGCATTTGGTCACCCTGCTCCATTCCGGTCCTGACACATGCAAAGGGCACTGCTCCATCCAGTAATTTTTTTCCCCTTGATCGGCACTCACTTCCTAATTATGTTATTCTCTTTTTCTACCTAAAAGTGAGCAATGGGTCAGTTGGTCTTCCCTGCACTTTACTCTATTTACTGCGACTGCTGTTATTTAAAACTGAGAAAATCTCTATGCTGCTAACTAGTGTTGCAGGTGAGCTCCAGCCTATCCCAACTAACTTCGAGGTACTCACCAGATTAGTCGCAATTTGGACACATAAACAACCATTCACACTTACACAACATCCACAGTCTTCACTTAGCATGCATATTTTTGAAATGTGCAAAGGAGTACATGAAGCAAAAAAAACACAAGCACAGGAAAAATCCAAACTCCACACAGGAGAAGGGCCGAACCTTTAGTGCGCCATTCTATCTATGAATACAGGACACACGAGAGTAGCCTCTTTACGGATTCCTGAAACTGGACATGACGCTGTCAGTGCTTGTGCCGATTAGTAGCCTGTGATGCTTAAGTGAAGAGGATGGACGCTGCAAAGAGTGACGCACGTGCGTGAGTGTGTGCGCATGGGTGTGTGTTTGTGCGAGTATATTTGTAGTAATGCAGCACAGGGTTGGTGAGGGCAGCACGGTCACAGGCGACTGTCATGTTTAATAATGATTATCACCATGCACCTGCGCCCCCACACTAATTAACTGAACGCATATGCAAATGAGTCTAGGGATTTGATGGGAAAAAAAAAAAAAAAACTGTTCATGCAATGGCAGTGTGCTTGGATGCACGAGTGGTGCTATGAAGAAGGGAGATAAAAGGAATGGAGGATATTAGGGTGAGAGGGGAGGATGCAAGGAGGAGGAAAAGAGAGGAAGAGATCACTGAGGTAACATAATGGGAACAGGTGGACGAGTGGCCTGTTGACTGAGGTAATAAGACGAGAGATGGAGGGGGGGGGGGGTTGTTTGTGGGCTTTAATGTGACCCTTGTTTGCATGATGCAGGAAAATTATTCATGTTGTTTGGCATAAAATACATAACCCATGAACATTCGTGGGCAACATTAACTCCACAATTTATCCAATGCGAGCATTGTTGTCATACAATAATGGGAATATTACATCACTTTTAATGTGATCTAATATAGTTCTGCACCACTGCAAACTGCAACCAGAATAATTAACTAGTTCATTCATTAAATATGGACCAACAATTCTAGTTATGATCCAAATTATACACTTGCATGGATGAAGAGTATTTATTATATAATTATTGAATAATTGCTATTATTTGGAAAAAGTCAGTATTTAAGACATACCGCACTAGTTGTGCAGCTATCGTGAAACCCCAAAGCACTCCACCCTGAATAAAACTGGGGACTAAGCGAGAGAAGACAGCCGTTGAACTTCACTTACTTATTCAGACGTATTCCAAACACGCATTCTATATGTCCATACTCGGTCCAGGGGCCACGCATGCATATACAGCTACCTTCAACAAAGCAAATTGAAGTTCATTCAACTCGATGGCCCCAATCTTATTCGGGGGAGGCAGGCTCGTCACTCACACAGATAAGGGTGAATTAGGGTCTCACTCAGGGTTTTACATTTCAATTTAGCCTCCGGCTTCAGAGCCATTAAGGGCCTAATCTAAAGCTCGGCCCACAGAGTTCTCCTTCGCAACCCGTCGCAATATTGTTTTATTAACTTGCAGCAACCTATTCTGGAATACAACTCGAAGAGATTCATTATTTTGCATTAAAATCATATTAGGGTTACTTGTAGGAAGACCTGTGGTTTAAGAATATGCAAGCAATCGCTGTAATGCAGTCCAGCACTATCTCCAGCTGGTTCATTTGGGCAAGTAGTACAGAGGGGCTAATTGCACGTTGATGATGTGCCCGGGCATGCACAATGACCAAGTTGGCTCTAGGCAACCAAGGACACATGAGAGAGGAAATGCTTTTCTGTCTCTCAGGTGTAATGCCAAATTGGTATTGTTCTTCCTTCAACACGTGGGGCTGAAAAAAAAAATGTGTATGATGCATAACACATAAATATGTACCAAGTGATGAGGATGATTAAGAATTTTGAATCCAAATCAGGAAAGAGGTAGTCGAGCAAGTCCCTTTGCGGTTCTTTGCCGTGTATCCATCCTCATATCAAAAACCAGCAAGTTTAACTGAAGATTTGAAAATTCCCAGAGTGTAATTTGCGTGAATGATTGTTTTTCTAGATGTTCCCTGGCAACTGGCACCAGTCAGCTGTAATAGACTCGCGCTCACTTGTGATCCCAATTAGGATAAGTAATATAGAAAATGGAATTATGGTAGCAATAAAAGCTAAGCTATACAGCATCTTAATTGATTATTTGGAACACAGCATATAATATTACCGTTGCAGGTCGTTTGATTTTTTTCCACTCTTAAAAGTTGTCAAATTTTTGCTAAAAGAATGAATGAATAAAACTTTTTCGTTTTGCAGGTGATTCACATATCAAAAAAGTGAATAATTTCTTCCCAGAGCTGGCTGGATTCTCTGGTTTTTTTCATCTTCTAAGATCTACAAAGCGAATTAATGTAAGAGATTTTTTAAGAACCCTGTGAAACGCCAAGTACTGCATATAAAGGTATTCTTCAATCAATCAATGAAAAATAAAGTATTCCGTTTTTTTATTTTTGATACCTGTGGCGAGCGACAACAGTAAACAGCCTTCTGTCTTTCACTTTGTCATCAATGTTGAAATCAATCAATCACCTTTTGACCTCTCACCTAAGAAATTATATATTTAACTATACCTATGGGATATTTGTACCGTAATTTTCGGACTATAAGTCGCACCGGAGTATAAGTCGCACCAGCCATAAAATGCCCAAAAAAGTGAAAAAAAAACATATATATATATGTATATAAGTCGCTCCTGAGTATAAGTCCCCCCCCCACCCAAACTATGAAAAAAAAACTTGATTTATAGTCCGAAAATTACGGTACTATAATTTTACCTCTCACCACAAATACAATGATTCATTAAATGAATCCTTTAAAAGTATGATGGGAGACGATTATGAGTTTTCATGACATTCATCCTAACCCCCACCAAATCCCAGAACTCTTTTCTTGCATTGGTTATGTTCCTTTACCTTGCTTTTGGACTTTTGATGTATCATGTGTTCCTGGGTTCAGCTTCAGTAATGGTGGCAACGGATGCGTGCCAACAACACTGTGCATTCTTGTGTGTGTGTGTTCAAGTAGGTGTGTGTGTGTGTGTCTCAGAAGAAAGAAAGAAAAAGGGGGGAACATGTGGAAGCAATCTAGTTGTTTTACTGTCTGGCTCTGGTGGTGAAAGTGTTGGGCAGGGGCTACGAGCGGTCTGGATCGTGTCAGAAGCCGCCGGAGTCAGGTTACCTTGACAGACCAAGCTGGAGGAGAGCTAGGTTTGGATAAAGCCAATGAGAAATGAGGGGTAAACAAAAGTCTAAGAGATACAATCGAGACAGTGAGAATCTTCGGAATTGTTCTGTCCTCCCCAGTATGTTTTAGTGTGTGTGTGTGTGTGTGTGCTTGTGTGAACCTGGGCCAGAGGGCTCCAAAAGACGGCCACTTGAACTAGCCCCAGCTGAGAAAACAAACGACCTCAAATCTGTCTCTCCCCTATCCTATCCTCTCCTCTTCTCCCCTCATCCAATTTTCAACTTTTTTTTTCCACAACGATGGGCATTTAATCAAGTAAGGGAGCTAATCAAAGCCAGAGAAAGGCTCCCGAACCCTCAGCTATCTCCTCCCTAATCCAAAAGCTCTGCTTGTCATTTGACATTGACCTAGAGAAACAGACGCGTTCATAGAACACAACGTGGGGACATATGGGGGGAGGTCGTTGGTTAGTTTTGTAGCGTTGAGTACAAGGTTAGAGCTGGGGCCTCAACCACGTGGCACGGGGGCATTTTGTGGACCGCAGGATGATATTTTCTGGCCCTCTACTTGACATTAAAGTTTAATGGTAGTGCGCCGCCCACATTTTTGGGCCTGTCATTGCCCTTGGCATTTTATATGTGTGCGTTTTGTTTTTCATCACTTGTGGGCTACCGTAGCTAATTTTCATGACAGTTTTCGGAAAAACTTAATTCTTATGTGACACCAAGAGCAAAGAAAATATATTTTGTCAACCATTCTTTTTCAAAACCTGCCGTGAAGAGAAAGATTGTCAATGTGAACTCGCCTGTTTCAAGAAAAACAGGAGACAGAATTATTTTTGCTGACCACGCGGGCCCCTTGACTTGTCTTGAATGCACAGAGAAAGTTTCAGCGGTGAAGAAATCAGATGTCATAATTCAACGAGACATGCTAAGGAGTATGCAAAATAACAATGAGGTGAGGGGGAGGACCAGGTCACCACCCTTATTTGCGTTCTAAACAATTGCTAATGTTTGATCTGATATTCATAACGATTGAGAAGACTGGATTAGTTGTCCTACCGTGGAATATTTGAGCCCTTTTTTGTATACTTGATTCGTCTCGGACACACCTCGTCTCTATCCCCAGTTGCCACCACATTAGTTGAGTTTGACACCCCTGGATGAGGATTTGTGTGTCACAGACAGCATAATAAATCCATATTCTGTGCCACAGTCAAATGAAGTGTCAACATCTTCAATTTGGAAACTTGCAATGGCTGAGGTGAAGCAAGTGGGGGAGCGAAGAGGAATGGGAAGGAAAGGACGGCGGAGGCACAAGAGGTCATTGGGGTTGTGTTGATAAGTCGCCTGCGGGGGAATTAATAGGGAGCAGATGGAGCTACCTTTACTTAATGTAAGGTTGTATATACAAGGAGAGAGATTTTTCAGTCTATATGAGAATGGCGTCTGACAATGACTGCTGGGACCACTCCTCCACCCGAGGAGGATTTAGGACATTCTTGTCTCACTGTGAACTGTGAGGTGTCTGAGGTTTAGCATGTCGTACGGGAGTCGGAAGAGCTGGACTTATGTTGTAAAATAGTCATGAAAAAAGGGTTAAATGAAAATGATTTGAATTTAGAGGGAATGTAAAGCCTTAAAAAAATATATATATGGAGATGCCATTTGAAGAATAGTACTTTTGTGAATGAGGACGATTTGAATATTTGTGTTTTGATCAGTCAGAGAACAAACCAATTACACCCTTTTAACAAAACAAATGTAAAATTGTAACAAGTTACTGGTCACAAGGTCACAGCATGGTGAAGTACTTGTGATAATGCAGCCTCACAATTCTGAAGTTTGTGGATCTCGGCTCTGGCCTTCCTGTATGGTGGCCAAAGTTGTCAGAGGAAACCCCCACATATTTATTTATTTATTTATTTATTTATTTATTTATTTATTTATTTATTTATTTATTTATTTATTTATTTATTTATTTATTTATTTATTTATTTATTTATTTATTTATTTATTTATTTATTTATTTATTTATTTATTTATTTATTTATTACAGTGAAAACTTGATGTGGTAGCAAATAAACAAGGGAAGATTTGGAAGCGGCACAGAAAAATAATCTCTGAAAGTTTACTTGTAAAATAGCACAAATTTCAATCAATTCAATTCAATTCAATCAATCAGTAAGTGTATTACTTTTTATTTAGGTCTTTTTTTTTTTAATTGAATTTCTTAACTTGTAAATGGTGTAATGTAGGGTTTTTCAACTGGTTTTGTCCAATGGCCCACAATTATAACCAAGAAGCAACTCAGGGACTAGTGCTTTGGCAAATTATTATTTTATTTTGCACCAAAGGAGGATAGACTCATACAGGCTACTTATTTGCATCTCTTTGTCTATTTTGGAAATCTCAGCTACATTTGACGTACTTTGCATGGGTAAATGATTCACAAAATCGTCTGTATCAAATCTAAATAATAAATATTTTTAAAAATGTTACAATTATTTTCCATTTCCAAATTTGCAGACAACCTGCAATACCGCCACGGACAACCAGAGAGCCGCGGACCACCGGTTGACAATCGCAAAGTAAGGAAATTAACTAGGTGGTGGTGAGCGAACGTATTTTTCTCACGATAATCCAATCACAATTTCCCAAAGTGTAGACGTGTCTACGATTTTTAATCTCTATACCACATGACCGATGTATAAACTGTTTACTTGACTCGAACTGTTGCAGTGATTTCTGAACCATAACGAGTTTTCGTCAACTTGACCCAGTGACAGTTATTTCTATGGACACGGCCAAAGAAGCAGAGTTACATGAGTGGGCCTATCACTCTTATCACTTCACTGATAATGGCCGTCACATAAAAGATGACCTGGTGAACTCCTCAAATGCCAAAGTGGCCCAATTAGCCACTATGCATTTCATACAATTTGCAAAGGGCAAATGTTCCCAAGCTGTAATTATGTACTCACATTGCCCACCTTGAGTGACCTTCCAACCAGTCTTGACGTCCATCTGTTGTAGAAGTAGCCATGACAGTGCTGAGAAAAAAAAAAAAGAAGTCGTGGTCTGGTCTGTCATTGTGTCTGTAATTGGTCAAGTACCGCTTGTTACCTGCAATACATAGAAAATGTCACAGTGGGTGATGAACATGGTGATAGATTGGATGCCGTTGCTCATGTTATTATTGCTACAGTGAAGCAAATGTCATCTCACAGCCAAAATCTTTTTTTTTATGTGTTTTCGATGTAAAGCTGCTCCTCATGTGCTGTCACAATGTTAATCTTTATATCCGTCCGCATGCACACAATAAATGTACATGACAAACGTAGATTAGATTCTGTCCTAAAACAAATAACTTTTTGTTTTGCTGAGCTCTGGACACTGACATGGTCATTTGACTTAAGATGATAGGCTTTTCATGATTTAGTTTTACATTATTCTAATGTACAATGTACAGAACTGTGGATTTAAATTTCTGGAAACTCAGGAGTGAATGCTTTTAATTGAAATGGTGCGGTTGACAAATTTGAACTGAAACAGTTTGAAGTTTGAATCTCTGCTATTGTCATCCTAATGTGTCATGAACTCTCAGTGCTTCTTTGAGTTAACATAAAGTCAACTGAAGACTTGAATTAAGGATGGAAAATGGATCGTTCGAAACGAATCTCCTAATTAAACAATGTATTACAGTTTCTGTCGTCACTGAGGTCCAGCTGACTTCAGTGCATACTGCTGCGAGGTTGGCCCTCACTTATGTCTCCATTGCCTGCACCTGACCCCAGGAGCCAGCGGTGGCCAAATTTAGTTTGGAAACCTGCCACCATGGGAGAGTCGACAGACCCATTAATCAGCAGGAGAACCCCCATCCCCAACCTATGGTGCAGGTCAGAGAAGGAGCAACACACACACACACACTGCCCAAAACAAATGATGGCTGGAACTTGAAAATAACTCTGACAGCGTTGTCCGCTCTTCCTTCAACACAGCATCTCCTAAATCCTCCATCACCTGCTTTCCACGGGCTTGCACCTGGCCATGGCTTTCCATCACTCTCTGTCTGGTCCTAGTTTGCTTCTCTCTGTCTGCGCCAGGTTGTCTGTCAGCCTGGGGCCTCTGGTCGTGGGGGTTATTTACACACCTCTAGCCTTGGCTCATGCTCTCTCCAGGCATTAAGTGCAGAGTTAAAAGACACAAAGAGGCAGACACTCACACTGACCTAGATGACCTAAACATTAATGTTAATTTTGATGGATTGATCTGTTAGAGTGGGAGCATCTTGGAAGATCTGATGAATGCGTACTGGTGGAAAAAAAATACTACATAGTGAGAGGCCAAATTGAATTTGACATTTACTATCATGTCTTGGATGAACTCGTAATGCTCTCGCATCTGGGAAGATGTGCAGCAGACAGCTAAGAAGTCTATCTTTGTCTTCTGATGTTTTTTTTTTTCTTTTCTTCCCACCCCTTTCCGACTTCTGGTTTTGGATGGAAACTGCAACTGCAAATGTCTGTAACAGTTAATTGACTTGCAATCAGTGTTTACTATCTTGCAATTATTACTTCAAGAAGAGATCAGAGGATGTGACACCAGCAGAAGGCATCTCATGGGCAATATCCCTGAGGTGAGGAAAGATGCCAGCGAGTAACCAGAGAGAATCTATCTGATAACCAACCGCTCTGCATTTATATGCAGTGTCACTTGTACACTTATCCTTTCTAATGTGAAACTCTGCTGGGAGATGAATGGTGGAATTGAGCTAGATTAATGAAGGTTACCAAAGTCCCAAATGTTTCTGCGGTAATTAGAGGCATTTGTTTATCAGGCAAACAAGTCACATCAAGAGCAAAGCTTTCATTATAATTTTTCATCATCTTAATAATTCAAGTGTAGCTGCTTCATTTTGTTCCCAATTTATCTTGCTAATGTTTTGAATACATTTGCGTAATTCTAACACTGATTACTGGAACAGTTTGTAACAGACGCCTTTAATTCAGCTTTGCTTACGCAAAATGTTGATATTGTTTCTGGGTATGTCGTAAGAGTGCAACAAATCATAGGGTCAAAGTTCATCGAGCAATTATCATGCATCATTTTAGTCTGCCTGAATATTTCATTTTTTTATTTATTTTTTATTTTTTCCATTTCATTTTGGCATTCAGGAGAAACTCATCAACTTTTAAAGAAGCCCAGCCACTTGAAGCAGCACAATGTTAAATGTCCTCTGGACTGATGATATCACATTAATGAAGGGTTTGCAGGAAATAGCTTCTCTCACCCAACAGAGTTCACAAAAAGTTAATAGATGACATATTATGCTCATTTCCACTACCTTATCTTTATAAGAGACTTCCCCAACAGGGAAGAAGGAGAGCAAAACAATATATTAACTGTAAAATCCCATCCTGCAAGAAATCAGTGGTTAATAAACTCAAAGATGTTGCAGCATTAAACAGAGCACATGTCCTGTCCTCCATCATTTATAAAAGCGGTTGTGGCGACTTGAGTTTAACAACACAATATTTGTAGCTACTACGAGTAAAGCAAATAACAGTTCTGAAACTTCATAGATGCATGACCACTGAATCTCTTTCTCCCTCAATCATCTCAGAACCAGCCTGGAATTCTATGTTGTTAACACGACCCGTCTTTCTTTCAGTCCGATGCATATTGACTGATTGTGTAAAATAAAACATGTCCAATGAAAAATATTGCATAATTCACAGTTTATTTAAATTTGGAGCCCATCTTAATATGAAGATAATTCTTTTTAGGAAATATGACAGCAAAATGTCACAGCTGCTCTCCTCAGAATTTGTTTTTTTGGACTGCATTGTTAACTTGTTTTGCATGTTTATGGATTCCCAAATGCCTCATAAGAAACGTTGTGTGAGATGCTTGCTACAGTAAAATAAGGCCATGGGAGATAGTGGAAAGATTGTTTGGAATTTTAATGATGACCACAGAGGCTTAGGAATTTCGTACAATCCAAACAGCACAGGTGTAAATTGAATGCACATATTCAACAAAAGCTAGGAATGCTTTTGCAAATATCAATGAAAGAATTTTTCAAGGCCAAGTATTTCAAACTGTAGGTATTCAACAAAGAGCATGATGATGGACAAATCTTAAATATCTAAGCACAATGGTGATCGAGCTGTGCCAAGTAGATTGCCACTGGCCCTGAAGGTCCGGAAATATTGATTTTATTTGTTTTTTGTTATTTGCTGGATGAGTCTAGCGTATGCCAGGAGAACTTGTCTTGCATGCTTTGCCAATTGTTTAATGCAAGGTGAATAAAAATGACTCTTGGTATTTTCTCACCTTGATGCTTTGAACAATCATAGAAGTCAACTTCCCCTTTGACTTGAATGACCATCTATCATCATTGGACCATTTGCTGTATGTTGCATTTAAGTGTTAGCTGGACAGTACGTGCCCACAAGTTGTCTTGCCCCACTTCCCTTAATCCGAAATCAATTCCAATTGGAGGTCAGTCTACACTACAATATAAATATTTCATCTCGGACTCACGTCAAGGGGCTTTTAAAGATGTGTGCTGGACCATGCTCCCCTCTTGCTGCCCTCTGAAAGTGACAGGGCTTGCGTTTTAGCCCACTTAAGGGCCAGGTTAAATCAATTAAAATCTATTATTCATATGGCAGTGCAGTGACCTCACTGAAAGCTCCTATAATTTCAGATTTGAAAAGAGAACAGGCCTTGGCAGTGAACTTTGGCTTCTCCGGTTTTCAAGAGAATACAGGAAACGAGTGACCTTGTTTTAAAGCTGAAGCCTTGGAAAAAAGATTGGCGCTCGTAACATAATGTTCCAAGATAAGGTCTGAGTCACAGGCCTGGGCAAACCATGAATGCGGGGTTGTATTAAAATGGCTCTGATAATTTGGACCTTGTGTGCATGTGCACCAGTGGCCCCGTGCATATTTTGAAGAAAATTGGCAGCACATTTTGGATTGCAGATAAATACAGCCGCGCTTTCAGTGGGGCATATCATCTTTGCATCCGAGCTTAAAATCACCTTCACGAGATCACTCTGAATGGACAAATCTGCTCTTGTGCAAAGTGCAACTATTCTCATTGTAAGGAAGAAATTCAGTTAGATGAGACCCCCGTGCATGGCAGACTTCTATTTAGTCTCATAATAAGTAAAGAGGAGTCCAAAGGAGAGAAGTCATCAAGACCTGCTCACATGTAATCATGCCCATCTCTTGATCTGTATTTTATTCTGAACATCTGCACTCAGTCCCCTTTTCATTTGAAAGGAAAAAATGGAAAATGGAGGGCTTCGAAACGATGATTTTCTACATTAGTGAACTGTATTTTTTAGAAAATGGCACATTAAATGAGGATTGCGAAAAAAAATTTGGGATGAAAAGAAAACTACGGTGACGAATGAGAACTGAAGAGAGGGAAAGTTAAAGGGATGGACCTATTTCCAAGGAATCATTTCTATCCTTTTGTCTTTTATTTTGGATTGTCCTTTTCCCCATGATTCCACGAGGTATCAACTTGTGCATGCAAAAGTTTGCTTTATGAATCAGCTTCAGTTTCTTTAAGAATAATGTGACACAAATCTGGGCTAAATCAATGGATGAAAAGAAGAGTCCCCCATTTTCTTCAGCTAAAAACTCCTTACTGATTACAGCGATGTGTTTGTGTCGAGAGACCTGAACACGTTGACACATCTTGTAACACATCTCTTTACACGCAGGTGTGTTTTAGTCTCGCACAACCAATGGTTGATGACTACTGGTGTAGCGCATTAACCAGTCACACGATCCCAACCTCTTCATACTCTCGAGCCTCAGCTGGTGTCGTTCTTATGGGAGCAGAGTAGCCATTTACACCAACATACACAATGTTCACGGACACCACCCTCATATGGCTCGAGGGCAATCAAGGAATGTCAAAGATGGTTTCAACGCCTTTGTATCTGGCCTCTTTTGCCAACACTGTACGCCGGTGCTTCTATGTGATTCCAGACTGTGATGGCCCAGAAACGTGCTGCGAGTGACTAAAATATAATAAGGCCACCCACCCTACGGGTAGAATCAAATGGTGATAAAACGCGGATGGCTTTGAAGTCCGAGTTTGTCTTTCAAATTGCTAGAAAAAGATAAAACCTCACTTCTCTGAAGGAGAATTCAGAAAAGTATCAGATTCACAGCCTTATTTATTTGCAGCCTAAAACTATTCGACTTAAAAGGTACTATCCACTTACTCCAGTAGAGTGAGCATGTTGTTTCTATCTAATTGACACTAAGCTCATGGCTATTACCATGTCAACACTGGATTACTGCTGCCTTTGAGCTTGTGGAGTGGTCGACTTGGCCCACATTCAGGCCTTGTTTTCCTTTCCACTCTTGTCCTCCGCTGCTTGCACACTTCTGGTCAGGCGAGCTCATGTGCGCTCCTATAAAGACACACACAGTTGAAACACATGGAAACGCTCTTTGTCTCACATTTCTGTCTTTCCACCCCATCTTTTTCCCCTCATCTCCCTTACACAAACCATGTTCCAGCAACGGACGATAATTCCAAGGCCAATTTCACCATCACTGTAAAGTCCCCCCTTTTACAGGATCCCCCTTAGTTCAGAGACGAGTGATTGGACAGTCAGAAGCTGGATTGGATGTTGGTGACTGGCCAAAACATGGCCTCTGGTGAACAGAGACAGTAATTAGCACACGGCAACCATTAACAAACACAGATTAGAGCCGAACCAGCGCTGCCATCACTGTGGCGTATGTGTGTGTGTGAAAATAGATATTCACTAGTGAACTTCATTTAAGCGCTTTGTATTTTTTTGCTGCTTTTTCACCTTAACAGAGGTAAAAGTTATGTATGGGAGCTTAAGATCAGGGGATGGTTTGAGAATAATTGTCAATTTTTGTCTATGTGAAGCCCTTTGAGACTGCTTGTGATTTAGGCCTATACAAATAAACTTGACTTGACTTGACTTGTATTCATCTGTTTTGTACTGAAAGCCTTATGAATGGGTGTGTCAGGGGCCAGGGAAAAATATATAACATAATTATATATATATATATATATATATATATATATATATATATATATATATATGTAGGATATATATATATATATATATACGTATGTTGTGGTGTTTCTAATGTACTGAAGCTCCATCTGCCTGCAGCGTAAAACAGTTTGAGCACCCCTTTGTTGTGGGTGTATATTATTGTAAACTGGGCAAAAAGCGTATAAAATTTGACTTCCCCTCTTTATTTATTCCCACAGTATACCCGTATGTCTTTGTGCTTGTGCGTTTATGTTCAGCCTCATTTCCTCAGTGCCTGCTGGTCACTTTTGGCATTTGGTGAAAAAGATGCTTTTCATTCCCCAAGGCTCGTTCACTTCCAGCACTGTGTGAGATGGGGCTGTGATATGTGGAAATTATTTTTTAACCGCTATAAATCGCTGATTCCCTCCCTCTTTTTTTTCTCTCTCTCCCTCTTCCTCCCTCCATATTTCTCCCCCATAGCTGGTGAATCTGCCCTGCTGTGTGCGCTTAATGAAAGATAAGAAGGGGCCTCCACCACTGACACTGAGCCACGGACCCTCAGAGGACCACGCTAATCTGCTTGGCTCCTAATGGAGGCCACTTTGTGTCTGCCGAGGATCATTTCATATCAAACAAATTGTGTCCTGTGAAACCCATTACATTTTGGGCCCTTTAGAGATGCTTCACCCTTAGCTGACACATAGAGGACATTCTCAGGCTGACTTCTGATGCAGTAAACATTCCCAAAGATGTTCCTCTATGGAGCAGCCCTTTGCCAGTTCAAAGCGAGGCTTTGCGCATGGTTAAAACCTGTTCAAGCTTAGAAAAAAAGAGTTCTTGCAATGAAATGAGGACACGTGAATAAAAGAGACCAGAGTGGGATATTAAGTGACTGACAAAGGGTTAGTAATGTTTCATCTTTGTCATCTTAAATGTATTCAGATGACTTTTCTCTGCGTGGATTGTAGTCGCATGTGTCCGAAAGATTGGAAACTTTTTCGAAGAAAACCATACCCACATGTTATCATTGTTGTATTTACTGGATGCAACAAAAAGCCACAGCTGGGGTCACAAATTTTGCAACACGGCCATACCATATCCCTCTAAAAAATCAGATGTTACTTGCTGGAGTAGGAAAAGTGGACTGAAATAGCCGCGGCGAGTCGGATTTGAAAACACTATCACAGACATGTTCCTAATATATCTCCAGTCACCCTGCAAAACACAACTGTCACGGTAAGCGGCAGGCGCAGCAGCGAAACATGTTGAGTAAATTTCTATTTGTATTGACAATAGTGTAATCTGCTGGGACAGTGTCACCCCTTGTGCAGGTCATCACTCTTAATGTTTCTGTTCGCTGTGTGTATTAATGTGTATGTTTTCCTGTGTGCGTTTCATCGCAGGCTCGTGTGTCTATGTGTATGCCATCAGTTCTGCTGGAGAAAAAAAAAAAAAAACAGGGAGGGTTTGGGAGTTGAAAATGATCTGGGGCCGATACATATGAAATAGGAGGGCTCATACATAAACATAGCACCAAGGCCCCGGGGCCAGGCAATCTACGAGGCAAATTGCTCACCAGTCAGCCATGGAGGCCGCACTGTTTACTATGCATGAGGTCTTGTGACATGCTTTAAAGCCGCCCCTAAAACTGGATGACTGGGCTTGTGCTACTGAAAAGCAACTTTTTCCATTGCTATTATACGACTTCCTATGAAATACTGTATACTGTATGCAGTGGGCAGAGCACAGACCGGCATATTAACTCTATGGAGCTGTTGCACAATGCAATGTAGGTGATATAAAATAACATTTTTGATGCAACAAGCATTTTTGATGCAGCAAGTTAGTCTCACAACTGTGCTGTGTACTCAATATTGTGTCGGGAGATCCACTTGGTTCACAATAACAATGGAAAGGTTACTCAAACAAGCACATCACACTGGGTACCATGTTATAGATTTACCACTCATGCTAGTTTATGATGTTTGAGAAGGACATTTTTACTTTTTTCTAATTAGGGAAAAAAAGTGTATTCAGACATGAATATAGCATAATAAAAATCATATATTTGTTACATTTACAAATAAACACTCTTTGGGGGCTGTTATTTACTGTAATTCAGCCCGAGTTGAACATAAAGAAGTCAACTGAACCACCATAACAGCAATGAGGACATTTAAACAAGCTACTGGACCACAGCTGCACTTACCAGCCCGGAATCCCAGGGGGAGCACTCTTCAATTCAATTCCAATCTGTGACCCCTAGGGCCCAAGTTCAAGTTCAAAGTCAGGCAACCATGGTGCCATCAGCAGAGTTGCCCACCCACATGTCCCAGAGTTAACTATAGACCGACTCTAGATCAGGTCAGGACAAATTGAACAGGAGATCTATTAAAATGTCCCTTTGCGTGCAAGTGTGTGCGTGCGTGTGTGTGTGTGTGGAGGAGGGGTGTGAAACAGGGATGGCAGTCACATTGCAAACACCTTTGCTTCCCCTCTGTCTCTCTTTTTCTGTCCATCTGCATTTTCTCTCCCTCTCCCTCTCCCAGGCTATAATTATGCTAATAGTATGTATATAGCAGTGGCCCCAGAGGCTTGGGGCATATTGAAGGCTCCCAGGTCTTTCTCTCCTGTAACAGTATTAGGGTACTATTGAAAAGCAGACGGCGGGTGAGAAGGGGGGCAGGATAGAGAGATAGCACGTGGTGGCAAATGGGACATGACCACCGTGCTCTCTGTCACGCCGCCGCCCATTGTCTGGCCAAAGAAAAGGGCCTCCGTCACCAGCGGGACGATAATAAAGAAAAAAGAATGGGCTGCGCATATTAAACAACACAACGGACCATGCAGACCAACCTGCATGGGTACGCTGACGGGAAAAACACGTGAAATGGGGTGCTGGTTTAATGGGAGAGGGAGGGACTGAGGGAGTGAAGAAGAGAAAAGGTTGCATCGTGTGGAAAAGGCACAAAGAGGGCGAGACAAACACTGATAACTGTAAAGTACGTGTTTGTTTTTCTTTCGAGACACCTGCTAATGTCAAAGGCCTCGGTCGATGGAGGATAAAGGCCATTTTCCCACAAGCTGCTCATCATTGTTATTCATCTAATTGTGTTTAAAATGAGCCAATTATGAAATCATATTTTAATTTCATTTCATATTCAAGAATAGATAGTTTGAAAACTTTATCACCACCATGAGATTGTTTTTAACTGTCCAGGCAATAATTTCAATGCAATGTTTACAACTGTCAGGTTATCAAATAAAAAGGTAAGGGAGTTTTCATTCTGTTGGTATTTTCCTAGACTTTGCACAGGTAGAATTGGGTATCCAACTAAACTCATAAGCGCGAGTAAAAAAAAAAAACTGAAAAATTATGATCACATCTGAATTTGTAGAGGTAAATATAAATGTCCGTAAAAAACATTGTTAATAAATATTGAAAATGCGTGTACAACACCAGGCACTCAAACTATCACAACCTAATTTTTATTCCCGTAAGGAAGAAATACATTTTATATACAGTGAATTTTAGGGAGTCCTAACAACAGCAATAGCGGAACAGTCAAATCACCATAGGGCCAATGAAATATTTTCTATGCCATCACCTGATCCGTATTTTTTTTGTTTTTTTTTAAAGTCTTCTGATCCGCTCTTAAATGTGTCAGTAAAACCTTTTAGCTTTGGGGGATTCTCAAGACCATTTTGATGGCCACTGTCAGATAGGGAGCATTAAGAACAACCACTAAGTCTGCTCGCCCTTTGCTTCTACTGTGATGCCAACTCAACTCACAGTCCCAAGTACAAGCGTTTTGCCAGTCTGCTAACCCGCCCCCAGCCATTGCCATCCCCCTCCGTGCCCTCCTCTGTCTTTGCCTGAGTATGTTGAGAGGTGTCAACAGTGGAGGCATGGGTGTGGAAGGCTCGAGCATGGTTCACGGCTATCGCATGTGGCCCGCCAGCTATGCAGCGTGGCAACCATCTGTCCACATGTCACACAGTGAGTTGCTCTCTCACTTTCTCCCATGCTCACTCTCTCACTTCCTGCCCTCTTTCCATTTTTTCCTCATCTTCTGCAAAAGGTTAGTACCCCATTAAAGGAGCAAAGAGGGAGGTGGTGAAAAGCAGCGACAACTCTTTGCTCTTTAGGAAACAAGTAAGCTGCACACTGTAACATTTTACACACAATGCAAGCTATTAAAATCTATTTACAAGGCTGAATCAAAAAGTCGATCAAGCATGATAATGCTCACGTGTGTTATTTTAAGAAAAAAGATGTAGTAGTTGGTTATTGCACAAACTCATACTGTTTTCGATTCAATTTTGTGTGTGTACGTTTTTTGTAAGACAAAAAGGCAGCACCATTCACAGACCAGCGAGTGGCAGTGTGTCACAGTTGCAGCAGACCACCTCCAAGCATCTACTGAGATTGCATATACAGTAAGTGTGTACATCTCTAGGGCTGGCCAGCTGTAAAGGAAATAGATTTCTTTTTCAAAAGTGCCCTTGAGTCTGAAGTGAATTTCCAAACATCCTTGTAATATACATGTTTGTGTTTGTTGAACTTAACATGTGTTTTAGAGGTATGTGTTGAATTGTCTTCACCATATAGACAGCCACAAAGAAAGTAGTGGTAGCAAACCAACTCTAATATTGTCATCAACGATTCCACCAGTAGAGTTATGACCTTAAATACCTGGAAATGTTCAAAGATCGACACTATTCATCCCAAAATTTCCTCTCTGAGCATTAAACCTGCTGTGTTGTTCTTGGCAGTCCACAGACGGACCAGATCATCTCATGGACACTGATACTTTCCTCTGGGATCCATTCTCTTCTCAATTTGATGGAAGCCAAAAGGGGCCTTTGGCCAGAAAGGTCCCATTATGTTTTGGGGGTGAAAAACACTTCAGATCACCTCTGGGTTCAAGCAGGATGACATATGCCATGTTCAGCAATGAAGAATTCTGGGTTATACTTTTGAAGTAATGTTCTGCTGCCCCAAAACTTTGCAATGCATTTGCCTTTGGATTGGATATCGAACGTGTGGTCTACATAAACTATCTCATTAGCTAGCAACCAAAATCTTTGCTTTCTTCAGCTCTAATGTGTACAGTGTGCCAAAATGATTCGTGAGTCCAGAGCCCACATTGCTCCCTGTCACATTCCCACCTCATGACCTCATGGCTGCATGTATGCATTAAACAGATGTGGGCTGGCTATGAGAGGCCTGAAACAGGATAGGGCAGCCTATAGCCTTTAGGCTGGTCTTTTCTGGCCTCGGAGCCAGGGGCCTGAGGGTGCAGAGGGCAGGAAAAACAGGATAGATCTCTGTGCGTGTGCAGGGGGTGTTTATGAAAGGGAAACAGCAATAAAGAAAGACCCGCCCCTTCCCATGTGCTACCCATAATGTTCAGGCAGGCTTCCATGTCAGCATGATGTGAGAACAGTGAGTCCATTTTATGCTGGTGCACAGCAAAAAAAAAAAAAAAGGATGCAACATGTTGGGTACTCAGTACAATTTATTACAAGTGATGGGCCTCTGCAGATTTTCTAAACCCATTCCAATGGTTCAGAGCATATTCTATTATCCTCAAGGCAGTCACCAAAATATCACGGTTGACTTGCATGATCTGACAATGCACATTAAGCATATTGTTTTTTTTTTTTTTGCCAGATGTCAATGGTGGTGCTACTGGGATTATTTATTTATTTATTTATTTATTTATTTATTTATTTATTTATTTATTTATTTATTTATTTATTTATTTATTTATTTATTTATTTATTTATTTATTTATTTATTTATTTATTTATTTATTTATTTATTTATTTATTTGTTCGTTCGTTCGTTCGTTTGATCATTCGAGTATTGACTACAAAGTGTGCTGATATCTTAATAAGGTTGTTTGAAACCACTTCTAAGAAATGAAGAAGGATTATTCTGATCAAGGGGGTTTTTGCATTGCTGAGTAAATGTGTACCGGATGACAGAATTACCCAGATTCACTGCAGTTGATTGATAGCCCACTGCATTGTTTGCATGTAACACAGCCACACACTGCGTCTCACTGCAGCGGTGCATGGAGAGCCACCATTAGTGAGACTGACATCCACCAAGGCGAAACACTCTAACTAGCTCAGAGCCTCAGACCCATCTATTCTCAATATGCCACATTCTTATTCATTTTTCCCCAAAACCTGACACTGCAATCTGATGATGAACCAGCCCCATTATTTTTGTAGGAAGTAGGAAGAGATAGAGCTCATAATGTTGAGCCATGCTACAACCAACATTATCCCTCTATGTCAGAGGTTGGTAATATCCAAGCAGTCTGGGAATCCGGGGGTGCATACGGAATGATGTCATTAATCCTCCAGGGCAATCTCTGCCTCTTTTTTTTTTTCCCCAAGACTAGATGCACCAAATTCCGAGCCACATTTGCATGCTGCATAAGATACCAGATGGCTCGCTGGGCTTTGGGTACGAATTTGATTTATTTTTTATTGCTTCATTCTTCTTCTTTTGATTCTTACTTTTCGAGCCAAGGTCTCAGTGGATGGACTGGTGAACAAGATGTCTGAAACGAGAGGCTCAGAGTGGATGTCTCTAATGAGTAGGGTTGGTTTTGTCCTACATTGGTATGAAAGAAAAGCAAATTACCCATAGCCATTGCAGCAAAGACCCACATTGGCTACACTTTCAGTGCAACCCATTGATTAGAATCTAATGATGGTCAGCAAAACATTATGTAAAGCGTAGGGCCATTCCCACCAAACCATTTCTTGGTTAACTTGTTATTAAATATAACTAATAATTAAAACCATCATTTTAAAAATGTATTTTACGTATTTTCCCTGTATGTTGGCAGGATTAGATCTGCATCCCTTGCATCCTTGCAAGTGATGTGAACAAAGCCACAATCTCATGGAACCCAATGAGACAATGCTGTCCATTTGAGTCTGTCTATGCACTCATGCAAGTGTGCTTGATCTTCTGTTTTTCACGGATATCACGAAGAAGAGCCAGAAGATATTGTCAGCCCCTGGCCCGTTTGGCCAGAATTCAACATTCCTCTAACATTGATCCGTCGCTTCAATTAACGCTGAGGTTTGTCTCCAATCAATTCCCATCCCACCCCCTGTCCTTTGGTTCTCTATTTATCCAGCTCTGCCTTTCTTCATTTTTCACATCATCCCCTTGTGTCCCTGGATGGCCGTCCCTCCTCAACATGCTCCTACCTCACACCAAAAGGTCTTGGGGGTCAGTGCCTCCAAGGTGATTCATAAACAGCCGCTTGTGAAGAAAAATCAATACTTTATCAACAAGCCACAAGAGGCTTTTACACTTACCCAGTATGATCTTTGTGGTAAAGGCCTGCGAGCAACCATCTCCTCCTCTGGTCCACTTTCTTGCTAAGATAATCAGAAGCAAAGGAGGGGTTGGGGCTTTAGAAAGAGGAGGGGCCAATTGAGGCAAGGAGGCAAAAGCAAAGTAGAAAGGATTGTGCAGGGTCTAGAGGCTCGCCGATAGAAGAGGGATTTGCTGCTCCGTTGCTTTTAGCTTGATCTGCATCTGATTAAGGAGAGAGGGCAGAGTGTTGTCCTTCACCCCAGTGCTCCCCAGTCCCACCATTATGTACCCTGGCACTGAGATCCATCATCCACCTACCACAGGCCTTCCTGCCATAGCTTGGGGACTTATTAGACTAACCCTGCACTGTTCAACACAACCTCACTCTGCATACGGTACATACTGTACGTACACTGCGTCGTCCATGCATCCCAATGCCCAAGATGAAGTACATGAATAGATACATATATACAGATATGAATAAATCAACCAAAAAGCTTCTCCACATACACACACGCACGCACGCAATTTTAGGCGGACTTACAAAGACAGTTGATGCAGACTTGAAGAATAAATTATGAGATTCTGCAGTCATTCAAAGCATCCTCCCCAACTCAATAAATTCCCAGAGTCATCTTTGGTCTCCGAGGTCTTTTCACATCTTGTCCTGTAAGCTTTCATGCAACACACCAAGATGTGAGTGAAATTGGAAGAACCTGACACGAACTAACATCAATCCTAAAGTTCCAGCCCCAGTGTCGTCATGACCTTGGGTTGGAATGACATCTATTTGCTGGCTGGCTGCACACATCTTTTTTTGCAAATTGTATGGGCCAGGCTAATTTGTTTTTATGCACGTTTAGTCAAGAATGTGATGCCACGTTAGCTTTTGGGAGCGGCGCCAATGTAGCTTGAGGATCTGAGTGACAGACAGAAACAGGGTGATTGAGAATGATTGTTCTGCCAGTTGTTTTGATCTATGAAAAGAGCCAGCCACTGAACGCATCCTGGAATGAGTTCATGGACATATAGAAGTCCTTCTGGGACTACCTAAAGCTGAATATCATCATCTGTACACAGAAAAAGGCAATGACCGTTCAAGCTCAAATACGAAAAGATGACAGATTGAAGGAGACGAATCTTTGAATCATAAGCAGCACACCTTAAACATAAATAAATGATTGAGGATTATACACATTTATTAAATTCATATGTGTAGCATTTCATTCTCTTGACCCCGCAGCAAAACAATTGCAAGCCTTTACTCAAGTGAAACGTAAACGCGATTCATCCAAGAAAATATTTGCAGTCCTCAATGTTGACTTGACCTCTTTGCTGCAGACAACTGTAAGCTGTTGTCGCATTATCTCTTCAGCAGAGAGCACAACACAATCGAGTCTCAGATTCAGACGCACACTCCTTTACTTGTAAAGAAGAATAAAAAACAAACAAATGTGATGACGCACAGCCCACCGAGCGCACACTCAATAGATTAAATAAACACACACAACCATTCACACACACTTCACCCCAAGGAGCTCCATAAGATGATGATTCTAAGTGGCCATGGCTGACAATCCTTCCAAAATAGTATAATTTTTCCACATTGAAATGGTGGGATCCATAGCGGTATCTTTTTCCAAGATCTTAAACCCCCTGGCAGTACCCGTCCCCCCTCAGGCACCTACAAGTCCTTCTGACAAGCGGCCGTCTTCACGTTACGTGACAGAAATAGTCTCTATGACCCACACATATACATTCTGCAGTGTGCAGGTTCATATTCAATCATATATCGCCCTTAACCCCAGACGTCTTCTTTTTCACACGCTCTGCACATACTCACTGGACAACACAGAATGTTGAGGTGGAAAGGTCCTCGTGCCGTTACGGACCCCTGCTTAGTCTTCAGCTTTCATACACACGCACACACACAGACACACATTGGCGTACTGTACCCGCAGGGTCATGTCTGCAAAGGTCACATTCCTTAGATGCAGTTCACATATGTCTTCATGATATACTATATGAGGAAGGTATGTTCTCCCCTCAATATACTTCACACTGTAGCCGCAAAGCAGATGAACAAAAATGAGCAAAGGGCAAAGAGTTTATTTGCCAGTGTTTACCCGGTTTTGTTCCTTAGAAGTCAGTCTTCTGCCGTTTCATCTTGTCATATACTGTGATCATTTTGTTTGACTGAACGTGGAATTGTCATCAATTTCATATTCCTAAATTGGAGAAAAAAATTCCTTTTGTCGTCAAACACGAAACTAGGTGTCGTGTGTATTTAATTTAATTATATGTTTTGATGTATTTATTATATTAATAAAATCAAGAGCCGTGAAAATTGAAGATTGCGTGTGCAGCGTATAGTCTGTTCTCTTCCTTTTCATCCACGATACATGATTGAATTTGTTCACTTTATGTATTCATTTCCCATTTGGCCGCGTCCCCGAGCGGTAATGAGGTTGATGCAATATAACAAGTCCTCATCTACTGGTAACATAATGGCAGTCAATCAAATCGATTGAAGATCCAAACCTACATCCATAAATAGCCTGCTGCCACAAAACATAACGCTCACATTACCAATTTGACTGATAATAAAAATTAAACAATGCGAGTCATTTGAACTTTCTGGCGTTAATACAATTAAGAAGAGGAGGTCAGTGGCCATATTTATAGCAAGTGTTTTTTTCTGTAGGATATTTCATGACAATTCTGCAGACGTACGTGCAGAGTATGGAAAATATTAATCATTTTTGCAATCTTAATTGCATCTCACATCTTAAAAACGCTAATTTAATACCTTTCTCCAACCCAGCAATGTTAGTTAATGTATGTGTAAACAAAAAAAGCCTGCAGAAAATAGATGAGGTTCATGTAAATGTGTCCACTGTGATCTCATAAACCTTGACAAGAAGAATGCAACGTTTATGCATTATTTAAGGGTTCAAACCAAGGTAAGGTGCCTATGGGCGATGATATTTCAGTCCCAAAACAGCACTTGTGACAACACACCAAACAAGTCTATTGCATGATATTGTCAAAGCGCAAAAGCGAGAAGGATCGTTTTGATCATCGCTTATTGGTTTGTTATGATGATAAAAAAAAAAAAAAAAAAGATTCTCACCTCTTTGGTCCAAATTATTGATGTCATCCGCCATAAACTAGAAAATAATCCGCTAAATAATAAATGATCAAGTACGCGTATTTCCATAATTCCAAGATTTTTTGTTCTGCATTTGAGACACAATGGAGCAGTTACAGAATAAAAAAAGGGTATGCTGCCAATCTAACATGATAAAGAAAAAAAAACACTACTACAACAGTTCACCCATTGAAGTTTTCTGTGCTTAAAACTGCCACAACAACGTGAATGGACAATGTAGAAAATGGGGCAAGATTTTGAATCAATATAAATCACCTTGCGCTTGTGACGTTTGACTATAATAGTTCTTTCATGCACAGGACATTTGATAGCCGCAATCTGACCTCTCAGCCGCCCTTACCTTCTCCTCGACCACATCAAGTAAAGCGTTCAACCAACATTTGATTGAAACTGGAATGAAGCAATGCAGGAGGATGTGATATGGCTTCGGGGATGGAGTGCAGTTTCGACACAATCTCACTCAGTCAGAGTGATATCAGTAATATCAAGTATGCTTGTATAGCTTGAGGTTATTCTGTGGGATTAGAAATGGCATTATCTCCTCGCGCTGGGTTTCGGTTTGTGTCAGTCAAAGCAAAGTCACGCATGCCATCCGGCAAAGGCTATCAAAAACATCACATGGGCTGGTGCTCCTCATTCAAAGGAAGGCCTCACGCAAAAATACAATTTGCATAAATATTCACTGCATGATTCAACACCTAAATCGATGAATTGTGTGTCTGATTAATTCACTAACATGGTACCTGCTGGAGGATGCTTTTGATAATGAAAGGGGAACTACGTTTGCCTTTGTAAACAGCAGACGAGTCAGTCTAACTGCTAAGGCTGCTTGTGTGTAGATTTGCATACAAATACAAGTAAAAGGCAGCTTTTGTTTTTATTTATTAGTTGAAATATAGTCAATTAGGAGCGTAAACATGCAGACCTAGACTTGCGTTTTGTGCAATTCTCCCACATCCACATTTACCAGAACATCAAGTCTGATTCATCCCCGATTGTGAAAGCTCAAAGATCATTGCCCAAAAACCCGCAGATGCATACAACACATCTGCATACATATTCTCACTTCCCTCAATATCTCTTTAGTGACACGCAGACCTCCCATCCTTTCGTCCACATTTACATAAAATAAAATAATAATAAGCACTAAAAAAATGATTAGCCAGCTCAAATTTAATTCCTTTACTTCAGTTTTGTCATGAGTAGTTATTAAAAATGTCCATGTTTTTCAGCAGAACATTTGTATAGTTACATGATTTACGATTAATTATACGTGTACACTACACTAGTAAAAATTATTACTATTATTATTATTATTATGACCATTGCACTGCATATCCGTTGTTTATTTTCTCAAATAGATATTGTTTGATTAGGTGGGTGGACCTAATGTAGGGTTTGCGTGTGAGTACTCAAAAATTAACTTTGTTTTCAGGTTAACGATAGCTACATAAAATGACTGTCAACCATTTACGAGAGAAGTGGTTTAAGAGTATGTTGACTTGAAATTATTCAAATTGGTTTAATCTCCAAGAAAGACAGAAAGTTACCAAGCAAAAATAAAGGCAAAACATTGAAATCCTTTTAAACCAAAGAGTAAGAAGATTAAATTATTGATTTTATCTGACAACAAACATCCACTGTCCATTTCAGTTTCACCTAAACATGGCACTTATTGTGTATTTCAATCAAACACACGCACACATTGACACACACTTTTTTGACTCTGACTTTGACATGCACATTCATATGTAGGTCAAGGGCGCAAGGGGGTAATAGGAAAAAGCCAGAGGCATATCTGGGAGGCAAATGATCTCATAAAATGATTAAAAGGAGATTTTTGCCTACTGAATCCATATAAAAAGGAAACATATTTCTTAGTGCTTTGTAGGTTTATGTGTAGGTGCATGCATGTATTTTGTATGTGTTGGCGTTATTCTGACTCAACCATCTAAAGCAGAGAGCAGGCAATGCAAGAGACAGGGATGAGAAGAGGTTGGTGACTATCTCCAAAGATAAATCCAATATCCTTGCTCTATTGAAGGCTTTCAACCAGACAATAAAGTGAAACCACCGCTCGTTACATCACCCACCATCAGTGTCTCAGATGAGGAGGACCTTGCAGAGTAAATTGATGTTAATTGTTGAGTTTCAAACCCATATGACAGAGATACTGTAAATGTATTTCTGTCTTGTGATATAAAGATAACTTACACTCTACTTTGCGGAACTGTGGTAAGTTTTCACATGGTGACAATGACATGTTTACTCTAGATTTTACCGCTCAAACGCAAAGAACACAGGACAGCTCAGCATTGGGGCCTGAGTCGCCACATGAAAGAGGTATGCATCCTAAACCGCTTTCCCTGTAATAATGTTTTTGTATTTTTTTGTGCAAAAAAATAAATGAAACATATACCGTATTTTCCGCACTACATATAAGGTGCACCTAAAAACCTCCAATTTTCTCAAAAGCCGACAGTGCGCCTTATAATCCAGTGCGCCTTATATATGGACCAATATGGATTCGTGAATGAGGACTAGCTTATTAAAGTAAGATTTACGTGTTTATTTTGTGTGTTGTGTGATATTAACGTTTGAGCAACGTTGAGTTATTGATATATTGTTATTGTTTTCACTATTTCGAGTGTTACTGTATTGTGAGTGCATTAACGTTTGAGTCACGTTGAGTTATTCATTCTATGCGCCTTATAATCCGGTGCGCCTTATATATGAACAAAGTTTTAAAATGGGCCATTCATTGAAGGTGCGCTTTATAACCCGGTGCACCTTATAGTATGGAAAATACGGTACATAGAGAGAGAGAGAGAGAGAGAGAGAGAGAGAGAGAGAGAGAGAGAGATCATCCATCCATCCATTTTCTACCCAATCTGTACTCACTTGTTTAAATGGAGCAGAAGACAAACTCCAATTAAGCAACGTGTTGATGAACGCTAACTTTGTGTGCAAAGAGAAAGGTGTTGATTAGTCGCTTTAGCGTGGTCAATCCCGACCCACCGTGATTAGTTATGGCACACACCCTTGGCCCAGCCTGGAAAACCTCTGTCTGCTCTCTAAAAATCCCCACTGCCCCAGCTGTCCTGACTGCGGAGATGTTCACGATTTCCCCTGGGCGGCTTTTTGGGCTGGGAGGGTGGCTGAACCATGGATAAATGAGAACTTTTTGGACAGCGGTGAAGTGACCCGCATGTTCTTTGGTCATCTTTACATCTCTGCTCTTGTCCTCTCTTGTTTTGCTCCATTTCCCCCACAGGGCATGGCTCTGCCTCACTCTCATCCCTTTTGCTGCTGCACTAATGACAACAGCCTGCACCATTAGTGTTGCTATGATGACAGCACACAGATGTTTGGTGCCACTTGTACAAAGAAGAAAAACAGGACAGGAAGTCAAGTCCACTCATGCAAATGCCTCTACCGATAGAACACATGGACAACTAAGTGACAGCTGCACCATGCTGGGTCTTTCTGTGCGAATCTCCTTCTGATATGCAAAGCACCTCACACATAATACTCTATACATCACAAGCACAGACACACACCTATCGTATCGTTTTCATTCCTCGTATCAGAAGAGATCAGCTTTGTAGTCATACCTGGTGTCAAAGGATCATCCACACCACAGATGACAAACAGGCATAATCAGCTCTCCTGAGACTCATCCTCGTGCATCCACACTTATTACAGCCGGACCGATACACACATCAAACAATCAGGGGGCACTGGCCTGTTCATACACACACACATATACTGCAACATATTTGCACACACGCCGAATTGTATTCGCATAATTGCACGCACTGCCAACACTCATTGTCATCACATCAACACCTAGTGTATCTCATATCAAAGGAGTTGTCCCTTTGACCCTCTGTGGCACATAGACACTAATAATAAAATCAACTCCAAACTAGAAAGTGATATACATATTCAAATGACTGGCTGAGCTTAGCTGTCATTCCATCAGAGTGGATTTGCATTTGTGTGATGTAGTTATGACTACTTCCCATGTCTGGTCCACCACACTGCACCATAATAACACAGCATGCATATGAAGCTGTGGCAGACCAGGAGCTGATTTATCATCTTACCCTGGCTGGAGGCTCCGTCTGGCCTGTTTGAAGTGACACCAGAGTGTCAGTGCGACCAAATAGATGCACAGAGATACAGATATAGGTGTTTATGCATGTGTCTGCGGGGGTGGGTGTGCGCAGGCCTGTATGTGTGTGTACGTGTGTGCACTTGTGTGTCTGGGGGCTCACCCGAATGATGCATGTCGTCTAGACAACATTTGTGCCCTGCGTCCGAAAGGGGTGATTGTCTTATGCAAATGAAGCCACACTAGCTGTGACATTCTGTCCAGCATGTGGGTCATGTGATGAGAGGGAACAACGCAAAGTGGTGACGGTTTGCTTATCGTCTATGTGACTATTATTCATCACAATCTCTATGAGCAGTGAAAGGTGCAAGCAGGAGAAAAGCCTTTTATTTTCATTTGCAGCAAGATGGTTAGGATAGTGGACGAATACAATTCAAATACACATCATCTTTATTTTTTCCATCTATTGAAAATGAGGAACAGTAGAAAACCAATTTGTTAACGTTTTCACACATGCAGGAAAATGTCAACATGATTTAAATGAAATGAAATTTTCATGTTGGAATAGAAGTAGTCGTGATATATTTCGTTCAGTTTTGGAAGAATGAAGAATGAATTATAATCAACAGGCTAAATACTGTTTACTATGTGGAAACAGAAATGGCACAGGCAGGAAAAAAATGCTGATTTAAATTTAATTTTATTTTTTTGAATTTACGTAAATTAATTTCGTCAAGTAGTTGCATGAAATAAAATCATCTGGATCCAAATATATTTTTAATCAGCCACAGTTTTAGGTTAATACCATTAATAATATATACTAATAATTATTTTAATTTTAAGGAGATAGTGTATAGTGTAAAATTGCCCATTTATATAAATATATAAGAGCAAGATGTGTGCACATACTGTAGGTATTCAATCATTTCACAGTTCATTGTGGGTGGAAGGTACGTAAAAACGTTCTGCACTGACAAGTGACAAGTGAAAGAAAGATCTGAGGAGGCAACCTCTCTGGTGTTCTGACATTGTGGCTATTAACACAGTACTACAGCAAGGATGTTAAATATGTATGTCATCTTCTTTGACAGCATGCCTTTAGAAAGGTACACACAGGTAAGACGACGCCTTGTAGATGACCAGCCAACCTTTACCTATAACTCACAGAGGTGCTTGAAGCTGTCTTGTGCAATAAATTGAGGGGGCGATCAATTTCATCCAGTGCTTTAAGAGTAATGCTGCCTGAACGACAGTATACGGCTGAAATATAAATATTATTTGAAATGTCTGTATTTACTACGCATTGTCAAAATGAAAAATGACAGGGTGTGTAATATCGTCAAACTATCAACAGCAGTTTTACTATCACCAGTCAAATACATATGTGTGCCAATTTTCCATCTGTAGGTGCAATTGCATGCTTTGTATTTTGAAAGAGTCAAAAATAACTTTGAAAATTAATTGGTGTGTTAAAAAATAAAAATAAATTACGCCAGACCAATTATGTCTTTAATTATTTTAAAGGTGGCAAGATGTGTGAGGAATAATTATATTATCATGTCAGGGTGTCTTTGGCACTGATGATGTATTGTACCCTAAATTATGCAGTGTAATACGAATGGCGGTCTGAATGGCCTTGTTTATTAGATCTCTACAAAAAACATAGGATAGCCAATGTCGACAACTGTTAGCTCTACAAGCAAACTCCAACTTGCTCGCTCAGAATTGTTTTCAATTTGAAGCATAGCAATCTGCCTGCAAGTCTTCTTTACATGTGGATCAGTTTGGGGCTACGATGCATTCACACAGTCACGTTTGAGAAATAATGAGGATGACCAGACAAAACAATTACACACAAGCTAAAAATCTAACTTAAGATCAAATGGAACATCATGCTCTAATCTTGATCCTTGTACTAGTTTGGCAAAAAGCATGACATGACCCCTGGAAATTGTTTTTTGATAAAAAAGCACGATACGTCTTCTTATGTCTTTAGTGTGTTTAAAGATCACCCAAAAGAGAAACAAAATTAAAAAAAAAAAACCTCCACATGACTCTGCTATTGCATCTTTGGATGAGTTTGGCATGAAGGTCTCCAATGACTCTTGACCTCAAATTATTAAAATGACAGAAAATTGAACAAACACAACATATTATGGAACGTCTTCTCAGAAGTCAGTAGTAGCCTTTTCCTCCATGTCTACTTCCTGTAAGAGTAATAGCCAACATTTTCATGTAACATTTGGTATCTTGGGAACTCTAAGTGGGAACTCAGTGAGAGTGATTGGCTGCGACCAGTCCGGGGCATTGTCGGCCTTTCGCCTGAAGTCAGATGGGATAAGCTCCAGGTTCCTGCAATCCTGCACAAGGAAGAAAAGATGCATATTTTGACATATGTCCCCTCAAATTTGACTTCCATACATTTCTCTGCTGTCCATGACAAGGTGCGAGCAGCATCGGAGAAGATAATGACAAGGTCAGGAACTGCACTGTGGGATACAACTCCTCTGCAGCCCATCACACTGCCCTAACCTTTTCAATGAAATGTGGCAGCCATTTTCTTTTAGCTCCCAGTCAAATGCCTTCTTTAATTATGGAAAGCCACAAAGGGTTGCGGTGGAGAAGGAAAACACTGTAAGGGAGAGCGCATGGAGGAGGAAGGGGGGGGGGGGGTGCTATGGTGTGGGGACGTATGGAATTGACAACCCAGGGCCGAATAGTGTAAATGGATTTCAAAACAGATGACCTGCATGCTGATCTCATGATCTGTGCCTTCCAGTCTTTCCTAAATGCAACCTTTTTATTTCTCATTTCTCTCTCATCATTTGGCTTCTTTCTTGAATTGAACCTCCCCGCCCCTTAAGACAGACACAGACCGCATGCACACACACAAACGCACACATTATAGCCCAGGGTATTAACATAGAATATGTCCAGAGGTCCACGTTGGCCTTTCACCCTGGTCTCTGGGATAGAAGGGGGCCCTGCTTAGTGCATGAACATAAAAAGTGGCGGGGGCAGCAGCAGTATTGTTGGCGGAGGCTGCTGACTGACAGGTCATTTTTCACCCATTGTTTTTTATTTTAAACAGCAATTTTAGCTTGCAAAGTAATTCCTCGGCAACCGTGAAAAGAAGAGCTTCAGTGGGCTTGTTATTGTTAAGTGATGATCCAAGTATAAAAAGAACCAAGATTGTTCTCCAGGGTATTTCATCATGGATTTTGCTTTTTTAATATGAACAGTACTTACTTAATTTAGCTTATGTTTTAATGGGAATGATGATCATTTTTCAAATTGTGGTTAAACACATGAAAATAGTCATTTGGGAATCTGAGCAGTTAGTACAGGTTTGTTTATATCTTTTATTTATTCATTTATTTGTGTTCACAACCTGTGAGACTCTAAAATGTTTCAATCACTCAGTAGCTGTGGATTCCCGTTTGCTGTTTGTATCTGGCTCTGTATCAAAGAAGAGGAACGAGACGCGCTCCAAGTTTTAAATTGAATTTCATGCTGGATTAGTGGCAGTCCTCAGAAATGCATGTGAGCCTCCCCCAATGACGCGCTCATCTTCACACTCCAGAGGCGTTATATGGATGTGTGTCTTTCCTTTAATTAGTACACCTCTAGTAGCACACAGTGTTGCCGTATAAGTGGATGTAATTGCTTATGTCCGTTACTAGACTCTACATTTTAAGACAAGGAATGGTTCAACTCATTCATTTAATCGAAAGCAATGCTTATCAGTGCTCCTCTCTCAAATCAATAATCAAGAAATGACCTCAGTAAACTATAAAGGCTACAAAGAATAAACACACACACAAGCACCTCTTGTGTGCTCTGTCTTTCAGGGCTTTCTTCCTTCCCATAGTTTCTGGCCAGGTCTGATGGGGTCCAGGCAGCCTTGGGTCTATCTGTCCTTTGCCATGTCTCCTCTTTAGCACTGACCCATGCTAGAGGACCAAGGACTGGGGCCTGGGGGATGAGGTAGAAGTACGTGTGTCAGTTTGTGTATGTGTGTGCATATGAAGAAGAGGAGGGGGTAGCCCCTGCTAGCGGCAAAAAAAAGCAGAGGGCAAGAGCGTGGGGGTTGAATGAAAGCCATGCAAGCCTCTCCTTTCCTCCCCACACTCGTGATCCCGGCCCACGACATGGATGAATAAAAGAGATGTGCGGTCCTACAGACTGCAATCATGCTGACCCTGTCTACTCTGGCCAGGCCACTATATGAACAGTACTTACAGTACTTATATATAAATATAAATATAAATATAAATATAAATATAAATATAAATATAAATATAAATATAAATATAAATATAAATATAAATATAAATATAAATATAAATATAAATATAAATATATATATATATATATATATATATATATATATATATATATATATATATATATATATAAATAAATTGGACTGAAAACCAAACAGCCAATTTTTATGGTGCAGTAGAATCATTGAATATTTCATTGTATAACCTTTTGAGGCAGTCAGTCATCGCAATGAAATAATTTTCTCAATAAAATTTGTGGTCCTGTTATTTTGGCTCACTGCCCGTGAGAAACTGCCGCAACTGTCTCAGGTGTGTGTTCTTCAGACACACCTTCCTACACCCGCTGGAGATGTTTGATTGAATTTAGATCACAACTCATAGCCATTCGTGGGGATGTGTAAGTGTACCAACAATCCAGTTTTTATGTCACAACGTAATGCAAGCATTGTACGCATTTGGTTACATTGTAACTAAGTTGTCTTTGCATCCATCCGGATATCTTTGTAAGTGTTTGGGTTCCAAAGCGTGGTGAGGGAATTTGCAGCAGAAGAAAATAAACAATGTACCTTGTGTGTCAAAGCCAGACCTCCAGGCTAAGGAATATAGTCCAGGACACAGCTCAATCCAGTATGAAATCTAGTAAGGTTTCACTGGTTGGGGCATGTGCTGTTGTGTGGTGTGGTGTGTGTGTGTGTGGATTTGCACGTGTGTTTTTCTCCCAACGAGCTTGATGACATTGATGATGCTATTCCACTTTAACAGCAGCGTGAGTCTTTAATTCACACAAGGTTAGGGCTACAATAACAAGTACATCAACAAAATGTGAACGGCTAAAGAAATTATTTGTAACCTCGGTGGGGTCACCCATTTTAGTAATTATATTTTGTTTTGCATGATGGCATTTACACAGAGAATACTGAATTTGAAACCGCATTTCATCAGCTGATGACTACTTATTCCACTTTTAGCTCTATAGCTGCTTGTGGAAGGCAAACAACTTCACAGAAGGATATGTCAAGTTGTCAATAGTAACCGTCAGGGTTTTCTGAGGCCATATTCGAAAGGTACTGTTTGGGCTCCATCGTGCATTGGATATCATAAATGATAAAATACTACGGTTATTTAATCGTTGGCATTTTATTTTGAACCAATGTCTAAGTCTATAAAAGTTGGTACTGTAGCTACCATCTGCTACAAACTACTATGGTGAAAAGTGACTGTGGTGAATATCAATTCATTTTTTATTATATTTGCAATACCGTAACATAAAATGTCTTTTTTAGATTCTGTTTAACTGCCTGCTAATGGGTGTTATCACCTTACTGTGTGATCTGGTGACTAATGGCACAATAAAGAAAGACATTTCCGACAACTGCACTGGCATGTGCTGTAATAACGATGCTATGCAAATGTGTGGCAATCAATCTTGGCAGAGAAGTGGTTAAGTTTCAAAGGGAGGTGGAACAAAAAGCCAGCCAGCCAGCCAGCCATATTGGCAGTGTAGCGTGCCAAGTGGTAGTCATGGCCCCTGCCCAGCCCTCCTATTACGAGGCTGGCAGTAAGTTGGCCTGCCCGCTTGGGAAAACAGGGCACTGACACCAGGAACATATGCAGCAACACCTGAATGCCGGGTTGCGGGATTGGACCTGCTGCCACGTAGATCCAACCCAACAGTAAGAAACAATAGTTAAGCGATAAAATTGGCTTGACCAACCATCAAAATGAAGCATGCCTGACTGTCTATAGCTACAGCCTAAATGGCATTTCCAAAACTCCCCAACTATCACACTCAGACAAGTACCGGCATGTGCACTGACTCAAGAGAGCAAAGCCACTGGGGATTCATTTCCTAATTCAGTGAGAGGATATGCCAAGCTTGGCTTGTGTGCCAGTCGCCCGCGGTGCACCACACGCCACCATGCTGCGCCAGCAAACAACACTGATGCCCTCCATTTGCAGTGTCACATATATCAAATGCATGCTGCTATCACTTAGCTCTCACTTGTCTCAACCCGGCCTGCCTCACATATAAGAATGCATGTTCACCATCTGCTCTCATCCGCTGCAATGTGCTTCAACTGGTGTAGCGTGTGACTGACCACACGAAGGTAGCTATGATTGATTGGGAGAATTAGTGTATTGAGGAAGAGTACACACTCTTTTCTCTTTGCCTCAAAACAAATTGATATATCTTGCTGATATTTTAATTTGCAAGTGACAGGGTTAAGCTGATGGATGGCTGGATGGCTGGATGACTGGATGACTGGATGGATGGATGGATGGATGGATGGATGGATGGATGGATGGATGGATGGATGGATGGATGGATGGATGGATGGATGGATGGATGGATGGATGGATGGATGGATGGATGGATGGATGGATGGCCATCATAAACATCATTTTAAAAATACTTGATTTGGTACGACTTCACTTCAAGACAAATTAAGAGCTGTATTTATTTTTTGGATCAACTTTTAAGTATGATTTTGACATCTTATTTTTTTGTAGTTTGCCCTATAGTAGTGTTTCTAATATTTTAACACGTCTCAACAGAGAAACATTTTTTTTTAGCTGAAGGTTTACTCTTTTATACAGTTCTTGTACTGGAATAATATTGGTGTACCCAATGCTGTGGGATAAAATAAGGCTGGGTAGAAAAGTCAAAAGTCTCGCAAGAAAAGGAGTGAGGCAAATGTAGCTGATATTTACAGACCCTGTATTGTCCGCAGTTTCTGCAAAGGTTTAACTCTTGTTCATGGACATGTTTTGAGCCACTTGTGACCCTACAGGTGTATCTGCTCTCTAAACGTGTTCCCAGACTCTTAACCGGTGGCCCCAGAGCCCGCTACTGCTGACCCCTGATCCCAGAGACCCTAAGACATATGGGTAATAGGAAGCCTGTTAATAAAGTCCAGGGTCACTAAAAGGCTGGCTTTGTTCTGTGATGTCAGCTACCAAAAAAGGAAAAAGTAACCCTTGGTCCTTATGGTGGACCATTCAAATGAATGGGTGCATTTAATTGTAAGCCTAGCATCTTTCTCACTCCCTCTCATGCCCTCCTCGTGTTCCACCTCATCGCCTAGCTCTTCTTATTTTTAACTCCAAAGAGGTGCTTGTGTGCTGGTTTAAAAGGTCTTAATGTGCTTACATTCAGGGAGGCAGAGCAAAGAGGGCTGTTTTAACCCTGTTTATGGCCTTGCATCCATTTGGCCAGGAGTCCTTCACTCCGTGTACCTCCCCCTCTTCATATTTCTTGCCATTTTTCTACCTCCTTCACTCTCTCTTGCTCTTTCTCTCTTCCGCCCACATCCCAATTCTTTTGTGATAGGATGTGAATGCACTTTGCTAGTTGATAATTACACTCTCCTTCCATGCCCTCCTCTCTCTGACAGTGAGATCCACAGGCAGTCCTTATTCAGCCAGTAATTTGCCTGTCCTCCCATTCATTGAGAAGGTACAAATTATCCCGCACACAGGCACGGGCTATTCTGCCTCGTTGCCAGTGCCATAACGGCTACACTAAGAAGAAAATAACCAAGAAAATGCATCTGCAGCGAAGCGTAATCAAAACCAAGAGAGATCGGTGTGTCATTCAGAAACTATAGCTTTTTACTTAATGAGGCCTGCAAAGTATGAAAAGTTATAATAAAATCCTGATATTCATGAACTCACACTCAATGATGAGTTTACGCTGATACAGTTATCCCAGGGAAATTGATTTGAAAGTGACGAATGTTTGAACAATACCAAGATGAAAGAAGGCAATTAAAGTCGGAATCCCATCAATTAGGCTCCTCACTGGCATTTAAGTGCTGCACGCAAGGATCTGAACACGTGCTATTCATTCCCGTCATCTCATCAACACCCATTGCTAAACATTGGCCATAACCCAACTTTGTTTAAGGCTCATCCAAAATAGGCTGAGGGACAAACCGCAAATGACAGGATTCCACGACAAATTACTTAGAGTTCTCCTGGTGAGCATATGTGACTGCAGCCACTTATACAGCTTTTATGAGTGAATAGCTTTGTCAGGATTTATGTCCGTGTATGAATCACTAGCTGTATATCACCCTGTGTTTGGAGTCGTTTGACAGGGTTGGTTTATTTCAGCATATCTGTGTGAATTTAATTAGAAGGTCTTTGCTGTCCATTTTGGTAATATATCGGTGAGACGCGTTGACTTCGGGATCCTCATTGGCTGGATGCAGAGTTTAAGCAGCTGGTGGCAATTACAGGGCCAACACAACCACTGGACAGAGACGGAATGGTTGGGAAGTCAACAGGAAATGCTTTTTCCATAGTCCATGTTTTGTCAAGTAAGTACAGAAGAAAGAAAATATTATAAATACCTTAAATGCTTGCGGCTACGAATGGACAATGTATTGTAACTGTATACAACAAGGCCCGATGATCAGGGAGGAGCACAGAGGCTCCCATTGTTCCTATACATAGCTCATTAGCCGCAGTTTCGCGAGATTAAAGGGATGGATATGAGCTCTGGAGTCAAGGCCCGGGGTTAGAACTGGGGGTGAAAATCGACAGTCTGCCACGGCAAAGATGATCCCTCTCCCGAGTCCCTGACCCCACAGTGAGCTCCAGCCTTTGATTCGGCTCTTTCTCTTTTCTTGCTGCATCAAGAACACATGTCGTCTCATCTCTTTGCATATTATCTGAGTCCACCCGCCTCATTTCTGATAAATTTGTCTTATTATCCCCGATCCTCCCTCCACAACTGTTGTTGTCGGTAATTGATGGATCACATTGAAGGATGGAGGTGCTGTACGTATATCTGCCAAAAGCACCACGCATTGATATTCACCCCCAGGCAAAGGAAGAGAAAGAGAGGGAGACAGTGAGAAAGAGAGAGGTGACCCTGCTGGCTGAGTGGCAGTGGCCATCATGCATAGCATCTCTAAAATGGAGAAGAGGGGGCGGGGTGTGGGGGGTGAATGTCACTTTCAAGTGTCTCCTAGGCACTCTCCCTTAATGAGAGATGGGTTCTGCTCCACAGACAGCCAAGGAGACCAAGGAGGGACCCCTCCCCGCCTCCTCCACATTCCTCCCCGCCACCCCTCAGATCTGCAATCCTCCAAGGGGCTGACAGCTCGGAGCTCTGCGTGCCTGCATCCCCTCCACCTGCACAACCTCATTTCCCCGTCATAGCAACAACAACAAAGGTAGTATTTGTGTTTACCAGTATTGTGCCTCTTGCCACAGGCTGCTCGCATCACTCTCACAGAGGCCTTTTCATATTGTTATTGAACTGCTTCATACATTGCATGTGTACTATTATGCCAGTTTCTTACAAACGTTGGTTCATGCTATTTAGATAGTCCTGCTATAGTGATTCATTCATTCCAGCAGAAAGTAAAGGTGAGAGGAGAGATCACGCAGGACTTCTTACAGCCCCCCCCCATCTGTCAGACACACCCAGACCACCGATTTACATTTACCGCGAGGATTTATGAGATTCCTGCCACAAAACGAGTCGAAAGAGCAAGAATCATGGGTTGAGAGATAGAGTGGGGAAATTATTCAAAGCAGTGATTATTTTGGGACGGCCATTACGCATGCACACCTGATCAGGGGGTGTCACCCATGACTCCCCCCATCCACCATGATGGAGAGGGGTCTCATCTGTGTCACGCTTTTATTTTACCTGGCTTGCATGGAAGAGAATTCTCTCAGGCACCAGAAGAGCCTATATGGCTAAATTGGGCCCCCGGACAGGCAAGGAGACGGGAGAGAGGGGCAGATGAGACAGTTATATATATGCACGGGGGATTGTGATGAGCGATACTGGTCAAATTCACTATCAATCTTCAACCAAGACGGCCTTTATTACACCATTGTGTATTTGCTGCTTTGAATGCAGTTATGTGTTTTACAACAATAGGTGGTATGGTTTTGCTTTAATTGCAATTTTATTTGATATCTTTAGGCTAAAAATTAAAACAATCAGTTGTCAAATTGTTTTAGTCAGAAATTGTTTTAAGATTCCTTAAAAATAGATACGTATGTAGTCCTTTTGCTGTATTAACATTAGTGTTTATATTTTGGAGGGATGTTTCATGTCCAAAATATATATTTTTTTTATACAGCCATGTCCAGTGCTACAAATTTATCCTTGCTTATCTCTAGACCATAAAAATGTAATTTACAGAGTACACATAATTGCCTAACATCAATCTTTTCACATGTTGTTCTTGTTACCCAAATTAATATTCACGCTACCTCAAAGGTTCGGCAAAGTATGAATAATTCTTAACAGTACTTAACGGTAATGGTAATTAAAGTAATAATAATAACTTGAACAGACAAAAAGTAGTAATGGCTGAAAATGATGTATCAGTCAAGATTATGCAAGAAAAAGGAAAGTTGGCAAAGATCTTTCACTATTAGGCTGCAGATCAAATTAAAATATTCTAAGATTTCTCTTATGAAATTACATATGTTGTAAAAATGATGCCTTAAAGTCACCTTCCGAATGTCAGTCACTAATCCACCTGTTTGCAGTGTACGGGTAATTCAGAAGCTCGGAAAATGTCACAGTGACAGCTTTCCATTCAACATGGCTCTTAAAGCCGTGCTCACCTTCCGTGAGGATCATCACTTTCAGTCATTACTTACAGCACTTTGCAGTCGGGATGTGAAAAAGGTGAGTGTTGCCAAGTTGGAGCACATGCTCCTGTGCTGTAGCATTACAGCAGAGGTCAGCCCAACAGCGACTCCCGGTCCCTCTCCTTCGCCAAATTCATTATCAGTGGCCGCCAGGAACGACCCGATTATAATTCAGACGCACTTTGTTCAATTACCTTAACGGGGAGCAGTTGATTATTCTCTTCCACAATCACGCTCATAATATATTAGTACTTAATAATGCCCATTTCACGTCATTTGTGTTTCTTACACCGTCTGTCACTTCCTGAGACATGTTAAAAATGTTACAAGTATATGGGTGGTGTCAGACCTCAAAAGAAATGTGATGATTAGCCAATAGCAATTTACTGACTTGAAGATAAATAGAGCAAGGGTGAGATCTTGCTTGTAGTGATGAAGCCAACATAAGTGACCTCTTAGACATAGGTTTTGACCTCGGCCTGACACATATGACAAATCTGCTTTGAATGATGAGCAGACAGTCAACCTAACAGACGTCAGCAAATATTCAAAATATTGTACTGCATGATCAATTTCCTCTCATCATATTTAATATTCAGATGTGCTTGAAGAATTGCTGAAAACATGTTCAATGAATTTAGTAGTGGATTGTTGACATGTTTGCATTTTTTATCACGTTCTCATTTGTCTAGATTTTCGGGGCTTAGCCAAAAGAGGATCGAGTGATGATGCCATGGAGTCACCCCTTCCCCACTATATATGTATTAAGTGCTGAGTACAGGAGGGAAAGTTAATTGTTTATCAAATTTGGCCCGTGAGTTAATGAGCTAGCAAGCTAACGAGCTTACTCGACCGCGGCAGGGTCGTCCAGTATGTCACTGAGGCGCTCTGTGTTGTATGTTGGTTCCCACATAAGAGAGACGCTTGGGGGGATAGTTAATTACTAAATCCAGCGACACATACTTTTCAGCCTGCAGCTGACTATAGACACTTAAGCACATATTGTACAAACAAACATGTTTGACGGACAGGTGAAGTTTGTGTTTCCAATGCCTTCAGCATACCCACACAATCTTATAGGTGGAAAGAAGGCTCTATTTTTCATGATATGTGACAAAGACGAGATGAGCTATAGCACAGATGTCAAACTCACGGCCCGGGGGCCAAATACGGCCCGCCACATCATTTTATGTGGCCCGCAAAGACAAATTGTGCATCAAATTTGTGTCATTACTAGAATTGCAAATTGTCTTCACTTTTAATAATATCTTTTGTTTTTAAATATTTGACCAGTTTTTACTCGTCTGATTTGAAAACAAGTTATTTGTCAGTTTGTTCTGTAGCTTTTACTGTATATAATATGAGGTGCTCATACATTTATTTGGGTTGACAGTCATAATGGCCCTTCGAAAGAAGCTATGACTACAATGCGGCCCGCCAAAAAAATGAGTTTGACACCCCTGAGCTATAGTATTTTCATCAAAAACTTTTGTTCTTCGGTTTTTCGTCTGTGCTGGAGAGATTGGGGTGTTTTATCATGTATTTTGGCTGAGGGTGTGATCCCACAAGCCCCCGGCCACCCAAGTCCTAAGATACATTTACAGACATTAAAGAAATGGACAGAGCTCAACACCAAGCACAATAATATTTCACCCCACTTTTTTCCTTGTTAATCTACTGCATGACTGCTGTATGTGCCTTTAGGAATTAAAAGCAGATTGAGACTTAGTATTTGAACCTGTTTCAAAGAGTCTTACGCATTCTATAATTGTCTTTTTTCCTGGCAGTGCATGGTCAGCTCACTAAAAATGGCTTGCTCTTTCTGCAGGCTGTTCCTGAGGTGATGTGCCTTTCCAAAGGAAAGTTGATTCTTCCCCAAAATATACAATCTTTTGTCTTGTACTTTTATAGAAGATGGAATATGGGGTAGCCACTATTAACTTTAGACGGTTTGTGCCATAGTAAGGAGAAAGTGTGTGTTGCTAGCAGCATGATGACAATGATTTATTTCTACCAAAGCCCTTGCTGTTGTGTATAATAATAATAATAACAGCAACAACAGTAATAGTAGTCGTAATAATAATAATAATAATAATAATAATACTAAATAATGATTATTATTATGAAACCAAAGAAATCAGAACCTTGAAGGACATTCTCAAAATACAACTACTAATTAGGACATGTATTATGAATTTCATAAATGTTAATGAAATCAGGCAATTTTAAATAAATATGTCTAAGGAGTGCAGTTAGAGACCATATTACTCATCTGCCATTGAGCTACTGTACAGCATAAAATGGTGACGAGAGGAACACATCAGAACAGGACAGGCTGTACTACATGGGCAGATTAGGATCATCAAGATAACTCTGAGGGAGGATGTTATGATGGAAGAACCTGATCCGTGTTATATTCTTAAACTTTGCCTCTGATTTATTCTGAAAATGACTGTGGAAGTAACACTTGACATAACCAACAAAAAGTGAAGAGAACACAATTGGAGACTTTACTGGCACTGCTTGATGAAAAACAATAAAGGCTTTTAATCACAACTTGCACTCGACCAAATACCAACAACCCTCATTGTCTTTGTGCTCCTACCAGTCTGGCGGACATGGTGAAGCTGGATGTGTGGCATAAAATATGTGGGAAATATTCTAAGGCTTTTGTGTCCTGGCAGGGAACCATCTAATCTTTTGGCTATAGCTCTGCCTTAGGTAGCAGGTCTGAAAGGCTGTTAAGCAGAATAGGACAAAAGGGACTCTTAATTTCCAATACGGATCTGTCGGTTGTCAAAACAATTATCATATCAGGAGGTATCAGACAACTGTCAGAGCACAACCCCAGGACAAAGCCACTATTGTATCTTAAGGAAATCTACATGCTCTTGGTCATAGAGGCAGGGAGGAGTAGGTAGAGTCCATCATGCGGTTGTAAAGAAGTATGGTAAATTTTCATCCCACTGGTTAGAACGTGGGTGCATGTTTTTTCACAGTCCGCATGTTCTTATAATTTTATCACTCAGATGTGCGGCAGCACGCCCCTGACAGTATTCACCACCGATTTGCACTTGCGTTGAGATTAAGTGCTGGTGACAAAGAAAGATGCCTGCAGGACTCTTCAAATAGCCATCCTCACACAACGTGATATGGACAATACTGGGAGCAGCTAGGAGATGATATGCCAGTCTAAGCATATGTTACACAGGGACAAAAGGCAAAGAGTCTGGGCTTGGGCAAGATGGTGAAGCAAAGTGGGCAAGCATGATAAGTATGACAAATGGACAGACAAGCAGAGGGTAGGAGAGTGGCTGAGAGAAAGAAGAACCAGACAGGAGGGAGGGCAGTGTGATGTTGAAAGGGATGAGGAGGCCGTGCATGAAAGGGCGGATGGAACAAGAGGGGGACGGGCTGGGCCCAGTGAGGGGTTGAAGGGGTGACGAGGGGAAGTTTGAAGTAAAACTGTTGGGACATGTGTGACATTCGGACAACAGGCAGGAGTTGTGTCATTGGTTCTTTGACTGGTGCCGAGCCCGGGAGAAGTAACGCGTTGTAACAGTGGCGGAATGGTCACTGTATGTCACTGCCCTTTCCATCAGATGCCCTGTAATGACATGTCAAAACAGTTAAAGAGGCCGCCTGTTGAAATGTTGCCGATGACTAAATGTCCCCTGGCTGACATCGAAGGCTGTTTTGGTCAAGACTTCATTTCATCATCTAAATAAAACCCTATTTAACAGGAAAGAAAACCTCTAAGCCAAGCTTGAAAAACATAAGTGTCTATGTGACAAGGCCCAGTGTTTGGTGGCTATAGGCTGTTGAGACAAAGCAGCGGCCCTGGGACATATAAACAAAATCCCTACGTGGAAAAAATGCCAGTGTACCCCAGACGTTCCTTCCAAGAAATGTGACGTGACAAGAAACAGATGCAGGTTCAAGCCGTGGCCTTTCAGGCCTTGCTGAATTCTTCACCAATCCATAAAACACAGAGTGGTTGAGAAATGTTGACAGGTTTCCTTCTTTGCACCAGAAAGTAAAAATAATCATTTTTAAAAAGACATAAAGATGTAAAACATGCTTACCTGACAAATGTAAAAATTTACTGGAGAGATACAAATAAAAAATGATGTGGATCAACTCAAGTGGATCTGTGATCGTCCTGGCTAACTTTACAACATCCACCTGTGTGGATCCGCTTGCAGATCCTGATAAACATACTGTCTGTCTAGCAATCCAATTTCTGCTTCTGCACGGTAACAATTCTGTTGAATTGAGTCTGTGTCTTCGGCAGCATCAAAACCTGTGTGTCCTTCGTTGTGCATGACGCACAAACCAACGGCAGACAATAAGTGAGACTTGCTCAACCCAATGTCACGCAAGCACAACTGTTTCAATCGTAAACTGGCCTTGGGTCACACAGTTAACTGTGGTATTTATCCTTCAGACTTAAATATGGAGTTAAGGGGGGGTTGGCGGTGGGAGGAATGTGGAAAACTGATAAAAGAAGACATTTCAAACTTTATTAACAATCACACTCGCTGCTGGCCTTCGCGGGGATTAAGTCTTTGTTCTCCAAACACTTAACAATCTATAATGATCAGGGCCAGACATGTTTATGCACAGACGGCTCAAACGGAGAAAAAAGAACAGAGACCCCTATTCTCTTCTCTCTGCATCTTTGAGGGCCTTTTGCTATTTGTGTGTCTGTTCCTTAATCTGGTCCGCATTCAAGCAGCTCATCTTGAAGGAGACACATTTTTTAGGTCTGGGAGTGTTTTTACGAACGTGCATCGAGGTGAGTTCAGGTCATCTACTTGATGGATTGCAAAATAAACAATGATGCTTGATTAACAACACGACAATTGATTTCAGTCATTTTTTGGCACCATAGGAAAGCAAAGGTCATATGTCAGCGAAACACTTTATTACTGCAAATAAGACGCGTTTGCCCTCGCAATTCCGAGGCTCCCTTTCCACTCGTAAGGCTCCAACAAATACCAATCTTAGCAACATATCAAATTATTTGGAATATGAGGGCCAGGGGAGAAAAACAGTTTCCTTCTTGAACTCCATGTCCTCCTTCCTCCCTCCCGATGGTGGACTCCCACAGTCCTGAGGCCTTTGTGTCTGTCTCGTCTTTATGAATAGAGGCTTAAAGATGGCCTGAAGCAATGCAATGCGTCTTCTGCTCCCTCATTGATAGCCAATGCATAATTCATTTATTTTCATCACTTCATCAGATGTGCATAAGCCTTACCCTTTATTTCTTCGGGGGGGGGGGGGGGGGCGTTTATTATGTTTTCGCCATCATTACTTTTCTATGCTCATACGGAACATATTTGCTCTATTCAAGTCATTTGTGGCCTCTCAACTTTATCAAGGATGCCTCTGAGATGAAAGCCAGCTTTCATTATTGATTATCAGAGGGATTATCTCTCAGTGAAAGTTAAGGTTATCCCCTCCCTCCCCATGCTACCAGTCAATGGAAGGGAGCCCCGTCCTTTTTATCAGATGTGTCATCTCACGCTATATGTTGCTTAGAGGCTTTTGTGCGGAAGCAAAGACATGACAACTAATGTTGGATTCCTACATTATGTTCTTATCGTCATATATTTTCTTTGTCTCGTTCAAACTAATATATCAGCCACCCAACCCCCCGCTTGTGGAAAAAAAAGCTTCTTTTTGTGACCCTATGCAAGACGCAGGACAAAGAATTGGAAACTCTATATCCTGCGTCCACATCCCTGTGTGTAAGTCAGAGCCCTGGTCCAATTATCTATTGCTCTCTCCCCTACCTTTCTCTACTTTAAATGAAAGACAAACAAAAAGCCCAAAAGCAGCTGGCTCGCCGTGCACTTCTCGTTGAAAAAGCAGCTCTCCCGACCTGCTCTTCACCCATTGCCCGCAAGTCTTCAGTCTTGACCGTACATTATCTTCCACACTCAATGTTCCTCTTCCTTCACGCTCCTTCCCTCGTCTCCCCCTCGCTCTACCTCAACAAGAATAAAGCAGTCCTAATGACTGCGGGCTCTCAAGGGCCTGCTGGTGCCCGGGTGCTCGAAAATGCGGCATTGTGGTAAAAGGGGGGCATATCCTCCTTCTTTTCCTCCACTTTTATCACAGGTGAGAATAAAAGGTCAAGAGGGGTTAATGTGCTGCTGCTGCACAGAGATTTGGGCTATTGCCATGACTGCAAGCAGGCCAAATACCATGGTACAAATACTTCCACCAAAAAGTGTTGATTTGTTTGTTTGACCTCTGGGTTTTTTTATATTCAAAATTGAGAGGTTCGGCTTTGACTCTTCAATCTCCTGAGGTTACCAACTGACGCATCCAATCTGAAACTTGCTACAGATGTGCCTGTGTTTATAGAAAGATTCAGAACTTAAGACTTACCGTTTGATTTGATTTTTGAACAGTCTTAAAAGTAAAATAAGGTTTAATTACGGGGTTTTAATATATAAAATTTACACCAAAAAATGCATACATATCATCGATATAATACAGATCTCGGACATTGTAGTCCAGGACACAACATGGAACTGAGTTCCCCACCTAACTCAAGTCCCGAGCAACCATCCATAACAGAATTTTTCCAATGAAAACAATTTATTTATAATTGCTTTACAGTTTTTTTTCAGTTTAACTAAACCAAAAAGACTTTAGTGTGAACCAAGGCCAAAATAACAAACAATACTGGCTTGAAAAGTAAAGTTTGTAAACTACATCCTTAAAAACACTGCATTAAAAATTGGATTTACTCAGGAAGTCTGATTAATTCAACCCAATTTTGGACTGTTTTGGAAAAAGATGTTTTTATTGTACTGAAAAAAAAAGAAAGAAAAAATAAGAAGTTGAGTTGTTTTGTACTGAGCCAGAAAGTGACAAGAAATACCAAGGAATACATTTAAAAAGTGTTAAATCTGTTTAAAGTGTGTGAGCAGCTATGTGGCATGAGTAAACATGTAAACAGAATGTATGATTTTACATGATGGTTTTATATCACAGATTTTGACCTATTGCAGATGGGTCTGGGATGTATCCCTGCGAATGGGAGTTCACAAATTGGCTTGATGAAAATTTGATTATATATTACTCATATAAAACCGAGAAGCAAAAATGTTGTTTGATGAGTTTTGGTGCATTCGACTTGGAGGTTTTACTGTACGCTTTCATCATGAGAAGCAGAACAACTGTCCGACAAACGTACATTCTGCAGAACTGACCAAATCAATCATTTATGCCAGGCTTCATGCGTTGATGTTGTTTTTTTAAATCCTACTTCAACAATAAATGAATTCGTTTCTGTTTCACCGACAACTTGGACAACTGCAGGCGAGTTTAAAGTAATTAATTTCAAAGGCTGAGAGTTAATGACAAATTATTTTCTTACGTAATTTGCATTTTGATAAGTTCCATTTTTTTCTCGTTAACATCGCAGTGGCTTTACTCAACATTTTCACTTTAATATCAATATGGATCAAAACCATTTCATTAAGCTTTTCTGCAGTCCTTCCAGCGTTGTTAAGGCTCCGAGGACAACAACAAAGTGATTTCCCCCACCCCAGCACCAGGTTAGCACAGAAGAAAAGTGCAGTTATTCCTGCGCTAAGTTCACATCAAACACAAGGGGCTCCAAGTGAGAGAAGATGAAAGAAGCAGGCCTGACCCGGAAGATTAGACCAACACTGCTGCCAGCTCTGCGGCACCCAGGGGCCATTCTCACTACGGGATTCTACCCCTCCTCTTCACAAAACACAATAGACTTTAGCATAGAACAAGCCTGGAAAAAGAGGGTAAAATATGAGGAAAGAAGGAGATAAAGACGCAGGCGGGGGAGGAACCGAGACACGTTGTAAAGGAGCAGAATGAGGTGGACAAAGAAGGAAGGGAGAAGGATGAGCTGAAAAGACCAAGGAAGAATAATGCAGCATAATTTCCACAATGCAAAACTGGTGCAAGACTACCCCAACCTACTTTTTTCCCATCCTCTGACAGATAGCAGTGAGGCGAGGAATAAGGCTGATTATCATAATTGCTTAAAGTGTGTGTGAATATTCATGATTTTTACAGCCTTATTATAGCAACAAATCCACACCACAATGAATGTAAATGCATTGTGATATTTAACGCAGCGCAATGCCCTCAATCCTTGTCTGTGCGTGTGTGTGTGTGTGCGTGTGCGTGCGTGTGTGTGTGTGTGTGTGTGTGTGTGGACTGCAGCTGTGGGTGTCAAGGTTGGGTGCTATCTCTAACCGACCCTCATCAGATGGCTGAACTGTTCCCATGCGTCACACACACGTAGGAGAGAAAGGAGAACGTTAGAGGGAAGTACAGGAATAAAACGACAATAGCCACACTGGGAAAAGAAAAAATCAATCAGCCGAGAGGGCGAGGAGAATAATTGGTGGGAAAGTGATTAAAAAAAATAAAAAAAAGAGGTCACTTATGCTCAAAAAACAACTTTTCTTATCACAAGTTATGTGTCTAAAAAGGGAGGCTCGAAACATTTTGCATGTCAAAATTAGATTTAGGAAACTTACTGCACATAAAATATCCAAGACACATATTGACCAAACTTCTAAGACATACTTCTCGATTACACTTAGTTCCCCCGAATATTAATTTTCAGCCAACAAAGACATGTTTAACAACTTCAGGGAAAGTTTCTAGATACATGATGGCATGAGTTGAGTAATTTGGCATGTGTGAGCCTTCAGCCCCATCAAGCACCTTGAACTTCTCGAGACAGCGAGCCAACGTCAGAGACCACATCATTTTATTCTTGATGACATAAATTTCCACAGATACACTCCAAAATCCAGTACAAGGTCTTCCCAGAAGAATGGAAGCTGTTAAAGGGGGGGGGGCGAACCAACATATTAATTTTCAATTCCTTTGGTTATAATATAAAGCTGTCTCAATACTTTTGTCGATGTTGTTGAAGTTGTATAAAAAATAAACTCCCCACTAAAAATACAACACACACAAAGGCCCCCCTCCTCCTGACGTGCCCATGCATCTGAGGTGCCAGATGGCATAGGACAAGCCCTCCGGAGGGGAAGGGAAGACAGTGTGGTGACCCCCTCTCCCCCTCCCTCTCTCACCCACACTTTCTCACACACTCAAGCGCAAGCGAGTGGGGGATTGGACGTTATCAGTGATGCCCGTCAAAGCATTCACACATCGACTACGTACTGACTAACACTGAAGATGAGGCGATATCAAGGCATGCCTTAACATATTCGGAGGCAGGCGAAGAATTTGAATGGCCCTTGGGCCTGTTGCACCACTGTACGGACATTGCCCAACATCAAACGTTGACTTTGTCTCACGATCCGTCCTCTCCGACATGATGATGCTATCTCATCTCCACCCGCACGCTATAACGCTGACCCGCACCGAGACCTGCGCTGTGCGGCAACAGGACCCGTGAATGCTGTCCAAAACCATTCATGGGGGGAGTGGTGGCTGTTTTGGGTGAATAGTTCAAGAGAGAGGAGTTTTCCGTCAGGAGCAGAGATGAAGCATGTTGCCAGTCATTTGAATCAAAATGTCACTATGCATGGTATAGAAAGTATGGGGTTGTAAAAGCAAAGCTCAAAATAAGCGGTTTGTGAGTAAACAATTTTGATTTTTAATCGAACTAAAACACATTGAGGCACCACTGGTTAAGCACAAGTCAGAGGTGCAGGGTTTGATTCCGGCTCTGGTCATTCTGTGTGGAGTTTGACTGCCTGTGCCCCAAGCCGTCATATGAGGGAATGCGGAGTAAAAGTCAAGTTGACTGAATTTGAACTAATGGGCATTTTTTCACAGTTACATCCCAAATATATGTGTTTTTCACCTTCCCAAGATTTAAGAGCTTATTTGATTTAGTCCTTTTCCTCCGTCTGGAGGCAGAGCCTGCACTGGGAGGACAAGCCAAGCCATCCCAAAGGGCTTCATCACTTATCAGCTGTCTTGTGAGATTCCACTAAGATTCACCCCCTTATGAATAATCTCACCCACAGGCAAAATGGTGCATTGGAAGGAGGGGGAAGCGACAGATTATTTAGAAAGACACAGGCACGGTTGGTGATAGTTTGAGGGAGAATACGAATTAAAGCGAGTGAGGCAGAGAGCGAGATGGGATACGTGGTATGGAGAGAATAAAGGGAGCTGGAGGCTCTGAGGCGATGGAGGGCTGAGAGAAAGCAAAGTCTTTTGATGTATTTCCCTGTTCCAGTGCGGGCATGGGGTTGATGCTGGTGCTAGAGCTCGCCCCTCTGCTCGAAGGGACTGACTGGTTTATTAAACGCTCCCAATGCCCCCGTGCCTTCGAGCATGATGGGATTAATGCTGGCATAACCCTTTACTTAATTTATTACAGGGGACACAAGCTAATTTGATTTGATATTATTTTAATAAAGTTCTGTGATGATTTGGAAGATTGTTTCAGGCTATCAGAAATAATTTTCCGGTTATTACAACTGCTCAGGCAAGTCCTTTGATAGCGGCAGTCAGTCTTGCTGCATGCAGAATACATTAGCTGTACGCGTTAAGCCACTGGGGGAATGCTCATAATGAGAGCGCTCCGAATTGCTGAGTGTTGTGAAAAGGTGCTGTGGGCAGGCACCGTGGAAGTCAAACATGACGCAAAAAAAAAAAAACGAGATGAAGGAAAAGACATGGACGAGCGAGGATGAGGCAGAACGGGAGGGGGCGACACGTTTGGTATGTGTTGAGCTCATGCGTGTCACCATTGTTAAATCTCAGAGGGCTACATGGTTATTTAAAGCCCTGCGACTAGCGTGGGTGTCCCTGAACAATAAGATGGGACCTTTTTTGTTTCGGCCTTGCCTGATCAGATGTGTTTGGCTTGGAAATTGTGCATCTTTTTCCTTGTTTTCCGATTTTGCATTTCAGATGCATTTTTAGCAGGTTTTGCATATTCCGCACAGTTCTTTTGTATATAGTTGTGAGCCCGTCCCAGTACACCATTGTCCACGCCGTATTAGAATAATCCTGTTTTCCGCCAACCCTTCCGTTCACTTCGCACCGTGAGTCTTGCCAGTTGAAAATAATCCCACTACTGTCTCTTTCTCAATTTACATATTCCTTAAAATAATTGAAGGGACTCGGGATGTCTCAAACTATTTCCTTAATCCTGCGTCCTGTGAACCCTGGAAGTTTTTGGAAGAGAAGTAGTGGGGTTAAGAAAGGGGGCTGAACTTACGTTAGTTGCAATGTTTTTGTTTTGCTTTTTCCTTAAACCTCAAATGACACACATTTCCCTCTGAAAAGATAAGCCCTCAGTCAAAGGCCGCGGGAGATGTCTGGGATCCTGTGAAAGAAGTGGGGGAATTACCTACTAGAGGTCTGGCATGAAGGGGGATGGAGAGGAAAAAAAGGTGGGGGGCAGTTGCTACCCTTATTCATTAGTCCGTCTGGGGTCCAAGGCGGGGTCACACAATGTGACGGTTGTTCTCCAGACCCCCAGACCCCAGCAGACACATTTAATGGTCGCCGTTTCCTCTCCAGACTGAGCGAGGAGTTGGGGGCGCTGGATGGGGGTAGCGTGTGGGAGAAAGGTGACAAAGGGAGGTGGGCTTCGGGAGACTAAAGAGGGGAATGATGAAAAGGGTAAAGACTGAGAGTGAAAACATGTTCAAGTCCGTGGAGGAGAGTGGGGGGAGGAAACAAGTTTGGGAAAATGAAACAAAATAAGGTCATTGCAGACAGACCCGCACACTCAGAAACATCATAGAGGGTCGCTGACATGCTCTCCTTCATACCTGCCACCACCTCATGGTGCCTTCTGCTTTTTCACAACCTCCTATACACTTTAAAACAATTGTTGGGGTTAGAGTGCATGGTTATTATGGTCAGGTGGACCACCTCCGTAAAACCTTAAACCCTAAAAAAAAGGAAGTCTTTTTTAAACAGCTCCCACCCGTCAGCATTGACATATCCATCTTTAAAATGTGTCAACACATTTTGGTATGGTAATTATCCAAAAGTGAGAATGAAACTCTGTTTTCTGAAAATGGCATTCAAATGATATGCGTATCACATGGTGTTTTTGTTTCATATGTACGATTTAAGCAAGGCATTTGATAATGTCAAAATGTCAGAGGTTGCGGCAATAGCTAGCTTTCTCTTAAGTTCATTATGTCCGTTGAGCTATACTGCTCCACTTTCAGTAGTATGGCCCCAGGCAGAAATCAATGTCCGCAACCAAGTAATCAAGGTTATAGAAAAGGGCATGCATTAACACGATTTCACTGAAATATGCAGAGTTCATGTGCATATGTTCCTGGATTAAAGAAAAAAATAGAAATGTCAAGAATAAATACATGCACCTCCAAGCTAAAACTCCTGATCGCTTGATACTATTTACTTTGTGACTGGAAGGCTCAGCAGGGCGACTTTATTAAATGATCAGTCAACAGATTACATCTTGCATTAATTATTTGGAATGGGCATATACAGTACACATTACAAATGTAATCTTTTGTTTGTCGTCATCAATCAGATATAGTGCTTGACCCTGAGATTTAATGCAATATTATGTATGATATGGCATGCTTAGAGCATTCCATGAAAGGATGGGCTCTGAACATTTTCATATAATTTGCATCATGGTTTGTGGCAGAATTAATTACTCCCGAGATCTCTTCAACATCCATTTCTGGAGGTTTGCTTTTAGTCGGAGGTAGTAATTTTTCACTTTATGCCACAACCAATTAGTTGAATTGCATTAGGGCGACTTTTTTGGAGCGCCTTCCTCGGCGGAAATGAGACAGCCGTGGTTTTCATCAGTTGGTTTTATTACCATAGGCTTTAATCATACTTGTTACTATCAGAGAAAAGTCATGTTAACATATTTAAATAGTATATATATGTATATAATAAAATAAATAAAATATTCAAATGTATTTTAGATATATATATATATATACGTATATATCTATCCATCCATCCGCGACCGCCGTGGGGACTAAGCGGTTCAGAAAATGGATGGATGGATGGATGGATGGATATATATATATCCAAAATAAATAAAATAGTTTATGTAATTTTTGTATGTTCAATAAACAAACCAATATGAAGCTTGATTTGAACTGTTCATATTGGGCATTACTGTAGATTCCCATGTTTTTTTTCATCAGCTATTCATCATCATACTACATGATGCAACCACGGAAGGGAAATAATAACCCCCCCCCCATGAAATCTCTCTGGTCCACACCTACAGCTTGAAAGTCTGGCGGCAAAAACATATGTTGATGCACTAGTTAGCGCTACTCACCATGCTGACAAGCGCAAGAAGATTAGGGGTCATGTCAGTTCCAGATTATTGCAGGCTTTTACATTCATAAACCTGCGCTGGCTCTAATTTAACTGCACCTTATGGGACCTTAAAACATGACTGGAATGAGAGAAACAGATGTGGGTCTCTGTTAATAGGGAAAGAGCAGCGGAGAGATGGCCCTTTAGTCACTTTAATAAAGGCCAAAAAAAAAAGCTGTGGACAGCAAAACACGGCCAGACAGGCTCACTTCTGAGTCTTTCCTCGCCTTGTCTTGTTTCTTTCTGTGGGGAGAATTCACCCTAGCATTTTTCCATTTGTCACTTTACATGAACTTCTTGTCTCTTTTCTTTCTGGAGCGTTGCTGGACTAGCCTGCACTGCATCTTACGTGCCATCACTTGCAACACGCCAAGCATGTTGCTCTTGCACTGAGCTAAGTACTGTCTACTTTTTACTCCGGTCAAATGGCAGAGCAGGAACAAGTTTAACACCTTTAAACTGTGAAATCGAAAGATTTGCAGTGATTTGACTTGCCGGATCTTCTCAGAGTTATGGCACCTTGTCCTGTGGGGAAAAGGGAGGAATGGAAAGCGATTATATGCTCCCGCTGCTCTCCTCTCTCGAGTGGCGAGTGAGCTTTGACTACAGGATAGCGATGAATTTTCAACTGACCTGAACTAAAGTGAGAGTTGGGAGGAATTTTAATTTTCTGAAGCTTGTGTATAGTTTTGCCTTACTTGCAGTATCTAATATTTGTGTGTCCATAAACCTGTAAAAACTACGAAATATGAAAACATCCAACTGCACTCATTTGAACAAAGCAACAACAATTTAGGCAGTTTCTTTTCATCATTAAATAATTAGCGCATTCCCTCCCATGATAATAACATGGATTGGTTACAATCTCTTCCATTGTAATATTAGATCAGAGAGCACGCTCTACGGGAATAATAATATCCCTCCATTATGTTTAGCACAAAGGGGCAACTGTTTCTTAAACGTGTTCATCTATCTTTCGACACATTATAACGTCAAGAACAGCCGATAAGATAAATGTTAGCCTAGCTTCTTCTCTTACTTTGAATACTCATTCGTCTTTGTGTTTTGATTCCCGCCCTACTGTCATATGTTGGATAAGAAAAATAATAAAATAAAATAAATTCTGATATGAAACAATGCGATGCATACCAGGCTTCATATGTACAACACATGTCTCAATCAATTGGGTAAAAGTCATTTTTGGCAATTTTATTCTTCCAATATCCAGGAAACACTATTTTCTGTTTCAGTCTGATTGAAAGTGAATAACTGGAAAAATATTCCTTTAGACACATTTTTTTATCTTCCTAGGATAGGAAGTGTTATCGTTAAACTTTCAGTAAATGTTGGTCTAATGGCATTTGTACAACTGTTCATAAAGGGTAGCTTGTGACTACGGCAAGCTGATCACAAAAGTAATTTACCCATTAACTGCTACATCAACCATGACAGAATAAAGTTGTGATTTCCACCATCATGCAGGAACATGGAGCTACTTTGCGTCGGGGGCACAGTAAGGCCTTCTAAGGGGGTGCTGTACCATATGGCAGCGACAGGGAGGCATCACATGCTCGTCGGGCCTCCAAGCCCGACTGCCAGACTGGCCTGTTAATTGGGCAACGAGATCAGAGGCATTATTACAAGCCAATTAAAACGATCGGGACAGATTGCCAAGTGATGAGCTTCACTGCGTAATTGAGAGTGTGAAGTGTGTTTCACCTCTGTCTGACTATGTCTGTCTGTGTGTCTCCCTCGGTCCAACTGAATAAGTGATGAGACTGCAGAGGACCAAAACTAGTTAGCGTATTAATGATGTCACTTGAGGCCCCTTCATTAGTCTTAGAGCAGGATTTGAGTGATTTGGGTTAGAGAATTTGCTGCACTGCCTTGAATTTACCGTCGTCGTAGAAACTGTTTCATAAGGCAGCAGAGTAACATGGAACTGAGGATGCAGAATGTAATGTGTTGTTGTTTTTAGGCCGGCTTTCTTGATTTGTATTCGTTTATTGGTTTGTGTGCGTGTGTGTGCGTCCCTGTGTGTGTATGTGTGCAAGCAAGCAAGAAAGACAGGGCGAGACCGATCCATACGACAGCTACTTTAATTTGTTCTGGGAATATTGTTGTACTGGCGCAGTCCACTGGGCAGCACCTGCATGCCAAGTTTGCTTAATCATGCAAAAAGAACAGAAAAATGCATTACAGATGTCAGACTGTGTCCCGATAGAGACAGAGATTTGACAAACACCTTGAGTCCAGACAATAATTTTTGTAGCATTCAGGTGGATCTGCTTGTCACCAAAATGTCAACTCTGCGTCTGATATGTGGGATATTAAATGTTTATGGTAACCAGTTTGTGTATGATCATATAGACGCCATTTCAGCTATGGCGAACCATGCAAGTTCCTGTCCCTGTCCGGACGACCAATAGATTTGGGGTTGGAATATTTTTTTTTTCTCAGCATAAAAACCCAAATCAATTTTTACCCAATAAAATGTGTTGCAATAACTTCAAATTTCAGAATGTTTAAGCTTAAGACACACACAAACTGAAATTCACAGCATTTTTATTTTTTTAATTCCAACCAAAATCCTGTGAGGCGAAACAAATGTAAGCATTTTTGCTCTCTCTTCTCATGTGGTCTTCTCTGTATTGTGAGAATTGTGGCCTGCCTCAACAGCAGATGTTTGAGGTTTCCCTCATAAAGGCAATACTACTCTGTGGTCTATTCAATCATGCCAGTTATGAGCAACAGCCAAAGGCCTGGATCCTATACGTCAAGCACTTTTTTAATTAGACGCCAACTCCCTAGGACACACACATTTAAACTTCCATACCTGATGTAATTATATGAATAGTAGTCCAAGTCTTACTCAGATGACATCATCATCAAACGGTAGATGCCGAAGCCCCATAGCTGAAGAGTGTCTAAAATCTAACTCTTTACTCATCATAATGTGAAAAGTAAATTCACAAAGTCATTGGAATCAAATATTTTGTAAGTCTAGCTTTGACAGAAGACTTTAGAGCTCGTTGTTCTGACATCCAAGCACCTACATGGAGTAAAGAAGCAAAACTCCATCAAACAAAAGACAAATGTGACAGGGATGACCAAGATAAAACTTTCAGAAACTAAATAGACATCAAGATGATGGCACCAAAGGTGATGACACATGTTCACAAACCAAGGGCAATCGAGCTCATCAAAGACCTTAGTGACTATCTTAAGATATTGCCTTATGAAAGATATCCTTCAAATGTAATCTTATGCTCTATTAAACTATAAAACTAAAGTCTTTGTTGCGTTTCAATTGGTTAGGGTTCATATAATGCCATAGCAACCATCCAGCACTCTGCCAGCTTTGCTAACCTGTAAAGAGGTCCAAGGGAAAGAATGTTACGCATTATCCAGAAAAGTGAGGAAGTAAGTGTGACATATCACCTTCCTCACACAGGACTGTAAAGTGGGTCCTTAGTCCAACTGCAGTTCTCAAGGACGCCCCTTCTGCATATTTTAGATGTTTCCCTCCTCCACCAGAACTGATTCAAATGATCAGCTCATCAGCAACAATCCTGGAAATCCCTGCAATTTGGAAATGGAACTGAATTTTCAGGAAAAAAATATTTTCCCACAAAAGATTCCCTTGTGATCTTGCAGGAGGATTCAGCAGCTTGCCAGACCAGCTCAGTGAGCTGGGTGACATATTTGGTTGAAGTTATCCACATTTCCCGTGCATATTCAATGAGTGAGTATATATTTAATTTATTTTACAGCTTCCTATTAAGATGTGTTTACTTGTTTTGAAATTGTCTGGGACAGTTTAATATAACAGGCGCCAACACCCTGGAATGGAGTTTGCATAGCCCTTAAGGGTTTATTTGATGAGTTTAAACATCAGGTAGCTTTTAATTATTGTTCATGAATTCTGCATAAACAAGCAAAGCAGCATGATAGTGGACTACCTTCACAGTAAAATTCATAGCTTGTAAAAGAGTCCTGTTTGTATACCGCCATTTTTGCAGCATTCACCACTTAACCAAAACGTCAACCAATCAAAATTCACGCCCGCCTCTAAAGATAGGACCATAATGAATTAATTAATAAAAAGGGAACTATAAAAAAGTTCACCCTGGTTACTCCTCGTAAGAATTATTTCAGTATCCAGTGGCTGTCATCAACCAGTCTAATATTTTCCATCTGAATTTTGCTATTTGTGCATGTGAGACCTTTATGGTTACTGTGAAGACTTGGTCTTAAGGCTCGGAGCCATTTCAAATAGCAGTTAATATGAGACGCGAATGTTTGTTTTTAAGAGGAGGGAGTGACATTTAGTGGCTCGCCAAGGGGCCAATGAAGAGAACATGAAAGTGAAAGTTTCATTTTTAAAGAGAAAAATGCCAGCCTAAGGTTTCATTACTGGCAGGTTGTGTAAGTGCAACTTTCCACACACGTGCAAGCAAGCTTTATCTTCCAAAAGTAACGACCATTTAGAGCCCCCCCCCCCCCCCCAACAATCTTAACCATCCTGCAAGGTGCATCCTCGTGACATTAAAGCACACTTCTCGTTAAATGGGTCGTAACTTAAAGAGGAGTTGACATGAACTTCCCTTTACAAAACAGTTACAACTTTCACAACCGTTTTTATGAGCTTTATTGACAACCCTACAACGCTGAGCACCAGTAGTTCAATAGTTGAATTGTTCTTCCCTCCCACCTCTCCTCTTTGCTCGTACCAATGTTGTTCTAGAGCTATCCGGGGAATAAGAGACCTCACACTATGGGGACTTGTAAAACCGGTGTCTTGCCAATGGGGGGGCTCGGTGTGTGTGTGCATGCAATCTTTGCTTGGGTGTATTGAGCGCACAGCAGAGACCAGTAAAATGTTGTCTAAATGAAGTCCCAGTGCTTCGGTAGTAAGTAGTGTTTGATGGCCATGTGATTTGTTTGTTCAGCCCCAATTGCCTTCTCTCCTGGTTGTCGGGGTGGGGGCCTGCGGAGGCTGACGGCTTCACACCTTCACTGCTCCTAGTCCCACCAATGAGCCATTTAATCCTCCTTCCTACAGCTAAATCAACACTTCTTACGCACTTTGAGCAGCTTCAGACCACCACCGCTGACTGCCTGCCTGCCTGCCTGCTCCCTGGCCTGACTGTCTAGCTCGGAGCTGTTGCGAACATCTTTATATTCCAATTGTCACTGGGAGATGCGAGCACCTCCTGTTTTTTGTCGAAAAATGAAATAATGCAGTGCCGATGTTTCATCCTCGTCTCTTTGATGTCAATCATTCAATAGCATAAGCAATGTGTAAAAATAGGACATAGAACAGAAACGTTGGGGTATCAGGAGGAAAATGAGTGAGGAGAGAGTATGCCTGGCCTTTGATGGGAACTCAAGCTCGTGGGTGGCACATTTACGTCAGTGTGATAATTGTGTCTCTAGGGTGAGCTCCTTGGACCTGATCTTGGCGGAGATCAGAGGGCAAGGCCAATGACTACAAAGCAGGAGAAGATAAATGGAAGACGAAACGAGAAACTGAAAGCTACGGAAAACTTTGTGTTCTGTAGGTTGATGTGAAAGCAAGAATGTAAGCAATTATTTTTATTCTTCACTACTAAAAACAATGCTTATGTTCTAATTGAGGGTACTGCTACCATAAAAAAACACGCAAACATGACTTTGATAGAGAAAATTAAATTGTCTGAATTATTTTGGTGCTGTCATTGCCATCATAAAATAATATGAAGTTTAAAATACAAAATAAAATACTCATAAAAATAAAACAATTATATGAAATGATAACATTTAAGTAGAAAACTAAGATCTTTAATGTACATATTTTCTATATTAGCTGCTGTTTCTCTAAATCAACAAGGTATTTATTCTACAATATACATTTAAAACATTGCATCTGGATTATGGAGAACGCTATTTTTAGATGTTTTCATTCTGGCAAGAATGAGTACGTCCGTCCATTGCCGCTCGTATTTCACAGAGCGGTGAAGGTTGGCGAGTGTTGGTGCACGGCCAAATGTTGATTTATTTATTTTTTTCATCAAGGTTCGGTCAAGGCCACAGGTCGCAAGCAGTTTTTCATGTGGCAAAAAGTTTTTTGAACATGTTCAAAGTTTGATATTTATAAATAAAAATGGTGAAGGCACCATAGCACTACTTCAAGTGAATATTATTTCACCAATTCAATATTAGTATTTTGTTTTTAACTGTGCGGTACAGTTGTCAATATCTTTAAAAATAATTTGTGCTTACAACATATTCACATCTTGAAGGCATCCAAGTTTCATCATATTGTACAATTCTCTGGCACGACCTCCCTACACTAGCCTCACGTCAGCCAGCACTCAGTGTCCTGCAAACTTCACCAAATTTGCTCGTAATACAACACTAAGAGTCCACGTTCCTAATTTTTTTTTTCAAATGTGTTCTTTTATTTCTATTGTGCAAGTTGATGTTTATCATTAATATTGGGCAAAGGAAATTAAATGGTTTCAACTTACTACATGGATCCCATCCCACAGTCCGAATTTCTTACTGAACCTAGGAGGAAATATATTATCTGATTCGTGAATTGTGTTGTTGAAGATGGGCTAATTATTATCACAAGCTTTTTTTCACTGCAGAAACATCATGTAAGGTGTTAACAGATGGCAATCTGTAGCACGCTTTCTCAATATATAGACCTCCATTGTCTTTGGCGCACGTACTACCCCCATACAACGATGAGTGGAAAGAAGTCATTTAAAAAGTATTTTATTCTCAGACAATGGATCATTTACTTGTTAATCTCACAGGGGATATAACCAAGTTGCCTTTGTTGAAGTTTCATAAAATTTCAACAAGTTGTTCTTGGCTGCAGGTGGGACATTACTTTGCCCCCTGCTGAAAGATCAGCATAGTCTTGTGAGGAGCACCTTCTTATCTCACCCTCCCAGCTTTGTTTCCCTGAAAGCATGCTGCCTCACACATAATCACACACACGCCTGCTCCCTTCAGGAGAATGAGAAAATTGTCCGCACACATGCATGAACTGTGAATAAATGTGCACAAAAACATTTAACCTGATATGTGCTTGCTCATGACCCTCCCCGAGTTCTCTCTCTACCCAGTGACAGCAAAAGACTAGGGGAAACGTGATCGGTGGTGGTCCGAGTGGTGTCGACTGACAGATATAATTACAGGAGCGGTCTCTAAAAACTCCTCCCTCCCATCTCACCCCCCAATCAAGACCCCCCCCCCCCCCCCATCCGCCAAGTCCCCCTCCACCCCCACTTCCTTGACCCACCCCACCCGAAACACCACTCTTACCCCCTTGGCCTGAACCATTATTTATTTTAGCAGCTCCAGCCAGCTTCAGAGGGCTCAGCAGCACTCACAGGGCCCCTGCCAAAAAGTGGCTTTCTGACTGAAAGCTTTCCAAACAAGCTCCGCTGGTCCATTTGGCTCACTTCCAATGCTGTGCGGTCTCTCGACTGGGCTCCTTGCCCTCCCTCCTTTCTTAGAGGGAGAGGGGGAAAGAGTCTGGTTTGCATTAGTATGAATGTATGTGTGTGTGTGTGCATGCGCACAGTGTGTTTCTCAGTTTTGTGTGTGTATGTGTTCCTGGCGACCTGACCCAGACCCAGAGTGATGGTCCCTGGAACCTGAAGCCACGCCACACTATATAAACAATGAGTGGAGTATTTACAAGAGAGAGACGGCGACTGAGGCTCCTCTAGTGCATCACAGCAAAACCATGTCTCTGATACTATGCAGACAACCTGTTTATGGCCCTATGTGCCGCGGTTGTGCATGTGTGTGTGTGCGTGCGTGGAGAAATGGAGAGAAAAAGCGAGAGAGAGAGAGAGAGAGACCATGGCCACCGGATTCCTCTCTAGTTTGCCAAGCTCCCAAGTGTCACTTTAAGCATACAGCGAGAAGCTTCTATTATGGCGGCTAACATACATGTGTGTACATGACAGCAAGGTGAGAAGATAAGAAATGAAAGACATCCATCTACCTAGCCATCCATCCATCTACCTACCTACCTATCATCTATTATCTCTGAAAATTAACAAAAGAAATCCCACACATGCGCTGTTATACTGCACTTTATCAGATATGAAAATAGGGCCCCCTGTCTTCTATATGTCACTAACATCCATCAAGCTGCAGAAGAACGCAGCTTTTTTTGTTGACCGTTATAAACCTGACGGACACTGAGCTGGACCAGATGGCTAATTTCCTTGGGCATAAGATTCCAATGTGAATTTTATGAGCACCTCAAGAAGACTATGCAGGTTGCCAAGGACAGCAGAGTTTTGATGGCACTCAAACAAGGAGCCAAGTTTCAAGGTCACAGCTTGGATCAACTTGAAAAACATCACAAATACAGATGGTCGGGCATTTTATTTCATTTTCTACAATGTATTTGTTTTGGAGCCTTTGTAAATAACCTGTACATTGTTTTGTTTTCTCCCACAGAAATGGGTATGGACAATGATGAAGAATATGGGACCACGGTGGCTTCTGAGGCCGAGGTGCGGACCACAACTTGTGCGGCAACATTTGTAAAGGACATTGCTGCCGAGAAGTCATTCAATGCCGAGTCTGGTCCAGGTCTTTCTTCTGGGGCATTCAGTGCCGAGTTTTAAAGACGAGAAACATCACTGTAGGGGTAAAGTATGAACAACAAATTGGACCAGTACGAGCTTCTGTGTCAAGTTCTATTCAATGCAAGTTCAGTGAGCAGTACTAGTTGAGATGCAACTCCGAACGTGGAGGACCAAATTGCAGTGTTATACACACACAAGAGAGAGCATTTGTGATCATTTCAACACACTTTAAGAAAAATGTGTGTGCATGTTGGGTGGGTGGAGGGAGTTTGCATGTGTGCATTTGTATGAGATGTTGCAGCTGTCCACTCTTCCAGGAATTATAAACCAGACCCAATCTCACCTGACCTCGTGTGAGCGCTGGACTGTGACCAAATGCACACAAGTGTACAAATGTACCAACATTGTCCCGCACACACACATATGCATGCATGCATGGGCCCCAGAGGAACACAACTCACTCTCTTCCTCAGAGGAAGGAAGTAAGGGCTGGTGGTCACACAAGCTTACCAATGGTAAAGCTGTCTGTCAGACCACATACACTGAATTGAATGTTCCTTTCACTGGCGGAAGGGTAAAGAAGTATCTGCTGTTAATACATACCCTTTCTTTTAAGTCAGTTTTTCTTCATCATGCTGAAAACGCCACAGAGCGGGTGGAGCAGGGCAACCAAATGCAGCTTGGACCAGGGTCTATTGAAGGGAACTCAAAAGGCAAACTGACATGACTTAACAAACAATAACTTGACTGACTGGCTAGGACATGAAGCAAGAAGACAGCAGGGCAAGAAGACAGCAGGACAGTACGACAACAATGATCCTACGGGGAATGAGGGGCAGACACAGGACTTAAATACACGACAGGTAACAAAAGGCAGGTGAGAATGATCACGCTAGTCATGGGCACACAGGAGGGGAGGGGCGAGCACACAGACAGAAACCATGACAACAGACCCATAGTGGAACGGCTGGGGACGAGACGTGACAGAAAAGTCACAAAGAACTTGGAGTTTCCATTGTTTGCATTGAAGCACTACGGTGTGACTGGCAAGATGACCTCTTGGCAAACGCGAGGCAAGACTGGATCCAAATTTTTAATGTATTGTCAAAAATGATTTGTAAAAATGAACAGACAGTTGACCGCTATATAAATTCATGCAGCACCACCCTTCACACACATAGCATTTTTAATACCCTTCATTCTGCGTTGAAACACTATAATATGTTAACACTGTTCCAAAATAGTGGGAATTATTTTCTTTTTTCTTGTTTGTTTTCTTGACTTAAGCATGGTGTGTATACAGCAACATTTGCTTATTTGACTACTCCAAACGTATGTTGTCACAGATCTTAAAATGATTTTATTGCCCAGAGTTGACAAACATTAACAAGGTTCCCTGATTTCAACCCCCAGGATTGCAACCCTTTCCACCCCAAAAAAATCAAGTTTGTCATAAAACAAAATGATCCACCACTGATTTCTAAACTAGCAATAACAATTTTCATACATACAAATATTTATAGTCAAAATTTGAAATGATCAGTTTATTAATGCTACATGTGTTGCCAACACTAGAGTTGGAAACTGGGGTAGCAAGGCGTTTGGTGGGGGTGGCAGCTCCCAGCCCACAGATCCCCCATTCCTGTTAACTAACTAGCAGGATCATCGAGGCAGCCATGCAGTCAGTGGCTATTAACCGCACTGCGAAAGGTGAAAGTCTACCATGGTTCCACTTTAGACCACAATGTTAACCCGGCTTCATTCCATCCCTTTCTAGCTTTTTCATGACATCACCACATAGCATTTTTTATGCTTACCAGCACGCAATGATCACCCTTTCAATATCATATGAGAGAAATTTTACCTGTGTGAACGGTGTAGTATGTGTGTCAAAAATGAACAGCTCAAGAAGCACTGATGTTCCTGTGTCACAGAACAGAGGATTGATTGTTCAGCTCAGTTTGCAGTTCCTGTTTATCAGACAGGTCAAGGCTGATGGTTATTGTTTGAGTGCAGCCACCAGTCCTCGCGCTGCACGGTGATGACCGTCCTGAGCAAAAGGTTGCCCTCACTGATAACCGCTAGTGAACTAGCGTGTCACCAGTTAAATGAATCATTTCACAAGCTGCTCAATTCGCCCCTTTGTGTCCCTGCTCTCTTCCTCTCGTCTCTCCATTTTCTTTTTGTCAGTCACTTTATTACCCTGCAATTACAGCTTATCTGCAGAGGTAACGTTGGCCCCTCCACTTCCTTATCGCTCAGGTTTGGCGGAGCAAGGGTCTCTTGAGAAAGAAGACTGAGGACAGAAGAAGAAGGAAGAGAGATCGGACAATGGAGTAAATGAATATGGGAGTGGTGAAATGGAAGCATTTTTTTTTATAATAGTGAGTGATATAATTCCTAAAGTCCAGACTCAAGAATTAAAAACCGACATTTTTAGGGCTGCATTAAAACAAATCAGTTAATTGATGAATTGGATTAAAAAGACCTTTTAAACTTCCATTCCTTCATTACAAAACAAAAACAATAAATTGTTTAAAAAAAAAAAACAGAGGAGAAAAGTAACTGCAATGTGCTTATGGTGCTCATGCAGCAATAACGATTTCAATTTGAATACACTATGGCGCAGCTTTACAACAAAAATGTATTCCACCATCACAGATTGGCCACATATTGAACAATTAATGGACAAGAATAACAAGTGACTGTACAAACATCACACGCTTCTTTAGTCCTGCTGGGCCAAATTGAGTAGTAGTGCTCTCCCGTGTCATTCAAAAGCTAACTCTGACATAGGTTTAACTTGCATTCATGTTAAAGCGGATCACGAAACAAACTCACTTGACCTTAGAGCATGATTGACGGAATACACCCACAACGCAGTGATGTAATAATCGCTCAACACAACAAATCAATAATGAAATATGTATGTTGCCAATACTTCTAAGCTTAAAAAATAAACTCAAAGCCAACAAATTCCAACAATTGCTAACTAAGATCATGTCCCTTTTATCAAACCTGTTTGTCTTAATCTTTCTTCTTAAATTCCCTCAAATCACTCCTCACAAAAGTACCTTTCACGTGCCCCAAATGGTCAGTGTGTGTGTGTGTGTGTGGTGGTGGTGGTGGGGGGGATGTTTGCTAAGGGCCATTGGGGTTAGAGACCACACCTTGGCCTTGTGGTCTGACCCCAGAGGAGAGACTGGTGTCTGGGTCTGAATGACCTGTCTGACCTCGCTGATGCTTGCCTGTGTGTGTGCGTGCGTGCGTGTGTGAGCACCCCCATGAAGTATATTGATGCATGTATGCTGCAGCACGTGTGTGTATACGTATGCACACATTTTCACAGGCAAAATCTGGAGGATTTGGGGGGTTGTGTGGTTTGCGTGTGCATTTGTGCTTGGCCCCTCGCGCTGTGCTGGGAGGGGAGCACCGTTCTGGTCAGACATGACAGAAGTGACAGGTATTGATCATCATTGTTCCAGTCGAGACCCTGTGAAGGCTGTATGCTTCAGGGACTCTCATGTCTGAATATTAGGAGAGTGGGAGAAGGAAAGAGAGAAAGGGAGAGAGAGGGAGTGAGAGGGAGAGAACCACAATCAATGTTTGACGCACCTCACAGAAAAAACTGGGTGAAGCTAAATTGCTCCTCTTTTTGCTCTGTTTGACGATTGCAAAACTAAAGAAAAATGATTGTCCAAGTCGCTGAGAAAATCCAAGTCTGTTTTTATAACACTGTGATTTCAACTTCTATGGTGTTTTATTGACAAGAATATGACTAATACTCTTAGATTATCAGAAGGAAAGTTGCATCACATATGTATCTCGGACTTGTACCAAATTGGTGACCAGGAACCCCTTCACGCCCACGTCCTAACCTCATTGTGCCCGATCTCGTTGCTCTCAGCCGTTGCGTGGACAGATTGATTTGTAAGGGTCAAACTCTTGGAGAAACACCCCGTTTTGCATACAGAGCACATGATGACTTGGTGCAACAAAAGACAAGACAAGTGGAAGTGTGAGTTGTGTGTCTGGTGTAACTGACTGGTTCGGCGATCCACAAAATCAGCTACCAGCCACACACTGGACGTTGCCATGGACTCGCTCGCACACACATATGAAAATAAGTACTCATGCCCATCCACACACGTACACACACACCAATGGCCTTGTGCCCTCACTTCCCTCCTCCTCCTTGTCCCTTTATCCCTGTCTGGTTGGAAAGGTCACTGCATGTCTGGGAAAGGGGGTCCCAATGTCTTGAACCCCCTCCAGTCCTCGCACACAAATACACACACATACTACATATTTGTGTCAATCTGGAAGAGCCTAATTCAGAAACAGTCAAAGACAAAATACACTCATAGTAAAATATATTTAGTTTCTAGAGAATGGAATCCACACGAAAGTTGTATTGTATTAACAGCCCGCACCCCTCGACACTCCCCGCCATACCCGGACCTTCATGAAAGAAGAGGGCAGCACATTCAAATGGAAAACATGCTCTATTGTGACCAATGTTTTGTCTCCTCGTGATGTAAATAACTTCACTTGCCTGCAAGCTAGCTGTGGAATTGACACAGTTACTGTCAAACAAAAATGTCAGGATATTAATTTGCAATTATTGGTAACGGAATATTGTTTGTATCCTTAACTTTAATACATATAAAATGACATGTATCTCGACAAACTTACCACTTTCAATGTGCAGGGGAATGATCTGCTGTCTTGCCCTCTTTCTTTCCCCCTCATGCCCCTGGGACATTGACCTGTGTGTGTGTGTGTGCCCCAAAACACACACGTGATCACAGGGCTGAATACACACCTACACGCACACACGCACACACGCACACACACGCGCACACACAGACACACACTCACATCGAGATAGAGAGTGAAACGCTCCACATCCTCTATGAACCCCCTGAGTGCAACCTAGCAGGGTTGGGAGGTAAATGGGGGGAGGTGAGGGAAGGACGGTTGTGAGGAGGAGAGAAACCATGGGCCCAGCTGGAGCGAAGGGAGAAGAAAAAAAAGTCTCCCCTCCTTCCTTTTTCCCTTCACCTTACGCCCTGCTCCCTGACCTGCTGCAAAGGAGGAGGAGGGGGGGGGGTCATGATGCCTGGGCCTTTGGATGAATTATTAGAACAAAATTAAAGATGTTGACTTTTTCCACATTTTGTACAGCCTAATTCAGAAATTGAAGAAATTCAACCGTCACCTTCGAGTTCTACACAAAAAGAAAATATTATTACATTTATAAGCTCCATCAGGTTGGATGGGGAGAGTCAGTGCACAGCTATTTTCAAATCTCTCCAGAGATGTTCAACCAGGTTCAAGTCTGGGCTCTGGTTGAGCCACTCACAGACATTTACAGGGTTGTCCTGAAGCCACTGAAGAATTGTGCTCAGAGTTGTTGTTCAACTCAAAGATGTTGCCCTGGTCTGAGGTGTCGTGTGCTGTGGAGCAAGTGTTCATCCAGGTGGTCTTCCTCGTGCAGGATTCATCTTTTCCTCAATTGAAAAGCATCCCCACAACATTATGCTGCCACCACCTTGATTCACTGTAAGCCAAGTAATGAGCGGGCCAAGCTTTTCTCAAAATGTGACCTCATGCATCGAATTCCATCATTACCAATCTGAGAGGAAAGCATGGTGACTGACTGGTTAGCACAACTGCTTTACAGTTCAAAGGTCGTGGGTTACTATGAGCGCTCTGCTTGTGGATGCATGGCTCCATGCATGTACTGATTTTTATAAAAAAATAGTCCCTCCGTCCTCGTCATTGAAAAGTGGCTTCCATCACCGATCCGTCCATCGCTGGTCCGGAAAAAAAGAAAAGTTCAAGTCCAACTGATTAAAAACCCAATTGGATTGTGCATGAAAGAGAGGAAAAACATTTTCTACTATGGATTTAGGGCCATCTGTAAGAAAGAATTTTACCTCCGAGATGTGCATGTTTCCCTTCATGTCACAGTCATACAACCGTCACATGTACCTCAAAGATCCCAGCAGTATATGTAAAAAAGTATTTTACGTGCAGCCTTTCTTCAACAATGTGCTGCAGAATGTTATGTGTCACACTGGATCTTTTATTTCATGACATTTTTTGTAATCTCTTGCATGAGATCTGGGTTGAAAGCAACTGCCTGCAGGGAAAGATGTACACACTTGAAGCAGAGAAACAACACTTAAACGTGAGTCCATGTCAAGGACATATACCCAGATAAAAGAGATAGACAGACAAAGCTGTGTGCATTGTATACACGGCACAACTGCCGCTTTGAGTACGCGTGTGCGTCTTCCTGTGTAAGCATGTTTACGTTTACATAGCGACACGTTAGTGCTGTCAGGAGGGGACTGAGAGTCACCGCTCACTTAGCCCTTTGGCCCGTAAGGCCTTTTCAACACAAGCGCCCACCATTGCGGCTTCTGCCAGTCTTGCCCCAAATCCGGCTGAGAGAGACCCCATTCAGGTCCATTCCATATTCACCAGTACCCCCTGCTGCTTCAGTGCTCCACCCTGATCCCAACAGCCTCACACTGCACCATGCCGAGGATTGTTTCCAAAGATTAGACTTAATATGAATATCCATAAACAGAATAGGACTCCCAGACTGTGAAAGCTATCAAAGACATATTTGCATCTAATCCTCAAAAAGACCCCCCCGGATCCCCTCTTACAGAAAGCCCGCTACCCCCTTTCAGTCCCCGAAAAGATCCTCCTAAACTTCCACTGAAAAACCCTCAAACCCGCCATCCCCCAGCCCCAGAAACCCTCCCCATTTGCCCCCCGGACCATCCCATCCATTCCCAAACCGTTAGGCCAGACAAGACCAATTCTGTGGGGGATTATTTGCCTTAGCGATGAATAATGGATGACCATCTCCCCTCTGGCTCTCCACCACAGCAGCACCTCTCAATTGGCCTTGGCATGGAGCCATCCACTCGCCTGTCTGGATGGCTGCTTGGCCAGCTAGCGACAACCCGAGAGATCTATAAAGTTATCGTAATATTTCATAAATACAATCAGAATTACTCAACGGTTATTTATCCTGAGAAAAAAAAGGATGATGTGACTTAGCGTCCGACTACATAAAGCCCATCACAATGTTAGACTCATTAAAATGTATACGCTCATATATATATATATATATATAAAAGCCCTCATATAGTTGATGGCATACACCAATATAGCCAATTGCTACTTGAAAGTTGTGCATTAAATGACATTTCTGAATGCCTTTCAATGAAGTGAAACAGATTGATGGTTGTGGTCACTAAGAAGGCCACGGGTGCAAAGAGAGTAGTGTAGAGCGTGGGAGTAAGGCCGGAACATTGTCCTTGCCCTGAAAAGCAAGGAAGCCACTCTTCTTTTATTCTTCCCTCCATCCTTGTTTTGCACTTTATCTCTTTTCATTGGCTGCACTCTCCGTCTTATTTTCAATAGAGCACTTGGGTCCAAAGAGATGTCAGTGTTGTGGATACACACACACATACACACAAGGACACACCTGTGCATAAGAGCGCCAGCTGAATGGAGACAAGTTGGTCCAAAGGGTCCGTCGAACAGTAACACAGGAGGGGCCGAGTCCCTTTGTGCCCGCGCCCCGCTCAGAACCTTCTTAGCCGCTCTCTTCCCAAAGGCAGACTCCCTAGGTGCAATTGGACAGGATGCTTTTTGTACACTCGTTATTTGTGACCCTTTTTTGTCTTTCATTTTCTTGTTTTACAGCTTTGTTTGTTTGTTTCTTTCAGGCGAGCGTAGAGTTGCCTTGAGTCTTTTGACGACAGCTGGGCTGCCCGAGCGCCGCATAGAAACAACACAAGTTCACTACAATGAGTGACAAGTGCTTTGTCGGACAGAGGCCCACAATGAATGCGTCCCCACCAAAGACCACTGGTTGGCCCCATTAAGACCACAATGTTACAGGGTGCCTGGTCTGGGAGAACTCTCTGCAAAACACAAACGCCATCATCCAAAAGCCGTGAAAACAAGCATGTTAACTGCAGACTGAAAAGAAAATGGAGTCGAGTTAAAAAATGGCTTTCGAATACATCTGTCTGCCTATTGGAGGAAAATAACATAAAGCTGAGCGTACCTGTCTGGCACTTTGATGGTTTAAACATGTGAAAAACATCAATGTATTGGCAGAAAACAGTAACAACATCAGTGAGGAGCAAGTATGCGCAGAGAGTAACAAGGTCAGTCTAGCAGGTCAAGCATGTGACCATGGCCCTGCAGCCACTCTTCCACCCCCATCCGCCGCTCCCTCCTTCCCTTCCTGCTCTCTTTGACCCCTGGGCCTCAGGAATGAACCGCAAGTGAACTGAGAGTGGCGCGCCAATTCTCAGAAACTTCTAGAGCCCTCTCACCTCTCAACCCCGGCTGGTCTTAGCCTCTGTCACCCCTGCAACAGCTGGAGTGGCTCAAAGAGCTCTGCTGGCCCCAGGGAGGCCAACTAGAGGCGCGTACACCTTTAATGTGCGCAGACGTAACAGGAAACACACCCGTGTATCACATAAATAAAGAAGAGGTAAACATTATTTTCAAGAGTTTTAGACTCATTGTCGCAAAACAATCAACGATAATCATCTACAAGCACATCCATTTCTCGAAAATCACATTTCATCTCTGTTTATGTACTATTTGTATGTGTGTAGTTGATAAGAGTCGATATCAGCCTTATTTCAAAGTACTCGCGACGTTGGCCATTATCAGCCGCCCTGATGTGGCCGTTTTACAATCAGGAACTAGAAATTAAAAGTTAGAATAATACAAAATAGCCTTTAATTTCATGCAATTTTAAAGACGATTGCTATAGGTTGTTTTATTACTGGGTATATTTTCCCAAAATATTTGGGAACATTTTATATGTAAAAGTGGTGTCTATGCTTGGTATCGGTATTGACAAGAATTTAGTACTCGTACTGGTATCGGTCGGAAAAAAAAGTGTTTTATATTGGCAGGTTTGAATAATGCATAAATGCATTCGCTGGACGCAACATGTCAGATTCATTAATTATTTTTATCTGTATTTGTTTCAGACTTTTACAAAATCTATATTGCATGGTAGAATGAATCCATCCCAGAAAAATAAAACATTTTCTGGCTACAACTTAGTCAAACATCAGCCACTTTTAGAATCCTGATTCAGCAACATTTGACAAGTCCTATACAGTAAATCGTATCTGCTAAATTACTGTCCAGCCCTGACTAACAAAATGTCACCAAAGGAAACAATGGCCTCCTCAGTAGGACGGTTAATGAACTTTGGCTCTTTATCGACAGGACACTAAACAGGTGCCTCAGTGAACAGAGTTGAAAGAATCTTCCTCCATGTGCACGGAAAAGAACACAGGAGTCAGAGAGTATAAATGATATGACCCTGTTTTACAAGTCATATAAATGCCGTCTTAAGTAGCGCACATGAAGGACACCCACGGCAACATGTAAATATCACCGTCTGAATAAAAAATACATCCTTACCCACATGTTATAGATTATCATGCACACACACACACACGGATATACTGTTTTTAGCCGTGACGGTTTTGGCAGTTACAGCACTCCGAGCAACAGACCCCAAGGTCAAATCTGATGATCTGTGGAATCCACTGGCCGGGATTTGGTTCACCTTACTCACACCTGAACCTCACCTGTCTATCAACAATCTCTGATATGAGACACATTTGGTGAGCTATGGATGAAGCACATGTACAGCACAAAAATGTAATTGGAAATTAGAGCACTCCTTTGAATGTACACATTACTTTCCTGATCCAGTATGTTTTTGAATGCATAAACCCTTCTTCTATGGACTACACTGCACACCCTATTTCAATACGCACTCCACGTGTATGTCAGGAATATTATATTGATGTTGGTATCTTTTCTTTGTGAATTACAATACTGCGTGAATTAAGAAAAAAATATTGTGACTCACTGTATAGTAATCCCAAGGCCAAACAATCCGTCCTACATGTTCCTCAAAATGCACAGCCATACATCAACCAGGGTCAAATGACAGAAGGTTTTAAATTATTTCCTCTTGAGGCTACTTTCACTCTCAGAGATGAGATCTCTGGAATTGTTACTTTTTAATGACTTAGTATTTTGGAGGGGAGATATGGCCTGGACTGATCAACGCTGTATCAAGCTGTTTAGTCCGAAATCTGAATTTTACCTTTCAAGTAAAAAAAACCTGACCGTTGTTTTTGTTTTGACTGATACATTTCCTGACCTTTCTGGACAGGATTTCAAGGTGCCGCCAAGGTATTGGAGGGGTCGAGTTTGGTGACTTCAGTGTTACATTCCTGCTTTTTGCAGATGATGTGGCTCTGTTGGTTTAGCAGCAAAAAAGTCCGAAGCCCTTCACAGAGACTGAGCGCTCGAAAAGGAGTCAAAGCCAGCCGAGAAAGGAACCAACGTTGGAGGTGGACATTGACTGTGACAGATGAAGGTTGAGCAGGATCCGCAGCATGGCAGATGACAAGAGCTAGCTGAGAGACAGAGAGAACTGGCTGCTGAATGAGCTGCTCTGTTTGTTTGAAATCTGCCTGCCTTTTGTAGTTTACAGTGTTTGGTAAACTCCACAGTAATTCTGGTGGTAATTCTACGTATATCACTCAAAGTAAAGCCAAGTCTCCTGCAAATGCCTTTGTACAAAGTACCATGATCCGTAAACAAAGAGCTCCTTGGTAAGGTGGCCATGTCACAAAGTGAATGTGAACCTTATGGCTACTTTATGAACTGAATGACAAAGAACTGAACAATGCGGTGAGAAGATTTTTTGAACAAACTTTTTAGGGCATATTTATATATTTTATTCATAATTTGTGGCTTCTTTGAAATATAAGGCTCCTCAGAGATACTATGTTGACAAGCACACACACGCACTTATACTCTTGCACCGGAAAAGCATGCCAAAATCTGAAAATTAAGAATAAAACCCTACGGCTGACTTTTGATTGCTCATGAAACGAAAATTGTTCCGTCAATTTTGGTCAGCGCATACTCAATGCATTCCTTCAGCGTGAAACCTCCACGCCTTGTCCTTCTATTTCAGTGCGAGGTCAAAGTTTTCACCTTATCTGGAAGCCATCAGCAGTACCAGTCCCACCACTGCGACTCACTGAGTTGAAACTGTTGCAGGTTGTTAAAATCTTACCCTTCTCTTGTTTTCTGAGGTGTTGAAATGACCAACATGCAAGGAAATCCAGATCAAAGTTATGCCACTTATTGTCTCAGCCACGACAATGTAGTGCGGGAGGGAGGTTGGAGAGGGGGATTTTTTTTCTCTCTGGGATCTAGTTTGCTATTTTGGCCGAGGCTTTCTTCTCACTGTGTGGTCATGTGGGAGATCAATGTTTCTAGTAGTGTCTGAGGACACTGGTTGATTGCAGCCTGACACAGAAGCTACATAGGCAGCGAGAAAGAGTGATGCAGAGGGAAAGAGTCAAAGCCAAGCTGAGCTATAGCATGAAGAATGCAGGTGAGGCTTTTCCGGTTCTTTTTATTCTTTCATTGTCCAACCTTCTCAACATCTCCCTCCTTGCACTTCAACTTCATTCTTGCCAAACTTCAAGTTCAACCATCCATCCATCCAAGCTCCTGTCTCGTCTTTCGCCCTCCCCCTTTCTCACTCTCCTCAGACAGACACAGCTACCCTCCTGGACGTTTCCTTTCTGCTGGCCTGCCCCAACAAAGGTGCTCAGTCATGTGAAACCTAATCTCAAGCCCCCCAAAACCTGACCCTTGACCTCCTCAGTCTTCACACAGCCAGAGGGGGAGGGGAGCCAGGGCAGGAAAGGGAGGCTTTTGGGGAAAGGTCACATTCCCGAAGACACTTTTGTGTATGCACGTGTGTGTGTGTCTGTGTGTGTGCGTCTACGTGCATGTGTGTGTTTGTGCGCGTGCGTGCGTGAGCGCATGTCTGCTTGATTATGTTTCCGCTCCAAATCTGCATTATATGACATTTAACTTACGGCTGCTTTATTTTAATGGTGATCAGCTTGGCCAGTAAACTCTGTACATAAATTGAGTCTCATGTGAACGTGTTTGTGACTCGGTGTACTGAATGTGCGTAGGTGCATGTTTGTGTGAAAGCATTTCAGCCCCGAAGCGTTGCTGCCTATAGACAAAACACAGACTTTGTTTTCTTGCTGGGCCAGACCTGCAAGTCTTGTCTGGGCAGAGCTCCTCTCCTTACACCCTACTGCAATCCTTAGATGTGTGCTTTTGTGTGTGTCCATTGTGCTTGCATGCGTGTATGTGCATGGCACTGAGTGTCAGCTGTCCTAGGTGATTAGTCCTTTTATATTGTTCCAAGTAGTCCGGACGAGGCCCCCTTCTTCAGTGCTCGACCGCACAGCTGCAGTCTGCCTCTCCATCTCTGCTCTTCAGCCTTCCTTTTCTCACTGACACTCAAAAAGCAAGACCAATACAGAGTCTAAAACTAGAGGAAGAAGAATGGAGGTAATCAGAAGAGCAGCAAATAAGGACTAGGGTCATCTTATGAGGATTAGAGAGGGGATTCAACACAGAGTTTCTCCTGGACAGGATTTCCTCAGCTATCCTTGGGAGGCCTACCTTGCTTTAAACACACACACAGGCAAGTCAGGACAAAATGATAAAGTAGGAGAGCAAAAGAGGGAGGGTGGTCCGTATGCAGTATCTTCCTTTTTTTTTTTTTTTTCTAGAGGAACCAACATATGTGCATCCCCCATAAGAACAACCAAACAGCAGCATAAAGTCATTGAGTATTGGATTTTTTTCAGTCAAAGAACAGTTTCTGTTCATACTGTGTAATTGGTTGGGTTAGAAGCAAGGTATGTGTTGTTGCTGCTTTAGAATTTGTGAGCTGGGCATTGTTGGGCTCTTGACATTGAACTTGGAAGATGGGGAGGGTGGGGGGGGAGAAAGCATACAAGGCAACAATTCCTCTCCCAACACTCACCCGACCAGTCCCACTTCCTTACAACTCTGCTTTATCTTAACTGTCAACACCTGGCCTAAGCAGGAACCTCTTTCTATCTGTGAACTTTAATCTGGCCCTGCTAGGCAAACAGCACCATGGCTAGGACAAGAAGAGTGATTACTCAGTCACAATGGCCTCCGGTGCCTCAGCAGACAGGAGAGGAAAGATGGGAAGAAAGGGGATTTGGAAATGGGAAGATATTTATAAAGTTGAATGCTGAATATCGAAGGAAAATGGACTGGCACATGATGTACGTTGAAACACAAAAACAAGCTGATTAAGTGGTGTGGCAGCAGGGAGGACAAAGATGAGAGCTGAGAGTGGAAGAAACAGGATGGAATAAGAAAGGCTCTGCATACAACAGATACGATACTTAGGTAGCTTGACATGAGAGCAGCTTCCTTTCATGAAGAATACGGAGGGTTTTAAAAAAAACAAATTCAGTTCTTAGATTGAATATAAGCAATTGCTTACATTTTGACTTGTTCATGTTAGAAATTTACTTAATCCAGCAAGATTGTTTAGGAGGGGTGGTAAAACATAGAGAAGAAACAAATTTCAGCACGAGCGATATATTGGCTCATTATGCATTTCTGTCGTTCCATGTGAACAGACAGCATTGTTACACTCCCAAACGTTTCCAAAACACAAAGTAGCATCAGCTCAATTTTACTTGATGTTTTTTTATTTTATTTTTTGTAAATGGAGCTCTATTTTCGTGACCAGCATAAATACTGGTGTATCCGAGCTGAGCCAGGTTGGACTCCATGGTGGTAATTTAACAGACAAGTGCAGGCTGGCAGATCTGTGAGACGGAGGGCTGCACCGCTGTGGGAATAAAAAAAAAAAAAAAGAAATTAATTAGAAGCTTCATAATTCACTGTTCTCAATAAAATCCATTCATTCATTTAACAAATTAGTCATTTTCAGAGCTACAATTAAAGCAATGCTTTTCATTTCAAATGCATTTCGGGCTGAATTTTGACTAGAATGAACATAATAAATCATGACTGTTTATTCCCCATCATCCTAAACACGTATTCAACCTGCATCTTAAGAGGACGATAATCACAAAGCTTTATTGACTGCACGTGAAAGTAGTCACTGTTTCTTGACTCAGAATTCAAATTCACCTGGCCCACAATAACATCAACATTTTTTCATCCTCTTATGAGTTATTTGTTTGACAGGTTGGACTTGGAATAGACGTCTGTAGCGATCTGCACACATGAATACATTGAGTGTTTGTGGTGAATTTGATGTTGTATAGTCCCATATTTTGTGTTTTTGCCAAGTTATTTAATTCTAAACTGTTCCAGACATTGACATGGCACAATGGTATTATAATTCATTTCTGATGGTGTGTTTATTTACAATGTGACTCAGCAATGAACAGAACTGGAATGTGAATGTCATGATTATACAGTGTGTTTTTGCCACTTTTGTGGTTGGGATTGGTTTAAATTAGTTTTGATCAGATCATGTTCAATAAAACACACGTGATTATTGTAACTAAGCGCATTGGGTTCAATTGATATAAATATTTCTATTGTGATGTGCCAAGTTGGAGCAAGATGTTTTTGACTATTTGCAACATTGCTTCTTCTGAGAATGTCCATTTAAAAGTGAAATTGGGACTGGAAATGTTTTGGGAGCTTAAGATCAGGGGATGCTTTGAGAATAACTGTCAATTTCTGTCTCTGTGAAGCCCTTTGAGACTGCTTGTGATTTAGGGCTATACAAATAAACTTGACTTGACTTGACTTAACTCAATTGAAAAACAAAGTAAATCACGAATCAAATTAGGCTCTAATCATATATGGCTCTACTATATCACAAAAAAATCTGTCCTCGCCCACCTGATCAGGATCTCCTTCAAGCTCAGGTCCTCTACCAGAGTCCAGGCAGCTTGAGGGTTCTGCGCAGGATCTTCTGTTCCCAGATTTGCACTCTTCTGCGTGGAGATGTCCGATGTTGTTCCTGGTATCTGCTGGAGCCATCCATCCAGCTTGGGGTTTACTGCCCACAGTGCCCCGGATCACTAGTGGCACCACTTTTGCCTTTACCCTCTCTAGTTATTCTTTCAGCCCTTGGTATTTTTTAAGCTTTCTGTGTTCCTTTTTCCTGATGTTGCTATCATTTGGCCGACTGAATACCGCATAATATATACACACACACACACTACAAGAGAAAACCAGCAATGTATGTATGTCATACGTTTTATTTTATCCCAAGACAAAATGGCTGAGTGAAGAGAAAAATGCAGGCAACAGCTGAAAACAGTGGCATTTCCATAACTGAAAAATAATAACGATTGTATGCTGAACGGGAACTCTTAAATGTTGATCTGTGACCTTTTGGTCATCAAAGACAAAAACCAAGCCAACAGAATTCATCACAAAGGAAGGGCTGGCGGTGAATAAACAGACGCATTTTGGGTGACGCTGTTCTCAGCAGAGCATATACTGAATGTGGGTGTACAGTCATAATAAATAATGTCAACCAATGTCAACTTCAAGTTCACTTGAGAGCAGATAAGAGTACAGAACACAGACTGGGATCAGAACCATCTGCTATTACAACATGGAGCAAACCTCTTTTTCATTCATCATTTTCTCATATTGACAATATAACTTGCATATGGTATGACATGTACCCTATGTAAATCAAGCACGGTGGTTGTTTTGGCAAAGTAAAATACAACAGGAAATGAATTCCAAATAACAAAATTCAGCAAAAGAAAAAAAAATTGCTTTTCAGATTTATGATGGACTGATTGCATATAAAAAAAAAACACGTTTCATTAACAGCTGGAATGTTATCAGGTGGTACATGCTTAAGGACAGTAAAAAGTTGGCTAACAATAAAACCCAACAATAGCTTGTATTACTGCATATAAAATGGCAGGAGAAAAACATAGAAAAAAAGGATATGTACAACCACCTGTTTTTACCTCATTGTGGTAAGTCCAGCAGGACTGCCTGAAAAAGTCATCATATGACCTCTCACCCTTGAAGAACACCACAACATTTTAGTTTTGAAAAACATTATTTTCAAGCATACAAATTATTCACACTATATTATCCTGCCAAATTAAGAAAATATACGGTGGCAGCTTGTTGGGATTTTTTTTCACTACAGAAAAAAAAGGGTACATTGAAACTTTTAAAGAGTACAGGCAAAACCATTAAAAATACAGGCTCCAACATAAATACTATAAGTGCCTACACTAAGTGAACATTAATTTCAAATGCAATTCTAAATACAAAAAAGTCAACCATAAATGTATTTTGAACTTAGGAACTTACATGAGTGTGCATCTTCCTATGTGTTTAAGTTCTCTCTATATATTTATTTATCATATATTTCCCCCATTGCGAAATATTTTGTTCAACCTGAAGATGCGTGTACAGTAAAGGCAAAAAAATTATACAAGCCATGTTCATTACAATTCAATACAGAGTGATCAAGTCCTGAATGTCAACAAGACAACAAAGAGAATCAACAACACAAATCAAAAACACAATTTAAATAAACTCTTCCCGTAAGAAAATTACATGTACTTAAAAAAAAAAATCAGCAATACAAATTATTTTGTAAAAAAAAAAAAAGAAGTACGTTTTTTAAGTTTTTACTGTACTGAAGGGTATATTTTAAGGATAATATAATGGGACATTTCAATAGCATTTTCTGCATCGATACCCAATTCAACCAGAGTTAGGTTTTGCTGTCAAGACATATTTAGCAAAGCATGTTCAACTTTGTTTAGTTTCAATTCAGCTTAGTTCTTTTTAGTCTATTTTTAAATGACACCACAGTTACTGCATTGATCAGCACAAGAGCCAAGTTTTTCCCGAGAGCATCCACCTGTAAACTGGGGAAATGGAACAGTGCACGTAAATAGTCCGGAATATGTAATCCGGTCCTCATTTTATACTCAACCGACTGTACCTCCGATTAGAGAGACAGATACAGACTGTAGGCAGAGTGACAAGTGCTATAATCATTTTTTAAAAAATGGCAAGGTGGTGAGAGGAAATACTACAATTAAAATGAGTTACAACGTTTAACTAAAAAGAAAAAAAATACTATGTGTATGTGTGTGGAGGAGGATGTATAATTTATATTTTAGTTGTATGACCAATGTGATTTTGAAAAAAATGTTGTCAAGAGAATTAAGAGGGCATAGAACTTTTGAATTGTAGAAACATCTGGTTATACCATTCCCGTAACCTCGAACCACACCAAGTATCCCCACCATCACCAAAATCAAAACCTGCCTGATGTGAAAAAGACTCCAACCGATTCTGTGGTCTTCAAGTTAATGATGGCTACACAGACTGCCCAGATGACACTAAACAATTGTGTTAAACACCACACAAAAAAAAAATAAACCAAGTTTCATTTTCAAAGAAAATAACCACTCTGGAAAATTAAGAGCTTCACGTTGGTTAAAACAACTCTACAGAGTACCCTCTCAGTATGATACACATGTACCAGAAAACGAAAACCTCCACAAACCTTTTTGAGCATGTAACATGCCAGTAAACAGAATGACAATCTGAAGAATGAAAATATACAGTCAGGCAGATAAATGATTGGCCAGAAAAAAAAACACAATCTTTTTTTTTTTTTTTTTTAATCTTTTCAATTTTGTTTCAACTGGTTTCTTAATGCTCTGCTCAGTCACAACACGGCAGGGTTGTTCAGGTGCTTGATGCAAGGACCTGTTTAATTCCATATGTGCACAAAATGTCCTGTAATCATCTACATCTGAAACGCCGAGTTTATAGCAAAAGGAGGATTAACTAATGAAGGTAAGATATCCAAGGCACTCTTTGTTGTCATTTTACACCATAGTATTATTTTCATTGTTTGTTAAAAGAAATAAGTCATGGTGCTAGTGCCTAGCATTTCATAGGCAGCCCAATCCTTGTAGATATATTTATGTACATATAGGTATTTTACGTCTATTTCGCATGGAAAATCGTTAACAAAAATCAGTTTTAAACATGACCCTGCTTTTTTTGTTTGAAGTTTGAATAATATGACACTGTTCCACTATGCTTGGAAACCAAACTGTACATGATATGTTAAAGAGTATGTACTTTCCGCAGCAAGGGTTCCAAAATGTTGGCTAAATCAAAAGGATCAACAGCAACACGAGTACAACCAAACCTACCAGTCACTGATAGTTTTCGAGTAGCCATGAATACACCGAGCATGCTGTCCAGTTAGAAAAAAAAAATATAAAATGTGTAAATTATTGCACAATAGAAAGGCTCAAAACGTTTTGTTTCATACACGAGTATTGCCCCAGTGGTTGGGAACGATAACAGGGCTGTACTGTGTACTGTTGTCTGACCCTGTAGTCCATTCCGTTCATCTGTTGGCTACATATCCAGGGTTGAAATTTTGCCAAAGGAGCTGAGAGAGAAAGCATGCTGTTCTTTGCCTACTCAGTCTTGATGTTGTTAGCTAAAGGACGGTCACTGTGCCACTTCTTCATGTGTTTCTCTAGAGTACTGTAGACAGTGAAAGGCATGTGGCATATTTCACATTTGTAAACGTCTTTCCCCATTTGTCCATGGGTTTTCATGTGGCGTGTGAGCTTGGAGCTCTGGGCGCAGGCGTAGCTGCACAGCTCACACTTGTAGGGTCGCTCTCCAGTGTGACTGCGTCGGTGCACAGTCAAGTTGCTGCAGTTCTTGAAAACCTTCCCGCAAAACTCACAGGTGTCGCTCCGGCGGCCGTCCTTGGAGCTCGGCCTGCCGTTCCCGCTGCCGCCGTGGGGTGTGCTGGCCCCGCTGCCCGTGCCGCTGCGTCCCGAAGCGGCCCGTTCTCCATCGAGCTCACCCGGCGGCGTCGAGAAGCGTAAGCTGCCGTTCTCGGACGAGTGCTCCGATGAGGAGGCAAAGGGCGATTGTCTGGAATCTCCACCAGTGAAGTTGATGAAGGGGTCCTTGAGTTGTCGCGAGGCAGCGTAGCCTGCTAGCCACTGGGAATACACGTTTTCTGAGTTTGCGATAGTGGGTGTCGGGGGGTCTAGATCCTTTTCCACCTTGATACGTTTAGACAGAGGACTCAGGGAGCCTGGGCTAATAATGCCTCCGCCCAACAACTTCCTGGATAGGCCGTCAGTGGATAAGGGTGCCAGACCATTCATTGTTGTCGTGGTCACGTCATCGGTCCGGTCTGACTCCATCGCTGAGTCATCATCAGGAGGCTCCTGCGAGGAGCTCCGACGCCGAGGGTGCAGGGCCACACTGTTCTGGTGATGGCGGGCCCCTTCTAACCTCAGGCTGAAGCGATAGTCATTCCTGTCCTCTTCGATGTCTCTAACCACAGGCTTACCTTCCATCTCCTCCTCTTCACCCTCTTCTTCCTCCTCCTCCTCCTCCTCCTCTTCTTCTTCCTGTTCTTCCTCCTCTTCCTCCTCTTCCTCCTCCTCCTCATCTTCCTCTTCTCCATTTTCAGCCATCAGACCATTATTTTCACTCTTAAACTTGGCTACCACTGACTTGAGAGCATCAGTGGCACTGCCCATCAGCTCGCTGGTACCAGGCTCAGGCGAACTGGCTGTTGAAAGGCCATCTTCTGACTTGGTATTAAGCACCAAGGACTTATTCTGACAGTGTGTCTTCATGTGTCGTTTTAGCTTACTTGCCTGGGTGCATGCGTGGTTACACAGATGACACTTGAATGGCTTTTCCCCTGTGTGGCTACGTCTGTGCACAATAAGGTTACTCTGGAACTTGAAAGTCTTCCCACAGAACTCACAAGACTTTGCCTTTAATGGTGTGCCTGGTTGAACTGTGTTGGATGTGGCGTTGGGGGTAGACCTCGAACCAGAAGGTGACTGAGAGGTGGAAAGAGGTGGGGTTGCAGAGAATGGAGGCTTTGAACCTGGCTGGAACGGTTGAAGAATGCGTTGCATAGGGTTGGGCCGATTCGGGGAGAGAGGAGGTGAGGCTCCCGTGGCATTTCCAGCTAGTTCACGGAGCCTTCTGGAGAAGTCCATGTTTGGGGGAGGTTCAAGTGGTATTGAATTGAGTCTCATCACCCTGTCAAAGGCGCTGGGATGGTGGGTTGCCAGGGCCAGGTCATCAGGACTGAGGTGGTGACGCGGAGGCGGGCTGAACAGGGGTGGGGTCCGGGGATAACGGCCCTCTCGAGGAGTGGATACTGAATCTCGTCCGGACCCAGAACCTGGCATTCGCAGAAGGCTGTAAGGACTACCTTCAGCCAGGTGCACGGCGTGAAGGGGAGGCTGCGACGTGGCACAGTCACCCCCCATCCCTGGAGCAGCAGCTACACGAGGGGTGAGGGGACTGCCTGGCTCACTCTCCAGATAGATGCGGAAACCGTGGGTGTTCTGAGCATGCTGGAGAAGGAACCAGGCACTGGTGAAGGGTTGCTTGCATGTGGTGCAGGTATAACTGCTGGGCTCATCTTTATCTGCCAAAATAAATAGAAAAATGTTATTGAGAATGTAAAAATAGGGATGCTTTGAAGGGTTTGTACATTAGATATTGGATGATTACAGAAGAGCTACGTATATCTTACAAATGTCGATTTGATGCTGTGAAATCAATTGTTAAACTCAGTCAGAGAAGCAACTACTGACAACTAATCGATCCCACACTCCCAGCACACAAGTCAGCTGTGTGTACCCCTAACCCATCAGCGACTTTGAGGTTAAATAATAATAAGTAATTTTAATTATAATTAATATTAAAATTATTAAAAATATTTGTTTAAGCACTACACATCTAGAAATTCATCTATTGTTCTTAAAGATGTTAATGAGTTGCCCAAACCAAATGTTCAAAAATACATTATAAGTACAAAAATCAATTTAATATTATTTATGTAGCGCAATAATAGACACAACAGAAGTTATCACAAAACACGTACATGGGGAGATGGTTTAGAAGCACACACTTTGTTCAATAACATACTGAATACCAAGTGAACCTTGCATGAGACAATACGATACTGGCGGTCAGCGAGGCAACAAAAAACAGAAGTCTGAGAATAAACCAATACGAGGATATTTGGACAAGATAAAGACGCTGGATTCTGGGAAAAATTAATTGATATATGAAGCATTATGCGATTTGTAATGGAAATGCAGTTAGTAGCATATTTAACATTGTTTGACATATAATTCGAGAACTAGTAATACTTATTTTATTTTACAACTAAATATACCTTTTCTATTAGACCCAAGAACCTTTTGAGCCTACTTTGACACGAGTTAATTGTAGGATGAAAATGAATGATTTGAAATGGTATACATTTTATAAAATTGCTGAGAGGCAAACTACAATGTGGGGAATACTGTACCATACAATAGAATAATAGACAAGCAAGAATTCTAAAGCTGCAAATACAAATACGATATTTTCTGCAATGAGTCCTTGTACACAGACTTGAGGTTAACCTGACAATGGACTCCCAATCTTTGCAAAGCACACTCACCCACCTCTCGGATTTTTTTTTTTTTTTTTTTACTGAGTAAGTGCACACAATGCTATTGAATGTTGAATATTAACGTGAATATAAATACAAGGCCACATGTTATTAAAATATAGCAGCAGATCCTCCCAATAAGCAAAATGGAAAATTGTTACTAAGGATGCACTTTTCAAAATGCATTTCATGCATTGCTTTTATATCTTCTGCTGTATGGATTTATTTAAATCCTCTCAGGTGAATCAAATAGGAGAAGGTGGGGAAAGCAGAAGTGAGAGATATGCTAAATAAAAAGCATCCGCCACTTGCAAATGTGCAACGTCTTTCATCTCTGGGCTTGCCTATAATCTTTTTTTTTTTTTTCCACTGGGGGACTAGCTACTGAAATCATTTGCAAAATAAAAAACAAAATGATTGTTGCACGCTGGTGGCCAAGGAGCGGTACGAGGCATACTTAAGATTGCCCGAGTGTATGATTGTGCGTATGAGCAATCCCTAAGATGGTGGACAGGCTTGCATGTTTTAAACCCTCCGTGGCAGCGAGACAAAGAGGTGAAGATGGGGCAGTAAGAGGAGACTGCCGCTGAGAGAAAAGAAGCATGTTGTGGATGAGTAATAATGGGAACCGAATGGTGTTTAGTATGCTTCCTTTCTATCTCGTGTGTCCATAACCGTCGTGGCCCCTTCCGAACAATCTCACTTAAAGACCAGAACATGGCATAAAATGTGCACCCAATCAAAGCGCCATGCAAACCTTTTTCTTCTGAAAGCAGTTGGAAGGGGGTATACGGGTAAATTATGGATCATTACAATCTGAAAAAATTACAGTTAATTGTTGCCACCTGCAAGGCGCTTTGACCCACTATGGAATTTTCAGCCATTTGTCCATACATGATTTCTCTCCCTCTGTCCCCAGCAAAAATACAATTTTCTCATAACATTGACTTTGGCTATAGATACGTTTCCCGAGACAGTGTGGAGTTTTATGGTTTATGGCTGCAATAACCTGACGTCTACTGTTCACTTCGATTTGATTAGCAGCCTGCATATATACGTATCTTCGCCCAGTGTGTGAACAGATGGCGTATATGCATGAGGAGGAAAACAGATATTTTTTTTTGTTATTGCAAACGACAAAAGATATATCGCAGGGAGCACGGAGGGGCGGGAGACTTGGGAGGTGGCTCCTCTGAGACACTTTGCAATTGACAAAGCACTGCAGGATTTGGGAAGTAAAAGAAGGCAAGCAAGGAAGGCGGATCAGAGCAAGGAGAGAAGTGTGGCGTGAAGGGGACATTCCTAATGACACGTTTCTGAAGGACACAACTTCCATGTCGCTAGTGAATACATTTTCCTGTGTGACAAACGCTGCATGTCTTGTGCAATCACAAAACCATCCCTGGAATTAGTCAGTGTTCATGTCACAAGCAACAAAATAATTGTTAGTCTCGCAAGGCAGTGGACACACTGATGGCCATGAAAAAAAAAATCGAAACCAAAGCAGGCCCAGCTGCATGACAGCGGATATCTTAATAAGCCCACTTTTTCCCCTATAATAGCTGTCCTCAAAAAGACGGAAGGACAGTTTTTAAAAAGGAGAAACATTATTCTGACATGCCGTTTGACGGTCTCGAAGGGCTTTTTATACCATAGGAAAGTAGTGAGATGTATGAGGCGAGAATGATCTTATAAACACATCTGTCCTCTAATGGAATAAAGAAGTACTCATTCTCTGTCTGGCTCTCCCCTTCCAGTATGTGGTGAGTTAGAAGAGCTTGGCCTAATGCTGGATCTCTTAGTCCCTTTGAAATCGGATCAGCCGAAAGGAGAAGCCACACTGACAACCCTGTAGCTACCATTTCATGGCAGGGGCTGAGAAAAGGGTCTTGTAATGGCAAAGAAGCCCAAGTTAAAAGTGGATAGAGAAAGATGGTGGATATGGAAGAAAGAGGAAACAGTATGAAGAAAGCTACGGGGCAGAGGACAGATATAGAACAGGGAATCAAGTCAAGTCCTGCAAAGTTAGAATTGTACTACATTGCACAAAGAAGTCTACAAAATGTGCGTGTCCTGGTAATTGGGAGAGAATATGATCCATAATGCCTTCTAAAATGTGCAAACACTGATTTATTTGTGTACTCCGTTTTATTTTAAACACTACAAGAGTGCAAACTGTGAAGGTTTGACACCTGTGTCGTTGAGTTGCCAATAATAGCCACCATCGTCCGAGGAACGGCGTTGGCACAGTCACAAATGTCGTGTGTTTCTCCCACTGGGCCATTCCGGAGACTTTAATTTATCGATATTTTTCGAAAACGGCATGAGTGAGCACATCACATTAAGGTGTGTCTGTGCTGCTTCAGTGTGGTTTTGCTTTCGCGGCAAAAACAAGGAGGAGGATAAACAGTTTTTTAGTGGACTGGCATGCAAATGAAAAAAATGTAAAGTATTTTGCAGCTCTGTGTGAATCAGGATCATTTTGATGACGTAATATTTAAAAAAAACACAATAAAACAATAAATTGTCACAATGTCATCTTATTGTGCCCTAAAACACGAATGCATACAAACAATCGACACAACAAATAATAAGGTGTAACCAATCGAAAAAGTACACAAGGTTAGTTTTTTCATCCAAGTCGTCTAACTTGATAGCCAAGTCCCAAAAAGTTTTGACTTGCTTTGACCTCCACGTCTTGTTTAGTCCTTCAGCACACCTTGCAGTGGGGTCTGCTTGTCCTGGTAAGGCCACATAGCTCTCAGTGATATTGGTCATTTAGCTAATGGAGGAAACAGCTAACAGGATTATCATGCAGGTCTTCCAAATGGAGAAGGAAGGCACCAGCAGAGGAGATGATGGGGACATCACATGTCATCGCCATTTCAAGTTATTAGTCGCCTGAGCTTGGGAGCACTTGCACACCTCTAAAGTGATTATGCTAATAGCAGGTCTTTGCCAATATTCAAAAGTGTTTATAGGTGTTGGAGTTTGTGCCTTGGGAAGACTGAGGGCTGTCAATACAGTGGCTCTTAAGAGCACCTCAGCTCTTATGCTTGTTAATGTGATTACTCCTCCATTTATGTCATTAGTGTATTCACAGGCAGGGATTGGACAGAGGTGAAGGGTGAACCAACACGGGGGTATGTAGACAAAGAGGAGGAGGATGCTATTAAAACTTTTTTCAATGATTTTTTTTTAATTGACATGACTTTCACATGACTTAGCCAAACAAGTGGAAGGTTGTTGACAAATCAACTACTGTAATTTTCGGACTATAAATCGCACCGGAGTATAAGTCGCACCAGCCATAAAATGCCCAAAAAAGTGAAACAAAACATATATATGTATATAAGTCGCTCCTGAGTATAAGTCGTCCCCCCACCCAAACTATGAAAAAAACGATTTATAGTCCGAAAATTACGGTACATTTATTCATGGATGTGAGAAAAGCTCTGTCTTTACAAACTTGGCTTTTATTTTTTTCTATCGAGGATTCATTTGAGGACGAAAACATCTAAGAGCTCTGCAGAGTGGCCTTGTTACTTATCTTTCCCCTCCAACAGACTGAGCCTGTATTTCTCTGTCCTACTACTACACACACACACACACACACACACACACACACACACACACACGCGCTTGCACACTCACTTCTTTGTCACGGGCCAAAGTCGGTGCGGCGTGCTGAGCCAATGGCCGCAGACAAAAGGTTTGTTTGACCAACACTTGTTTCTAAGACAAAGCCGGATACAGGGAATGCTGTTTACTAAATAGAAAGCCAGCCAGCCGACCACAGGCCTGAATCCAAGCCTTTTACAAGTCTGAAGTGGGCTGTAATACTGGATGTTGTTAAGAGTCACACACACACTAGACAGAAACCGACCGCAAACCACAACATACGCCACACACATAACAGTCGAAAGAGGGAGTACCAAGATGGTAAATTGTAGGAAAAGAAAAGTTCTACTGGTATGGAGGAGCACGAGAGGCAATGCAGATAAACCTGCATGGTGGTTATGAAGGGCACAGGACCAGGATAAGCAATATAGTCCATGTAATTTGCTAGCTGCGGGTTTTTATCCAATCGATTACCACAGTCCTTCACCTGTCCCCTTCTCTTTCTCTTTTGTATGTACTTTTGTACACACCGGTGGAGAATTCTCAAGTATTTTGATAACTTTACCAACTGCCATAGGTGTGTGGGGGGGGGGGGGGGCAGATATGGCCCGCAGCATCATCTAATGTAGCCTGCAAAGACAAATTGTGCATCAATTTCATGTGTCAATACTGAAATTACAAATTGTCTTTTCGCCAATATTTACTACCATTCACTTTTTAAAATATTTGATCAGTTTTTACTCATCTCTGATTCTCTGACAGTCATAATGGCCCTCTGAAGGAAACAATGACTCCAATAAAAATGAGTTTGACACCCCAGAACTAAGTGATGTTTTCAATCTATCACATATCCAAAGGTGCAAGCAAAGTGTGGATTTAAGGTGATTAAATAAGAAAACGTGTACTTTTGATAGATACACAAGCCACAATAATTTTAAAACAAGTACCACTGACTGCTTACTGTCTAATATTTTTGGGCCATTGAACCATGTTTGAACTGACCATCCATCCCCTCACATATTCATTCCTTCAGCCATCCATCGCTAAACCCTTTTCCGTCTATCCATCTATTCAACCTGAGCTCAGCTGGGAAGCATTGCGTTCGGGTGCCACTCGGTCCGATAGACCTTGTAATAATCTGGGCCAGACGTGCCTCATTATTTGTTCTCTGCTTACCAACAACAGTGGGAGGCTGGACGTTGTTGTTTCTCATCGTTGCTCTAATGGTACACTAAAAAAGGCCTCTGGGCCTCAAAGCTTAACTCGTCTAATTAAATGGACCGTCACTTATGCGAGCATCTGCAGAGATTATTTATTGAGTCGGGATGCGCTTCACAGGATCAAACCGCTGTCAGATGAGACAACCCTCACTGGAGTAGGCAGTAAAAAAAAAAAGACTCAAAGAAACTGCCAATTGTCAGTGGAAGCAGGTACATCGTAGACTTAATCAAGCAAGAGTATTTTTGGACTCGGGTAACATCCCAGATGGGCAAGCGGTGTCGGAGAACATCAGAGGGAATATGTGAAACGTTTCGTCAGATAAAGATGTATTTGAAATAGTGCATATTAACCGAAGCAAAGCCCATTAAAATACACTAACACAAACCTTAGAAAGAAAGTCACACATGATTTTTTTTTTCTTTTTAAAGCAGCATTCAAATTATAGAATGCTGCCTTTTTCTTACAAGCGAGATCCAAGTGCGGAGAACAAAGCCAAGATAGTCTCCGTATAAGACATGAGGCCAACAGCAGAAGATTCACTATCTCTGCATAGCGCAGCTTATGACAGGCTGGCATCCCCGCAGAAAGGATGGAGGGGGACCAGGAGGTCGGCGAGCTGCACATTTCTGCATAAATCTCTAGACAGATAGCATCAGGGGGGTGGAAACAGAAGAGGGAGGAAAGCAAGCAGCAGAGGATGATAAGGCCCCCGGGGCAGGGCATTCGACACTGTCAAAACTGTTTCGTCTCTGGCTATTGTATGAGTAGCACACGTTATGAGCCTGCATACCATTTGCCGGTACGCGATTCAGCTTCACGGGAGTATCGAGGGCTCTGGATCTGACCTCCCGGCTTTAGCTCTCTTCTGTCTTCACTGACATGTGGGAAGATAGACAGAGTAATAAAAGAACCCCATTCTAAGAGACTATGACGAGCTCAAGCGAGCATGTTGTATCAACAAGGCCAAAATGGTCAAGTTCTTCAGTTGTGAATTCTGAAAACAATGACAATGGTTCAGGCAAGGTGGTTAGGTTAAGACCCAATGCAAAAATAATTTGACCATACATATATATTCATTCATTCGGGCCTTTACACAAAGAATTAAACTTCAATTGGTCATAATTAATTCATTCCGTGGCTATTTTTGCTACTGCCTATAACATGTAAGGCAAAGCCAAAGTAAGGCAACGTTAATGTGGCTGTTTTAAATACACATGTAATTCTTTTTTGTTTGATGTTTCGTGGAACTTCAACTGGTGGTAGCAAACAAGACTGCTTGAAGCAAACATTTGGCCCCGTTTTTGGAAGTTAGCCGCTTCCCTCCAGCATTTCTTTTCACGTTTTTTCTCGAAAGTCAAAGCAAAAAATAAATAAATAAATCATTGGAGCAATGACTTGCTTTCTGAAAAACCCATTAGCTGGGGGCCGGGGCACGTGTCAGTTGAGGTATCACAGTACTCCTCAGATTTCCTCGTGCTGATGTTGTTGGATAAGTTTTATTGGCTCTCAAAATAAAGCTTTCCATACAGTTACCAGTAATAATACACAATAAAAATGCAAAATTACTCAGATTGCTTCAAAATATCACCTATGCAAGGAAGAGAAAATTCAGCAATGTATAGTTAACAGTAACATCAACTACATATGTTTCTTCCTGAACATGGTCAAAGTGGACCCAGAAGTTCTTCAAGGCATACACGGGCTATCATTCCAATTCAAGTCAACAAGAGCTGTTTTAACATGTGGTTATTTTTCACCATGTCGTACCACCGGCCAGGGCATGTGAGCTTGGGCCAACCATTGCAGCTCATTATGCGGGCCAGCCTTAAGGCATTGTGGTAGTACATGGAAGTTTAAAACAAGAGGACTTGTGTGTACCCGTGTCCCATGGCCCAAAGCTGTGGCGACTGAGGCTTTAACACGCGTCCCATCTGGTGTGTATGACTGTGCACACGGAAGTTGAGTGGTTAAAGGACAAGGCAACGTGGCCTTGTATTTAACCGTTACGATGGAACGGCAACTCAGGGTCAGAAAAAGCTCCCAAATGGATTCCTGTTGCAAGAGTGAATGTAAATGGACTGCCCAAGACTGGACGATAGGTGACACATTAGCTGCATCAGAAATTACATTTAACAAACCCGTAACAGTGACGCAAAGAGACCTAAATGCCCTCAAACGACTTCCATCCAGCACTCAACCAGTCCCCTCTTATTATTAATTAATTGAGGAGAAAGCATTGTTGTGCCACTTCCTAACCCAGTTACATTTCAAATCCTGATTAAAATTGCAAAATGGCCTCCTGTTCAGCTCCTTAAAGACATTCTGTTGAACACAGGAAGGGACATTGGCAGAATGAGGTGGTGGTCACGTATCGAAAGGTTCCTTTGGAGTTCACAGATTTGTTGTTGAGAAATTCAGTAGGCTTGATATCATGCCTTTAACATTCTTTAAGACAAATATCCGTTAACAGAATAATCTGCATTTGCCTTACTCGGTGTAAGAGGCAATATTCTTCAGTTAGCCAGCGATTAACTACAAGCAATGTTTACCATCAATAACTATCCATAAGATGGATGGCCCATATGTTTGGCAGTGGCAGGCCACACTCCACACAATTCTTCATCTTCGAAGCTCGCTGTGCCAGGTTCCTTGCCTCTAATTGAAGACATGTGGCATGATTAGCCACTATGGCAATCCACGGGAAGCATGTAGAATGGTGGACAACAGCACCTATACTTCGTAATTACCTCACTGGCCGTCCTTTTTAAAAGAAGGCTACGATTCTGTCTGTGTTTCCGAATGACAAGACTACCTGTGCCTATTTAGTTACACTAGACATGCATCCGCACCATTGACACGATGTTAAAAATACAGCACGTGGACGCTTCCGCTTATCCTACCTAGAGATATGCCAGGAACATACATAGAAGTCTAAGCAGCAGCAAGCATGATATTAATTAGTTATCCAAGCTGTAAGTTCCTTTGTACCCATCTGTAGAGCATAAATCAGGCTCTTAACAGGGCTATGGACTTTAAGATCTCAAACCAGGCTGGAGTACTACCTTCATGCCAAGAACCTGTCTTGGTCTTGGCCTCCTATAGATCGCTATGTTTATAAGGAGGTATAGCAACCTAGCCCAGGGGGGATGAGGAGGGAAACGGGAGGAGAGAAGGGAGTGGCAAAGTGTGTGTCTGTGTATGAGTGTGTATTTGTGGCTCGGGTGGGGGGGACTTATACAAGGGGGGCAAATGCTATTTCTATTGGGTCATCAGGTTTAAGCTAACATATGTGGTGTTGGCGTGGGAGTATGTATGCTGCATGCATACATATGTGCCGCACCACCGAACCATAAGGGAGGAAAAATAAGTAAAAATACAAAATTATTAGAGGACCAGTTTGCAACAGGTAGAAACATTCCCAATCTTGGAATCATCTGCACCACATATTTGTTCCCTATCCTTAAGACATGTCGGAGACAATTCTTTCGACCTTGGAAACGGTGAATAGGATATGCGCAGAAGGCTTGTGTGCTTATGGTGACAGAAGGATTTATTCACAGCCAGCTGCAAGTGAGGACACACGCATGTGCAGATGGATTGGCTTGCGAGCTGGCTCTCTGGCTTGCTCGTCCAACTAGAATCCATCGTTTCTGTACAGAGAGGGTCAATGAACTCAACATTCCTCAACAAGCAGTGACACGTCACAGACGCATATATACAGTAAATCCAGCCAATGTGTTAGTATGACGTATATGTATTTGCACTCAGCACTATTTCTAATGCCTACACACTAAAGGAGTCGGATCAAGCAGACACATTTTCTCAAGGCTGTCAAATGCATGTTACACCTAACGAACCGTATTCTTAAATGAATAGGTGTGTGTATAAATGTGGATGAATGGCTAATAAGAGGATGAGTATGAGGCTAGTGTCTCAACTCAAGCTACATTCTGCTTCAACAGCACCTGAGATTTATGGGCCAGATGTTTATGCCGTTGCTTCTCTGATGTGCTATAAAAGTTAATTTACAGTCGGAAATGTCTGGTTCTCAATGTAAAGGCTCGGGTGCTTGAAACTGCAACCAATTATAATTTTGTTGCTGGCCAATGAAAGACATGAACAGAACCGTGTTGTTTTACGGTAGTAGGAATGCCTTAAATAAAATACAATCTGGTATAGTGGACCAGCTTTTTGGTGAATAATATGGCCTTCAAAGAAATTGTTTGAAGTTTGAACTTTTATCATGTCACATGAATCGCCAGTGCAACTCGCTAGACCTGAGTTGAGTTGTCTAGGACCTGATGTCTGTTGCAGCTTTTCTTATCTTCAATAAAGAAGCTGACAAAAAGCACAGTCAAGCTGATTTCAGCCAGCACAAAAGGATTAACTGCGTGTGCGTGCGTGCGTGCGTGTGTGTGTGGTTTTCCACTTTGACTTATTTTAAGTTTTGCCCTGACAGTACAATGGTGGAAGAAAAAAAAAACTTAGACTGGAAGTTCCTGTGAAGTGGACTCACACTCTTGGAGGTGATCATGTGGAGGACTGATCAGATTATATTTGACAAGAGTGATGAGTAACAATAAAGGATGATAAAGAGCCACATTTGGACTAGTCGTCTGTTATTCAAAGTAAAAATGTAGAATGTTCCACATTAACAGTTACATCAGAATTACAATCGTTTTCTTTGCAGTATACATTGTGCTTGATTTAAGGCTTAAAATATCATCGGTCAATGACAACCAGCCAAAGTGCTACTGTATTCTTTTTGTTGATTTTCAGATAAAAAGAACTAGTTTATAAAGTAGAACCAAATCAATATTACTCATCTTTATATATCCCTCCCCCTTCCCCCCCCTCACCATTTTCCAATGACAGATTTGACAGCTATGAGCTTGCAACGTGAACTCAGGTTCTGGAGATGCATTCTGAAAGAAGTTGACAACCCTTGACTGGCACAAGGGTCACCGATACGTCCACTGCAGTGGACATCTTAAGTTGCGTTCCGAGAAATGTACCGAGCAGGGCAAGGTCACAAGATTCTATATGCTCCTTCTATCCATGTCTAGATGACACTGTGAAGGCACACAGAAATATTTTAAAGCTGCGGCATCAGTTATCCTTTGGATCTTTGACACTGCTGCAGCAATATATGTTGAAAAACATTCAAATACCGTAATTTTCGGACTATAAGTCGCGTTTTTTTTCATAGTTTGGGTGGGGGGGGCGACTTATACTCAGGAGCGACTCATATACATACATATGTTTTTTTTTTCACTTTTTTGGGCATTTTATGGCTGGTGCGAGTTATACTCCGGTGCGACTTATAGTCCGAAAAGTACGGTACATGTTTGCCCTTCGAACATATTGCATTTATTATTGTTTTCATCACCTTTTCAGCATTGGAAAAAAATCTAATTTGTAGAGAAATGAGGTTTGGAGGGTGTCAAGAATGGCGTGAAAAAAACAAAAAACAAAAGAGTACTGGACAGCTTTACATTGCAGCAACCTATTGTAGATTACATTAGTGGCAGCTGCTCTCTTTGTGTGCTTTTATGGCCTGGCCCCAAGAAAAAGCTGCTAAAATGTCCTTTAATCTGCTGCAGAAACTCAAGTGTCTGCCAGCCACTCAAACAATGGTGCCTAAAAGCACAATGCTCTCAGATAACTAAGGCAAAAATAACGCTAATATCCCTCGGCGTGGCCATGTGGGCAGACATTTTGTGTAACCAGAGAGGCAGCTCGTGCATGGGAAACTGGCCCTTTCACCCTGTCCACGGGCAAGGCCTTAATAGACAACGTCTCACTTCTTGCCTCCTTTTCTCCCCCTTTATCTCCACCTCCTGTTCATCTTTCCAAGTCATTAGATTATGTTAATCACCAAAACAACCAAGACTGACCCCCATTTTCATTTAGTACGCCATTGTAGAGCACACCAGACGATGACGCATCTGCTACTGTTGATTTATTAATGTGAAAACATTTTATGTCCGAAGCCTGAATGTAATATTTCTCCATACAATGCAGACAAGAAACTACAAACCTCACACCAATTTAATTTGTCCTCTCTTCACCTCCCTCAAACTGAACTATATTAGATTATACCCGAACAAGTTGGGTTTGTGACTAGATATCTTTCATCAATTCTATTCATTGTGATTATCGAATCAATTCCGATATCACACTGAACAGAAAAATGCTTTGCGGAGAAGATGTGCCACATCAAAATGGTTTGACTTCACATTTTAGACCATAAAAAAGGGTTGCATTATGTTTTGGCTCTGTTGCCTTAAGACGTTCCATCAATAAAAAAAAAATGCAGTTTTCCCTTAATCATATAATCACTTATTATACCTGAATTACGATTGAAGGCAAATTGTAAGAACTATAATTAAAATGGCACTTAGTGGAGAGCAACCACATGCCAAGGATGAAAAATCCTAACTTGGATGAGAACCAAATAGTACACCCATTAGAGTTCCCCCGCTTTACAGGTTAGTTATTAAGATTTAAGCATTTTGTCCCAGAGCTTCTTTCTTGGATGATGCTCGACCCCTCTAGAAATATTGACTTTTTTTTATAAATCAAACTAACAAACAAAAGGACTCGAAAGCATTAACAACAATAAAAAGGTTCCCCCCAAAAAATATCCCTGGATTCACCTTCACAAGCAACTGCCCTCTCAATATCCTTCAAGTAAAGATACCTTCAAATAAATATGAATAAAATTTTGCTGGCTTCGCTAGCCTGACACAGAGTGGGAGTTATGTCAGCAGTGGCAACAGACGGAAGGCAGCACCACAGGCAGCGATTAGGGGAAGCTTCCTTCCTGAGCTTTAGCTTCACAAAGAGCCCACATACATTTTATTCAGATAAAATGTGTGCGTATATGTGTGTGGGGGTGATGGGGGGCAGGGTGGATGAAGAAGGAGATGGGGATATTTTGCCTTGTGATGCCACTTCAGTAGCTCAACGAAAAAGGGAGATGAGCAAGAAATTCACAGGGCCCTTTTCCATCAACCTCTAACTATGAAACATTTTTCTTTTTAGTTTAAAATGGACTACCTGACCTAAAATCCTGCATTGCAATGTGACCAAAGGGAAAATTGTTTTTTGGTCATTTGAATAATAAATCTTTCTTGTGGCAAATGGCACATGCTAAAGATTGTGGCGGTATTGTACCAAAACCATATGGCAACTAAATTGTGATGTCATTTGTTTGCTGCCATGGATTTAAAATTTACAGTACCAAAAGGTGCAATAAGTGCAACCGGATTCTATCTTTGGACACGCTAAATTGACTAAAACAAGAACCCCTTTTCAATAAAGCACAGAGCAGGGCTTCAAATGAGTGCTAAATGAAGACACTGCAAAGCGTTGGTGGTGGTGGGGGGGGGAACATGCGAGGACAAATTAACCTTTTTAATTGGAGAACGGTCGCCTTCTTTGGACCATGCCGTTGAATCCAAAGTGCTGACAGATGATGAGAGGGAAATGGCAGGCTTATTACAGGCAATCTGGCCCTGCAACTTGGCAGACCAGAGCAGTGCCAGAGCCTGGGGAGAACAGGGCATGTCCAGCATGAAGAAGACTTGCTGCCAGACTGCTTATTGGCAGAAAAGGGCTTGCCTCAATAAAGATATTAACGAGTGAACTGTTATCATGGCACTTTGAACTAGGTGGCAAAATGATGTCATAGAAGAGTCTGCTTTCTTTCTTGATAATAGAACTGGATAAAAGAAAAAGAGGCCAGCTTTGGTTTTATGAAAGACAGAGACAACCAGTTTAAGTGGGAAATAAAAGAGGAAAGACAATCAAGGGGGGGAAAAAACACTCAAATATATTTAATTGCTTGTAGGACTTTACATTTATGCTAACCCAAATCCTAAAGATCTATGCAGTATTTATCAACGCACGAGAAATTAGACATGGGAGAGGATAACTTCCTTGCTTGCTGTGTCTGAATGCGCGAGCCGTGTTTATGTCTGTGGATACAAGGAAAACAAACATCAAGGTCAGAGAAGCTGGACTCGTTCCAATAGATAGCCCCTTCTTAACGAAGCTGTAAGCCTGTTTCAACATACAGCCGTAGGGGAATAATAAGATTTGGAAGGGACTTTAAGGCATGTTTTGTATTAAACCTTATTGGATCTTCCTTACCCTCTGAGGTGGAGACTTTTGACCACTCACTTCCAAGAGAAAACAAAATGATTAAATTGCTGTACAGTCACTGTCCAGAATATCAGCATATTTTCACAATAAGTCATAGTCGCACTTTGTGTTTTTCCCGGAATGTGCAGCAGGAATAATCCTGATGCCCACTCTTTAATGCTGACCCCATTAGCCATACGTCCATGGCTATCTTTAGGTCATCGGCACTAAGACAAAGAATTGCCCATGCGTACAATCTAGTTAACTAACTAACAAACCGTATTCCCATGTCCCCTCCTGCCCCTCCCTTCTCTTTCTCGTCCGTCAGTCAGTTCGTCCAGCTCTCTAGCTGCTTACCCTTTTTTCCTTTCTTTGTCCCTCTGTCTTGCATTATGTATTCTAATGCATCTGGAACAAGACACAGAAGACATAGCAAACCGCACTGGGTGGCTTTTACTCACGATATGCAAACCAATCTGTAAGTACAGACAAGTCTTGAACTCCTCAAGTGTGCACGCAAGTACACACACACACACTCTGCATCAGCATTTCACTTTCCCGCACAGTCTCACTTGCAAATTTCTCCCTCTCTCCGTCTTTGTAGCTGTCCCTGTCCATAAACACACCCACACATACACAGCAGACACATGGCCGAAGAGAGCAGACTACCATCTGGGAGTGGTGGCCGGCTTTGTCTGGGAGGGGCTGGGGGTCTCAAAGTGCCAACACAACCCCCCATCAATGTGCGCACACACATAAACAATATACACGTTGGCCTCACAACACCCCACCTTCACACACCCGCCCAACTGCTTTTAAGTGTGCGAGCACTTCTCATACAATCTGTACATATACATATGCAAATTTACTTGAGGCCTTATTTAAAAAAAAAAAAATAATGCACACAGAAGCAGGAAATGTATTTGGAGAGCACAATTTTTTGAGAACTACGGCAAGATCTGAAGCGCCGCAAGGAAAAAAGCAAAAAGACTGCAGATAAAAGGATGAATCTTTTTTATAAATAACAAATGAACGTGAGCGTGTGTGAACACATGCAAATGACATTGCATGCTTTTCCACGGGAACACATAAACACATGCACACAGCCATGCAAACATTCATTATCAATGTTTGCCCTACAGCATGCATGTGATGAATTCATAAAACTCCACCCATCCGTCAATGGTGGCATTTGACACCCACTAGCAGCCTTTAGAATCTCGCATTGGTGCTTGCGGGCTACGAACACGACAATGCTCCTATGAGCAGCTGATTCGATTTAGATACGCACGGCAGGTAAACATCTTGACACACAATGAGATCATTGTGTGATAAGAGTTAACATTTCCGGGCCAACCACTTTCATATGAAATTTAAAATGCCGCGATCTTTGGATAGCACTTGAATCTGACTGCGTATGATTCAACAAATATAAAAAGGACAAGAGACTACAATTCTGTCAGAAATGCAGAATGTTAAGGGGTGCTTTCCGCTGATCTAAAAGATCGACAGTAAGGTTGCTTGATAAATAACAGCATTGCATTTCTCATCTATATGCATCTTTAAGCCAGAAAATTTGCATTTTTTTTCCTTCATTCCTTCATTACACATAGTCTATTGTTTGAGCTTGGGGATAAAAAAAAAAACATTCATAATATTCAGAAAATATGTGTTATTTAAATCCACTTGAGTGGTGAATAATACAAATATTTTAACGCGCAATATCTTATCACTCATCTTACTCTGTCCACCATAGTCTATTTATGGCTAAGAAGAGACTAGCAACACCAAAGCAATACGTTTACGATGCCTTGAATTAATTCAACAAACGTTCATGATGCGTCAGATCTTTGCAATTTGACATCTAAAGGTCAGCTTTGCATTACGCGTGAGCTGCAAGCATTTGAAGTGGAGTGGTTAAAGAGCTAACAGTCAAAACTCAAGGGACACATGCGAGTTGTAATTGCGAGTTGAGCTATATCCATATTGTATGGTGGGAGACATAAATGAGGAATAGGGAAAGATAACGCTACAATTCATTACTCCCTCAATAAGGATTCTCTAACGTAATTCATCATCCGCCAAACTAGCCCACACACAATGTTAACTCCCGTCGTGTTCGCTGCAATGTTTTCAGTACACAATAGCAGAGATGGTGTTGTTGCCCCATCAAGAGGAGCACCCCAAACAACGAAACCCTTTTCCCTCTTATTCCAACCCTGATTTTGACAGTCTGTTCTGCTCTCATTTTTTTTTCCCATGCTTCCTCACAGTTTTCTATCACTTCGCATTGTCCTGGGCCCTCAGGTTAGAAGTTATTTCTTTATTTCCTCCTCTGAATCTGAAAAAAAAAAAGAAGAACAGGACAAGAAAAGCTGAGGAGGATAAAGAGAAGAGAAACTGAGGAGGGCCGGGCGACCACTAGACCTGTCCGTCTGCCTACTTTCGGTTGGCTGTCCAACCGGTCTGAACTGGTTCTGACATAGGTAAACCAGAGCAAGTCCTTTTTCGCCTCTGGACAGAAAAGAACTCTGGTGGCATTCCAACCACAGTCAGCAGGTACCAGGGAAGTGTGCATCCATGTGTGTGTGAGCAAGTGATTGTGTGTATGCCCATCTCCCAAGACCTTTGAGGCCTGGACCATTGCCAAGTTCATCTGTTAATGGACAGCTACGAGGAGACATACCCCACCCCCCTTCTTCCTATCCTCCAACAGCCATGCCTGCTCAGGATCCCCCCCCCCCCTTAACCTCCTCAACCCCCAGCCTGCCCTGCCCGGATACAGACCCTAACTCAGCCTCCTCCTCCCCTCCTTTTCGCTCCCTTCCTCTGAAAGCTATATCATTCCCTTTCTCCTCCTGCTCACTACTCCCCCCCCCCCAACACTCTGTACGTCTCCTATTCAAGATAAACACAGTGCTTCAAGTTCAGGGGACACCCTGGGACCCTTTAACAAAGCCATCTATCATGCTGTCTTCGTGAGATGCCCTAGAGCAGGCTCTGCTACCTTCTTCTCCGAAAGCACGTGAACATAAGCACATGCAGACTGGACATGCTGTACACGAGCCGTCCAAGCTTGCGACTTAAATTCCTTAGACTGAGCTAGAAAAAATTCTTGAACTCAACCTTGTGCATACAAAGGGGGGGGGGGATGACCTCTTTGAGACTGAGGCACATCACGGAGCAAAGAACAGTACATACACCTGGCCTTTTTCTTTCCGTGCCTCAGAGAAAGCATCTACTGACCTCTTTGTAATTCCCCTTGAAGTCCAAGCGCGGGGCGATTAACCAAACTGTCAACGGTTTAATAGTCTGGGAATAAGAGGCTGACTGAAGACCTCAGAACTGCAGAGATTATGAATCCTATATGTGAGTAGGACAGGAGAACCAGAATCACTTATGACTGGATTTGTGAATGCAACTTTATTTGTCATTTACATCGAATTTAAGTGGCGTTGAAGCTAATCTAATCACCGCTTACAAAATGTTGATAATTACCATAAAGGGTTTCTCAACTGTTTGCTCAGCAGTTAGATGTAGGGGTGTCGCACCAAAATCTATCAACCCAAAATAAATTGCCATGAAGGGCCCCTCATTGATGTGTGAGGGGTCAGTGCCCCCCCATACCACCAATGACCGGCAGACAGATATTTTACCGATCTGAAATTAGTTTCGGGAGGAACTCATGTGGGTGCAAAACATGCGTGGGTCTTCCTAGTTCCCAGCCCGAATAACGCCCCTGTCCAGATATATTATAGCAGGCTAATCCATTCATTTCTACACTTCTTATTTTGGGATGTGGTGGGCTGCAGCCTATCATGGGGCTAGTGCTACTCTACCGATTTAACAAAACCTTGGCATATACTGATGAGTGCCTGGCTATCCTATTTCATCGCAAATTATTTGATGGGGCTAGTGTACGGGCAGTTATATTCTACAACAAATTGATCCAAATATGTGAAATGATCTTGAAAGATTGTTTCCCTAAATTATTTTGAAAGCGTAGTTCAAAATGTTGTGATAAATTGGATAAATCAGATTTAAGGGCAACTAAGGGCCTATTTTGACATCTGACTGATAAAAAGGTTATGTTCTAATACTTTTGCTAATACATAAACTTGTTCTGTGACACAAATGTTATCTTTGTTCCTACTTCTGTTAACACGTAGAGAACAGATGACTGCAGGGAGTGGGAGTGCATTTAAGTTGAAGAAGAAGGATTTTTTTCATATCTTAACAACTGTGACAAGCTCTGCCTAATCAACTCTTGACATTATAAAGTTCACTCTGGGCACTAAAGTGGAGCTTCTAGTCACGCCATGGTCAGACACTTTGCTTCATTCCTCCTTTTCTCCTGTCCTCAAGTCTCCCTGTGACACTCAGTCAAAGCAGCACCCCCCCTCTCCAAAAGCCCAGCAGCTGCTGTCCGCTCCATCCAGCTAGAGAAGGGAACCAGCCTGCCGGTTTTAGTGCGTTAAATTATCCATTAGATGTTATCAAGTTGTAGCAGGGGCCGTGCCATTCTGCTAGGAGGCATCAATCTTTCATAAGTCCCAGGCACGCCGAGCATTGGGATACACCACCAGAAGTTCCCAACCACTCCCAGCACACCAGCAACCTCGCTTAACTCACCCGCCTGCACGCAAACCTGGACATGTACACACAGTCGGACGGGCAGCCATGCACACAATCAACAATTACATATGCTGACATAAATGAAGTCAGGTACACGTTCTTGCACTCAAGTGCTGGGGAAACAACCAGGATGAACCTTATTTAGAGTACATTCGGGCTGGCAATTTTTGTTTTGTGTCTCTCAAAAGTCACTATTGTTCCTTCCTCAAAACAAAACTTTGAATTCTGAGGAAATACTAAAAAAAAGCTTTCAGCCTATTTGAAAAAAAATATACATATATATGAATTCTGAAGAAATATTAAAAGAAAAAGCTTTCAGCCTTTTAAAAAATAATAATAATAATAATATACGTATATATCTATAAGATTTCACTACTGCTCATATAAAGCAGCAAACTAACAAACAAACGAGCATGCCCCCTGTGCACTCCCCTTTTTGTTCTCTTCAACTCATTTCAGCCTCTTGTCATGGCCTGGCAGGCTGGCAGGGCAGACATGTTCAGAATGCGCTGCAGTAATGGACTAATCAAAAATGCAAAACAATTGGCAATTACCGCACGGGGCCCTAATGGTCATTAGAATTTACAACAAGGTAATGAACTGAGAGTCAGCTCAGACCATGCATATTCATAAAGCAATCAGGCCTTTGAAGATTAAAGAAGCGCTTCAAATTTAAATGAGGGCACCAGCATGTTATCAGTGAGATTCAGCCTGCTAAAGTAAAGGGTGCCTGGGATAGTAGGAGTGTGCTTATTATGTTTGCAACAACGGTCATTCTGGTGTGGGAAACTGGATTCTTCACTTTGCCAGTATGGTGTTGTGTGCATGCGTATTTATCTCCTTTCTGTGCCAGTTTGTACCTTTTTTGGTATAAAAATGCACAAAAAGAAGTGCAGGGCAACCTTTAAAATCATTGCAAGCCCAGTCTTGTGATCATCATTTAAAAGACGTCGGTTTCGAGGTTAAAGATAAAAAGTACGGCTAACTTTGAGCCATCACTGGCAATGAATGGGCTTTTGAGAAGAACCTCCCCAGAGGAAAAGAGCATCTATTGGTATATAGTACTTGAAGCAGGAGCATCAGATACGGTTTGTGCACGCTGAGACGCTCTCTCACAAACATTCGGAGGGAGGACTGTGAGTTTTCACAAGTGTAAAGTCAGACACAGGGGCCCTCTACGCCTCATATCTACAGCATGTGCGATAAGAATGGCAAGACACAGCTGTACAGACAACCACCCGGTCAAATGGAGACACATCGTTACAGCACATATTATCAAACGTACACACTCAAGCAGAGAGGCCAAAGCCGGTCCTGAGACTTGCAGTGAAGAAGATAGGGGAGGAAGAAAGACTAAAGACAGATAGTAACCGGGATCAGTGGGTTCACAATAACACAGCACCCTCAGCACATTGATTCTCTGAAGGCCTCGGCATTTGAATGCCAACCAGGAGGAAGACAAAGCAAAAAGTGCCGCAGACCAGCCTGAAACTACACTACAAGGACACAATAAGAACAGAAGGTGAGTAAGTGACAGGCTGAAGAAAAACAGATACCAGAGAGACAAACTACCATTTTCCATCTTTAGTCTGAATGATCGCAATTGCATCCAAAAGTGTCCGTCGTATCGAATCAAATTGTCAAAGTTTCTTTCTGCCCCAACCGATTGAACCACTTCCTTTTTTTGCTCACATCTGCCGCTTCCGGAGGTACAGCTGTATGAAAGTCACTTTTTCATCTTCTGTTTCTGTTCCGTCTAAAAATAAAGTCATTAACCTGCAGGTGCTGAAGTGTGACAGGCTCGATGCTTGTCAGATGACCCCTGCCCCTGAGATATGACTGTCTGCCACGCTATTGACAGGACAGAGGCAGGACAGTCTTTTTTTTTTAAAGACGTTTTCACACAAGGCGCTTTCTGTTGTGTACTTTTGTTTGACAGCTGCTTGACAAGATGGATGGATAGAAATTGTGCATGCGTGTGTCTTTCTGCCTTGCTCCCTCGCCAGATCTGCCAAAGTGCTAATGAGCCGTAGAGTTAATTTTAAGAGGTGCGGACATGCTAATGCTTACCACTTCGTCGAAGTCGAGCAAGAAACATTTTGCAAAAAGGGAGGAAGGGGGGTTGAAATAAAGATCTCATCTGTGGGACCTCTGCCAAAACACATTTATGACAGACAAACAAACTGGTGGTTTACATCATGTGATGCGTGTGTGTGCGTGCACATCTTTCGAGTAAATATAAGCATTGTTGTCTTCATAAAGCAGCTGTGTGTCAGTGCACATTTGTGGGTGAGTGAATGCATTTGTGAGTTGCTGCTTTTTATGTGTACTGTATGTGTGTGGGTGCATACTTCAACTAGCCTCCACCTGAATGCCCTGGGGCTGTGGTACTAAGGTTGTTAGAAGACAAACAGAGACACAGGAAGTCCAATTCAGGAGCCCTGAGGACACAGCACACACACAGACATGCACACATTTTGTGGCATACCTACCCATAAGTACACATACGCTCCCATTGTTGGATACACACATGCACAGACACACACACCTGCCATTTTGCCATAGGTTCTGCTTCTTTAGCCCACTAAACATCAGTTTAACATACGGTATACACCGTGCCTCCCTCCCCTCCCAACAAGCATTTAGGCCCGCCGCGTCCCTCAGGAACAGTTCTCTGGGCCAAGTCTGGGCTGGCACAGTACACAGAGGGTTGTCCTCTGGCAAGGCTTGCCAAGTCAAAGACCCTTTCATGTTCAGCCTGCAGACCCATGGTAGTAAAGCTTTTTTAACAAACATCCCTCTCACACATGCGCAAGAAGCTATAAACTGTTTAAGTGGTCAAAACCGCACCTGTACACAAACTTGCACGCATATGCACACATTTTTGTTAGAAATCAGATTCTCACACTAGATGTTAATATACACGTCACTTTCCAGTGTTGCAACACCAACATCTGTGGGCACAGTGAGCTTGGCTTTGCTGAGGAAAATTAATCTGCAATTACTTCAATAGTTGCATAGTGGGAGGCCAATGCATTTTTCTAATTATAGAAGAAGCCTGAAAAGTCACATACACACTTTCTTAATTGCTAAAGGGTTCTTCCAAAAGTTGCAGGAAGAAATTGATTTGCTGCAGCAGCTGTGCACAAGTCTGGAAATGAAACATTTTTGAGGGAATTGAATAATCACATTGAGTACAACAAAATGTTTTCATTTAAAGTGGCAACGTAAGATGGCTGCCCTCTGGTTTCAAGGGTCCTATTGTTAATCTGTTCATCTATACTCTATGTCCGTGCATCTTCCACACAAGCGGCGGACTGATTTGCATTTTGCTTGCTGACAGCCAATCAGCGTGCTAACCATTTTTTATACTGTAGTCGATGCTCATACAAATTATAAAACGCAGAATGACTCTTACTTCTGTACCATTATAGAGCTTTATATTTAGGTTTGTTCCAGTTTCACTTCTCAGTTCTATAAAATATTATATTAAGCCAAACAAAGCGATCAGAAGAGATTGACTAGACCAGGGGTGTCAAACTCATTTTTTTCACGGGCCGCATTGTAGCCATAGCTTCTTTCGGAGGGCCATTATGACTGTCAACCCAAATAAATGTATGAGCACCTCATATTATTTACAGGAAAAGCTACAAAACAAACTGACAAATAACTCGTTTTCAAATAGGACAAGTAAAAACTGGTCAAATATTTAAAAAAAAAAAGATATTAAAAGTGAAGACAATTTGCAATTCTAGTAATGACACATATTTGATGCACAATTTGTCTTCGCGGGCCACATAATGATGTGGTGGGCCATATCTGGCCCCTGGGCCTTGTTTGACGCTAGTGGACTAGACTATATGCTATGGATATAATTTAAACTGTATTCTACTAATACTATACACATAAGATATGAGTATCTCGTAGTATTATTTCTTTCCTGCCCAAATGCAATGTATTGCAACCCCAGCCACTATATTTGAACTGAAAAAAGTTACATTTCCATAGAAATGTAATCTGTACGCTTTTACGGCCCCTACAGTGCCTGTGATTTTATTTTACAATATAAAACCAGTTCATTTAAAATTTGATTCCCAAATAAAGTAGACCAAATCAAGTAAAAGTAGGGTTTTTTTCAGTCAATATAAAATGATCACAAAAATTGAAAGTAAGAATACAGTCAATAATTTGTTAAGTGAAAATAAAATTCTGGGATACAGCGCTTGCTAGAAATGAAAATAGGAAATGATTTAGCCCGATTGTTTGAACTCAAACTGTGTGCAAAACTGCAGATAAGAGTCCCAACATTTTCTTCTTTTTATTTTAAGAATGGAGCACTCTGCATAGGAACACTCCAACTCCCTCCACTGCACCCCGTGTAATCAGTTTTCCTCTCATACTTGCCAAGAATTTTGGCTTTTTCGATGCCCCTGCTGTTTACCTTTATTAAAAATTATTGGAGCCCGCAGCTAAAAATAGAAACAATTTTTTATCAGAGCATGGTACAACTGTAGGATCTAATTATCATCAGTTTATGCGGACAATGGAATGAGTGTGCTGAAAATATTAGCTGGTGTACAATAATTACAATAGCATGCATCTGGGCCTATTCAGTATCAATTAAAGTGATCACCGAAACAAAGCGCCATATGTGAACTTGCAAAGCGACCCGGCAACACAACCCTGACCATACGCGTGCATGCACATATACACACACACGCACACACACACTGACACACAAACACCAGCCACAGGAAAAAGATGTCACGATTAAGGAGTCTTTTCATCCCCCAGCTCCTCCACATGCACACACACACACACACATTACTCACCCCCAGTTCTCCCTGAGAGATACCCAGTGAATATATGTGTATGGTGGTGAAGGACATGGGGGCTGGTGGTTTGGAGAAGATAAGTGGCAAGATGCCAATTTTGTGCCAGCTAAATACCTTTGTCTCCACAACACAGACACACTGTACAGGCAAGATGCTGCAAGAAGACGCACAAGCTTCCTAGCAATATCACAATAATGTTTTGTTACATATAAGAAAAAGTGTGTAAGGGGAGGTGGCTGCCATAATTACCTCAGTATTGATTCAGAGTCAAGGTTTCAATTGAGCAAGAGTATTGAAGGGAGACGGAAGTGGGAGGTGATGTTCGATTTTGCTACAGTGGCCTTATTAAGACACTAGTAAGGATAAGGTAATAAATGCAAATGGTGGGATGGTTAAATAAATGGGCCACAGTAATATTGCAATACCATCTTTCTTTCTTGTGTACCTCCTTCCTCACAGTTGGTGTTACTACACAGGGAATGGCATGAGTGAATGTGTGATTGTGTGGTGGTGCTTCTCAAATCAAAACAATGGGAAACACAAAAGAAATCTGATTTGCATTCGAGTTAAGATGAATGTAAACAAATATAAATCTTCGCTAATATGCCACTTTAATATTAATTGCATCATGTGAGAGACCTAATTTTGTATTTTTGTGTGAGAAACGGTCATCTGCTCTTTTTCTGGGCCATCCATAATCTGGAGACAAGCTACGTTGTCGCTATGCATATCTTAAATTGTTTATCATGCAAATGATGGCGAGCAGGCTGCTCTGCCCTCTTCTAACGGCCCAGGGCTCCAGACTGCAGACCGTGGCCCCAGCTGCAGCCATGGGACTTCCCAGACAGCCTCAGCTGTCTCATTGACGTACAGCTCCAGCTCCAGTTCTGACTGTTTTAGACACCATCATGACCCCCACAACCTCCAGGTTCAATCATCATTCTCACGCGATTTCAGTTTCTACGCCAGTAAATCATCTGTGTCAAATTACATTTCCAAAGATGCTGTTTGCTGCAAGATCCTCATTGGGAATATTCATATAGTATAACACCATCCAGTTGGATTTGCGTAAGGAGAGAATGCATGGAAATGCCTCATCTTTGTGTGTCCGCCTCGAGCTGAGTAGGGTGAGCGAACATGGCAGCGACCATATGTGGTAAGGGATGGTGCACTGGCACTGCCAGGCTGCATCCATCAATCACAGAGCGCAACAGAGGTGGAAGGAGTGCTGTTACTGCATCTGAATGGTATGGCGCCTTTTTGACACCGTAGCTGCGTCTACTTTTTACACTAAATGTTTCTCACTTTAAAATGACTTTTTCTTTTACCAGCAGAACTAATCAACCTAGACAGCGTGTGTCTTTGCACAGCATTCAGATGTTATAAATAACTCTCTACCCCGAATGCAAGCTCCTGACCCTACGACATCATGTGAATTGTTTTGCATGAGGGTCTAAATAAGCAGAGAAAAGCATATTCGAGCAGCTGACAAGGCCAAGAGGCAAGTGAGCTTTGTGCGTGCGTGCGTGTGTGTGTGTGTGCATGTGCGTGTGTGCGCACTCACACAGAGGGCAGATGTTTTGCAAACTCTACACTAATGAACAGTGGTCACTCTGTATAGCTGTAACTAGCTAACAACTGCTAAGAGACTTGCCATCTGCAGAGCAGCAGTTCTAACTAATAAAGGACAGTATCTCGCATTGTTGAATGCTGCTCTCCACATTTAGCTTGAATTGGCTCCGAAATGTAACTAGCCTTTTCGAGTTAATCTGGCCAAACTGGCACGAGGTATTAGGGAAATTAATAAACATCAGAGTAAGCTTTGCTGGTCAAAATCAAACCCGATAATGTAAAACCAGTCATAAGAGAGTCACGCTTGTTATCACAACAGGCCCATGAAGTCCCAGTGGACTGCCAATAAACCAACCAGCAGTATTAACAAGTCCTTAATTACTCAAATCGCAAGACAAGCAGATAATTAGAAGCTGCGCCTCTCTTAAAATACATGATTTTCTTCGAGAAAAAAAATGCGTCCATAAAACTATCGGTCTGTAAGGAGTGAGGCTTTCTTGGCACAGGTTTGAAGAAGCACGAGACGTGACAGTGGAACAATCCTGGGAGGGGGAGCGTTGCATCTCTCACCACCACATGAGGGCAACGGATCTGTACACATCTGTAATCCATTTTTTCTTTGCATAATCTGTGTCTTTGTGTGACTGCCTGTGCGTCGTTTTTCACTGAAATTGTTTCCGTTCCTGGCGATAATTGTCAGGATGGTTGCTCTTTATGTGAGTTCAGGGCTCTAAGTGAAGGACATTCAAAGGCCTTAAACGCGGCAGCAGATATTTCAAATACCACCCAAACTATACTCCCAGACCTCTTGCTTAAGCCTTGCGTGGCAGCCATTTACCTGTAATATTCTCCTGCTTGGGGATTATTCCTTGCAAGGGTGTCGATAAACAATCCTCGTCCCGCGGCGACACCTGAACGGCAACCTCCACCGGGCGGCATACCCTACGTGGGTGGTGGTGGTTCCTTGAGTGCGAGGATGACGTGGAGAGGGGCGAGGAGAGAGGCGAAGACGGCGGCCTGTCGAGGGGTTTGTCCGTACAGAGACTCCCGTGGCACTGCCTTCGTTTATGTTCAATGAACAGCAGGATGTCAGCCAAAGGGAAGCGGGACTGGCACTGGCCGCACGTCAGCAGGTCCTGGTCCCCTTTTAGGGGTTCGCCCTGAGCAATACTCAGCCTAGGGGACTCCTGACAGTCCTCTTCTGGTATAACGCCTGATAGGGGCTCAGCTGTGGGGGAGCATACAAAAAAACAGAATGTGAGTTACACTTCTTCAAGGAGACGGACAAACTACGTTACGTAAGCAGACAGCTATACCGATCAGCGCCAGAAAGAAAGAACAACAAAAAACAAAGACTGAAAAGAAATCAAGAGAAACAGAATCAACAAAGAATAAAGATTGAAAGACACAAAGAAAGAAAAGAAATCAAGGGAAGCAGTTAAAAAAAAGAAAACTTTGATATGGACTGCCACGCTCAGCTTGCAGGCAGCGGACAGACAGCGACATAGTTGCTTGACCCTCTTTATTGTGGTGCCAATCTCACTTTTTAATGAACCTAACACCTCAGAGAATCAAAAAATAGATTCTAATTTGAGTTCAAGATGATTGGACCCCATTTCGTTAAAAGTGCTGGGATCTCGTGAACCACGGTTAGACATGGAGGGGTTGGATGTGGAGTAGGTCCCTGAAGTACCAACAGAGAGACAGAATTCATCTAGCCACGTGGTAAATGACATTGGACGTTCCAACTGGGATGTCGAGATAAGATGTGATGAATTCTTGCCGCCGGTTCAACCTTTAATTCCATGTCAGGTCAGACAAGAAGGTGATGGGGGACTATGCAAGATAGGCCCGGCTATACCTGTATGTTCGACTACATTAAAGATGAGGGAATTTGCCGCTCTTTTGCTGAAGCTTATCTCGACCAGCTTATGCCATGGACATCGCTGGAGTATGTGAGGCTGAGTTAAGGGGAAAGATTTCCCTTCAAACTCAAAATAATCTCTTTTTTGATTCCAAGCACGAGTGAAATGAATAACTTTGAAAACTGTCATTTTATCTTTTTCAAACAACTGACTGCAACAGATTTCAAAGTGGTTTGGGTTTATGTAGTGAGGGGGCAGCGGGCAGGGAAGTGTTTGAGTATGACAAAAATCGTTTACGGAAAAAGATAAATAATAATAAACACGAGGCTGTCACTAAATCTTGGCACAGGAAACACTAAGTCGATGCTAATTATTTGAGAAATATAAAAATACATACAACGGCATCAAATACTGTATGTGGATATTTATTAAAAAAAATATATAAATTACAAACACACCTGTAAATTGTGGACATAAACAATTAAACGGAATAGAAAGGTACCATACTGGTGATAAAACCAGGAACTATGCAATTAGGTACTAGAACTACAACGTCCTCACACATTGGGTCAAGGTAATGTCTTAAATGATTGACAACTATTGAATTAAAATTATTATTCAAACTGCAGTGATGACATATGTTTCAAATGTGCTTAATGAGATGATTGAGTTGAAATGTTATTCAATACATTTACACTGGTGTTAAAGACGTACAAGAAACCAGGTCTTTAAGCACATGCGCTCCGCTCTTGCTTTCCTCTGCCATTTTATATTTGCATGAAGCATTACTTTTCTACGCATAAAAGAAGAATGTGGTTTTAACAAAACGATCAGATACAGTCGCTCGGTAGGTATAAAGTAGATCAAGTTCAAGTTCATAGGTGTCCTACAGGAGCACAATCATTGTACGCCCCCTACTGGCGAATCCATTTGTATCACACTCACTAAAATGAAGGCACGCGTTCTATGAGAGCGTCATTGGTTTCAGCCAACACGGAAGAAGCATGGAAACGTTTATATAGATCAGATTTAGGAAACAAAAGCAATATAAAATAATGTATGAACCAACTGTATCATGCATACTCTATACTGTATTGGAAATTTATTTAGTGCCCGAGCCATACAATTGAAGTGGCACAAAAAGCATCTTCAACGCCACATTTCTGGATGCATCCTGTTAAAGTTGCAGTGCAACGTCAATGTCTTTCAAGTCAGTGTCTTTGACAACACATGATCGTAAAGAGTTGAATGTGTTTCTTCTCTTTGAATCAAAGTGTGCCCTTTTAAAACGCTTTGAAATGGATTTATGGGATAGCGCCTCACTTTTACTATATGAGCCTTCCGCGGTAACCGCGCACACGAGGTCTTTGCGCTGCGGACAAGTGTGTATGTAAACACCACTTCCTGACCAAACAGCCTCTAACCTCGGCAAATTAAACTCTTGACAGCACGAAAAAAATGATGCTGGTTATATATTTGTATTCACTGCTTATGCAAACTTATCCAATTGATGCAGTCGGCGGTGACAAAGCCTATGCATGCTCTTTGATGGCAAAAATAAATTTACAAGGCACAAGACACAACGCGTTAACCGCGTTAAGTTGAACCTCTGCGCCGCGTTTGCAATAAAGCCTACTGTTTTGAAAAAGCGCTCCATGTAGCGAGTTCCCACACACAAGGACCATCTTGCAATTGAAATTCATCAAGGAAGTCCCCATTTACTCAAATAAGTGGTTCCATGGACAGCAACGCAACCGTGGACATGTACTTACGCGAAAAGTCCCGTTTGCTCAAGTGCTGGGGTTTGCCTTGTTTGCGGCGAGACATGTTGGCTGGAGTGGCGGCTTCTCAGCGGAGCTCACATTGGGAAATCCAGGTAGACTCCAAGTGAAAATCTCCTCATGGATGCATCTGACGTCCGTAATAATCACGCGCCGCGCGAGTGAGGCGCTCAAAACACACGCAAAAGTGAAGTGCGCGGATCACACGCGCACGAGCGAGGGGGAGTAACGCGCTGCGGGCTGCGTAAAGGAGATCCTCATGACTTTTAGCGCAACGGGAGAGTGGCGACGATGATGATGATGGTGGTGATGATGATGGTGATGATGATGATGATGATGGAGGTCGCATGTAGTGAGAGAAGACCCCGCTCCTCCTCCTCCCCCTCATGCCCTCCCCAAACCCTGAGCTGCAAGTTCAAGTGCGGACGTGACGTTCCAGCGAACTTGAACGTCAGAAGATAAACCAAAGTGAGACCTCGGAAACGTGGGCAGGGCCAAGGCGGTGAGTGGGAGGGGGCAGCCACTATAAACACCAATGGACACTCATTATGGACTACCTATAGAAACGGAGAGGGAACCCTGAGATGACACGCCAGAAGACTGAGGAAGAAGGGGGCTGGACCGAGAGAGAGAGAGAGAGAGAGAGAGAGAGAGAGAGAGAGAGAGAGAGAGAGAGAGAGAGAGAGAGAGAGAGAGAGAGAGAGAGAGGGCTGGACCGAGAGAGAGAGAGAGAGAGAGAGAGAGAGAGAGAGAGAGAGAGAGAGAGAGAGAGAGAGAGAGAGAGAGAGAGAGAGAGAGAGAGAGAGAGAGAGAGAGAGAGAGAGAGAGAGAGAATGTAGGCCTTTATAAATTATGTATTTCTACAACATAAGTGTATTAATAATAAAGAATTAATTAATTAGTACAATAGAAAACTACTGGACATGTGATAATGTGGTATATTGAATGCAATGGAATGATACACAATGCCCTGGAATGAACTGAACTAGAAATGCTTTGAATGGGTAAATGGGTAATACAAATATGGAAACTGGAGGTGATAATCACAGACATTTTGAATTTTTGGCCTTTGAAAATGTAATTTTTGCTAATGAAAGTGAACATACACCTTTAGTCAACATGTACAATTTGGTACAATTTGTAGTGCTGGAATGTACCTAATATTTTTTTACATATGGGCGCCTCATTTGGTACAAGAACTAAGATGTACCTAATATTTTGGCTAATATGGCCACGGCATTGTGGACAACCACACACATGGATCAAAGTTGTACCTAATGTTTTGGCCAATATGGCTGCCCCATTGCCCAGGATCGTCTCATCAATGGGTCAACTTACACACAAGAACATTCTGGTTTGTCTGAATTTTTGGAATGTTGAAAATCCTTCCCAAGGTGAATGAGCTGAATGTTTTGAATACCAAATGGACATTGGAAATGAATGGTGAATTTTTAGTTACAAAATATTAAATCGGAAGGAATGCATGATGTTTTTGGAATGGGAAAAATGCAAGCCCAGTAGGCATGAATTTTGGGAAGATGATACAGATTGATTGGAGAGAATCTGTAAAAAAAAATGTGGAAGGAGCAGAACACCAGAAAAGTGTGAGGAATAAAACAGCGGATATAATAATAATAAAGTTAAAGGTGTAGAACAGCATGTGTGGCCTTGCACTTCACACAATTATTCATATACTCAGGGTAAATCAAATGATTTATTTGAGGACAGTCACATGCCAAATACAAGACTGATTGTGACTGTTGAATACAATATGTTTCATTCATAGTCACAAGGTATCTTTCTCTTCATGTAAAACTTTGTATGTACACTATTTTTTTTTTCATTATTACACACATTCACTGATATGCGAGTGACTTTTGGAGCATACTGAGCTAAATTGTTATTGTGGAATAAAATAATTGTTCTTTATGGTCATGGCATATGTTACAAATAGCTACAGCTATTTACATTTATTTATTTAATTGATTTATTTATTATTTACATATATGTAAATAAGTTAGAATCATACAAGATCAAAGCATGGCATTTTTGTCATTGCTTGATTGCTTTACTTTGGAGACACATAGCTTATCAAGATACCAAATATTTCTCCTATTTTGGGCAGTAATTGATACTACAAAGACTTATTGGTTCATGGTTACCAGGGAGGTGAGGTAATTAACATGCAGCGTGTTTGAGTTCATATGATGAAAGATATTTAAGGGGTGAAAAAAAGCAACTTTCTGCTTTCTGTGTAAACAGTCAGTTCTGAGCAGAGGTTAAAGAGAACACTTACCTTCATCCCCCTCATCTGGTCATTTACGTCATTTCCACAAAGTGAATATTTAGATTTGTGGTGATCGTAATAATTCAAGGATGCAGATGGTTATGTGACATGCCATCGTCTATTTGTTGCCGTCTCCATAAAAAGATCATCAAGGAACGACAGTTTCATTTTTCCAAACATTTGGGATCTCCGTAGGGATGTGTTAATATGCAAACAGACAGAGGACAGACAAAGTCAGAAGTAGAGAAATGTTTTGAGCCCACAGTTCCATTATCATCATCCAGGCCCAGCACTACCAATTCTGAAGCCCATGAGCAGATCAGATTGACATTGGAGCGCATAGATACTGAAATTTGATCGCATTAAAAAAAAAAAAATTAGTTTTGCACCTTCAAGTTAACAAGTTAACAGCCCCATTTATTAGCCTGTCAAATACAGTATATGAAAGTGTACTGAATGAAATTAAAATAAATATCGTCCACTTTTCTCATCAAGATTGTTTACGTCAAACACCACTCCTCAATGTTTGGTTCTGATTAAAATCTTCCTTTCATTCTGATATTTATTACGTCAGTGAGTTCAGATTGTTTTCTTTGTTTTTATATAGACCAACTTCATAAAATAAATTATCAATTGATTTAGGGATTTTGAATGACAGGCAGAACAAACATAGGACCTGAATAATATTCAAATTTTGAGTGAGCTGATTTTTGTGGGGGAAAAAATGCACAAAATGAGTTCTTGCACAGTTTACTGTTGAGCAGTTTTGTGCTGTCCTTGAATGGTATTTTTTATGCACGAGAGCGTTTATGTAGTTATCTTTTTATTGTTCAAACCCTGTGTGGCTGAAGGCTGGATCTTTTATACATGAAGTGAGCATGTAATTTATTAAAATACTCTCATCTAGCCTACATTGGAGTCTGAAGGGGGGAGAAAAACAGACATTTGCATGTATTTTCTCCACTTTTAAAATAGCATTTTGGTCACACGTCTGGTTATAAATGTGAGGTCCTCTATGCCCCTCCATTAGCGCTGATGAAAAACTGTGGCCGCCTCCATCATTTAAATTGCCATGGATTAGACTGTTATGTGATGTACGCCTCTTTACCAAATGGATCTGATGTAGATTATCCTCAATGAAGAACTATTGTAGGATGATATATGATATATATGTATATTGTATCCAAAACTATGCAATGCCAATTCACTCAAGTGGTGTTTTTTTTTGCACACTCACCTACAATAATTATTTTATTAAAACCGTCACAAGTAATGTTGATGCTTATTGATGAATTTTTGCTGTGGTATTCAGTTGGATTAATTGTAGGTAACTTTAACGCTGTGTGTGGAGCTAAATAAATTATCAAAATATAACAAAAAAGAATGCACTTCATTTGGTGCAAGTCTAGTTGTCACTCTTCCAAGCTCACTATGAATGAGGGAAAAACTACACAAACAACAACTACAAGTACTGCGGTAAGTTTCACAGCGCATTACCTCAATCATATACTTGCCTCGATACTTGCAAACAATTCCCATCCAAATAGAATTAGAATTAGTATTGTATTATTTTGTGAGCGCTAGAATCGATTCCGCAATCGAGTGTGAGCAGCAGCCACTCAACAAGCTTAATACTTTGGCGTCATCTAGTGTACAAAATTGGGAAATCAAAATTCTTACGATAATGTACGGTATATTTCTAAAGACGCCTTTAAATTCCTACGCCTGCTGGGTTAAAAACTAATTTGACCCAACCTCATGTTTTTAACAACAAAATTTGGGGTTGTTATGTACCACAAAATGGATTGTTTTGAGTAAAAGGGGGTCCAATTTTAACCCAAACTGGGTTGTTTTCAACCCAGCATATTATTTAGTAATTTATATCGTCACAATTTGTGTAGTTTGCTAACCACTAATTCCAAACTACCTAATTAAAACACCATTTCAAATGCATGTTTTATTTTAATTAAGCACTACATTAAATAAATAAATAAATAAATAAATAAATAAATAAATAAATAAATAAATAAATAAATAAATAAATAAATAAATAAATAAATGCACTTTTTCTGCAATGTCAAGTAACCATGTATCGTGTTCTCCAAGATGAGCACACACCGCCACCGTGAGGCGAAGGCGCTATAATGCTTACTGGGCTTGGCGGCCAGCACGGAGAAAGAAGCAAACAGCTTCAGCTTGGTCCATAATTCTAGTGCGGTAAATTGGATGCTGATCGCCGTGGCAGAAGCTGGTGAGTGACATGTTTGCTCCTCCCGGTGTTATTTGCAAAACCCTGGTGCCCTGGTCCTGATGCGAGGGGCTGGTTTAGTTTCTTCAGAGGGATGTGGTTAAATGAGCATCGTTGTGTACGCGCATTATGAGAAAGCTAGCCTTATATGTCGACCATACTAAGATAATGCATGTCAGCTCCAGCCAACAAATTCCCGTTTTAAAATAATTGACGTTTGGACCAAACGAGGATGCATTTACCCTCATGGAGCAAGTGCAAAACCAGGAGGTACGCACTCGGATCAATGCTGCAGATCCGGGTCGCTTCCGGATAAAACACCGCTATCAACGCTCGTGTTAAATTCTAAACTACGTATAAACAGGTTATTTTAGGTGATTAGAACATCGTTTTTTCTCTATTTCTCGATATTATATGCATCTATGCGAACGATGGCCTAACTGGGCTAATTTTCAGGCGTTGTCATTGGCTGACTAGCCATCAGCTGCCTCCTCCCATGCAAGCCTCATTGATGTGTTGTCATCTTCAGAGAAGAGTTTCTGGACATGATCTCAGCATGAATGTGCAGTCAAGCGTCTAAACGGGGCAAACAGGCCACTGTAGCCAGGGCACTGCCACACCTCCCCAAGAGGGGGGGGGGGGGGTGTCAAATGATGCTCTATCTAAAATAAGACCCAGATAAGCCTACTGTATGGACAAACTTGGCTTCATCCCATTAATTCAGTCGTGAGTCAGCAATGAGGCCTGTGTGTCTGTGACGCTATTGCAGCATTCAGGGAGTCCAGCTGATTATTTGAGTCAAAATAGAAGCTTTTTTTATATATATAATGCTGTTCATAGGAGAGCTTCAATGAGGGGCATTCCTGCCTCTCTGTGGTCCATGTGTTCAAATGTTTGTTTGATGGACTTTCTCTGACTTGGCACAATATTCAGTCTTACTAAGCAGCTGTTCAAATGTACTATTTTTCTGAGTCATCTTCTCCTCACGGCCGTTGTTCGCGTATCTGAGGAAGATCATTTTTAATTTTAGTGTTACATTTTTTAGTTTTGTTTTAACATTTTGATTATTTGTCTAGTCTCAGGTTTAAAAATATAGGGGGTCACTAAGTAATAGTAATGAGGTAATAAAATAGGGATATTACTACACCAGGGCTGGGGGTGGGGCTATAGCTCCCGTCAGGAATAGTTTAGACCATCCAGTATTTTATTTGTTTCTGTTAATAAAAAAAAAAAATATATATATATATATATATATATATATATATACATATGTATATATGTATATGTTGATTCTTATCTCATCATGCATTGTTCAAGTCTCCAATAGCCATGGGAGAAAAATAATCCTAGCGTCGTTATAATTCTCAAATGCCCATCTTTCTATTGTACATACAGCAATCCTGAAAGAAATACATAACAAATTCATAGTGGTCATACCTGACAAAATAAAACAAAATGTTTTTGACCTAATAGATGAAAATTAACTAAACATTTTATAAACGCAAAAAGACGTGGAAAAACATACAAACCCCACAGAGTGAATAAAAAAACTGAGATTCGAACCTTGCACTTCAGGCGAGCAATGCTCTTTACTGTTTTTTGTCAAATTAAAAGATCTGATACTAAACATACACAGTTTTGTATTTGATACAGCTTTTGAATTCAATGTTATTAAATCGAGTAGGTATGCGTGTAGATTTAACTTCTCTTTCATTTTCAGCAGGATGCATTAAAGATCAAGAAGATCTTGAAAGGCAGCCATGAGTCTGACGTCCTGGTTCTTAGTGAGTGGTGGTGGGACACGTCATCGTCTTCCCAGAGAGATGATCTTCGTGGGGAGAGATGACTGTGAACTCATGCTGCAGGTACAGATTGACTCTACTGAGCTATAATTCCTGTATTATAATCTGACTGGGAGATTATGTTGGCTAACACTGATTGCCTGGATTTTATGTGATTTAGTCGCGCAGTGTGGACAAACAACATGCTGTCATCAACTACGAAGCGGCGACAGATGAACACAAGGTTAAGGACCTGGGCAGTTTAAATGGGGTAGGTCCCTGGTTAGTTGGCTGTTTTATGTCATGCTGTGATCTTTTTCATTTGAGATGCATGTCATTTGACTTTGGTCTATGGCAACTTTGATCTAAATATAATACACACACACGCACACACACACAATAAATACTGTAAAAAAGGCTGAACTGATCTAATGATTATTAAAGCCACTGAGTAAAAAATTGTCTTTATTTTACCATGGACAAGATTTTAAATATAAATTATTGTATGATTTTGCTGTACAAAACATAAAATAACAAAATTGCACCCTCGAAGCACAAAAACCTGCACTGGACTCAAAAGACGAGCTGTCTTTATTTTACCATGGACAAGATTTAAAATATAAATTATTGTATGATTTTGCTGTACAAAACATAAAATAACAAAATTGCACCCTCGAAGCACAAAAACCTACACTTGTCCAAGTTGATGAAGTTTCCCAAAAATTTGTAGTAGCCAAACGATCTACTACTACGACTATTGTGACAGTTTTTCTTGACACCGTGAGAAAAGTAAGAATTGAACAGTATATTTGTAATAATTTCTATTTGTGTTGCACTACACCCTATTGAGACCTGTTTGTAATGCCTTGGTTATTTATTTCAGGGGTCACCAAGCTTTTGGAAAGTGACAGCTACTTCCTGGGTACTTCTTATTGATGGGCTACAGTAGTACAGAAAACACTAGTCGTGTTTTCTCACAATAATTATCAACAATGAGTTGGCAGTGTTTTACTTCCCTGTCGTATCTCAAGCATTTACACTTTCAAATTAGCACGTATACAGCATTCCTAGTAAATCACAATGTCCGATCAGGTGTGAGCTATTTTTAACACAGTGCTGTGGTCCTTGGGGCCGACCCGGTATCCGAGTGCACCATGTTGCTCACCATTGCTTTATTATGTTAAAAATATAATCACAATAATTTTAAAATGTAAAGATTTATTTTTATACATTTGTTATCCTTATAAAGGTACACGCAAGAGCTCACAAATTGGATCTGTAATGGCTTGTGTTAAAATGCTGTGTGTAGTATTGGCTCAACTTTGTTGTTTTTTTGCAGACCTTTGTCAATGATGTCCGAGTACAAGAACAAATGTATGTCACACTGAAGATCGATGACAAACTGAGGTTTGGTTACGATATCCTTTGAGCGTGTTCTGTTGGGCAGTAGAGCAGAAGCCCAGTGAATTTGGACAACTCTGAAACATGAATTACTCTGAATATAACCACATCCCTCTCATCATGAAATATTTGTTGTCTTTCACCTTAACTTGTCCCACATACTAACTTGTTCACTGTTGTTCGTGGAGAGCTACACATACCAGAAGAGGCTCTAAAGGTGAGACTGCCTCTCTTTGTGAAGAAATCATGGACCACTATTATTATTATTAATAATAATATTATTTCAGTACCTGCTTTGGGTAGAAAGTTAAAAGTGTACAGGGGTGGTACGCTCAGTGGTCACTTTAATAGGCACAATGTAACGATATCCAATACCTGAGCCAAACAGTATTAATAAATAATGCCTTTTAATAAATTACAGTCTTCTAATTCTCCTTTATTTAAATCTCTGGCTGTTACTGGAAGGTTTTTCACTAAATTCTTTGACCTAAATACATGTGACTATCTCCTAATACTTGGATGTTTTTTTTAACTTATCTCCTCACCTCTTGTTGCTTTTCCACTTCTTTCAGCATGAGAAATTTAGCAGCCAGCTTCAGCTCAGCCAGAGAAGGCCTCTGGAGGGCGAGTCTTCAAAATCAGAAGGGAAACCCTCTGAGGCAGCTGCACCAGTGAGTGAGGCAGCCTCTGCTAAACCCACAGAGCCCAACAAGGTGGAAGAAAAGATGACAGGTTAGTTACCTGGACTCTGTGCAAGGGACTCATCCTGCAATGCTGCCTCCATTAGTGAATCATCAGTATCACTCATTTCCATTCCAGATGTCTGCTTGTACGAGCCCTGCTTTCTTCTGTTCACCCATGCAAGCCATGATGAAACATGCAATTTTTTGTTGTTGTTCTAGATGTTGCTGTTTTGAAAAGGGGAACACCCCTTTATGGACAGCCTGCCTGGTGGGGCGATGGAGATGATCACTCTGGAAGGCCTGAAGAAAAGAATTCAGATAGGAATCGTGAAAAACTTCAAACAGGTTCAACACATCTTAAATGTCCAAGTTCGGTTACTTGGATTGATGTCAAAATATACATTACAATATGACCAGTGAGTGTTACTTATGAACCACCATGCCATTGTGTTTTTTCTAACAGACACAAAGAAGAGTGCAGGAATGTCAAAGTCTGCAAGTGGTGAGGCCACATCAAGAGATCAAGAGGCTGGTGCTTCATCTGCTGCAGAGCCTGCCCACGGTCATGCATCCTACACCATTGAATTCGACCCGGGCGCATCTGGCAAGGTGACGGTCAAAGATCGAGTGGCAAAATTGGGCTTAGACACAAAGCCACGTCCAAAAAGGGGAGTGGGTGAGGAGCTGAGTCCACTTCAGACAGCTGTGATGGCAGCAGAAGTCAAAGTCGCTGACTGGCTGGCCCAGAATGAGCTGCCTTTGACTGTCAAAGAAAGGGTTACAGAAGATGGGGGGGAAAGTGTGAAGAGTGACGTACCTGTTCAACTGAGGAGTCTTAAAGGTACTGCATGTGCGTACGCCACCATTAGCGTAAAATAAGCTTATTTGTCATTTTTATTTCTATGCCAGACAGCACACATGAGGATGGCACACAGAGCGACTCAGAAAACGCACTTGGAGAACAACGCAAGGCTCTGGAGGAACGCCATTTGGGGCTTTGGGGTGTAAGAGGAATGAAGATCAGGGAAGCCCGTGCTAATGTGCCTGAGGGGCTCTTTGCAGAGGAGGAAAGTCCAGCACGCCGCCGGAGGTCTTCAAGTACAAAAGTGCCAGGTAGTTTTGTAGAAAGGCAACAGAGTCATGATGAGTGCTATCAACATGGAGATGATTGTAGCGACAGAGGCACATACACCATTGAGCTTGAAAATGGAGACCATGAAGAAGAAGAGGCTCGAAAAATGATTGACAAGGTGGAAATGAAGAAACAATATTTATCGGAATCATTTTAACATTTGCAGCGCAAATGGTTACTTTTTTCCTCTTTGTATTTCAGGTATTTGGTGTAGATGAATTAGAAGCTATGCATGTTTCCAGAGTTGGGAATGCGGACCTGAAAGAGAACCTCCCCTCCCAGAGGTCTGCTCCTAGAGAGAGAGGAAAACCTTGCTTCATGGAAACAGAGGTGCACAAACAAAGTTCTTATGACAACACTAGTGCTGAACCAAAAGAATATCATATCAACAGTGAATCATTGTCGTCATATTTTTTCCAGCTGGAAATTGGATCTTAGACAAAGTAGAGAGCATCATTGCACAGTTCCAAATACCACTTGGTGTTTGCTTACACTGGAAAAAAATGCTGTGTTGAATTTATTCAATTGTATTTCATCAAGTCGTTGCACAAAATAAGATTATGTGGATCCACCCTTAAATAAAATGTGACTGAATCCAGATGATTTTATTTCGTGCAACCACTTGACAAAATAAGTTTAATAAAAACCTTTTTCAGACTTCGGTTAGACAGAACTAAAATGTCAGGAAAAGCCAAGTAGAGCATTTTAATATTATTTGAGGTCAATCAGAGGCTTTTATATAGTGGTGAGTAAATGCTGACGTCCATTGAACACGAGTGCATAAGAGGGTGTGCACACTTGCGCAACCACATTATAAAAATAGCTAATAGTTTGAATGAAGTTTTGTCATTTCAGTATGACTCAAAGTGATACTTAAAATGAAAACTCCCATTGTAATTTCAGACTGAGCTATGCCATAGAATCCTGTTTTGGAGCTTTTCCATTCTGTCTCTTCCCAGGTGTTGCCTGAGGAACTGGAGGTCGGTGGTCCTCGCTGGGTCTCACAGTGGGCTATCCTCGCTGCCAGCCACATAAGGACAGACCCTGAGGGATCTGGAGGCGAGAGTCAGAGTTTGGTTTCTGACAAAGGTACCGAAGTGCTTCCGAGGAGAACATTACGCTTCATTAAAATACATCGACTCATTTGAGATCTAATTTTGTTTTTTCACCAGATGGAAGTGAATCAAGCCATTACTTTGCTTCATCTGGTCAAAAAGAACGTAAAAGAAGAACTCTGCCTCAGTTGCCTGGTGAGGAAGTTCCTCAAGAAAGGAGGACCCCAAGTTCTGTCATGCACACAGACATGGGAGAGAAACAGGACACAGAACTGCAAGAGAAAGAGAACAAGCTACCAAGAGGGGAGAATTTGCCCGCTCACAGTAGCCCGAGTCGCTCTTCACCAGCCAAGTCACAGGGCAGCAGTTACGGGAGCACGAGACAGACAGGTACGATGGCAAAGTTACCCCCTCGGCCAAAGACGAGTCGAGAGAGGAGAAAAGAGGAAGTGCAGATGAGGAAAAAGGAAGAGAAAATCCGAGACAGTAGTGGAAAACCCATTTTGAGACAGGAGAGCTTTACTGTGGAAAAACCAAGCTCCAACGTACCCATTGAGCTGATTCCCCGCATTGACGGCCTCACCGGTAGCAGACCCCCTAGTAGGGAGGCTGCCGTTGACACTGACACGCTACAGAAGGACTCTGAGGCAGTGGCAGCTTTCTTGGAGACCACTGTATCAGACCAAGGTGACCCGCCGAGTCAGTCCATCGAAGGTTCTGTGTCACCAGAGTCAGATGTGGACACAACTAGTACGGTAAGCCAAGCTGACGGAGCAAGGAAAATGGTTCAAAAACGGAGAATTCTTGTAGGACAGCAGAGAGAGAAAACCATTGTGTGCTCAAACAACAAAGGCCCAGCCGCTGGTCGAGAGACACAGGACAAGCGGGTTAAGACTAGACCACAAAGTCTTCAGCAGCCTTGGACGTCTCTGGATCTCACAGATGATGATGTCAATTCAAACTCGCTTCTTTCTGATACTCAGTCCACCACGCAGCAAAGCAGAGGTTCACGGGCCAGAACCCAAACAGCAAGCACGGCCGTGGGGGCCAGCACCAAGTCCAGTCGGGCTAAAATCAACCAAACCCCCTCTCCTCTTCCAGCCGCTAAAACCCCAAGTGCACCCAAGCCAAGGCCCACGAGGGCTTCCATACTGCGAAGAGCCCGACTCGGTGACTCAACCGACACCGAACCTCCAGATTTGGACAGGATGTCTGTGGCCTCTGAGGCCTCGACAACTAGTTCCACATCCAGGACAGGTCTGACAAAAAGAGGAATGTCTCGGATAGAGGCTCTAGCACAGCCAAGGAGACCAAGGGTCGGTTCTCCTTCTGCACAGAGTGACTCTGAAGCCACCGTGACCAGGAGTAGAGGATTGGGAGCTCGAAGTACTGTGGGTGATTATGCTGTTAGACACGGACTACGAGGGTCTAATGTGACCTCTGTCTGTGGACCCAGAGCCCGGGCGAACAGTGCCTCTAAGCTTCCTGACAAAAGTAAAGCCACATCCTCATATGGACCAGCCGCACCAGCAGGTACTCATTTGATGCTGAAATTTCACATCCTTCTGCTTAGAAACACTCATTTTAGTGGTATTGTTCAAATCCTTGAGTGTTTAAATTCTCAAAGATGGTCGAATTCTGCTTTTTCCATAGCCAGCACTCGATGGCGCCGCGTGCCCGTAGAGTATGCCTCCACCTCAGAAGACGAGTACGGTTCCAACCGCCATCTGTCCAAACGGGGACAGGCACGGCCTGTTCCATCCACACGAGTGGCACAGCTCGGAGGCTCGGGGCCAACTGTTCCTAATTCGGCAAGCTTGAAGCCAGCGTCAAGGGATCAGGATGAATATATGAGAGACTGGACAGCACATAGTGAGGAGATAGCCAGGTATGTAGATGGAGTTTGAAAACATTAGATGATTTAAACTGGTCATATTTTAAAGTGTGAAAACGCTTTTGGATTACCAATAAGAAATGGAAATATACGTACATAACGGTGTTTTATGATGAAGGGTATCAAGGTACAGTTCCATTTTATATTTGTCGGATCACAGGACACATCTCCAATTTTCTTTTCTTTTTTATGTCACACACAGCCCTTGTTTTACTGTCTGTGGATAATGACACCTTCTTACCGGTTTCAGGCAGCATCTTCAAAAGGATGTTTTTGCTTTTGTTCTTTGGTTGATATGCACATTTTAGATATGTTCATATCTGGGGCACCAACGTCTCCTTCTTGAGCGCCATTTTTACAAAGTTTCTCCCTATTGTGTTCTCTATATGATATCAAATTATTGGTTGACATTTTAGAATTGACATTTGGTATCCATATTTGTTCAACAGGATTAGCCAAGACCTTGCCAAAGACTTAGCAATGCTTGCAAGAGAGATTCACGACGTAGCTGGAGAAATTGACTCAGTGAGCCCTGCAGCCACTGACCCCGGAGTTGTGGTATTGTCCAAATATTTGACAGTTGCAAAATGTAGATATAGTTTGAATGCAAAATAAAACAGCAGCTTCAAATAACTGATATGAGCTGAATTTGTTACAGTTGGAGGAATGTGATGACAGCTTGGAGCAAAGGGGTTATAGCAGTGCTCTGGAAGCAAATGGGAAGCCAGTTGAAATGAGACTGAGGTCCTCCAGTTCACAGGCATCTCGTTCCATTCGTCGACAAACATGGAATCAGGATGAAGTGAGTCTCCTTTTGAAACTAAAAAATAGTTCATCTCCAGTAAAATCTAAATACAGTGCTGAAATGTATTTTGTCTTCAACCCATTAACAAAGCAAGGACTGCCCAAATATTACATTATGAAAATTAAAGTTTATTTTCCCCCTCAAAATTACTTTTTCATTTTTATGTAAAAAATGTTTCCTTTAGAAACGAGTTAATTGATTTGTTGTAAATAACAGACGCCTTGTTTGAAGAATACTGTACATACATACTCTAAAATAAACTGACCGCTAGAGGAAGCACTCACAAAATATACACGCTAACCTTAGGGCAGAGAGCAGGTTATTTGCCACTCACAGTTAATGAATGAATGAATGAATGAATAAAAAAAATGAATGAATGAATGAATGGTTTCTAATCAGAAAAATGCCCAATGGAAAGTTTCAATTTTGTTTCTTTCTTTTTTAAGATTTAGTTGTACTCGTGATGTAGCCGCAACAATTACATTAATGTTTTCATCCTCCAGGCACTGCTAAATAGTTTACTCCTCCCATCTGTGAATCAACTCTCAAATCGAATACGAAAATCTGTCGACAAAACAACCAGCAAAATCAGGTGAGTCGCATACTGCATCACAATAAACACTGATTATTGTTTAATTTATTGTAGAAAGCAGGATAGAAGATATTTATAACATCTTGAAATGTGCTTATTTGGATTTACCTTAGATTTTATTTTTTTATTTGCTAAAATTAGGCCACCATTATGAGTGACAAAGGCTCACGCCAATAGTCAGCAGCAAATCGGACCCATTATCACACGCAGAATGACAACTCACAAGCTTTTTCATTCATTAGTACCACAATGGGCATCACATTAATATAATGATGTATTCAATAGTCCAGTGGGATGGGCAATATAAAAAATTCATTTCATGTACTTTGCTTCTATCTATTTTTACCGCTTCTCAAACGCAAGGATCCTTTTCAAGGATAAAGACCGGAAATGGGAAGAGATTGAGAGCAAGCTTCAGGCAGAGCATGACTCCTTGCTGTTGAAGAGCTCCAACAAGGTGATCATCCTGTCTATTCACAATTTCATTATTTTATTGCAAAAGCAATTCATTTGCAAGCTTTGTTGTGAAATACAACCATGATTTGCACCAACACTGTAAAGACAAGACAGTAAGACAGTTTAATGTGTGTTGTCTGGTATCAAAAATGACGCTAGCAATTTGTTATGGCTTGAGCAATGCGATATGTTGTTTGTAATCTCTTTACAGGAGTAATCCAATTCCATTTCACTGAATGGAATTAATGCCATTCAGGAGAAAATCCATTCCCTTTAATAGTAAACACAAAATGCTGGATTACTTTTAGCGGAAGTCAAGGAAAGTGTTGACGGAATACATTTAGTATGTTGGAGGACAGATAGAAAGAAGGGTTTGCTAAATTCCTGCTTAAGAGAAGAGAGAAAAGCAGACATGTGATGCAACTCAAGTGTCCTCCTCGTCAGAGCTAATGCTACTCTAAGTGACATGGTTATGAATTCTGCCTTGACCCAGTCCAGCTGTCTCATCTGCTCTACTGAAGTGGTTTGTTTGTCTTGCTCGCAATGAGAGGACTCAAGGAGAAAAAGCATAGACGATGAGCGTGCACTTATGCACAAAGTGCTATTTTGCATGCAAGATTAAATAAACTACAGTCGTCACAAGAGTTAATATTTGCTGTTTATTTTTTCGCCAGGAGATTTCCACTATCATTCAAGATCTAAAACGAGTGGAAAGACAACTGCTGGGTATGGATCTAATCAATCATATATTTTTACGAGAATGATGGAAAAACGATTATATTCAGTTCATTCCGTTTACATTCCTTTTTGTTTGAAATTGACTGATGTCATGCATAACTGTATTGAACCTTATTTGCAAGCATGCCATATTAAATAGATGTTTGTTGTCCTTGGCCAGTGATTGATATGATGGTCGACCCAGACGGCACTCTGGATGCTCTGACCAGCTTGGGCCTCACCAGCCCACTAGTCACTCATCAAGTAGAATCAGCTCTTAGTACCTCTGGAGGAGAGGCTTCTTCCAGTGTATTGTTGGACTCAAGGCATGAAGTCGCCCCCGGTGAATCACATGGACAATCGGAGAGTTTACAGGAAGCAGAGCAAGTCACAGGGTCTCCCCACATCAGCGGATAATTGACAGCACGTGTCCATCATATTGGACTTGTCCAGAAGTGTACACATGATCTGTTGGATATCTATAAGTGACTTGAACCTTCTCAAAATGTACTATGCTTTACATATTTATTCTGTTGTTGATGCAAAGCGATTTCCTTTATATTATCCAAAGTCATGTATGTGATTTATAAACCTTTGTCTATTGTCAATGTAAATAAATAGTGTAACAGTAAGAAACTGTGCAAAGGTGTCCAAAAGAGAATCTCCTGTACAATGATATGATTTTTTCCTCAGTTTTTTTTTTTTGTGTATGAAAAGAATAACAAAGTACTTACCTTATAGGTGTTTCTTACAGACAAATCCCAAACTACTACATGCCTTTTACCCTGTGAAAATACAATGTGCAAACGTAGCGCTGAGAAAGATTTTCCTCTCCCTTCAGTATTTTGTCACAAGTGCCCTAACCCAAGCAATTATTGCAGGAAAAGAGTAGAAATAAATAATAATATAAATAATATGGTGAGGGAGTCATCAAAGTAGTTGCTTTGCACATGATGAAGCTGTTGTATGTTGATATTGGTATATAAAGGATGAGAAAATCCCTATTTATGGTGGTGGTTTGGCCAAAAAGTAGGCAAGAAAGGGAAAGGTTTGGTTCAATTATTTTCTTTTCAAGTATTGTGTTTGAACCAGCATATATACAGGGTTTACCTCCGAGTCCTGCGGTGGCATGCTGCAGTGATGCAAAGGAGGGATGCTTCATCATATTATTGTTTACACATGAATGTAACCTGATCAAATTCTACCCAACAAATGTATTCAATATTACTAACTGCGTGTTGTGCTCAGCACTTAGTGAAGTATATTTGTTGATGATTTTCAGATGATTTTGTTTGGATAATAATAATGATGATGATGATAATGGTTTGTAAAAGAAAAACATCTTTTTGAGGATTTTAGTATAATTGTTAACTCCGCAATACCTGTGTATTGTTTGCCTTGTTTCCAATAAAATGCATGATAATACAACTTTTACATTTTTAACTGAGCCCCACAAGCGTGATTGTAGTGGTTTATTTACAAAGATGTAACATAAGGTTACCACAATGTTACTGGAAGCAGAAACCATTCATTTCCAAAGTAAATTTTGCTGTTGGCAGTAAATAGAACACACCTAGGTAAATAAATAAATATATAGAAAAGAAAAAAAGTCACTGCAATTCTCTGGGCTGTCACATCAATCCAGCAAGATGTATGAGATATGTTCAAGCAGTAAAAGAAATATTCTTGTCTGCTGGAATTGAAATCTGTGGGGGTTGGCCGGGGGGGCAATGAGTGAACAGGGGTGGGGTGGCGCTGCTCTATCCCTGCATTTCACAAACACACATATATGTATATGTATTCTTATAAACATCACAGTTTATAGCGATCTGCCTACACAGTGTACTAAAGCCAGCAAGTGCCTCTTACACCGGCACCTTTTCGTAGCGATAAATAATGCAGGCTGTAAAAATCTCAAACATCCTCAGCAGGCATATGGTGGGTCTTGCTGCAAGATTTTTGGAGATGAAGTTTTCCTTGTACATTCTATTCTGTATCTCGGTATCATGTACTTATGTATGTTTCTGTCCGTGTCTAATATTCCTATCGGATGTTTCTCAATCAGATTAAGATCCACTTTCTGCGACTAGAGCCTCTCCTGTTGCATTTTCATCATGTCCAGAGGCCCACTCCACGCCCCTCCCTTTCTGCTACTAGACCAATGAGATACACATATAAACACACACACATACACACACACACAGTGTCCCTCCCTAACAAGCATGAGTAGTGTGAGAAGGCGTTGGTGCTCTGGCCACAAACAGAGCGAAGGGAAGCGCTGCAGCTTGCGAGTCAGATGTCTCATAGAAAGACAAAAAGCAACCGCAGCTCTAAATGACAGACAGAAAAGGACGTGTCAGCATCTTAAGGTAGCTTGAGGCAGACTGTCTGTGGCCCTGCAGGCAGGACAGACACAGACAAACAGGCCATCAATGGAACTGTCAAATAATCCAAGGTCGAGGGGGCAAGAGGAGGCACCCCCAACCCTGCTGTCTGATCTGTCCCAAGTGAAAAACAACAGCTTCAGTGCTGCCCAACAACAGGGCTACTCTGCAAGCATCTTTTTGCGCCGGAAAGACAAACCAGAGAAGGTAGGGCAACAATTCAAACTTTTTTTCCTCTTGTTTTTGTTTCCTTTTTCAAATGACATTTCATCAAGTCAATCACTTTTAAAATGTTTCTGAAATTGTGCATAACATAACCATTGGAAATTGTGTTTGTAAGAGTATCCAATTGCAAAAGTGTTTAAGGCTGGAAAACACAAGAGAACATTTCAATTAGTATCAAAGTGCAACATGGAATCAGGTTTATATCCATTGGAAGTGCGCTTAATGTCGGTGCTGCATCAAATTCAGCACAGTAGAAACACAAGATAGAGAAGGCTGAGCTCTGTCACAGATGAGTATTGATCACTAATTTCCTCATCGCTACCAGTGCACGCACGCACACAGACATATATGCCACACACCCCCTATTAAAGATGCCATGCCATATTTTTTATTTTGTCAACCTTTGATATCCTTTCATTGGGTTTAAAATATATTTCGGGTTGAATATGAGAAGTGCGGCACTTTGAGCTATTTTCTTGTGATTTTCAAGAGTCGGTGTTCCGTTTGGGTCTCTGGGGTTTTTGATTAGCAAACTTTGATAATTGCTTTCTTCTGATTGGTAGCAGCCAATGAGTGGGTGTCTTGTTGCCACTCTCTTCATTGTGCTGGCTCTTTTAGATTTCGGAAGGCCAGAATTGTGTGTTGTTGGGTATATTTTGTGGAGGATGGAAACCTCTGCTTTCACATACGCCCCAAATACATATGAAAGACGGTTGACTTCATGAAGTCATGCCGTGCTATTTCTGAAATGCTTTGGCATTTCTCCAAAAATAAACACTTAACTTAGTTACTTTAGTTTATTCCAGTTCTTCATCTTCTCATATGGGCTGTGATGTATTTTTCGATTGATTTTATTTTGGTGATGATTGGTGAAAATGAGATTCAGCTACCCATGAATCCTGAGGTATTACATCTCCCAGCTGAAGTAAATACAATAACTGTAGCCTATAACATAAATTGATCTGATGTATCCAATCCAATATTTGCAATACCCTCCACTAATTCAAGCATTGTTATTGTTTCTGGTGCCTTAATGTGAGGTGGTAATGTACAGTCAAGCTCATAAAAGGCTTAATGCATTCCATTAAGCATTCTACGTGAAATATTAATCATGTAACATGTGCAAAGAAGAAGAATGTAGCAACTGATAATTCACCCCCTGTTCTCCATTGGAGCGTGAAATGACACATAGGTATTCAATGGTACTATTTTGTTGCCCTGCTGAAAACCGCTGACATTTTTCACAAAAGTCATTAAAATGTAAAAAAATCAATGGTCAAACTTGTGTGCATGGTGTCGAATGCTGTGCTCATCCGACGAGAGTGAACATCAAGATTGATGGCTGCTTTCAGTAAATCGAGCTGACTGAAAGAAGCCTGTGATGGTGGTTTTCGCTGAACAAGTCAGCTGTGGCCACTCACTGATGGAGCTTCCTCAGACAGACAGACAGACAGGATCTTTTTTATTTTACTCCTAGATCCAAAACTCAAGCATTTGGCTCATGGCCCAGCAGCATATTAACATGGCATTGTGCCCAGTCAGCCTTCACTTGATACATCATTTTGACTTTGATACTCCGGTAACATGGACGACCCAAAAAATTAAATAAAAACAGCTAACACTTGCAGCGATTGCACTGCAACCAGCCACTGAGCCTCCGGTGTGAAGGTGAGACACCAACAGTGAAACGTCCTTCACTGGCATCCTCCAAGGTGTTTTTTGATGGGAGGTAATTAAGCGCTCCTCTCCAAACCAAGTTAAAAGCCAAAGTTCAGAATCATCATGCTGAAAGATAATAAAAAAAATATTATCTTTTACTTAGTCAATTTTAGACTGAGCAAATGTCACGATAAAGTTTACTGTATATTTGTAAAAGTTGCAGGTCTAGGTAAATCGTAGAATAATCAAAATGGCTTTGTAGCTTTTTGAAAAAGAGCTCTTGAAATGCAGAGTTAAATAAATTCCAATCAATATCTTATCATAATAGTTTTATTTTAACTATTTAACTGAATCTTAAGAATAATATAAAAAACATGGAATGATAAGATATTTGTCCCAATCTAGTGTTTTGTCATCAATCCAAAAAATGTTTTGAATTTGTAAAATGCTAAAATGTAAAAAGATTTGGAGTGGTTGTGTATTCATCTGGAAGAGCAGCCATCTCCCTCAGGATGTGACTCAGACATTTCTAGTCTCGCTCTCGCTGTCCTTTTGCTCTGTCACAGGGGAAAGAAAACGCATTAAGCAGCTCAAACGTTCACAGTAAAATGTGACATTTCCTTGTGCTATCTCACACAGTGTTATAATGTTCTTATTATGGCTTTGTATATATTGTTCATACACATTTTATCTGTTAACACAAAGAAAAGGTTGATGTAATTTTCAAAATAATTGGCCTATTTTTGAAGAATTTATTCACGATCGAATCGTATTTACGTCAATTCCCACGTTGCTTAAAGTTAAAAGGACATAAAATTGAAGTCCCCCCACACCTCTCTGTCTTGATGGTGCTCATAGGACTCCTAAAACAGCTTGCTGTCGGCAATATATTGTTGCAAGCTGTTTCCTGCTATTAGGTAACTATTCATTTGTGAGATGGGTTGTGTTAAATAAAAGCATCAAAGAAAGTGTTTGCACTTTTTATGTTGTTCCGCTGAGTTTGCTTAATGAGGTTCTGGGATAATGTGCATAAACATAAAACGGTACGGTAGTCTTTTTGAAAATTTCCCACAAAAGCCACAATTATTTAAGTGCTAGAAAGGATCACATACAGTAGATATGCTAGTTTAGTTCACTTGTATTTTATTATATGTTTTTTGTGCCTTGCCAATGACATGTTTTTAATTGATGATTTTTAATTTTAAATGATTCTTGTCTTGAATTCATAAAGGAGCAATAAGAAATGAAAAGTCATCATGTAGCCCTCTGAACACATTGAGGTGGTAATCACTCAGTGGTGAGGGAACAGAAATTATTATTATTATTATTATTATTATTATTATTATTATTATTATTATTATTATTATTATTATTATTATTATTATTATTGGGAAACATTTCTTTCATTCAATTTGTACCAATAGCAGCAATTATTTGACTGTGATTGGGCATCTATGCAATCCATAAATTTGATCCCAATGACAACAATTCATCCAAAAAATATATAAATAATATCACCAACCAATCACCGGGGATTTTCTCAAACACTCGCACTTAATAAACATGACATCAAGTAGTCAAACAGATTTTATTTTGGTCCTTTTTTGTTGTTGTTGTTTTTCCCTTTTCTTGTGATTACTGTGATTATCCTCAACCCAGCATGTAGAATTAGGTGCTGTTCAAAGTTAGGTACAAAAGGCATTCACATCCAGCATCCTCACCTGTGATTGGGTGTTTGTTGGTGGGAATATATCACTGCAGACAGTTTGTCAGTCAGCACACAGCACGTATCAAAGGAGAAAGATAGTTGACGAAGCTTGTGCCAATTTGATTTGAGGGGGCAAGGTCCCCTCTTGCACCCGCGTAAAGCCGGCCCTGGTTTCTAGAGCCTTCCTTGCAGGTGTATAGCAATTTAACTTGGATCATGGTGTAGCTATCGTACAAGATTAAAAAGCAATGCATGGGGGAGGGAGTCAGGGAAGGAGCGACTGGGGCTTTTGGGATTCAAAACAGCAGCTTTGCATTGGTGGCTTGAACAAGAGGGTTTGGTCTGTCTCCATCTCTCCCACAGCCTCAGTTGAGTCAGCATGGAGCTGCATACTTGCTCATTCTTTATCACACACACACACAGACACACACACTCTTCAAGCTGCAAATAAGATCAGGACATGAGATGCAAACACATACAGAGAGAGCCTCAGGGTGTCAGTGAGACATATGAAGTGTGAAAGTATGCGTATGGAGCAGAGCCAACTGAGCGACCCAAACGGACTGATGAAGCAAATGTACTGATGTCAAAGAAGTTTGAAGTGCAGCTATCATGGCAGGACCGACCACAAAGCAACCAGTAAAGGTGACGTTCCAATTCCCCGCCTTCAAATATGCATGGATATGTAAAATCTCGATTCCATTTTATTTTTGTAATTTTCACTGAGAATGTCTGGGCTGTGTTTTGAATATAATGTAACTTTGTTTCACACGTTCAGCAACTCACATTTATTTCCATAATTGATTTCTTTTCGGTGAATTTTGGATGATTCAGCAAAAAAACCTTTCTAACTTCCCAGGGCTCAGTGGAACTTTTCTTCAATGGCAATATCTGCATGTCAAGCACGGTCTGGTCAGACTAATGAAAATCCCCGGGTCTCCGTGGATTTAAAAAGGAGCGTACGGTACACAGGATGTGCTATAGCAGCCTAATTAACTGAGACATGAAGAAAGAGTAGACAATTAAACAGTAGCCTTACAGTATTGTAAGGAATAGAAATGAATAAACATCTTCAAACACAGCCAAAAAAGGAATATACTCCCATCCGCCACATTGGGGAAAATATTTGATTTTAAATTATATTGACGTTATTCTAAGAGCGTTGTTCTTGTTATTTTATTATTCCGATTATTTATAGTGATAAAATGCTCAGCCTTGATGCATATTTATTGTCATGTTAAAAAAGTATGACGCAGTTGAAAATTAAACAGTGAATTAATGTAATCACAATTTGTCAAATGGATTTCATTAAATCATACACAACAACCCAAAGTTGTGATTAGTGACTATAAACTCTAGCATTTCGGTAACTCATAAAACCGTCAAAGACAGAGAAAGGAATGATGAAAGTGTGCAGTGCTAAGCAAAACCAAAGCGCATCACTGCATTTTAAAAGCGCAAAATCAAGGCTTTTGAGACAGCGTCAGGACAATAGGGATGTCTGACTCTCCCACACCTTTAATATAGCCACAATATACACTCAAGTACACAAATAATATATATCTTTATTTTTCCAAGACATTGGCCTGGAGCTTGAGACAGAGATCATAAAAACCCTTTCAAGGGGGACATGCTTGAACAACAAAGCTGGCAATATACAGAAAAGTCAAATATTCTGAGCAATGCATTCTGGCTACCTTCAGTGTTGTAGGCAAACGTGTGATTTTCTGGTGTCCTATTGCCATTTTTTCAAAGCTGCAGTATTGCTTATCCGATATAAACACGCAGCGTTGTTTATTGATCACAAAACCTTCCTTCTCCCGGTATTGATTGAGGAAATTAACATTTATGGGGTCATTACTTTTCTTTCCCAAGGCCTTATAATAAATTACCAGGTTGTTGTCTTTTCATTCTGTTTATACCTTTGCAGTTTGTTGACTATAAGTTGTTGTTTGTGTGTCAGACTCAGCAGAAGTGCATTGCCATCTTTGCATTGCTGTGCTGCTTTGCTGTGCTATTGGTGCTTATCTTCTCTTCCGTGGATATATGGGGGGACGATGAGGATGGAATCACAGAGGAGAACTGTCGCACTGACTGTCGGTGAGATAACCAAGAAATTGAAAGCATAATAAAAGGACATACGAAGAATGTTGATTTGTTAATGCTCCTATATTGCAGCATTGTCCTTATGGAGACAATCCCAGAGGATCTAAAAGGTCACTTGAATGGTAAACGTAATTTGCCACTCTTTGTTGGCTTTCACACATTGCTGGACATAGCGAAGCACTCAGTCCAGGTAGTGTCACCTGTTTGGAACTTGACGCCCCCGGAAAAAGAAACTATGCCAAACACAGGACGGCAGGTACAAAGTCATCAATGTACCATTTGTATTTCCCAAGTGCTCCGAATGAAAAAAACTAATTATTTTGAAGATTACCTCCCCTTTTAATGAGTTTTGACCTGCTGAGCTGGAGCTGAAACAATGCCTAAACACTTATTACCGCTTCCGCAGGGTCAGCTTTTATTCCAGAGATTGCTCAACTTGAAATCCCGTGGGGTCAAACTAAAGATTGCTAGCAGTTTGACAAACTCTGCAGAACAGAAGATTTTGGCAACGCACAGTAAGTAATTGGCAAACTGGCATTTAGTTTGACTTTTAAATCATGTCTGTCTCTTATTGTCCAGATGCAGAAGTGCATTTGGTTAACATGACAGCTTTTACCAGAGGAGGACTCCATTCTTCATTCTGGATTGTGGATCGGACACACATCTACGTTGGCAGCGCTGACATGGACTGGAGGTCATTTTCCAAGGTAACATCAACATTTTGCACGTGTGGTGCGAAAAAATAATTGGAGGCCGTTATAGCATCTTTGAACTAAAGACTGAACGAGGATAAAAGAAGCATGAGATACTTTTATTCGGGCTCGATGTTGTGTTTTCACAAGCTCAACTTTCTTGCTGTATCACTGGTGGCACTGTTTCTTTTCGACATCCCACAGAGAAAGGAGCTGGGCCTGATGGTGTATAACTGCAGCTGTCTGGCTCTGGACCTCCACAGAGTATTTTCATTTTACTGGCAGCTCCATGAGAGGGACTACATCCCCTCAATCTGGTCCAAGAGAGTTACAGCACTCTATGGGAGAGATAAGGCCCTGGAGCTGGAGCTCAACAATACGCCTGCAGTTGCATATGTGTCTGTAAGGCTCTTTAGTATTTATTGTTTTGTTTTTTTAACCAGAATGCAAAGCATTACAAATGGAAAATTGCTTTGAATAGCAACTTAGTTTTCAAATGTGTACCATTATTTAAGTGACAAAGACCTCCATGTACAGAAATGTATTGTTGCTTTCATATTAGTACTACACATATCTGCACTAATGTCATGGATGGTTATTTTTTTTTCATCAGAAATGATTTGCACTGATGGCTGTAAAAAAACATCACAGGGTTACATCACTAAAAATAGGTTGAGAACTACCGGTCAGGTTAGCGTGTTACAATGCGGGGTGATTATTCATGTTATTTGCCCTTGTAGGCCGCAACCTGCTCTTGAGACCTCTCTGTAATATTTGCAAAAAAACTAAAATAGTTTTGCCTTGTAATTTCTATCACAACCAAAATTAACCATTTGAGTTTGCTTGACTTGTAAACTGTGTATGTGAACAGTCAGTCACTTTAGTGGTGTATCTTCTCTGCAGACCTCCCCTGATCTTTTCTGCGCTAAAGAGCGCACGAGCGATGTAGACGCCATCGATCAAGTCATGCAGAGCGCAAAGACATTTATCTTCATTTCTGTGATGGACTACCTCCCTCTGGTTAGCAGACGCCTCAGAGGAACCTCGGTCACAAGGTACTGAAATGAAAACAGATGCTTCATGTGACTCTTCTATTTCATGCCTGTTTTTGATGCTGTGAATTCACTTTGACTCACCTTGCTGGTTGTGAAAAGATGTAATGAAGATGGACTTGCTTCGTCCAAGCAGGGAGGAAATCCTCTAATTAATGGCTTCATCATTAGGTACTGGTCACCACTGGATGAGATGATAAGAGAGGCTGTGATTCTGAGAGGGATCAAAGTTCGCCTGCTCATCAGCTTCTGGAAGAACACTCACCCTCTCACCTTTAACTTTGTAACCTCTCTCAAGTCGCTGTGTGTTCAGCTGAACAACTGTTCTCTGGAGGTGGTATGTGGAACAGCTCCTTTTTCACTGTCTGGACATTGTGCTGATTAATATTTATGATGTCGAATTATTTTACATGATTTGCATTCATTCAATTATCTTTCAGAGGTTTTTCAGTCACAAGGAGAAAAAGGATGACATTCAACATGGACTCAATCACAACAAGTACATGCTGACTGATAATGCTTTTTACATTGGTAGGCAATGCATTTAGCATTTTTTACATTTTTAGTGTATTTTATAATAGTAATTTTCATAGATACTGTTTTAATTATTTCATCATTTTGTATGCTCAATTTAGAATGACTGCTTTGGACAATGATGATTTATAAATGCCGCTACAGCCCTTTGAGTTTATCCCCAAATGCGCTTTGTGAAGATATGTACACAAATTGTCATGATGACATTTTCTGCTTTACCTTCTCAGGAAACCACAACTGGGTGGGGAATGATTTTTCCAAAAATGGTGGAGTTGGGTTGGTGGCCCTGATGAAAAACGATGGAGGGAAGATCATGGAACAAATGAAAGCTGCTTTTGAAAGAGACTGGATTTATTCTAAAAGCCTGCTTGGAAACAAAGATCGATTCAACAAATATAGACATCAGCACCAAGCGGAGACTAAAGAGGAGGACAATTGGAATGACCCTTTGTCTTTGTAAATACAAACGACCTTTATGCAACTTCTATATTTAATGTGGAATTGCTGCACTATGCATTGCTATGAACGTCTTACACAGTACTTATATTTCCCAGTATCCAAATGAATTTATTTACATCTTGATGTAAGAATTGTAGCTGACTGCATCTTAAAATTATTATGCGAGTTGATAATGACATTAATGTACAATGCTGCATGAAGTATATTAGTCGATATATTGTCCGAGTCTATATTCAAACCAAAAAGACAGCCGTATTCAAATTATAGCCTACTAAAAAGTAGCAATATGTATATGCATGTATATGAGCGTGCAAAAACCACAAAGAAAGACTGAGGGTGGGACTCATATCCAGAAATGTGAGGCAGATGGGCTACCCACTAGCACACTGCGCTGCCCAGTGCCAAATTCCATCTCAATGTATGGTGCAAATTGAAAGTTCTATTTTTTTTAAATATGACCATTCTCCGGAAGTGGTATGTGTTCTTTTGGGGCCCATGATATGAGATTAAAAGATATCAATTTTTAAAATGACAAATTCTAATGAACAAAAGTTTTTTTTTTTAAAGTGTAAGCAAAAAGTGTCACATGCTCTTAATTAAACACAAACATATGAATGTCATAAGATTCTTGTTTGAAAATGTTTTATGTTGTTACAGGATATGCAGCAGTGTGTCCATTTAATTTCCCCTTGAGGAAGATAAATTGTTAATGAACTAAAAAAAAAAAATTGTCATACTGTTTCTATTTAGAAATTTGCGGTAACATTACTATTTTTTTAGCTTTGTCACCAATAATTTATTTATTTATTTATTTATTTATTTATTTATTTATTTATTTATTTATTTATTTATTTATTTATTTATTTATTTATTTATTTATTTATTTATTTATTTATTTATTTATTTATTTATTTATTTATTTATTTATTTATTTATTTATTTATTTATTTATTTATTTATTTATTTATTTATTTGACTAGCTTCCTTGAGAATGAGCATTGAGAAGTGACTGATTTGTGCTACTTGACGTGGAGTTCCCGGTCCTCAACACGTGGTGGCAGTCTTGGGCCACTAGAGGTGTCCCGGTCCAGTGCCAATATATATAGGTCAATATTCACTTATGGGACACTGTTCACGTTTTTAGAAAAAAATTAACAAATTTAAAGAATGTCGTGAAATGCATCTAAGGTGATCTCTTGGAACAGTACAAGTGGGTATACAAAATGAAAACAACCAAAATAGATGTCAAAAATAGAACGATCCTGACTATTAATTAAGATAAATGTACTAATCTGTAGTCCAGTGCTGTATTGAGAGAAATTTCTGAATGTGGAGGAATGTTGGTTGAGTCCGCATAGTAGATTGTGGGAAATGATATCCCAGACTACATTAACATTTTTGCTGCTGTTGATGCTGCTGTTGGTGCTAACTGAGCAGACCTTCAGGAATTATCACCAGTCTGAGGGTGAGCAGGAGGGGAGGGAGCTACACAATCACTAGTCTGAGGGAGAGCAGGAGGGGAGGGACCTACACAAGCCTTTGCAACATTTGGATCAGTGGAGGATGCTTGGTATTGTATCTGAACTGTTTGCTGAAGACAACAGACGATGTCATCGCTGAAGATGTTGAGGAGAGAAAGAACCAGGTGAACAGGCAGGCCTTGTCTACAATCTTAAAAAAAAAAAAAATTGGATAGTTCACATGTAAGAGCTAGTTAGACAAGTTGGGATTTTACAGTGGATGTATTTCTGACAAAACTTTGGGTGAAGATGGAAAGCGTTTTTTTCCAGCCCATCCTGGATCAGTTCATGATGAGCCCACTTGTCACCTGGGTATGTAATTTCAAATAAGCGAGTGATGATGGATTTTTCTTAACTTGGCCGCTTCTCTGCAGGTGAGGACTTTTGCTTCTCATGACGAAAGCCGTCATGCGGACTTCAATGAATTGTTGGATGGAGTCTTTTTGAATGAAGTTATGAGCCAAATGTAAGTAATGTTTTGCGTTCACTTTTTAAATGAATGAATGGTCCTATAAAACAATGTTTGAACTTTGGGGTGTGGTGTTAATTGACATTTCTCCATACCAGTAGAACACTTTTGGCAAACTAGTAGGACGACTACATGATACTAGTGAGGCAAAATTTGTGCACTAGTTGATAACTGCATGCTACTACGACTGCCTTGGGACGTTAAGAATACTTGTTTAATTGTCAATCAATCGATCATCAAATAATCAATAATTATTTAGATAATCAATTAATCACTAAGAGCACAGCTGTCAAACTCAAACTTCTTATCACAATCCAGTCTCGCCGCATCATCTCATGTGGCCGATGAAAGTAAATAATGTTTTTTAACTTGCATAATTCTTGCTAATATCTGCACCAAAATTTTAAATTGGCAAGTGTAATAAACAAGACTATTGGAAACCGTAACTGGCTCAGGACAGAAATGAATTTAACCCCCCCTCATTCAGAGCCATCCTGTCCAAATCCTCTGACTTCTGCCACACATAAGTAACTATTCTCTGACTTCTGTAATCCGTCATAAAAGCAGAATGATTACCAGGATAAACAGTTCTTACTAATTGTTTATCAAAAATTAAAGTAATGTGTACTAGTAGCACATTAATGTCCACTATATTGCACAATTTTGCTTCATTTAGTAACACGTGGTTGTCCTACTAATGTGCCAAAGTTGACCTTCAAGTGTGCAGAAGTGGGGAAAAAACTATCAATACGACTAACCCGTTCAATTTGTGCACCTTAGTCTTTCGACCAGTGCATTGATTTGCTTCTACTGCTGTTATTCATCAAGTTTAGATAAAATCCTGCCAAAACTGATGAGCCATCATAAATTTTATTGGGATGCTAGTTAAAGGATTATGATTTGAGCACCGTATGTTCAAAGGGAATTATCCCCACCCTCAAAAAACTGTTGTTAAATTATAGCAAGTGACAAACTGGATGCTTGATTCATGAAGGGTAAAATGGACAACGCAGGAGAGTTATGGAAAGCTTCTATTGTCTACCATTAAGATACAATTGTTCATTTATTCATTTTAATCAACCAGTCTCATAATAACCAGTTCTTTATGAGTACCAGCGCTTGAGTGGTAGGAGGGGAGGGGGCAGAGGCGGGATAATCTCTTGGATTGGGAGAGCCTCCGAGATTAAAACTGTGTTGCTGGTGTTTAGTGGCATTTGGACACAGATGGGATAGAGGAGCGAGGGGGGTCGCACAGAAATGGGGCACTAAAAAATGGGCGGGGACAGAATGACTGAACAGTGTGATGACGGAGCAGCTCACGGCATTTTTTGTATTGTGTATGTTGAGAGTGTCAAATTTGCATCAGCATTATTGTTTATTTAGGAGGAAATGCAAGCAAACATTTGGAAACTCTATTGTTGAACATTTCCTCTGTCATTTTCCACATCAGACATCCTCCAGCCGTACTTCAAACTACAACCAAAATGAGCAAGGATCCAAGTCAGCGAGTCCAGAACTTGACCTTTCTTGTTCAGCAAATCAAAGCATATTATCTGGTGAGTGAGTTTCCCCTGCATCCATCCAAGCTACATGCTGCTAAACCCTTTCACAACACCGGGATTATGAAATGGGAACATTTGCTTTGGATTTTTCAATTGCACCTCAAGTTTGCAGACACGCACCGAATATGTAACACGTGCAAACTTGACTCCTTGATCTGACTCATTTCCTCACAGATCGAGCTCTGTCTTATGATGCATGCCCTTAATATCGCCCCTCTCGACATCTGCGCAATCAGCACAAGATCAGTTGGAACGCAAGCGCCAAAGCTGCAGTCTGAGCCCCGACAGAGTTTTAGAGTCGCACATTTCAAGCACGAGATGCTGTGGCACACACCACTGCAAATAAGGCTTGGACTTTCCTCCTCTGTCAAATTAATTAACCGCAGTTTGAAATGTCTTCCATTCAAATCTGCTAACATTTATGAATATTACATTTCGATTTCAGTGCTTACGTTTGTAGGGTAAAAAAAAAAAAAAAAAAATTTAAGTGGTTCTGTTCAGGCTGGGTTTAGCTTTTTATCTTATAATGTTAATAAAGATGCTTTACTCCATTTGGATTCACAGAAACATTAGTTCATGATGGAAAATGGAAAGAGCATTGTGTTCAATATTTGTTTCTAATACATTAATACAGACTGACATACTGTATGAGGATTCGCATCTACAGTATATTTAGCCATAAGTAAATATTCTATCTTTATCCTTCCTTTCATCTATTTGGTTTGCATTTTATTTTACAGGAAAACCTGAGACAGTTGATTCTGATTCCTCTTCCAAATGTGCTGCAGCTTTCGAGAACTCCTCACACTGGTATGCCATCCATCATTTCTACAGTGTTTTTATTTTCACAGACTCGAAGGTGAGCTGAAGCAATCCTAGCTAACTTTCTGCAAAGAAAAAAAGAATGAAACATCTCAAATCAAATTTGGCACAAAACCTGTTTGCAAATAATGAATGTCTTTTGTGACATCAGTCCTGGATCTTTTCTTTATTTAATTATTACCTATTTTATCTGTTCTTGGAACAGAGCAAAGTCTGGTGGAAATGAAGAAACTATTGTTGTTACTCCTGGGATGTGCAGTTCAGGTAAACATTCAACTGGCATCTAATATGTACCATACCGCCATATGTTTTATGACAATATAGTTGGCAAAATAATCCCTTATCACATTACCTAAAGTGGAAAGCAAGAACTATTTTATGTTTCATTTTCAGTGTGAGAAGAAAGAGAAGTATATTGAAATAATCCAGGCGCTTGACTTTGACACAAAAGCAGCAATAGCTGTGCACATTCAAGAGGTATCTATATAATTTGTTAAATAATATTTTTGTATTGAGATTAAGATCACTTTTGCAAGAGCAACCTAACAAGAAATAAGTAGATCATTGATAATGTCCAAATGATCAAACCAACATATTCTCCAGCTAACCCACAGTCAAGACAACCTGCTCGACCTACATTGGTTGGAGTGCAGTAACATGCCCGCCCATGAGCTGGAGGTTGTAGCAAAGACCATAGCTGCCAATCTTCAGCACTTGCTGGTCCAGAGGGACTCCCATCTGGAGGTGAGGCATGATACGATTTGGAAATGTTGTAAAATAGCTGAGAATACCAAATATGTAAATGTACTTGGACTGTGAATTGTAAATGGTTGTAAATAAAATAAAAATACAACCATTGTCAGTAAAAGTATGAATGAAAGTGTTAGGATCCATTTTGAACAATCAGTCAATCAAATAACATAGGACATGTTTTCGTTTCTTAAGACGATAGCAGAGCTAACACAAGAAAGGGAAGGTGTGGTTCGTGTGCTTTGTAGCTCATCCGGCCCGCAGTCGGCCGTCTATCCTGCCATCATGCAACAGCAGCAGGCGGGAACTCAGCAACACTTGGTGGTGGAACTTGCAGACTCAAAAGCCAAGATTAGACGACTTAGACACGAGCTGTGAGTACGACAGACGACAATGCGTAGACAAACTACACTAGATATTTTCTTACCTACACAATTTTTTGATACGAACTGCCGTACCTTGGCAAACCTTTTACCTTGCAAGGTAAAATTAAGAAATAGATCACCGGTCTCGGGTGGAATCCTGAAATCTACAAAATCATCCCTTTTCAGAAGCCCACCCAAATGTTAAGTTTGTTGAACCATTAACATTTAATCGTAAAAAAGAGCAAGCCACTTTCAACACTTTGAATTGGTCAAGAATACGTAAAAGTAACACGAACATATTTTGACTAACCAGATTTTTGAAAAAATACAAAATTGACCAAAATGTGACTTGTTAGATTTTGGCCCAACACCAGCAAATACAATATACCGTATTTTCCGGCCTATAAGGCGCACCGGACTATAAGGCGCACCTTCAATGAATGGCCCCTTTTAAAACTTTATCCTTATATAAGGCGCACCGGACTATAAGGCGCACCATTAATGCATCATGTCAGATTTTTAATCCAAATCAAATCATTCTCCATTTTATCTTTTTTATTTCAACTTCAAACGGAAACAAATTACTTTATAATCATAAAATAATGATCCATAGTCTTTTTGAGTCATGATTCATAGTCTTCAGCGGGCCACTTTCATGACACAATGCTTTGGGCCAGTTTAAATTTAGGAATTTGGTCCATATATAAGGCGCACCGGGCTATAAGGCGCACTGTTGGTTTTTGAGAAAATTTTAGGTTTTTAGGTGCGCCTTATAGGGCGGAAAATACGGTAATTGTTTTTCTTTTGTGACGTCTTTTTTAAAGTTGTATGATTTCTTCCTTTTGGGGTCAATTTCAATTTTGAGCATCCATTTGAATCATCTCAAGTTTATAGCTCAGGGGTGGGCAAACTTTTTGACTCGCGGGCCGAACTGGGTTCTAAATTTGGACCGGAGGGCCGGACCAGGAGCAGATGGTATAGGCGTTGTGTGAAGTCATATAAGCGACCTGTAAAGGTCATTGCATAAAAGATCTTGGCCTTTAGTAGGTAGTAAAGCATGGATATTCCAAACAAGTTTTTTGAAAACAAATGCATTCATTAACAGCATTAAAAAAAAAAAAAATCACTAAAAAACTGCTATCAGTGATTCTCATAAAATACGACACTGTTATTATGAATAACAATCTCCATCACTTCAGTGCCTGCAGGTCAGATTAATGAAAGATGTTTATCTTATGGGATCACATCAAACGGCAAACATTCTGACCAAATATATCATCTTGAAGAATCGGTGAAAGCATACATCCAAATAAAGTAATCAAAACAGCAACACGGTGAGGGGTATCTGAAAATCAGAGCAGAGTTTTAACTCGCAAACACCTGGTAACAGAGGTGAGGAAACGGGAAACACTTAAGAACTTTACAGGTTAAGATTAGTCGCAAATAGGTGGTGCATCAATGTCCTTGAGCATCCTGCATTGTTTGAAAATGAGAATGGTCGCTAGTTTCAATCCCTGCTATGTGTACAAATCATATTCAAAATGCATTTTTTTACAATAAACTTGAGAGCCTCCCGTTCATTTTCAGTGGGAACAGTGTTGTTGGTGTCCCTTTTTTGCTAGTGCGTCATAGTCTGGAGTAAAATTTGTTGTGGCAATTCTTAGGCGAGATCCGAGGTGTTGGTCCGTTTACCTTGATCTGTGACGGGTTGATGTTGATGTGGCTGAACGTCACGTCGCGTACGTCGAGCCAAATCGGCCACTCTTTTTTAAACACTCGGCACTCACTTCTTTTTTTCGGGCCACTCATTTTAATGGAAGGATTCCAGGGGAAGGTTTGTGGGTGGCTTTAGCGCAAAACTGCATCTGAAAGCTCAGCGCGCGAATTATAAGAATGCTGTCGTCAAAGCCCACGCTCTAAATTCGGGACTGATACGAATAGAGCGAGAGTGCGCCAAGTCCGTACTACTGAGTACGTACACGCACTTGTGAGTGTGCACCGAGCTTTCTGACACGGCTTCCGGTAGTAAATGCGCAGGCGAGCGCTTCGCCATCTACTGGGAAAACGCAGTCATTGCAGGCAAAATGACCAAAAAAAAAAAAGTTTAATAATACAATTTGTTCAGGGTTGGCGGGCCGGATTAAACGGTCCCGTGGGCCGGATGTGGCCCGCGGGCCGTAGTTTGCCCACCCCTGTTATAGCTACATAAAAAGGTTACTTTTGTATACCATTAAAAAACAAGACCTACTACATACAGAAGTAGAAATGAAGACTTTGTAAAAATAAAATGAAATAATGTGTCTTTTGCATGGAGCATTAGTAGCTGTGAGGTACTTAAATGTAAGCTGTCCTCTGGACTCCCTCCAGTAGCTTCTGAATGATGTTACTACAGGATCAGAGATGCCCCGGGGAGTTTGGCCCACATTAATGCCTGCCTGGCAATTTCAGTGGTTGCACTATACCCCTGACCCACATTGGCTCTGTGCTCGTGCCACTCATGTACGCACATGCATACTAACCCCGATCTGAAGACCCTCTAATAGCAATGTTGCTGATAATCGCCCTCTCGCGTATTATCCTTGCTTGCAAGGTCAGTCGGACAGTTCCTTGAAGAAACACATTTAACCAATAATGTGTTTATTAATTTCTTTTTTTTTTCAATGGCCCTTGAACCAGTTATTTCATCTAAGCGGGTACGCTTTTGAATTTAAGTTTGCCCTTTTCAGCTGAGGCAGAACAAAATGTTTTGTTTCAACAATGCCCATAAAAAACCCATAAAATGTTATCATTATGGCATAAAAGATGTTTTGCTAATTGTGTCTGTGTCTCTCTGTACTGTATCCCTTCCTTCAGAGAAGAGAAGAGTGAACAATTGCTGGACAACAGACACGACCTGGAGAACATGGAGTCAGAGCTCAAGAGGATCCAGCAGGAGGTTTGATAAGACGATAAATTGACAGTAACACATAGTTAGCATTCTCTATTTTTTTTACATTCATTTGCTGAATCTGTGTGAATTTTTCATCAGAACTTGAAGCTGCTTGTCGATGCCCGAGCAGCCCGTGCCTACCGCGATGAGCTGGATGCTCTGAGAGAGCGTGCGCTCAAAGCTGATAAGCTGGAGTGTGAGGTCGGACGCTACAGGGAGCAAATGCACAAGATGGAATTTTACAAGGCCAAAGTGGAGGTTAAAACAACTATGAATACCATTTTTCACATACACACACAAACACACACTAATGATTACTTGATTAATAAAATAGTTGTTGATTAATCAGATAATTGATTAGTTGTCGATTGATTCGACAGCTCTATAATTGTCACCGATTTTTCTGCGTCTATTCTAGGTCCGAGGTTGGTAACCTATTTGGCGGACAGAACCATAGATGCCCATTTTTTACAAATAATTTCCCATGAGCGCCGTACCATTTAAAACAAAAAAACTTTATTTATTATTATTTTTAATAACGTCACCAAAAGAACCATATCTGGCTCGCGAGCCATCGGTTTCCGACGCCTGCTCTAGGTCATCTATAATATCGTACAATTACTTGGAAATGGGAATGTATTTTATTATGGTTGATGTCATATCAGCATTACGCAAATGTTTTTCCTCCTTGACTTCAGGAGCTCAAGGAGGATATCAGAGTGCTGCAGGAAACCAAAGAGGTACTAGAAGATCAGCTGGCAGGCTGGAGAGCACGCTCAGATCAAATCCACCAGCTGGAGAAACACAGCCTGCTACTGAAGGCCCGAATACATGACATGGAACAAGTAATTGACATTTTGAACGTCGTAAAAAACAGTGGCGGAGATATTGATTTCAGTATCTTCAACTTACCAATCGTGCATGCTCACTTTAGGGAAGAGATGCAGATCGTAAATGCATTGAGGAGCTGCAGGATGAAAATTTGACTCTGTGTTTAGCACAGAGGAGGAGCATGGAGGAGTCCCAGCACCTGGGATGGGAGTTAGAACAACTTTCCAAAAGCACCGACAACTCTCAGGGTAAGAGCTGGCCAAATAACATGAGAATTGCTTTCCACTGATGCGGTGACACTCACAATATAAAACATGTTTGAAATTAATAAATGAACCATAGTCCATATTTCCCATCACATAAATGTTTATTCCTACAATGTCAAGGTCTTGCTGTCGACATTGATCACCTCTCTGTGTTCGTCTAAAGGACAGCAAACTTTAAGTGAGGAGGTGAATGAGAGGATCCGAAGTCGGCTGTTGAAGTTGGAGAAGGAGAACCAAAGTCTCCTGAAGACCATCGAGGAGCTCAGAAATGCCTGTCTTCACCACAACACGCATTCCGACAAACGCAGCCACTACAGCGAGAAGGATCGTGTCCGGCATGTGGTCTGTTGCGCCGATAAATGGACCTCAGATGAAAACAAATCATTGACTTCCTGCTCACGTGAGCAAAACTGCAGAAATGCATCCAACCTTGGTACAATAAAAGACATTCTTAATACAGATGCTGAAGATCAAACACCAGAGCAAGACCATGCAGGCCTTTGCCAATCACCTAATACATTCAGTCATATTCAGGAGAAAGGAAAGTTAGAGGACAACAACAGCGGAGCACATTTTAAAGCAGCTGATTTGGAAGAAAATATTTCAAACATTGCTCATTACGCTGTTGCATCACATAATCCCTCTCCTGGTTCAAGAAGCAGCAGTTCCAGCCATGACGGCATTTTTATTAGCCAGCCAACACGCTTCACTCACGCCAACAAGCACACGCAGCATCTGGAGGCCAAATGCAAGGCACTGGACTCCATTAATCAACAACTGCAAACTTCCCTTGGTAACACAGGTATGTTTTGTAAATGGGGAAGGTCACATTTTGTTAGAAGACGCTTCTAGAAAATCTTCCTCTTTAGAGCGAAAAGTCCACCGATTGGAGACTGAGGTTCAAGAACTGGAGGCAGACAACCAAAGCCTCCAGGCCACATTAGAGGAACTCCGGATTACTGCACGCCGTCTGGACCAAGTGGAAACAGAGAAGCAGAGTTTGGAACAAGAAACAGCAGCATTGGAAAAGGTTAAGAGACAACTGGAAAAGGAGACTCGACGATTGCGCCAGCAGGTAAGTGCAGGGTTGCCAGTTTTGAGTACCGTTTTCATCATGGCTGAAACCAAAAGTAACAGTTGTTACATTTTCCATGTCAGGCTGAAATTCAAGAAGCCAACTTAGATAGCAGTAATGTCTGCATGGCGAGCCTGGAAAGGGAGATGCGCTGTCTGGTGAAAGAGGTGGAGGAGTTGAGGGAGACAGCTGAAAGGGTCAAGGGGCTGGAGAGAGACAACAGAGAACTGGCCAAGCAAGCTGCAATTGACCAAAGGACCTTGGACACCCTTAGAAAGGTCATAAGGAGGCTTAAGAATCTATTTGTTCTGACCTTGTCCCACTTTTTTTTTTTCACTTAACAGCACCGTTTTTTTTTTTTTTTGTCAACTAATCCTGACTTGTTGACTCTTTTTAGGAACTTGTCAGTGAGAAACTGAAGACCCGGCAGAAAGAGGATGAACTAGCGCGTCTGTCCCATGAGCACGAGATAAGAATTCTCAACAGAGAGAATAAACAATCTGTGGAACTCGACACAGCCGAACGCAGGTCTGCATTGTATTGTTTTGCTTTTAAAAATAAGGATGAAATATTGACATATATTTGTCCATGCAGAAGGTTCAATATGCTGGAGTCAGAGTTGGAGTTGTCCATGAAGAAGTGTCTTCAAATTAAAGACGACAAGTTGGCTGTGCTGGAGTCCCGTCTACAAGAATCCTCAAACCTTAACGAGCATCTTCGCCACGAACTCAGAACTGTGAATTACAAATCTCGTTTTGTAGTTTTGTCCAGTTGCAGGTGTTTTAACTATTTTTCTCCACACAGGTGAAAGTGCGCTATGAGGCCTTGCAGCAAAAACACGAAGAGGAGGTGACTGAATCATGCGCCACCCCTCTGAAAGAGAATGGAAAGGAAATGAGTGAATGGTTGCGTGAAAGCCACGAAGCCACCAAAGAGCTCCTGAGTATTAAAGACCGACTGATTGAAGTAGAGAGGAACGTAGGTAGCATTTTATTGCTGAACACGTTGTCAAAGCAAATAATGACATTTGAATTGAAGCAAATTATGGACCTCGTCAGCTCTTTAAACTCTTCTCCTCTTTCTAGAACGCAACACTGGAGACAGAGCGTCAGGCTACGCAGTCCCATCTGAAGCAGCTGGAGAGTCAGTCTGACAGTCAACAGGCTCAGATCCTCGCGCTGCAGAGGCAAGCTGCCACCCTGCAGGAGAACACCACCACTTTGCAGGCACTCAACGCGGACTTGCAGGTAAAGGGATGGATGAGAAAATTAAGCTGGGTGCGCATTCACGTGCATAACAACTGTATTTACTTTTTGTTTAAATTAATTAACCATCTTGCTTTTCCAGGTGGAAAAATCCACATTGACCTCCCAGAGTGCTTCCCTAATGGCTCAGAATGCTCAGTTGCAGCAGCAGCAGGTGGGAACAGAAAGTGAGAGGGACAGTGCCATACGGGAACGCGAAGAGCTGCGAGGTGCCCATGAGCAGCTATTACGGGATCATGAGCGTCTGGCGGCTCTCCACGAGCGGCAAGCCGCAGAGTATGAGGTCCTCATGGGGAAACACGGCTGTCTGAAAAATGCCCATCGGACGCTGGAGCTCGAACACCGCACACTGCAAGACAGGTAAGAGAAGCAAATGTGAACAAGCATTAACATAAATGTTGCTACCAGGTAGCCATCGTTATTATTATTATTGATTTGTTTCATGTTTGATTTGGCATATTTACTGTAGGTACAACAACCTGTTGCAGCAACGGACCAAATTAGAAGATCTGGAAAAGGCCCTGAAGGAAGAGCAGATGAGAATGAGTCTGGAGAAGGAACATCATAGGACCGCTGCCGCTGAATGTTGCAGGCTTCGGGATGAGAAAGACTGGTGAGGGACGCAAAAGGAGAACAAAGGCACATGAACAATTAGGCAAAGGGCAAATGTCATCGCAAGCAAAAATACATGTACCGTATATGCCCACAGGAATTTGTGATCATCATTATTACTCTATTATTTACTGCATACCACCCTTTTTCTTCACAGGCTGAACCAAACTTATTGTCAACTTCTAAATGACAATGAGCTGCTGAAAGCAGATCACAAGCAGCTGAAGAGCCAACTAAATGAGAGCAAGCTGGCTCACACCTGGCTGGAGGCCGACTATTCCAAGCTCAAAAAGGAGTACCAGCAACTTGATATCACCTCCACAAAACTCACCAACCAGTGCGAGGTGGCTGGCCATTCTATCTTAAAACACAGATCTTCTGATGGTTGCAAAAAAGCTTATCATCTGATTTATTGGATTGATTTGCGACAAATGTATTATTAGCTGCTGAGCCAGTTGAAGGGGAACCTGGAGGAGGAGAATCGTCATCTTCTGAGTCAAATTGACACACTGATGCTGCAGAACCGGACTCTGTTGGAACAGACAATGGAGAGCAAAGATCTGTTTCACATAGAGGAACGACAATATATGTAAGCAATGAGAACCACTTACAAACTACATAATTAAGTGGAAGAAGACACATTGGATAAGAGAGAAACAAATTGAACAGATGGATTTGTTGGAATGCAAGTTCTTGTTTGCTTAAGAGAATAATTTAAAAACTAACAACTTTTGTCAACTCTCTCATTGTTTGTTTAGTGACAAACTTAATGATTTGAGGAGACAAAAGGAGAAGCTCGAGGAGAAGATAATGGACCAGTATAAGTTTTATGAGCCCTCACCTCCTCGCAGGTGAGTTGCTTGACAGGTACATCATATTAAGAAATAATTTCTTTTCATCAGTCCTTTAATAAATGTTCATTTTCAACAGGCGAGGAAACTGGATCGCTCTTAAGCTGAAGAAATTGATCAAATCGAATAGCCGTGAACAGGGACTAGAACATTCACTCACACCGACACACTCGGAGGCTCAGCTCTCATGTCACGATAGCAGCTCCTTCATTAGTTCAGATGGCTCTGCAGGCTCCACCTCCACATCAGTAGGTGACATCATACCATCACAGCCTAGCAGTGAGTATGGGCTTCCTGACTTGAACTTTGGATTTGTGTGTCCAATAACTCATTCTTCATTTTCCACCGCATGCATCAAAATGTCTCTCGTTTGGTCTTGTTTCTCTTCACTCCCTTTTGCCATTTCACAATTCAATCCATCACATGGATGCTGTCTGTTCAAAAGCCACACGGAAAGTGTTTCCCCATATGAGAAGCAAGCCGAAGAACAAAGATAAACTGAAGTCTCTCATCCAACGTTCCTTGTGTAAGACAAACTGTGTTTGAGTTTGATCTGTTCTTTATAATAGCCTTAATTCAACTACTAAATAATAAATCAGAACCTGCAGTACCAATTAAAAGTAATTCTAATTTACTGAACATGCATAAGATTCAGACTGCATCACATTGGCTCCTCTACATCCTCACCCCTCTCCATCTCCCCACCGTCCTGTTCTCTTGTACAACATTGCAGCCCTGAGCAGCTTGCTGTACACCTCTGCCCCGTTGGAGCAGAAGCAGTTCACATCCAGCTCAGAGGAGTTGGAAGGCTCTGAAGCTGATGTGCAGGACAGGAAAACAATATCCACCTCATTCCTAAGCACATCTATCCTATCCACACGACACTTGAATCCCACTACTGAACTATTCATGCAACTCCACGCTACAGCCAGTGACACTGATGTCCCAGATGTGTCACAGCTACAGCTAGGTAGCAAGCCATTCATTTCACCATGTCTTTATTTGAAATCATTTAACTCATTCACTGCCAGCCCAGTTAAAATTGATCTTTGACGTCTATGGCTGTTCGTGGCAGTGAATGAGTTAAGAAGTGTAGATTAGGCTCTTGAATCCATGGAATGTTAATGTACGTCTTTTTATCAAATATTTGTGCTCCGCAGATAAGGATTCAAGCAATAGTGCCACACCATCTGGTTTGGAGGACGAAGAGCTGCAGCATCAGGGTAAAGCTTTTTGAATAGCCGTTTAGAGGATTCAGCAAATACAGATGTATTACCCTTGCAGGAATTAGAGTAAATCCATCAAATCGCTATCATGACCTTGTTTTGTATTAATCTGCATGCTGACTACAGAGGCAAAAAAAAAAAACAATGAAGTGTGGATCTGCTGCCCCCTTTCTATCATTAACACAATATGATACTTTTGAAAAGGCACTGTTAAAGAAATAAAAAACTAACCTGAAAAGATGGCAAACGTTTAAGACGGTGTAATACAGTGAATGGAGCTGGGCGACCAAATGCAGCTTGGACCAGGGTTTATTGAGGGAACTCAAAAGACAGACTATAAAGGCTCGACTAAAGACGAGAATAACTTAACAGACAGACAAAGACAAGAAAGACCAAACGAGAAACAAGACAAGAACAGACAAGTGACTAGCGAAACAAGAACAATCCGACAGGAGTGACACGCAGACAGGACTTAAATACATGACAGCAGTGACATGCGGTGAGGTTCATGACTGGCGAGGCGTTGCAAGCCTCCCTTGCCTCTTCTGACCCCACATCCCTGGCACATACTTACCCCCTGAGTCGCCTTGACCCTTTCTTAACGCCGCTAGGTATCCCAGTCAAGCCACTCAGGGCAGAAGAGCTGAGAACCAGCCGCGGTGAACCGCTGCCTTTCTCCTCCGATCGGGGTTCGAGGGCACTGGAGCCAGCCCTGACTAAGCAGTGCCTCCCCAGTGCTCTCCTCCCGGTTGTACCTACAAAAAAAAGGCTTCTTTCTTCTTGAGCAACCTTCTTTGTCCCATGTCAACGCACGACCTAAGGAGATGCTGGATCCATTCCTCCAACTTTGCTGTGCTTCCTCCATCGCGAGACTCCAGGGAAGTCAAAGTAACTAGAGGGAACTCACCTGTATTGCAATACCTGTGGAGGGAATGGCTGAAAAAGAAACCCTACTCTACATCGCCTAGGTCCCGGTGCATCCTCGGCCTAGTCACCTAAGCTGGACTAGGGGACGTGAATATTAGGGGCAAGAATTTAGAACCTGTTCCAGGTCACCATTTAGAGTTCAATTTTAACGTGTGTGGTGCAATGTGCTGTTGCATGAGCAAGGCTAACCCTCATAGAAGACTGAGCCTCGATTAAGGTCCTTCCGCTCTGGACCACCACACCCTGCGTGCATTGTTCCAAGAGTCGGAACTCAGGGGGGCCGCATACGTACCCCCTGAGTCGCATTGACCCTTCGTTAACACCGCTAGGTTTCCAGGTCAAGCCACTCAGGGCAGAAGAGCTGGGGATCAATCCTCCCCAATCAGAGTGAGAACCAGCCGCGGTGAACCGCTGCCTTTCTCCTCCGATCGAGGTTCAAGAGCACTGGAGCCAGCCCTGACTAAGCAGTGCCTCCCCAGTGCTCTCCTCCCGGTTGTACCTACAAAAAAAAAGGCTTCTTTCTTCTTGAGCAATCTTCTTTGTCCCATGTCAACGCACGACCTAAGGAGATGCTGGATCCATTCCTCCAACTTTGCTGTACTTCCTCCATCGCGAGACTCCAGGGAAGTCAAAGTACCTAGAGGGAACTCACCTGTATTGCAATACCTGTGGAGGGAATGGCTGAAAAAGAAACCCTACTCTACATCGCCTAGGTCCCGGTGCATCCTCGGCCTAGTCACCTAAGCTGGACTAGGGGACGTGAATATTAGGGGCAAGAATTTAGAACCTGTTCCAGGTCACCATTTAGAGTTCAATTTTAACGTGTGTGGTGCAATGTGCTGTTGCATGAGCAAGGCTAACCCTCATAGAAGACTGAGCCTCGATTAAGGTCCTTCCGCTCTGGACCACCACACCCTGCGTGCATTGTTCCAAGAGTCGGAACTCAGGGGGGCCGCATACGTACCCCCTGAGTCGCATTGACCCTTCGTTAACACCGCTAGGTTTCCAGGTCAAGCCACTCAGGGCAGAAGAGCTGGGGATCAATCCTCCCCAATCAGAGTGAGAACCAGCCGCGGTGAACCGCTGCCTTTCTCCTCCGATCGAGGTTCAAGAGCACTGGAGCCAGCCCTGACTAAGCAGTGCCTCCCCAGTGCTCTCCTCCCGGTTGTACCTACAAAAAAAAAGGCTTCTTTCTTCTTGAGCAATCTTCTTTGTCCCATGTCAACGCACGACCTAAGGAGATGCTGGATCCATTCCTCCAACTTTGCTGTACTTCCTCCATCGCGAGACTCCAGGGAAGTCAAAGTACCTAGAGGGAACTCACCTGTATTGCAATACCTGTGGAGGGAATGGCTGAAAAAGAAACCCTACTCTACATCGCCTAGGTCCCGGTGCATCCTCGGCCTAGTCACCTAAGCTGGACTAGGGGACGTGAATATTAGGGGCAAGAATTTAGAACCTGTTCTAGGTCACCATTTAGAGTTCAATTTTAACGTGTGTGGTGCAATGTGCTGTTGCATGAGCAAGGCTAACCCTCATAGAAGACTGAGCCTCGATTAAGGTCCTTCCGCTCTGGACCACCACACCCTGCGTGCATTGTTCCAAGAGTCGGAACTCAGGGGGGCCGCATACGTACCCCCTGAGTCGCATTGACCCTTCGTTAACACCGCTAGGTTTCCAGGTCAAGCCACTCAGGGCAGAAGAGCTGGGGATCAATCCTCCCCAATCAGAGTGAGAACCAGCCGCGGTGAACCGCTGCCTTTCTCCTCCGATCGAGGTTCAAGAGCACTGGAGCCAGCCCTGACTAAGCAGTGCCTCCCCAGTGCTCTCCTCCCGGTTGTACCTACAAAAAAAAGGCTTCTTTCTTCTTGAGCAATCTTCTTTGTCCCATGTCAACGCACGACCTAAGGAGATGCTGGATCCATTCCACCAACTTTGCTGTACTTCATCCATCGCGAGACTCCAGGGAAGTCAAAGTACCTAGAGGGAACTCACCTGTATTGCAATACCTGTGGAGGGAATGGCTGAAAAAGAAACCCTACTCTACATCGCCTAGGTCCCGGTGCATCCTCGGCCTAGTCACCTAAGCTGGACTAGGGGACGTGAATATTAGGGGCAAGAATTTGGAACCTGTTCCAGGTCACCATTTAGAGTTCAATTTTAACGTGTGTGGTGCAATGTGCTGTTGCATGAGCAAGGCTAACCCTCATAGAAGACTGAGCCTCGATTAAGGTCCTTCCGCTCTGGACCACCACACCCTGCGTGCATTGTTCCAAGAGTCGGAACTCAGGGGGGCCGCATACGTACCCCCTGAGTTGCATTGACCCTTCGTTAACACCGCTAGGTTTCCAGGTCAAGCCACTCAGGGCAGAAGAGCTGGGGATCAATCCTCCCCAATCAGAGTGAGAACCAGCCGCGGTGAACCGCTGCCTTTCCCCTCCGATCAGGATCCAAGAGCACTGGAGCCCCTGAGCACTTACACCCTGAATCACGTTGACCCTTCGTTAACACCGCTAGGTATCCAGGTCAAGCCACTCAAGGCAGAAGAGCTCATCAATCCACCCTGATCAGAGTGAGAACCACCCTACCAAAGTATGCTCATATATTCTTGAGCAATCTATTATGTCCCATTCCAACACATGACTTAAGGAGATGCTGGATTTAACTTCCACTTCCCTGTGCTTCATACACCGCAAGGCCCCAGGGAAGGCCAACCTGTTGTTGTAGTTGTTGCCAGAGGGTCACTATTTCAGAAAGTTCTTACACTCACGGTTCCCATTCATTCAGGTTCCTGGTGGCTCCCTCTTGTAAATCCCTTGTGTACTACCTCTCATCCTCCAACAGTTACTCCAGGTAATTTGGATATAATTTCGAGCGGCCCTGAGTGTGGCTTTATTGTATTTCCGATTATTAGTCAAAACCTATTTTAATATTCTCAACCCTGAGTAGTGTGTCTTCAAGTATGACTGCATCCTTTGTCCCTGTTGAGTACAAAAGTTGCTTATACATTTTATACCATTCACTATCTTAGATTTTTTTATCCCCTACACTTTTGATCTCATTGATTTAAATGTTCAGCTGTCGATTTTATTGATCAATCACTGTTTATCAGTATTGTACTTATACTTTAATTCAATCATCTAACCATCATATTCCATTATTGTACTTAAGGTTTGACATCTTGGGGTCACATTGGCAGAGTGTGCCATTAGCGGTGATCTCTTTGGATCACTGCAATTTCCATAGCATATGTTAATGACATCTGCTCTTACCTGAAGGTCCTTATTTTTGGTGTCCCTTACACTCACGGTGCCATGATTTTTCCAAAATGGCCGGTCATCCTGGTGGCTATCCCTGGCATTGCGTCCGATTGAATTTAGGTTGGTAGGTTTATTTAGATTTTTTAAGTAGTTTTTTGGGGGGATTTAATTCTTTTTTTTTTTTTTAAATTAGGATTAGGGTTAACCAAAACTAAATTCAAATCGATCATCCCTTATTTAGAATATTATTGTAATAATTGCACATTCACAATATAAGAATACAAGAGACGTGCGGTGAGGTTCATGACTGGGGAGGCACTGACGTCACACACACACCTGGGTAATATTTGTCCAACTGAGTCACAAAAATGTTGGGGAAAGCTGCTCTAGTGTGGCTTCTTCATTATTTAATTTGAACTATTTTAATTAAAATCTCATATCAGCAGTCTTCACACATAATAACACTCAATAAGACACATGGAATCAAAAACTTGTTTTCGATCGTGCGTACCACTCCGTTCCGTTATCTGATGATAATGATGATGATGATGATGATGATGATGATGATGATGATGATGATGATGATGAGGATGAGGATGATGATGATGATGATGATGATGATGATGATGATGATGATGATGATGATGATGATGATGATGATGATGATGATGATGATGATGATGATGATGATGATGATGATGATGATGATGATGATGATGATGATGATGATGATGATGATGAAACTTTATTCATCCCACAGCGGGAAAATGTACTTGTCACAGCAGCATACAAGAGTGCAAGAATACAAGTGCCAAAATTGTATTCTTGCACAATAATCTCATGACATTGTGCAGATGATGAATATGTAAGTGAATATCTCTGTTTAAAAATCTACATTAATTTTCATCCCAGGGCTCAATGTCACCCAGAGTCGAGCCGAAAGTGAGAGCAGCGGTGAGTTCAGCATCAGCCTGGATAATGAGCCCTGGTCAAATGGTAGCAGCCCTGTCCAGCAGCCACTGTCTCGCCACACCTCTGCCTCGTACCATCCGCCAAGAGACACCTCGACACCCCAACGCACACAGCAAACCTCCTCCACAGCGCACAAACAGAAAGCCTTGACCATCCCTACGGCAAACAGCCAGGAATCAGAGCTCAAACTAATTCATCAACAGAAAGAGCCTACAATAAGCCACGATTTCTGGCTCGCACGGGGAACAAAAAGCATCAGAAGGGGCTCTAAAGGAAAACGTCGCTCATCAGATTCAGTGGCCACGTTAAGCACAAATTTAAGATCCGATACTGATTGTACCCAGACTTTAGCTTGTTCGCCAGTTACAGTGTTTTATGTTCAGGGCAAGTCATCCTCTATGTCTGGGTGTCTCAATTGCTTCTCTAATCCACTGGGAAAAGAAGGGCGACTCAAAGGCTTGTCGAAAAGTCTTCCTCGTGCCAGCAGTGTCATTTCCACAGCCGATGGGTCATCTAGACATCCCACCATCACCAATGACTGCAGGGTGGTAGTGAAGACTGAGACACTTCCTGGTTCCATTTCAGATAAGCACAATATCCAGAAACAAGAATCAGCAGCAGCATCCAATCAGCAAGTCAGTGAAAGCAGAGCGCCTGAGCTCAGTCCTCCAGTCAAACCTCCAAGAGACCCAACAGTCCGTGTTGCCAAAGACCACTCGAAACCCCCTGTGCAGGAATCAGATTTAAATCCCCCATTTAGTCTTAACTCTGTCTTCTCAAACACAATCTTCAGCGATTCAGAAGGGAGTCATATGGATGCTCTTGCGAGGAACAACCTGATGGATATTTCCCTCAACAAGTCCACCTGCAAAGCAAAACTGCACTCCAGTGAGCCACAAGTCTTCTCAACACAGATTGCAAAAACTCAAAATGGAAAAAGTGAAGAATCACAATCTTGAGATGAGGAGCATAGAAAGAAGTATATCCGACATCTTTTGTCACTGCATTATTAACATTACCCATTTGTACAGTATGTAACAGATGTTTTAGTGATCTATGTTTATTTCTTTATTACAAGGAATCTGCTTAAATTAATATTAGTTATATGTTTTCATATTTTGTCTATACTTTTACAGGAAATGGGAGGGACAATTGAGTGAACCCTTGGATATTATAATTGGTTGAGCCTCATTTAGCAGCAATAAAGTCAACCAAACACTTTTTTAGCTGCAGATGAGCTCACACAAAGATCAGGAAGATCCATTTACTTTTTCTTCCATGTCCGGTGAATATTTACTTGTTATTTTAAATTCAAAACAAAAACCGTGAGGTGAGAAATACGGTTGTTTGTGTGGTATCACTCTGGTTTGAATCAGATGTTTTTGTTTATTGTTTTTTTACAGCACAAATATCAGCACAAAAATTCAACACATAAATGTCATGATCAGTATGTACAGAAATTTAAGAAAGTTCAAAGGGTCAACATGCGTTGTCCTCCCACTGTGGGTTAAGACATTCTAAGCAAATACAGAACAATAAGTTATTTTATTTTTGTTTGTTTGTTTGTTTGTTTGTTTGTTTGTTTGTAAACGGGTAGGTGGTAAAGCAATTTTTAAGTAGCTATGTTATACTTTTGCCTATCCCACAAAAATTGACCTGCTGAGATGGTATGTCATAGTTTCAACACCTCTGTGAAGCTCTGTGATGCAGCTATTTAGCTTTACTTCACCTTTCAGGCAATCCTTTGTTTTGAATGTTTTTTTAAATTGCCAAAATATTCCTTATCCTGTAGTTGTGCCCTGGTGCTTTTGACTTGTTGTGCCCAGAGTTCTATTCTATTTAAATGTGAACCTGAAAGAAATGTGATGTTTATATGTGATATCAGGTGTACATTATATCAACTATACCGAGGGCGACTGTGTTTTCTTCCCTTTAATAAAGAGAATTTATAAGGAAAATAGATTTGCGTCTTATTTTGAAGGTGACTACTTTTTCCGCCGCTCTCATTGGATACTGTGCTGACCACGTGACTAGTGACAAGCGGAAGTTGAGTGTTTTCTAGTGAAAAACAAAACATTCGAGGTTACGCTCCAGTTCTTCTATTAGGACTAACAAATCAACAACCAGGTGTCCTGGGGTGGCTTCGTAAATTCTGGTGTATTACCCGACAACTGTACCCAGATTTAAGCAAGATGCTGAATGCCGCGGCTGCGGAAAGAAACAAGGAGCCCATCCTTACGGTGCTGCGGGGATGCGTGAACACCGACAGAAGGCTGCAAGCGCTCGAGATCTCCTCCGGTACAGGACAACATGTCATGCATTTTGCTGGGGCTCTAAAGAACATTACTTGGCAACCATCAGAGTACGATCAGCGGTCTTTAGCCAGGTATTTTTTTTGACTTTACACCAATCACGAGCGGTGCTGATGATGTAGGCATGTGCGTGAGTTGTTAGACTAACAATACACCCACCGTGATTCTCTCTTTTCAGTATAGAAGCCTACAGAGCTCACTATCAATTGAACAATGTGAAGCCTGCCATCCACCTGGATGCTTCTCAGAATCATGATTATTGGGGAGGGATCCAAGCGGAGAGCCTCGATCTGGTCCTCAACATCAACATGATCCACATCTCTCCCATGGCTTGTACAGAGGCAGGTATCTCGGTGATGGGTCTAATTTTAGTTCATGGACTTTTCTTGCAATGACTGTACCCGTGCATACGCCCACCAGGCACTTTGCACCTGCATGATCTAGTAAGAGCTTTTCACAAAATTTTGCTTCGGCAACAGAAAGGAGACTATCCTCTCTTTTCAACAAATTTGTTAAAACGTACAAGGAATTTGTCCCCAGTAGTTTAGGTCACTCTGGTGCTTTCACTGAAAGACAATAATAAAGACATAAATCAAATGGTAAAAACATGCATGACAAAGTATTAGCAAATCCAAGTACTAAGTGCATCATTAATAAACGTATTGTTAAAAAGAGATGTCTGGAGTGGCTGACCACCCAGTGGTACCTTTCCTTGACTTATAAGCTTAACTTGTTCTGTCACCAAACTTGCAAATCTATTTACTTATACTATATGTGCAGCCAGTTTTGGCAATTGAAATATTTCTAAGGTTACTAAAAATAACATTGCATTTTTTGTTTATGTCTTTCATAAAGTAGAAAAGCGGGTTAGAAGAAAAAATATGTATATACCGGTAAAACCAAAATTAAATAACATCAAACACTGAACTGGTTAAATTTAAATTTAAAATAAACTGATTCATCTGCTCTTTGCCTTCCAACAATATAAGTCATGTTTATTTCCCTTCTAGGGTTTATTCAAAGGGGCTGGAGGGGTGTTGAAGCCACAAGGTCTACTCTTGACATATGGGGTGAGTTTAAATTGATTTTATCGAATCATAAATCTGCATTTCATGAAATTATGGCAGCAAAAAACAAATCATTATGTGATGCAATATCTTCTGCCATCTCCAGCCTTATGCGATGAATGGCACCATCACGCCACAAAGCAATGTTGATTTTGACTTGAGCCTACGACAAAGGTAAGTTAGTTGACCTTTCGTCTTCGTGGCCACTGTTTTGTGGGATTATGTCAGAGAGAATTATTTATTAATCATGTTAAATGCACTCGTGCAAAGTAAGTTCAGGAACAAAACATTTTCATTTACAGGAATCCAGAGTGGGGCCTCAGGGATATTTCCCTCCTCAAATCACTTGCAGAAATACATGGTTTATTCCTGGAGAAAATTGTAAGCTAGCAGTTTTTTCAAATTGATATATTTTTTTCCTGTGTATTATTAATGGTGATGTTTTCTGTGTTAGGTGGATATGCCAGCCAACAACAAATGTCTCGTGTTCAGGAAAGAGAGTTTGGTGTGACGTCCTTCTTTTGCTGAACGGATCACACCAGGATGGAAAAAAAGCGCCTTAAATTAACAAAACGCTCAAACGTGTTGCCAAATTCCTACAACTAATTGGACATTACGTTAAATAGACAGAATGATTGTATCATATATTGAGTACAACTATATTCCTGATTGCACGCAACAATAAAAGTGACTCACTTCTTATCCTGATTTAGCTCATTTTTGCTTTTCTCATTGTATAAGCTTTGGTCATTTAGCAAAAACAAAGGTTCAAATCACTTGTTGAGAGGTTTATAGGTGATATTGTGCACATTAGACATACATAGATAAGTAAAAGATCACTCAAAATATATATATCTATATATAAAGACAATTTAAGTGACATTATGCAAAACAGTACAAGTTGGACAATATAAAGATATTTTTCTGACAGCTCTAAAAGAAATAATCGTGAATGCTATCATACAAACTGCATGTGAAGGGAACAAGGACTAATCGACTTTGACTATTGAAATAATAAAACACAAAATAAGACCTCACAACACACTTCAAATGTAGTTTAAGTAGCGCTAGACGCCATGAGTGCTCCTGTATAATTTTTGTTGGGCTAACGTCCACTTGGGTGATAAATGTTTCACAGTGCCATTTGTTCCTCCAGCCATCTGTGTAATAGCAAGTCTGCAGTTTTACGATGTCCGGCAGGTCTTTTTAACCACAACCTCGCGGAGCTTTTTAAGTCTGCGATCGGTTATCGCTCTGACGTAACTGTCTGACTGGATGATGGCCATGCCGTCCTGCACCACCCCCATCACCAGCAGAGGGTTTTCCTCCACGGTGATGTTTGGGCAAGGACAAGTCCAGTCTATCTTGTCAATGGTCACCTCAAGGTGCTTGGTGTTGAGGAAAGTCAAGCCCATCTTTTCATCTCTGAGAACCTCTTCCAGGCTAAAGCGGGCCAATCCCGAATCCAGATCCTCAACGAGCTCGGTCAGCCGGCCCACAATGGCAAAGTCACTGCGACATAAACTGGGCACCATTTTGCCCTTAACCCGACACGTCTTGCAAGGTTTCCTTTTGGGCGTTGGGCAGTTTGCTTCACACTCCTTTTTGGTGCCAAAGCTGTTAGCATTCCCGTGGCAGCCACCGTAGGCGAACGCTTGGCAGCGTTTCATGACAGAATTCCAAGCCCAACGCACTTCCCAAGTTTTGCAGGGGCCCTGCACCGAAGGTAAGGAGCATATCCCCATCCCCTCTCTCTGACAGGAGGCCTTGCATTCCTCATAGGTCTCGAATCGGTTGCGGCTATCCTCGCAGCCGCCGTTGCTGAAGGTCACGCAGGAGCCCAGCTTGTTGTCGTAGTACCAATCCACATGGCGCTCACCGCTGCATACTCTCGTGTCCACTTCAGCCAGGCAGTCTGCCGGTGAGAAGGGTCTCCCCATGGGCATCTCTGGATCCTCGGAGAAGTCATCGTCAGACCGACGTATGACTGAGAGAGGGTAGTCCGCACGGAGAACCCCAGCGGAATTGCGTGCAACGCAAGTGTAGATACCCGTGTCCCACACTTGAGCGTTGTAGATGACGAGCTGTCCGATGTTGGTGATCACCACGTTGCCGTACATTTGATCCGGCCTCATGACGAGCCTTTCACGCCGCTCGCTTTGTTTCTCCCAGGTGACGTCGGGTCTGGGGATGCCAATGACATCACAGTGGAAGCTGACCGTGCCTCCAACATAAATGGACTGGTGGTGAGGGTTGGAGTACAGCGTGGGTGGCATCGGGTCCTCCTGAGAAGATGTTGGGGTGGGATAAGCAGTCGTGTCCTGAGGCAGCGGACTCGTGTGGGGTCCTGCTAGGTAGAATCGGCAGGTAACCACAGTAAGTGTCACCCCGCGGATGCAAGCCTCCGCATCCATGTAGCAGCGGTTGAAATACGTGAGGCCATCCGACGCGCATGTAAAGTTGGGCTCTTTCTCGCATCGGTCCTGACACTTGCAGATGGGCTGGCCGTCCCAGATGTCACAGGTGGCTCCCTGCTGGCTGCAGATAAATCCATCGCAGGTTGCCGTGGAGCCCGGGGCGGTGTCCCCTTTCCCTCCTCCAAGACCATCGGGCTGGGCGGTGGTGCCATCGGAGAATCGTGCAGCTACACAACTGTTGAGGCCGCACACGTTGGTGCAGCACTTCTCAAAGTCAGCACAGTCCTGCTCATACAATACAAAGCACAAAATACAAATTGACAGAGGTGGCAAAAATACTGACACCTAGAAGAAAAAAATATATGTAAAGAGGAAAACAAGTACTGAAATGTATTCACAAAAGTAAACAAAAAGGCTTATTATCTATTAGCTTTGGCAAATTGAGACATGCAATTAAAATTAAACAAAAAGATAAATATGACAAAACATAATTTGTGAATGCCACAAGCTTTTAGGCAAAACCCAACAATGTCAAACAAAGTTCCTAAAATTAGGCTGTGGATGGCAATTATCTTGTGTCTCAGAATTTGTTGAAATTTCGTTGTATCCTGGTCCACGCTGTCTCTTATGAGTCAACAAGATCCCAGTGAATAAATCAACCATCAATCTGTATGTGTCGTTTGTACAGTCATCTCTAAATGTTTTTGATCCAATTTTCAATTTTTTTTTTTATATATGTATGCCTTTTAAAATTGTGCTCAAGTAAACATAAAAATAATTCACTAAATGTATAGATACATGAAATACAGTATGCAGTGAGAATACTTGTACCCGTGTATTTTCATGTACAGATTCTCGGCTATATATGTATATATGCATATTTTTAAAACAAATAACATTGGTTAGGCTATAAAGTATAAATTACCTCACCTCATCAATGTTGCATTCTCTCTCGCAGGTGCTTTGTGCATCAACCCAGAGATTTGTGTTGATTTTATTGGGACAAAGTCCTTCATGTTCCACTTTGGGTGCTGACACAGTCGCACCCAGAGGAAGTCTGAATAATTGGCAAAGCAGGAGTGTTCGTAAAAACACATCAATCCATCCCAGTTCTTGTCTCCTAGAGTTGCGTGTATGACACCAAATTGTATTTTCCTTGGCGCATCTACAATCCAAAAGTGGTCGGTGGGTTTTATACATTGTTGCTCCTTTTTGGTCTTCGTCCTTTGATGATTAATTCCATATCTCATTTAGGTCAGGATAAGGAAGTAGGTTCTTGGAGCTTTTCAGGAGAGGTCTGGTTTGTGCGTCAACAATGTGCAAGTCAGTCGTTCTGCTGTGCGTAAAGACTATCCAACCAAGCTACGCGCGCCACGAAACTTCTGAAGCTACTCCAGCAATACCTTACGTAAATGTATTTCGATTCCAAGTCTTGATTTGTTTCCTTAGAGAAAAAAAATGCGTGTCAGTAGACAAAGTTTCGCCGCAGGCGATTTCACACAACCGAGAATTGAGCGATTGAAAAGCGCACAATGAGAAAGAAAGACGCAACATCAGGCTTTCAGAGCGTGAAAAGAGAAGGGGGGAAAGGGCAGTCCCCTCAGGCCCCCCCCTGGCCGTCCGGCGTCTCAAACTTTTATGAAGCACTGCCATGCGCTCAGCAACTGCACAAACATTGTAAAAACATCAAAGAAAACAAGCTGTGCCAACATCCCCGTGAGAAGTCTAACGTTAAAAGTGTCCAGACAATTTATTGCGGTGTCGTCTGCAAACAGCCAATCAACTTTTTTGATCACTCAAGTGGAAGTTTCAGCTTATTTGGCACGTTGTGTGGTTAATACAACTATTGTGCAATAAAGTTTGGAAACATTGACAAATGATGGCAGTGAGGAATTAATCTTGCAACATGTGCATCAACATGTTAGGAATTCCAGTTGAATACAACGTTATTAAAAATGCCATTTGTTAAAAAATACGTGCCTTCCCATGCGTCCAGACTTTAGGGACAGCCTTTGCATTGTCCCGATTCCGCTGCGAGACGCTGAGAAGCTGCCCCCCAAATCTTTTCATGACCAGTGACCCCGTAACCTTTGGGTGACTTTTGACCGCTGCATTCATTTTCCGGTTATCCAAAAATGGCCAAGACAACGTTAATCAATTCAACACCCCCTCTGGGTTTGAAGGTTCCTCAGCACCGCTGGCCCCTCAACACACAAAGGAAAGCAAACATATTCCCACAATGACCTTGATAAATGTTTGAATAAAGGTGGTGCAAAAAACATGGCAAATGATACACAGGGAAACAAAGATAGCTTTTAACCTTTTATTTGTCAAGGGAGTCTTAGTTTTCAATGCAGCCGGATGAGAAGGGGAATCATTGGTTCTCATCCAAGTCTTTACAACACAGCTACGTCAAAAACATCAACAGATTGTGCTTGAGAGTTTAGTTGGTCAATTAAGTCCAATGCACTGGTCTCAGTAGAGCGCAGTTACATTAAAAAAAGAGGCAGCAGCAGAAAATGTGCACAATTTTAATTCCTATCATATCACCACACATTTAAGTATTATTGGGAAGGTAACATCATGACTGAATTCAAATGGCAGACATTTATGCAGATTACAAAGTCGCTTGTAGAAAAGTTGTGATGAAGCATTTCGTGCTCTTACTGAGCTTTGGCTGTAAACTTGACATTTTACACCTTTTGTCAATTCTTTGACTGGTTACAAAGTGAAGGGTGCTAAATGTCACCAGGAACCGTGCACTGCTTGTCATGTGCCTACTTTCAAAGAGGCTGAAAGAAGGTCAAATAAGCAAATACTTGAGGCAGCGACAAAACATTCCACTGGTCCTCCATGGCCACAGAAAGGTAGCAGGTTACTGAAATCTTTACATTCATAAATACACAGCATGTTTACAAAAAATCTAAAAGCAAAAAAAAAATTTACAATTTTACTATCACAGTAAAAAACCTGTACATTTAGCTTGTACTTTTCCTCATCAGCACCACATAATTTCTAAAATTTTTAATGTAAAATATAATTTCACTTAATGGGCTAAAAGGCCAAAACAAAACATCCAATAAAGGATGAAACAGAAGCAGCAGATTAGGACAGAGAAAACGACATTACAAAACCGAAACAGAGCAATGCTGGTTTTAGAGGGCAATTTTGCTCACCTCTGTGCAGTTTATTGACCGCACCTTCCCCTGATATAAAAACGAAAGGAGTCACATTTCAAATGCAACGAAGCGTTAACCACAGATTTGAAAAAAAATAAAATAAATTAGACGAGTCTTCCTAAGGTGTCAAGTCCCAACAGGTACTTATGGCTGACACGTTAATTAATACAAATTTAATTTTAAATATAAGGCTAAACAAATAAAACAATTCAAATAAACTAAACTGAAGACCCCTTCCTTTTGTAGTGTCGGACGGTGAGTCACAATCCACAACTTAACTATCGGTTCAATGTTTTGATCAACTCGATCTTCTTTAATAAAAGTGGGGACAAAACAACCTCCAAAAATGGCACCAGCAAGTGCATTAAAAAGAAACAATAGTAATCCACCGGATTAGGCCAAAGTAAATTCAAGGTAGCATAACGTTTTTGTCTAGGTATCTTATTTCCAATTGCTGTGGCCTCGAGAGGCCTCTTGGAGCAGCGACACCCAAATACACAGGTTTCAGTGCACGCTTTCACTACGATATCTTACAGTTGCCCTTGGACGATGAGGACGGAGAGGTTTTTGGCGAACTCTGTGCGGGCCTGAAGGACTTGGAGCGCTTGATACTGTTGGCCTTGCTTCCAGCACTCGTGACGCCCGTGGCGGCACTGTTAGCGACCGAGTAGGAGCGCCCGTGCATCATGACCGCATTCATGCCGTTAGCCATGGAGAATGACTTGAGGTGGGATTTAATGGCCACGGGGAGAGGCAACTTGTCGATAAGGTGCACGGGCGTGCAGGAGACGATGGAACGGCAGCACAGATCTTGGAGGCTAAAAACTGCAGTAAAATTGTGAGTATGAATTTTATTCCCTGGTTTTGTGTGCAATCTAAAGCTAAACTCATTGTGCAATCTTTTTTCAAACGCAATGAGCTCACCTCTGTTGGGCCTCCAGAACTTCTCCATCCCGTGCCTCATCAGCACGATGCGTGAGAGTTCGGTGAAAGACTCGATGACATTGAAGTTGCACAGAGGGCTGACCTCAAAGAAAGTCATGTTGTTTTTCTCGGCATAAGCCCTTGCTTGCTCTGTTGGAACCTGCCGCTTGAAAGCCAAGTGAAGTCGGTTGCCAACCAAGATCCTGGGCACACCAGGGGCATGCTGAAAAACGTAAAAAAGAAAGTGTTTATTTATTTATTTTCCTTTACTGTGTAGAAATTGTGACATGCAATACAATAGAATTTTATTTATATAGCGCATTTTACTACAGCAAAAACAGCAATTTTAGCAAAAAGTACTAAATCGCTGAAAAGTTGGACATGCACATTATCTTTTGTTTTGAGTTGTGGATTTCTTAAGACTAAAACACTGACCTCATCAATTTCTCGAATCCAGCGGTCAATGCCATCGAATGACCAGCTATTAGTGATGTCATAAACAAGGAGGATGCCCTGTAGGGTAAAAATCTTTATGAGCACAGGTACACAATTGTTGGGACTCCTCTGCTGATGAAAGACAAACACTGATTGCTAAAAACAACCTTAAAACTGAAAACAAAAATAATAAGTTCTCCAAAATGCACCTAGTGAAAATTAGGTATTTTTTTGTTTCTGTGGTCAAACAGATTCACAATATTAATTCAAATAAAAAAAAAGACATGGACAAAAACAATGGACCACAAAAACAAAATAAGCATGTTTTTGATGGCCCAATTATCATTACATTTTTAAATTATTTTTGTCTGTTTCAAGTTATTTTAGCAATTATTGTGGGATTTTACCAATTAACAGAGGGTTATAATTGTGTCCAAGTGTTTATGGCAACACAACAAATAATCAGTAATGCTCACCTGTGCTCCTCTTGAATAAGATCTAAAGATGGTGCAAAATCGGCCCTGACCAGATGTATCCCTGAAAGAGAACCACATAAAGTATGCTGTTGTTTTTCACCCTACAGATATTTTGTAGCCATCACTCCAACTCCCATTTACCATAACTCTAATTTCACTCTTCTTCCATCCAGCAGTATTGTCGTTGTCTTGTAATCTATTCCTAAAATATCACATAATTCAGATCACTTGATGTTAGCCAGTTTGACGCATTTTAAAATATAAACCCACAAGAGCAACTCACCACTGCTGTAGGCAAAGGGAGACTCGACCGAGCCGTCCTGTAAACTGTCCAAAATTTCTCCCTTCCCGACGTCACTGTCTCCCACCAAGAGAAATTTAAGGAGATAATCGTAACTCTTGACAGGACTACTCTGGCTGCCCATCATCCCACGCATTGAGGCCGGGGCTCCCGGGGAGCTGGTGAAGCTCCGCCACGCTTTTGCTAGTTATGGCAAGGGACAATCAGGCGGCCCCAACAAGTAACTAGAACTACCCGTTTCTTAGCGCTTGCAAGATACACTGTGCTAATCGCACTCGCAAATATATTACCATTTGATCAAACTCGGGAAATTATACAAAATTAGTAATACGCACCACCACACACACCGACGTCGAGGCGTCAAAACAACCAAAACATTAGCTTAGCCACAGTAGCTGCCGTGTTAGCAAAAACGCCTGCTCCAACCTTTACCAGATTCAGATCACATAAAGTCTAAAGTTGTCTCCAAATACAAAGCAATATGCTTAAGCCCGTGGAACATTATATTAACTTAACAGATGGCAAGTTAGAGAATGAAGCACTTAAGCGCGCACGGCTTCCGTAAGGACGCTGTTGGATTTTTCCGGGTATGACGTCATCGAAACGCAACGTCCTCAATATAAAATAGAAATGTAAAATCCTCTTTACAAAACACACATCTTAAATTGTATAAAAATAATTCAAGATCATAATCATTTTTAAATTTGTTCAAAACACATGGCTTTGAAAAACATAAATACCTCTCATTGATTGCGCTCTTAGCTAATTCACTCCAGGTGTCAAACTGATCAGTAGAGGTAAGCGCAGCAAGAGCATTAAGGTGCTCAGAAAATGGGGTTGATGCGGATGTGGGCTTTCTTGCTTCTCATTTACTTTGCCAACTCTAATCCACTGGAAAGTGTGCCAGAATATGAAGATGCAGAATTAGAATGGGAGAGTTTGCATCCAGAGCTGGAGAGCGAGATGGATAAAGTTCCTCCAGGCCTTAAATCCAGATCATCCATGTTTCCTGACAGATTGCCCAAGAGTAAATCCTCACAACCTGTCATGTCTTCATGGCATAGAATTGTCTCTTTCTCGCAGGATCCAAAAGAGCTATTTATTCCAGAAAAAGGTGTTAGACCTCTCCCGGATTCGGTCAAGAAAATGCTCCTTGCACCACCTCCCACTGTTGCCTCAATTGGTGGCGCAGCCAAATCTAAGCTTGTTGAGGTCTTGTGCCACATTGACCGCATGTACGTGAAAGTAAGCAAGGAGCTTTTCTCAACGAGAGATGCATTCAAAGACTTGAAACTTGGCAAGTGTCCTGTAAACGAAGGCACTTCGGAACATTATTTCCTTCTGTACCTTCTGAATGCTGACTGTGGATTCGAGAGAGAGGTTGGATTATGTCAAGTTTATTTTATTTTATTACATTGTTTTGCCATTTGGCAAACCCACATCTTGTAAAAATGTCTGTGTCCTAGAGTACTGATGACCATTTGTTCATTAGTATTGTACTCCACTACAAGCCAACTACTCCAGTTGTTCGAGAGATGCCATTTGATGTCCTCTTGCAGTGCAAATACCCAAGGTAAAAACACGTTATATTTTTCCATACATAATGCTAATTGGGATTATTGCATTGTTAAAACTGCGAGCTAGAGCTATGAATATCACCAAACAAATATTTGGACCTGGCAATTTGGCCTTTGAAAATACTGCAGCGTTCAAAAAGGGTCAGTGAACGTACCGTGAAACTATGCTTTTAGAAAAAGTTACTTGGCGAACTCCAATGTTGATTATCATTGAGCTTTTGCCACCCTTTGAAAAATAATTGAAGAATCAAATCTTGACTTCTAATTTTGAAACTAATAATCTTTCAAGTTCTTGTGTATTATGTAATAATGTGATGAGATAATTTGGTTTCACCGTCATAACGACCGTCCGAGGGAAGTAGTAACTCGAAAGTGGCTCACGACAAAAATGAGTCTGACACCCCTAGCGTCATTACAACACGCTAATCTATTATTTAAAACATTCCATTAAAGTGGACTATTTTTGTCCTGTTGCAGGCATTTCCACTCATTCCATCCTGGTATCTTTATCAAATTGAGAAGGGGCACGGTTTACAAACCACTGCGATCAAAATATGCTTACGTCATCACTCCACAAGATGGTATGATTTTTCAAGAAGTATTGCATGTTGCCAAGATTATCTGGTATGACAAATGTTGACATTGCTTTTAAGACATTTTATACATATTGCTAGAAATGAGTTATTCCTGTTCAAATGATTGTGCAACCACTAGATTTGTCACTTTGCATTGACTTAACTTAAAAACTGCATTCATAATACGAGATAAATAAGTGGTAAATTTGTAATTTACACGATTCTTTACCAATTCACCCTTCTTGAATTATCAGCTTCAGGAAATGAAGTTGTTGGTGATAAAACGTTCATCCTGGGGCAGCCGATGTACTTTGTGGTGAAACGAGCAGACGACGCTTCTTCGGACCAGAGGCTTTACATCAACAAATGTTTTATGACTCCTCGCCAAGATCCTTACTCTGAACCAAAATATACAGTTATTGACAACCAAGGGTAAGACATTTAACTAGGTCAAAAGCAATATGGCACAGTTCATCACTAATTTCTTTCCATTTTTTCAGTTGTATGATTGATAGTATGGTGACAAAACAGTCCGCGTTTCTCAAGGGCCCCTTAAACATTCAAAAATTCTCAGTGAGTGCCTTCATTTTCAAAGACACGGCTGTTTCTTCATCATCGGTACGCTCAGTGCAATGCACTACAAACTAGATAACGTGGGATATACGTATCTGTTGCACTAACCGCTTTTAAAAAAATATATCTTTTCAGCAACTCTATCTGCACTGTGAATTCTCCATGGGTGATCCAACACCAACGTCAAGCTTAAAGGCTTGCAATTATCATCGAGCAACCAAAAAGTGAGTCAACTGTGACACACTAGATTATAGCAGTTTAAAAGTGCTCTTGGTTAGTGAAATCTTCTGTTGTTCAGATGGAAAGAGTTGCATGGCAATGACCGCGTGTGTGCCTGCTGTGAATCCTCCTGCTTGCCACTATCGAGAGGTGCAGTTTGCTTAAACCATTTTTTTTCTATGTCATGAAGCATAAGCAAATGTTTTAATTGTTAAAAATATATGGAACAGAAAATTTAATGCAATCATCTGAGTGAATTATCTTTGCAACAGCGTCTGTCAACATGGTCTCAAGTCCGTCTTGGAAGGTCAGCTTCAAAGATGAGGATGGAAAGCCGGACTTTGAGCTGCAGCCGAAATCTGCACTCTGGGGAGCCCCCAGCTTTGAGGACATGACTGAACATAGTGACTTCCTTAGCTATTGGGAGTAATTATTGAATGTCTTGTAAATAAAACCGCCCCACCTCTTCTGTGTTGTGCTGCAGTCACTATCCACCTATGTGAAACGATTATTATTGTTGATACAGTTTGGTGCATGAATCAGGTACAGTAGTATCTGCCTTTCTTGGCATCGCATACTTAAAATGTATGCATGTTTTTGTACGTGCACTAATTCACCACAAGAGGGTGGAAGAGATTCACAGTTTTGAAAAGACCCGATGCGGCAGGGACGGTCCACACAGCAGAGCATTGTATAGATCAGGGGTTTTCAACTGGTTTTGGCCAATTATAAACAAGGAGCAACTCTTGGACCACTGCTTAGGCGGAATATTTCATTTCGTACCAAAGAAGGATAGACTTATACAGGCTGTTTATTTGCCTCCGTATGTCAATTTTGGCAATCTCTGCTACATTTGACATAATTTGGATGGGTAAATGATTCACAAAATAAGCTTGAAAATGAATAAAATCTAAATAATTTTATTTTTACAAATGTTACCATTATTTTCAATTTCCAATTTCGCGGACCACCTGCAGTACCACTACAGACCACTAAAGGCAGCAGAACACCTGTTGACAATCGCATCTATGAAAAATATCAGGGCCTCCTGCACAAAAATACCAATATATCTACTTGTAATGAGTATAAAACAATAAAACTTGGGGAAAATCCGTGACTTAACTAAAAATCGATCATTCATTTTTGTAAGCAAATATTTTGTAAGTGAAGTCCACAAAGTACAGAAGAGATCAATACTTGCCATTTTGCGACATCATTAATGAAAAGGGAAGTTAATTGTATTTGAAAGAGGTCAAAGAAAGGTGTCACAAAAGTTAGCAGAGTTGACTTTTGGAATAGGCTCCATGCATGTCATCATCTGCATCAGGAGACTGTCAGTGGCACTTATTTTGAATTCTATTCTCCACTCCGTTTAATTTGACCCCAGACATCCTGCTCTGGAATCAGGTCAGCAACTTGCTTGTTCAAAAGTGCACACTCAGAGCTGCACAAATGAGGCGGGGTCAACAAGACAAAGACCTCATTGTCATCTACAAAATGAATATCCACAGTTCTCTTTTGCTTGTCATCAGGTCATAAATTGGCAGATGAAATTGTCTTGCTCCTTGGGGTTGTCTCTTGGATACTTGAGTAGGCCAAATGTGACCACAAACAGAAGTTGCTTTCTTTGCATGTCTGGCCCTCCTTGCAAATCACACATGATGCAGTTTTTATTTATTCTTCACAAAGTGCACTATTTACTTAAGTCGATCTATTTTCCGTACAGCTTATTCTGACTTTGGGCAAAAGGTCAAACACAGGGCTAATATAAAACTACCAAATTAGATAAATGGTAATGACAATGTGGCATACTATTTCCACAGCAAGGTGACTCAAAGAAAGAGAGAGGAAAAATCTGACTTACTAAATCTGATGTAAATCTTAAAGTATGTGCACCTCCAAGACACATTTCCTCATCTCACACCTTCTAGTAATACTGTCGAAATAGTTTTGATGTAAGTAACAAGACTTAACTTAAGTAGCCTCGGAACTTGCGTGCTATTTTAGATTGAACTTTGTTAAGGACTTATCTCCTGTGACTCTTTCCTGTTTAAGATGTACAAAAAAACCACAGCAACATCTTAGTGTAAAGTGATCTAACGCATACGTATACAGTGGGCCGACATATCAATGAGCAGATCTCAAAGTGTAAATAACTGATCTGAAAGATTACACGCAAGGCCACAGGGCAAGACACGATCCAAAAAGGACGTGGAAATGTAAAAGTCCCCCCTTTGCCTTCTATTTGATTGTTGATTTGAAATTCTAGGACTGCTTTTGTGCAATGTATTTTTGGACAATTTCAAACAATGCTTATTTGTATTTGCAGGAAGCTAAGCCTTGTCTGTTCTGTGTAAATAATCTTTCTCTCTTGGCTATCGAACACATTTTTTTCTCAAACAAAGCCACAGACATTTGAATGCTTTGTGAACATTTTTGCATGTCTCAGTTGCTCTGAATCCTTGACACATACACAAATAGACTACTACAATATAAGAACAAATAATTAAACTCTCAAATTGCCGTGTAAGTGTGTGATGAGAAATATTGTCTTTTTTTCAAGTCATACAATATGTGGTGAAGGAGAATCTTTTGTGACGTCACCATCAGCCCAGGTGCTTGCGAGGGGCGGGACCGAATAACCAACAATGTGGTGGACTGAACAATCCTACAGAAGGTTTGAGAAGCACTGTTCCATCAGTCTGAGACACAACGTGTAAACAGACCAAAAGGATTGCAAATGACTTCAAATGGGCAATTAAATGTGTGCGATTTCCATCTCTTCCATCTTTAAAGCAAGTAAGTGCTGCTATTTGCGTTCATTTTGTGCTCAAAATGGATCCACTTAAAGCCTATTTTCCGTAGTCTGTCTCACATTGAGCCTGAAGAACATAGGGTGAGGCTTTCCAGGCCAAACCACATCAAGTGTTGATGATTTTATCATCACTTAATAGCGCTTAAGGCTGAATATAACTTTAGGCTGTGTCTGCTCAATCTTTACTGTTCAATTTCAACTCAACTGTAACAGATTTTAGACAATTATCAACGGAAAATCACTGACATTTACAATTACAATAAACTTGCAGCAAAGCCATCACGGTAGTATTGATCGCCATAGAACTTGTGTTTATAACCCATTAAAGAGTTCATAAGACAGCTCATATGACCTTTTTTTTGTATCACCCATTTTTAAGAGAACTGTTTACATCCTCATTTCACAGATTGTATCACTTTGGAGCTGAGGCCTTGATATACACGCAAAGATGGATAAATTGCGTATGATGTTCCAGTTCCTTCAGTCCAACCAGGAATCCTTTATGAATGGCATCTGTGGTATCATGGCCCTAGCCAGTGCACAAATGTACTCTGCCTTTGAGTTCAGCTGCCCGTGTATTCCGGAGTACAACTACAGCTATGGGATCGGGCTTCTGATCATCCCACCTCTTTGGTTTTTCTTATTAGGATTTGTATTGAACAATAATGTGTCTGTGCTAGCAGAAGAATGGAGACGACCTACAGGAGAGAGAACGAAAGACCCGTCAATCCTTCGTTACATGTTCTGTTCAATCGCACAGAGATCTCTGATAGCGCCCGTCGTTTGGGTATCAGTGACTCTCATGGATGGCAAGAGCTTCCTCTGTGCTTTCAGCATCAATTTGGATATTGAAAAGTTTGGGAATTTTAGTTTCATCAAGGGGATGTCCGAGGCAGAGAGGATAAAACTGCTGGCAAAGATTCCATGTAAAGACTTGTTTGAGTATCAGGAAGTGAGAGTAGCGGCATCCCGATACATCAAGTGCATATCACAGGTATGCAGATCTTATTTTTCTTTTCTTCATAATTTTATGGATGTTAACATGATGGCTAGTTTTTTACTTTAGGGGACTCTTGTAAGACAAACTATTACTTCCTTAAATATTATTTTTCCGCATATTATCCTTTTATTTTATTTATTTACTTTTTTACATTTTATTTACTTTTATTATCAATTTACTTTATTTTATATATTTATACATTTTATTTTTTAACATCATGAGCTGATATTGGCCATCCAAGATAATGTTACAAGGTTGTTGGCCCAATGTTGGAAACATCTTCATTAAGTTTATATGATAACTAAAAAACAAGCCTCCATTTTATTATTCATGTAACTGAGGCCTCTTTCCATCCATCCAAAACACCCACTCTGTTTTTCTTTTTTTGTGTGCTTTGATGCCCTGAAGGGAATGTTATGATTTTAAAAGAAAGATAGAAACACATTTGAATGGGTCAGCATAAAATGATGATTCTTTCACGAGCAGTTATGAATCATCCTCATTATCAGAAACATTAAGATGCCAACTGGATGACAGCTCTTTACATACTTTAGATAACGTGAAGACTCAACCTTTGACTAATGCAAGTGTGTTTCCCACAGGCTTGCGGCTGGATGTTTTTACTCACGATGACCTTCACGGCATTCCTCATTCGTGCTATTCGACCTTGCTTTACTCAGGCTGCTTTCCTCAAAACCAAATACTGGTCTCATTATATCGACATTGAGCGTAAGATGTTTGATGAGACCTGTAAAGAGCATGCCAAGAGCTTTGCCAAGGTATGCATCTATCAGTACTTTGAAAATATTAGTGGAGAGATGCGCAACTTGCATCATCACTCCAGCAAGAATGACAGCGACGATGAAGATGATGATAAGAGAAGGAACGAGGAAGACAAGCTCTTGGGTATAAGGGTCCAGGATGACATGAATAAAGCTTTGTGCAACTGGCATACTTGCAAACCAGCTCTTGCACTGAGAAAAGAGCAAGTACATGGCCAAAACAATGACATACTGCATCAAGAAGGCAGTGGAGCAGCAAATGGCTTTGCAAATGGACACACCCATAATGTGGAAAAAAAGGAATGGGCGGTGTATTACAGTAAAGTCTGACCTCAAAGGGACAAAGGACTACATGTTTGAAATGCCTTTGGTTTCCAGAGAGTATCAGAATTAAGTTCATATGTAGTGACTTCATTTGCAGGATGTTAACAGACTTGTGTAATATTTTGTTCATACTTAATGCAAGCCAATGGAAAAGCAATGTACACAGTCTGTGTGTGTGTGTGTGTGTGTGCGCGTGTGCGTGCGTGTGTGTGCGTGTAAAAATGAAACTTGCTTATTGTGTACAATGACATGCATGTGGAGCATAGCACATTAAAAATGACAAACATATTGTTAAATAAATAACTGGCAGCATCAATCATAACTGAGCATCTGGTGGTGTGTGTTATTGTGGTATTGCACATTTTGTACGTTGTGTCAGTGTGGGTTGGTAGAGTTCTTTATAAATTTGGCATACATATGATGCATTACATACAGAGATATTACAATTACTATACTCATAAAATGTTTAAATGTATAGTCCAACTACCGTAATTTTCGGACTATAAGTCGCGTTTTTTTTCATAGTTTGGGTGGGGGGGGGCGACTTATACTCAGGAGCGACTTATATACATATATATGTTTTTTTTCACTTTTTTGGGCCTTTTATGGCTGGTGCGACTTATACTCCGGTGCGACTTATAGTCCAAAAATTACGGTAAGTAAATGATGCCTTAAGTATTAGCAAAACTATCATGTCTTACAAACAACAACTACAGCTCTAGGGCAACAAAACATTCTGCCTGTCCAAAAAAGGTTCTGAATGAATGAATAGTTGATAAATTAATCAATGATGACGCTTAAAATTATATTCCCTAAGGAGAGAGACCACCATAAAAAGTCCTGTGAGAACAGGACTGAGCTGTGCATGTTGAAATGGGGGCATGTAAACAAGACTCTGAGGGCAGCTAATGCTCCAATGGCGCCACATTTGCAGCCAGGCAAATGTGTGATTTATGCAAACGAAATGCTTGTTGCCATTCACCTGCTGCTTAAACATAAGGTCAACATTTGCATCTGTCTATCGCCCTTCTGTTCTTATTTAGTCAGGCAACTGGTTGAGCACTGAAGGAATTCATCATGTGTATAAACTGATCAGCAGTTTATATGCGCCCTAAGACGTCAGCATGAACAACAATGCTTTTAGCGTTTTACTCCAGGCTGCATGTAGTATGCACTGGGTGGACCATCCAGCTGTTCCTCTGCAATGACATTACCAACAGAGAAGGACAGGGAAGAGGGAGTTGAATGAAAATGGCTTGGTTGGATCCCATTGTTGTCCCTCCCTCCCCCTTGGGGATTAGTGGAGCAGCACTCCCCTTGACCGTCTGACAGCTCGCCCACTATCCCAGCAGCTGTTCTCCCCCTCAGAGGACTGGCACCAAGGGTGGCTGCCGGTGTGGGGGGGGTTGCTACTAAGCGCGTCTTTGTCCAGCTTGCGATTTCGCTATCAGAGGTTATTCTCTCTCACGTTGACACCTTCATGCATTGCTGACTTTGTTTGTCCTCTGCGACAATGATTGCTTGTATGCTCACCAGCCACAACGTTAAGGAGAGCCTGTGCATTAGTCTTATTAGAGAGTAGCAAACTATTTTGAAAGAGCTCTCGGCATGATGTAGAGCACAAGAAAATAAACGATAATAAACATGCTGTATTGCACTCGTGAAATAAACAATGTATTGACATTTAACATGGATGCTGAATTTGAATGTTTTGGCTCTCTCAGCTAAAATGGAAGATGATGGTAATGCTAGAAGACAATGCAGGAGGCATAAATATAGACTGTAGAAAGCACAATGCATCACCTCAAAATAGACACTTCGCTTGAATTGAATCAATACCTCACCAAGCATTGATTGTGTTTATCATTTTCTCTGAAGCTACGGTTGTTCTCACTGGATTGTATCCGATAATGGCACAGAAGTGAATTTAGATCAAATAAAGCCAGCTTGAGAGAAACTCACCACTAATAAAACAGAGAGAAAGAAAAGGGTTTTGTATGCGATCTGGTTGACGCCCACTTGGCAGAAATGACATTGTTTTGTTTGTCAGGACATCAGCCATGCATGCTTGCAGCTGACCGAGGCCTCCCTCGCTTGACTTTGCTGCAAGAGCCTCTTTGCTCTCCCTTTCACATACATGGGAGAGGTGTACAGACAGGACACATCAGCATGCTTGCAGGCGTCCCATTTGTCAGCGTCTGGCTCATTCTGCCTTCCTTCTGCCTGCAGATTGGAGGAGAAATGCAGAGGGAGGGCTGAGGCCGAGCAGAGTTGCGAGGCAAAACGGATGGTCACATGAGCACAGATCTGTTTACAAACCCAAGGCAGAGCAGAGCGGAGCGGAGCAGGAGACGTCAAAAGGCAGACTGCAGGCTTACTCTTAAAAGCGTTATGGACTGAAAGAGGAAGAGGAGAACCGTGTCATGACAAAGCCAGATGGAGGTGCGAGAGACTGACTGAGACAGATACGCTCTTCGCTGACACACATCGCCTTTGTCCATTTTTGTCTTCTTCTGAAGGAGCAGATGGTTGGAGGAAGAGGACCCCCATCTCCATACAAACACACAAAACCACACATGCACTGAGTGAGGAAAAAAAACACTCAGCAGCAATAAGGGCAATGCCAGCTTCAGGACTGCTCTGCTGTGGAGCTCTCCTCACTTTGTTTGGCCTTTGAGGGGTGCACATCTTGTGGAATACCCTCTGCAACATCAGTGGAGTGGAGGAGGAGACGGCAGAGGACATGAGAGGGGGGAGAATGAAAGCCGCCAAAATCCTCTGTTAAAAAAGCAGCTTTGGAGGGACAAGACAAAGCAGACTAAAGCCAGATTATTACCTTCATTGATCGACGACTGTCATTGTGATCGGCGGATGACATTGGAGACGATCCTGCAGCCAAGAAAAACACAAGTCAGAGAGGGTCTTTGTCTGCTTTGAGTGTAAACAACGACTGCGCTGTTGATGATGTGTTTATGACTGCGGATGATTCACATTTTGACGGTAACTTGCAAAATAGCCCAAGGTATGAGGCAAGTGACAGTCCAAACTACACAACAAGATTTCTTTGTTTTCTCTGATGACATCATTCATACTGGCATCCAGGAGCACATGAGGATTTTAGACGCGGTCCAAACTCTTGTCCCAAATATTCCAATCTTAACACCAAGTGCTTAATCCAGATTTGGGAATGCACAGACTGCTGAGCCAACAAAACCACACCTCTCAAGGATTTATGGAAATCTGAGCAAATCTGAAAAACTTAAGGCTTGTATTTGGAGGAGCTCAGCACACAGTGACTGATCCCAGGCTCCAACCACGAGTCCAAGAGTTTGGCCTCCATTCAAGCTCAGCCTTCTTCTTCTTAAAGGGTCTGAATTTATTGCTGCTGGGCCAGGAATCAAATTTCATGCAACCATTCCAATGGTGTAACGGTAAGTGAGTGCATTTCTCTGCCATCTGTTCAATACTAAAGACTAGGCCCACCATGTATTCAATCCATCCGTCCGTCCATCCATCCATCCATCCATCCATCCATCCATCCATCCATCCATCCATCAATCCATCCATCCTCATACACAATTAGCATCCACACTAAGTCTTGATCCTTCATCTCTTTCATCAAGATATTTTTGTCAGTTCTATGCTACCAAATTTGTGTGTAGAGTTTGGTTAAGGCAATGTTGTGTCCTCACATGACACACAAGGTAAATAATAATGGAGGAGTTTGGTGTTGATGAACTTGACGACTCATCAAATAACTTTGGTTTGGACCGGGATAGTACTTTTTATTTTTCAAATCCAGCATTACTAACCTCACACGATGTTCTAGGTCAATGATCGTAAAACACATATTTTTAAAAAACAGTCTTCCTAAGAAGTGCGGAAGTTGTTTAAGATGCAGAGTAGGGACAACCCCTTATTTCATTCCATTTTTAGTTCCTGTATGGCCTGGTATCCATTTTGCCCAAGCAGTTTATCTCTCATTAAGTTTCCCTGCCCCACCCCCTTCTTTCAAATTATCATACCTCCCACACAGTGCAAGCTGTACCCATTCATTGACTCTGAAGAGAGACACATGGACATTTAGAGGCTGGCAAAGAGCCTGCTTGCTGCAAATTAATAGGGTCACACGTAGCTAGTGGAAGTGAGTCTTCCGTTGCTTTTGTTTTGTCAAATGGCCCTTCGGTCACGACTTCATTCTCGTTTTAAATATACTCCCCTACTCATACTCCCCATGCAAACACACAAGTTTCTTTTCAAACAAACACAGCCATACACTGCACTACACAACTCCTCAACCCCCAAGTGGTGTCGCACATGCACACACTTTTCTAGACTACTCTATTTAGTCTGGGGAACAGATGGTGGTGTGTCGGTCTCCGTTGGCTGTGTTTGTCTACTTCACAGCCAATTAACGGGTAGCCCAACCACTGTGGGTTGCCACCACTGTGCCTCAGCCACATCTCCATGGACACATTTGCATCACCAATTTTTTCTGACCAAACAGGAAAAAACACTCAGAGAGGCTTTAGAGTAAACTAATTTAATATTCCAAAGTCTCTCTGAGTTTTCAGTTCCAGATATCCCTGCAATGGCCTGAATTTGATTTGACTTCAATAAATGTACATGATACAAGCATGATGATCTCTTTTTTTTTTTTTTTGCAGGATGCCTGTGCGGTTTGAATTCTCTTAGCTCTGAACACGACTGCAGCATGACATCTGACATGTATCACCTGCCACTCAATGTGTATGTCATTGTGCTGGGCATCGGCCTCTTCGTCTTCATGCTAAGTCTCATCTTCTGCTGCTACCTTTTCCGGTAGGTACGAGGGATGAGGGCCGAGCCTGTTCTGTATACCGGGAAAGGAATCGGAGAAGGGAATATCTAAGCGAGGACTTGAGACAGCAGTGCAGTCTCGCCACATAGCCACATATTTATAGTATGTAGTCCTATTGTGAACATTTTTTACTATACTTTATCCTATAATTAGAGTATTTTTTCCATTCAAAAATATCACAAAACCATCCCTAACATCAAATGTGACAGAATTTGAATGATAAAATACAGGAAGACACTTGATTAAACCTAATGGAACAGATAAGAGAAGGAAACTCTGGTGTATACTGCTTGAACATAGTGAGGCATTCGAGGAGTCTTCAATTTCACAGTCCCGTGCGAGAGAGTGATGTCACGTATGTGCCGTGTTACGTTTTCAGCACATCGACGACGCATGTGTCCATACCATGCCATTTATAAAGCAATTAGGGAAGGAGGGAGAGATGAGTGTTTTCATGCAGTCTTTATTTTGAATCGTCAGCTGAAAAAAAGAACAGCACACTGTGCTCTTAATGATGTAATCAAGCTACAATTACGCGTTAAAAAAACATGGACTGAAGCAAGGTATAACTACAAGTTTAAAGATAACATCCCAAAGGATTGTGTGGCTGCAGGAGGTCCCCAAATTTGATCATTCTTTACATCTTCACATTAAAATGGCCTGTGGCACTAAAAAGGGGCATCTGCCTTTATTTAGAAAAAAATGTGACTGTGCGTAATGGATATATTATGACCATTTTTAAATGATGGAAATTCAGATGAACTGTTCTGAAAATGAATTTCTATATCTTGGCAGCTCTGTCTTCATAACAAGTGACATTTTCCCCAAATAGACCTAACCTGACTCAACTCAGAAAGCATCTGCATCTGGCACATTTGCCCCAGTGCCAATAGAAATGTCTAAAGGCCGCTTTTATGCTGAAAGTCTTGACCTATGGAAATTCTTACCTAAGTAGTTTTCTGTGTGCCATTTACTGAGTGTACATTTTGTCTTGTTTCTGTCACAGATTGAAACAACAAGGGACGAGGGATCAGTTCAGCTACAACGAGGTATGCCACTCACTGCACGTGTAACAGCACACTCTGAGGCAGCCTCTAAATCCTACCACAGCATGTCAGCCTCTTTTTTCATTCAGCCGAGCAACATAACACCACCTTCCAGAAGAGTCCATCAGGGTCCGCTCAATGCGACAATTCTGAAGCTAATTTTAGACTAGCTTTTCTATGCGTCAAACTGAGGAGTAATATGAGGGCCTTCGGTTCAGGATAAATGCCTCATCTACCTATATATATATATGATAGTGCTGACATCCGAGTACGTACACTGTATGTTCATTCTTCCATACTCATTTTTCGCTGTAGGTGGTGCTGAAGGGAGCAAGCAAGAAACTCAGCCTGCTTGGAGTAAGTCATTTTGTTTTGTGCAGCTTTTATGTACAGTGATCCCTCGCTACTTCGCATTTCGTTTATCGCGGCTACACTACATCGTGGATTTTTTTTCCCAAAATTAAAAAATTTAAAAGTCAAAATAAAACTTATAAATTGAGGAAACTTGTGTCTAACCTTTAGGACAATATTGCTATTTCTTGTTGGTGACCGTATTTCGCGGATTTCACTTATCGCGATAAACGAGGGATTACTGTACATTCGATTTACATCCTCTGCATTAGGACAGATATTCAACCTCTGACCTTTTCAATAAACACATTTGAATACTCTAAAATATCAGTCGCTACGAGCGGTTGTACAAACAGTCGATCATTCTAATATTTGCAGCGGGCGTTTGACCTCGACGTATGTAGTGATGTTCACGTGAAGAACGGCAGTTTCATGACATCGAGCAACGTGAAGCTTGTCTCGGTCATGGGGTTAGCACATTAGCAAATACGTTTGAAGTTAAATAAGACTGTGCCCGACCTTGTACACAGGAAACACAACCAACTTTGTTACTGTGCGGGTATTGATACGCCTCAGAGCTTTTTAGACTCAGTTTGACGCGATAGAGTTCGTTATGTACTAGTTAGACATGTGACTGTAACTTGTTGCAGGATGCTTTTGTCGTCCTCCTACCTCGCTAGACTAGCAGGAAGCGAGATTGAAATGTTTTCTTTTATAAGCTGCAACAACTGGCATTCGCACATTGTTAAAGTTTGGAACTGTAATGGAAAGTTAAGTTGCACCAACAGTTCCAACAAAAGTAAAACGCTATACCGGAAATTCCTCCTACTTTTCATGCAAAGGATCATGGGGGTGTAGAAATAACGTGGATAGTAAATAGTTCAACCACCACCATAGTGAGAGAAATATAAATGTTTGTTTTTCACGAAATGGTGGAAATTAGTTACGCTTTGAAATCCACCTTTTCTGATATTTTGGTCTGGTGGCTTGCTGTGAGATATTTTAAATATGGAATTTGTGCCTTGGCTCAAAGCACTGGTGTCAAACTCAAGGCCCGGGGGTCAGATACGGCCCGCCACATCATTTTATGTGGCCCGCGATGACAAGTTATGCATCAAATTAGTGTGTCATTACTAGAATTGCAAATTGTCTTCACTTTTAATAAGATATATTTTTTAAATATTTGACCAGTTTTTACTCGTCTGATTTGAAAACGAGTTGTCAGTTTGTTTTGTAGCTTTTACTGTATATAATATGAGGTGCTCATACATTTATTTGGGTTGACAGTCATAATGGCCCTCCGAAAGAAGCCCTGACTACAATGCGGCCCGTGAAAAAAAATGGGTTTGACACCCGTGGCTCAAAGGTTGGCAAGGACTGCATAAAATGCAGCCCATGTTTCTGCCTGATCTAATAATCCAGGTTGAGCTATTTATAGTCTAACATACTGAAGGAGTTCAATCCTCACGTCGTTTACATGCAACACACATTTACTGGCCATGTCCTTGAAATCTCTTTCGTCTATGATAAGTGCTTCCCGATCTTCCACTGGCCGAATTTAGTATTGCTAAGATTAACTGTGCTTATTATAGACGCATCATACAGTAGGAGCTACATTTCTCTGTTTGCTGTCTTATAAATGACTTGTTGTAAAATTATCAAAGGTAGATGGAAGGGGAAGTTCAGTTTTTGAGAATCCAAAATAGACACAGCTATGTTAAGAACAATTAATAAACAACACTTGGTTTTATGCACTGAAACATGGCTACATTGAACATCTGGCAATTTACAAGTCTTTTCTTTTTATTGTTTGGGTGATTGACAAAACGTAGGCCTGTCATGAATTACACAAACACGAAGACACAAAATATGGCCTCATCTCATTGTTATTTTGCTTTTGGCAGCAAACCTGTGCTGTGTGTCTGGAAGAATTCAGGACCAGAGATGAACTGGGAGTGTGCCCGTGCTCACATGCATTTCACAAGAAGTGAGTGTCTGGAAACAAACAACACTATCTAATACTTGTGGAATTTAAAACTGTGTTAAAGTTGATTGTGTTAATATAAATCCAGTAGAAATTGCAAGGAAAAACTGTAATCTTCCTTAGAAATATCAGATCTTTTAGATTTTAAAGTGTACCTAAAGACGCATAAAGTGTTGGGGAGGGGAGGGGGGTGGTATTAAGCAGTTAACCTTTGACTCGAGCTACTTTAACAGTTTTTTTTCCATGTACGAAAGAATGTGAGTGACAATAACAAGAGCCAGGGCCAAAGTGGGAAGTATTCTCAGCCCTGGAGTTCCATGGCACAAACCAGCGCTCTTTTAGTCCAGTGTTTTAATGAACATGGATCATTTTGCCCATAATGAAGATGCATTTGTATTTAAATTGCAAATACTGCTGTGGAAAAAAAAAAAAAAAGGGAGTTGTTTAATCAACTTTCAGTTCATTATGAATGCTGAGTATAACTAAAAGTGCATTTGTTTGGACCTCAATCAAATAAAAACAGCACCTAAAATATGAATTCAAGAGCTGATTGAGACAAAACGTTTTGCTTGATAATTACCAAAATGACTTTGGAAGTTCTCACGTGGGTAAAACAGACATTTTTAGCATTTCATGTTTTCTTTTGTGTCAGTTACTCACCTGACACAGTTTAAGTGGCACCAGTCATAACAGACATTGAACAAGAAATTCAAGAAATCACAGCGGTCTCAATGTTTCCCGAGGCTGTGTATTATTTTAAAGAAACATCTGGGCCCAGATAATATACGTATATAATGTATTTATGATAATTGCTTCTTTTTTTTATATTAATTTTTATTTATTCATGGGGGCAGACAAGGCACCAATAGCCACCTATAAGCTCCAACAAGGCCTACATTTAAACGTATCATTTTGTGTGTACTGTTCAAAATGAATATAGTTCCTCCTCAGCCCTATTCTAAAAACAGTTTCCATGCTTTCAGGTGCCTGCTCAAGTGGCTGGAGATCCGCAGCGTGTGCCCAATGTGCAACAAACCCATCTTGCGGCTCCACACAGATGCCCCACAGGGTGCTGAAGGACCTATGGAGCCAGAGGAGGTGTGATCTTGGAACAGATGAAACCAGACTTCTCTTAGAAAAGAAAACCCAAAAACATCCATTTAAAATACGACGAGAGATGATCATCTCGCAGGCAATGACGTTTATCATCCCAAGTGGCTGTGTTGCCGCTGACCTTTGAGCAATATTCTTAGGTGGGAATTGGATGCTGACGGAAGCAAACTTGATTTGGTAGGGTCAGGAGATAGGGAGAGGATTTATAAATAAGACATTTTCATTACATTGGTCCTCGCTTAGCTTCCATATTGCACTGCTCAGCAACAGCCCGACTGGAGAGGAGGCACCAGAACTGCAGCACTGCTGGGCTGGACGCAACATAGCTACAGAAGCAGTACTGAGCAGGAGCAGTACTAATACCTCTACCATCTCAGGGGTGTTACCAATCCAGCCAGCACAAACCACGTCAGTCACACAGTAACCCACATGCATCTTACAATCAATACTGCCACTGTGTACGGTAGGAGAAATAATCAAGCAGTCAAGCGGTAGCCACGCCCACAGGATGACATCACAACTTCTGGATGACATCACGACCAGCATAAAGGATTTAAGTAGGCAGTTTTTTTTTCTGATTGTGTACCAGGAACTTTCCTTTTAAAAGACGGTAGACAACTAGCGTGTATGTATTGTATGTAAATGTGTCCCAATATATATTGTTATTTTGTATTTGTTGCTTTTAAATAAAATGTCATGTAATGTATTGTATTGATAGTATATTTATTGAGTCATGGCAATGCTCTACATGGTTTATTACGCATCAAAAGAAAAACTCATCCAGAGAATGGAATGAAATAAGTCCGTTCAATTCCCAATTCTGATTGATCCAATTAGATTTATAGAGGAATACATACACTGTGTAAAAGTTGTCTTCAAGGTTCAAGAAACCATTTCGACAGTAAAAAAGTCAACTCTTAATTAAGAATCTGTTTGCATTTTGTACCTGCAAGCACGGAGTCCACACGCAAATATACAATCTGGAAGATTCATGAGCTGGCAGCAACACTGACTTTGCCTTCCACAAACTCCACAGCCTTTTCTTTGACAGCCTGGATGCTTTGTGGTGTGCCGTGCTTCTTCTCGTACTCCATGTAGCGTTTGAAGAAGAACTTGATTTTCTTCACAGACACACTTAGATGGATCACACGATCAAAGAGGGCCCTGTGTGATAAATTAGAGGAATATGATTGTAAACATGCAATAAGCTTTCTTAACTTGTTTAGAACCAAAAAAAACGGATGTTTAGCTAGCTGAAAAACAAGTCAAACCAAATTTGGACTTACCGGACATCCTTCTGTGATCCATGTTTGACCATGAGGTCGATGAAAACAGACCAGAGATCTGTGCGTTTCGGGTAGCTTGTCAGGACTTTGTCAAACATCGCAAAACCCTTTTCCGTGTTTCCGTAACGAAACTCTAGTTGAGCAAACTTGGCGATGACATCCACACCTGGGGACAAATCACAATGTTTATAAATTGTTCTTGATAGCTGGAGTGGGGAAAAACACTCGAAATAGGCATACCTACGCAAGCTAATAAAAACGACATAATAAGCTGTATAAATATGAAGACTGAGAAAAGTACTAATTAAACAAGATTTTATTATTGTGGCTGTAGTTTGCATTAGTGTAGTAATACACTGCACGTTTTTCTGCCTTTGGTAACAAACACGTGAAAAGACCACAGAGCTTCGTGATATACTCACTTTCTTTGGATGGTAGACTTTTAAGCCCCCTTTGCAGGAGAGCACCGGCAGCATCACTCTGGCCTTGCTGAAGCAGGAAGGCACCATAGCTGAGCCACACTGCTTTGTTTTGACGAAAACGCTTCACCATTGACTTATACAAGTTCTCTGCCTCCTGACCAAAATATAGCAAGAGACACAGACAATGTTTAGCTTATACAACAAAAATCTTTTCACTTACTTATCTTGTTTTTTGAATTGCTGTTAGTTCCGACATATTTGTTGTCAAAATTATTAACAGGTAATTAATACCTTGATCTTGTCAGATTTGGTGTAGATGTCCGCCAGCTGCTGATAGACAGGCATGGGCTCACAGAACTGGAGGGCTCGCTCAAAAACTTTCTTGAGGCTATCCTGGGTGCCGTACAAATTTTCCAAGTTGAGCAAGGCCACCCATACATTCAGCTTCTCCTGCTCCTCTCTGGAGATAGAAATAGTAGTTTTAAAATAGAAAAACAACCACTGAAAATTGACTTGTACTGTACATCTTCACACCTGAATCCAGACCTAGCTAGTTTTTTTTTATTTTTTAAACTAAAACCCAGAATATGTTAATTTTTGGCAAAGACACTAACAACAAAGGCAACGACAAGCATACGGAAGTTGTAAACTTAGACTGAGTGAAGTAGAGTTAGAGGCAACAAAAGGTTATGCAAAGTGGTGAATAGGAATACAAGCTGAAATACAAAATTACATACGACAGCGTCCCATACAAATGCAAGCAATGAAATGTATTTTCTTTCCATTGCCAAAGGGAAAACAGCTTTTTATCGGCAAGATCTAATCTTACCTGAAAGAAATGGTTTTAAGTGCCCTCTCTGCGACAGCTCGCGCCTGCTCAATCTGGGTGGCCTGCAGGTGGTGAGCCATGTACTGAAGCCAGAGAATGGAACTGTTGGGAGAGGCCAAGAGTAGGCGCTCAAACGCTCCCGCATCCTGGGGCCTGAGCTGCGGGTCCATCAACTCAATTTCCCGCTGCGTCAAGGCTTTCTCCGCCGCCTTTTTCTCCTGCGCCAGCTCACGTCGAGTTTTCTTCTGAGACTGACAGGGAAAGAAGTCGTGAGATAAACGGTGGGAGTCGCACCAGCAAACACAACGCAAACAGTTGGCGTACCTTGCTGCTTTCATCTTGGTCCTCTTCATCACTTGAGTCTGCATGCTTGTTTGCTGTGGCAGGCTTCAATGAGCTCAAGCCAAGATCCCAGGAGAACTCTGCTGCAACCTGCAGTCTGATGGGACCTGAGGAACTTGAAACCTGTCGAGACATTTAGTTATGAGTTCATGCATGCATGATTAAATGGGACTGAAATAAAAACAATGTGGATGATTTCCCTTACATTCACAGCAGCAGATTGGGTGTCTTTGTCTTCCTGATCCTCCATCTCTCGAAAGTACACCTCAACCCCACTGTCATCGTCTGTAAGGTTTGTTGTTTTCTCCGTCTTCTCCGTCTTCTCTGTTTTCTTCGTCTTCTTCGTCTTCTTCGTCTTCTTCGTCTTCTCCGTTTTCTTCGTCTTCTCCGTTTTCTTCGTCTTCTCCGTCTTCTCCGTCTTCTCCATCTTCTCCATCTTCTCCATCTTCTTCTTTGGGGCTTCTGACTCATTTTTGTTCTGGTAATATAAACAAGATTGAGGTAGCCGAGCATGCATCACAGTTTTTGTTAAAAGAAAAAAAAAAAAAAAAAATGGCCAGACTCTATACTCTTTTCCAACTACTTTGTTACCTCTTCACTTTCTGACAGTGGGCGTTTCTTTTTCCTTTCAAGGTTGTACTTGTTCTTATCCTCTCCCTGGAGACGTAGCGGCAGATGGAGGGATTCCGGAAGGATGTCTGGCTTCCCAGTATCCATAGTAAGCAGGGACAGGTCAACTAACTTTTCCTTTCTGTCAATGCTGAAGTACAAGAACAGACAGGGCTGCAGTGTTACGTCTTGCACAAGCCATGGTGCACAAAGAGCCAAACTAAGGCAATATGCTTGCTGGAGCAATTCGTACAGTCCCATCAAACCCAATTTATTGTCATTTCACTATCTGCTACAAGAAACACTCACTGCAAATGCATGTGATAAATGTAGCCATTTTGTTTTTATACCGCTTATTCTCAATACGATTATCATGAGCGAGAGGCGATAAAAGATGACGAACTGGGTAATAGATGTGGTGCACCTTGGACTGGTCGCCAGCCAGTCATAGCACACATATTTGAGTATTTATCATCACATTCACACCTAAAGAGTCTTCCTTCAATACACCCAACGTGCATGTTTTTGGATACCACATAAGAATGGGGACAAAATGAAAGACTGGCGCAATAACTGACAAGTTTTCTACTTTGGGTCACAATACGATTCTTGTTAAGGTAAACCATTTTAAATTAAAAAGAAAACCTTTTCAGTGGGTCGAGGCGAAAATTTCTTATCCTTCTTTGGTGCCATCACCACAATTAGGGAACAGAGATTTTAGGAGCCAGTCTGAGCTCTACGGTTCTCGGTCGCTGTTTTTGTAAAATACATTTTCCCCAAAAATGCGACATACTACAGAGACAGAGCGACGTGCTTTGTCTTTGTGATTTTTTTTTTTACTATTAACAATTAATACGATAACTACATGACATTTATAAATGCAAATGTTCAATTTGGATTAAGTGTCAGAGGTTTTATTAGCAAATGAACTGTCGCAGTGTTTATGTTGCGGTTTACCTGACAATTTTTGTGGTGAGCAGGGTGCTGGGTGGCAGATGATTACAGAGGATCTTATGGTTGTTAACAAAGTACTTGGAGGACCGCTGAAGCTCGGCTCTCCCAATAATGTTGTTTGACAACCTTGGAAGAAGTAAAAAGATATCATTCACTTCAGGTCTTCAGTGAACCATGACACGACGTTTCTTATGCTAGTCCTGGGGTCGTCGGTGCAAATATATTCACAAACACGGTTGATTACCTTAGAAAGACCCCTTGCTCGCTGATAGACTTGACATAGCCTCTAATTAACTGGCCTTCTTGTAGATTGTCTAAGGATAAAATCTCGGTGTCTTTTGCTGGCTTCGCCTGTTGTGGGTTCAACCTGGAGAAGAGGAACATCAACAGCAGCACTAAGGCTACAAGTTCCAGAGCAGCATTTTCGAGTCTATCAGTCAGATATCATACCTTGATGGTCGAAGCGATAGCCTCCACTTGCCATCTTCACTGCCCAGAAGGTAACACCTGAGATAAAAGGATAGTGCTGACTGAGTGATGAAATCACTAAACTTGTATATCTCTAACGCCATCTTGCAACAAAACACAGAGAGTGGGGGGAAACAACATTGTTTAGTGTTTTAGTTGGCTGTTGCATTCACTGACCTCAGCAGCTGATCCTTGCTAAATGCAGCCAACGGGTTGGGCTTGTATGCATCAGCGAGGTCAGTGATGGCCACAGTTCCCGTGCAACCAAACGGGAGTTTGACCACAAGGCCGAGGTGTGGCGGCATACTTGTCACCATTCCCCAAGTGATACAGCCTGCCTCCAGTTTATAAATGTCTACAAAACAAACAGCAGCTCTTCAGCCTTTATTCATCATACAGCATGTGGGATTGAAAAATCGGGTGCATCCTACCTGTGAGTGACAGTGACAGTCGTTGAGGCTTGAGACTCACTTTAACCACTTTAGCCTGAACCGCCTGGCCAAGCTTGTACATTTTGTCAAGGCGACTGGAATCCTCAAATATGACAGATGAAGCAATATTAGGGCCGAGTCCTCACGCATAGTTTTTGTCACATTCCCTTTGTATAACATCACATATAATCTCTCCATAATAGAACACTTGGTTTCATTTTATGATTTTCCTTTCATTGACTGGACATATTATCTACCAAGTGGAACTTTCAAAACTGGGAGAATATGTTTAAGGCTTTCAGCACCACCTGCTGCTGAGGCATGCACTTGACAGCATGTAAATGCACGTTCCATTGCACAATAGTGTTAGAATATCTTACTTTCAGATCAGTAATCATAGCCAGCAGTTCCACTGTCCCCGAAACAAAAGGACCAGAAGTGACCTCCAAACTCTTGCTCTCTTGATGAAACTGCAGACAATCACAAACCCATTCACAGATCTCATCTCAGCTTTGCAGTAAGAGTATATGTTTGATGCAAAATTGTAACCTGGCCCACCTTTGAAACAAAACAGGTAATTTCCTGTCCAACCTTGTGACGACGCAAGTTCTCTTCAGCTGTATACGACTTGACCTCCAATTTACCATCCAGTTTGCTATTTGTGTTGTGGCAACATGTGAAAGACAGGAACGGCAATTACAAAATAAAATGTAGATTCGACCAATTATGCTGCTTTCCAATGAGTAATGAATCAATTACCTACCTGGGTATTAGTGTGAGCTCAGGGCAGGTGTATTTTAATCTTGGATGGGAAATGGGTAATAATCTAAAGAAAACAAACAACAGATTATTTAAAGTTCTGAAAAGAGACTTCTAAAAAAAAAAAAAAAAAACGTAAATAATGAGGAAGACAACATAAGCAGCAGTCACCCGGTACTGTTGATGTCTCTTCCTCCAATGACCCTGCCGGTGACCTCACTGCCCACTTTGACCGAAGACGTGGGGAAGGATCCTGGCGACACTTCTGCAGCCTCCATCACCTGAGACACATGCACATAGCCTGTGCGTCCATCCTTGAGTGCAACCTGAACGCTGGTAGGCTTTATTGTCCGAATTTTGCCCTGCAAAATTTCTCCAAATTGGTAACCAGTGTCAGCGTTCATCTGGTTTGAAACTGGTTTGCCCAGTCCTTTGGTTCGGGATCGCTTCCATGACAATAGAGGGAGCCCTTGCAGTTGCTCGCAGCTGGGTTGGACAACCTCAACGTCTAAAATTATTCCTTCTAACAGCTTCTCCGACGCTGTTAGGTTGACCTCATTGAAGTGGCTCTCTGTTTGAATAAAAGTCAGCTGAGCAGTGTCGTCCACCGAGATGATGGCTAGGTCTTTGTCAATGTGCTGCAAAATTGCAGAGTGCTTGCTCCCTTCTGTCAGCTGTAAATACAAGGGTGGGAACACACAAACAGTGATTATGACAGGTCCACATCAAAACACAATGCTTGTCTTAATACATATGTATTATTTCCTAATTGTCATCAATGGTCTGAAACCAATTCATCTTTGTTTTAGAAAACAAACTGCCTCCAGTATGCAAGGCAGTACAGTCTTCTGGAATACAGAAAACTGAAAATACACCCAGACTTTGTTTTTCAGTACAGTATAATAGGTAAATTAATGTAAGACAAAGTAATTTACCATTTTCTTTTTGGTAACCAACTTGGAAAGGAGGGAGACATGGACAGTAGTTGCCCGGATGTCAACAAAAAGGACAACTGCAGTAACCTTCTGTCCTGGGGTCAACTGAATGCCTGTAAGAAAGCAAGAGAATATAAAAATGTACATGATCTTACCTTTTCTTTGCAGCATTTGAGATCTCAAATCATTTTATTTTGAAATACAAGAATTGAACACATGAAGCATCTTCACCTCGCCACTGTGCTGATGTTTTGATTTCATTAAATGATTATGTGAAGCAACCGTGTCACTTGTTTGCATGGCATGCTATGAATGTTCTTCCTCATATTTAATTATCAATATCATTTTACTTTTTTTTTCTTGGTAATGTGCTCAGAAATCCACTTTGCCCTCCCAACCAACCATCCATCCCATCCACCCAACCCATCCACCCAACCCATCCATCAATCCATCCACCCAACCCATCCATCCATCCATCCCATTCCATAATTATATACTATACAGTATTTTGTCTGAAGCTTGGCAAGAAGGATTTATCACAGGATACCGATTCTTGACTTGACTTTAGAATCATGAAAACATACCCATCACATGGTGCTTGTTGGCCTGTATGGTGGCACCAACCAACTCATCTGACTTGAAGATGGCGCCTTTGTCATCGTTCTCTGTGTCAAAAACCAACTTCAGCCTCTGGCCAACAGACAGAGCAGCTAGCTGCTGATAAGGCTCCTTGGCTTCTGAGGAAAGAATGTTTTGATATGTAAAAATTAAGTAGCAGAACAAAATAACAGAACAAAAGTTAATAAAGGTTTATTCGCTTTCAAAATGAAAGGTCAGCCCTTGATTTGTCTTACATGGCTTTGTCAAGTTTATCGAGACAAAACGTCCCACCTTTTGTTGCAATCATTTCGGTCACAGCTCGTCTCTCTTGCACAGCATGAATCAGTCTCATCAGGGCAGATCCCTCTGGCATAGTGACCTCAGAAATCTGCAGTGTGACCAGGAATCGCTTCTTCTCCTCATCCAAATTAGTCACCTTAGCAATTACTGTCTGGCCCACTTGGAAGGTGGTCGCTATATTATCAATAAACTCATCAGAAATGGCCTAGAAGTGAGCAGATAGGAAAATCAATCAGTTGGCACAAAAGAGATGGTCGTTGAAGAGAGAAAAAGAAAACGCCAAACATTTACTGCTGATGACAACGCATCACTCACAGACTTTGGTGCTAGGCCAACAAGACCGTAGGGGAACTCAACAAAGACACCATAGGCAATGATGTTCTTGACCCAGCCAATTATCTGCATTCCAACTGTGATCTCTGAGAAATCCTTCGGAGCCTCTCCTTCCTCCAGTGACCAGATCACCATTGGCTTCTTGGTGACAATCTAAGAGAGAAACTTAAGGAAAACAAAGACAATTTCTGGCACACTAAAGGCCAGGGAAAGAAATCAGCACAATCTAAAAAATATATAAATCAAAGTCAAGATGAGAGTACATTCATAATTCCAATAACTAGGATACAATTTGTTTTGTCTTCTGCTGAAAGCAGACAAGGTCTGAAACGGTGTCTCCCTCTTGCAGGGTCTCCCGCAGCAAAGAGCAGTTAGACACGTGATCCGAGAGGTGCAAGGTGGGTAGGAGGGCACGGACATCATCGGGAAGAATGGACACTTCCAGACCACTGATTGACTTCTTAAGCACTTTGGCCTCCAGCCTCTGCAACAGAGACATTGGGCAAAAACTATTGAGCAGGAAGTAGCACTGTTACTTTCCATTACTTTGGTCACTAATTTGAATTCTAATTTTACCATATTTATTTGGCTGATAAACCACATTCCTCCTTAACGGCACAAATAGCATCTAAATCAAACAACCAACAGCCGCATTGCAATAGTGTAGAACTGCAGTATATATATGCAAATGTAGTAAAAACCTATTCGGTTTTACGTGAAGTAATTCAAAGTTAGACTGATAAATTGCTACATCTCGAGTCGCTATTTTGTCTTGAACATACCTTCCCCACTTCACGGTCAAATTGAGCGTTTCCTGTTTCTTCTGTCTGCTGCTCCATCGCACGCTTAAGGGAGAGGATCAACTTTTCTTTCGCTGGATCACACTGTAGTACCTTAGTCTTCAACACCTTTCAAAAAGGAGACATAAGCATTTTTTTCATCAATATAAAACAGTCAACAACCCTCATCCTGCTGGGCTAAGAGAGAGTCGGACTTTCATTTGATTGACAACTAGTAAGCTGCCGGTGTTTGGCAGTTTCCTCTTTCGCTTAACTGGGCAGGCACTGTTTGCAGCAGCTGGCTACTTCTTTTTACTAGCGGAAGCAGAGCTCAGAAGGTGAAAAGCAAGCGAGTGGCCATGGCTTAGAGTTAACGAATACATTTTGTTGCACGGACGGACACAGCAATTTTCTCGGTTATTTGGATATCTATTTAAATATTTGCACCGTCAGTTTTTCATATGTCTCCTTAAATCTAAAGAAAAAAGATCATCTATTTGCTTGCTGAAATGTAGCAGGATAGCAGCTCATGTATAGAGTCAGAGCTTAAGATCTTACCTGACCAACATAGAAGACTTCCTCAGGGTCGAGGATTACTTCAGAGCTGAGTTCTTTGGCTGGCACCAGGCCCTTTACATTGTTGTAGAACCGAACGATGCAGCCAAAGTTTTTGACACTGACAATGTAACCGTGAGACACTCGTCCAGGACGGGCGTCACTGTAGCTAAGGAATAAGGGCAGGGAGCTGGTTATGAGGGTCTTCTTTCGGGTTAAAAACAGCTTTTGGCTGTGTACGTCCACTGACAGCACCTAAGGACAGAAAGAGCAGAAACAAAACAAAGAGGTTTTGAAAGATGATCCGATTATCAGGAGGTTTTCTTGATTTTGATTTGAAAGGTGGACTGACCCGACATTTGATTTTCATCCCCTCTGCGTACACCTTCTCTGGGTTCTTTAAGACAATGTCTGATAGGTGGTTATGAGGTACCAGTCCACGAATACGGTTCGACACGTGCACCACCATGCCATGATTCAGCATAACAGAGACTTTGCCCTTTAAGGGAGAGAGATATGGAAGACTTGGTTTAGACAAAACAAAACAAAAATCAACCCATGCATACATTTTGTAGATAACTTCCAGAAGAAAGTAAATTTCTGGAGTCTAAGCACCTACCTCTACAATCTGACCAGGCTTTAGATCATGGTATCGAAAGAAGGGTTTTTCTATCACAGTCCTGAAAATCAGTTGAAATCAGTTGGACACTGACTGACGCCAAGAAGGCAAGATGCAGAAGACAAAAACATTCACATACCTGCGTAGAGTAGCATAGTGAATTTGCTCCATGGGGCTGAAGTCAACTATCCTGCAAGTATGTTTAGGTTTGGCCAGTATTTTGTTCTCACTAGATGGGTCCTTGTACTCCTTCAGGTTGTTCCTCTATCAAGACAAACAACAAATTGCATCAGGCAACATCAGATGAGTTTTTTCCAGGCCAAATATGCATTTGAATCATGCTACTCACATGTACAAATGCGACAGTTTTGTCAGGGAGTTCCAAAAAAGCTCCGGACATGTGGTGCATTGAGATTATTTTGCAGTCCTCCACCACCTCTCCGATGCGATCGCCACAAGCAGGGATGGTATTGATTCGAGATTCAGGCTGAACTAGGTAGCCACGCAAGCTTAATCCTACCAAACGGGTGGATGGCTCCATATACAGCACACGGGCCAGAACCTACACGAATGATGCAAAAATACACAACAACAAATATAGACACTTTAATCTAACCTAATTTAACAACAACATTAAGAGATAACGGTGGGAATTTCTCAAAGAAATAAAAATTGATTGGTTGCAAAAAGTGTTAGTAATTTGGTGTGTTAGATTTGATCACAAATAGAACCATCACCTTGCTTCCCTCGCTGTAACTGTCAGCCATCTCTTGCTCCATGTGAAGGATGTCTACCTGACCACTGAAGGAGGACAGGAAGCCCAAGAGAAGTCCGTGTTTGGTCACCTGCAATACAGGCTTGATTTTAGCATTGTCAAGAGTTAATTTGGCATCATAAATTGTCGTGAATTTATGCGTACATTGGGGTGTAATTTGAACAGAATTTTTACAGCATAGAGTAAGAAGGCATGAGAACTACCCCTACCCCTTTGACTGTTGCTTTAACAAGAAGTCCCGGAAGAAGATTAGTCAAGGTCCATCCTTGTTTGGATTCAGCAAGAGCTTGGCGAACAGCCGAGGGGTTGGCGACGAGTTGCAGCAAACGTCCATTGTTCTTCACTTCTTTTATTTGACAAGTTATATACTGGCCCACTTTGAGCTCTGAAAAGGCAAGGGAAAAATAGTCATTCTGGTGATTTTATAAAAAGGCTTGCAAGAGAAAGACTTAAACAATTCAGATTTGCGATACCATTGTTACTGTTCTGTTTATTTGTGTCAGCTTTCTTAGGAAGGAAGGCTTTGGTTCCCTTGATACCAACATCAATTATGCAGCCGTGATCTTCAAGACTCTCAACACATCCACTCAACACCTGAGACAACAAACAGTGACAATTGTTGAGTGGTGAGGAAATCATTTTGTGTTTAAGAGGTGCTGACTTCTGACTTACCATGCCAACTTTCATAGAATTTGACGTGAGCGCCTTGTTGACGAGCTTTGGATTGATGGAGAGCTGGATGCTAGCCGCACCTCCTTTGGTGGTCTCCAATTTGGCAACCACACATCTCACCACCATGCCCGGATGGAAGAGGTGTGGCAAAGCACAAATGTCCTGTCAAAAAATAAAAAACACAACAGCAGGTCAGACTATGTCCCTTGAACCATAGAACAGATTCCAATTGTGTGCACAGGATTTTACATTGTTGGAAAAGCTAAGAAAACTGAACACCCACCTCAACGTCAATTGAATTCAGTTGCTCAGTGAGCAGTTTGGTGTACGAGTCAGAGATGTTCTTGATGCTGAGAAACCCTTGCAGACCACAAGGTAGACCGACGGTCACCTCAAAGTCTGAAACATCTTTCACGCAGCCCAGCATTAACGTGCCTTCCTTTAGATGCTGTGAAGAAATAACACAGTTTTAAATATATTTTCTTTACGGTGAAAACATATAATCATCACTAGGGATGAAACAGTATGCGCAAAATAACTTCTCTAGAATTCCTTATAATTTTTTAATTCATATTTCCTTATTGGAATGAGTGTGTCTTTCCTTAATTGTGTTTTTACCTTGGAATGCAGTATTTCCACACACTTTGCAGCTTCATTGAGCATCAGGCCATCTTCATTCCTCTCAGCAGTCTTTTGCTTCTTGACTTTCTTGTTGGCATCTTTGGACTCCACCTTTCTCTTCTTAGACTCTTCTTTTTCATTTGACTGCAGTAAAGAAACAAACTACTTTGAGCATAGGAAAACAGTAAAGAATCAGCTTGAAAAGTGAGAGTACAAAGTTGTTTTTTAAGTATTTTGCACAGCATGCCCAATCTGGATCGAAGAAAGGCGATCAACCATACCTTGAAAAGGTTATCCACCTCAACCGGCAAGGCTATTTTACTTTCACTCGCCTTCCCAAGTGTCCCACCTCGAGGGAAGTCATCCTCCGCTGATGCCATGTCTTATTTTTACAGGTTTCTGCAAAACAAATTGAGTACAGCATAATGAAATTTGCAACTCAAAACCTGGTTGATAATTGGTGTCTCTTTTTTCCGGTTAAAATGAGAATGCAATTACATGTACGAGTAGAGATGCACCGATCCGATATCTGGATCGGATATCGCCCCGATATCAACAAAATAGATGGATCGGGTATCGGAAAATACAACCGATCTGTGAGCCGATACTTTCCTTAATGTATTGGGACGCGGGCTACGTCATACGTCAGCAGCACGTGTGCCGCATGCCACGAGAGTTTTCTAAACAAACGCAAACATGGAGCGAACGTTCGCTTCTCTTCCCCGGGTTGCTAAGCGGACGTCAAACCCTGCGCGTTCGCTTCTCTTCGGGTTGCTAATGGGACGTCAAAGGCTGCGCGTTCGCTTCTCTCCCGAATGGGGGGGGGGGGGGGGCGGAGGCTAATCGGATGTCAAACGCTGCGTGTTCGCTTCTCTTCCGGGGGGGGTGTTAATGGGACGTCAAACGCTTTGTGTGGCGGGCTCCATCTGTAATGTTTCTCTATACCATGAGAAATAACTTGACAAGACGACCAGGTTTTAGGGAAGCAGTGAGTCCATCATGTATTGATGTTCGTTTCTTTTTAGCCGCAGTCTCTCCTAGCTACAACATGCCATCCGCCCCCCATACCTCTAGCTCCACCCCCCAGTACGGGTAACCACACAGTCCAAATACATTACACCATCTAGTGTGGAAACTCAGAAGCTGAGCTCAAGCTTCTTGTGCGGGCCATATTCAATTATGTTTTCAGAATTTGCTGCGGGCCAATAAAAACTGGACCGTTAGTTTGGACACCCCTAATTTAGAGCAAAGAACTGTGTAGTCTGCCTGATGCCATTGCCTTTGGTTTTTTCTGTTCCACATGTAGAGTTATGTAGCTTGTTAAGTCAACCATAATATCGGATCGGTATCGGGTATCGACCGATACGCAAAGCCACGGCATCGGTATCGGAACTGAAAAAGTCGGATCGGTGCATCTCTATGTACGAAATACAAATGTGAACAATTGAAATCACACGGGATGTATACAATGGCCAATACGATAATAATGGGTTTATTACAATGAATGAAGTACTTGTAAACACATTTCTACGGGTTTGATCACACTACGATGCTGAAAGGTCTCACGAATGGTATACACGTGGAAAATATAAACGCGCATTACATTGAACATTAGAAGTGAACATAGTAACATTTTTACATGAGAATTTAACTGTCTTCTTACATGTGGTCACGAGAAGATTGCTTAAAGTAAAGAGCCTTTGGAAGATTTAAAAACTCACATGCTGTTGTTCAGCACGCCATTACCACGACCCGGAAGAAGTATTAAATTGGGCGGACCATAGCCTGGCGAATCACAAACACGTACAAGTTGTTGACATTACATTTGGCCAATCAGTGATCGTATTTGGTGATTGCCGTCATTTTAGACCAATAGTGACAAAGAACACAACTACTCTGAGTAGGCGGGATTTCCTTTCAATTCTAGCATCGAGGCCTCCGTTGAAGGGCACAGTCTTCTCGCAATCTTGTCAAGGGTCCTCTGCTCAAAGTAAGTATATATTTTGAATTTATGGTTGCTTGTCGTTTTAACTGCATGAATGTCATCACATTCTACTCGCGTAATTTAGAAGGTCAGATTGCCTTTATACATTCGCTAGCTAACGATAATGTTGTGTAGACGGCTCACGGTTAGCTTGGTATGCTCATAAGCGTGAGTGACCATCCCGTCAATGTCAGGCTGAATGAACCGTGGTTGCAATCCTTCGCTCACAAGAAAAAACAAACTCAGACAAGTGCAACAATTCCTGATTATGACACCAGTATAATTGAGCTGACATGCTAATAATGCTATAGCTGCATATAGGTGCTAGAATGAGTAATAGAACTTCCAATCCGATCTTTGTGATATAGATTCACAAACCATCATGGGAGGTCATGACGCAGGAACGGCGCACCAGTTTACTGGGTTTGCTAAGTACTTCAACGCCTACACCATGGTCGGCAGGAGAAATGTAAGTAACCGAATCCATTGCCTGTTATGCAACTCACATTTTAATATACTGTATACATTTGCTTTATGAATTACTTTCACAGTGTGTTTTGGCCACATATGCCACCCTAGCAGCAATCGGTCTCTTCTTTAAATTGAAGCCCAAGAAACAAGCCGCAGTCACTGGGAAGTAAAATGGGTATAAACAAGTAAGTACCTCTTGACTAATTGTACCAAAACACACTTTTGCATTAGTCAACTGTGTTGTGCTTGTGTCCTTTACAGATGTACAATTGATTTGTGTCTGCTGGGAGTGGAGTAGGCAGCTGGATGTGCTTGGAATATAATGTCTGCATAGTTTCTTTATGTTATCAATAAAGACCATTGATGCCGAAAACATAAAAACAATTTTTATTTACATGTTTATCTATAAAAACACTATAATACAAAAGTGGCATCCACATGTTGAGCTGTGCGCCTAATTATTTCTAACTTAGTCATCAGTTACAATGGCACCGTATTAGGACATTGTATTTAGGTCCTACATCACGGTCAAATTTAAGAGTTGACAAATATCAAACATTTATCATCAGAGGTTGTCACACTGTCCAAAAATATCAAAATGATTTCAAGCTAAATTCAGTTAAAAGTCTTATGGATTATAGCCACCGGCTGCCAAAAGCAGATTTCTGCGAGTGAAGTGAAGGTGAAGGACAGGTGAGGATTTAGTTGTGTAGCAGCCAAGCAGAAGCTCCTGGGAGTTATCCTGTAAATGAACGTGTCCTGTAGTTGCCGTGAAGTCGTCCGTCTCCAAATCATCGAATGCTTTCGTGGCATTCCACAGGCGAACCGTGTTATCCATAGAGCCTGCGAGACACAAGATTCATGTGTATTATACATTATAAATATACAGTGTAGAAATTAACCATCCCTGAAAAGGGAGTTGAACCCTAAATTATGACATTTATGCATTTGCTTAAATTTATTATACACATCTCTCGATTGAAAACTAAGCATGCACTGCTCTGTATATTTCTATCACGCATGCAAAAAGCGATGTCAGCATGAAATCGGTGCAAAGACAGTGTTACACCTCTTGACCTCTATTTGTTATATCAGTTGAAACATTTGCAATCAACATTTTGGCCTGTTTTCTGACATGTTATGGACCAAACAGTATTTATCAATTAGAAATAATGCCCTGTCTTTTAATCTGATTCATCCATTCATTGCCAACATAATCGACATATTTATTGACTACGCACCAGAGGCAAGAATTTCACCATCCCTGCTGAACTTCAGAGAGTAGATGGTATCTGTATGGCCTTTGAGCTCTCCAATCATGAGTCCGTGACCAATGTCCCAAAGAAGAACTCTGCCATCAGTAGCCCCCGAAGCCAAAAACTTCCCGTTGGGAGAGAATGTCAGAGCATGGATTGGACCCTACAAAATGCGTTACAATGATGTTAGACTTGTCTTCGGCAACACATTTAAAATACTCAATACATCAAATACACATTCAGAAAAGTAAGAGTTTAAAAAAAAATCTACCTTGTGACCAGTGAAGATGCGAACACAGTTTCCATTCAGGACATCCCACACGCGGATTGTACGATCAGAGGAACCCGTGGCCACATAATTGGAGTTGGGATGGAAGCGGGTGCAAGTGATGTCCGCCAGGTGACCAGCAAACATCCGCAGAGGTTGATAATGATCTGTAACCCACAGACTGAAGAGGGACATATTAGATGTGATTGATGATTTCTTTGGCAATGTTTTGCACAATTGAAATGCAAGGCAAACATGTGTCCACAATTCTTACCGGGCAACTCTGTCATGTCCCCCGGAGACAAAATAGTAGCCATGAGGAGAAAACTGGGTGTCCCACACAGGGTAGTTGTGGCCTTTGTAGCCCACCAGGCAGGTGAAGGTTTGGAGACTCCACAGCCTCACTGTGCCATCTTCAGAACTCGACAGCAGGTAGTTCCTAAACGTGCACCTCAGTCGTCATTACGCGGATCATATAGTGCTCATGTCTTTTGTGCTGAAACAGATCATTCAGGGCGGCATGGGATCCGTGCTTTTTACCTGTCTGGGCTGAAGCTAATACCATAAACCGGACCACTGTGCCCGTACAGGAGCTTGGACTCGCTCGCTGTCTTTTCATCCATGATCCTCTCCAGTACATCATCTGACTCTTTATCAATCAGGTTTAAGTCTTTGGCAAGAGAAACAATGCCAAGTTAGCTCCATTGCACAAAATACTATGATGCAATTTTGGCTCGCAATACAACTGTTAGGCAAACTATTGGCGCTGGGCCAACCTTAGTTTCCAACTGTTTCTTTGCCGACTGCTATTGTTTACTCACTGTACCTGCTGAAGACTTGACTTTGCGTAGTTTTTTCGGAGTGACACTCCACACTCTGACTGAGGAGTCAGCGAAGCCTCCTGCAATTAAACTGGAGTCATCCGTGAAGTCTACAGCAGTTAAACCCTGCAGGAAACATTGAGGAATAAATCAGGATACAACAATTGTGTTTATATTTACCGGACTTGAACTCCGACTGGAAAGTGAGTAGAAGAGATTCAGACCTGGTATGCGTTGAGAAAAGAGTAGAAGCAAACAGAAGGGAGGTTATCTGGTCCCAGTCGGATCCTCTTGGTGGCCTCCTTCAGGTACATGATTTTGTCCAATTTGTCCGAGTCTTTTAGTTCTGGAAGAGGTATCCTGAGAAACACAGTGCACTTTTCAGGAAATTCAAGAGGCTTGCATTGACGCTCAAAATAGTTTAAATAAAGTGAATCTTTTCTAAAACAATGACAAAGGAATCTACTATACCTTGTTTGTGATGGTGCATTGGGATCTTGCTTCTTGCTCTTGGAGCCCATGCTGTCCTTTTTAGGTTTCTTCTTCTTGGGTTTGCCCTCCTCGTTCTCTGCTTCCTCATCCTCATCATCGAGCGGCAGTTCGATTTCCGGTTCCTTAAGCAAGCCATAAAAAACCTGGAAGGAGGTGAATAAAAAAAATCAGTTGGCAGCCTGTTACAACAGGTCTACTATTTAATTAGTATTTTCAGACAAATTGAATTGTATTCAGTATGTGTGTTACTCGCTTATAGAAAGACTACTGACTTATAGAAAACTATTTTAATTCTTATCTTTTAGGCTTTATGAACAACATGCTAACCTTTGCCTTATTGGCCTCTCTCTTGCCCTCTCCAGCCAAACTACCAGACATGGCATCGATCTGGCTCTTGCTTCGTGGCATGCCATCAAAGATGTCAATGTAGAGGTGCTCTTGGATGATATTCCAGATCTGGTTGTTCTGGCGCTCTTGCAGGTGCCTCTTGAGCAATTGGTAGGAGTCCCGAGAGATGCGCAGGACAAACTTGCTGGTGCGAAAGTCGAGCAGAGTCTCGTTGCCTCTCATGTGCTCCCTTTTTGTCAAACCTGACAAGATTTGAAGGTCATCTCTGTAATAGCATTCTTGATCCCCGCTAAACCTGAAATGAGGGGGCAGCAGGTTATTAAAATGGCAAGCGCAATAGGAAAACAAAACAAATAATGACAAGAAAACTCACTTTTCAAAAAACGCCTTGGCTTCATTCTCGTGGTTGTTGTATACCAGTTCCAGGTACATGTGCACAAAGAGTGGATAGAAAACCTGGGACAGTTCTGCTCGATGACAGTCCAAAACTGTCTCTATAAACTTTTTTAAGCCGCTGTAATAAACCTCATAGAGAGGTGGGTCTCCCTGTTGGCTGTAAGCAGATAAAACTACACTCACATCTGGTTGGTCCTCTGCAGGTGGAGCTGAAACACAAGTTAGTATTCAATATTAGCATATAGTATAATAAAAACGCCTGCAGTCACTGGCAAATCAACTGGACTGCAAATCGAAATACTTAGGAAGTTAGCAACTCTAATCGAAGTAAAAATGAACTTTCTTTCATTCAAATTTATAGTTAATTTGCCTTCATTCGTCCATGAGTCTGATTTAAAAGTCCAACACATTCAAGTATAGTATTTATTGTAAAACAGATGAATTTGTTGGTTGTGTTTGTTGAAAAACATATGGGAAAGGCACCTTTGAAAAAAAATAATCCCATATTAAATCGCAAAATGGGAGTGGTGCTAAATTAGATTATTTTTCAAAATCGTCTACCCCCGAATTTTTGTCTATTCGCATACATCTGTATGAAGGAAAAAAATATTAAGTATTATTGGCTACAGTACACCTCAAATGAATGGGACATAATATCCTCTGTGTAGAACTAAATGAATCGAAATGGGTATGAGGGATACTAATTTACAAAAATAGCACGTATAAAATCATACACGTTAGTGTTTCGTAAAATGGAAATCACAAAACAAAACAAAATATTTGTGTGCAAAGTTGTATCACGCACCTTTGACTGGCGCCTGAGTTTCGGAAGAGGATGTCACTCGGCTCAGGAGAGAGTTGGCATCCAGAGCTCCTTCTTCCACTGTTCCTGATGCACCTCCAGATACCGAGGACGTATCACCAGCCTTGGAATCGAAAAAATCCTGCGGTAATCCAGCTTCTCGACGCAAAATGTCGACAGACTCGGACAGTTGGTTCTTTTTAAGGAATTGCAGAATTGCCAGCAGCGTCTGTTTCTCTTCCCGGGTTCCTGTTGCGGCTTTGTTACTTCCAACCGAAGCACCGGACCCTGGGGACGCAGAAAGTACCCTTCCATCATTTGCGTTGTTGTTTACGACGGCATCAACGGGTGGTTCCGTTTTAATGTCCTTTATTTCAACAGCGTCGGCCATACCGCCTTGTACGGCCGCCATTTTCGAAATGAACTGCGCATGCGCAATAGTACCAAAAGGTAAAGCCCTCGTGATGCAACATATTACCATTTGATTGGCTATCTATGCGGTATGTCAATACAAGACACCGCTATGGTCACATGCCACAATGCCCTTAAAAAATCACTATCCCATCCTGCAAAGTGAGTTACGCGATTTGTTTTTTGAACAATGTGCAAAGACTGAGTAATGCATAGGTTTTTTTTCATCTGAGGTATTAGGACAAAGGTTTAAAACATTACGCAAATATGATCTATAAAAAAGCTTAAACATGGTATTTTGTCATCTGTTGAAGACTTTGCAAGAATGTAAAGCTCTGAAGTTGGAAAATGAATTGAAAAGGTGTGTATCTTGTGTTGGAGTCTCAATATGTAGTGTTATTAAAATATAAGAGATCATTTTTTTGTACCTCTTCCCTCTCCTTTCAGCATGTAAACTTCGTTGAACTATGATATGTATATGACTTTCCTCTAAATATTTCTTTTTATCTTGTAATGTGTTCACCTAAATTAATTTGTGTATGAAGTGCGCTATAGAGATTCCTTCATTTCTTATAACTAATAATGGAGGTACATACTTAACCTGAGCTTAAATGAAGTTTTAGCTCACTGTCTCATCGTGTAATTTATGTTTACATATTTTATGGCACGTTCCATTTCATACCAGGTGGGGGCAGTTTAGTCACACATCACCCATTCCCAGCCCCAACACAATGACCTTCTTTACAAAGGTGTCAAAGGGGGAAAAAAGCAAATGCTGTCATCCATTTCTAAACAGATCAATATTTCACCGGGTGAAATTCAGCCAAGTCATCACATTTATTCCAACACACCATTCTTTTGTCACCCTTTCCAGTCAACATATAATGTGTGTTTTTTCTTGTGCATTTTACTTCCACAAATTGGAAGGCTGAGTTTTATTGTACATTATTTCATTTAATTTTCAACTTAATGTATGCAGTAACTCAGCACTCTTGATTTTTCAGTATTTTGCAAATATTTTCGATGACACACACAAGCACTTCATATAGATTCTTTATACATGCACGCATATCCAAGGTTATTATGTGCATTTACTGCCTCTTAAGAGCATGTTCAAACTACACACTATGGGACAAAAGAGGGTTTTCAGCCCAAGCGGTAGGGTGTTGTATAACATTGCAGGGGGGTTCTCAGTGTGCTGGAGAGATGGGGGTTGTGGGAGACACGCAAACATCAGCAATTCAGGGCGTGGTCAGAGCATACCCTCTCTTTAGGTCGTCTATTAAAAAAATATTTTTCCGATGGCAGTTTTGCATTTAAATCTAAAAAATGTCCAAAGAAATCAAGGACAAGCTGACGTGAGATGTTTTTAAAATAAATAGAAGCAAACATTTACACACAAATGAATCACTTTATAAAGCACTGCGATCCACAGCACCGCATCTGAAAGCACATATCCTGCAGAAATTAAAAGGAGGTATGTTAATAATAAATGTAAAACAATGTATTCCCAATTTTCTTTTGAGGGGTAAAGGGGAATTAGGGCTGGAACTCTGTGTTCTGAATTGTCAATACAGTATGTGGACATTGAAAATTGATTGAGCAGTCATTCCATTTTATGTACAACTGCTCACATGGTCTTCATAAAAAACAAGAAATGGCTGAGGGAGGAGGTGAGAGGCACGTGTTCATCCGTCCCCTCCCTTCACACCTCACTGATGACTTCACTGCATGTTGCCTCGTCTTTCTGTCTTTATCTGGAGGCAGCAGGGTGTGGCGTCATCCAGCACAGTCAGCTTTGTACACAAAACAGAAATTACAGCCACTTCTTGAAATTCATCTCAATTTATGTAAACATAATATCTTCAGATTATAGAATTCAATCATGTAAATAAGCATTAAGCAAATGTGCACTATGAAATCTTGTTCAAATTAAGAATGTCCTCTATGAAATATTTGAGAATCAAGAACAAAAATATAGGATCTAGTATCCAAATTGAGGCATATCTCAAAGTATATTTTATGCCCATAGGCTGTGAAATATTTATAATCCAAGCTGCGCAGAACAATGCGTGAGGATGCAGATCTTGTGGGGGCACAGGGTAGGGCGTGGCAGGTCTACAGAGCTTTTATTTCTGTTCCATCTTGCAGTGATAAGAGGTGCTGCATGCATGTGCCGCATGATGGTCACTTAAGACCAATTCATCGTTTTCGCGCTATCAGTTCATACTTCCATGCATCTGTCATTTGTGCGTGAATTACAATTTGTCGACATTGCCATTATATTATCTGGAGGATTTCCCACCGCTTTCTTTGTTTGGATGTTTTCCAGATAACCAATGTGATGACAATCAAACTCAGCTTCCCTGCAACTCACCAAGTTTTGTTGCATGATGCTTTTATAGCAGCAGAGCTTGGCAGACTGGTCAGAGAAACTCAACTGTCATGCTTACAAGGAAATTTAGGTGGTGCATTAATTTGCGCCCTTTGGAATATACTCTGGCTGCAGGTCTTTGAACTGTAAACGGTCAGGCAGTGCAACTGAAACCCCCTGTAGTGATGCAGGTGTAAATAATTCATAAGCTGAGACTCAGAAGAGGGAGAAATTGCTCAAGTAGAAGAGAGGAGCGAAAGAAGTGGTGGAGAGAGGCTGCATAGTGGGTGGGGGTCAGGGGATAGGAAGGGCGGGGCATCTGGAGGGAGGCAATGCCATGCTGAAGGTGGGGGACTCTCAGAAACCGTGAGAAGACGAAATGCTGAAATGAAGCAGCAAATAAGAACAAACTGTCCACGAGTCTCCAGTGTGATGATTTTTTTTTTTTTTTTAAAGAAAGGTTCCCTTTATCATTGCAGCCTTTTTGTCAGTTTCTTTCTCTGACATGCAGTACAAGGAATAGCAGTGGTGGTCTTATTTGTCTCTGTATGTGCATGAAGAAAAATTAGAGCCTATTGCGCACCCGGGCAGAATAATGGGTGTGACGGCAGAGCACTGGCACAGGAGCTTCTATTTGGGTGATGAAATGTAAGGGTCTGCATTATTCATTACTGACCCAACTGGAGAAGGGGATCCTGCACGAAGGTTGTCGACTGTCGGCCTTAAAGGCAGGCTAGCAAGAGCATGCCCTTACAATAGCTGGGAAGAAGAGGAAGGGCACATGTAGCAGTAAGGGTACATGTAGCAACATGACAAGTGACTGCCATCTTAGTGGCATTTTCTTCAAAACAATGAACACTTAAAACACGTAAGCAAATAGTCCTTATTAAAAAAAAGATGAACAAACATGTACACCCTTAAAATGCTGAGTTAAAAACAACCCAAATTGACCAAATTCCTATGTTGTTTTTGATCAAAACAAAACAATGCAATAATTATTCTCTTTTTTGCTAAACAATTTGACCCAATTGGTCGATTTAATTTTTAACCCAGCAGTGTAAAGGATATACAGTATATGAGTTATTTTACTCCCAATATTGTTCTTAAAATGAACAGTGGTCTTAAAGTGGACTCACGCTAACAGTAACTATGTTAAAAAAAAACTCAGTTCTGGTGACCTCACACAATCTATATAATTTCATTATTAATTTGCAGTGCCCAATCATACGAGTGAAAGGATTACCATCCATTTGTGCACAGCTCTGATTGCAATCATTTGGAAAGAAAAATAGAAAAATAAAAAAAATTAAAGAATCATCATAAACCATGGTTTATGAATGATTTATGATGATTCTTTATTTTTTTTATTTTTCTAAAAATGTTTTTAAAAAATTAAATGATATGGGGGTTTATTTGGGTGGGAGTCCAGATGGGTTAATGCAAGATACACCTTTTTGTTTTATTTGTACATTTTAAAGAAACATTGACTTGATAACAGACAATCTCACACACACACGCACGCACACACACTATTTATTTTTTCATAAACAAACATAATTCTTCTAATAGTGCACAAAAGTTATTAACATGCATTTAGTGTCAATTTGTGCTGATTTCAGCAGGGTAGTTGCTGTGGCCACTGAGCTCTAAATGTGTGAATACATTTGTGAAAAATCCAGATGATAATTGATAATAAATTATTGGGTTTCTTTTTCAAGGGTGGAAGCTGTATTAAGTGAAAAAACTGGAGGACACCTCTTGAAGGACATTTAGGATAATTAACTGGCTGATAAAGGTCGGCACACATATTTGATCAATTTGTAAAACCCAAACCTAGTCTTGAGCTGCTTGGATGTTTAATCTTAGAGCACCTCTACGTTGAAGGTTATCGGTCCGTTTGGGTTGGAAGGTAATAGGGTGGATTATAGAAGATTTACTCATTACATTGCCTTAGCTAAATGAAATAGATTTACAAAAAATCATCTAAATGCTCAAAAGTTCATCGTGTTTTAATGACAAAAACAAGAAGAGGGTGTTTTCCTTTGTTACAGCCAGTCCTTGTCACCAGAGGGACGAGCAGGTGGACGGGCTGATGGGAATGTCCTCCGGGAGTGACTCCTCTGGCAGACAGACGTGTGGTTGCATATGCGCAGCCTGGTAAGATGAAAAGGAGGACATTTCACACATTGAAGCACACGCATACTAGATCGTAAGTGTTTCTAGACCTGCCTGTGTACCGCATCGAGCTTCAGCTATAATAACAAAATAAAACAAAATGGCAACAACTGATCTACATTAGTTTTATGTCGGAATTGAGTTCAGACATGTACGATGGTTTCAAATCAGAACTATGTTTCCATATTGCTTTTATATCTTTCAGTCATTGGTTTGTACAACTAACAAATCAGAGTAATCAGCACATTTCCATGTGCCTGACAAATAATGGGTTGTCATCAACCTCTGAGAGCATGTAATTATAGTGGAGAAAAAGCCAATTGCTGTGTATTAGCATTTTCTGCCATTTTAGATCCAATAACCAACAGTGACATCTCATTCTCCCAGCTCACCCCACCCCTCTAATATGTAATTGAAACAAAAGCTAGAAAGCCCATCCATCTCTTTATAAGGTTAAATAAACTGCAGTCACAAGCTGCAGCCTCACATGCTCATCTTTTAACTTTAGGCTCATTGTTCTCAGATCATGTATGGAGCAATCGGTTGACCAAGACCACGACTTGAATTTGCGCTCTTTCCCCATCTAAAGCCTTGTTTCCATTTCCAATCAGTCCTGTAATTACTTGTCCTTCCCCGTGCCTCCTTAACCGACAAGCTGTCTACTTCCATTTGTCTTTGCATAAGCTCCTCACTGACAAAAAACTCAATTTATCAGAATACATTATTTCCAAACGATTTGCTGTCTATTGCAGCCAGTGAACCAGAAATCCATGGACCAAATTTCCCACAAATGTTGTTTCTGCCCAAGACTACGCTGACAAAAACAGAATGATATTGCCATGAAAGTTACGTATACACACATGTAAAATAATCATAAAGAACACTACAGACATCAATTTAATATTCAAATTAGAAAAGAAGCTAACAGCACTATCAAAGTGTCGACTTTATAAAAACTATATTCTGAGCCTCACTCCAAACTTTGGGAACTCCCTTACATGTGTGCATACAACTGCACTGACCCCAACAACATGACAACGTGAACATCTAATGAGATCCAACACAAGTGCAGTATCTAAAACTCTACCTCGTCACCTTGACAGTTATAATAATAATATCAATAAAAGTTACTATATTTACTAAGACATCTTTTTTTTTTTAAACACCTCATACTTATTAGACTGAACAAGTTGTCAAAATATTGTGGCTGATTCATGTACCCAGATGAGCCATAAAAAGCCTCTCTCCGTCGACTAGGCAGGCCATACAAGCGTTTCAACTGCTTTTTAATTAATAGCTGATCTGGGTGTATTGATCTCACTATGTGGTGTCAGCTTACATCCACAACAAGACATACCGTAAGCATTTGCACACTTCTGTTCAGCCCCGTAATGGTGGTAAGTAAATATTTAAGCAGATGACTTGCCAGACTTGCCTTTTAACCCCAAGAGCAAAAAAAAAAGCTTTAATTATGGCCGTGTCAAGGTAATGGAAAGCTTAGTGTTTTGTAGTCGCTCAATAGCTGTTTATGCGTGTGGAGTGACACAGTACAGTATATCAGCCTTTGGGCACACTGCCAGAAGGTGTAAGCACCTCTGCAGTCAGTGCTCAGGAGATGGAAGAGCAGGGAAAGAGAGAGAGGAAAACACACCCATGCTGTAGTCCTGGAGATGAGACGCTATGGGACTATTGTGAATGTAATGCTGCTGAAAAGCAGTTGGAGCAAAGATAGCAAACTTTAATAAATGATTCACTCATCTGATGGATTCAAATCATTACACAGATTTTCACAAAATATATATCAGTAAATTTGTTATTTAGATTTTCAAGTCCTCCATTACACTTACATGTTATGTCACTAGACACATGACAATTACTCTCTGGGGATTTTTTTCTACAAGAGGTTTTTGTTGTTGATATTTTTCCAGACGTGTTAATTTTGTCCGTTCACATAGCGGAACATTTGTGTTTGATTCACAAGTTAATTGCTCATAAACTAAAGGAATATCCTTGGTCTTTGTCACAAGGTCAGTGGCACATCTGGCAATTATCCCCATCCTTTAACTGAAGGTTTCTTTTTACACTCAGTTAACCACACTACTGCAACGCCTTCAATCAATGGCAGATGATTAATGAAGACATAAAATACGCATGATTGTCTTTATATTAATTCAGAAAACAACAGTTAATCCAGGTTTCCTTCAAGCCAATGTAGTTGTTTTAATCTCACATTTCTGGAAAATTCCTGACTAATGTCTTGTGATCACCCTGCACGCCCCCATGACAAGCAGGTTCGACAAAGCGACTCACTTCCAAAGAAGCAAATCAGCAGCAATCCATCGCTAATCATTGCTTCAAGCTCTAAGATACTATCACCTCAGAGAGTGAAGTGATGACAAGCAACCCTCTGTGACAGCTCAAGAAAGACCACATTATCACTGCCTATGCATTAAGGCCAAAGAATTGCAAATTGGACAAAAATGTAGACAATTTGGTTAAAGGAACATGAATGCAGGTAAAGTCAAATCAATTAATCATCTATCAATTTAAATGTATCTTAATTCGATGAACTTAATCCCCAAATGATCAATACCTACACACTAAAAAAACATCCAGCCATATATTTTCTGAAACGCTGTATACTCAAGAGGGTTGCGGGTGTTCTGGTGCCTATCCCAGCAGTTTTCTGCGGGGTACACCCTGAACTGCTGCCTACACATTAAGGCCAAAGAATTGCAAATTGGACAAAAAAATTGACAATTTGGTTAAAGGAACATGAATGCAGGTAAGGTCAAATCAATCAATTATCTATCAATTTAAATTGATCTTAATTCGATAAACTTAATCCCCAAATGATCAATACCTACACACTAAAAAAACATCCATCCATATATTTTCTGAAACGCCGTATACTCAAGAGGGTTGCGGGTGTTCTGGTGCCTATCCCAGCAGTTTTCATCCTGAACTGGTTGTAGGGCACACATAGAATTTAGAAATAAAGAATAGGGGGCAGCAGACCCACATGTTTTTTTATCACTTTTTTTTTTTTGACTCTTTGGCCGGCATGCAGATTAATATAAAACAAGGTCATGATAGCGATTTGTTGGATTAACTTCAATTCCTGCAAGCGTAATACATCTGTATTTGCTGAACAACTATTCACAAAGCTTTCCCGTGATGCTGCAGCATGTTGTTCTCAAAACTATCAATTGAATCTTTCTTTCTTGGGCACAAATACCTGATAAAAGACGCACATTCACAATCCATACATTCAAGTGCAGGGGAGTCACCAGACCTGTTTTAATGGGTCACGTGACCCAGTGTTAATGAGCTGTGCCCCAGTATCAGGCTCAGACTGGCCAGTATGGCTGAAGATAGAAGAAAAAATATATATCTTGCAGTATGTCGCACCCTCTGTGTTTCCCTACATTCATTAATTTGCGACAAGCTCATGCCAGACGCTCCCTTCCCTTGCCCTCCTCCTCTAATCCCCGACTTGTCCTCCTGCTGGGAATGGGCCCCACTTCTGACAGACGGCTGATACTGGTTTATATCAATGACACTACCCTAAAAAGTCATTGCAATGACTCGTGGGGCATCTGAGAGTCAAACCCCCTCCCCACACCTATCTAGCACGTGTGTTGAAAATAAGTCAATAGCTAATAAAAATGTATGGAGCAAATGTATTGATCAGGTCACACACACAAAAGGAAGAAAAAATAACAAGAAGATGAAGAAAAAAAACAAAGAGATACTGGTGTTTTGTATGTTACATAAGAAAAATAGAGCTCTCAGTTTGTCCAACACCAACGGGCGTGTCACACTGTTGACTTGCACATTACTAGTACACATTAAACAGTAGACCGACAGATGAGACAAAATAATATGCACAGTATTTGTTTGAATTTGTTGACAGAATTATTCTATTCTATTATTAGTCATGGTGCAAGTTAGTCCTGTTCTGACAATGCACATCTTTCGATTAGCAGTACAACGCAGTTGTTGTCAAACACCAACGTTAATTTCTCCACCAGTTTGATCTGTCCAAACTGTTACTAATCTGTGTTTGGGATAGAAAGGGATTACAAATATCTCCAGGGGATTTTCTGATAGAGACCAAATATTACATTGAAAAAAATTCTAACATGAGGCATTGGAGTTGGCACTGCTCATTATTCCATACAAATCTCAGTGTTTTATTTGGCAAACGTCGCTTTTACATGAATTTATTAAAGCAAGCTGATCAATTCTAATTATAGCATGCTCCGACTGATATTTCGTGGACCAGCAACCAGCAAATGGTCAGGATCGTTATCCAGCTCCAGCAGACTTTGCTGATTGTCTGATCAGGTGTACTGCAGCAGGGAGATATTTATAAATGTCCAGAAAATCGGCCCCCGAGGACCAGCATTCAAGACCCCTGCCCTGGGCTAACAACCTCTCCAAGAGCTAATCAGAGTCAGGATTCAACCATTCAGACCACTATGGAGAAAACAATGGGACAACAAATGGGATGGGTAACCTTGACTGGCCGTGATTGTTATGGATGCCCAGCAAAATAATCAAATTGATTTAAAATAAATTGCCATGTCACAGTCATTGGAAGACGCCACAGTAGAATCCCTAAATACACACAATGCATCTTCTCTAAATGTGTTTGGTTGTTATTCACTCACTGCATGAGATCAATCAGCCCAGAAATGTCGGTGCAAAAATGTTGAGGTGTGTATGTCTGCTTACCCCATAAAAGAAGGAATGATGAAGGGGGGGCTGTCTAACACCTCCCCCATCTGCAACCCCCACGTCTCAGCTGTCCAGTGGGTGTTTGAAGTCCATACAGTGTGGACATTTGTCAATAGGATGGCCTTTGGAGGCAGGTCTTCTTTATTTCTCAGTTCTGACTGCATAATGCACTTTGGATAGCAATGGGGGTGGTCTTCTTTGCTTTTGACTTTAATGTGAAAATATGCATGACAACAAATTGAGGACAATTGAAAAATAATATGTTGGCCTGCCTATTCATAAAAAGGTGTTCAAAATATTCTAGCTTTACATCAATAATAAACATGCTGATTGTCGTAAGGGATGCATTTATTTCAAATTGATATTTCAGTTTTATAGTTTGCTTTGTTGCGTAATCACAGTGCATCATTCTGAGAGGACATATTCATACCATATTATAGACAAGTTGATTAATTAATCACCTTTTGAAAATGTGACAGAATGTTAAAGATGTGGTCAATTGCAAGATCAATGCATGCAATAAAAGAAGCCAATTTATCAGAAAATCAATTCTTTGTCTGTTGCCAAGCGCACACAGTTAACATCTTTTATTCCCGAGCTACAAAAAACAGCAACAGTATGTTTGGGGTGATATAAGCAATTTCCAGCTGATTGTAGACATAGCTTCCCATTTCATAATATTATAATTTCTGCTTTAATGTGCATTATGATTTAGTATTATATCACCCTTCTGTTTACCCTTTGTCCATCTCTCGTCCCTCTAACGCTAAAGCCCTTATTCATATATAGATTCTATATGAACTGTACTGATTTGAATTATTAGGATGGTGTAATATTGCAGTCTTTGTATGCTTGTTTGTTGGTGTGAAATGAGTAATATGTATTTTCATTGGCAGTGGTCTATTTGTCCAAGGTGACCTGGTATATTTTGCCAGAACAATTGCTGACCCTCTCAGATCTTGAAAATCAATCATCACGGTAAAACAGGGATATAATTAACCTTAGTCTATTCTAGTGTTCTCCCGGGTTCATCTTCCCTGCACATCTGCTTCAATCAGCCCAAGAACGTCTTTTACTGACCAGCGGGAATTCATTTTGCTTTGAGTGTTAGAATGAACTATGGAGTGACTGTCAAACAGCATGGAGAAATTCTAACATTGTTTTATCAAAGAGTTTATGAAACAGTCCCTGCAGCAGCAAGATTAATGAGAAAAGATGATGCACTCTGACCTCACCCAGTTTCACATCTGTCCAGACACACAGGAAATTAGTGATCAAAATGATGAAGTATTGTTCCGCATCGAAGCTAATAATACCATCCCTTATTTAACGCCCGGGATGAAATCTGCAGAAGGAGCCAAGACAACGATTAAGTAATTTCAATATTTCAGAATATTAAAATAGCCAAAGCCAAGGAGCTCTCATTGTACTCTGTAACTTCTGTAACTTCACTTTTTCACTACCAAGGTTGTAATCTCATTCTGCACCATGAAGGTTGGGGTTAGATTTATTGTATTTTTAGTCTTTGAATTTTGTTTGGATCTAAAATGCTGTGTCATGGTCTGCAGTTCAAATTGAAACTCCTGAAATAGCTCAGCTGCTCTATTATGAATAAAGGCAGCAGCAGTAACATCAGCACTGCCGAATAGGCTGAATCATGCACGAATTTTACCCATCTCAATCCCAGAGTCTCGAAACATGTACTGTCGGCTACTCTATGCTATGTAAATGCTATGCTCTGAAAACTCAGAATAAATGGCCGATGCCAATCTCTATGTGTCAACCCTGTAAATGAGTGATGGCCCATCCAGGTTCCACCTCTCTATTAGTCATCTGACATAGCCTCCTATTTTTCTACGACCCTGAACAAGCAAACCGTACAGAAAATGACTGGATGGATGCATCGAACATGACTGCCACATTTACAGTATGTGTAGAAATGTATTATTATTATTATTATTATTATCAAGAATGTACAACATTTTACATATGAAAAGTTGACACACCCTTTCAACTTCTACAGCATCTACATGCAACATCCCTGTTGGTTAACCTTGTTTTGCAAGTTCTGCACCCTTCTCAACCTTCTCCAAAATAATGAGTCCCATCTGATTGCAAGGACCCTACAGAACATCTTGCACAGTCAGTTCATTTGTTTTACTGTAGAATGAAAATATTTAGGTTTGACATCAAACAATGAATATAAGACATTTCAACTTTTATTTGCAGGTAGTTGCATACTGTGATAAACATCTTGAAAGTAAAAAAAAAAATACTTTATCAACATGCATGGCATATGCTCTTGGTCCACAAACCCTTACTGAAAAGTGGCGTGTAAAATAGAAGAATGAGGCAGAAGTGGAAAAACAGGGTCTGTATATGCCTGATGTCTCTCAATCCTATATGACAAAATAATGTGACAAATGACAAAATAAAGGACCATTGCAGCAAGTAACAACAACAAGGACCGAGCCCAAAACACAGTTCCAATTGTCTATTACTTTATTACTGTCAGATTCAAGTTATTTCAGTGATCACTGTTAATCTTTCATTAACAGAGAATAATAACTTTGTCCTCATGTGTAATATCATGCAACATTGTCCATCTACTGTATAGGTCAAGAAGCAGGATGAGAAATTCCTTTCTTCAGAGAAAATAATCTTCCAACAACCTTCCACCTGCTTGTTTGTGCGGCTCTGCTGCCTCTGCTATTATTAGCACAGTTAGTGTGACGGCTTGATTAACAAGGCGGATCACACGGCCTGCCTCAAAATGATGCAGCACTTTATGCGAGGCAAGGAAATCGTTTAAGGAGGAGGTGATTATTTGCAAAATGCATTTTTTAAGGTAAATATTGGATGTACTCAGGTCAAGACTTGAATGTCAAATGTCTAATGTGCTCCTAAGCCTCTTGTTCCCCTTTTGTGTTTGTGCATTAAGCCTCACTCCAAACCTCTCCTGCTCTCAAAGCCGTCCCTCCCTAAGCCTGCCACAGCAGAGGGATGCTAGCAACAGATTCCAAGGCAACAGCAGCAAATTAACACTTTCTTGACTGGCACAAAGACAAAAATTAAAACGAAGGTCTGTCATTCAAACATATAATAGGATGGCTCATATAAAATGCTCTGCCTCTGGATTTCAAGACGCATTACATTGTTTTATATTAAGTTTGTAATGCATTACATCACTTAGAGCACATGTGTCAAACTCAAGGCCCGCCACATCATTTTATGTGTCCCGAGAAGACAAATTGTGCATCAAATTTGTGTGTCAATACTAGAATTGCAAATTGTCATCACTTTTAATAATCTATATATTTTTTAAATATTTCACTAGTTTTTACTCGTCTGATTTGAAAACGTGTTATTTGTCAGTTTGTTTTGTAGCTTTTATATGGAAGTTTATCTGTGCCATCGGATTTTGAATTCGAATTTGTAGCACTGAATTTTTTTACATCCAATTTTTAACACTGAATTTTTTTTTGCATCTAAATCAGACTTTGAATTTTAAAAGCCATCGAATTTCTAGCACTGATTTTTTTTTTCCTAAGACTTTTTTTTCAATGTCTCAAAAAATCCAGTGTCAAAAAATTCAATGTCTTAAAAAATTCAGTGTAAAAATATTCAGCGCGGACATCCGGGGTAACCAAGGGAGAAGTAATCGATCCCTGTATCAAATCATCCAACGTTCAGCCAATCAAGTTACGCTCCATTGGTCATGTGACGTCGAAACAGGAACGTCCTGAAGTTCAAGTTCATTACAGTATTACAGTATTAACTGTTACTGATACCTTTGAACTTCACGACGTTCCTGTTTCGACGTCACATGACCAATGGAGCGTAACTTGATTGGCTGAACGTTGGATGATTTGATACAGGGATTGATTACTTCTCCCTTGGTTACCCCGGATGTCCGCGCTGAATATTTTTACACTGAATTTTTGGAGACGTCGAATTTTTTTACACTGAATTTTTTTAGACATTGAATTTTTTTACATTGAATTTTTTGAGATGTCGAATTTTTTGACACTGAATTTATTAAGACATTGAATTTTTTGACACTGAATTTTTTGAGACATTGAAAAAAATGTCTTAGGGAAAAAAAAAATCAGTGCTAGAAATTCGATGGCTTTTAAAATTTAAAGTCTGATTTAGATGCAAAAAAAAATTCTGTGTTAAAAATTGGATGTAAAAAAATTCAGTGCTACAAATTCGAATTCAAAATCCGATGGCACAGATAAACTTCCATACTTTTACTGTATATACAGTATTATGAGGTGCTCATACATTTATTTCGGTTGACAGTTATAATGGCCGTCCGAAAGAAGCTATGACTACAATGCGGCCCGCGAAAAAAATGAGTTTGACACCCCTGACTTAGAGTCTGACGTCTTTTCACTCTTATAAGAGTGTGAGTTTGAAAGAATGCAATGTACGTTCACCAACCAACGTTTATGTTTGCTAATTTTAGTGGTGACAGGTAATGAGGCTGACTGTTTTCCACTTGATTGTGTGATGTCACTGTTACGCGACTGATTTAAAAAAAAAAAAAAATGTCTATCTCGTAATCTCGTATTTCTGTTACGAACCCAAACGTTTTTGGTTCAGAAATATTTGATGAATCTAATTAGTTGATGTCAAGGCATTCTTGATTTCATTTATTTCTTTACTTTGGCAACATCATCATTTGTTAAGTCAAACATATTTATACAGCAGTTAATCACAGAAACATCTCAAAAGGCTTTGCGTTTCCCGCAGTTAACAAATCTTAACATCATCTAATCTTAACCCCCAGGAGTGCAAGGAAAAAAAACAAAGAACCAAAAACCATCTTGGGGGAAAAATGATTTATTATACCATATCCTGTTATATATGAACCTGTCTGCAGCACACTCACACATACTGCTACACAGAGCACTCAACTTAAAAAGTAAATACATACTGTAATTTTCGGACTATAAGTCGCGTTTTTTTTCATAGTTTGGGTGGGGGGGGCGACTTATACTCAGGAGCGACTTATATACATATATATGTTTTTTTTTCACTTTTTTGGGCATTTTATGGCTGGTGCGATTTATATTCCAATGCGATTTATAATCCGAAAATTACGGTAGTCAAATATATTCACAGTTCATTTCTGCAGACAATCTTTGCTAACAAAAGGGAGACTGTAAAAACAGAGATTCCAGAATTATAACCAGACAGAGAGTAATTACAGCCATGCTGCACATTCAGAAATAGAGTCTGCCTTGGTAACAGAGTTGCCAACAATAGCACATTCTTATTTAAAAGGCTCCACTCAGCAAAGAAAACATGCAGGTAAGATCTGGAGTGCGAACATGATTAAAAAAGGCACAAGTAAATGCTGTTAAAGTGGAAGTCCAAAATCTTCTGATTAATTTTGCATTTGTAGAATAGGAATTGAGTACCAAAATATACCTCTGGGGTAATTTCACCACTTGCTGTCGACTGCAAATGACATCACAGTTCTCAGTGCAGAGCTTGTAAACACCACATGGCCAAATCCAGAGAACAGGTAAACTGTGATCCTTTTTAAAATTCAAGCAGAGATTCTGCAAAAAAAAAACCTCAAGATGAATGGATGCAAAACTTGCAAAGCTGCTATCAAATAAGAGGTTGTATGTTTAAATGTAATTTATTAAAGATGTTTTCGATAGAAATAGTTTTGGATACCTGCAAATACATCCTCCTGATGCAGAAAATCCATCTGATGACTATTTTTTCATTTTTATAACCTATAAAATGTCTGAAAACACTGCTGTGCATACCAAATTTCGAACAGTGCATTTGAACATAAAACATGTTTTCCTTTTTTTTTCTTTTTTTTTTTCTTTAAATAAATGCTGTCATGATTAAGAGTTATAAAGATTGAAATCATTATCTAACAGTTGAACATTTTTATAGACGACAAAAATAATTTGTGTAATGATTTGGAACCGGATATATATTGTCATAACGACAGGACGCAAATAATAATGTTAACAACACGCTTGAGGAATGATTTAACTACGATGTACATTGATTGCAGTGGGATTACAGACCACCGCAACTCTCCTTCAGTCTCAAATTAATCCCAGTTTGAATATTCTATATGAGCTCACATTTTATACAAGGTAGCAGCAATTATTCATGTCTTTTAATACTCTCATGTGTTTGCTGTAATTATGAGGAAGAGGTTGGGCGGCTGAGCTTTGGAAAGTACATTTTTATTTTAAAGCAAACCAGAGAGAGCTGTTTTACAGCAGCACTTTTATGGTGGCATTCGAAAAGCTGTTACCACACCGTCTGCTGGGAGCATTGCAGAGGTATAAATCTTTGAAGGGCCGCACCCTGCATTACGCATGCTCTACAAGCACCAAGCTTGTACCTTCTCATCATTGGCCAACAACAAAGAAGAACCGATCACAAAGAAGCTAAGTGATGCCTGAGGTTCGGGCTTCGTGTGTCCATTTGCCATGATCGAGGGGCTTGCTTCAAAGATGACTTCACATAGATCTGCGGCAGGTCACCTATTGTCTCTTTGATATGCATCTGGCACTTTGCCCCAATGTCTGGAAAAGAATCAATTCAAACGGAGATGCATCTCTGGTGTCGATAGATTTAAAGTGACACCTAATTTTGCTGCTAAATTAAAGTACAAAAAGAAGACTAAGAAACTGTAGCTTATGTATGAATACACAAAACGGGATGGGTTGCGCAGTATACATAATCGTAAATGTTTAGATATGCAACCCTTGTGTCTGAGCCAGACATAACCCCCCCCCCGCCCTAAGTAATTTTATAAAACACAAATAACAAAATCCTGTGCAGCCTCAAGTAATGTCAAATCTTTATTGACACAGTGTCTCACAGCAATACAGAGCAAGTTGAAATACTAACAAGAGTAACATATCAGCAACATTCAATCCCTAAACTTTACTTGTCATGGTAGCGCTAAATAAATGCAAATGATCAAACACCCCACTGGACAAAATCTGCACCATGCACATGGTCAGATACGAAGCTGCTGGTGTTTTAAGGCATTTTATATCCTATGTTATTTATTCTATGGCAAAATATTGATCCTTGTGTTTGTAATGTCATGCCATGACCTAGTGCTGCACATGTGATATTTTTGGCAGTGTTGTAGTGGTGGGATATTTAGAAACCCTTGACTTTTTATTTTCTTTGCCGTGTGGTTATAAAAGCTTTTGTTACTCTGGAATGCAGCAAACATACATGTAATATGTGCTCATGACATTTTTCTTCCAAAGTCCTTTTAGGATAGGCCACTGCATAGCGATACAAATACACACTCTCTACAGTACTGTACTAACATATCGACTGTTCCCAAGCCACAAATATAACAAGCCAATCCAGAACATTCTGTGTGAGTGCAGCTTGTCAGGGCGCGGTCTGCCATGGCGACTAGCATAAGAATAACATTGCTGTGTTTAATTCAACTGGTAGTAAGCGAGCAAAAAAAGTGAGCAAAAAGTGGCTCACTCAATCAGTTTTCTACTTGTGGATTCATACTATAACAGACTTTTTATCCAGTCATGGCCAAAGTGTGAAAGAGAAAGGTCACATTTTAAACAATCTGGTGCTTTTCGGCTGTATGGCGGCTTTATTTTAATTGCCCCTTGCAAAGTTTGGTCTTCAGGCTGTAATATAGTAAATTGTGGGTTCAAAATGGGCTTTATTCATCAATGTGAGGAATTGTGAGAAATGGAGCTACGCACGGTACAATTATCGCTCAGGTGCATCGTACAGTTAGCATTTTGTGCTTAAGCGTAATTTATCAAACAATTTTCTGTGCATTATTTTTGTTTGAATTTTCTTTTTCATCACATTTTTTTAGATTCACAGGCTTTATGATTATATCCTACAAAGCTAACAAACCATCTGCAGTGCAGTGATCAATGAATGCTTTGCATGATGAGGTTGTGCATGGTCAAAGGAGGCTGGTAGGGGGGTCATAGGAGCCCCGCCCTTAAATCCAGCCACTGTGCTGAATGAGCAATGGAGCAGGATGATTGACAACTAGATACGCCATGCAAATTAAGCTCGCTTTACACACTTTTCTTTTTTGCTGATTAAATATCACAACTATTATTATTATTATCACTATTATTCAAGAAGTAAGAAAGGGCAGTGTTCCTTTGAGGATGTCCACCCACCTTTGTGTTGCTGCCTTACAGACACAATTGATGCTCCAATATTGATTGGAAAATTTGTCTGAGGTGAAATTTGTATTGATTGAGTCAACTAGGCAATATTACAAGCTAGTTCTTTGGTCCAATCGTACATTGTTATTAACCTCGGAATGATTTCTTGTAGTTGTCTGTGCTTTCTTGCTAATCTGTTTAATCTTATGTAGGTGATGTGTTCAAAGCATTTGTCCTTTAAGTATGCAAAGTAATTGCACACATTTTTGTCTCGTGATTGTGGTAGTGGTGTTTGACCAGTTATGATCTACTGTGTGCATCTGTATGATGCAAGTGTGAAGAAGAAATTGAGTACTGTACCACGGTTCTAGCATGTGTTGCCTAAGAGCTTGTTCTTCTCGGGGAGTGACAAACAAACTAAAGGGAATTAATGAATAGAGTGACTGATATAATGGAATTATGGTATGATGCTTTCCTTTGGGGGATACGTGTGGTATTTAAGGGAAACTGAAAGCATCATGAAATTAACCTCTGGATCCCGAATTGTACTTCTATCTGCAAAACCGACACTTCAATACAAGAGGTTTACGAGAAGGCAAACTAGCATCTTAGGTCCCTGTGATGTAAGTGGATTTTTATTAGTATGGAAAATGATCAAAGAAGGGGGTGGAGGTTTAGTGGTCTAGCAGGCTTACACTAGGCTTCTAGTTATTCTGTTTGGTTGAGGTATCACTAGCATCTTGCTGTTTCTCCACCTTTTTAGTGGTGACCACTGTTTCCTCATAAACCTCGTGAGTGGCCTTGCTCCCAGCCTTGCTCTGTGGCTGGCTCTCATCCTTGCCTTCCCTCTTGGAGCCCTTGCCAGAGCTAGTGTAGATGCGGGACTGATAGTTGTAGCTCTGTCCACCGCCTGAAGTAATGGATGGGCTGGAATAGGTGATCCCTGTCCCTATGCGGGTCTCCTCGCCTTCCAGCAGCTTCCTGAAGATGACAATGAGAAGGGATTAAAAGGAAGGTTAACCATGGCTGCGAAAAGGGGTGCGGCGTGCTGTGCTGCATGTTTTTTGTTTTTTTTTAATCCTAATGGACAGTATGTTAAGTGACCTACCTATATGCCGCTATCTCAATATCGAGAGCCATCTTGACATTCAGCAGATCTTGGTACTCCCTCAAGTGACGAGCCATCTCACTTTTAGTGGTCCTCAACTCGTTCTCCAACTCTGCTATGCCATCCTGTGAAAAAGATAGATTAACAGGCTGCCTGTTAAATATTTAAATTCCATCAGAGCCAAGAGACATCTGTAGTTCTGAGGACATGCAATGCTGTAATAAGACAGCATACGTTGCACAACATTGTAATTGCACTTACTGCAAAGCAAACCTTTATTTTTTGATGTGTATCAACTGGTCATAGAGCTCAACTCTCTGTTCATATACATTAAAATCCCAAAGCGTATGAGCAAAATGAACGCGAGGAAATGCATGTTTTGCAAGCTGATGACAGAGAACAAGGACGTGGGCGTTGTCACTCGCAGATGCTTAGCCGAGATGTCCCAAGAGAAATTCAGAACCACGGACAGAGCTCATAGCTCACATTAGCCCTTCAATACTCTATTTTAAACATGAACCCAAATAAATGTTGCAAGATACAATGTGAAAAAGATTTTATTACCTGGTAGTTTCCAATCTCCACGCCGTGTCTGTCCTCCATCTCCCTGAGCTGCTTTTCCAGGGACTCGTTAGTGCCTCTCAGGCTTTCAACTTCAATGGTCTTGGACTGCAGTTGCCTCCTAAACTCGCTCATTTCCTCCCTGCTAGCCCGGATGGCATCGTTGCTGCGGGTGGCCTGCTCAGAGAGGTCGGCGAACTTGGTCTTGTACCACTCCTCGGCGGACTGCAGGTTCTTGGAGGCCATGGACTCATACTGACTTCGGATCTCCTTGAGGGCGGAGGTCAGGTCCGGCTTGGCGACCTCCATCTCCACAGACACCTGAGCGGCCTGGATCATGTCCGTGAGTTCGGCCACCTCCTCATCGTGCACCTTCCTCAGGAAGCTGATTTCATCCAGGAGAGATTCCACCTTCTTCTCCAGGTCTAAACGCACCATGGTGGCGTCCTCCACATCTTTCTTGAAAGCCTTGAGAGTGGCCTCCGCGTCCTCACGGGCACGGAACTCTTCTTCATATTTCCCCCTGAGCTTCTGGAGGTCATCATCGATGCTATCTCTCTCGATGAGGAGCTGGGACTTCTCCCCATTAAGATCATCCAGCTGGGAGCGCAGTTCGCGGATCTCCTGCTGGTACAGCTCGGCGAGGCGGGATGGTTCCGCCTGCCTCTGGCGCAGGGCCACCAGCTCAGTCTCCAGCACTTTATTCTGTTGCTCCAAGTTGCGCACTTTCTCGATGAACATGGCAAAGCGGTCATTGAGACCCTGCATTTGCTCCTTTTCATTGGTGCGTACAATTTTGAACTCATTATTGAGGACGCTGCTCTGGGCCAAGTCGAAGGTATCCAGAGGCATGGACGAATAGGCGCGTCCGGACTTTCGGGTGTACGCGGATGAAACGTTGCTCCGGGGTGCGGAGGAGGCTCGGTAGCCTGCCCGCGAGGAGGAGCCGCTCATGGCTGTCCGAGATGGTGAGGACGCATAGCGGGGAGATTCCCCGAAGATCCTTCGGTAGGAGGAAGAGGAGTACACTTCAGATCCGTAGTTCATCGTGGCTTGAATGGAGTCAGAAGAGTAGATGGGCGCGTCTCCCTTTTATAGGCGGGGGGCAGCGCGATCGTTAATGAATATGCATTGTGAGCAGCCTACCGCGAATTCGCTCACAAATTTGTTAGAAATACAAAGTGAATTTTAATTCATAAAACATAAATTACATATTGGTATTTGGTGTGTTGATTTTAGAGCAACACTTTGATGACAAATGCACATGGTTTTTTTTGTGTTAGTTGCGGGTAAAATGGTCATTTAGATATAAAACGTGATTTACTGTTATTTGTGTTATCCCAATGAATCAGTTTTGCAATCTGGATGCAATTTCTATTCGTTTTTCAACTTGATAAAATTGTTTTGTCATTCCCCATATACACTGCGCTTCAGCAGTTAAAAGTGTGACTTTGCTGCCCTCTGTTGGAAATAAAAGGAGCTCGGTAATTTGAAGTTGGTGAGGCGCATCTATGAGGCCCCGAGGGGCAATAAATTATGCACTTCCAGAGCTGGACTTATTTATTCTTTAGATGCTCTAAAACTGCAAAAAAAAATCTGCCGCAAAAATTTGGCAGCAGAAAAGTTTAATGCAAAATCCGAGCATTCATGGAGAAGCAATCGATTCCGTCTCTATTCGTCCAACGTTCACCCAATCAGGTCATGCTCGACTGGTCATGTGACACCGACGCGGTGTAGCAGCGTTGCAATGTAATACGATGGACGCAGAGTCCGACCGTCGTCAAACACGCGATGGCGCTGTCGTGAGTCTGTCTGCAGTTTGAATACAGTTATTACTTGACAAAATGTACAATCGCCCGATTTATTAAACAGACTGATCTCTTACTGAAGTGGCGTTTATTAAACAAGTGTGTACACTGATTTACGATTGAATATTGAGTAATAATATTGAGTATTATTTTACCAGTTGTAGAGATGAAAGTTCAAGAAAAACAACAATAATAATAGTAATTTATTATTATTATTATTATTATTATTATTATTATTATTATTATTATTATTATTATTATTATTATTATTATTATTATTATTATTATTATTATTATTATTATTATTATTATTATTATTATTGGCATAGTCAAGCACGTTTATTTAGCCTGAATTTATGTTTTTTCCTATGGAGCGATATTATGCTATTGTATGGTTATACAATAGGGCACAGGTGTCAAACTCAAGGCCCGGGGGCCAGATACGGCCCATCACATCATTTTATGTGGCCCGCAAAGACAAATTATGCATCAAATTCGTGTGTCATTACTAGAATCGCAAATTGTCTGTACTTTTAATAATCTCTCTCTTTTTTTTTTAGTATTTGACCAGTTCTACTCGTTTGATTTGAAAACGAGTTATTTGTCAGTTTGTTTTGTAGCTTTTACTGTATATAATATGAGGCGCTCATACATTTATTTGGGTTGACAGTCACGATGGCACTCCGAAAGAAGCTATGACTGCAATGCGGCCCGCGAAAAAAAGAGTTTGACACCCCTGCAATAGGGCATGCTTAAGTCGTCCCTTGGCTCACATCACGAGTACAAGATTAAGGACTATTATGTCCTTTGAGCTGTTCCTGTCCATTTATAACGAAGTCATTCATGTTGGTAGCTGTGCTGCGTGAAATCTCCGCCTCCTGATGAAAGACAGAAGGAGGTCCCGCCCTCTCAATATGCCTTCCCCTTGAGCTGGCAGCTGAGAGAAAGAAATAGAAACGCCACACAGCTGTCAACCGAGGAAAGGACATCTACGGCCCGGCCTCACGGTGCACTCATTCGGGGCCAGACTGCAGCTTTCTACCTCGACATATACACAGCCTTTCTTGCTCATACTTCCACACTGCTCAAGGCGCATGCTCCGACGTAGTTGCGGTGCCGTTGTTTGACAAGATATAGCAGTGGTGAGTACAGTCATGATAAGAACAGCTAAGTTAAATCCGGTGAAAGCACTCTTGTTGGCTGTTTTGATTATATCCCATCCAGCTATGTGTTATTAGCCTTACTCAATACATTACATGCTACCCGCATCATCAATGTCGAACAAGGTGCTTTAGCAGACTGTTAGCTTGTGTAGCAAATAACGAGATATTTGGCTGTCATACTCGTCAATAGATTTTCCTGTAACCCCCAGTTAATTTCACACCGATCGTCGGTGCAGTTCATAAATGATCTTATGTTGCACTGGCAATCCGATTTCAGGGGTGTAGTAGTGCTTACCGCTACGTGATCTACTGTATAAATGGAACAAAGCCCGTTTGCGTTTGTGCAGGCTTGTCGTATGGAATGCTCTGACATATTGAGTCTTTCGAAACCTGACACCCCTGGTCAGTGAGTAAACACAGGTGGCATTGACTCAAGTAAAGATGACTGCAACCCGGTAGTCGTTTGGGATTCTTTTGACACACGCAGATGCTCATCAAACGTGCAACTATGGAAAAGAGACAAGTGGTGATGTGTGTGTACCTTAACGCGACACATCATGTGTTTCATCTGCCCGTGCTGACACGAGAGCAAAAAAAAGCTGACTTAAACGATTGTGCAATGCAGCGTCCCCTTTCCTCCAGATTCCATTAAAAACAACTTACTAATTACTTTCAACAGCCCAAAGGTCCAGAAATGTACAGAGTTGACAGTGCACCCTGTAGGACAGTTTCTCACGGAGGCACAAGTGATTGCCCACGTTCCTAAAAGGTTGCAAAAGTTGCCAACGTTTCTTTGCGACAAGAAAAACTTGTCGACAATTAAAACTGTTGGCAAACATAATTATGGCTGTTTGCAACCTTGACTGAACCCTGATGAAAAATCAAACTCCAGACATGCGCAAACATTTGCTAACCTTTGCTGCTCCGTGAGTTTAAATAAGAGGAGGTAAAATGCCCGCTTTAAAAAAAAAAAAAAAAAAAAAAGACTTTTAGGAAAATCAAAATAATTTTAATAGCAACATAATATATAAACAAGAAGTATGTCAAAGTAAACACATCGGGAGGGTAATTAAATTACACAAGACTGCAACTTTGTTATCATAAAACTGATTGTAATACCTTGTAAAGAGAGATCTTAGGCCACAACCTGGGAAAAACATCCCAAGATGCCCCCGACCCCACATGTCATTTAAATCCATACAAAAGTGTTTAAATCTCATTTTCAAATTTTAACATTACACTTACCTCACCTGAAACACAATAGCTACATAGCACTAAAGAAAACATTTTTTTTTAATAACCGTTTATTATTGCCATTTTGAAAACAGAATGCCTGTGACAAATCCCATTTGCAAATATTTGTTAAAAAGATGTGCAATTATTATCCCATTTTGTTGTCGGTGCTATTATTGTTACATAAAGTCAGCTGAATAGCATAGTAATAATCCATTTATTGATGATTCGCCAAACGATTGCTCCGTTTGAGGACGCATCAAGCGATTTCTTTTTTTTTTGCGCTAACCATTTAAGTTATAGTCTGTGTGCTGTGATTCCATCAACTATTATATCCACGCTAACAGGATTAACAACACATTCAAGTAAGAAATTGTAATCCAATCAGCAGTGCGCCTCATTCACAAGAACTGTATTCATCCTCACACAAAGGAGTTTGCATTATTAGAGCAAACCAGTCGCTCATGTTACAGGAAAAAAAGTGTCATGTTGATTTCCAGTCGGAAAAGTGTCATTTTGATTTCCGGTCGGCATGTAAAAAATGTGTTGAGAGTGAAATCAACTAAACTTATACTGTATGACAATAAAAGCACAACCATAAAACTCAAACTTTATTGAAACTGTGAGCAAGTATAATCTTATTTAGCTCAATATTTTCAAGTCTGGTTTGCATGCCTGTATATTCAATATCAGCCTAACTGTGACAGATTAAAGACAGTCGGGCTATATCCATGATAAAATGCAGATTACTAAATGTAGACCACATTTAACATTGAGGTTATTTAAAACCTGCCTGAACATATGATTAAAAATTCTATAATCTCATTTCTATTTCATAATTTGGGTGTTTTAGGGTCTCAGAGTGGTATGTGCTCAACCTTAGCAGTTACACTTTATTAGGTCAGCTTCAACCTCCAGCTAAATGGAACCATGAATTACCTTAAATTGACAAAGTACAGAGATGGACCTGTTTCATTTCTCCTCAGACACTGAAAGACTAAAGATGACTACTTCATGGAGTGACAGACTGCAAAATTATGCTGACCTGCCTGCCAACATGGACAGAATAACAATGAAAAAATACAGACGAGAGCCCTACCATAGGTAAGAAACGTCTGTCTAACATAGTGATTGGTGATGCAATATTTTTTGGCTTGTTGGAGTTCTCTTAGGTAATCCTTGTTTTATTGCTTCCCATTATGGAGCCGGTAAAACAGGAAGGATTTCCGTTCTTGAATCTTCTCTTTAAATACCTGTAATTTTGAGACAGAACTGCTGGTCCAAATGACTTGTCAAATTCAGTGTCTTTTTTTCACAGTTGACAGAAATCGGCAAAAAAAAATCTGCCAACTTGTGCTGATTTTAACAGAGCCAATATTGTCCGATTGATCGGTGTGGCCCTAGTTAGAATGTTACTCTAAAAATTGGTTTATATAATTAAAAGTACTTTATGATGCCAACAGTTTGTAAATCATTGCATGAATAACTCCTTTTATTCTTACGAGTACAATTCTTTGTAAATACAACAATCGTTTTCTAACCCCAATAATGTGTAATCTAAGTTAAGAAAGAACTGTATATCCTCCACGACCCCTTCCGCTATATGAGTTACATAGCTGTTGCTTGCTTGGTTCTGCCGGACTTGTGATTGTTCTGGATATCTTTGAAGGGCCATAAATGTCATGCCACAGAACAACAACTCTGACGAACTGCACGCAACAACAGAGAATGACGTAGAATAGTCACAATCATTTTTGCAACAAGTCAGAAAACATCTGAATGGTAAGAAAGCAAAGAGAGAGGGGTGGGTGAGAGAGGGTGGAGTGGGGGGCTTTATTGTTTGTGGGTCCTGTTTTGGCCTGCTGGAGTGGAGCAGGTCCGAGAGTCAAAGTGGGGTTTAATTTCACATACTAGAATGCATCGCTACGGGTCTCCTGGACAAACATCGAAATGGGGGCTTTTTCACTACGGAACTGCTTCAAGGTATTTACTATCTGATTTGGATGAGTAGGGATGACAAATGAATATAATCCATTATGACATTGGAGTGTAACTCTGCTTTCTATTTTATGTTTAGTAGCTTTCTTTTGCTGATTTGTATCTTATTTTGACGAGAATGAAATAGTGACGCGTGCTAAAACCTGTTGACAACTAAAACAATTGCAAAAATCTAATGGAATTTAAAGGATATTGCTGTATAATCAATGTTAGTCCCAAATTTGGGGGCAATGATGCCAAACTGTAAAAGATGTACATCATAAAAGGTCTGTTCATAGCCTAAATGTCCAAGCAGTGTGAGTTAAGTGAGCAATGTCTGTGATGTAAACAATGTCTATATGTGAGGACACTGTGTCCCCATTGACTGATTTACGAGGCAGGACAGTAGAGCCCGTTTCCTGGCCGATTGACACAAAGTCTTAGTGGTAAGCATCGCCCGAAATAGTAGCGTACTGTCACAAATCACCGGACAGAGAGCAACTTTCTGTTTATTGATGGAAACTATAAACTCTCCATGATTTTTCCATACGATGCGCCGAATATTATAGAGAACAGAACATATTGGGGTGTTTTCTTTCAGATGTTGATCATTTCTCTTGGTGTGAAGCCTTAAACTAACCCAGTACTGAATGATAGATCCACTATGGCCTGGCCACTTGTCTGGCTTGAGTAATGTTTATTCTCAAATTAACATTTTTCACTCAAGAACACTATTTGCCATTGTGTGTGTGATTGTTGTTGTTTTTTGACATAGCCAGTAACACACATACCTTGGTGTGTCTTCTCTAGAGTGTTTGTCAACAGAAGTCTGGCAATGGAGAAGATTAAGTGCTTTGGTTTTGATATGGATTACACTTTGGCAGGTACGTAAGACTTCACTCAACACCGATGGGAGAAAAAAAACTAAGATAGGAAATTATTTCTTAACATAGAAAGTTTGTTAATGAATATGATTTCTAAAGAAATAATCACAACTTTCCATGTTCTTACATCAGTGAGCAGCAAATATGTTATGAATGTTCCACATAACTTATTGGCAAACCAGATCGGTAGCATACTTCTCCAACCATCTAGTAACTGCTCCAAAATTATCCTGCCATGTTGTTCTGTGACTCGGACCCACTTTTCTATCCGCGCTTCCCAAAATAACCAAATGAATTAGCTAAGTGGGTCACGTGTGTTTGTGAACTTCTTGAACGATGACTCCTGTGAGAACAGGAATCACTCTTAGTCCCCCTCTAAATTTGCTGCTAAGGCAGGGTGAAAGTTGCTCAGCTGTTGACATTACTCTTTTTATGAGAGCTCATACCCTAGTGTCAATGTTTACGAGAAGCACGACCATCACGTATCCATGGAGGGGCTGTCAGCTTTTGACCCCAGACGTGCTTTATCAAATCCAGACAACTAGAGTGCAACCACTGTGTGCTGTACTCGCATAAAGGATGTCGTTGTTACTACATATGTGGGTTTTATTGTTGGGGTAGCATGGTGTATTTGGGGGTAGCCTATTTTGCTTCACAATTCTGAGGTTTGGGGTTCGAATCCCAGCTTGGGCCTTCCTGTGTGGTGCAATCACATTGGCTTTTACCGCTAACTTTTGATGTTTCTTGAAGTCCAACCAGCTATACTCGACTGAGTTTGGAAAAAAATGTCTCTTTGAGGGAGCAACTTGTAAGCACAAGAACAAGTTTGTATCAGCCACCCTTATCTCGCAACGCACTTTGGAACTCCAGAGGTGATTGGGAGGTACACGTGATGGGTGTCCCAAAGGGTTCATTGGTCCAGTGATGATGGAACTTGAAGTTACAGACATCTTTCCTTGAAGCGCCTTAAACAGCAATATTGAGAAACAACTAGGCTAGGTTTGAGCTTTAGAAGATCCACAGTAATGCTGGAGTTTCAACTCTATCGATGAATCGAATAATCGGATGAAATTTTATATTTTGCATTAAAGTAACTTTCAATTTGGTTTTTTCCCAAATGACTGTTTATCAACCGATTATTGTTGTTTACTGCCTATGTGTATCTGTGTGTCAGAGAGTTAGTCCCACCCTCTGTGGGAGGAATAAAAGAATTAAAAGGATTTAAGGCAGCCGAAGACATTGTAACCAACAGTGGTGCAACTTCCGGTACAACCACCTGAGCTCTTTATTGCTGTCAACAGCCTAGCAGTGAAGTTTCTGATGCAGCAAGAGATCTACTAATAACGCCACAAAGAAATAGGGTCAACTAAAGTTACACCTGAGAGTCGAATACTCTCTGATACTATCTACACATTGCAGTTTCTTCTGTTTTGCAAGTCCTCTGTTTATCAGCAGAGGACTTGCAAAACAGAAGTGTTGGCAACACCGCCCAATCAAACATTTATTTATGAACAGGTTACATGGTTGAGCAGGCCTAGTCTTTTCTGTCATCATTTAATTACACATGCCTTACTTCCTAAATGACGACCGGTTATATGGTTGATTAAGATATTGAATGACACGCTAAATTGAGGTTTGTCAATTCAAGGTCAACATGTTGAAACAGACCTGGCAGTGAGCTACAGAAAGTGAGACTGGTGATCGCATAGGTGACCGAGGGCAAACAACTCTTAAAATAGGTTTCTTTGTAGCGCCTCTGAGCTTCGAGAAGATTTTCACAAAAGAGTGTGTGGTGCAAGGAAGAGAAGAAGCGATTGAAGCAAGAGGTGGAGAGGTGGAAAGGCAATGTAATTGGTTTGCGCGACTGCTCTGGGCAAAGGGCCCAGACCTTGTGTTTACTGAAGGGGTTGAGAACCAGATGGAGGATTGAGCTGCAAAAGGTGACGTGGTTCTAATGCACAAACAAACTCAGGATTAGTGGATTTTTGTCCAGGCCTGTTTCATGAGTCTGTTTTTGAAAATAATTTCTTAGAACCACAATTCAAAAGCAATGTCCAATTTAGTATTTCATTTACAGTGGCGTTACAACAATATTGTCGATGTCTGTGTGTGCATGTTTTACTAATATTTGCCACCATACAACCAGAAAGGGCAAATATTTCATTTTGGTTATTTTGTTATGTACATTTCTTCCAAACAATCCCACTAGGAGTAGGGAAAGCAGCCATCAACACAAGCACATTCTCCATTTTGTATTTATAACATGTGACATACCCCGTGTCCCAGTGTCAGATAGCATTTTAATCCTCTGCTGGCCTTTTTTTGAGCCCGGTCTTAGTTGTAGTTTGGTCCTGGGGTAAATATTGACGATGGTGAGGAGCGGGCTCATCAGCAAGCCCAAAGCTCAACTAAGATTCCACTGAAAGTTGGGCCATTTTTTGTTTTCACACCTGATCAAATGTTCCTGTTGAGTCACGTGGAACATCCTGGCTTGTGTTGACACAAACACATGTAGGGTACAATGTGTTCGCATGTACATGTGTGAAGGGGCTTTAAGAGGGAGTGGGAACATGGAGTTAACAAAAGTCCGAAACAACGCAGCATAATCTGGAGTGGATACTGTCAACCTTTTTTTGTGACTTCTTTGTGCTTTCAGTTTAAGCAACTGCTCTTGTATCTTGTTGTTTCCTAGTCTACTGACAGTAGTCTGAGTCAGCTCCAGTCCGTATTCCAATGTCCACAAAACATTGACATGCACCAAAAGCCTCAGCTAATTGTGTCGTTTGTCTTCCTTTGCACAAGAAATCAGTTTTATATAATTTTTGCATAATTCCGGTAACTACGTGTCCTGCTATTTTAGTATGTAAATCAAAACGACTGCATTAAAAAATGTCACTTAACCAAGAAAGCAAGTGGGATCTCAGATAGACCGTAATTTCTTAAGAATAACACTTAATTTCTGGTGAGTAAAAATCAACACAAATTGAGTCTTAGTTTAGTGAAAAACAAAAACACATGACATTACTAGACAGCTGAAATGTTCACCTGTGTTTTTTAATATACTTTTCTCGGATTAAAAAGACTACTTCCGAATATGAAAGTACCAGTGTCGTCAGTGAAGCAAGTTAAACATTTTACATTATGTTTTGGCATTTCCGGCTTACCGTACTTCAGAGAATTTTTAAATCCCTTTACCAAAAAAAAAAAACCCATACAACGCAGATATTTCAGTATTTGAACATGGATACAATGTAACGAGCATAGCCTGAAACGGGGCAATATTTGCTAAACACATGCCTGTTTGTGCATTTGCTTTCTAGTGTATAAATCACCAGAGTATGAGTCTCTTGGATTTGAGCTAATAGTGGAGCGGCTGGTTTCCATCGGTTACCCTCAGGAGTTGTTCAGCTTTGTCTACGATTCGTCCTTTCCTACCAGGTGGGCCCCACTGCCACTTTTATAGAATAACCGAGACCTCTGTACGACCTCTATTTGGTTACGATTAATGTAAAGAACAGCAGGACAAGTGATTCAACTGAGATTAACCCTGAATAGAGACATTACAACCACTTTTTTTTTCTTCCCACTTCTAGAGGCCTTGTATTTGACACTATGTACGGAAACCTGTTGAAGGTCGACGCCTACGGTAATATACTGATCTGCGTCCATGGATTCAACTTTCTCAGAGGGTGAGGCTTCTGAACATTCATCTCTCCTCGTCTCTGAGGAAGATTGTTAGTAAGACTGTCAGGTTTGTGTCCTCATACGGTTTGTGTGCCCGCTTCACCGCCCTCATGAAATAATCTCAATGGGTTTCCTCTTTTCCCAGCCCTGAGATCCGTGAGCGCTACCCAAACAAGTTCATCCAAAGAGATGATACAGAGCGCTTTTATATTCTCAACACACTCTTTAACCTGCCAGGTATGGCTGGAGCAAAAATAATCTCAGATAATGTCAGCATGCGTTATTCATGTTGGGTTTTTCTCATTTTTTTTTCTTTTCAAGAGACCTACCTCTTTGCATGTCTAGTGGATTTTTTCTCCAACTGTGATAGATACACAAGGTAAGAAGCTCCTTATTATAATAAATGTCATGTCATGCAGCAAGCTGCTGGGCCCTAGCGGCATGTGAAGTGACACAAACCAACCTGGGGAAAAAATGAAACCCCCGCTGCATGGAGGCTCCGCATTGCAGTCAACCAGTCAAAAAAATACATTTGCTTTGCTGAATTGTTTAAAAAAAAAGCACGGTTTCAAAAACACAAACGAACTTTAAGACAAGGGGAAAGAAGAGAGATAAACATTGGATGTTAACATTAGCGGAGAGTCCAATGTCCTGTACATTACTTGAGAATGTAATCTGGAATGGTTGCATGGTCTTTGTCCTCTGAAACCTGGTTGTTGGTCTTTTAGGGGAAGAATGCTTTCCTGTTTGGCTGGGGACCCCTCCATCAAGGGAAGGCTATCCCATTTAAAAGAAAATGAGCAAATAGTCAAACCAAGAGAAAAAACAAACTAGGAGAAATGTTTTGGAAATCCTTCCTTAAAGATTTGTCTTGTACTATGACAGCGGCGTATACATGTGCGTCTTTGCTCCTCCCCCTTTTAGTTGTGAAATGGGCTTTAAGGATGGCGACCTCTTCATGTCTTACAAGAGCATGTTCCAGGATGTTCGCGACGCTGTTGACTGGGTCCACTTCAAGGTACAGCATGCATTAAAGCTGCAGTGGCAGAAAAACAAGAATGTAAACCCTACTCTCTAATGATGAGCTCGTTCCACTCAGATGGTTTGAGAAAACCAATTCCGATGAGTCAGTACGTTTGAGTAAATATTACAAAAATATATTTTTATTTGACTACAAATAACTTGAAATTGATTATTTAAGTCACTCAGTGAAGTTAGTTTTAATAATAATGAATCCATGTCTTATATGATAATTATTCAAAATAAGGAAAGTAGAAATGAAAATATATTATCAGTATTAAAATATTCCCCAAGTTACTACTACATAGAATTGTCGTTTTTTGTATCAGTTTAATTTTTGGGAAGGACGATTTGAACTGTTTTACTCGTTTAAGATATGAAACTTTTTTATTTTTATAAAGACGTACTCTTAGGTTTTACTTTGTATGGAGTTGTGTGTATTTCTACACAAATTGGTCAGAAAATGAATATCTTCATCACCAAGATACAGCAATAATTAAAATAAACAAACACAAATATCTCTTAACACTGCACAACAAGCTGCTCTCTTGGTCCTGTCACTGAATCACTTTTCATAAGAGTGGTCCTATCAAGCAGTGTGAAGTTTTGACATCTTTTACATTTCAGGGCACATTGAAGGAAAAAACTGTGGAGAACCTTGAGAAGTATGTCGTGAAAGATGTAAGTAGTTTGTATTCATGAAGGTGGCTCTTTTCACATCAGCTTGAAGCATCAGTAAGGAGCCTTATTTCTAAAGAGCCTTAGCCTTCTTCTTTTTCCTCTGCATTACCACCAGGGAAAGTTGCCTCTTCTCCTCAGCCGGATGAATGAAGTTGCCAAGGTTTTTTTGGCTACCAACAGCGACTATAAATACACTGACGTAAGTAAGGTCATTAATATTCATGCCATCAGCCACACCAGCTACTTGTTGACTTCAGAACAGCCGCCTGTCACAATTGATGTATTTGCTGTATAAAAATAATTTTAATTAATTACATTTGAAAGTTTTAGGTTTGATTTTGAAGTAATTCACTATCGTTTTGCTCACAGAAAATCATGACTTACCTGTTTGACATCTCCCATGGTCCAAAGGTAAACACTCTCTTTTATGTGACAACACTCAAAATTGATAAAATATATAAATATCATAATATCATGAATACATATAATCCACTTCAGACTTTAGTACCTTGAAGCCCTCATTTGTTTTGTATAATCCCCATGTTGGCATGGCTTTTTACATGTGCATTTGTTTCCATCATTCATTTGTTTCAGCCTGGTACTTCACACCAACCATGGAAGTCTTATTTTGACCTCATCCTTGTAGATGCCAGAAAGCCACTCTTCTTTGGTGAAGGGACAGTGCTCCGACAAGTGGACACGGTGAGGGGATAGCAAGCTTACAGTTTGATGAAATTACAGAAACGTCCAGAATATATTATACTTACCAGTTGTGTGTGTGTGTGTGCGTGCGTGCGTGCGTGCGTGCAGACAGAGAGAGAGAGAGAGCAATATGCATACAGACAGACAAACACTATCCAAATATTTCTGCTAGCATAGAGTAGCCTCAAGGTTTGCTTTTTTTTTTAAGGTGCAGCGCCTCTGTGTGAAATTTGATGTAAATGTATTTTCCACTTATCTCAGACCACAGGACGACTAAAGATTGGCACCTACACAGGACCGCTGCAGCATGGCATTGTTTATTCTGGAGGTAAGACAGTTCATGTGGTGTCAGGTTGTTTGTGCTCACCGAGTGAGTGTCCCCTGGTACTTCGCCACAGGTTCCTCAGACATCGTTTGTGACCTGCTTGGGGCCAAAGGGAAGGACATCGTGTACATCGGGGACCATATCTTTGGAGACATACTCAAGTCCAAGAAACGCCAAGGCTGGAGGACTTTCCTGGTCATACCTGAGCTTTCCCAGGAGCTGCACGTGTGGACCGACAAGAGTTGTAAGACAGAGAGAAAAAAAAACCTCATATTGTTGGTATGCACACGTTATGAATTAGACAATGATTTGACGTATATTCCCAACTTGGGCGCAGAGTGAAAACCTTCCTGCGCGTTTATGTATTTGAGGGCCATTGCAGTATGGTTGCGTTCGGAAATTCACTCAAACGCCGGCGCACCACTCCGTATGCGTGTTCAAAGAGGCAGGGCGGACTCCTTTCCCATTATATTTACAAACACAGACTTTCAATCAGCAGCTCGTGCTTCAACTCTTTCCATCTGTAGTGTCAAACGTACTGGTGCAGATGAGATACCAAGTGTACTCTGGTTAACCGAACGGAACTTTTGCACAGCGTTGTGAGTTTCAAAACAGTCGATGTGAACCAGTGCGTGCTCAATGCATATTTCCCAACGTGTTGAACTGAAATTACTAAACCTAGGCCAGCATAGCATTGTCATGAGTTGCACAGATTAGGACATTGCACATGAGCAGTGATAGCTGATAATGTTTTTTTTTCTTTCCTTCTCAGCTTTGTTTGAGGAACTACAAGGTCTGGACATTTTCTTGGCAGAACTCTACAAGTAAGAACTTGAACTCTTTCAAACCACCTGCACCGATTTTACCACTTTGCAGAAAGCACGTGTGTTTCCGTGTATTATGAGGTCCTTTGGGTCAAGAGTGTAGGAGCGGGCTGAAAATTTACATCGCTGATGATATTTATAACGCAGTGTCAGCCTCTTTAGCAAACTGATATGACTCCACCCACCCATTTTATGCAACTTTAATTATGGGTCATCGTTCTCCTGCAGACATTTGGACAGCAGCAGCAACGAGAGGCCCGATATCAGCACTATCCAGAGAAGAGTCAAGGTACAGCTTTAATCGTCTGGGTTTCCATAGCGATACAAGAGGACAGGGCTTGTCACACATGTTTGTTGAGTGGGATTTACCTTTGTTCTGATTTCACAAGTGTTGACCCTGGTCCCTTCTTCACAAGCGCACCTTTTGGGGATGCTCCTTTGATACACTATCACTCGCTTGTTTCAAATGAACCTGTTCATCTGGGGAGTGTTCCAAACTGGTTTTAGTATCGCCAGTCTTTTGTTGCCTTGTCCCAGCTGTTTTGCCATGTGATGCAGGCATCTAGTTCAAAACGAGAGAATAATGGAATTCATCGATGAAAATAAAAACTCGATGCGAGGCCCGACCACAGAAATGCTCCTTCTTCATGCTGCACCACTGTCATATTAGTTGGAACATTACATTTCTTGTCTTTGTAATGTATTCAGTTGAATATGTTGTTTCCAAATCATTGCATTCTGTTTTAGTCACACTGTCCCTTTGGCTTTTCTCATCTTTATAGCATATCAGAGTATCCGTGAGGTCAATCAATTTTGTTCTGGGCAGATATCCTATCACAACTCCGGTTATTCATCTCTCCTTCAGAAAGTCACACATGACATGGACATGTGCTACGGCATGATGGGCAGCCTTTTCCGCAGCGGCTCCAGGCAGACTCTGTTTGCCTCCCAAGTGATGCGCTATGCAGATCTCTACGCAGCCTCCTACATCAACCTGCTCTACTATCCATTCAGCTACCTCTTCAGAGCCGCACATGTGCTTGTGAGTAGAGGAAGGAAACACATTTGCAGATTACATCTTGGGCTCGTTGAAGAACAACACGAGACTAGTTTCAGACACATGCACATATGTCTTCTTTCACAACTCAATAAGAAATCAGTGGAGGGAAAACTGATTTTTAGAAGCAACTAATCAAACCCCCGCTTTTATTCTGAGCTTCAGATGCCCCACGAGTCGACGGTGGAGCACATGCACGTGGACATTGGCGCCGAGGCGCCGATGGCCACGCGCAACCGCAAGGAATTGGAGTGCAAGAGAAACCAGCTGACCCGCTCCTTCAGTGAGATCAAGCCTCCCAACCTGTTTCCTCAAACCCCGCAGGAGATCACCCACTGCCACGATGAAGACGATGATGAGGAGGAAGAGGAAGAAGAGGAAGAGGAAGAAGAAGAGGAAGAAGAGGAAGAATGAAGTACTTTTGGTACGTCTTTGGGTTTTTGAAAAGCGTTATACAAATTTAATGAATTATTATTATTATTACGTTCAGTAATTAATAGGTTTGCTAGTTTGGCAAAAGTGGAAAATCCTCCACTGTGCGTTTGTTTCTGTGTGCCTGTGTGCGCACGCGTGCGTGCATGCGTCAGTACTTGACATTTTAGAGTAAAGTGTGACAGACCAGCACACAAAACGGAATCACCCGACCGTCACAAAACTGCACGCATGACTGCTCCATAAAAAAGAGCCTTTTGTAATTGTTATTTTCTTAATCGATTGGATTCAAATTGTCAATTTTTGTCAGTCGTCGAGACACTCCTCCACTGAAGTTTAACGTGACCTTTTCAGGCCTTAGTGTAGGATAAGCCGGCTTGAAGCATGACATACTCGTGTGTGTCAGCACGCTTTGTGAAGAAGTTCATCGATTGGATGCATCACAATTGATTTTTTTTTATGCAAATGGGAACAACGTGCTTTTCGTTTGGTTGATTTTCTCGACATTTTACATGTATTGGTTTTGCCAAAAGGCATTGTGCTTGATACTAATGTGAAGATTTGCAAAATTGAGAGATGACGTTGCAGTGTTCAGGTGGCCGTCGACCTGTTTTCTCGTTGCCGAGCAACATCCTGTACACCATGCTGATAATTGCTATAACAACAGTGAAGTCATGCTTCTGTAAATAGCTGAAAGGTGTAAACAGCTGAAGAAGATAAGAGGAGTATTTTTATAGAAACCTGAAATGTGAGTGTTACATTTGCATTTATTTTTTGGACAGCTCGGGGCAGTTTATTATCACTCACTCAACATGCAGCCTCCGTATGCAAAAGATGCATCCTGGAATTTTTAAACCTGTTTGTGCTTATGCAGAGCCAAAAAAGTTAAACTGAAGTTTTTTGAAAAGAAACTTTTGAAACAGGTTTTCTTTTTTCTCTGCTTGATTTGCAGCTTTTATTTTTAATTTCATTTTTTTTTTGGATGTAGTCACGCAAACGTACAGATATGACGCAACCTTTAACAACTTGAGGACAGATCACATCAGTATCTTTTTCTTCTTTATTTTATTTATTATTTTATACATAAGGAAGATTTTCATTTTCAGGCTTAACTGTGTCTTGAAACTTAAATGAAAGTCATTTGCTACAGGAGCAATTGCGATCTTTTCGTTTTGTAACTTTCAAATATGCACGTTTTTTACAGTGTATCTTGACTGTAAGCATTTTAGAAATTTATTCACTGCGGTTTACATAGCAAACATTTAACCCAACCTGTAACTTATGAATAACACATTCAAAGCTGTATCTAAATGTTAACTGCCATCAACAACTTCTTTTGAGGTCAGGTTATTTTTATTTTTATAAGCTAGTGTTTCGAGAACTATAAATGGAATATCGTGATTCCCCCCATTGTTTCTTAATTTTTTATATCACACCATGCAAGTGTTGAGCCTATCGACAATTAACTAACAAGTCAATGCTTGAAATGAGATTTTATTTGTTCTCTCATTTTCTAAACAACGGTTATCTTTGATTTTTATGCATATCCTTTTATGTTCTCATGCTCCCATTTGTACACTGAAGGAAATAACCTACAAATGTAAAATAAAGATAGTTTTTCAGAGTTTTGTGTTCTTTTCTTGAGCCCAAATATACATTGGCCACTTAATTTAGTATATTTCACGCAATCTAATGGAATCCAACTCAACATCAAAAATCTTACTGAACAATCATCACGTAGGCGGGGGACACTCTGAACCGGTGGCCAACCAATCAGAGGGCACACAGAGACAAAGAACCATCCGCACTCGCAATTTGGAGTGCTCAATCGGCCTACCAAGAATGTTTTTGGCGATGTGGGAGGAAACTGGAGTGGCCGGAGAAAACCCACGCAGGCACGGGGAGAATATGCAAACTCCACACAGGGAGGGTCAGAGGTGGAATCGAACCCGCACTAATTAGATGACTTGTGAAGATAATTTATTGCACTGGATTGTATTCGGTGGTATCAAAATATAAATTCTGAATACAACTGCACGCCACGCTTATCTGATTTATATTAATTTGAAGCATTCAAGTCATAAATATTTGCGATGATGAAAAAAAAAAAAACAGTTGTTACCTGTGTAAGAAGGCACAGTAAAAGTGAAGCAATATCACTGTAAATCTTTTAATGGCAGCCGCAGCAGAATGAAACATGAAACAACAGCTTTGATGTCACTGAACAGTTATTAAACATGGATTATGATCTGCATTGTGATAGCCGCCACAACACTCTTCTCACATTCACTGCTGTCAAAAAAACCTTTATGAACTAAGATCAGGCATGGTTGTGGAGTGTCATGTGACAAGAAGACAAACAACAAGAAACAAAACTACGGAGTGGATAAGGAATGTCATGTGTCATCTGTGGACATATTTAATGTCGAGGTTTCTTCTTGTGACGTTGATGATGCTCAACATGTTAGATGAGGTCATTAATACTGTGCAATAGTCAAGTTTGATTAAATGTAAAATTGGCACAAAAAAAACACTCTTACAAAACTTTACTCCCAAGCGCATTGGCGCTGTGATGGCGCTTTCACGTTGACATCACTGTTCCCACAACGCATCAGAACTCACACTTGAACGTGCAGTAGACTTGTCCGAGGTCACAACCACGAGAGGCCTCCAATTTGAAATTAAGGGAAATTTGCATGTGGATTTTGTATTTCCTATCTTTCAAACACAAACAGACAACTACAGAGCATACATACAAATACATATAGCTGTCAATTTACAATACAGTCATTTTTTTGTATTATTATTAATCATCTCTTAAATAAATTTCTCTTCATTGCACTTTGTTAAAAATAATTAAGGTTATGATTTGTTTTCTTAAAGGCAATAGTGTGATTTTTTTTTAAGGTGAAAAAGCCCAATTTAGAATACACAATAGTAAAAATAAGACAATCTGTAATATACATACTGTTTCTGTAAAAGACCTTTGCCCCCTCATATACACCAATGGATGTTTAGCTCCATATTATGTAGCATGTCCTCTCTGGTATGACGTGCATGCTTAATTGCCACTTTAATGTCACACCACATATATATCTTTATATATACATACAATATTATAAAATAAATAAATACAGGAAAACATTCTTGGTTTATGATGTAATGGTTTCTCTCAAAGCGGTTTTTGGTGCAGTCTTTGCCAAACCATTGCCCTCTGGAGTCCATGTTGATGGGATCAAACGTCCACTGAGTTTCCCTGAAAGATGCAAAAAGGTGACATTTATTTGGGAGTGTGTGTGTGTGTGTGTCCAGTGTAAAAAAAAAAAAAATTCACGGCCATTCACGGGAGGACCAAGGTCTTTGGCCTGGGTGGAAGATATGGTGTGTGTGTGTGTGCGTGTGAATGTGTGTGAGTGCATCTGTGTGTGTGGGAGGAGTGAGGGGTGTCAGGTTTGCATGCAGTCCGTTGTCCTCTTGTCCAAGTTACCGCTATGAAAGTGTCAAATCGTCCCAAAAGGAATTTCAGTCACAGCACCATCTTAAGAAGGTGTAGTGGAACAGGGCTGCCAACAGGTGGGGGAATTCACCACACGTCTCCCCCCCACTGCCCATCCTTTGTGGGGGGGTGGGCCAAGTGACTGAGGTGATGCAGCATCCTCACTCTGCTCGCTCACGCTCCCCTGCGATCTTTCTAGCTACACCACTGCACTGTGCGTCCGTCAGACAGGAAGGCGGAGGGTCCGGGCCTCCACCGAGCTGAGCGCCGGGCTAGATGGGCCACTCGTTGTGCGCGCTGTGGTTGCTCCTGCTCACACCCACGCAATTGTGCTGCTGGTTGAGAAGGTGGGAAGCCTCGTTAGCCAAGGCTACAGTCACAGTTGGGGCGTGGCCGGCGGGGCCGGCGAGCGTAATGGAAGTCTCCAGCTCGTTCGGCGTAAGCTCGATCTTGGTGAACTCGCTGTCTGTGGATTGCGGCGTCTTGTCCATGCGCGACGCCATCAAGGCATTCTGGTACTGCTGCCGTGTTACCTAGGGAACGGTACGGATAGAGACATCGGGTCAGATGGCAAAGCAAGAACCAAGCACCCGATACACAGGTCAAAGTGTCAATCTCCCTCGACTCACCTTTATAAAATATAGGTCCGAGCATGCTCTGACAGAGTAGTCAGGTACGTAGATCTGCAGGAAGGAGTTCAGTTGATTGTTACTGCTGCCCAAAGTCGGAGTGATGGCATCTATTCGATCGCTCCTGTTCTGGGAGTCCGAGTGGTTTATTCCAAACGGCCTTGGTGGAGATTTATTCTCTGTGAGAGAAATGATCAAATATGAATTTTGCACCAAAATATACTGCTATCAAATACAGATTACGTAGTTATGGTGTGAGGCCACTGAAAAAAAGGTATATCTGCACAAATGTGGATGGGCAGCATTTCAGAAAAAAACAACAACTGCTCTTTAAATGGAAATTTCTTCAAACAATTTTGTTTGGACATATTTTTGTGGTTGACTCATTTGACAGTGATCCTTCTACCTTAACATTAAATAGTGGTGCATTAAAACTAAATTTGCAATTTGCATTGCGTGAAGGTAATTTTAAGACACTGATAATATTAAAATATACTTTCCGTGCCTTTTTGGACTTCCAGAAAATATTTCATGAGTTGGTGAGTTTCACTGAGGCAGCTTGCCTGTGCCCCCACATAGAAAGTACTTGGTCTCTTTTTTTAATTAAAGCCAGATTATATTTTCCACTCCTTAAAGAAGCCTAGTGAAAATCACACACAACAAAGTGAAAACAGCTCGGCTAAAACCAGTGCTACTACGCTGACTGGAATGTATGTAATCCAACATTGCAATAAGTCAGTGTCTATGGGACGCACAAATAGCATTCGTGTGTGTGCGCGCGTGCAGACCAAGCACAGTGGGCCAAAGACCTGGCATGTGAAATCTTGCAGATTAGTACTCCACTTTCAAAAAGCAGCAGGGGTCAGGTCATTATTTAAACCCCCTGAAAAGTATTTATTAAAAATATATATATATACATATATATATATATGGGAGTGAATATATGTGTACGTGCTTCTCTTCGTATGTGCGCACAGTGGTGTCCAGCAGGGGGCTGTAGCTGTAGGTCTTGTTTACGCAGTCAGGGGGTTAAAGGTTAGGGGCGAGAGGGAGAGGGCGGAGTCTGGGGCCTCCAGTCTCCAGCACCATTGAACCCCTTGAATAATGGCTCAGAGGATGAGGGTGCTACAGATTTTTTCCGCACACTGATTCCTTTCTTTTTCATATACATGTATTGGACACGGTGCATTCAAGTACAAACCAATTTCTGGACACATCACCATCTACAAAGTCACTTAAAACATGACAAAAAGTAGGATTCATTCCAGTAAATACGGCGATGCTAAACCAAAAACTTAAAAAAACAGTACAGATTAGCACGTAGCTGAGAATTCAATGAGGAGACGGGTATGAGTAAAGAAAGAAAAGTATACTCTACCTGGTGATCCAGCTAATGAATCGCCCCTATTGACAAATGTTCGCGAAAGAGACAGCGGGACTTTTGGGGCAGGAGGGGGCGGTCAGAGAAAAGAAGAGGAAAAGAAAAGTAAAGAAAGGTAAGTAAACTAGTATACATATAATGTACATGTAAGCAAAATCAACAGCAAAAAATCCAATAATGACTAAAAGAAGAATGAAGGAGAATCTTAAGAATCACATTTGACTTGAGACTGCACATAGCAAAGAACACTTTTCATTTTCACCACTAGGTGTCTCTCAGTTTCTATCTACTGATCAAAATGGTTGTAAGGAATGGGGAATAGTTGAGAAGTTTATGAATGAACTGAGAAGAGTGAGGGCATCACTACAACTACTGTCACTGCGAGAGGGGTCACTAATCCATAATTTCACTAACAAAGCTTGTATCACTAACTCCAGCTTCTTTAAGATAATGTGCCTGATTATTCACATAAGGGTGAAGGCAATAAAGGATGTGCCTAAACGTTCTTATTGTTTTCCCATATTTGGCATCCATAAACAGTCAACCACAAGCAAATGAAATTAAAGCCACAAAAAACATTTGAGTCACATCATCAGAGCTCACCTGGTGAGACAGTGAGAGCCAGCATTCCATAGAAAGAGAATGGTCCAGCTTCAAACTTCATACCCTCTTTTCCTGCCTCCACTTCCACTTTGCCCTGTAGAAGGCAGATTCAGAGCTTTAATGAAAGAAGGACAATAAAAAAGGACTTTTTTCAACATAGCATCTGCTTTATTGATCTTTTTGTATTCAGTGAAACACAAGCCATTTCATGAACTGTATTTTTCGCCAATTTTCTCAGAGAAAATTACGGAAACATAAGCTGTTCCAGGGCAAAAGTGTAACTGTCACGCAAGTGTATAAATAACTTTATTCCTGGTAATATTAAAAGTAAAAACAAGAGGTCTGAGCTTGAAACGCAAACAACTGATGGTTAGAGATGGTTAAAGAAGAAAAATCAAGTTAAGTGAAAAAGAGGAGTTGACTGATTTTCATATTGCATACACAACAGAATCCAATAAAAAAAAAGTTCACCAATTTTCAAATTTATTTTGAAAGTGGGGTTTTACAAAAAATCGTAGCATTATCACACTGTTATTAAAAGGGGAGACAATTTACAGTCCTGTTATTGTAACAAGAAACCTTGAGTTGACACACATGAGTTGCCTTTGTAGGTCAAATAAAATACTGTGGTGGGCCGGATCTGGCTCCCGGGCCTTGAGTTTTATACCTTAGGTCTATGGCAATTGTTAGGCCGTTATCACTATTCAGTATCAATCAGAAAGCTGGAGTGCTTCACGTGAATTTTGACCCAGAGTTAAAGGACATGCCTTGAATAATGTTTCCAACTGTTTCGAGTCCCACCAACCTGCAGAATGAGGATGAAATAGTCCACAGGTCTGTTCCTGTGGAAGAGGTAGTGCTCAGGCGCCCGCTTGCTCTTCTCATCGTATTTCAGCTCCTGGATGACATTGGGATGCTTCAACAAGCGCAGTAGAATCTTTTCAGACATTTGTGGTGGTGCGAACAGGTCTACCTCTGCAGACACACAGAAGGGGGGCAGTGAGAATGACAGTTGAACAGAGGGATCAACACAAATGACTACCGTATTTTCCGCACTATAAGGCGCACCTAAAAACCTCCAATTTTCTCAAAAGCCGACAGTGCGCCTTGTAATCGGGTGCGCCTTATATATGGACCAATATTGAGCCACTACAGCAGGCGTATTCAAATATATGGACTTATGTATGGACAAAGTTTTAAAATGGGCCATTCATTGAAGGTGCACCTTATAATCTGGTGCGCCTTATGAATGGACAAAGTTTTAAAAAGGGCCATTCTTTGAAGGTGCGCCTTATAATCCGGTGCGCCTTATAGTGCGGAAAATACGGTATTATGTATTTTTGAGTTGTAATACAGTATTCCCAGTAAGCAACTAATAGCCACATCATTTGAGATGACATTGGTGATAAATACGACCACCGTGAACATCTAATACTTGGTTATGGCGATGTGGCGTATACTCACCCAACTCAGCAGCCATCTGTTCCAATACTCCAAGAACATGGAGACACATATGCGCAAAAACTTTCCTCGCGGTAAGGGGCTTAAGGCACACTGGGGGAAGTAAAGCAGCAACACCGACCACTTGCCTGTTGCTAGGAAACGCAGGGTAGCCAGCAGAAGCTGAGGTGATATTTTAACCTTCATTTCATTGTCGGTAGGCTTGAAGGCCGAGAAATCCTGCTTCCTGTCGCGATGGGTGATTTTCTTCTTCGTCTTGTTGTCAGCTGCAGACACAGAGAGTTGATGAGAAGACACACGATCATAGTTCTACAACAACAACAACAAGAAGTCAGTCCACCATGTCACTCCACTAATAAAGATACTTGTCGCAGGTCACGGGGTCACTAAACTTGAGTTACCCATACTTCTTAGCCTTTTCTGGAAACATAGCTGTGGCGTCTTTCTCAGAAGTAAAAGAGAACTATAGGGGGGCTACATTGTTAGTTTATCACATTCTTAGCATTACTTCAAGCCATATGTTATGGAGCAACAAATAAGCAGGCGCATTGGTGCAACCCCCAAATATACATTGTCATAGTATATATTTAATACAAGGAGGGAATACAAGTGAAAAACACCCACGGAACATTAAAAAACATTGAGTGGGATGTGCACATATTATATTTTTGTTTTTTTTGGATGGAAGGGAAAAAAAAGGTCGCCCACAGTTTGTTTTATACCTTTACTGTATACGTATTTGGGATTAAATTCATCACAAAGTATTTTTGGTGGGTCTTTCTGGGTGCCGTCGCAATCATTTCATGTCAAAAGAATGACATTGAATGATTGCAGTATTTTAAAATTATAGCCAACTTTGTTTTGGTCATTAGGCTGTGATAGTGAAAAAATAAAAACCGAAAACCACTGGAACAATGGGAGCATTTGGATTGCTTCAGGATGAGCTCGCCTGTGCATCACATCGTGTAAACTCCTAAAACATGCATCAAAGTGTTTTGTCGCATTAAATCTACTACAAAGAGCCCCACAAAAGAGAGAAACTATGATGGAGATCATTCAAATTTATAAGTGGAAGCCGTGACGTAACGTAGGTACATACAAACACACATGCATGGCACGAATGCATGCACACACACACACGACTAAATACTGTTACTAAATAGCGTGCAAATAGCTGTTGACCTGGAGAGGCTTTCAAATGAATGAGACCAAGCTCTCCATTCACAATGAATAAGCGCTAGCTAGAGGCAAGCTTGCGTGCCGCTCAAGAAAGCACTTCAGTACTATTTCATCCCTTGCACATATGAAATTGTATTATGGTTCAATGTAAAACATAAAGTATGCATTATTTGATAATGGATAATGATTTGTTAATGACGCTGATACTGCTTCCTGTTGCGGTTGAAAACAAAATTTTACGCCTGTTCCAATCACACCTCGAGTGTAATGTCACCGCAACTTAGTTTTAACTTGTCATCCAAAGATGAAATTAATTCTGAATGCTCATTTGTATGCCGTAGAAACACACACACCAACGACTTTAAAACATGAATACAACGACTAAGACAATAATACATACAGATCAAAACCACAGCAAAGTTATAGTAAAAGGGGCTGCAAAATATTTTTTTAGCTTTGGATCAGCAATCACAACTATTCATGTAGTTTTGATTCTGAAACCTCTGTGGGTTTTGGTATTACTCGTGGCAATGTGATCCATTTGGATAAAAATGACATTGTTGTGTTGTGATATACTGTATTTTACATTGTTTTGTGATATTTGGAACAGCCTACTGTGCTTTAAATACTTAATTACTTAATGTTTGGACCTTGACTAAGTTAAACTGGTATGAACTTTAAGAGGGCGACCTACTGTACAAGTCTGTCTCGTCCAGGATCTCTGACTTGATGATTTCCTCAATAATGTCCTCCAGGGTGACAATACCGAGAACCTCGTAGAAAGGGTCTCCCTCACCCTCATTGTTGACCCTCTGAACTATGGCCAGATGGGATTTTCCTAGCAAATCATACATGCACACACAGACACACAAACACAAAGGCAAGTTATAAAGTTAGGGTCATATTATGGTTGTTAGAGAAATACAGAGGTCAAGCAGTGGGTGGTGTTAGGGGTAGTGTTGTTCTATTTGGGAGATGGGTAGGGGAACCTAAAAGGGAACAAACAAACTGGGGCAACCTAGTTTTGGGGTCATTTTGACGTGACAGATTGGCATATGTTTAAATTGGACAATGACAACAGGCAGGTCGAGCTCAGTCAGCAGAGCAGTTTAAATAAGAACCATCCGTGTAGGTACCTGAGAAAGTATGTACTATGGGAAACGGGAACTTTGACATGTTAGAGCAAAATCAACAAGACACTGTGATCCAAGTAGCCTCAAAAGACTCGGGAATACAACACGTGACAGCCGAAGACAGTCATACTATCCTGAATGTCATCATTATGTGACCCGACTTATTCCCCCTTCCTCTGCATCTGTGTTCCCAGGACCCGCCTGTGTGCCACCCAGAAAAAAAGAGAAACAAACTGCATGTATTCAGTGAAGACTGTCAAGCAAAACGCTAAATAAATTCTTTGCCTTTTCTCAGCTTGTGATCATTTAAAAGGAATTTTCCACATGCCCAGGCTAATATTAGCCTCCTTCAAAATGAAGTTTCCATTCCGCCCCAGCGATATTCTCACCAAGCAAAGGAACAGAGCAAGGCGAAGCCTCCACTGTGTGATCAGATTGTCTCAGAATGGGTCGTTTGCATGCAGCTACCTGGGTTTAAATAACGGAGGGTGTCAAATGTGTTTGCGTGCAACTACTGCACATGTTAGTGAGCGCGTGCTAGCTGCGTGCATCCGTGTATTTAGTATTTCAATGAGACCACAGGTACATTACTCAGAGCATGACCCTGAGTGCTTTTGGCGAATGCAGCTTTTGTACGGAGAGAAAGGACGTCTACGCTCATCGCTGAAAGTTTTATTACACTGCAGCGCTCCGCTTCTGCACAACGCCATGACAGGCTGTCATTGACAGCACACTAATTTGCAGGGCACTCAACCCGGCAGTCGGAATACATCAAAAAACATGTGCATCCAATGCAGTTGATCCTTTGAATAAACACTCGGGTAACTAACATATGAAACCAGTCGAGAAGAATTCCTAGTGAGAACAAGGAATGCAAAGGGGTAGTAAGAAGCTTGCTAGAAATTGAGAAACAGGTAAAGTAATCGGCTAACGGTGGCACACATGCACGATATCAATGACTTCTTAAGAATTGTGCTTTATCACAAAGGTTTAACTAGGACAAACGTAAATGAAACCTATTGGGTTAAAGCAATCAGGCCTCATAAGTCCTTGAGCATGCAATTAGTCTAAACCGGCCTGGGAGTGCATTGCCCAAGTGGGGAGGTCTACGTAATACTGACTTTTGGAGCACAATTTCGGAAACTGTTACTATCTATCAAAAAACACTCACAAGTGGTTTGCAAAAGTCTCAGTACAAACACTGCTTAGCACTGTGTTTGTAGACAAATAAAATAACATAACTAATCATAATAACTAAAATATGACAGTATTGGGGAGGAAGATAAATTTGCAACATTCACAGGTGGATGTTGAACCATACTGTATGCGCACACACAAACACATGCAAACTGTATGCGCACAAACACACACACGCACACACAGTAACGTAGCGAAATATTGAGCATGTAATATTTCTCACCATGCAATTACAATTCTCAACAATTACACGATGAACAAAAATATTTAGGTCTATCGGGCCCTTTGCACATGTGATGCCCACAAATCACAATCGACTTATTTGGTCAAGAGTTTTGAGAGTGTTGGTATTTTATTTCCAATGCTAAACGCACTCTGGGTTACGAAAAGTACTGACTTTGGGCAATAGGTGGCAGTACAGGATCACAGTTTGGCCTGAGTTACCTGATACTGGAGCGAAGGCAACTTTCATGCCAATGCTCAATTCAGATTTTTGTGTTTAAGCGTTTAGATTCCATATTAAATTCGACCTTTGTGTTAACATATTCGGCCCTAGTGACCCGCATGCGCAGAAGAGAGAGACTCGCAACGTAGTTTTGAAGAAAATTATTTTTTTTTCATTATTGCATATACACAGAGGAGTGATTTGGGAAGAAGTGAAATATCATATTTTGAGGAAATGAGGCAAGGCTTTTCGATCGCATTTTAAGGAGACGCCACTAAAGATGATATCACGCCATTACTGCGCGTAATAAACGAACCATTGTGGCTGCTACTAACACCAACAATGTCCACTTGACGCTTCATGTGGGATTAAATTCCAAACAAATTTGCAGATTAAATGTGTCAAGGCCGTTCAGACTGCGATCGCATTGTAAAAAAATAGAAATATACATAAACTGAAAAAAAATCTGCAAATTTCTTAAAATCAGGCTTCGCATTGTACAGTAACGTTTCCGAACATGACAGAAAATTACATCATACCAAAAACTATGACTACCTTGAACTACTTCAGAGAGACTGATGACTAAGTGAGGGATTCAGCCAAAAGAGGCTGCATAGGGCCTCTCGAGGACCAGACTTGGAGTTTCGGTACAGTCTGACAAATTATCCAAACAACTCTGGATTTGTTGTCACGCTGTAATATTTCTCACCATGCATCATACGGAAAAGCAGCACCTGACCACAAGTTCATTCATTTTCTCCTAATGCTTTCCCATTGATGCGTGTCCTTATGACTGGGGCTCTAAGGAATCTCCACCCAGGGGACATTTCAACAACAAACGCAACTAGTTACGACAGCAAGCTGCATTCTCTGAATGAATAACAATGTTTTTCCAGCGTGTGTGTGTGTGTGTGTGTGTGCGTATGGGTGTGAGCGCGTGTCGCAGCTGAATGATCTTGTGACTAACGCCTCTTAAGGAAGACTAAGCTATGAACAAATATGACTTTTTTGTATTGACCATATTGTCTAGACTGTCTTACTTGACCAGATTACAAAATCTAATGATCATAAATGCAGCAAATGTTTTCTAGGAGTTTTCGGTTAATCAATGAACAATCAATAGAATTTACCGTATTTTCCGCACTATAAAGCGCACCAGATTATAAGGCGTACCTTCAATGACTGGCCAATTTTAAAACTTTGTTCATATATAAAGCGCACCGGATTATAAAGCGCAGATAATAAATAACTCAACGTTGCTCAAACGTTAATGCAATCACAATATAGTAACACTCGAAGTAGTGAAAACAATAACAATATATCAATAACTACAACACACAAAATAAACTCGTAAATCTTACTTTAATAAATTAGCCCTCATCCACGAATCCATATTGGTCTATATGTAAAGTGCACCAGATTATAAGGCGCACTGTCGGCTTTTGAGAAAATTGGAGGTTTTAAGGTGCGCCTTATAGAGCAAAAAGTACGGTATTCTAAAAAAAATATTATCGCGACAGCCCTACAAGTGTCAATTTTCTTTGTTTTTCAACCCTTCTTGTGCAACTTGCTGTTCTTTACCCTCTCACAAGTAGCTAGATGACAAAATTCAAGTTTAATCCATGAATCAACCAATAAATTTCATTCTTCAACTGAAATTTAAACAGTCGTTGACATTTTAACATCATGAGTCTGAGATGACACCTAACAAGTGATCAATACTGAACCGGTGTAAGGCTTCAGACAGGGTGTTCTCAGAAGGAAGTGGCTACTGAGCTTTGAAAAGAATTACAGAATATGCAATGCTTTCCCATCACCCTTACATTGCTCTATATTTGCCATTGCTCAAATATTTGGGGGGGGGGGGGGGGGGTGTTCAGTGGGACGTGGGGAGGGGGCCACTGATGAGCGTCCACAACAGATACTGACCCCTCATACTCCCACCCCATCTCCCCAAGCCTTAAGTGCCTATTTATAGGGTAAAATTACGCTATGGAAAAATATGACAAAGCTGCATTCCATAAATACACTGGGAATGGTGGAAAAGAGCAAACGGTTTAGTCTCTGAAGGCCAGAGTGGAGGTTCTCAGGCTTGGATTTGGAATATGGATAATTAGCTACATATATAGGTGGATCTTTCTTTAATTTGGATCAGTGAAACAATATATTTAAAAGACTAAACATACAGTATTTAAAAAATTAACGGGATGCATGTCTTTCCAACAGAAAAAGGAGAGAATACTTAAATATTGTACATTGTTAATCATAATTGTTAAATAGCTTCAAAATTGCATTTTATATTATATTATATTATTCTTTTGAAGATCTTTGCTCAGGGTGTGCTTTGAGTCTCATTGACGAGCAACGGATCCAGATTTCAATGTATGAGTTGATATGTGAACGTAAACAATGAAATTCAAAATGTTTATTTAACATTAAGTTACGGCATACACAAATCGATTAGCGTCAACTTTAACAATGTGCAATTTTTTAGAAATACAATTTTATGCAGATGTGATGATGCTGATGATGATAGAACTTTATTCCTCCCACAGCGGGGAAATTTACTTGTCACAGCAGCAGATACGAGTGCCAAAATTTCAAAAAAGGAATTATGTTATTATATCTAATGATTATATATTTTTGGGGAGGAGGGTAAGAAGTAGAAGTTTTTTAAAGAATGACTGGACACAACAGGTTTCCTAAATGGATGATACTGAAAATGCCCTCTGACCCTGGTGTGTGTAATGCGCCCGTGCGCTGGACTACCCAGCATGTATTCAGCGTCAGCCCAGCTCGACGGCCCCAGATGTGCAAAAGTGGTGGTTTACAGGATCCCAGACGAATGCTCCTCGCAAACACACACTTTCACCACAGCTTAGTCCCAAGTTGCAGGCTATGAAAGGTCCACAAGTTCAGTCTCATTTTTACTTTGCGTCTCTCCACTCAAAATCCCCATTTTTGAAAAGCAAGGTATGCAACTATACATAAACAGGCTTATACTGTATGTTCTTGTAACATTGTAAACAGAAGCAACAATAAATGTAAGAGTAGAGACGTATGGAGTGCAAAATGTTTCGTAGTTATTTCTGTATTCAAGCGAGAAAAAGTTGACCGGACGTTCAATGTCTGATTTGTATTTACCATTTGTTTTGGAGACCATACACAAAAGACAGCCTAAGGTGACATATGTCAGACAAATGTGAATGTAATAGTAGCTGGAAATGGTATACTATAACTCAAGGATTGTCAACCGGTGGTCCGCGGCCCTCTAGTGGTCCGTGATGGTATTGGAAATGGAAAATAATTGTATCATTTGTAAAAATAAAATTGATTTATTATTTAGACTTGATTTATTTTCCAGCTAATTTTGTGAATCATTTACCCATCCAAATTGTGTCAAATGTAGCTCAGATTTTCAAAATAGATACGGATGCAAATAAATAGCCTGTATAGGTCAAAGTCAAAAGTCAAAGTCTGCTTTATTGTCAATTTCTTCACATGCCAAGACACACAAAGAAATCGAAATACCGTTCCCACTATCCCACGGTGACAAGACATAGTACACAATATACATACAAGTAAACAACACAAAAAAATAAAAACAAGAAGGCGCAAATAATGAATAAATAAGAGTGATGAATAAATAATAAATAAACAAATAACAAAATAAATAAGAGGAGCAAAAATGGAGCAAGTGAGCATACAGCAGACAGTCAGAATATAGCGCAAAAGTACAGGACGCTACGCAGAAGGGGGGAGAGAGTTCAGGATCCTAACAGCCTGGAGAATGACGCTTCTTCGGTGCAAAATAAAATAATATTACGCCAAAGCAGTGGTCCCCGACTTGCTATTTGGTTATAATGGTGGGCCATTGTACAAAACCAGTTGAAATGCCCTATTATAATTTAGAGCAGAAAATGTGATTATATGGAGAAATAAGAGGTATTTAAGTCACAACAGGAGGCATAAATTGACAAAGGTATTCACCAAAAGTAAAACTTTTCTTATTATGACTGCGGTAGTACAGTAGATAGCAAAGGGACGCCTCTAACTACAAAACCCAAAATTTTCATCATGTCGTTTTGACAGAAACATTACCCAAAAATCAAGGGTTTGACTTACCAAGAAAACACCAGTGTGCTATGTCTGTTTTTAACAAGGAAACTTGAATTAATACATTTGCATAGTTTTAAAATAGTAAAAACATTTAGGCAGCATGGCGAAGCACTGTTTCAATGCTGGCTTTCCTTTGTGGAGTTTACGTGTTCTCCCCGTGCCTGCTTGGGTTTTTCATGGGTGCTCTTGTTTCCTCCCACATTCTCAAAACATACATGGTAGGTCTGGTGACCACTCCAAATTGTCCGATTGTGAGTTTTGTGCCTTTTTTTTGTGCCTTGCAATTGGCTGGCAACCAGTTCAGGGCGTCCCCCGCCTACTACCCAAAGGCTGCTGGGATAGGCTCCAACACGCCCGTGACCCTGGTGGGGATAAGCGGCTCAAAAGATAAATGAATCTATGAACGTATAACTCCACACAGGAAGGTCTCGGGCCATAAATCCATAACTCCTCAACTATGAGGCAAATGCTAACCATTAGATCACTATGATGTCGATAGTAGTAATAATATTAGAATCATAATTTTTGCATGTTAGTAATCATTGCTTTGGAGCTCAACGTGGGTCAGAATGCTACCAGAAATGCTTGATATTCCTTTCTTCAATTTTGATTAGACATCTTTTTTTTTTCCTTCTTTCAAGATAAATGGTACGTAGATTTGGTGCGGGGACCCCCTCACGTTCCCTTATTTGAGCACAGGCTGCAAAGTGAATAAAAGGTATGACAAAATTCACAATCTTATTTTGTTATGTGTAGTCAAAGATTTTCTATTTTTGTGCTGGAATGAATAGTATACATTGTTTATGTTTGCATTTTTTTTCAGTTGATTTAACTGATTAATCGTGACACGTCTACTAGCATCCTTAAAGGAGCCTAAATTGTGCCAAAAGCATTTCATGAGCAAACTCTTGCAATAACACCTTGACTACTTATTTTTACCTTAGCTGAGAACTGGTTCAACACCTGTCCTAGCTGACATGGGATCAAAAGTAGTCTGCACACTGATTGCAAGTTAAACATAGGGCAACTGCTAATACTGGGGTATTGAGTGGGAATGGACCCCCAGAGTGTGACAGTCAGATTAAAAAAAACTGCTACACTATGACCATGATTCATCTCTGCGCTTCTTGTGATCCAAGGTTGGGTGGCGGTAGCAGCAGCTTAAGGAGGAAAGGCCATTCCTTCTCCCTAGCTACTTTGTCCCTCTCCTCCTCTGGGAGTGACCCAAGGCATTCACAAGTCAGCTGGGAGACTGTCTCTCCAGTCTCTCTACTACTGGGGTGTCAAACTCACTTTTTCCGCGGGCCGCATTGTAGTCATAGCTTCTTTCGGAAGGCCATTATAACTGTCAACCCAAATAAATGTATGAGCACCTCATATTATATACAGTAAACGCTACAAAACAAAAAAGTCGTTTTGAAACGAGTAAAAACTGCTCAAATATTTAAAAAAAAAAGAAAAAAAAAAGAAGTGAAGACAATTTGCAATTCTAGTAATGACACGAATTTGATGCACAATTTGTCTTCGCGGGCCACATAAAATGATGTGGCGGGCCGTATCTGGCCCCCGGGCCTTGAATTTGACAAATGTGCTCTACTATAACCATTATTATTGAATAATACAGCAGAATATATGCCACATACCTTTTATCGGTAAACACCTTTGTATCGGTAAACGTTAGGGAAAGCGATAATACCTGGCTGGAATGTTTCTGTTCATTGGATAAAAATTGTGCAACAAGAAACAAGCAGTTTGATAAAAAGGGAACCCTGACAAATGAAGATTGTGTCAAAGAAGCCCCTAACAAACCAAATTCCCCCTGACTTCAATTTCCTGATATCTGTGTATACAATGTATAATTAGCAATTTGCATTATTCAATTCAAGTTTTTCACAAGGGCATGTGATGAAGTGAAAAATATCACGGAAATTATGAGGGGTCAGTTTGAAGAACACCTTGGAAGCTTCTATTGTAATGCAATGTTGTCACATGAGCAAGGAGAGCCACAGTCCATGATATTGAACTAGACAGTCAATACAAAATGGGACATTCACACGCACACAGGGTAACTCTAGCCTCTGACGCTACTCACAAGGCCATGCCCCTTAATGGGACGCATCCAAAACACCAACACCACAGTTGATTCATTCATAACACATCTATATTCATCTATCCATTCATTTTACATAACGCTTTCCCCCACGGGGGTCACAGTCGTGCTAGAACCTATTCCAGCTGATTATGGGCAGTAGACCGCCTATATTCATTTGTATTATGTTTTTCGTGGTTTTATTCAATATTGTGCTATTTCTCGAAACAAGTACCATTTTTTCTCGGATTAGAAAGAATGAATTGCATCTAAAGAAAAAAAAAGTCAACAGCCTTGGGACATATTTGGTTTTCTACGCAAAATGTTGGAAAATCTTTGTCCCGGTTCTCTGACAAAGCTTCAGAAACCAACCCGACCGACTCTTGAGGCTATTGTAAACAAAATTGAGTTCGTTCCACCTGGTGCTAGTTGACGTTGGCTGGCGTTGTTCTTTGGCGGATTGTGGACCACTGTAAGGCTGCACTGTACTCGAGAAAAAACATGGGTCCCAAAAAAGACGCAGAAGAGGAAAGTGGCGAGAACAACGATAGAGCTGAAAAAGGAGATCACAGACAAGTATGAAAGAGGCGTTTGTGTGATGGACTTGGGATCGGAATTTAAAGTGCAGAAATTGACCATAAGTTCATTTCTGAGCAATAGATAAAAACTGCTAGTGTTGCTAAGGGGGTTACAAGGTACAAATGTTCTGGCTGAGAACAAATTATTGTGTTTTCAGTTATTTCTAATGGGGAAAATTGCTTCGGAACTCAGCGGTTTTGCTTCTCAATGCTCCTTCTGGAACGAATTACATCCGAGGTTCTACTGTATGAGTAAATAGCGTTTCAATCTCGGTCACTGAAAAATTACAAGTCAAGGTATCACTGTATTCTGCTACTGAAATCAATCATTGTAACTTTAACAAGTTACAGACTTAAAACAGTAGACACCACTAAGGTATTTTGAACTTGTGGAGAGCCCGTCCAAAGCTTTTCTCGTGCCAGCAAGTGGAGAGACGGACAGTGTGCCCGGTGTTATCAATGAAGCCAGCTCTCGGAAAAGTCCGGCTTGGAACTCATCCATAGCAGGGCATTAGGCCTGGAGGTTTGTGTCGTTTGTAATTTATAACACTGGGGGAAATAGGCAAGAGGACAATATGGAGTGAAGAGGGAGAGGGGGAATGTGGAAGGAGGGGGATGGGACTTGCTGAACTAGCAGGCGACTGTGCCTCTCTGAGTGAGCTGCACAGACTGGAGGCCTTTCGGCCCCTCTTCAAGGCTCACCCTGAACAGGCCTTATTTTCAAGGCAAAGTTAGACTTCAAACTTAGTCAAGGTATTGCATCAACATTCATGCAGTCACGGCTCAGAAAGATCCTCCTTTGCTTCTGTTAAATACAAAAAAAAAAAAATGGAGGTAAATTGTAGCAATTACAGATGCTTTCACATGGTTATTGTTTTTTGTTTGCCTTGTAAAAGCACAAAAAGCCTAATCTGATCATTCCACACAGATAGGTGTGGATAAAAATATCGATCCAAAATGCATTGCAATAGTTTAGCAAATTCTTTGAATTGAAAGGCCTCCTGGCCAGTGAGGGGCGCTTTGCGTGTTTTGTGCATTGTACGGACGGAAGCTGCGATCAACCGAATTAAATTAAGTAGTAGCAGCAGCAGCATGAAAGAAGCACCTTTTTTTTTAATCTGACTTTTCGGATCACTTTAAATTGCCCTGTAAATGCAGAGCATAATAAATTGACAAAAGGTTTTGCTAGCGGTGCTCGGCAGAATTAAAATACACGATAAACCAGCGCAACCACTTTCGGCTGCATGCAGAATGAAGTTGCTGTGGCTGAACCTGTTGACTCAAAACTGGTGCGACTTGACAAATCATTTGGCTGAAACTACTGTCCACAAACAGAAGATAACCAAGGCGTTGATTGCGATCATGTGCAAAAACCTTCAAGATCAGAAGATCACTGCACAGGTGTTTCATGGGATTTAGATCTGTTCTCAACGTCTGGCCACATTAGAACTCTCCAGCACTGTAAGACCCATGACCTCTGATGGTGATGCAGCTTTCTGACACTGAGCTCTGCTCTCATTGGTATTTTTCAGATTTCATGATGCAATGCACATGGTCAAGGTACCAAGCAAGTCCAAAACAATCAATAGATCAATCTACAATGTGAATGTGAGACTTGCCCCCCCCCCCCCCCAACAACACAACACAACAATGGCTGTCAATACTCTAGATTGGCCCAGATTCAAAAGATATTCAACAACTCAAGATGAAAAAATGAACGACGGTCTAGCTGTGGAAGAGAATCACACAAATGAATTCTGACATTTCAAACTTGCTTCACTCAGTTAATGTTACAAAATAAGTGCAAACATGTGCAACATAACATTTTCCAGGATTTTGGAAAATAATTCATACTCATTTTTTGTACACTAGCCAAGCTTTACGGTGGTGTTTGTTTCACAAGACATATTAAAGCGTATTTTCAAGAATTTGCCACATACGCTAGAAAGAAAGCAAAAGGCCTCCGATGAAAAAGGACCTTTTTAGGACATTTTAGATGTTAATTACCCATTTTCTTTATCACCATGGGGAAACAAAATTCATTTTAAAGTAGTCAGCATTGCAGAGCATTCTATATTTTGGGCTGCTGTACTCTGCCATAACCACTGAAATGAAAAAGTCTACCTCTATAGTAATGCATAAAACTTAAGACTTCGTTTTGCACACTCGCATTTGGTATGCAACAAGCCTCTGGATTTTGGCCTGTCTAATTGCCACTTCCTTTCTCTTCTTCCCGCCCCTCTCCTCGTCAGAGAGGAGGCTAGATGATGATGAGGAGCTGAGTGAGGCTGTTACTGCAGTGGATTTGACATCAACGAACCGGAAATGGTCCTGAGTAGAGCCACTACCCAGGATGCATCTACCTGTGGTGCTACACTTCATTAAATGAACCCTCAAGCTGTTCAAACTATGACTACATTGCATCGTATCATGTAATTAATGTTGCCCACTCTGCATCCCGCGGCTCTCCGAAGCCCAAACTATTCAAATTAATCAAATTCAAAGAAACAACACATCAACTGCAACATTATTTACTAGACTTAAAACCAGGGTTGCTATACTTTTGAGGTTTCAAACTTTTTCCCAGCCCTCATTCAAATAATCTGTGGCAGTTGAGTAAATTGATGTCTATTGTTGTGATTCTGATCAATATGAATTCTGTCAACGATTGATCGGGTGCATATATGTCAGGATTAATGCCCGACTAGGTGTACAATTATTAGGGATCAACGGATGACGTGGAGGCATGAACCGACAGGCAGCCGAGGACGATTGCCTCTGTGCACTTGCAAGTGTTTTTTTTCACGACACTTCATGAACTTGACTTGGCTGATCAGATTTACGTAAATACGTTCATTTCAAATACATTATTCTGTATCGGATATATAACGTAACTACTGTAAAATACAACATGTCACGTCTTTTCTTCCAATAAAAACACATATGGCTTTTAACTTCATCATCCATCCATCCATCCATCCTTCCATCCATCCATCCATCCATCCATGCGAACTGCTTAGCTGCAATAACATGCCAACTTGGTCATCCCTCCAGTTTCTGTAACAAATTGTATCCGATCATTTGATTAATTGATGGAATAATTGATTGTAAATTATTTGATGGTGACAGACCGACACGAATTATTAGCAACTTTTAGTTTGACACAAAGATTTGGATCAGGACAGGATTGAGATCGGCCGATCCACGAAGATGCAGTATTGGTATTGGATATGAAAAAATGATCTCGAGCCGACTCCCTACTTTTTCAACCATGGCCACTCAAACAATGATCACAGGGATCGACATCAACAAGAGCACATTTCTTTGTGATTCAGGTTAAATTTTTCTGTAAGGATTGACTTGAACAAGATATGACGCCTATAAAATGTCAAAATGCAAAAAGAGGAACACAGAAGTAATCTTTTCTTAAAGGCTTAAAACACACCGTGTAAAAACACTAAATACTAAGTTATTTGGCAGAATGATTATCCTGCAACCTAAAAATGACACGTTCACCAAGTGCATCAACTTCAGTGATCTGATCTGGCTTGTGTTTTCTACATAGGATCATATTGCAATAGCTGTGTCAACAATGCACAAAGAGTGACATCAAACCTGATTAATCAATCAATTTAAAAAAAGAGGACATTTAAAAAAAAAAAAAGGACAATCTTGAGCATTTTTTGTGCTTTCTTAATAGCTTGTAATGGCAGCAGACAAAATTAACCTACAACCTTCTCTTATTTAAACTCCAAGTCAGGTTTACATTATTCAGTTTCACAAACGCATTAATTTGTACATAATACTTTAAGTTCTTCATCTGATTATGATTATAGCACCTTTGTCATATCCATTATCCAGAGAAATAAATCCAATGGTACTTGCCGAGTATATTGTGTAATATATATCAATTTCAACATTACATAAATGTATCGGATGAAAATTGCAGAAAGAATGTTTTGCACAAGTCCACACTTTTCTTTTCTTTTTTTTTTAAACATGGGATGAGTTGTGGGAGAGGGGTGATGTATGTTAAGGGTAGTCATAATGCCAGTTGGGAATGCTCTGTGGCTTGATTCACACTCCTGTTGTACTAATCGGGTCTTAAAAGGCCACTCCATTTTGAACCAGAATCTGAAGAATGTAGGCTAATTCAAAAGCCAGCCTTTTAACACAACAAACTTTGCCGAGGAAGCCCAAAAGGTCAAACTAGCCACTAAATCGCCCAATGTCAAACAGCCATCTTTTTTTTTTTTTTTTTTTTTTTTTTTTTTTGGGTGAGAGAAGAACTGAAAAATTAGCAGGCTACTATTTTGTGGGTTTTTTTTTCATTCACCTGTGTCTTAATTTTCTGTGTGATTCAGTGTGATTGATTTTTTAGGCACACACACATTATGGAATCATATAAAAAATACTTAAGTTGTATGACTTATTTACGCTCCATGTACAACACATTTGATGCAGCAGTGTTTGTTTGAGTCGGGTTGGGGTGAAATGAGTTGAGTTGAGATAAAATAATGATATACCCAGCCTGATCTGTGACTATCAGGAGACTTTTTTTGCAAAACTAAGCGACAAAGGAGCACTTCCGTGGTTTTACAATTCAAATCTGAAAGAAAAATGCGACTCCAAAGTTTCACAAAAGCAGGGAATTCAAAGTGCCATTATGTAAGACTTCACGCAAGACGTCAACACGTGTCACATGACCTTAGTTCTGTGAGCATCAAGGGATTTGACTGTAGCTGTTTTTCTTTTTGGGGGGGCTTGTTAACATAAGTGTGCGCACGGCCAAAGGCAGTGATATATACGTATACTATTATTTTATTTTTTTGGTGTACTCCAATTGCCATATTTAGCTACTACAGTGAATACTTTTCACAGAGAAAACTGAAATATTCAAAAGCGATTTTGGATGCCGACCAGTTCAGGGTAGACTAAGACTGCTGGGATCGGCTCCAGCACTACCGTGACCCTCGTGAGGATAAGCGCATTTTGGACGTGAGGGCAATAACACTTTGTAATTCATTATTTCACATACTAAAGCAGAACTATTTTACAGTTTTAATTTCAATAAATGTCGATACCGTTAATAAAGGTTTTAGGCCGGTGCACTGCTTGACACCGGTAAGTTTCTCTTTGCATTATCTCAGAGCCTGGAACAGAATTGATTCCATTTTACGTAAATGTTCTACTTGATCGGCAGAACAAGGTGTCTGGACTTTACAGGGGTGTCCCTCATAAGTGAGGATTAAGTCCTTTTACCAATAATGACGTCATTCAATCCCAACACTTGCACCAAGGGGTACTGAGCAAACACTTTGACTCACTTTCCAGTAAGACGCTCACCATACAAACACAAAGAAGGAATAATGTCATTGTAATCAAACCACAACATTACCGGTACTATTTCAACATGATCAACAAGGGGAAATAAGTAGCAAAGAGTCAGTGAAGAACGTTGGATCTGAACTAAGCATAGATTGGCCTATATTGCAGCAATCAGGGATCTGGATCAAGACGTGCTGGGCCGCATGGAGGCTTTTTCACTGAAGGCCTTCCTCCCAAACATTGCAGCAAATGCTGGTTGATTTATATATTCAATGGATTGATATGAATGGGAGAAATGTTCCTCTCAGCTCTATAGGGTCAAATCTCCCTCCCACATTCAACTTAGGTCAGGTGTCTTGCCTTACCCATGGAGATAGGAGGTCAGTGCAGTGGAGCCAAGAAACTGGACATAACCTGATTCAAACTCCTCAAACAGTCCTTCATCACTTATAGGTTGGTCGCACTGCATGCCAGTGAGCTTCCAGGAATATCATAAATGCTGGAAGTCATGGAGGGGGGCAAATTCCTCTTTCTCACTCTGCTACTTGGTTTGGTCCCAAAGTGAGCCTCTCATTAAAGAGCAAACCTTGAGCTGAGTGAACAACCCCTGGATGCCAGTCATTGTGGCAGTCACAGTGAGAAAGCGCAATTAGTGAAAGGGTCAGAAATTTCCAGAAGGGTGTCAGTCTCAATTTGTTAACTCCAAATGAAACCTCTGAGCCAAGCTTTGATACACACTTGGGACTGCACTCGCAACTTTTTAATTGTAAACTGACCTTTTGCATGACTTTATTTACTTCAATTGGTGGTTTCTTTAATTGTCCATGGTATACAATTAAAAGAAAAAAAATTCACATCTTCCCATTAGACCACTCCATAATAATCTGGTGCATTTATCTTTGATACCAGTTCTGAAAAGAATTGTACAGTTCTTTAATTATAAAACAGTTTTGTTCAGGGTTGTTCAGTTTCTATCAATTCACCGTGTAGCCTTTATATGACTCTTGTGTGTTCCGGCCAAAAAGATGGGTATTTTGTAGTCTTAGTTTAATAACAGCACTTGTCTTGCGACCAAAACTTTTACATTTTCTGATGTTCTTTTCATCCATATTGCCAACCCAGAAAGAATCAGTATCAGTCGAGGAAAAACGATGTTATCTCTGATTTTGTAATAATGGTTTTGCTACAGTGAAACTGTAACTACTTAAGCGATTTGTGAGACCATCTAATGCAGTCATAATTCATTACTTCACAAAATATTACACACATTAATGCCCCAACAAATCCTCTGCTGTCCAGAAACTTGGAAAGCTTTTTTTTTGCCCCTAATTCAAGTTTTTCTATAATGCTCCTATTCGAGCCTGTAACATTGCACATTTGTCACTTTTGCGACCAATATTAGACAACTGTCTACAAATAAATAAACAATGACTTACATTACAAGGCCCTTTGAACTGAGCGTGTGCGTTGAACAGAACCAGACTGACGAGAAACTGACCCTGTCGGCCTCCCTTCAACAGTTGCTTATGACCTCCGCAAGAGGCCGGAGGCAAATTCCTTCTGGTGCTGCTCATGTCGTAATAACGTTCTGTGCCAGCTGCTTATGGGAACCGGACCTACAGTATATAATGGCGCATTTTTCAACTATACAGGTGTAAAGCGAAAGATCCGAGCAAGTTGATTGTAATTGATGTACAAGAAAGCCCATGTGAAGTGTAACGATACCTGCTCCAACATAAGACAACAGATGAGAAAAATGAACATGGGAATTGACGACTGGCAAAATTAGAACTATATTGGATTTGTTTTCCTTGGAAAATCAGCTCAAAAGCTTCGCTACGTTTCATGCTTCCGTCAGCAAAGAAACAGTAAATGATGAAAATACCCCCGCCCCCCTGCTAGTGTATTACATAATGCTAATTTGGCAAGGAGAGTTACACCTAAATTCTGGTAATGGAGCTCAATGATTTGCTCTGTTTTCCACCCCAATTAATCCTCTTAAAGATAAGTGAATTTTCGAATTAACACAGAATGCACCTTAAGTGTTTTTAGGGATACTATAAGAATGAGTTCTATCAAACGTGAAGCATTTGCAAGGACAAGTGTGGAAGGACTTCAAAATGTTCTTGTTTGCTGAGGACTGTTTTATATATACACAGCGTTCCCTTGCTATATCACGGTTCACTTTTCACTGCCTCACTGTTTGCACACTTTTGTGGGGGTGTCAATGTACCATGCTTTGATTCATTCATTTATTTTACAGCATAGAAATAGTCAATGGCAAATGGAGTGAACTTATTTTTTTTATCGAAAAGGGAATGGATGAGGGCTCGCGATAAAAAAAAACAAAAGTTATTAGCGATGTTCTTTTGTGCTCGTCCCCTTCTGGGAGCCGAGCACGCTCCTCTCACGGCACGCAGCTTGTGTTTAATCTTCATTTTACATTTTAATTTAGAAGGAAAAAATAAATAAATAAATAAATAAATAATAATAATAATAATAAAATCAACGTCAACTCCCTGAATTGTACCTATTTTTTTTGAACGTAACAACCACAATAATGCCCAAAGAACACATACACACGTGTATTAGATAGATACTATACAGATTGATAGATACAGTAGTGTATATAGTAGCCGAATGAGGTAACAAAATCATTCAAAACAATAATGCAGTGCAATTCTACACCACAAATAATTCAAATTGATCTTTAGCTTGGTTGTAAATTCATGTGTAACTTGTTACGGTCAAATATACAGTGCCTACAGTAATAATCTGGCTGCAATTAGTATGGATAGAGGCTGAGGAGGAGTGACGTGCCAAACTTCAGGTAAACTGCGTGAGGTAAACATCTTTGTCAAACATCATGCGCATACACACAACACAGGAGGGGGGGGGGGGGGGTCAGGAGGGGCTTGAGGGTTTTAGAGGCTGTTATTCATTATCCACATGACTGCATTCCAGGGCTGGACAAAAGAAGTTATCACCACCATCACTCAGAGGCGAGTAAGCGAGAGGGATTTAAGCAGGTTCTCAAACAAGATGCCCCTACCTGATAACCTTAAGTCTTGCACTTCCACCATTCCCACGTGTCCTAATGCATTCACAAATTGGAGAGGGGCGGGGGTCAGGGCGGAGGGGGGCATAGCTAAAATATCTGAATGAGACTGACATGAGAAGGACAGAGGGCAGGAGCTGAAACATCGAGAAACTTTGAGAACATAACACCGAGTGGAAGTGATGGAGGACGATAAGGAGACAGGAAGTGAGCACCGAGGTTGTGTCAAGTGCGCTTCGTTAAAGACTGCAACAATGCTTTGTAAGGCCGAAATAAGAAAGGGGGGAAAAAATGTGCCTTCTCTTCTTCATCCCCGTAACGTTCAGATTTACACACACTTGACCTTTCACTTCCAGCCGCGTTGGAGAGAGGAAGAGAGGCGAAAGGTCAATATGTGAGGGTCAAGAGGGATTATGTTGAACATGTAGTGTGCTTGTCTTTTAGCATCAGTTCAGGGTTGAAGGGAGTGGAACAAAATGAAAAGAACTTGACATAATGCAAGCCAACATACAAGGAGAGTGTCAAACCAACTCACCTTTCTTAAACTCTTCCAGCATTGCATCCAGCTTGGTGTCATTGAAGACAAAGTGCAACGGGTGGCTATAAAACTTTGTGATGGTTTTGAGTGGCGTGCAATCATCCGGGTCAACAAAGGCCAGGTCCTTGACAAAGAGAAGGTCTACTATGTTGGACCTCTCGCCCTCAAAGACCGGAATGCGCGTGTATCCACTCTTCATGATTTCGGACATTGTGTTGAAGTCAAGGGTGGCGTCCCAAGGTATCATGAAGCAATCTCGAAGAGGCGTCATCACAACTTCCACGGTCTTAGTCCTCAACTCCAGGGCACCCTGGATGATGTTGAGCTCCTCCTTGACCAGGTCATTGTAAGGATCCGTAACACGCAGCATCTCCAGAAGCTTCTCCCGGTTGTACACGATTCCGATCTCCTGCCCCAGCAGGTAGTCGAGCAGTTTGCTCACTGGGTAGGAAGCAGGGAAGGTGAGCAACATAAAGAACTTTGTCAGGAAAATGGTGTTGGCACCCACGGCCAGGCCGTGTCGGGAGCATATGGCCTGTGGCACGATTTCCCCAAAGATGACTATTCCAATGGTGGACATGACCACAGCTATCAAGCCTGAACCAGCGATATCATCCAGCAGGATGGTCAGCGTCGTGTTCACCAACACGTTACCGAGCAGAAGCGAGCAAAGCAAATAATTCCCTTGGCTCCTGACAGGCTCGATCTTTTTGGCGTAGTTTTTCTCCCTTTCCGTGCCACAGTTCTGAACTATCTGGAGCTCCATGGGGTCCAGAGCCATGAGGCCCAGGTTCAAGCCGCTGAACATGCCCGACAGACACAGCAGCATTGAGATGAAGATGACCTGGAGCCAGAAAGGTAGTAAAAACTTTTTCTCCTCCACTACGATCACCCTGGTGTCGTCGCCGTCGTGGTAAATCCAGGTGTTCTCCGTCCACGGGTCATGCATTCCAGCCGCGGCAGGTGCGGAGGTGGCGATGCAAAGGTAATAGGCTTTGCTCCTCTCCGTCTTCCGCAGAGGTTTGACCTCGATCTCAACTATTCCTGAAGTCTTTCGGTTCACAACAATGTTTGGTAATATGATGATATCTGAAGTCCTGATGCCGCAAGGATGCGAGCCAGAGAAGTCCTCTTGGCTGTGGTTATCCCCCGAGGAGCTGTCAAGGCTCAGCCCCGCCTGGTTCCTCTCGTGCTCCGTGAAAGCAATCTTGGACCAGGTCTCGTTGTTGATGTTCTGCCCGTACACTCTTAATTTGATCCGAGAGCGCTCACTCACCCGCAAGTAGCCTTTATCCATGAAGGAAATGTCGTCCGTGTCCTCCAGACGCAGGCCACTGATGACGGTCTCCTCGAACCCTTCCTTGCCACTTGTCGAGGTGACAAAACAACCAGTGACAGTCAAGAAAATTAATGTCAACGCGCGGACCCGGTTCGCTGACGCCATTTTTGCAGCGGTGGGTGCAGGGGATAACGGCTCTGCCATAATGACCACTAGTGGCATGCAACCTGCTGAATGAAAATGACTTTGTCAAATCAGAACCAGTCAGAGTCCGCCTTCATCTCCGCAGAGGGTTGCCGTGACTCGCGCATCAGGACCTCTTCTTTCCCACTACGTGTACGACAGTGGTCCCTCCGCCAGACCAGGGTAAGTGGCTAACTCGTGCCTGCATTGATTTCGCGCAGACAGATGCCGTCGGGGGCCAATCAGAAAACGGCTCCGGGAAAGGGGCGGGGCGGCCGCTGCCACAGTGACGAATCAAATTCCAAAACAAGTGCACCTCATGTTAAGAAATGGACAAGAGCCACTCGTGACTTTTTGTACAGACTATATTCAAGTTTAGGAGCTCGACACCTAGTCTCAATTATTACAACGTGCGCTATGTCTCCGTATTGGCCAGATTTGGGTGACGTCAGTATGTTGTCAAATCGTTGGTTTTAAGCATCTCTTAGCTCTTGAACATTTAGCAAGCACAATAAGTTCTCACGCCCGATAGGTATAAACACGTTCTTCTCATATGTTTTAAGCCATTTTTGCAAGTGTCGAGCTGCTTTCCTCTTTTTTCTTATTAAGATGAAAAAAAATACGACTTTTTTTCCCCTTAAAACTGCGTGATGTCGAGCCCTTAATGCAATATGCTGATTCACCAATTGCACACATCTATAGTAACTCATAATCACTGCAGAAAGACTCATAACATAATGGGAATACTATGTCACGTTTTAGTTGAGATGATTTCAATTTCTTTTATGGAAATATGTATGTATAGACACAGTGGTGACAGCCTCATTATGTACATTGCATTCACAGACGGTACTAGATTATGCAGTGGGGTGTTTATCTTCACTCATCCTTTTACTCACTGCATCTATAATTGTCAACACTAATAGAATAGAATACAATAAAATGTTATTTATATGGCCCATAGAAAGTGTCTCTGAAAATATGAGGCATTGATGTTTACAAAGCAGGATCAGAAACATTTATTGTCATATTACAAACACAATGATTAATATGGACATTTTGATCGACGAGAACTAGAAATAAGGCAACAAAGAATAAAAAATTAAAAAAAACAAGTGCACAACTCAATTTGACCAATGACCCCAAGTAGGCAAATTTCATGTTGTTGTTTTTTAAACAGTAATACATTGTTTCTCTTAAAAAGGTGTGAGTTGGTATCCTTGTTACCCGCTACAGCTCATTGTTAACTTTCAAACTTGTAATCCACTGGTAAAAGGAGACTTTGAAGCAAACAACAAATGTATACTAGTGATAGATTTGGGGGTATTTGGGATTGCTGTTAATGTTTCATGTCATGTCTTCTGTAGACTGCTTTGTTATAGCTGCAGCTATGAAAGTGTTATTTAAAGATGAATTTAGTTCAATTAAAGATGCTCAAAAAGTGTTTTAAAATGTCTCAAATGATGTGCACCCCGTTAGAATTTGTTAAACAAGTCATGATTTCTCATGTTGCATCAAGAGACCTTAATGTCCCAACAACATGCCATGTCTTACCATATTGTATTTAATCCTTTATCCCTAAAGTGCGCTTCATTGAAATTGGACAGCGTAAACACACATCCAGAAACAGCAACGTGCAATTGTGACATTCACACTACTGTTACACTACCACGTGATTACATTATGTTGCCGAGATTCTGAACGTTGCAGCAGTGTTCTACTCCCAGAATCACTCGAAGCAGGTTGCAGATTGTGTACTGCAGCACCCCCCTGTGGCTAAGCCTGCACTCTGTTTCTGCAGCTGCGCGGCCAGCTCAAAAGGGTCCCCAGAGATTGCCTGAAGTGCAACAAGTAACAGGACATCACACTTTTGGATTATGTCACATTTCCCCCAAGGCAATTCTAACAAGTGTGCAAAAGTACATTTCAAAATAACATTCTATTGTTATTTTCTAAAGTCTATATAGCAATGTAAAAAAAAAATTAGTATCAACGGAGGCTCTGTGCCAGTTTACAAGTGGTGTAGTGTTTTACTTTTGTTTTAATCACTTCCAAACATTGTTTACTAAATTGTCTGAAAAGAGCCAAACAAAAGTATTTGTAAAACTAACAAACACAGTTGATTACAGTGCCAGTCCAAAGGTTCAACAATGAACTCTGATCTTCGACGTACTATGTAGGTAATCGAAATGCAACATCTGTATTATGTATCTAAAAATGCACTTTTGATGTGATTTGAACGATTGGATTGTTGATGAATCATCTGCTGTTGCTCATGAAATGTATGCATTCACAGAATAACCATGAGAGTTGATATGAAAGCATTTCATGAGCTAGAGAAGAGAGCATTCCTTCCTGTTAAAGGTTCCCAGCATGCCTCCGCAGTTTGGTTATGACTCTGAGACAGCTGCCTGACCTCGCGCTCGTGGATGAGTGCATATGTGTGCATGCAGTGTGTGTGCGTGCGTGAGAATGTCCAGCATGTTTCCTCCACTGTGAAGTTAAGACAGTGGGCCTCTGTGGGCATGTCCGCAATTTTTAATTGATGCTGCAGAGTAACAACACAAATGCATTTCAACATTAAAGTATCACTGACCTTCGGTTTTAGTACACAAGATTCACGAGAGTCTTCTGATGGCTGGAAAGTGAAGGCCTGTGCATATCTGGATTGCATCAGGATGGCAGCTAATTCGCCATCAACCTCTGCCACTTGATTAGTCTGTCAGATAGAAATATTTGCTGAACTTTAGTTCAAAATCAGCAAGAGCTGATGCTGAGGAGCTACATACCTTGAAGGTGTACTGACAGTCAAAGTGAAGGGAGTCTTCCGCCCCTGTAATATTTCCATTATAAATGACTTTACACGGCTTTAGGTTGCCTTTTGGAACTTTGAACAGACGATATGTAGCAGAGACAAACTTGAAGTCACCTGTAATGCAGAGAAAATGAAAAGAAATTATCGGTATGTCCAATGGTGGTACGTTATATTGGCAGAAAAGGAAGTTGGTATAATCCACACAGACAGGTTACAATAACAATACAAAAACAGCAAAAAGACAGAAACAAGCATCACACCCAGAATGGCTCGCATTTCGTTGTTGTTAACAGTGATAACATTGGCTTTGACGAGCCTCGGCGGTCTGAATCCTACTTCTTCGGCCAACTGTAGTAGATCTTTGTACCACAGCGCACCTCCGAATCCCTCACCTGTCGTGGAAAATTGCATGATCAAACTAGGGCACGTGTTCGCAGCATATACGGTAGAGTACAAATACACACCCCAAAGAACTTTGTTGTTTTTAATTTCCTCAGTTTGTCTTCCACTGCTGTACATGTCACTGAAGAATAACTCACCACCATCCTAACCATCGGTCGAGCAAGCACATTAAGTTGTTTGTTGGTCAGGACACAAGACAATGACATCAAAAGTGAGTTAAATATGAGTGTACCTTGAGCACGTTGTAAGCTTCAGTCAGGACTTGCTTCTTGTCTGGAGAAAGATTCACCACACAGTTGGAGCTAAGTAATGAAAGGGACTATTTCAAAACATTTCCACAACTGCAGGACTCAAATTTGAAATGTGAAACTAACTGAAAGAGAGCCGGAGGCAAGAAGAAGCACATCTTACATGATGATATCAAAAGAGTTCTTTTCCAGACCTGCCTCTGGTAAGGCCTCGATGAAGCCCTGGACAAAAGTCACATTGGGCTTCTTGTAGCCAAACTCCTTCATGTGAAAGTCCACATGTTTCCTGGCCACTTCAAGCTAGATGACATAAGAGATTTAAATTCAATTCAAGATGTCCATATGATAAAGCCCATCAATTATTATTGAGTTAAAATCAAAAACATGAAGCTGATGCATGCTTTGTGATGGCAACTGTTTTTCTGGTGATGAAACACATTACTTCACGTTTTCACAAATTGCACAAATTCCAGCCGGACATTCCTGACATTTTGAGTATAAATTCCTGGATTTGGCTTGACTTTACCTGATCCTCTGTCATGTCGATGCCAGTCACACGGCCTGCCTCTCCTACCAGTTGACTTAATATGTAGCAGTCTCGACCACTTCCGCAGCCCAGATCCAGAATACTGCAGCCCTCCAAACACGCTGGCACAGCCAGACCACAACCGTAGTATCTCACGGGGAGAAAACCACAGAAAATTACAGACTGCTTTGCCAATTGAGTCCATGAACATATTCAGCAGCAACCTGTCAGTCACGTCGGGATGGACTTTCTTCATAGCCTGGAGGACGAGTTCTGGGATGGGCCCCACTGGAGCCAAACAGACATTACTCTGTACATCTGACGTCTTCTGCAACGTCTTTCCATAATAATCCTACATGGAAGGTAAATAAGTACACGGCTATGGGAGAAAAAACTTTCTAATAGAGCACCACCCTGCAAAATCAGAATTAGCTTTACTGGCCAAGTATGTTAATCACATTAGATTTCATTTGCTTTCGACTTTTCGAGTTAGAGGAGTAGTTAACACGTGCTATTTGATCTAAATAAAAAAGGAAAACAAAGACTGCAAACACACAACTCATTTAGTTTAGTTGATTAGTTGAACATTAGAATTAGTCAAGTAAAGTGAAGTCATGATTCACTGTTAAATCAAAAACAATTAAGAAAAAAAAATCATTTTCACAGCTCACCAGTGACGCATATTGGTCAGGGTTAGGTGACTACCAAAATAATGATGATAATAATAAATTGAAACAATAATGATATTAGTATTTGAAGTTTTTATCCTACCTTAACATCCAGATGAACGGTGGTATCGACAAAGCTTTAAAAAAAAAAAAAAAAAGCATTGGATCAATGAATGCAATGAGTAAATACGACAAAAGCTGGCAAAAATTCCAAGTCCAACTTTGCTGCGTTGCACGTATTGTCACGATTTTTGACAGCATGCAGACGTTTCGACAACCTCGGCTGAAAGAAATTACGGCCGTACTACCCTGAGAATACCCGATCTCGGAAATAGAGACAGGTTCTGCGTGTTTGTGGGTGCTGTTACCTCGTTTTATCAGCCATTATTGATGGTCCATGAAAAGTCCACAACACGGTTGCGAAAGTTGTGTGGAATAAGAGCTCAGTTAAGATGTCCGTTTGAGGGAGGGTTCAAAAAGCACTTTATGCACATGACAAGAGCACACCCTGTGCTTCACTATATGAAATTACATGAGTTCCGATTGAAATCGAAAGAAACACGTCAGTGACTAATAAAGACGTTGAAAGAGAAAAATATGTTTTAGCTATAAGAAAAATCAATGCAATGCCCAAAATTGATGGCTTCCATGTATTTAGTGATGTATTCACTGACAAAAGCAGTAGGATTAATTCTTGAATGTTTCAGGAATATCTGCTCAGATTCTGCCAAATGCTTCAGAACTCATTGGCCAGCGTTTAACAATGTAGATGAAAAATGAGCCGAAGTTTCCCGTGAAAGCAGCCAAAATGCCTTTTAAGGCAATTAAGTGTGATGTTATGCAATGGCCAAGTCAATCAATCATCCATCCATTTTTTAAACCGCTTATCACTTGACCTGAATCCACTTGTTAACGGGACGAGACACAAAAATGGGAACACCAGATATTCATTACACTTTACAATATTGCTCCCTTTATATGCCATCAAGAGCACAATATGGAAGCTCCAGAACAAGACTTTTATAATGAGGCCTCTCACTGGGTGGAAACAGCTTTAATATTAATGTGTTAAAATGTTGTGGAGCTGGCTCAGCAGTCACTAGGAGCTACGTTTTTTGTTAATGACAACTGTAGTCTCTTTTATGACACATAAGCAAATTTCACTTGGAGATAGAAAACCCAAAACTAATGTTTTTGATTGTTTTTACGATGAATGTTTATTTCCCCCTGGAATCAATAAAGTATCTATCTATCTATCTATCTATCTATCTATCTATCTATCTATCTATCTATCTATCTATCTATCTATCTATCTATCTATCTATCTATCTATCTATCTATCTAGTGACCGATAATGTGTCATGCTGAATAAAAATCAACAGTGTACATTTAGCTGATATCCTACTCACTATACAATACGCCTTGAAAAAGTTCTTCAAAGGTGAGAAACGTTGCGCAGATTAGAAATGGAAGTCCATTTTTCAACATTATAGATATACAAAGTTATGCGTGTAATATACTCAGTATATAAATCCATTCATCTTATACTTGACATTTCAACCACATTAAACAGAGACCATAACTTTGTACATTACAAACTGATTCATTGCACAGTATTGTTGTTTATATCTCTTTGACCTCATAATTGTAGTAATGAGGCATAATGATCATTTTAATTTCATACTTCTGATTTACAAGAAAATAAAGCAAGTGTTACAGAACAAGTAAGGCCTTGAAATGTACTTTACACAATTTAAAATATGTACAATAGTAGCTGCTAGCTACAGCAGTTATTTTCTTGGTACACTCCTTTTTGCATATGTAAACAGAGCTGAAATTACACACCTAAAAGTTACAGTTTTGTCACAACTGTAGAAAAAGACAACATATTCCTAAAAGCTTGTTCGTTTACCTCTGGAAAACTTCTGTCATGTTACACATTCAGCAATCATTGTGTGCGTGTGTGTATTTACCCTTTAAACGGAAGGGTACCAACAATCTGGACGTCCAGACTCTTCATTCTAGTCTAGTGGAAATCACAAAAGATAAAATCTACAAAAGGTTTATTCTACTGGACTCGTCCATTTCAGACAAATTATCAGACTGTAATTAGCAGATAGTGATACAGTATGTGTTGTGTGAATAAGTAATCATTTTTAATGCAGGATCATTCTATACGGATTTCCTAATCTTAACAATAGAAAATCACTTGCAGCAAGTTGCAGACTTTGTACTGCAGCAACCACTTCCTGTGGTTGAACCTGGACTCTGTTTCTTCAACTGCGCAACCAGCTCGAAAGGATCCTCAGAGAGTGGCTGATTGGTGGGGAAGGGAGACAAAATAAAAATGACACTTTTGCATTCTACGATTCCAAAGCTGTTGTTGTTTTATCCTCTAGATGGCCCTGTTGGTTTAAGTAAAGTGGTTTAAGAAATGGCAAGCCTCATACAGTCTACTTTCAGTCCAATGTTGGACCGTAGAGGAGTCAAAAAAATGCAACTGGTTCATGAGGCAAATTTGAAGGTTCATTTTTTTTCTCCACTAATCTCAAAAATTCTTATTGGGGAAGCAGTGTGCAGTAAGTGCCTGCAAGGCCTTTTCTGCTGACCCAACCATTTGCAACTTAAAGTCTACCCCCAGAGCTCCCACATGGATGAATATAAATGCATATTGAATATTTATCAGAGATTTTGCAGAATTTAGGATTCATTAGGAGACATTATATATTTTTTTCCCAATCCCTGTCAATTATATGCTACTGTTCACTATTCGTGGGCCTTTTACTGTATTTTGTAAAACTGTAACACGACAGTGGTTGCATAAAGACTCCACTGAAGGCCCAGGGCTAAAACGGATCTCTTTCCACCATACTTAAAAGTGCCATCAACGAAATCCCACCACATATTGTCAATCAAGAAACTGAAAAATGACTTTGGGTGTGATTTAAAGATAACTCTTGAGTGAGGTTTGTGGATGTACCCATTCACAGAATAACCATGACAGTTGGTATGAAAGCATTCTATGAGCGAGTGAAGAGCATTCCTTCCTGTTCAAGGTTCCCAGCATGATTCCACAGTCTGGTTATGACTCTGTGACAGCTGCTTGACCTTGTGCTTGTAAATGTCTTTGAGAATGTTTTATTGAGTATGACTGTGTTTGGTTAGACACTGGACCTTTCTTGGTGTGGCTAAAAGATTTAAATTGAAACCACAAACATGGTGACCTCTGGTGCTCCAAGTAATTGAGTGTGAAACCATATCATATAGTAAGTATTAAATATACACAACACATTTCTGGATAGCTAGTTTAGAAAGCAATAGTGTACGTAAAATAGCTTGTTTGACTATTCCCTTTCTTTTTAAAAGGAAGGTTAAAAGAAAAACATGCACACGGTTGCCTTTAGCGGGCCACAGAAATGATGAGGCGGGCCACATCTGGTCCCCGGGCCTCAGGTTTGTCCCCTGTGTTTAAAGTGTTACTGACCTTCGGTTTGATGCCACAAGGTTCACAGGAGCCACTTGGTGGCTGTAAAGTGAACTCCTGTGCAAATCTGGAATGGGTCAGGATGGCTGCTACTTCACCATCAACCTCTGCCACTTCATTAGTCTGTCGGATGGAAATATTTGTGGAACCTCAGTTTAAAATCAACGAGAGCTGAGCTGATGCTGAGGAGCTACATACCCTGAAGGTGTACTGACAGTCAAAGTGGAGGGAGTCTTCTGCCCCTGTAATATTTCCATTATAAATGACTTTACATGGCTTTCGGCTGCCTTTCGGGATCTTAAACAGACGATATGTGGCAGAGACAAATTTGAAGTCGCCTGTAATGCAAAACAGGTGAAGAGAAACTTGTTAGCATGTTTAGGTAGAAAAATTGTATCAGAGTCTGCCTGCCCTTGACAGGATACAATGACACAACATACAAACAATTAAAGCCCAAACCCAGAATGGCTTGCAGTTCTTTGTTGTCAACAGTGACGATGCTGGCAGTTACAAGCCTCGGTGGACTGAATCCTACTTCCTCGGCCAACTGTAGCAGATCTTTGTACCACAGTGCGCCACCTATACACTCACCTGTAATGAGAATTTACACAGAGATATTTCGCGTATGTGTCGGCAGCTTACGTCGATCAGTAGAACATCAAAATGACTCACCCCACAGGATTTTGTGGTTTTTAATTTCTTCAGGTAGTCTTCCATTGCAGTAGATGTCACTGAAGTAAAGCTCACCACCATCCTAATCATCAGTAGAGCAAGTACAGTACAAGGTTAACACAAAAACGTAGTGTCTACTACTTTAAACAGGGCTCTGAAAATTGAGGAATTTGTGTAATTGCCAACTTAAATATCCAGTGGATTTGCTGATTTGCTTTTATTTTAAAATAAAATAAATATTGGTTTTGCAGGTTTTTCTTGTTAGTTTTATCCCCACCCATTTCCTCCTCGGCAATGTTTTTCGAGGAAACTGCTTATTAACCGTTCAGGAGCCTTTTTGAAAACTTTTTTTTTTTTTCTTTCTCCCAATGCATTTCAATTATAGGCAGATTTTCAGTATTCATGGGCCAGCCTTATCTCTTGCGAATGGTGGGGGTCCACTGTAGTTGAAAAGAACATCACAACCAGGGCATAGCCCAGTGGGGTGGCCAGGGTACAATATAAATGCTGGGATTGACAGAAAATAAACTTTGGTCAGTTAGAATAGCAAATAAGTCTGGTGTTGAACTTTTAATATTTCTGAGGTGTGACAGCTAATCCTGCCATGGGAAGTTTGGGAAATCGAGATATTGTTGTCCCACTTCAACAGTGATTAAAAGTGTACCTTGAGCACACTGTAGGCTTCATTCAAGACTCTCTTCTTGTCTGGAGAAAGATTCACCACACAGTTGGAGCTAAGTGATAAAAAAAGTGAATTAAGTGGAAAAAAAATCCACAAAGCTTTACAATGTGAGAGCAGGAGGCAAGGAGTACAACTTACATGATGATGTCAAAAGAGTTCTTTTCCAGACCCGCCTCTGTTAAGGCCTCGATGTAGCCCTTGACAAAGGTAACATTGGGCTTCTTGTAGCCAAACTCCTTCATATGAAAGTCCACATGTTTTCTGGCCACTTCAAGCTAGATAACATGCAAGATTTTAATTGTGTTTTAGTGTCCACATATATAATAAATAAGCTACTCAGTCAGGCCTTCTTTGCCGACATACATTAACAAAATAAATTCAAATTTTGTTTCATAAAACATGCGTATGAAAGAGGCTGATTGGAATAAAATAGAGGATAGGAATACAGGGAAATGTTATATATTAATATGCATAATGTTGTCTTGTCATGAGCGTTTGAAATCACCAGAGTTAGCGTGTCTAGTGTCGACAATTGGAAAACAAATTCTACTGACTTGCTATGTAGGTAGATAACATGGATCACAAGCATGACTAACTGATTGTTGTCTCTTTGACACTCCCTCAAAGTGCCAAAGAGCATAAACATAGCTATTCATTTTCTGAGAAACGTACATATACTGAATTTTGACTGTATTTAGAAAAAAAAACTCTTTTTTTTTATATTCACTAATATATCAAATGTTTTATATGTTGTTTTAAAATAAGATACAATGTATTCAACGGGAAAAAGTTATGACCTCAACATTTCAAAATAACATTTTTGAACTGCAATGGCATACAATGGCAACATCATTTGGTCAGAATCTAATGAACAGGGCACAGTTCAGTTCTGTTATATATTTCATTTTAGTATAGTATTTATAGTTTCTAAAATTGCAACATCCCGCCACTGATTCTCCAAGTACCTGATCCTCAGTCATGTCGATGCCGGTGACATGGCCTGCCTCTCCCACCAGTTGACTCAGCATGTAGCAGTCTCTGCCACTCCCGCAGCCCAGGTCCAGAATCCTGCAGCCCTCCAAACACTCTGGCACCACCAGGCCACAACCATAGTATCTGAGGGAAAGAGAAGCCCATTAAATCAATTATACTTTGCAAAGGTTTAATGAATAAATGAATGAAAGAATGAATGAATATACCTGTCAGTCACATCAGAATGGACTTTCTTCAGAGCATGAAGGATGAATTTTGGGTAGGGCTGGGCTGGAGCTACACAGGCATTACTCTTCAGATCTGATGTTTTTTGTAACTTCTTCCCATAATAATCCTACGAAAAGAGTACAAGGACGTTGATGTCACAAGAGGGGATAGCTTATAATAGGACTACTGTGGCACCCCCACAAAATGAGGAAGCTTCAAAGGTCTTATTGGATATTTATCACACTGTGATAAGACATTGTTTACGAGTGTTATTTTCGGTGGTGAATGTTACACTATGCATGTAAAGTTATACTATTAATCAGAAAATGCGATTAAAATGCTTACCTTAACATCTAGATGAACGGTGGAGTCCGCAAAGCTTTAAAAAGAATATTAAATGTATTAGAACCCATACCTGATCCCACATAAAGCAAAGTAAGTTATCTAGATACGAGCAGGAATGCATGAATGCTGCAAGGGCTGATCAAACTTAGCTATATATACATGTTTAAATAGAAACACTGTAAAATTCTGCAGAATTCTGTCACTCAAGTTAAACGTGTCATATAAAAACAGGTGATGAATCGTAAAGATTTAACGCCGCAAAACTCTCAATGCTAAAGCTAGGCTAAATGAAATGGAATAGAGATGTTTGCATCTTGTTCCTACCTTGTTTTATCAGCCATTGTCGGTGGTAAGTGAGATCTGTGTACGCCTTCAATGAGTACTCAGCGCAGTAGACAGCGAACTTGCAAAAAGTCCGTTTGTCAAGGGATAGTTCAGAGTTCACTTCTTGCACCACAGCACAGGATGTGCGTCAGTGACGTCACTATGCCAGGCAAACATGAGTCCTCATAGGGTTTGGCTATTTTTGGTGCGTACAATTCCACTTATGAGCGTGTGATCGCCCCAAATCTCAATTTCTGCTTATGTGAAAACATAAATTTCTTTTTTCAAAGTCCTCAAAGAAAACATATCTGCGTTGTAATCTAAACAACAGTCAAGAACAGATGATTTAAGTTAGGAAAACAGATCAAAATTGTTGCCTTTTTTTCCTGACAGCTTTCAAATCAAACAATTCTTAGTTATTCACAAGACTGTTCGGCCTAATTTAAATCTGAAAGCCAAGACTTGTATCACACTGAGGAGCAAAGGTTAGCGATTGAGGGTTTGCACAAGGCCTGAAATTAACAAACAAATTGATATCAGTCAAAGGAAGAGCCGCCTTGATCCATAAGTATCCAAACACACTTCATACTTCCATCAAGAGTTGGGATAAACCAGTCATTTCCCTTAGAATCTTTGTACATTCACCTTACCAAACATAATGAAAAACATGACAACTTTTAATTAAAATTGGAAATGTTTATTAAAAGTACATCCATGTTGGTTGGTGTTGACATAGTAACATTCAAAGAATATATGCAGATCCACACAGTGTGAAGTAAGCGAGTCTTTGGCATGATTTAACCTGATTAAGTTGAACAAGTATGTTCAATTATTACACTGGTCTGCATCAAAAGATAAATACAAATAAGTTCTAGATAGGTTTTTCACAGTGAAGACAGTGGCACCCTTCATTTTCTCTATATGGTTACCTTCCTTACTACATGCCAAGTAAATACAAGTACCTTTCTACCCTTGGCTGCACTGCTCTAATATGCCTAGATTTTTCTTGCACTTAAAAAAAAATTCAAACATATGGAGAAAAAAGATTGAGGTATTTGTATTCTACATCTAAAAATGCCCTAGAGAATTTTGTTGGCTACTTTGGTAGCAGTTTCTTATGCATATTTTGGGGTAGTGGTGGTGCTGGGAGGGGTTGGGGGGTGATGCAGACCAGTGTTATGTACCCTTTACACAACTTCACCACAAGTCTCAATAAATTTGACACTTAAGGACATGAATCAAATTGAATAAAGTTACTTGCGCCTGTCTAAAATCCATCACATGGTCGTACATTTGAAAAGAGTGGTTTCCCAATGTTTGATTGTTTTTTTATTTAAAGTACACTCACAATGATTTTGCTCTTATGAAAAATAGCTCATTCATGCGCTACATTTACCACAAGTTACATAAATTATACAAGACAGATAGTACCTACAATCAACTTTTGATTTTGTTAGGACATTAAAGCTTAATTTAAATTGTGCTTCAGAAGTTCTCTTTAGTGGGGGGCACAATTGTAATCGTTTCAGTGAACTTTTGTGTTGGCTGATAAAAGCCTTGTGCTTGGTCAAATTTGCTGCATGTTGCATTAGTCTGCATAAAATTTTGAGATAAACACCTTTTGTAAAGCTCTATCAAAGTATAATCAGTGTCCTTTATTCAGGTACATTCTTAATCTGGCTGTTAAAACGTTGCAATACTTGGATTTACGGGGCAGATGTGCAACATTCTACCAGCAGGTTAGAGATCAATAAATTGATCTTTTACATGTGGCCATTTTGTTTTTATAGTGCAGCGTTGTCGTCATTCATAACTCAAAACTGTTCACATTCCTGCACTCGGAACGTTTCATCCGTTCTAATCAATGTGAACTGACATTCAGTCTTCGCCCAGGCAATTGGTTAGGTGCTTATACAAAAATAATTTTGAGTCTGAGGTCTTGCCCATTCCATAGTTAGAGTATCCATTCCAGTCTATAGGTGTTGCGTTGGGTTATAAAAATAATAATAACAATTACAGTATGTTGTTGAAGGGATTAATGTACTGGTGTCATAACAGGCCAAGTAATATGCCTACGCTATTTTGACCCCCCCAAGCAAAACTGTGTCTGGGGGAGGGCACTTTGAAGCACAAAACAATTCATACCTCAGGTTATTATACAGCACAAATGTACTGTCGAAGATGGGAAAATGTTTGGCGTTGTTTTGTGCAAATGATCACATATTTAACTCTACACAAATATTTAAAAGTAACCTCTTAACATTGGAAAAGATAAGGAGGATGAATTTAAATGCAGCAACTGAAAAATCAATGCTTTCATGCTGTACTGCAAGTGAAAATGACAATCAGCTCAAATGGCTCAAAGGAGTTGACGTCCCCAACCCCATCACCTCTGTGGCTAGGCACATAATGCTAACATTCAGGAAGTTAACGAAATCTGATGCACTTGAAGCCTCAAGATATTAACAACGTGCTACAATTTAAGACATAAATTATGAAAGGCAAAACAATAGTCTCAGTTAAAAGCTTCATTTAGAAAAGATAAATACAATTTGTGCAAAGTAGGAATTGCTCACATAAAGACTTGTTAATGCGCTTATAGCTAGTGATTCGGATCAAACAAAAACACGACACAAGCATTTTCAAAATTGCCGGAGGGAAAATAAAGCATATTCAGGTCCATTTCAGATGGTTCTACAGTATATGCTCTCTTACTCAAACAGTGTGATGTGTGTTGAGTGTGTCTTAAAGTAACAATTTCCCTGCACCAGTTGAGTGAAATCGGCCATCTTCTCATTTCTGTTTTCACAGCCGAACCAGTTGTTTACATCTTGCAAACTGCGCGAGCTGCGTCTTATGCACCAATTGTCAAGTTAGTCAAGCCCACTTCATGTTCCAGCTCATTTCACCTATAGCTAAATTGTCTTGAGGCTTGAAAACCTTTGTGCCGCTAAGAAAGCTTCCACGTTCCACGGTTGGGCCTTTCAACCTTACGCCTCGGTGCTGGTGCTGTGGTGCGGACCCTCCTGCTCATTGATGGTGTGTAGGAGGAGGCACACTGGAGAGTGCAGTGAGGCGCCGCCTGTTATGTGCACCGGCTGGGAGGATCCTGGTGCCGGTCGTCTGTCCGACCCGCCGAGCGCCGGCTCCTCCTCCGCACCATAGGAAACCCGGTGAGCGCAGCTATCACAGAAGTCACCCGCCTCCTCCTCCACATCTCCCTCACGATCCAGCAGGCTCTCCAGCTCCCGCATCTCCTTGCCTTCCAGGCCACCTGATCCACTACAACCGTTGCTCCCACGTGAGCCGCACACACACACTTCGATTCCAGAGTCACCTGTAAACCGACGCCTTCTACCATTTGGGAGTCGATCTTTGTCTTCCGACAGGTCCTTCAAAAGAGGATCCTTGCAGTCGCTTCTCTTATCCTCGAGGTTGAGTCCCTCCCTACTGATCCCCTGTGACAAAAGTATCATCTCGGAATCCTGTGTTGTCTGTGTAGGCTTGTTATCAGCCTTAGGCATTAAATCAGTTGGTTGTGGCTCCTCTTGACTGGGCACGCTGCACATGGCGTCCGGATCAGGGGGTGCGGGAGCCGGTTGAACGGCTGGAAGGCATCCATCCTGCTGCTCAGGATGAGGCTGCGAGACTGCCGACGATGCTCCTGTGTGTAAGGCACTGTAGGGTGGTGGTGGCGTAGGCGGACGGTTCACTACTTCTTCGTAATCTGGCAGCAGGTAGCTTGGTAGAAACCCTGGGGGGGGGGGGGGGGGGGGGGGGGGGAGAAGAGATTTACGTCAAAGAGCTGTACCAACAATGTTGTTTTTACAAACATAACCTTTATCACACTGTAAACAGAAATATGACATGTGGCGCAATAAATACAAATAAAGAATACAAACATCATGGGAGAAATCCTGAAATACTACAAATAAAAAGCTATTAAGCTCTTTCTTTTTTTTTTTAAAGGTATTTAACTCTGTAACTTAGGGGCGTTTAAACTAAGGGTAGGCAATAGAAGCAAAAAAAAACGCAATTACAGTAATTTGCTTATATTCCACCAAATAAAAATGGACAGAGAGCATTTATAAACCAATTCACAAACCTGCAAAACATCATACCACAATGTTCTGCACACATATTTACCACAAGAACTTTAAATTACGCACAAGCTATATAGGGTGTTTTCACACGTTTTTATGAATATTTCTGTGACTTTAATATCTATTACGCTGGTCTATAATGACAGGGATCATCACATTTTGAGCTGCAGTGATTATGGTGTACCACGGCTGACTACCACAGTAATCGGAATGAGAAATGGTGTCCAAATACATTTCTGGTGAATATTTCAGACAATGTCGTCTCATCTAGTTTCTCCAGAATGAGCATTATCAACAAAGTCACATCAGAGTTCATTCAAGGTCACAAACGTTCATTTTGTTTGTTATTATTTTTGCTGGCAACTTGCATCGTCACCATCGACCTTGGAGAAATGTAATCAGACTGTTTCAATCGCTGCGTCAGTATTCTCAATTCATTCCACTGATGCTATCAAAACAGCTGGCACTCAAGAGGTTGTTTTTTTTCTCCTTCTAAAAATGTCTGACATTGAATGAATTAGGTACATGCAATAATAATATGGATGGATAATTCAGGATCATTCCATAATACAATTAGCCAACAAATAAGCATCAACATGAGCATGAATGTATACTGTGTGATGATATGTCTTACTGAAGTAGAAGGGCACTGAGGAATAGTTGTGTGCTTCACGATAAGCAATGAGGTTGATCTCGTGCTGTCGCTGCTGCTGCTGCAGTCGGTGTTTGGTGCGGCGATGGTGACACACACAGCAGCAGCTCAAAATGAAGATGATAGCCCAGACCAACCAAAACCCTACAGTAAGGCACAATCCACATACGTACATTCAGCATGTTTGAGAACAGTATGCTTATACCTTGTTAAATCAGATTTGAATCGTATCATGTCAGGGTGCGTGGGTTTGATTTATTTGCCGGTCCACAGTGGCAAAGCATCGTGCCTAGTCACAACTTTAAATATGTTAGGCCAGTGCACTCCCTACCTCTGGTTTTTCAAACAAGACGAATGCCCATGAACTGGAGTCTCTAAATTTGAATCCCAACCTTGCACCAATCTAATTTCAACAAAACATTTTGATGACATTGTGTCATGAGTTGCACAGGGTTTCAATTGCCATCTGATCTGTAACCAGTTTGACTACATTTCTATTGACATCATTTCCATTGGGGAAAAATGTGTCCAAAACAAAATTGATTGTTAGACCTAAGACGTCAAGTGTTTTCTTCCCCACTTAGAAAATAGGATGTACCTGCCTATGTTGTCACCTCGCCTCTTGGCTACGAATGTACAGTGAACTTCTGCATTCTCACGGTTTGGAACCCTCTGAATCACATATGTTGAGATTTATTTTCCCACACTTTTTATTCTGTACTTGAAAATATTTGCGTATATAATGTATACTGAATGTTTCAGGAAACTTTAACCCCACCCCCACCCATCTCTTCAATAATCCGCAATACCACCTTTAGCATTTAAAAATGTCAATTTAAATTCAAATTTTCTGGCACCATATAAAAAAAAAATTCTGGCACCATATGAAAATGAAACGAGCATGGTGGATTTTGAAAATGACTTCCTTGAGTCTAGCAATCCAGCTGCCTCACAACAACAGCAAAGCAGCAGCACGTAATCACATCCGGTATGTTTGTGTGTTGACAGTGTCGGCTCAAAATAGCAGGGGACTTACACCAAAGCTCATAGTAGTAACTGCAACACTGAGATTCTCCACAACAGTGACCCGATTCACACATGTAGCTTTGGTTGTTGACACCTTCGCAGAGAAGTAGGCTCTGCAAGAAAGAAAAGAATGGATGGAACCACATTTCATCTTGAAAGATTAAAACATCACAAAGTATCCACTTGGGACATGGCCTGCCGGTTTCCGTGGCAAAGTATGTGATCGGCATATGGCAATTGATGCACAAAATCTTTTCATCAGCAGGGCATACTTTCAACGAGAGACCGGCCTGTGTGATTATAGTGCGATTCTTTACAAAGTCTCACATTCAGCTTATGTATTTCAAAGGAAGGGAAACGTAAAAAAATGTTTAAAAAAATAATACAGTTTAGAAAATCTGCACCCATCACTAACTTTTCTGCAAGGTCACCTTTATAAAACTGTATTTTTCAGAGTCCACTTCTTTCATACACCATTTTTAATCAACGCAACCTTATTTCTAGAAATAGTACGTTACCAATATTTGGTAATGGCATTGAACTCGAATGAAAGGTCACTAACTGAACCCCAGTCATATCTTATCTGATGACAGAACCGAAAACACTGTAATCAAAATCATACGTGGAAGCTGTATAGATCTGTCCAGAGAAGATAATTTCTTTTAAATTAATGATTAGCTATCCAACGAAGTTAAATTATATTACCAGCACAGGTCCAGAACTGAAAGGCATGATAATCCTGGGTCCAAAATGCCAGACCAGTCCCTCCAGCTCTCAGGTCACACTCCCACACAAAAGCTCTCAAACATACAGTATTGCTTCTTCCCCCTTCTTGCCCCACACACCTACCCACCCCCACTAACACACACACACACTCACGTTGAGTCCAGGAAGGATTGCTCTACGGAAATTTCCAAGCAACAGCAGCGAGCAGGCCACACAATCCACTTGATCAGCACAAACTCAAATGCTGACAAAAAAGGTGCCCAGTCTTACATACCTGATTGTGTCATCATCACACACCAAATTGTTGATAATCTTTTCAACTATGACCTATTCTGAAATACTGCTGAACATAGAGACTAAATTCGCAGGGTAAAAAAAAAAAAAAAGATGGCCGCTCAGATAACCTCAGCTGTTTTCATTGCTCTGCTGGCTTTTCCCCAGTTTTTGTTCTGAACCTGGCCGCCTGGGCCTTTATTGCCACTTGATACCTAACCATCTTGCTTGTTTGGGTCTTCAGTCTTTATTTTACAAAAACACACCGGATTGGAAACCACAACGCGTTGAAGAAATTGACGTCATCTAAAAAGGCGAACGATAAAAAGGTCAGTAATTTAAAACCCAATAAACACTGAAAAAAATAATCTCAGAGAGACTAGATCAGATAAAAAATCATGGTCAACACACACTGTTGATGTAATGGTACTGCGTTTAGACTGAACATTATGTATGTTCTTTGGAACTATATACTATCTTGGTTACCATAGCAACAGTAATTCCATGCTCTTCCTGTTACTTTTGAGTCAATTAGGTGACAATTATTGGTCAACCAATCAACGGACAGCGCCACGTCAAGTGCTAGTGTACCAAATTCTGGGAGGCAAAACAAGCTTCTCATGCACTGGTTTTCATTTGTGGTCACTCTTCTGGGACCCTCGTTTTCCAACTGTTCCCAGGGTACGACCTGCAAACATGTATTGTTCAAAAACACCCTTTGGAAACAGTCGGAGCTGGATTAATTGATTGATTGATCGATCGATTGATCGATTGATCGATTGATTGATTGGGGTGCTCAATGCTTGGTGCACAGGTATAATATGATACAATGGAGTAGAACAAAGATATTCAAAAAAAATCACTTGTGAACAAAGAGGTGAGTGAACTATATTTATTCACAGCACACAGTACGAAGGTTTGACTTAAAGTAAACATCATTTTGACCTGGTTTTGAACAAGTTTATTTTTCAGCTCTCATGTCACATTACTGCACCGCACTTTCAGAGAGCCACCCGTTTACCGGTTACTTCCGAGCAATAATCAGCTGCTGTAGCGAGAGAGTTGCTCCACCGTCCATTTTCATTCAGCGGGCCTTCGCTGCATGTATGGTTAACCAAGATGCATCGCGGGCGGCCATGATGGCTATGCCAGGTAGAAAATGTACATTTTGGCTGAAATTTTTCAGTGCATTCCTACTCCACAACCACACACGACACTACCCACAAATACAATACTGCTCATCACCTTCAAGTGTGACAATATCTGCAACAACATTCTAAGATTTGTTCCGAATCCAATCTGAGAAATCAGATCGCTGACCCACTAAAATCTCGGTTTGATACCCCTTCCTGCACAACCTTACTTTCTGACTAACAGATATTTTGGAGCTAGAATATTTGCCTAAATGACAAAGCAGGGCGGGTAAAGGTTAACCGTTATATATGATTCATTACGACGGTACGGACTGATAATATACAGCTGATGTATAAACAGTGAAGTCATCAGCATACGCCTGAGCCATGTGACACCTCCTACTAATAAAGGGACATCCAGAAACAAAAAGAAATAAACACACAGACAGGATAGGCACCATTTCCTAAACACCTGCCATTTACCATCATTTTCACACTTTTATAGTTGATCAGCATTACTGCAGTATTACAATGGAACTGTTTGTCCCAAATCCTTTTAATTAGGATTCATTTCACATCATTACTAATTTGACACAAACCAAAGCAATACATTGCTTGCATTTCAAAATACTTGGATTTGAGAAGTGTTCACAAAGAGTAATGATTCATATGAAAACGTGAAACTCAACTAAATAGTTTTAATTTTGGTACTTTGTTCCCAAGCCAACTCTATTGCACTCGTGCATCATAACACATTCATCTCATTATGCAAACATAACCCTGTCTCCCAAGCCCCACGGTGAGGCAATTAGAAATGATTAAACATTATATATAACATACACCACAATGTTATAATAGAGTGTTACACAACAACATTGTGCGAACAGGTAGACTGTACAAGGCGCATCAAGCAATAAATGGCGAGTGCAGTTTTCATCTTCACTGTCTCTAACTACTGCATTTGAAATAAACCGCACTGAAGAGAAAGACTAAGCAAGGGTTCTATGATGACAGAAACTTTTAAACTACAAGTTGTAGAGCGACGTTCAAGTTTATTCAACAATCTTGTGGCTAAAATGCAAGGCCCCGACTCCTCGAGGCTTCTTTAACTTTAGCAACGCTAGGTTTAGTTAGCAAGCGCTACTAGCGAGCCTTGTTGTTGGCAAGGTGTCCTAACATAACATCAACGTGTTCTATACGACAGCCACCCTCTTTTTGTGTTGAACTAACTAGTGAATGTTTACTATGCTAAGGTAACTACCATCTTGCTAATAGATCTGTCAGAGGAGAAAGCTTGGTTCGAACCGCTTACCTTGTCTGTTGAGGAGGCTGTAGGGGTGACAGAGTCAACGTTGTGCAAAAACAATCCCATTTTAACAACCAAAGCGACTTTCATTCCGCCCAAAAAGTTGCGACGACTAGGACAATATGTTGTGGTTCAAAAACTTCACCCGAATATCATCGACTACTTCTCGGGCACTGTCTCGCTTAGAGGCCGCTGTGAGTGCCGCCTTCCCGACATTGCGGAGCTTGAAAGTAAGGCACAGAACGGAACGGGGAGAGCAACTGGTTGCTGTAGGAAACCCCGGCTCTTGCAGCTGTTACACAAGCTGTTTGTTCCTCCTGCGAGGGTTCGGCTACTGCGAGTGTCTATTCGGCTGGGGTGTGGCGTGATCGCCTCGATCAGATCCATGTGAGCAACGTGAAGGGCGTACTGTACATTTGCGTGGCCGGCACTGGTTGTGCGGACTGCGACGCTATTGGATAACTCGCTGGAAGCTAACCAATCACGATTTAATGCGTCTTCATCAACTCATGCCAAGCCACAGGAACAAATGCTCGTTTCTATTTTTAACCCTCGTGTAACGTACAAATTTACGGACATGATCTTGGATTTACTATGTTTAGCATGTTTAATATGATTAATGTTCAGTGTTTCCAGTGTAAGTGATGGATAGGGGTAGGACATGATAAGCTTAGGCTTCTTCCTACTCCTTCTTGAACAGTGATGTATATTGTTTGTTGTTTGTTTTTTTTGTTTTTTTATTTTTTTATTCTTTAAATCATGTTCGAAATAAAAAGAAAAAGTAAGTAAGTGTTTGTTCGTTTGTTTATATATTACTGGTGCGTGACACTTTCGTCTGCCTGTCTGTCTGCCTGCCTGTCTGTCTGTCTGTCTTACTTGGGTTCAATTTGATGCCAGCAATTTAAAGCTCCATAAAGTGATTAGAATTCAAACAGACCTTTACATCACATTTACGCTACACCCAGGTGGGTAGTAAGAGACAGAGCATCAACGTTGGCACCATTAGGAAATAAACCCTGCCAACGTTTATTGAAGTATCGGTCTTATCATTTGAATGTTTCTTTTACGAGAAAAGGGGGTGCTACGTCAGCCCTGGGGCCTCAAACCAGCCCCGCCCCTGCTATTACGTCACATAGAGTTTCAATTGACGCGTGGTGGACGACAATAAAACAACTACCAGCCTGTTATATTCATTATATCCATTTATTGCTCATCCTCAGATGGTGACAGGCTGCTGCTAGACTTTGAGCTAGATCGAGGCGGGGTACACCTGGACTTTTCACCAGCCAATTGCAGTGCGCAGATTGAAAAAAAAGAACAACTTCAACCATGAACATTTAAACTGGAGAGCCGTAGCCGAACTCCTTGCTAGTTGTTATAAATCTACGGCCATCATGCCGCCGAAGGCGAGTTGCCCAACTTGAACTTCATAATATGCCATTTTCTTACCATCTAACATGAAAAAAATGTAATTGTGCATGAATTCCCTATCTTCGGGTGCATCGTGTGACCCAGGTAAGAGTTCAATATGGCCACACTTGATACACTAATTAAGGTTGAACAACTGTTTAACTCTTGGAAAATTGCATGCCGATCGAAGATCGGACGTTTTGATAGCTGTTTGTGGTTTTGCCCCACAAATTAAGCCGTCTTCAATCGGGTTTTCCCATTATGAACTAACTGGTGTGAATCATCACAAAATCAAACACTGTAATTAAAGATTAATATTTTGAGCAAACAGACTAACGAATAATTGCGCATGCGCAATGGTTACAGTAAATTAAGTCGAAATGAGAACGTTGACGTGGTCTTTAAATCGCCGTATGCGTAGGGTGAACAATCCCGACGATTTTACCCTCGCAATTAAATGTTGGCCCTATTTAGTTCGTACATTGCATATGTTTACATGTTTCCAATGTAAACTAAATTTAAGTTCATGGCGTATTTAAAAAGGGAAATAAATATAAATACAATATATGAAGGAAGAGATTAAGAGGTTTAAAATAGTTTATATCAAATATTTTATAACGTGTGATATTTAGAAACTGTAATGTGTACACAAATTTAAGTCTTACCAGTCCCCTTTGTGCGTGTGTTTGATTTTATTTAACAATTGGAGATTACAGGAAGAGTAGATCACATTACAATATAAACAACATCATGCTCGAGGCACAGAAATGAAAATTATTCACATAATCAATGTATATTTAAACAAAAATATCAGCTTCAATCCAAGCAAATATGCTTGAACTCGAGAGTGAATCCAATAATGAATGACTTTCTTTCTATAAACGTACTTTTGTAACCATTATTAAGATGAACCAAATATACGTTTGATTTTTGCACATTTCCCCCAGCAAAACCAAAAAAACATTCTTCCAAAGTAACACAAAGGGGAGGGTGTGCTTATGTAAATGTCAATTCACATTGTGTTCATGACTTATGCTAAAACCAATTCAATGTGCTGAACAAATGTAAATTAAAACTAAGTCTGAATCTCACGCTGTTGTTATTGGGGACAAGGTTAAAAGTTTAGAGTAAAATCTTATATGTTATCATTATTCATTCAACCTAATAAAGATAGTGTGATGTCTTGGAACATACAAATGTATGCTTGAATTTCTTTTTTCATTTTACTCTGGACAGCAATATGTATCTATCTCTCTCCTCAGTGCTGCTGTAACATCCTGGCAGGCCAGATATTAGACAGCGACTCCTCGCCATACAGTATCCTGGAGTTCGTGGGTGAAGGTCGCTTTGGAAAAGTGGCCAAGTGCTTAAAAAAGTCCACCATGGACACAGTGGCAGTGAAGATTATTAAGAAAGGTAGAGCTTTTATCAGGGATACCGAGAAGGAGCTTGTCATGCTAAAGATGGTCAGTGACTTGAACCCAGATCACGCCAATATCATTAAATTCTTTGAGAGGTTTGAATGCATGGGTCATACCTGTCTGGTTTTTGAGATGCTCGACTGTCACCTGTTCAACTTGCTCAGTGGACGAGATTGGGAGCCAATGTCTCTGAGTGAAATCCGCTCCGTTGCCAAACAATTGCTGGTGGCCTTGGATGCTCTGAAGCGCCTTGGCATCCTACACACAGATATCAAACCAGACAACATCATGTGCGTCAACAAGCGTGACTGTCCCCTCAGGGTAAAGTTGATCGACTTTGGTCTAGCGCTCGTAGTGTCCAGTGTCCAACCTGGGATGAAGATACAGCCTAAAGGTTACCGAGCTCCAGAAGCCGCCCTTGGCCTACCCTTCACTGAGGCTGTGGACGTTTGGGGCGTTGGTTGCGTCTTGGTGTTCCTTTACATTGCTGACAACCTCTTCCCAGTTGACTGTGAATACCAGATGATGAAGTGCATGGTGGATGTTTTGGGTCAGCCAGATGACCACCTGCTCTGTGCTGGCAGATATACCAAATGCTTCTTCACTAAGATGGAAGCCGGTGGAAGTCCGCAGTACAGACTGAGCACACCAGAAGAGTACGAAGCAGTCAATCATACCACACCTCTTGAGTGGAACGGCTTCATTGAACCACCCAGCTCTCTGGAAGCCCTTATCACCTTTTATCCCGCACAGGCCGAGCTGGCGGAGTTGGCGGACCGGAGGGCATTTGTGGAGCTTCTGAAATACATGCTACATGTTGACAGAGACCAGAGGATCTCTCCCCATCAGGCCTTGCAGCAGCCGTTCATTACAATGGCTCACCTGAACGAAGATCCTGACCACCAGCGCAGTGGTTACTTCAGCGGCGCTTGCAGCATGATGAGCAACGTGCAAGAAGAAGACTGCAAAGACAAAGATCCAGAAAATCAGTGTTCTGAAATGGACAAACTCATTGAGTCGGCAAAGTCTCCTTCCCTGGATTCCAGTCGTACAATTTTAAAGAGAATTTCTAAACTATGTGGCCGAATTGCCCCGTTATTTTCTTGTTTTAGCTATCCATCGGATGACTGCACGGTAAATGCTTCTTAGATATTTTCTTATATATTTAAATGTATGTCTACTTCTAGTAAGTCCTATACTCATTTAAAAACTCCAATTCCAATGAAGTTGGGGTGTTGTGTAAAAGCTAAAAGAAAATAATACAATAATCTGCAAGTCTTTCTTGATCTTTATTCAACTGAATACAAAAACAAGATCTTTAATGTTCAAAATGATATTTTATTGGTTTCATGCAAATATTCACTCATTTTGAAATTGATGCCTGCAGCATGTTCCAAAAAGATAAGGGCATGTTTATCGCAATTACATCATCCCCCCCCTTTGTGTTTTCCACAACAGCCAAGAAGCGTTGGAAAACTGGAGATAATTGTTGTAAAAGTTGGAATTCTTTCCCATTCTTGCTTGACATACGATTAAAGTTGCTTAACAGTCCGGGGTCTCTGTTGTCATGTTTTGTGCTTGATAATATGCAGCACATATTTTCATTTGGAGGCAGGTCTGGACAATGGCAAGCCAGCCTAGGTAAGCTTTTACTATGTGGCAAAATCCTGTTGCCATTATTCAGAGGTGGGCATCGTTGGGCTGTTTCTGAGTTTCAGTCCTCAAATCTAGCCAGTCAATCCTTGGCAAGAGCCAATGGGTGTTGACAACATAATTTCCATGTCATGCACAAGCACACACTCAGCCAAATAGATTGAAAGAAACTGACAAAAGACTCACAAACAGGGGCACAGCGTGGTATCTGTCCGTAAATGGGATATTCCCAATGGTTCAGAAACTGGGATTCGGACCTTAACCCAAATATTGGGTTTCGACCCTTAACCAGGCATAACATTCCCGTTGGTGAGTCAGCAGCATTGCCCAGTCACGACCCATCAGCCATATCCATAACCGGGTTGATTATCTTTTGTTTCTTTCCATTTTTTCCTGCTGGCTATCAACATTCAACCTGTCTTAGATTTTAAAAATGAGTCCGGCATGGACTGTCAACCGGTGGTCCGCGACCCTCTAGCGGTCCGCAAAATTGGAAATGGAAAATAATTGTAATATTTCTAAAAATAAAATTGATTTATTATTTGGACTTGATTTATTTTCCAGCTAATTTGGAGAATTATTTACCCATCCAAATGTAGCTGAGATTCCCCAAAATAGACATACGGATGCAAATAAATAGCAGGTGAAGGTCTATCCTCATTCGGTGAAAAATAAAATAATATTCCGCCAAAGCAGTGGTGTCTAAATTGCCTCTTGGGTATAATGGGAGTTGAAAACCCCTGTTGTAATCCTGGTGATTGTACATCACCAGTCCCGTTCACAAGGCTCTCTGTATGGTATACCCAAAAGATTAAAAACGTCACTTTCTGTAGGTGTAGGAAGGGGAATGCCAGCATACACCTTGGCGCTACCTTGACGCACCACACTTTGGTTAAGCGAATGCTCTGACAAGCTCATGTTCTTTGTCTTTGCCAGAGCCCTCATGGAGCGGTTGAAGTGTGCAGATCCAGTGAAATACAGAAGCGCACAGGCAAACTCATTGTGGGGCACCACAATGACATCCAGCCTTCGATGGCGGCGGTCTGGTCCTGGCAGGCGGCATACGCCCATGTATTTCTTCTGCTCTCCATTCTCCTCATGACTCACTAGGTCATCAGTCAAAAAGCCTGAGGGGAAAAAAAATTAAATAAAAAAAACATCTTAACTCGAGTATGTATGGATGTCTACATCAAAATTTTGACAGAACTTACCAGTGTCATGGAGGTTCTGGAGCACTTTAGTGAATACACCTTTGTGGGATTTTCCATCAGGATGTGAAATAAGCACGTCCACATCTCCACATGTGCTCTTTCCTCTGCGGTATGAGCCGCATGCCATTGCCACCAGGCCAGGATCAATTGCTCGGGCAGCATCCCTCACCTGCACAATTGCACATATTCAGAAATAGTTTATGTCATTAAAAACCTGATCCTGTGTGATTCCTGGTCTTTGTTTTTAATATATTATGTCTATTGTCTACAAGTCATGTTTATACATAAAACTATCTGAACATCTGTAAAGAGGAGCATTGTTTTTTGTTTTGTTTTTATTTTGGGGTACGTGATTATACGCATATGAATAACCTACATGTGTATAAACATGATATGTAATTTATAAAGAACAAGGGCTAGGACGAGATCTGTTTTTTTCTACTTCTTCCTGCTCTTTTTGAACTCGGAAATTGCGCTGAACCAAGATACATGTTGGTGATGTTTTTGTTTCTTTCCATTTTTCTCCAATATCTTTGTTATATGGTCAAAAAAAAATCAATCAATCAGTCAAGACCAGCCAGGGCTGAGCCTAAAAGGAGCAGACTTTGAGAATGGGGAGCGAGGAAGTTGGTTTATCTGGAGAGTATGTTTATTGAGCTGTTTGGAGTGGTTGAACTGTGACCCAAGGTGGCATTTAGACAATAATAAAGGCTGGCCCAGAAGCAGCCATGCAAGTCCAAGCCATGACAACACTTCCAGCATTCTTCACAGATGAGCTTGTGTATTTTGGATCATAAGCAGTGCCTTTCTTTCTCCATAGATTGGCCTTTTCAACATTTTGGTAGAGGTTAATAAAAAATAAAAAACTTTGTTGCAAAATGTTAGTCTCAAATCTACTTCTCTGCTAAATCCAATCTGGCCTTCCATTTTTTTTTTCCGATAAGTGGTTGAACCTGGTGGTACGACATGTGTAATCTTTTCATGTCTTTATTGATGATGTAACTCGTGATGAACGCGCAGAATGAATTCTGAAGTCTACAAAATCAGATTTTGATGGAAATATACAGAAAAATGCATCTAAAAGCTATATCGTACAAAAATAAAATGACCCAAAGCATATTGCCAACACAACAAAGGACTTCATCGGGGTTAGACTGGCCAAGTTAGTCACCGGACCTTAATCCAATTCGGCCTGTATTTCACCTCTTAAAGAGGAAACTGAAAGGAGAAACCCCCAGAAACAAGTGAACTGACAGTATCTGCTGTAATGTCTGTTCCAATACTTTTGCTTTCTTGAAAAGTGGTTGGCATCAAACAAAAGTTGCCCTGTCCTGAGTTTTTTTTTCCACACATCTAGATCTCAATACCGTGAAAGAACAGCTGGACGGCTGAGCTTGTGTCTCATATTCATCTTTTGTTTTGCAACCCAAATGTCTTCAGTATACATACAAAAGACTTGAACTTGCCATTCCAATAATTTTGGATGGACAAATGAATATCTATTTACCACTTTCTCAATGGCTGCAGCTTCATCCCTGGGCATTCTGTCTAGGATGTCTTCGTAGTGCTTGAGTCCTATCTTCTGACAGTTGCTCAAGTGAGCTTTTGTGCGAATGTCCTCCAAAGTGCGGAATCCCTGATGAATAAGAAAACATTGACAATTGTCTTGATTGTCTTTATACTGAGATTAGACTTTTTTTTTCACAGCAAGGATGTTCCGGCTTTAAATCTTAGCTCCTTTTGGTGCGGAGTTAGCACATGGGTTTCTCCAGACTGTAGCCTTGCCTGTGACCTAGTAGCCAGCACGTAATAATCTCAATACAGTAAAGGATGGAGAGTGAATGTTTTACCTGTTGGTACCAAAGCTGTGCTGTCTTTGCTCCTGCACCCCAAATGTTAGTGAAAAGCTCCAATATTGGCACGGCCTCGCCAATGTGATCAAGCTTGCGCAGATGACCACTTTCCATGATCTCGTCAATTTTGTCCGCCATGCGTTTGCCAATTCCTGGGATGAGACATGCCTCCTGAAACGGGAGGGTCGGATGGGGGTAAAAAAGAGAAATTGAGGGCATCGTTACATCTTGTGAGTATCCTGCATCTGTTTGCTTACTTGATACGATGTAACCGGCTTGTGATAGCTCTTCAGTGCATTGACAGCTTTGGAGTACCCCAATGCCCTCCACTTGTCTCCCTGGTGTGTATAAGCCTTGGCCAGTTGTTCTAGTTTGTCGGTGATGTCTTTGTTGAAGTTATTACTTTTGGACTGAGAAGACTGTGCGCAGACCCACTTCCCTGAGACCGCCGTTTGAGTGGTAGAGCCTTGACCTGGCTCAACGTTGAGCGCCTCTTCTTTGGGGCTTTGGCCTGTGATGAGAGCTTCCAGGTGACTCTGACTGACTGCGTCATCTTCTCCCGGCACTACTTCTTTGTCTGATACACTCTGAAACGGTTAGGATAAAAAATGGTCTGACTTAGAGAATAGTGAACTTGGTATTTGTTACCCGCAACTACCAGCCACTGACCATGTCTGATGTCTCCCCTTGCTTGCTTGGATCACACTCTGGCTTGAGAGATGCTTCCGTTGCACATTTGTCATCCTTCAGCGAGTCTTTTTCTTGTTGAGTTTCAGAATTCCTAAGAAGAGAGAGAATGTCCAAAGACTGACAATAACAGGACCAAGATAACATCTAAGTCAAACAGGCTCCTCTGGAATGTTGGGAAGACAATAAAACCAATACAACTAGAGCATCTATACTATCTATAATAAAGCGGGTAAACCTGTATTCGATGAGTTATAGACATAGCAGACAAAGCATTGATCGGCGTTACCTCTTTGGTAAAAGACTGTAGTTTGATTCATCCAAGAGTTGCTTCTCACTGATACATGAGCTTAACCAACTGCATTTTACAAGATGGACCCCAGAGGGCATTGCATCCACTTTGATGAGACGCAGAGCCCTATCACACTCCATGTTGTCATCAACAACAACATGAGTGACACCAACACATAGAGATCTCATTGTCTGGCCTCCATTCTGTTGAATTTGTCTTTGGAAGATCTGACATCTTGCATTTCCTATGCCTGCAGGTAGGATGTACACTGAGGTACCATTAAAGGTACTCCCTAAGAAAAGGGAGACAAAAAGAACATGAAATGAGGAGCATGATATAACTTGGAATCAAAACAAAAAAAGTACAAACCTGTCACATCAAATTCATCAGATTTCTTCTTTAAAGGAGGAGAATCCTTTCCTTGAGAAGCTCTGGTCTTTTTAACTTTGGGGAAAGCTTTCACAATCCCGTGACATGATTCCATCTTCAGAGTGAAATGGGCAAGCCAGGGGCCTGCTGCCTAGTTTATGTGAATTAGAATAGACAAGATCCAGTTATATATGAGAAAATATAAGTATAGGTTGTTTTTTGATGGCCATATATGTTGTTTCTATAAATATAGGACAGCCATCAAAACTATTCTAAGTACTACACATATTGTTTTATTTTTTACAAAGTTGAACTGACATTTTCCAATTTAGGGTGTTAGGCTCCAGCACATCCGCGACCCCCGTGGGGACAAGTGATATGGATAATGGATGGATGGAAGATTAGTTTTTAACATACTTTTTCTCTCGAATATATTATTATAATCATTTGTTTCAGATGTACTGTAATTATTTTCTGTATAAAAATTAAATTTGGTGTTCAAAAAGTCTTTTTTCAAACTTGAGTCTTGAAAAAGAGGGGGTCGTCTTATAATCAAGGTCGTCTTATATTCAGGCCAATACGGTATAAAATGTTGACCTTTTGTGAAAGGCACTGATCAATACATGCCGATCATGTTCTTTTCCGCGGCCAATTACTATCCTAGGCAGAGCGATCGGAGCACTGCTTACGTATATACCAAATTAATGTTAAAATAAAATCGTAGGTTCGCTACATTATCTGAACTATTATATTAGCGAGGAGCCAGTAATGTGTTCGTGCACACAAACGTCATCGTACCAAACATGTTTTCTTATTGCATGTTTGACAGGTCCACGATCATGTCTTACGTCGTATCATAAGCATTTTAAAAAAGCATTTGCAATGTTTTGCACTTACCGCTGCCACAGGAAACTGTTCCTGGTCAACAAAAAAGAGCGAACATTTCCGGTTCATTTGATTTGAATCACTGATTTGAATTTGAATTTTAGCCCCCCCCCCCCCCCATGCGTTTAAATTATATTATTGACGAATAATTGGTTATTTTAATTTATGTTCTATTGTAATTCATAAACAACACAAACACAAAAAGATTTAGAAATAGTGGAGGAGTTGAGCATCAAACACTTCCGGGTGTTTTTGTTTTTACGCAAATATTTTTATGCATTGTTGGAAATTGTAAGCGATAGTTTTTTTTAAGCACAATGATGTGGCTTTTAGGCTGTGACTTATTTTTCTTTGTGTTAAAAATGCAATAAATGCATCTCGGAAAATATGCTGACAGAACCTTTAACACATGTTGATGACGTCTGATGACATTTCTTTCAAACCAAACATATTCCTTTACAAAGGTGTGAAGTTTTTTTTGTTGTTAAAATAAATTTAAACTTGATTTGTTTTCACTAAAAGCTAAAAGCTCCGTGTTAATTTTGTTTACTGTGAGTTGCCGTGGTTACGGGTTGATTCCGGAAGTTTCTTTGCACAACACAACAATGGCTGTGCAAAGCTGGATCGACAACTTAAAATCGTCAAAGAAAACTGCATTGATTCACGATGGTGAGCATAATGAGTTGAAACAACATTGTGTGTATCCGTGTGTGGCTGTGCACTTTTATCCAGTGGTCCTACTCGTCAAATATGTGTGCATCCACTCTTTGGATATTTCTTTCCACTTTGAGACGACACTGCATAATATTCAGTTAATTTGCACATCAGATCAATGTCTCAAAGTGTTGGACATATTGCACTCACCGTTTGAATCTCCGTCCCTTCCTATTTGGAGTTTGCATGTTCCCCTGATTCTCATCTGGTACTCTGAACATTCCAATAACCTCCATATTTTGGTTCTATGAAAACTAAGATGGCCATACGTTTATATGTACCCTCCCCATAAGGGAAAAGGAAGATCCACTACCTCTTTGGAGATGGAAAAGAAATGGCAGAAGAGTATGACTTAAGAACAGATGAACTTGTTGGTAAGCAGTGCACACCACATGCCAGCCATGATTTTGATCCATGAGATGATTGATGTTGTGGAACATTTGGTGCGTTGCAGTGCGGAAGTGGCGTCACAAAAACTCACTTGGAGCGCAAGGTCAATGGCAGGTCGAAGTTGGGGAGCCGCTTGTTGGTCCCGTCGTCTCTTTGGATGCTGAGATCCTAAAAGAGAACTGCTCCAATGTATGGTTTCTCTCTGCAATGTTGAATCTAACTTTAGGACTGTTTTTTTTTTACCGTTTGCACACACTGCCTAACTCTTAAGAGACATCTCTTTTATTTCCACAGCCTGTGTTTATGCGTAAAGATACAAAGAGCAGTTTTCAGTGGAGAATCCGGAACCTCCCCCACCCAAAAGATGTCTTTCAGGTTTCGGTGGAAGCACCTGAAAGATGCATTGTCATCAAAACTTCCAACAAAAAGTAAGTATGCTTGAACACACTCTCATGCCACCACTTATTGCAACTCCATTGTTATTCCTATAGATGGCACTGTTAGCTCTACATTACTCCTACTAATGTTTACCCAGGTTTTTTCAGGCTCAAGCATGTATTTTACATTAAAAGAAAATCATTCAATACTCTGGCAAACACAAATGTCACAAAAAGTGAATACCCAGGTGAAATATATATAATATATTTTATGCCATTGAGTGCCAGAGCAAGGATGCAATATTTGTTTATCGTTTTTGTTTGGACCAATAGAGTGAAATAATAAAAAGAAAATTTCAGGACACATCTGATCGATGATCTCACAGCACACAGATGTGCCAAGGCACACTGATTTGGAAACATTGAGACTGTATATAAAGCTGTCTATACTTCTGCATTTCCAGGTATTACAAGAGGTTTGATATTCCTGATATGGATCGAAGTCAACTCCCGCTGGACAGCTCTGCCTTAAGCTTCACTCATGCCAACAACACTTTGATAGTCAGTGTAAGTGTCCAGTCCAACAAAAATATCGATGCATAGACTGTCTTCTGCTTAAGACCTGTCTCAAATCCCACTCATGCTTTTTTTTGTTTTTTTTTAAATACAAGTTGTATTTCCGCATCACGCATATCATGTGCCGATTATAAGAGGGAGCCAATTAAACTGACATAGGATGAGAGGCAGGGGACACCTTGGACTGATCACCAGCCACCAGCAAACCACTCAGATACAGAGAAAGACAACAGATGACATTCACGTCGATGAGGCCGTCATACTTACTGTGGACGTTAACGTGTTTGGCATCCATGCACGCAACTGGGAAAATGTGCAACATAGAAAAGTCAGAGCCGAAGTTTCAAACAAAGAATGTAGCCTGTTTCACTACTTATCCATCCTGTGATGATGACTTAAGCAATTATGCTCTTCAGCTAACAATAACTGTGTTTTACTTATAATATTGATAAGAAATCAAGCAATAAGCTAATAAAAATGCATATTTTTCAGCATATGCATTGTCGATTTATTTGATTTGATTATGTTTGTTTTACAATTAATATACCAAGTACTTCAATAATGAAATAAATATAAATGTGTATATAAAATTCTTCTTTATGGATAGGTTAGGCAGTTAGTTATTTCTGAGATAAATGAACAAAAAAATACAAATGAGTAAATACATTCAATCTGAGGACAAAATCAAGGCAACTGAAGAAACTTTCAATGAAAAAAACCCACAATTGTTTCCTATATTTAATTGATTCATTAATTAATCTGGGGGGCAGCCGAATGAATGCCTCTTTTATTGCAGGAGTCTTGATTATGTGAATGCTCTGTAGACTGGAATAAAAAATTGGAGCTGGCCCACTCTCCCACTCCCTATCCTAGAGCAAATCAGGATTTGATTAGTCATAATTGAATTGTAGTTGTGCGGTAATGCATCTTTATTCTTTCTTCGGTATGCATTTATACAGTTATCTTCTTATTTGTCTTTATTTGTGTGTGTGTGTGTGTCTATTAGACTACAATGACACTTTCCTCTGTCGTTACTCTTGTACAGTACAAGAAACCCAAAGAGATTTTAACCCTCGAGCAGGAGCTGATGAAGGAGCTGAAGAAGTTAAAGGCGACGAGTGAAGGTGACATCGACTGCAAAACTCAATGAATTCCGAAAGACAGAGAGAATGCCATATTCTGGTTATTTTTTTTGGTTTACGTTTAAATGTGTTGAATTCATGCTTGATTAGTCTCCTGACATGTTTTCCATGAATACTTCAAATGGGAAATACTTTCTTTCTTGTGGTTTCCGCCAATATTTGAAAATTCAAACCACTGACAAGCCTTGACAAATAACATTTCTTTCATCAAAACATTAAAATTGTGGAAAGTTTAGAACAGAACACTGTTTTAATATGACTTTGTTCCATGCTTTCTGGCTCCCTCTCAAAGCCAGCGCCCCTGCGGTCTTGATGGGAGTCACACAACCGAGACAGCCTCCTTTCATTGATGTGCTTGTAACACACATTGACCTGTTCGTTACGGGGTCACTCTTACGAGCACATCCCGTTTGTGTTAACTGAATACCTTCATGTTCCTTGCGTGTCACAGGCCACCCTGAAAGCCATTAGTGGAGGTTTGGGGATGGAGGTAGCTCGTGCATGTGGAACTCTTTCCATTTTACCTGAGAGGTTTCGTGAGACTTTGGGCTTGTTGTCACCATCACTCACACAAATTTGGGTTAAATACAAAACAATACACGAGACTATGTTCCACATTGTTAACATGTTAGGGTCCTCCAAACAACCTTTTTGATGTTATTTATCCGTCCGCCCATGTTCTGGAATTTGATCAATTTCCCCATCCCCATTAATGCTTTGAAATGAAAGCCGAAAATCACATTACTGTGTCATAATAAAGTTTTTTGCACGGCAAATTTGCTTTCCGTCTATTATCTTCATGTAGAATTTGTGCTGTGGAAGCATTTGGTACAAATCGCTGCCTTTTGTGCGGGCAGCGCGGGTTTGGATTGCCAGCCGTGACCCACGGCTGTTCCCAAGCTTGGGCAAGTCATGTCTGGGTTGGGTTAGGAAGGGCGTACTAGAGCATATCAAATATATTGCGATGGAACAAGTTGAAAGTAACAAGTGTTGGGGAAGGACATGCCTTGGTTCTATTTTTTTTTTTTTAAAGCAAAAATTTACATTTTTGGGATTAAAAAGAAAAAACGTACCCAAAACAGTAAAGTGGAACACATTAAAAAGTGTTCTAAGTTAAAACCCTTTGAAATGTTGGCTTATGATTACTGTTTTTAGAACAGCACGTTTGCTGTGTTTGTGGAGTCACTTGCTACGAGCAAGATTGCTTCAATGCAGCTCAAGCAGGCGTAGTGACAATAAAAATGCAAAAAAATTATTCACTCACTTTATTATGTTTGGGATGCAGTGCTTAAGGTTTGTTATAAAAACAGACAATACTTTTACATTTTATTTTCCAAAGGCAAAATAGTATTTAAATATGTATGTACTCTTCCGCTACACCAAGACTGCAAAGGCGTTGTCAATTCCTTGAAGACATTCCAGTGTTCCAAGCTCAACAAATTGACCATCCAGCTCATGCATTGTGAGCCAGCGCATGCAGCCAGGTCCTTGTGTTCAGTCTTGCTTCACTGTCGTCTGGCCTCTGACGGTCATGCTCAACTGCTTCTGGGAAGAGGTTTCCTTTTTCTGCCTCCCTTTCACTCCCGAACGCCTCTTCCCAGCCTTTCGCCCGCTTTCAGTTCATGCCACATATTGCCACACAGGCCCTGATGTTCCCCCCCCCCCCCTTCTTCACCCGGCCTCCCCTCCAACCCCTCCCTGTGTGACTGCCTTCTTTTTGATAACTGACCCCTCCTCGTGTTATTATTCGAACCCACTATTGTATAACATGGCCTTTTATATGAGCTTTCACAAAGGCCCATTTGATCAGAGGGTTACGGTGTGCGATCGTGAGAAATGCAACTACATGGTGGTAACCTTTGTTTGGGCCAAAATGGTGGGCTGACCTCATCGCTTTTAACGCGTAGCTCCAGCCTTTCAGATCCAAGTCTCACTTGCTGAGCACATTCAACTCTGTGGCCTGTCACAGATATTGCCCCTCAGTTATCTGGGTCTCCAACTTAAAGGGGGAAGACAACATTCAAACATTCATTCGATTCCAAAACAATCACGAGAGAAAAGCCAAGGTTCTTTTGAGTGGATTCTTTAGTGCTTTTAATATACACTCTACAATAAATATCCATTTGATGTAATTTACATTTTTACAGTAGAAATATATTCATAGATATTGAAAAATTCCAAAATTACCTCTTAAAGGAAATTAGTGTCAAATGAAACTCAGATGCTTTAACCAGAACAGTAAAAACAGATAGCTGCCTTGTTTAGCTTCATCGTACTTTAAACATTCTTTACCACTGAACATTTAGCCTTGAAATCTCTTCCTAAAAATTCAATGTCCCACTAATTCAATGAGAGAAATCATATCTCACTAAATTGGACACAATTATCATATTTGACAGTCAACGTGTACATAAAATCCAGAGCAAAGAATGACACCAGGAGTCCACAATCTGAGAGATAGTTACATTTGACTGTGAAATGTGAATTGTCCCCCCCTAATTTCAGAGTGGTTTGTCCATAATGGTTTCTCCACATCGTCGTACCTCAGCGGCCCACTGAGCGCTGCTGATGCGAATTTTTAGTCCGCTTGCTTAAAGGAAGAACAGAGAGTGGTAGAACATCAAATGGTCTCTTCTCACTCAACAAGTGGCCCCGAGGTAACCGCTTCATGAAGTGGGCCTCTCTCTGGTGCTGCTTGGTCTTTGAGGCCTTCCTTGGACGGCCCTTGCGTGTAAAAGCCATGTACCAGCCTTCGTATTTGGCGTTCTGGAGCGCCGTGTAGTTATTTTCCAGAACAATTTCGGTGAAGATACAATCTTTACCTCTTCCCTTCTTCTGTTGGTGGCATAAATCAGATATATTTTGACACCCAGAAAATGGAAACATTTATACTATCTCACACTAAAAATAATATAAATAATGCAATTTGAAGTTGTAAAAACTTTTTTTTTTGTGACAAAGGGACAGAGCCTTGCCGTAAACAGTCAAAATCCAAGAGTCATTGATGCCCCCAGAAGCTGGATAATTGCCAACAGATGCCACAAGATGGTGGCAAACCACTACATTTGTCTAAATAAAGCTCCTCAACTCACAGTGACATTAGTTGCTTGGTACCAAGATGCCACAAGATAGCGCTAAAGCGGTAGTTTAGTTTTATAGCTGCGAATCCTATGTGCAGCAGGTCCCTTAGTTTGGGTTTCTTTCCTGGGTTTATTAGGTACTGTACATTTGATACAGTGCAGCGATTGAAATGTGAATCCATACACTTGTCTCCTTATCCGAACAGTAATGTATTTGGAATAAGTTTGTCCCAATTTCTGTTTCTGTCAGATAGTTTGTTATTTAAACAGTAGAGTGGGCATGGGTGGAATATGCCCCCTTTTCTTTCTGCCTATCATAACTACCTCACTTATGATTGAGCCTTAAAAAACCTGCTTAGAAATAAGTGCTGGGCAAACTTTTACATACATGTTCCAAATTATTATTCAAAACTTGTTTTTGAATGCAAAAACAATTGCAACAAATGATCAAAAAAATCTGTCATTTGTATCATTACCTAAAGATCAAGTTAGATTAAATAGGGGCAGCGCTTCAGTACCACCTTGATTATTCTCATCCAGCTATTGTCTTGCATAAGAGTTTTTTTGCATTTTTTATGTATCGCTATTTTATACCATGATAGGAAGTATTCTGTTTGAAAGGAACTCAAGCCTAGCATCTGACTTCTCTATTGTTCCTTGCCGAAATGTCTGTCACATGTTTGTTGATGTCAAAGCTTTGTTGGGATATTGTGGTCATCCACCAACCAACCATCATTTTTAACTATTCTAAAACTGCATTGATCCACGAATAAAACTGAAAATAGTTTCCAGATCTGTTGCAAAGGTTTCTCCTTTTGAGCAGTGCTTAGGTGTGGCCGAAATACTGCTTTACGCATGACTGCAAGTTTTGGAAAGATCCTGCATTTTTTTGTGTCTCTGGAGATACCAGCAGCTTCAAATACCTGCTTGCTGCTCGTCGGTGGCTTTTCAACAGCTGCTCTCTTAAAACAAGACATTGGCATTGCAAAAACGTTCCTTACTACGCCTGCGAATTATTTCACAGGACTAAGATTTTCTTCAATTGTCTAGTGTTGTTTTTTTGCAAGCCATGTACTATGCCACCTTTTTCATTACAAAGTGGTTTCTTCCACACCATTTTTGTCATTTACAAACTCATTGTGCTGCTTACCTTTCCAATCAGCTTCCCTCGCTTATTCATGCAAATGTAGTATCCACTCTTCACCCCTCTGATCCGCACACGACTCCCAAAAGAGTCCGTCTCGACCTCGAGTTTAGCTGTACAAGTAAATGCAAAGCAAACAATGAGAAGATGTGGTTTAAGCAATCATTTTGTGATGTCTTTTCTCTGAATGAACTCAATGAACAGTGGAGAATGTCATATCCATGTCATGAAAGAGGAAGTCAACCCGCACATTATCTTTACAATAATTTGTTGTATGTGCCCCCACTAGTCTAAGCACGTCATTTACGCCGTTTTTATCCAGCAGCGGCCATTTTGCCTCTTGCTGTCAACTGAAATGACATCACAGTTTCTAGGTCACAGGTCACAACCAATCATGGCTCAAATTAAAAAAACTGGTGAGCCGTGATTGGTTGTGACCTGAGAACTGGCAACTGTAATGTCATTTTCAAATTGCCACCCGTTGAAATGGATAAAAACAGACGGATTTTGCCTAGTTCATATTCCACAAATGAAACATTAATCAGAACATTTGTTTTGATTATTTGGGCTGCACAAAACATATTATTGCAAAGAAAAGTTTGGGATTGACTTCCCCTTCAAGGGACTCGACTAATATTTAAAAGCATCCTGTCCAATGAACCACAATTGCAAAGATGCCATCCATTCACTCTTGTTTTGATGTAGCAGGGTCAGTAAATGGTGTACTTTGATACACTTCAAATGAGAGAGGAAGGAAAGCGCCGCTGGGAGATTTGGGCCACTTACAAGAGTGACACCCACTTTTATAGGTGTGTGTTAGGACAAGTGTGTGGGTAGAGAAATCAAAAAGACAAAAGAGTACATGATACGATGAAGTGAATACACGGTCCTCGCTTGCTTGTATAAATTGAGTTCATGAGGAAAGCGATACGATTCATCCATATAATGAGTCTCCAAAAAGCAGACATTCACTGGATAAATGGAGGCTGTGGTGGAAGCCAACCCGCTAGGGGTCAAGGCTTTTGTTACAATATTCTTTTCGACAATAGTCTGCCTCCAGGTTCTTCAAAGCAAACCGCAAGCACATAACTTGTAAGAAATGATGACGCTTAACTTCCAGCTTCTCATAGGTCTTACTCTGTCAAACGTTTTCAAGAGGCAGCCAACATCGATGATAATCTTTTTCACCACATACAGTGTGTGCACTGCAGGTGAATTTCAAACACTGCTTTTCTTTTTCTGTTAAAGTACTGTATTAACTTAAGTCTTGCAAAACTTAACACCATCAATCCAAGGCTCTGGAAAGTCTGACATAATCAATTTAATAATAGTTACAAAGGTCAATTTTGCAGACATTTTATTCAAATATGAACGTTTTTGATGCAATTACACATATATTAGTGACTCCTGGTGTCAAGCTTTCTTGTCCCCCACCCACTGTTTCTAAAACCCATGAAATTAGAAAATAATTGACGCTGTTAAACGTCCTAGGTGTTCCTAATATTGTGAACGCGTTAATGCAATGCCGACGTTTTTGTATATCTGAATACATTTTCAATTCTCCGAGTGTAGATGGAAAATTGTTTAAATTGAATTTAGCTGTCGTTAAAAGTTCTTTCAAATTTGGATGCGGTGTGCTTGTTTTTTTTTTTTTTTACCGTGCGCCGCTCCATCGTCCCCGTTAGCGTTGATCCTCTTGTTGGACAGCACCTGGACGTGTTTCCCGCTGGTTCGACTGTACAGTTGATAGGTTCGAGTCAACCGGCGGCTCATCCGGTCCGACAGCCGACTCTGCTCGGTGACATGGTGCTTGAAATTAGGAGGAGACTGCACTGTGTTCTGCAGGACAACAGTAAGCACACGCATTGATTTAAATTGTAATATTCTGCAAATGTGGAGGACCACACTATTGTAAAATGGTTTTAATTCAAGTAGATTTTTCTTCTTCATTGAATTATATATTACTTTCCCCCCCCTTTTTTTTTTTTACAGTGGCGTTTGCGGCTCTTTTAATGATTCATTCGGGGACCCTCGGGGATGACAATTCCCCTGTTGGTTATTTTCCTTTACCAGCAGTGATCTTTCACCCCCTTCTTGACTCCCCCCCCCCCCCCTCAATACAGCCGTCCACATATGTTTTAACAATCACCTGTCAAAGTGGGGTCTTGCCACTTTTCAAGATGTTTGAATTTTTGCCAATTGCCGTAGCCGTTCTAATAAAATGTTTTCATTATTATTGCAATCCAGTGCAGACGTGTGCAGACGTGCAATGTACGAACGTTACGTACCAGTTTACTCATTTGAGTTATTATCAGGAGGATTTACTGAAGTGAAATGCGTTACCTGTGCGTAAAAGCAAAGCGCTGTGAACTGAAGTAACCTGTTGGAGGAAGAAAAAAAATGAAAAAAAGTTAGATGGTCTGGCCAGCCTCAATTTAATAACATTTAATAATAATCTAAGTAACATTTTTTTGTACTTACAGATAACCAAACCTCGATGCTCTCAGCCTCATCTTGTAGTAATTCAAATATTGATTCATGAATATTCCGCTGATTCGCTGCTGGAAGGTCTAAAAAGTTAAGCTCCCCCTGCTTCGGAATCCTCTCAGATTCAAGTTTGGCTGGAATTAATAGGTCCAAAACCCCTCAGTGTCCCTTGCAGGTGAAAGTCCGCAGCTTGATTTCATCCATCCAAATGAATCAAAATACGGCAATCCAGAATGAAAGTCCGGCATTAGCGCTGCTGTTCACTTATGACACTTGGTAAAATATTGTTATAAAAGTTGTCCCCCAAAAAGTATCCAAATACATCGTGAAATCTTCATCAATTTGTTGTGACAGTTCTGTAGTGTGACCGTTTACGCACGGAACTTTACGCACCAGAAATACGCACAATAAAAATGACGAGATCCACAAACAGCACTAAATAATTTCGAAGTATGTGTCTCCTTCGTTGTTCAAATAAAAAAAAAGTCCAAATGTCACTCTCCTCTCGCGCGTGTACGCTCTCCGGTCCACCAGCTGGGTCTGCCTCCCTCCAACATTTAAATAGCTAAACTTGCGGGAGAGTCAACATCCTCGGCGAGAGCAGGCGGGGCCTTCAAGCTGGAGCGCATTTGAAACCAAATACTTGTTTAAATTTTTTACATGGACCAATTTGCCTCAGGAGCGAGGTGAGAAGTGAACCAGTGGGTTTATTTGTGGCTTCATGTGCAACCGCATGGCATGTATCATTGGTGCCCCTTTCCCCACACCACAAACCACACTAACCATATGCCAATGACAATGGAGTGTGTCTTCGTCCATGCAGAAATCACTTTGCAATTGTTTTTCTATTAGCACAGATGTCCACATGGAAAACTTTCTTGGCATGTACTTAAGAACATCTCCAGTTACGTTAACATATTCCCTGGCTGCAGGTTAGAGGTGCTCTGCCTGTCCCATAGTGCAGACCTCGATGTACTTTTTCATCCTACATATGTAAGTAATATGTATTCCATGTGAACGCATGACACAAAATGGTTTTCTCATGACATGTAGCTGCATGGATACAAATGAATTCTCTCACAATGATTCCCTGTAGTTTGTCACAATCCTGATTTGATTTTCAGGAGTTTGTGGAGGACCTGCTGTGCTTTTCTTTTCAGCTTTGTGCATCCAAAGCATGCAATTACATTGTACCTGTTTGAGACACAGATGGCTTCCTGCAGAGGCATACGACCGTTTGACATTTGTTTGAGCTCTGCTGGAAGCTGGAACTGTGGACTGCATTGTGTGAACTTTCAATTAACATTTAAAAAAAAGTTCTCAACTGAGGTACGATTTTCATCAGTCAGATATACTTGGAGGATAATTCTCCCAAACGAGAAATTTGTATTCTGTTAATCTGTCAAATATATTTATTGTTCAACTTTCTAGTGAATATGTAAGACATAAGTGTTACATTTTAATTAAAGCGATAACATTCCCCTTTAGAAACAATAAAGCATGTAAAATAATAAAAACAATCCCTGTAGGAGACATTGAACACATTGAATGATGTAAAAATGTACTGTCTACATCTCTTTATCCAAAGTCTTTTATCTTGGTCCAAATGGTCCAATCAAATGCTTAGCAACTAAATGAGCCATAGCACATTGTATGACCCCTGCTTTTGCTTCATAAATGCAGTCCCATTTTTCACATACACACGCACACGCACACACACACAGCAGCTGTGTAAGAGTTACATCTAAAATATATATTATAATGTGAGTTGAAGCTGTCATATAGTCGTAAATCAGTCATTCTAACCAATGCAGGGGATTTAGGGGGTGAAAATAGACCTGCCTCATTAGTTCCAGTGGGACGCTGGAACAATGGATTTTGACACCTGGAACAATTCAGCACCTTGTTCAGCTTTGTGCTGACCCCCCCTCAAGCAATCCACCCACATGCTTGATAACTCATCATAACATCAGGTTAGTTTATGCATCAGTACTTTCATGAAAGAAAAGTCTTCTTGTTAAAGGATATGACATTTTCAATAATAATAAAAATGTTATTTATGTTTGTCAACCATTTTCTCTTTGCTCAAGAGACTATAGAGTGGATGGATACACTTTGTTTCTTTCACCTTTTTTTTTTAGAACTTTACTATAAGAAATTGTAAGAAAGTTTTTGTAACAAGCCACTATGCTAAACAAACCTTCTTTTTGACTATGCTAATCTGTCACACCAATATGGTATCATTGCTGTTGTCCATGGTCGGAACTGTGATGTTCAATGCAATATAGGCAATAGAATACATTTAACCTATTCAGATTAGCCATAGTGAGAATATAAATAAAATAACAATAAGCAGTGCAATCTGTAAATTTGAATTTCCCCCATGTCAAATGTACAAGCCTTGTTGGGAAAATATACAACGTCTCCATTCTGTTGCTTAACATCTTGCAAGATTTCAACAAATGTTGTGAGATGATAGATGTTGCGCATGTATTTTGCTCTGTTTCTTTGACTTGTTGCTGTGAGGTTGTCATTCTTGATTGCAAGGCGAGAAGAATAAGTGAGTTAATGTGAAGTAAGCAGAAAGACTCAAGTTGAGTGTGACGTGACACCAATCACCTTCATACGCCGTTAGAGTTATGTCACTGTTTTATTATTTGAGATCTTAATCAATTATATTTTTTAAAATATACGTGCCATAGTTTTGAATGTTAAATGTCATTTAAATACTGAAATGGAATTATGACAGACGCCCATATAAGATAATTTCTATTGCCAACATCGCCTATGGAAAAATTGTTTGGGAGATCAAATTGTCCCCAGAGATTCCACTTCACCTATTATTGTAGCTGTAGTTTGCTGCAGGTAGACCGATGACTCAAATAGTCTCCCAAGATATATTAATATACACTACCGTTCAAAAGTTTGGGGTCACAAAATTGTTTGGGTGACCCCAAACTTTTGAACGGTAGTGTATATATTTATTTAGATAATTATTTATAGATTATATATATAATCTTCTGTGTAAAAAATCTTATAATATATATGTATACTTATATCCATAGATTATATATAATCTTATACAAATATAAGATATAATTTATAATATTTAATTCATAATATTTTATTATAATAATATTTACACTACCGTTCAAAAGTTTGGGGTCCCCCAAACAATTTTGTGACCCCAAACTTTTGAACGGTAGTGTAGGTCAGCTCAAGTAAAAGTTGACGAATGTAAAATATACACCGTAGACACTAAACATTACCTTTTAATGAATGAATGAAAATATCTTAAATCAAATACATAAAAGATCTATGCGGACTGAAATCAAAAATTTCGAGTCAGTGAATATTATCTTAATGTAATATTTTAAGCAAGAAATGTATGACTTCTAAGACATCAAGCTGATATTCATTCACAATATATTTAATGTTACTTTTTAGCTCTGTAGACTTTAAATCATTTGTATCAGTTCTCAGTAGGGTGCAATAGAGTTGCAAACTCTAAAACACAACACTAATCATCACCCTTGAATTTTGATATAGTTCTTGTTTTGATCTCTTCAATGGAGTGCATGTGTACCAAATGAAGTGTCCGGTGAGTTTATAAATATATTTGACATACCTAACTGCCTCCTGGGATTCCCTTAAAACTTTCAGCAGTCCAAGTTTTGCCACAGATCCCCATTCTTTTCCTCTTCTCCCTTGGCCTTCCCAACGCTGCTTTTCTCATTTGGATCACGTCACTAACGAATACTGTATCAGTGAGTAAGGACAAAGACAGAAATCATTGGGAGCTGAGAAAAAGGAGAGAAACATTTTGGCAAAGATGCACTGCTCTTATTCTCTGGGGATGACTGACTGAATGTCTGAGACTGGACTTGAGTAGACTACCATTAAGTGAGAGGGTTCGTTCCCCTCGCTAATGCGAAGCATAAAAATACACACCCTTAAATGAGGCCAGGGGAAAGGTAGATACAATAGATGAAGAGATGAAAACAGTCAGAAGAGAGACACGGTGTGGGAAAATGTGGCGTATGGACTTGAGCGACAGTGACTCCCCAAAACCTCAAGCATTTTAGTGGAAAGCTTTTACCACCTACATTATGAACTACAAATTGAACTCATTCAACTGCTGCTCAGCTTGTAGTTGTTTCATAATCACAACAAATAATAATATTTGGAATTTGGATTTTTTGAAAATGGTACTGCAACAAACTATATTATCATTGATAAACAAATATTCTGCTTTATGATATTGAATCGGATCCCTTTTTATGTAAGTATCCTCATCATTTTTAGGTAATAGTTGTCATCTTGATTTTTTTCCCTTTTTGTGTCACTATTGATTTCGTTACTCTGAGAAAATCCATCTAAAGCATTTTCATTTTTATTTTATTTCATGAAGGAACTTTTTCCCCCCAATTTAAGTTTGAGTTACCGCAGTAGTTGTATTCACGCACCTTGGTTTGAATTGAATTATTCTTTGTTCTGTTCCTTAAAAAATAATCTGGAATATTGATAAAACAGTTTTGGATTAATTAACCCCAACAGTTAAAGAGTTAACCCCGCAAAGTACTATTTAAAAAATATACAGAGAAATGGGGACTCTGGATAATTTTCCATTAATCTGACCAGTTTGATAGCAGATGATTTTGTCATCATGTGGTGGCAAAATTCCTTGGGAAAATCTTTACAGTGAGAAAAAAATAATAAAGTCAGTGTTTTCGCCATGCTTATAAAACTCAAGTTTGAGCTAAGATCTTGAATTATTTCTAGTTTGAATAAAATACTGCAATATAAAAGGGTTCCTAAATCAAATAATACAAAATGTAGCCAACGCTTTTTTTTTTTCACGTGCACGGGTGGGAGTCTAACCCAGCAAACCTTTGACGAGAGACGAACGACATACTGGAACGGTTGCTCGTCAATGGGGCATTGAGTGAGAATCAATTTCACGCTAGCTGTAAGTCAGCTTTCAACCATTTCATTACCAATGGCCCCCACAACGACTGTTAAAAAAGGTAAACCATTGCTTCATAAAACACTAAATGAACAGTCAATTCTGGTTTTTACAGTATAATGAAATCCAAAGTGTATTCTATTCCAACAAATCGACCACCACAGTCAAAGTTTGACTAAAATTTTTAGAAGAAATGTTGTACATGACATAATCCAACATTCAAGAGTTCTGCAAATATTCTAAGAATCCAATTTTACTGCTTTCAAGCTGGGACCCACATTTTCCTATTGTCGCAAAATATAATGTTTGGTGTAATTAACTTTCAATAATTTTCTATTAATTGTCATTTTTGTATTATATTTGTGTCAACCATTCGTCATCAGAGTTTGGGTTTGGTTCACATTTTATGATCTCGGATATCATTTGAGAAGGTTAACCTTGTCCATTTTCCTATTTAAAAACATCTTTAGAGTTGGGTACTGCCTCTAGAATTGGCTTGCAATCCTTACCATGAAGTAGGAAAATAGTTTGGGGACTGCGAAAAGATTTTGCTGAATGACAACTCCAGCGACAACCGCAACAGGTTGCTTCAGGCCAACGTCACTTTTTTTTTTATTGAGAAATTTGATTTCTTTTGTGACCATATGGAATAAAACTATCCATCTTCTTTTTTTCATTGTAGACACCTACATGGAAACTAGCCTATTTAAATGAACAACAATATTTCCTGTTAAAGATTCATTATGATCATATTGTAAAGTAGATGCACAAAAGAGAGTTAATTGTTTTCATTTAGATATGGATCATACCAACACTGGCTGACTTTACACTCCATTAGCTGGCATTTTCCAAAAGTCGGCAACGATAAGCTCCAACTTGCTTGTGACCCTAATCAGGATGAATACGATAGAAAATGAATGGATGGATTCTCAGGACTGACCCAGCTGCAACATGGATCCCAAACGGAGTAGTGAATTTCAGCACCAGCCATGTTTTACAGTAAAGACTCCCCAAGAGTCCACTTCACGAATTGATGTCAGTAAAGATGCTGAGTGTTATTGTTTTAATTGAGAGAGGGAGCCACCAGGGACCCTAAAAGAGTTTATGGATCCAGACAGCGAGTCTTTCCTGTCTTGTGTGAATATATTCTACGATGATAGCAATGAAGACAAAGAAGACAAGGGTTGTATATTTTGGCTCATAAGCCTTGCCACACACAGGCCGCGATTTACTGTCTTGTAAACACATAAGAAATAGCATTGGAAATGCTTTAACAAAGTCCATAAAAGCAGATATCGTTCCAGGTATCAGGGGTGGCGAGGAGGCGGGAGGGCTGGGTTGGCCTCCCTCATTTTTTCCCCCTTCACTCCATTGCGCCATCTCCACATTTTCTCAGCTATACCCTTTCTTCCATCATTCCCTCTTAACTTTCTCTTCATCCATCTGTTTTAACAGTGTCCTTGTTTTCATTCGCACCCTCTATATTCCACAGTCCCCTCCTCTCCTTTTTGGTTCCCATTCCCTCGCTGGCGTTTTTTTTTTTTTTTTTCTTCTTGTGGTGGGCAGTGGACAGCCAAAGCGATGGCTTTAGCAGACCTACCTGCAGGGCTGCTTATGGCAGCTCTTTCATCTGGGCCCTGGAGAAAGAAGCCCCTGGCCCGCAAACAGCTGTGCAGACTTGGGAGTGAAAGGGCCATGAAAAAGCACAGACGAAAACGGAGAAAATTCAGTGGCCCTTTGGGAATCAAACCTCCCTCTCCTTTTCAGTCATCTCTAACTTCACTGTTCTCTGGAGCTTTATCTTTACATGTTTTGTTGTTGCACGAGCTGTCGGTTTTGTGGTTTTCTTTTTTGGGGGGCAGCTGCGGAATGTCGTATGTATGCTAGGTCTACACTCGTCTGGCCTCTTGGGTCAGGAAAACTGCAGCGAATCCAGAGGCTTGTTGGGACATCTTTAAAAAAACTCCACAATGATGGTAGAACACGGCTCATTGAGTGTGGCGATGTGGTAATGATGGACAACTTGCAGGAAAACAAGACCCTTTCCTTTCTTCAAATTAGTTTCCTTGGTATTGCATCAACACATCACATTTAAAGAAGACATTGCAATCTACTGCCGTTCCCAAGGGTTCTTAATATCATGTCTGTGACGTGCTTCTGTTAAATCAGTCCAAGTATCAAGAATTATAGCAGACTATACACACCCTATTTTCTTTTGTCTAGCTGAATTTGCAAGTGAGCCGGCTCACATATGAATTTCATCACCATGAAGATTAGGGCAGCCGAAACACAAAATATCCTCCGCCCCCATTAAATCGACTTCATCAAGCAGTCAAGTATGTGTTATTATTACTTATTAGAAGCAAACTCCATCAGGTTTAATCTCTCTAATCTGTACATCCAACAAAATTCCTTGCAGCTCTGCTTCCCTTTTGTTTTCGATGCAGTGTTATAAATAGCGTGACTCCGACTGTCACCTGAAAGACTCAGCCTAGTTAGTCATGTCGTGGGCAGAAAAACCGTGGCAAATGGTTACTAACAAAATATTTTCTACTCCGATTAGCTTAGCCAATCTCTGTGTGAATTGACAGCAAGTCCCAGTGAGGTGTTGAGCTATCACATGGCTTGACGTGTGCACAAGCAGGCTACAGTCTTCAATGGGCCTAAGCAGATGAGGCCCGCATATGGGACTGGTGCAACCTGCGGTGGTCCTCACACACTGACGTAATCACGTTAAATTGTATCTTTCAATAACATTTGAACTCCTGGGTGTGGTGTGCAAAGTGTTGCACGTGTGAAGTGATAACAGCTGCACATTTTATATCTCAGTTTATGAGAGTAGCGAGACCCTTGCTAGTCACATGTCAATTGTGTCATGTTTTTTGGGAGGGGGGATTGTGATATTCCGTCTAAATCTTTTTGGGATAAATGATGAAGTTTGCTTAACTAAATATCATAAGTACACAAAATCAAGACAGTGATAAAGACATAGAGAAGCCGAGCTTTTATCTGCAAGATGGGACTTGGTCACCTTGGCCCTGTTCTAGCTGTTACACAAAAGACTGCACATGATCTGGATAAATATGGCACATTTTTAGAAATAAACAATAACAAAACTGATGGACGTTTTAACAGAAGACAAGTACATTGTCTAATATCCAAATTCTGCATTGTTTGCTCTTCGTGGTATAAAAAGACATGCTACAGTGAAATTCCAGATTTCTTTTTTTTTTTTTTTTTTTTTTTTTTTTTGCATTAGCATATTATTGGTGTTCAAAACTTCTGCGACTGGTTGACCAGTCCAGGGTGCGCCCTACTTCTTGCTAGCTGGGATGGAGTCCGCCTGTGAGCCTAATGAGGCAGAAATTGGATGGATGTAAAATGTCACACATGTACCATTTGAAAATATTAAAAACTAATTGGGAAACTGATGTAATAATAAGAACTGGCTAAGTGAATTGAAAGCTAAAAACAGCAGATTTAAGGGATAAACAAATACATTGGTATGCTAATATGGCCCTCAACACACAAAGATGGCAGCTTGAGAGCCAAACTGTAGCATGAATATATTTCAGGCTTACCTTCTTTGAAAAGAAAGAAGAGGACCTGGAATTTTGGAGCCAAACGTAATTCCCTCATGCATCATCACCATCAGTCTACACTGTGGTGAGATCACTGGCCTACTTTAAGATTCCTCACAGTCCTTCAAGAGGTGTGATTCAGTAAAAATAAATAAATAATTAAGCAAATAAATAAATAGGATGGAAACATCTGCTAGAACATGTACTACAATCCCAGTGACTGCAACTTAATTTGGCCCTCTGCTTGATAGTTCCTTATGCTCCTCTGTATTCTTGGATGGTGTTTTATCTGCTGGAATGTTGTGTATTAATGGCAGTCATGCCATGGTTGCTTGAAATTGCATCAATATGAAGATAGAGATGATGTGCGTGGGTGTTTGGAGTAATTTATTACATTATTGGAACCTTTTAGGTTAGTTTATAAAATGGGATTGTGTAGTGTCATGCAAAACACTTGATATTTTCTTTTTCTGTAGACTTGCTGTAAAGTCCACTTTTTCAATTATTTCATATTACAATTGTAAATTGTCATGGTATTGAATTAAACGGTGATGAGTTAAAATATGTATAAATAGTACATGTTGTTATATTCAACATATATTGGACATGCGTGTGTCTTTTTTATTATAACAGTACTTATGAATAGGAACAACAAAATGACACAGGGCAGGTCTGCATTCATACATTTTCCACAATAGATGTTTTTGTGGTGGCTCCTCTTTACGCAGACTTTTTTTTAAATGTGTTTTTCACATGACACATGACGTTTTTTAATGTGTCGTTCACAGGACACCAACGAAACTGCAAGACATATTTTATTTCTTCATGATTATAACGGGAGTACTTGTGAATAGGAACAACAAAACAGGGCAGCATTTATACTTTTTCCATTATAGTTGTTTTTGTGGTGGCTCCTCTTGACGCAGACGTTTGAATGTGTTGTTTACATGACAGCGACGAAATTGCAAGACATTTATTAACTAGCCACTTCTTGAACCTATGTCAGATGACTTCTCGGAAAAGAGCTTTTTCAGTCAGAAGGAAAGTGGAAGTGAAAGTAAAGACAAAAGTGAAAGTAAACATAAAAAGGGGAGGACATGATCCTCCACAAGAGTATATAAACTGCAGTTTTGCCCATAGAAAAATACAGAAAGCTGGTCGGAGCAAGGCTGACTGCAAGAAACTCGACACCATCATCAAGACAGGTACCGTTTTTTTCCGTGTATAGTGCGCAAAATTTAACTAATTTATTGTCCTAAAATCTGGGGTGCGCATTATACATGGGTACAAATTTTTTTTAATTTTTTAAAAAAAAAAATTTTTTTTTTTTTTTTTTTTTAAAGAAAGTCATGGTACAACATACGACCGCAATGCTCTCGTATCAGACGCTTGCTCGATCACCTGCTCGTTTGCTGTCTGTCACAATGTACCCTACACAAATCCGAAACATTTGTTGCGGCTTCGAGTCACAACGAGGTGCAAGTTTTGGTTTCCAAGGGTGTTTTTATTCCTCTTCAACGTCTCTCCCATACAGAGCCGCCTTTTTCACGTCCGCACGCCTTTTTCACATGCGCGCACGGAGCGCGGTGGTGCGTTTACGGGCAGTCGGAGAAATCAACGCCAACAAAAAAAATTACATCCAGCCTAGTTAAGACCATACCGAAGACTATAAAAATGGGACCCATTGCCTCCCTGCGTGTGTGACGATCATTCGGACTTAAAAAAAAAAAGATATATATATATATATATTTTTTTTTTAAAATTCATAAAAATTGGGTGCGTATTATACATGGGTACAGGCTTTTTTCCAGCATCAGCATGCCGTTTTTAGAGTGCGTATTATACATGGGGGCGCATTATACACGGAAAAAAACGGTAATTGTTATCTGCTTATTCATAACACAGCATTTTCATTTTAGACGTAACATGGGCACACAAAAGGCAGAAGAGAGAGAGGGGAGTAAAAAGAGAACATTCAACTTGTGATTTAGAAATAAATGACCTAAATGAGAATATCCCCAAGCACATCCGCATTAGAGAGTTCATTTGCGGATGTGGCGGTGCCTTTAGGACGGTCTTGTTTATGCCTATCAGGAAATAAGGAACGGCTTCTTCCTGTTATGGCATAACAGGCATAACAGTTATGCCTACTACAAATGCTCATTTGTGTGTGTTTTTTTCTCTCTCCTGTGAAACTAGATTGTTTCCAACTGTGCTGTAGGTGGTCGCACATTGACGAGGACAATGAGTGAGAGTGCCTTTTCTTACGCCCAAATTTCCTCTTGTGAGCTGCAGATGTTGACGTGAATAAATTGAAATGTGCACGTTTAGGTTACGGGAACATCATGTTGGTTGATACAAGTGGAGCGTCCAGGGAAACAGCCAATCAAGATCGCCTGTCGTGTGAAGGTAAATGTCCACTTTTTTTTTTTTTTTAACCTAGATTTCTTTATGGAGGCCCTAATGATGACAGAATAATTAATAAAACAATATTCAATGCAATATTTAAACAGACACATCAACTGAGGCAGTTTCAGTAAAGATAATTGTGATTAAATACACCATATTATGGACACTGCAACATTAAGGACAATAGCCCAGAAAAAAATCATTTTTAAATTCAAATAAGTCAAAGTAAAATAATTCTTTATTTTATTTGTAATAAATCATTGTGGGGGTCAAGCGGTTCAGAAAATGGATGCATGGATGGATTTAGTCTTATATGTCACTGTTAAAAATTAGTGTGTCGGTACTATAACTTGTAACTTAATCTAATTTAGTTACTTACAAGTAGCTAGGAAAGAAAGTTAATTCTGAAAGGTAGTTATCAGTAAAGTATCTAAGTTGCTTTTTTTAAGGTAACTGTGGCAACACTGTGAATGTATACATTAGATAAAGAGACTCAAATTAAAATTGTGCTGCAGTACTACACCGTCGCAAATTAATTGTCAGCCCAGGTTTAAGATTAGATCATTTTGTTACTTTTAAGTAATTCTTGTATGATACTGTGTGGTATCTCTCTTTGAAGGAGTGGCTGCATCCAACGCCATGGCACAAACAGATCTGGATAGAATGAACAGATACAAGAGCATCATCCAGAGAGTAGGAGCGCAAAAGGGAATTGATCCTGCTATTATTGCTGGCATCATTTCCAGAGAGTCCAGGGCTGGAAATACGTTGCAAAATGGCTGGGGAGACCATGGCAATGCCTGGGGACTCATGCAGGTTGGTAGCACGTTATGGCGATGCGATAGTCGAATGGCTTGAAGTGGTTTTCCAGGTCCAAGGTTATCTTGTCCAAAGTCAGCTAGGATAAGCTCCAGCTCGCCCGTGGCTCTAATGAGGACGGTTTAACTGCAATACTGTATGTGCAGGTTGATAAAAGGTATCACTCTCCACGAGGCGGATGGAATAGCGAGGAACACCTCTGCCAAGGCAGAGACATCTTAATCGGTGTGATCGGTGATATCAGAAGGAAGTTCCCGAACTGGACTGCAGAACAACACCTCAAAGGTTTGTTTGTCCGCTAGTAAATGACTCACACGTTACCTTCTGTCTGATTTTGTATTGGACCTCTGCAGGCGGGTTGGCAGCCTACAACATGGGCCCCCCTTGCGTGGAAACGTATGACAGCGTTGACAGGAAGACCACTGGACACGACTATTCTAATGATGTTGTTGCTAGAGCTCAGTGGTACAAACGCAGAGGAGGCTTTTAGAGTTAAATTGCTACAATGGAGAAACCCTCTAAGCATCGAATAAACACGAGTCAAACTGATACTGTGTTCTAGTCTTGTTCATCAGCAAGTCCAAGTCTGTTGTCGTCCCTGATCCAAATTACAGAAAACATCAAGGGCAGATCCCGCACATGTATGCAAGAAAGTCGACCAAAAAGTCTCTGCTTCTAAAAATGACTGCTAAGCTATTTGTGAATTTTATTTGTACTTTCTCCTCGTCTTTGTAACATTAGCATATCCTGAACATGAGACTTTTTTTTCCATCCTGCTGTTATCAGGTCTTTAAAAGACAGTCTGAGACCCATAACAGTATCATGACGCGATTGGATTCCTGGCTAAATGCTGCAGCCACTCTGTTCCTTCAACACCCCCTCAGTATAAAATCCATTCCTTCAAAGCTATTAAAAATGACTTGTGCAACACCTGGTCCTGCTCTTCCTTCCACCATTCTTACCTGTGAAAGTATACAGAAAGCAAAAAAAGCTGTGATAGGGCATAACGTGAGGGGTTAAGTGTGGCAGGTAAAAGGGTGGGAAAGGGGATCTGCAAAGTCCACTTGAAGACAAGGGAGAGAAAAGACAGAGTGTGGGGATGGGGCTAGTGTTGAGTGCCGGTGTGTTTATTTAGTCTGCTTCAAAGGCAAGCCTAATTATTTTACCATGCTGTGCCTATAGAGACTTCAAGATTCATGGGCTGCTCTCAGCTTCTATCTCCCCCAACTAACTGACAGCTTAACCCTTCGCCTCCCAGCAAGCATCTATCAAGACTTTGCCTCCACAACAGAACGCATGCTGACACTTTTCCTAAGTTTGCTCACACTAGTCTTGAGACATAGAAGATCGCTTTGTGCTCATCAAAGTATCTTTTTCATGTTCTTGGTATCCACGTTTGGAGGACAAAGTGTCTCATTCCATCACACGTTGAGAGCCAACAATGGCGTCTTTGGCTGGACTGATGTTTGCTGTCTGCTGAACAGTTTGAACCTCACAAGTGGGAGCAACTAAATGGAAAAAAAATGAAGTAACTTTCACTGGCTTCACGTGGACTCCAACGATCTACCACTCTGTAAACCAAACAAACACTCGGAAGATTATTGAATTATTTCTTGCAGTTCTAATTATTCTAAGCGTATTGAATTTGTACGAGAATGCTGTTTATTTGCTCACACATGCAGGCGTATATTTTTTGGTATAATGCCCACCCTTATGTTGACTAAGATGATTGCCATTATCATTGTCATCTCATTACCACCAGTGGTGAAAGGAGAGTTTATAAGTTTGAAGATAATATTTCAATCAAAATATGGATAATGGCTAATTGGACATTAAAACAATTATTCGGAACCAATACTGTCTCTAAAGTATCACTGGTACTTCACGTCCCAGAATGCTATGCAACAGCTAGTGCTTGTCACATCAGCTGGATGATGATAGATTAATAGAAAATTGATGTCAGAAAATCAGGCAAATAATATTCTATTCCTACCACGGATAAACATGAGATGGCAGTTGGGTCACTTTGTACGTAAAAAATCTATTGAAGAAAATGTGAATAAAATGTGGAAAATAAAAGAGGTGTATGTTGAAAACCCATTAGCGAGATCTAGCACATGGAGATGTAGATCTGAATTATCTAGTGCTGAAGGGGTAGGGACAGCTGGGGCAGGAACAATAAGAATGACTAAGTCCCTCATATAATAGTGAAAGAGAAGTATCAGCGGTCTTGTTCACTCATTCCTGGCAAGCGCGCGGAAGATCACTTTACGTCGAATGGGAATGCCAGTCACTTTAGGAATTTATATGTGTTATTAGTCTGGTCTAGACTAGTTGAGGACAAATGTCATAGGCACGAGAGATGGACGTGTTCCAAGCAATAAACTTTGAAGGATGGTAAAGGTGTAATGATTAGGAAAAATCTGTGTTAAATAACAAAGATATGACAAATTAAAACTTTAAAGCTTCTGCGTTTTAATCAGACTTGCAAGGATTTTTGCAGTACCTGAGCATCCAAGGCGATGTTTCTGGGAATATCATTTGTTGGTCCATACTTACCAATAATACACATGACGCTCATCTGAGTATAAAAAGAAATAAATACTCAGAGGACTCACAAAGTGACTCCTTCATCTACTGAGCACTTCCAGATTTCTTTCCTCTTAAAGTTATCACAGATTTCTTTGTTCTGTGGCTTGTTTCTTTTAACACACCATTTTTAAATCCAATGCAAAATTACAAATGCATTTTATTATTACTAAACTTTGTTTTCAATGTTTTTGTTTTTCATGTAACGTATAGACTAAGATTATAACTGGAAATATGATTTATTTTCCATGTCTGACATTTATGAGTAAATTCAGACTGCTACTGTGATGTTTTTCCATCAAGAATAAATCAGAATAGAGCACTCACATACCAAAAAATATCTCCAGATTCCAAGTACAGTTTGCAACAGTTGCTTTGCCAGGTTACGTGTTCTTACTTTGTATGTGTTACCTTCCATTTCAGTGCATGTTTAAGACTTCCTGCTGATGTCCTGCCAGCTTTGCTTTTTTGGGGCGGTGGTGGAAGCCGGACACGATGTAGTAAAATGTGTCAGTTTGAGATTGCACGGAAATAGAGGCCTATCCGTGTAGGTAAATTTTAGCCAGAGCAAAAAGCTGTTTGGGCAGAAATGTGCCCAAAATTGTCAATTTGTGTACGCAAAGCATCTATCATTGAAAACTACCGTAATTTTTGGACTATAAGTCGCGTTTTTTTTCATAGTTTGGGTGGGGGGGCGACTTATACTCAGGAGCGACTTATATACATATATATGTTTTTTTTCACTTTTTGGGGCATTTTATGGCTGGTGCGAGTTATACTCCGGTGAGACTTATAGTCCGAAAATTACGGTACTGATCCACCAGCTCTCACTGGCTCAACAAGTCTTGCTACCGCTGTAAAAGTCACCGTAAAATCAAACAGCTTAATCATGGGAACAAGTGTTTTCTACCATTCTATGTCCTCCTGTTTCACCTCCATCCTGCCTTTATCTTCATCCTCTGACCTTGTGTCTTTTCCATCCATGTGATCCAACTTTCTATCTCTGTCTTAAGCCTCCCCCCTGGTGTCCATGTTGCCTCTGTCTGATCCCTCCTTCCTGCACTGACCTCTCCCTGTCCTCCCACCATTTATCTGTCTCTATCTCTGTTGTAGCGTTCCCCTTTACCCCCCTTTGCCTTTTTTCCCCCTTCTCCCTTCCCTGCTTTCCTGTGCAGTTTGCGGCCTGTGAAACCAATTAGACCTTGTAAGCGGGGGCCTTTTGCCCCTGTCGTGTGGTCGGTTTAACCTGCCGCTCCAAATGGACATTGTTGGAGAGCTCGACCACCACCTTCCGTGGCTCGGTGGGTGGGTTTGAGATGGTGGGGAACTCGGGGGATAAGAGGGAAGGGAAAGGTGTGCGTGGTGGGGCCACTAAGCTTCTTTTGAAATGATAGTCAGTGCTTTGAAACGGATAGGATAAGGGTCTGTGATTTTTAATAAGACAGTGGCTGGAAATTATATTCATTTTTTTCCAGCTGCTGTATTTTGTGCATCAAGGCTGCATGGATACTCTTCAGCCTCTTTAGGAGTAAACAGACTCCTCTTTTGGCAGTAGACCGTCTCCTTTCACCCTCCTTTCACCCTCACCCTAACTGCCAGGAATGCTTTTAACAATTCACCATCAGACGCAGGCAACATAGGACACTGGGAGATCGGTGCATTCCAAAGGGAGCATTCTTTTTTTTTTTTTGCCACTCTTCACATGTCAATCAGCAACACTATCTCCTTGTCACCCCTTCAACCACCAACCCTCCCTTTGTCCCTAAAAACACACAAACGTACATACACCACTTGGAATCGCAGTTTTGCTTTGCTACATGTCAATTTAAGGGATTGTCATCAAAGTGTTAACTACCCAAGAATGTGGCCTTTAAGGCGAAGCTCTCCCACCTCCATCTGTGCTTGGGGTCTCTGAGGAGCACCTGAAAAACTAACTGTAGCAGAACCTTCTTTAACAAGTAATCAAGGAAAAAAAATGGAAGGATTCGTTTCCATCATCATAATTTGAGCTGGTCCCTTTCATCAGATTGAATGGCTACTACAGCTTTTTCTTAATTCAAAAATGTCCACAGAGCAGGAAAAAAAGAATTGAAGCTGAGCATCACACACACACACACACACACACACACACACACACACACACACACACACACACACACACACACACACACACACACACACACACACACACACACACACACACACACACACACACACACACACACACACACACACACACACACACACACACACACACACACACAACTTTCAACACCTCGCCTCTTGACACGTACTAAAGCCCCCCACCCACCCACTTCCCACTTTACAGTCCTGGTGAAATTCCTTGGCACATTATCAGTGCGTTGAAAGCACGTGACTGGTATGTGACAGTGTCAGCTCGTGACAGTTCTCCTTCAAAATGGGGGCAGGGAGGTGGGGCTGAGGGATACGAGTCCTGCTGGATGCATGACAGAACCTGTCAGTGGACCAAGGGGGGGGTGGCGCTTATCGATCAAACACCCCGACTATCTACCATGCTGACCTTCATGTCCTAAGAAGGGCCATTTGAGTGTTGAGGCTGTAATGGGAGATGTGGGCAAGTGGGGGCTGAGGGGGTGTCGCCTTCTTCTTGTCATTCAGTGCAACCCCTGGACTACATATGACAGTTCCTGGTCTTCCCATCAGTGCCAGTCATGTTGATTTAGTTTGTCTCTGCAGATTGACATCAGCAGCCACATCAATTCAATAAATTATTTCATTGTTGTGACATGAACTTAATTTATCAATTTTGATTGGTAGTGAGCTCAAAAGTTATACTTTTGAAGCCTGCAACTGTTGACCAGGGGTGGGGAGTGGGTGGAGTCCCCTGTTACCCAAAGTCAGCTGCGACCCTACGACCATGAACCGGATAAGAAAATGGATGGTTGAAGAAGTTGTCATCATATGTCATGTTTTTATACATTTCCATTATACTACATATTGACTTTCTCTAACAAAGGGAAATGGGTAAAGCGTTACATCAACCAGCCCAAATTTCTTTTAAATAGCTCATCGAATGAGAAGATTTATTGCGATGTGTATTAGACTTTGCAGCCCAAAAGCCAGAAAGTTAGGAAGACTGCACTGTAATTGCTAAATCACTGCATGTGCAGTTTTTGTTATTTTTACATTTTAAAGTTTTGTCTTTGCTATGCAGTGTTTTCTTTTCCATTCTGTATTGCAATGGGATGGTCTGTCAACAAATTGCAGCACAAAAGTAAATGTAAAAGTGAATCTTGTCCGCTCTCTCGGAATCAGTCTAGCAGTGATCCCCAAACTTTTTTCCGTCTGGATCCGGTTCATGGTAGTATTTTTTTTTTTTTGAGGACCAGCAACTATTCATTGACTGCAAGGGTGGAGGCGGGGTGTTGGTCTGCCAATGTATATTCCCTGAATGGAAACTAATCGCGGGGGATGAAGATGAAGTCCTAAAATACTAAACTGCTAAAATTGCTTAATGTCGTCACATACGTATGTATAAGATATATAGGTAGGTAGGTAGATAGATAGATAGATAGATAGATAGATAGATAGATAGATAGATAGATAGATAGATAGATAGATAGATAGATAGATAGATAGATAGATAGATAGATAGATAAAGAGATAGAGAGATAGAGAGATAGATAGAAACAAAGAACGTATGTTCTCGCTCATGCAATATGTGGGCAATGGGCGCCACCTGCTGGCTGTTTGTCTTTTTACAAGAGCGTGTCACCAAGTCTTTGAGCAAATTACGCCAACCATCAGCACTGTAAATGATCTCAAGTTGTATGTGTTTGCTTTGACATGGATGCATTGGCATTAGTTGTTACGTTATGTGCTTCTCTGCGCACTCACAATAAGCTGCAAAGACGGACTGCGCGTCCAGTCTGTTCCTTTCTCCCTTCCTTCCTGACCTATAAATACTCTCTCATCAGCAGAGGCTGGCTGTGAGACGCACTGACCCCCTTCCTCTCTCCGTCCAGCTCAACAGTGATTGATGGCAGCCTGTGCTGCTGGCGCTAACCTTGCACTTGGGCTCTGGCAGTATAAATGATGGCAGGTCAGTGGCACCAAGCGTGGATGGAGGCTGGAAACGCTCTCTCTCTCTCTCTCTCTCTCTCTCTCTCTCTCTCTCTCTCTCTCTCTCTCTCCTCCCTCCTTCTGTCCCGTTATCCTGATGCAGACATCATCATCTCCACTGAGTATAAATAATAGTGGATCAGGTGACAGCGCCTGCCCAGGCCATTGATGGGGGCTTTAATTTCATGGCTAATTTCTCCAGGCACACAAAGGATCGATGCTGCCCTGCTCATGCTCTTCATCCCTTTGCTTCCTCTTCTGCAAAGGCAGGGCGCGTAGAAAGACGAATGCAGATTTACGGACATTGAGCTGATCCATAAGCACGTGCGCTACAACTGTATGTTTGGCATCCTTCACGGGGTACAAGAAGGAACGCGTCCAGGAACCCAGGATGGCCTAACGATCGATGCGGCTGCAACGGATACTAGCTTTGGAAATAAGAGCAACAAGCAAAATATGAGCACACAGCTCCCCACCTGTGTGTTAAAGTGTGTTAACCATCGCCATAGTGATAAATATCAAGCCTCAGTCCCTGCTCGCAGCCTCAGTGGGAGACGTTCAACGCCAGCCCCTCCGTAATGACTTTGTCTACCTATCGATCCAGCTATGATCCATGTACTGTAATTCTTATAGCATCAGGCCCGGCCCCAGCAATAACTCCCAGTCATGTTTCGGCCCGCCCATCCACATGACACCTTATTAGTTTGAGTTTGGACTTTTACCTCGCTTCCTCCCTTCCTTTTCTCGTACTAGCTCCTTCCCTGCGGGCTTCTAATTTTTTTCTCCTTGTTCTTCCAAACTAATACCATCAGCGGTGGGCCCTTCTCTCTGAAGACATCTCACTTTAGTCTGAGCCACATATCTTCCTCTCCTCACTGCGTAGCTCGCAGTATGATACGGGTTAGTGTCTGCAACGGTGCCTCATCTGTCTTTCGTTTGGAGCACAGCCCCTGCGGGCTCCCGCCGAGACTCCGCCATCCCTCTTTAGACTCTGTTCTTTTCTCCCCTTTGAGCCACAACTATATTTCACTTCATTTCAACCCTTTCTTTTTTAGCCTGGGTGTAATAGCCGCAGATATATGGCTTTGCTTCTGTAGCCTTTTGAGCTTCCTCTGCCTTTTATAAAACATTGTCAGAGTGACAAAACAGCCGCCCTTGGGTGTCCTGGAACAGGTGCACCGTCATCCTACGGCTATTTCTCAAGATCCCAAACTGATCCTTTTAGAAAACGATAACATCTGGGTCCTTGGACAGGAGTTCCAACAGCCTGGACAGAATCATAGCTCATCTCTTTTTGGGCCTGTCTGCCGTGAGCCAAAGATTGTCTGTCAACTCGGGTTTGTTTTTTATGACGGCTGATTTAAAGAGGAGGGCTTGCCATCTGAGCTAAACCTGTTCTTTTTGCTGACACGCCTGATAAGTGCTAATCAAGGAGCAGAAGATGAGCAGTTGAAGCTGTCTGCTGAATGAACTATTTCATCGTGTGAGGGTAAAGGCATAGAGATGTGGGGGTTTGTTCATTACTGTCGCTGTTAGAGAGACTCTAATGATGTTCCTCCTGGCCACTGAGACACATAACAACCTACTTCCTCTGAGGCATGGCTGTGATTGAGATGTGAGTAAAAGCGAGGAACGAAAGGAGGGAGCAGATGGGCCCTGCGGAAAATTAAAGCGCCATGTTCTCTACCTCTACTTTATCTCGGCCCCCGGCCCCGTTCTTCCTAACATGCGAGCTTTTTTTAAACGATTCTAAAGGCTCATTCAGCCTCATAACCTTCACCGAAGGAGTTACTCTTGTGTATGAGTGTATGTTTATTTGTTTGGTTAAATACAACTTCCCACTATCTGTTTTTAATACAGTTTATTAGCCTGTTGTTTTTTTTAAATGGTAAACATTTTTCCACAGCTCAGATATTATTTAACAGACTATAATATTGTATTTTATAAATAATAATAGTAGTAATAATAATTAACTAAAATGTAAACAATGAAGCAGTGCGTCCTGATGAATTAATTGCATTTTCTTTTGGTCACTTGGCCACTAGGGGGCAATACAAGCGTTTCATAACACTTTCAAGCTATTCAGTCATTTAAATGTAATATTAGCGGTTTATCGCAGAGAATAAAGAATATATGCCAATAAGTATTACTATATTGTCTGTCTACATGTGTTGATGCACTGGTTGTGTTCAAACACCAGTTGCTTAAAACCTTGAGACCCTGACAGATTATATAAACAAGGAACGACAAGCACACAAAAGCTGCTTAGAAAGCGGTTGTTCAAAAGAATACTTCTCTGAAGTTCTGTCATTACTTCACTTAACAAGACTCCGATCTGACAACGATTGTTTTCTCTTCTGCTTTCTCTTATCTTGCTTGTTAGGTTTTGTTCCACCTGTTCTCGTCAGCCTGGTCCCTTGTATTACCCAATCTGCTAGTTTTCTTGTATTGAATTTCCTGTTTCTTCTCAATTTTTGTTACTTGTGTAACTGTTCTTAGAACAGGAGTTCTGTTGGTGTCTGTCATGTTCTGTAACTTTATTCAGATTTTTGCTTTGCTACTTTGTGTCTTGCTTTTTTGGATTCTATTAAAGCAATCCCAAAATATCTTTACAATAGACTTTTTATTTTACTATTTATGACTCACACATAGCACATCAACACTTAAGATGTCTACAACGGCTATTCTTGCAAGCCTCTGGAAACTCATTTTCAAACTGAATCGGGTTAGAATTTCTTGTGTTCTTTCTGCGAATATGACATCGAGCGCTTTCTCAGAAGAAAAGTCAAGTTTTTTTTTTTAATAAATAAAATGTGTGATAAACTGAGTTAACAACAAAAAACGTGATTAATCACGATTAAATATTTTAGTCGCTTGACAGCATTCGTATTTTTTGATTCCACTTGCTTTGTTTGTCCAATAACCCTCAACCAGTGGCACAAACTGATTAAAGCACAGTTAATAATGTATACTAGGGGTGTAAATCGCGGGTTTTGTCACGATACGATATCATATCGATACAAAGAACTACGATACGATATTTGCCGATATCTTAAAGCCTGCTGCGATTCATTCACGATATATCACGATATAGTGCTCTACGATCGTTTTTTTTTTTTTTTTTAAATAAAAAATATAGAACAATATGCTGATTTATAACAATTCATACGCAAACTCTTTATTTAGGAAATGACAAGAGTATTGTAGTATACAAAGTGCTTATTTTAACACTGAACTTTGATGTTGTGTTTTTTCTTTAAATGTGCGGCGAGATTTGTGCTCCCTGAATATTTGATCACCGCATGGCAGGATTTACAAACTGCACGTGTCTTGTCCGTTGAGCCATCTTTTCTTTGGAATCCAAAGTGCTTCCAAACGAATGACTTGAAGCCTAAAGGGGAGCAAATTTCCTCGTCTTTTTGGACACCAGCCATAGCACTAGCCCAGGAGCCGCGTACTAGTTGTCGACTCCCCTTTCACGTGCCTGCTCTGCTCACAACACAACAACGCCGCGCACTGCTCCCGGAAAGAGGAAGCGAGCAACAATGAACTGGATTTCAAAATAAAGTCGCGTCTAATGTCCGAGGTCAAACACGGCGATATAAATCGATGTTTACCTTTAGCATCGATGCCAATAAATCGTAGAGCATTATATCGATTAATCGATGTGTAGCAATGAATCGTTACACCCCTAATGTAGGGATTCAGGATTCAGGATGGGGGAACTGCAGCTCAACCTCCTCGTAGACACTGCCAGGACAATTGAGGGCTCCTTCGGCAGCCCTCTGCTCTGACATGGACATCCATTTTTTATTTCATTGATGTTCATGTTGTATCATTTGTGCACTCTCTGCATCCATTCCAACCTGGTGATCCTGAAAGGGGGATCCTTCCATCTGTGGTCCCTTCTCAAGGTTTCTTATTTTCCCCCAGTAGGTTTTTTTAAGTTTTTACTTGCCCTTTTGGGAGCTTAAGATCAGGGGATGCTTTGAGAATAATTGTCAATTTCTGTCTATGTGAAGCCCTTTGAGACTGCTTGTGATTTAGGGCTATACAAATAAACTTGACTTGACTTGACTTGACATGTATACCTTTCTTGGGCTAACTGATATCATCATAAAATATTACGCGAATTATGAACCTTCAAATAATTCTAACTTTGACACAAATGTATGCAACCATTCTCAGAGGCACGTGCTTTGCTCACAACAGCTATTACTGGATCTTACAATAGTTGGGGACCTCTGGCCTTCTTGCTCTTAGTGTCATGGATCGGAATGGAGCAGGGCGACCAAATGCAGCTTGTACCAGGGTTTATTGAGGGAAAGGGTAGTTGGAAGGGAGGATGAAGGGAACAAGACCAACAGAACCGGCAAACTAACATAACTTAACGGACCCACTGACAGACTGGCTAACCGAAACAGAACTGACAAAGACAGGAACCAAGAGACGAGAAGACATCACGACATCATCGATCCGCCAAGAGAGTGAGGGGCAGACAGACTTAAATACATGACAGGTAACAAGAGGCAGGTGACTGTGACTACATTGATTGTGAGGTAACACAGGAGGGGAGGGGCGACGCGAACAGAAACCATGGTAACAGTCATAATAATCGTGACACTTAATCACACTGCGTTTCATCCAGTGAAGCTCAATGCTGGTTGAGATGCTGCTGCGCAACGCGGCCCTACCGCAACAGACTTGCCCTTATAGTACTACAAAAACTCATAAATTGATTGCATCAAAATCGCCAATGTAGCGGGGAACGAACGCTAGTGGGTGAAACGCTGTAAGTATACCACATTAGCCTTGGCGGAGGTCTCTGTTGAGTTTTACCATGCCTCATGTTTCTCCATCCTGAGACACTCTCATCCACAAGACACACAGTCTATCTCCTCTCTCGACACCCCCCAGCCTTAATTGGGAGTCAGGGAGAGCAGTGGAAATCGCATTAACGTGGGCCCTGTCTGGGTGTGCCATCCATCTTCTTTTTTATTACACCGCGCCGGGGCTGCCTGGGCGCTGCCGTTCGATTTGTCACCGGCCTCGTTCGCTGATAACAGGCATTTGTCATCGCCTTGCCTCCCTGTTAATGTCATCATCTCCTCCCTGACAGCGGCGGCCCTCCGCTGGGGAGCGCTGGCGACAAAGCACATCCGTCACGCGAATATTTCCACGGCTAAAGGGACCGCGCACCGCAATAAGCCACATTAAGGCACTTATGAAGGCTGCAGCGCCGATGCTCTTCCGTCAGACACGCACGCGAGGAGTGTGCTCGTTAGTGCAGTGGGAGGGAGGGGTAGAGGTGGGGGCAGACTGGGAGAGGAAGAGGTAATTTGTTGCAATTAATTACACAGTGAGTGTGGCTTTGTTGTGTGGGAGAGCATTTTATCTGTTGGACTTCTTCCTGCGCCAGCCTGTGATGCTATTTGGCTGATTTATCGACTGGCTCTGCCGGAGGGCCTGTTCGCTCGCTCTCACGTGTTCCATAATGTTATCCATGCACTCATGCGGTGTGCAGACTGAGTGACAAGGCACACTTTGTCGGAAAGGCCGTTTCTATTATGTGCAGACACACATTTTGGTCATATCTCTCGGACGGAAACATTTTGTCATGCAACAACTCCAGAGGTTGGACCCCTCCTCTCCTTTTTCAGTCCTTCTTTACGTGACAGCAGATCGTAGCAGAAAATGCTGGGATGCATTCGGTCAAACATTTAAAATTAGTTGATGTTTATAGTACTAGCCAATGAGGGGTCATCAGGGTCATCACACGCGCACTCGTAAAACACTGTTACAGGTACTACAGATTTCCCCCCCCCCCACACTTGTAAGTGTATGATAGGATTTATATGTGAATTACATAGCAACCCCCTTCCATCTCGTACATTCAGTCCTCTCTGAGTAAGATGGACATGCAAGCATGTGACAATATTTTTTTGTCCTTGTGCGTGTTAGTTCCGCAGGAGGTCTGACAGATGGATCAAGTAGCCGAAAGGGATCCTTCAGTATTCCGAATGGCTATCACTGTCACATGACACATGCATGGCGCATTTGTTATTCAGTCTGCAGAAGAGCACGTTTATGACATTTACGATCATGGCAGCTTTCACACACTGGGAGAGAGCAAGGTTGCACAACTCAAGGGGTGGACATTACGTTTTAATGTCTCATTTCCATGTTGATGATGGAATAGCATGGTTGATTCTCATACGCTGTCTGTTGCCTTATCGTCAAATGTAACATTAAAACATCAAGTCTTTGAAAAATATTTGTTTTCTCGTAGAGATAACTATTTTGCTCATTCATTATTAGGTCCACAACTGATGAATAGATAAATGCGCTCTGACCAACTACTTATAGTTCTTCTTAGTTATATTCTTGGAGCAGGCTTCATAAGCAATAAAAACATTCTTCAACTTTAAAGCCCAAGAAATGGAGCATTATTAAACAATAATGCTGCCCCTTTGGCAAGTGACACAAAGAGGAGATTGTCAAAACGTTGTAAAACAGTTGAAACATTAATGGGTTTTAAATTCCTAATTTTATTGGATACTTCTTGTCTCTGACTACACATTTTTTATACAAAGAAGTATTTTCATACACACGACTCCAACAAGCATTTTGATAAATAACTCACATAACAACATAAAATGACTACTACAGTAGTCACAATATCTCTCTTAAATAAAAAGAGATAAACATCACATTCGGAGTGTGAGAACTGTAGGACAAAATTACATTTTGGGGTGTCAGGACATTCAAAATGCACTCGACATTGACATGTCCCCCTTCTGAGGTGTTATATTTACACTACCGTTCAAAGGTTTGGGGTCACCCAAACAATTTTGTGACCCCAAACCTTTGAACGGTAGTGTAAATATTATTATAATAAAATATTATGAATTAAATATTATAAATTATATTTGTATAAGATTTTATATAATCTATGATTATAAGTATACGGATATATTATAAGATTCTTTACACAGAAGATTATATATATAATCTATAAATAATTATCTAAATAAATATACCGTTTTTTTCCGTGTATAGTGCGCAAAATTTTACTAATTTATTGTCCTAAAATCCGGGGTGCGCATTATACATGGGTACAAAAAAAAAAAAAAAAAAGTTTTTTTTTTAATTTTTTTTTTTTTTTTTTTTTTAAGTCCCAATGATCGTCACACACGCAGGGAGGCAATGGGTCCCATTTTTATAGTCTTTGGTATGGTCTTAACTAGGCTGGATGTAATTTTTTTTGTTGGCGTTGATTTCTCCGACTGCCCGTAAACGCACCACCGCGCTTCGTGCGCGCACGGGACAGCAAACGAGCAGGTGATCGAGCAAGCGTCTGATACGAGAGCATTGCGGTCGCATGGAGCGTGTTTGAAGTGAACAGCAGAGAAGAAAGGCAAAGTGTTGTGAAATAAAATGCACAGAACGGATGCGCAAGACACGTCAGCTATATAAAGAGCGAGAGTTGTTTTCTTCCTATTAGTTTCAATTCACAGTTTAATTAGCAGTTTCAATCAGCAAATAACAAAATGCGTATTACAGGTAATATTTTATTTCACAACACTTTGCCTTGTTCCTTTGGTCTCTGCTGTTCATCCTAAAACACAAAGGCGCTCGCTCTTTAAGCAATGCGACAGTGAGCGCCCGCCCGGCGCGCTGCGGTTGCGCGACCGCACCAAATTAAGCTCCCTGCGCAGTGCGCACTGAGGTCCACTTAAATTTTAGAAAGTACATCAGGACTTTAAAAATATCTTCTAAATTTCAGCGACGGCTCTGTCACAATAATCGACCAGCCCGGTGCAGTTGGGCGGTCGGCGGCGCGCTACGGTTGATCGTTCTCTCGCACGCTCTCTCTCTCGCTCTCTCTCGCTCTCGCACACACGCAAACGGGATATCATACGGAGGCCGCCATTACAGATGCGCAGAACGGATGAGCAAGACACGTCAGCTATATAAAGAGCGAGAGTTCAGTTCTCTACCTAAATCCGTATTACAGGTAATATTTTATTTCACAACACTTTGCCTTGTTCCTTTCTTCTCTGCTGTGCACTTCAAACACGCTCCATGCGCACGGAGCGCGGTGGTGCGTTTATGAGCAGTCGGAGAAATCAACGCCAACAAAAAAAATTACATCCAGCCTAGTTAAGACCATACCAAAGACTATAAAAATGGGACCCATTGCCTCCCTGCGTGTGTGACGATCATTGGGACTTAAAAAAATAAATAAATAAATAATTTTCTTTTTTTTTTTAAATTCATAAAAATTGGGTGCGTATTATACATGGGTACAAGCTTTTTTCCAGCATCAGCATGCCATTTTTAGGGGTGCGTACTATACATGGGGGCGCACTATACACGGAAAAAAACGGTATACACTACTGTTCAAAAGTTTGGGGTCACCCAAACAATTTTGTGACCCCAAACTTTTGAACGGTAGTGTATATGAATGCTCACAAGATGTGTTCAGATATGTGCAGATTGGGTTGTGGAACAAATGTCCTGGATAAATGGCGATTAAATTTCTCAGACGCTTAATTGCCATGTGACTTTGGAGTCACACACAGTAAAGATTCTCTTAAAACATTGTTGATTGGAACACGGAAGGATAGACATGTGAGTTGAGCCCATAATGTGCCTTATACACATCTGTCAGTTTTATAAAAAAAAAAATGTAACGGTCCGCCTGCTACTTTACATCTCAATGGCCCAGCGTCCCATAGCCGTTCATGTGAGACATTTTCAGATGCTCATTGGATGTCAGCTCCTCTTCAAGGAGGTTGTTTTTGGTGGCAAACATTTGACTGATTTCCATGAAGGTTTTGTTCTTGGTCTCGGGAATGATGAAGATGATGTAGACGGCCATTCCCAGGCATATTGCACAGAAGATGAGGTAACAGTAAGGACCGGTGGCCAGCTGTGGAGGACACATGAAGGAAAAAAAAAAAATCTATTGCAGTGTGGCCACGTTGTTCTACTCTATCCCGCCGGCTGTATTATTATAACGGTCTTATCTCACGTGTTGAGGAAAATGCTTTGTTACAGCTGCAGCAGTTGTGAAAGGACCATACAAATAAAGTTGAGTGAATAGGACTGTTTTAATTGTTGTTCATCGCAGAGGATTGTTTATGTATAGAAACCCCCCCCACTAATATTCAAAGAAATAAGATGCCAAAACATTTTGTTTGGTTTGTACCATTTTATAATGATACATGCTAACAAATAGACGTCGTCATCGTCAAATTCGAAGAACTCTGTTTTCATAGACGACCCATGCGGGAATGCTTTTAGTTTATGTTTTATGTAGTGAACTTGCTTGTACCCGTTTGGGGCTTTGCCTGACCACTCAGCGCCATATTGGCTATTGCGACATAGCGAGGGTGTGTCCTTTGACGTGTGCCTGACGCACCTTACAATATGGTAGATGGAAGTCAGTCTAAGGTTTGCTGCGTTACATTGACCTAAAAAGTCAGTGCTGGGAATGCCATGCTGGAATTAAGCTGGTGACCATCATTCAAGCTTTTCTCATGCTTGCTTTGTCCGAATATAAACAACAAACATGCAACCTTCATACACGGCGGATGAAGAGGAAACAGTAAGATGCAGAAGGGGTGCCTCTAACGCTTTGCCAGTGTGAGGACCCCAGTTCAAAATCATCGACCCCCAACATCCTCTGGACACACAGCTGTGGTGTCCTTGAGCAAGACAATGACATACTGGACTGCCCTCAAGCCATTTCAGTTGTCCCTCGTTGCTACAATGTGTGCCTTTAACGATGTGTGTTGGCCTTGTCCATTACTGCGACAGGTCAAATGCAGAGGTGCAGATTTTTTGCGTGAAGATAATAAATAAAGATTATTATTCTACTCTATTGTTTAAAAAGTAAAAGGGTATTCATCACAGCTTATATATAGACTGGTGTCTTTTTTTTGGTCTGCGTGTGTGTTTGTCTCTCTCTCTTTCTTTAGGTTTCTACTGCAACAGAGTAGGAGATCATGCTGAACAAGACAATGCAGATGAGAATGACTTAGAGCAGTGTTTCCCAACCTTTGTTGACCCATAGCACACCCTTAAAAATGCTGGGTTGAAAACAACCCAACTTGGGTTAAAAATTGGACCGACCCAGGTGGCCAAAACAACCCAACCGTTGTTTTTTTTTCTTGCAAAACACATTTAAATCAACTTTATAAGATGTGATAATCTAGTCACAGACTTTCCCAAAAAGTGGTATGCTTTTCTTTCAGAAATGAAGGAATGACATTGGGTTCAAAACGCACAAAGCTGTAAACTGTTGCTTTGCCTTGCTGGGAGCTAAGAAACTCTAATTCTCTGATTTTAGAATTGCCCCAGGCGGAATATACTCACTCTCTCGTTTTGGTTAATGTTGCAAGACAAGTGTGCTCTTAACAATCTGTTAAATGTGTGTTTGTGTTAAGTAATTCATTTTCAGACTTGACCCAATAGCCCATACTATTCTACCGTCGTTTGTTTTGACAGCCAAGCAAAAGTGAAAATCGCAATCGCCACGATGGACAATTTAGAGCAGCGGTTACCACTGGCAGCCCCCAAGTAATGAATCACACACAGACCTTTTCTAAAATCAGCTCACCAGAGAAATTACACTCCCGATAGCCTAATAATGATTCAATCATTGTGGATAATGAATGTGAGAAATCATTAAACTGATCAGTGTCTTCACATAGATTCCTATTATTTACTTAAATATGATCATTTAAAGTCATTCGAGCAAATCTGTTATTTCCAAAGTGTGGTTCAGAATGGTAGCGCTTCATAAGAAATAGTATCTCATATGTTTTGTGGTTCTGAAATGTAATTCCTTAGCATTTGCAACTACCAAAAGGGTCTCCAATATATTTTGGGGGATAGTTTTATGTCAACTCACGAAGTTCACCAGATCAAATTGAAACCTTTACATGCAAGCCAATGTCTTTAGCTCAATAATTAAGAGTAAAAAAATGAAAGTGTTCTGACCTCAAGAAAGGGAAAGACAAAGCCAATGGTGAAGTTAGATAACCAGTTGAGACAACCTCCCATCGTGTAGGCTGCTGGTCTGTGCGACTGTTTGAAGAGCTCCGCCGTGATCAGGAAGGGCACGCCGGCTACGAGAGATTGTGAAAAATGTCAGATTTCTTAATCTGATCGCACTTCAGAAGATACCAGTTTTACTCAGCGGACAGAGTCTGTCTGTCTTGTAGTAAATAAAGTGAGTTACCACAGACAGTTTGGTGCTATCAAATTTAATCGGCAAATCGTTTTCCAGAAATTAAAGCAGTGACTTTTCTTAACGCAATAAAAACATTCCGTTATGCTCCTTTTCCAAAATGTAATTTATTATGTGACGAGGAGGACATTTTCCAAGTTGGAAATGGGCCAAACCACAAGAAAACCACCTTAGTCAGTAATTTTTTTGTTCACTGATTTTTTTTTCCAGATTGTCTGTTGGCTTCAAATACACAATTCTTCATTGTTAAAAGTGATGAAGGAGAAAGATGCATTTTCTCTCCAATGCTCCAACGATAAGTATTACAAATGCTGTCCTCGTTATCTGCGCATGATAATTGCGCAGATGAAGGTTTAATATTGCCGGGCTAATAACTAGGCCATAATTTGTCAACATCTGCGGTATGTATGGGAGGCGTCACGGTGCGTGCAGGCTTTAGTCTGACGGAAGCTGCATTCATCATGCCGAGCTGATGAACAATGAGCCATTAAAAGTCTAATTGCGGCAACACAAACCCTCGTCTGTGCGCCGAAGTATAGATTTTTGCCTGCTTGACGAATGACGTCGTGTATGCCGGATTCTCCCCAATTCATCATCCTCGCAGGTCCGCTCAACATGGCTTCCAATGTTGTAAATGATTGCCTCTTAATTCACTTCACTCAACTCTTTCTCTTGTATAAATGACTGTGGGAATGGATGTAGTGTGGCACTTAAGACTTCCTAATTTACAAGACTAATGAATTACAATATCGGTGTGCAGGCGAGACGGAGAAAGAGAGAGGGAGGGGATGGCGTTGGCTCTATCCTGTCCAGGAGGAGGCAGTGTTACCTTGCGCACAGGACATGACCTAGTTGGCCTAAAATTGGGCGGCTTGAACCCAAATGTTAAGTATCTGGACTGGAGTCATCCTACAGTCTTGCATGAACCAATTATATCCACCACATTGACAACTGTGGGATTGTCCCTCAAAATTTGCAAAATAACTGCTCCTGTACTTAATATTTTTAACAAATCAATACATCACAAATGTATCTATATGTAACTGGAATTGCCGTAATTCCCGGACTACAAGTTGCTGCTTTATAATCCAATTAGAATTCAACTGAATGACCAAACAGAATGAAAATTCCGTTTACTTGTGACTTGATCTATTCTGATCTGCTGTTGACATGCGCCACCACATTAATCAGAACAGTCGTTCTACACCCATGTGACACGGGGGAGATCGATGTAAACATCACGTGATTTATCAAGATGAGTTCAAGTGCATCAACAACAATGTCACCACCCATTAAAAAAAAAAAAAGTATGCACTGACTAGTTGCAGCGATCAATGACTTTTCTGGGAGGCTCCTCTGTCTAGCAATGTTCAAATGTTTATGGAAATTATTATTATTATTTTTAAAACCATCTGTGTGACATGTTTCTTTGTACATATCCCATTATAAAGTGGAGACGCACAGCAATATGTACCCATTTTTGTGTGTCTAAATTGAGATATTGCGGCCTCAAATCAGGTGCGTTTTGTAGTCCAGAAATTACGGTATGATAATAATAAAAACACATTTTGCTCTTGAAATAAAATGTACGGTGATGGGATGGATGGGTGACTGGGGTTGACAATCTGAATGTTGAAATGTACGTTTTGTGGATTAACATTTTAGACAAAGTGGCACTGTTGTTTGTGCATTCATTTTGCTGCACAATGAAATTAGTAGCAATGTTCCTTTCAAAATATGATGTTATAATATTGAGTCTGCGTTTTGTTTTCAAGCCACAGACAAAAGTGTAAAAAGAAAAAGTCATTAAAGAACTGTAAGGGAAGACGGTAAGCAAAAATATAAAACTGGAAACAATTGTCGCTAATTGGTACTTTGATATAGTATTCACCTGGACCGATGCAGAAGCCAGCAATAATCCCAACCACGCAGCCCACGCTGATGTAGCGCATAAAGGACAGCTGCTCCTGTAATTGGTCAAGCAAGTCATCATATTAAAGTTAAAAACCAGGATTGAAGTGGTGAAATCAAATGTTGGTGTACCTGGAAGAGGACCGACACAGTGATCCCAACACAGCAGAGGCTCATGAAGATGTAACCACCAATCATCAGAGGTCTTCGACCTACACGCTCAATTGCAAAACACTGCAAGATAGGAAACAAGGTGGCCATCAACTGTCTGCATCTAACAACAGTTTCATTATTTCATCTCTAAAACAACCATACTACACAATACAATGTTTTTCTCTGTTATTCATATGTGGCAGGTTTTCTTAGCATGTGTGCACTCACACCCAGCATTCCGGAAATGACCTCGACGGCTCCAGTTCCCACTGTGGTATACTGAATATGGGGTTCTGGAATCCCAGCATTCTTGAATATATCATTTGTGTAGAACCAAATCTGAAATTGAGAATAACAAGACAACATCATGTGAAAAGTCTCATTTGCATGCATCTCATTATTGTGATCATTATCATCCCAGCCCACATCACTCACTCATTCATTTTAGTGGCAGCAAATCATCTGGAGCAACATGTGACAAGCACTCCCTTTGAAATGAATTTATGCATTGTCATTAATAACATTCTGCTGATGCAACATCTATTTCTTAGATGAAGATGGACAATAAAACCAAATGATTAAGTGTCAAGGAATGACTTTGTGAACTCCATCCTTAAGTTTTAGACATTTTTCAAGATGAGCAGAGCAAGCAGTGAGTGAGCTCAACAGCTCCGAGGCTGATGTCATCCCTCAAGGTGCAGCACAAGGCTGGCACCCTGAAGGCTCCTGGCACTTGCCTGCAGGCACTCATCTGAATCTTCTGAACCCACCTGTCCTCTAAGCTCCATTTGGATCCCGTTTATAACTTTGCTGTCAACTAAAAGGTGAGCCGCATACTGCTGTGAATATCATAAAACTGAAGGTCACGGTCCAAATTTAACATTCAAAGGAAAGCGTAAAGAATATAACGTTAATGCCATTCATGTTTTATAAGCATGTTCCCTCCTTTGGTTTCTAACACGTCCAATTAACAAGAAAGTAGCCTGTAAAGTGGCAGATGGAATATGGCATAAGAAACAGCACGTTTCAGGCATCCGTGTGAAGTGTGCATGTTCTGCCTTTAGTACATGTGGCACTCGCTTTTATTTACCGTATTTTCTGGACACACCTAATAACCTAACATTTTCTCAAAAGCCGACAGTATAGTCCGGTGCGCCTTATATATGGACCAAATTCCTAAAATTAAACTGGCCTGAAGCATTGTGTCATGAAATCAATCATAAGTGGCCCGCTGAAAACTAGGAATCATGAATCAAAAAGATTATGGATCATTATTTTGTGATTATAAAGTAATTTGTTGCGTCTGAAGTTACGTGCGTTACTGTGGACTGGTCGCCAGACATTCACAGAACATGAAACACTGTATATGTAGTATAACTACACATACAGTACATCCGTTCTTTCCACTCAGCTGTTTTTTTCATTTTCTCTGCTCAGCTTTTCCCTTTTGTGCCAGTTGGTATAAAGAAGGAAGGAGCGTTTCTTCTTTCTAAGCGCAACATCCTGAGACTGTACACTCAGCAGAAAAGGGAGTCTTGATGACATGAATCAAGAAAATGGTCCCCAGTGTTGAACAGCTAAGTGAATGCCTCAAGAGCAGAAACCCCACGATGTCAAGCAAAACTAATGTGAACCACTAACGTAGAGGGGTACAGTGGATAGGGAAGACCAAACGCTAGTATGAGACACAGTTACAGAAACATCTGTCGAGAATTGGCAGCAATTATGTTTAGGGGTAGAAGTGGGCTTGATCCATCCAAGTCCTGCCTCTCAAGTAAGTTACGACATGATACGTTGCATAGGAAATAGATGGCTGGATGCAACTCGCATGTGTTCATTATGAATGCTTGAAAATGTAAAACACGCTCCATGTTCATGTTCCGGTGTGGCAGTCTGGAACATCTGGGACTGGCAGACCCAGCGGGGTGTACCCCTGCTGGGATTTGGTTGTAGCACGTGCCTGAAGCTTCCACTGGAACAGTGCAGTGAGTGTTGCCTGTATGTAGATGTATCAACCCTCCAATGGGGGCCAGCGCTCTGAGAGGAGACCTGAAGATAATGAGGCGTGGTTGTTTGCCCCCTGCTTAGTGGGACTGTGATATATGGACAGGAAGGCATACAGATGGAGGGAGCACAGCAGGAAGCTGCCATAATAACTGCGCAAACATGAGCAAGTCAATCCAACTTTCCTCGACTCACCGCATCAATGCCAGACAGCTGCATGCCAATGTTGACCACCACAATGGTGATGACTTGCCAGCGAACGCAGCGGTCCATAAGGAGTCCACACACAGATACAGTCTGGGTGGAGGACAAAGAGCGTTGTTCCTCCTGCATCTCCTCCACCTCCAACTGGATGTTGCCTTTAGCGCGGAACCTCTTGAGAGCTGGAGGATAGAAGACATGCCATTTTAAATCTGACAGATAAACTATTTTAGTCAGACATCCTGCAAACTGATCGCTTATCAAGGCGAACAATGATGTCATTCTTAGAAAAGAACTCAAGTGGGATATAATATGTAATGAGTTCAGTCATCTTAATGAGGACATAATTCCAAACCTGCAATTGTGGCATGAATATTTCCTTTTTCTATCAACAGGTACCGTGGGCTCTCAGGAAACCATGGCAACAGCATCAGCTGGACCAGGGTCGGAAATACTATCAGGGACATGAGCAGAGGCCAGTGCTCTTCCTGTAAGGAATCAGCAACTCAAACGTACAGTAGAAGACTCATGTTGCACACCGTTATGTCAGTACCTTTCCCATCAGCTCTTGGAGCCCCAGGACCTGAGCAATGAAGACCCCAAGACAAATATGGATGCTCGGAATAAGACCCAGGAAACCTCGTAAATTCTTGGGAGCAATCTCACCCAGGTACATTGGCACCACACTGAGAGAGATACCTGTTCCATCAAAGAGAGAGTTTCAATGCTTTTTTTCAATTTGATGATATTAGACATATTTTCCGATTTTCTTTTTTTTTTTTTTAATGACATAATCCTAATAATACGGCATGCTTTTGGAATTCGGGGTACAGATGGTCTTACCGGAATGTACTCCAACAATGAAGCGCCCGATGATGACCATGGCTGGTGCCCTCCATGCTCTGCTGAGGCCCATAAGACCTCCTCCAACAAACACAAGCACAGTTGATCGCACCAACGTCCCCTTCCTGCTCAGACACATACATTTTGATTGAACAATAGGTGTTGTTAGCCACCAAATTGAAAAGTATTTGATATTGACTATGACACCATTAACACACTGACCTTCCATACTTGGTTACGAGTCTTCTCACTAACAAGGCTCCAATCATTCCACCAATAGCAAAGATAGACACAGTGAGGGAATATAAGACTGTGAGGTGGCTCTCATCTGGAATCCAGTTATAATTTTCTTGAAGTGTTTCGTTGTAGAAGTTTTTGATGTACTGGTGGAGGAAAAGAAGTTACTAATGCTACGACTGTATTTGAGCTGCCAAGCATTCATAAAAGGATCAGAGTGAAAACGCTAACATGATGACTAACCAATGAGCGGTGACTATGCTTTTAGGTCCATAGAATCCATTGCGTGACAACAACCTATAATATGGCAACGGCCCATAACAAAATAAATTTGCCCTTTTTAAAAAAAAAAAATAGGCCCATAACCTGATAACTGTTCAATACTGTAATAAAGGTCTTGGACCTATAATGTAACAACTTACCTTTGACCAATACCATAATAACATGTTATTGGCCTGGTAAAAAAAAAAAAATCTTTTCAAATGTTATAACGGAGCCCATGATGTAATAAGACACTAATATATATATAATAATATAAATAAATATATATAATTTAACTTTTTCATTTTCGCATTCACAGTCTCTGTGCCAAACAACTGATTGTCTACCAGTCCACGTTAGTCTGCTTTTTGGCCAAAATCAGATGGGTAAGACTTTTTCTCGAAGTCAGATGAAGACCACAACAATAAAACAGACTGGATGGATGGATGGATGGAGCAACAGGTCAGCAACACAAAAAAGGTGGCTTGGACAACACTGGTGTAACAAATGCATAATGAACCCTACAAGTCACATGTACCGTGGTTAAAGCTTTGTCCTGATCACATTAACCGCATGTCTATTAGTAACATTGCATGACATGTAGTTCTCCGGAGAACTTGTCCTAGACATGTGGTGCGTAAAAATAAGAAGCTGCTTCTGTGATTAGCTTTGCCACACAAAAAAAGAAAAGTCATGAGATGTTACTACAAAGGGTCAGATATACATATTTTATCCATGAACCATTCAGCATTTTGTTTATCTATTTTATATACGTATATCAAGGTGATGACCTCAGAGCAACATGATAGGATTTAACTGCAGTGCTTTGGTTAAATATGGTAAAGCAAAGCACACAATGCTTAGAAAATGACCTGGAACTTTCCCATTTATTAAAATAACTTTATTCTTGGCTGCACTTGTGATTATTACGTCTCCTTCTCGGTTACAATCTCACCTCTGACTTTTTAATGTGGAAGTTACGTGTTCCCTCTGTGATTGGGGATGTTCTCCTGCTACTCAGGATTTCTTTCACACGCCGAAAACATGCATGTTGGATTACTGAAGACTAGAAATTAGTGATCAACAGAAGGTTTTTATGCCGATATTTGAAAGACTATAAAACAGATTATCGATTAATACAAAGAACACATAAATAAAAATGTTTGATCACTTCCACTAATATGTGAATTAAAGATATAACATTTGACTGTTTTACAATACTTTGCCCGTCAGTATCAGATTTTTAAACAGAGCAAAATTTGAGGACAAAAACATGCAAAAATAAAAGCATTTGAAATATTTCGGAAATTATTTCACGAAATTAAAACTAAATCAACTTATAAATAGAAATACTTCTATCTTGTACTTGGTGCTGCAAACTGGAGGTAGGTTAATGTATAGGTGGAACAACTTGAAAACCTTAGCAATGAAGATAAACAAAAGATGGACAAACGAAGAACATGTTGCCAGGCACACATGACCGAGTTTTTGTCATGTTCAAATTCAGTGTGTATGTACCGTTTTATGAGACTAATAGAATAATTGGCCAAATTTGGGCCGATGTTTATTATTGTGAAAAGAACTCTAATTTAATCGGTTGGGCACCACTAGAAATAAATGTGAATGGTGTGAAATATTGCTTGTTTTTATTTGTTTGGTGGTAAGTCCAGGGTACATTACTGCACTGCAATTGTAATATGCTCCAGCATGTCTGGGATGATAGCGATATTAACCAGAGCTTATATTTCTATTTATATTTGACTATAGTCAAAATGACGACGAATATAAGAAAGTACTACATTTAGCGCACTACGCTAACCATGAAGCCCGGGAGCTTCAGCATGGGGTGAAATGGAAACCGTTCTCAGTTCTCTCCGGTTGAGCACCGTATCAAATCAAGCATTGACGGGTTGATCAAGACACAGAATGGAAGCGCTTTTCAATTTAACACGCAAGGCCGCATGACCCCGCATGACAACTGGACACAACGTCTTGACACGTTTGCTTCAAATGGTGTTGGTTCATAAGAGGTATTTGAGGTTTTCTAAAGGATTAGGCATTAAAAGAATGGAAACATCTGCAGCAGTCATACAAACCTCTGCAGGCGAGTTGACCACAGCAAGATTGAATCCATAGAGCATGGAACTGCCAAAGGACGCCAGAAAAGCCACCGCCAGCAGTGACTTTGAGAGGTTCTGAGGAGTAGACAAAAATTTAAAACACATGAAATATAAAGGATTTTTTTTCAGCAAACATGAGACGTAGAGTGACTTATTCCCAGTACGAGCAAAGTCATACGTACATTTTCTCAATGTAGGGAAGCTTTTTTTAATTACTTCTGCAGGCTATTTACAAGGCCACGTTTGGTGTTGTGTTGACATCGTAAATTGGCAACAACACACAAGTTGAAAAGGTTACCAGAAATATCTGTCTGTCCAGCAGAATGTCAGTCAGTCAGTCAAATGAAACAAGATGGCATTCAAATCTGAAAGCTTGATTGCAATGGAATACCCTGCTTTTGTCAGTCTATTCAATCAGATGTCACCAGGATAAGAACTACACTCAAAAACTAAAAATGAAGATCAGAAAGCTCAGTGAAGAAATCAAAAGTAAGCTGCTTTCCCATAAGGTTTACTCTTTTGAAGTCCATCTTCAAATTTACTGTCTTCATATTATTTGATGGATTGAAGCTATATTTACATCACGTTTCCTGTGTAAGAAGTTTCCCCTTGGAGACACAGAGATTGAACAGACAGGAAGCAGAGAACAATTCATGCATAGACATAAATAAACTTAATTTAGCAACAAAAAGCCTGCTGGAGCGTCACTACAACACGTGGGCTGCTACAGGATAATGCTGCCCAGTCAGCATTTAATTTAACTTCATTAGCGGCAACATGAGTGCTTTTATCTTTAGAGGTCACATTTCCACATATTCTTGTTGTGGTTACTGTCTTTTCCCCCTTTGTATCTGAGTTTGTTTTCCCCATGATTTATCCTCCTTTAAATGGTTTGCTGAAAGTAATGCAAAAGTTTGAGCACAAAACAGTGACGTGCAAGTTTCAAATACCTCCACCATGTTCTAACTTTCTTCATCAAATGTGATATTTCAGTACTCACCGAGTTGGGTTTTGCATCGCTTAACACCAACAGTTCCTCCACCATTTCGACGGTGCAAAGCAAGTCCCTCCGTAAGAAATAAGGAGAATGTGAAATTCATGACCAACTTTATTAGGACACGCACATTTGTACTTGCCCGCCGCTGTGACACTGATGGGGGCGTGTTGGGGGCGGAAGGTTATTCAACTCCAAACTTGTCACGTGGTACAACAACGTGTGTTTCGTCATTCCATTCTAACTATTATTGAGACAACAGACAATATTTTAATATTGAGAAATCTCACAGAACATTCCTAAACCTAATGACACATGTTGTTGGTTTCCAATTCCACGATTGTAATGATGTGCTACTGAGTTATGTGACATGTCTCAAATACCGATGAGTGGTGACTGAAAAACTCCCCGTGATCTCGAATTTTAGACAGAAAACCAGTTATTGAAGAAAAGTTTGTCTTCTTTACATTATTCTCTATAAAAAAAGTTGTTCCGCTTAATTAATGCATGGCTGAATCATTGTCCCCAAAAGAGAATCAATTGTAGAGTCTTCTGACTGAATAAACTGACATTTGCTTTCTGCACATGACTGTCTTGCGTGAGGTGGCATGTGGAGGCCTCCTTATGGCCTCCTTTAGTTCCACTGCTCAGAACTTCCCATATGACTAGCCATCACCACTCTGCAGTTGCTTCATGATTTGCTCTTTAATTTTTCGTACAGCATACACGACCTCTGCAAGAGAAAATATGCTTACACAATGACATTTTTCATCAGTGGCACTTTTCAGAATGCATGCTGTGTATTTTTCTTTATTCTACAAGGGGAAACCTAACATAGTTGCTGTAGGGAATTCATTTTAAACATGGCAACGATTGGCCTTGACTGATGGATCTATAAATCAGACGCAGTCCCAGGTTCTCACACAATCGGTGAGCTAATTCCCTAAATCTTCTGGATTTCCTGTCATCCATCAGACTTTGTAGCCCCAGCCAGTCATCTGAGCCTTCCACACAAGTGAAATTCTTTGTGCCTTCTTACGTGTCTCATTGTGAAATATTTGCAATGTCATGCTGCTTTGGCGTGTAACATCAATCACATTTGCTGCAACAAAGGGCAAAATGTACCCGTATAGTAACATTTGATAAAGAGAGCCCTTTAACCCTATCCTACATAACCCTCCATGTTAGATGTCAATTTTGTTATGCAACAATAAGAGGTGATTCTCTCCTGTGTTTATCAGAACACAAAATCAGCACATAATACTTCAATCATTAGGACTTTCCTGCTGTATCCTCCATTTAGTTGATTTAGGATCACCAAATTTCAGATGAGTGTGATATTGGCAAGATTTCCACCAGAAATTTGAGTAGCGAGAAATTATTATCTGAATTCTCTCTAGAAAAACAATTACATAACTCCAATAAAAGATGACTTGATATCGATACGTGTTTTGATTCAATTTTATCTAAAAGTTTGAATCATTCGATGTGATTGATTGCATCGTTAAATTGCTTTAATTTCACTCAAAGAGTAACCTCAAACTGAAATTAAGGCTAAAAATAAACTAAATAGGCTTTCTTACTTAAATACGTTATTAGGCGCCTTCTGTGTGCAATGACGATACTCAGCATATCAATAATTAACGAGTGACTTTTTTTTTTTAATTTGCCCTCCCTCAGAAGATCATGTTAATCAATGTGAAGGTGTTGGCACAAGCATCATTTTGACTACATCAAACATGAACTTTAAGTTCTAGTCTCCCTACTCAGCTAATGATTGTCGCTGTAAAATATCATTGTAAAATCGGAATTCCGCGTAGTGTGTCAGTCTGTTTAGGACATGGGTGTCAAACCCATGGCCCGGGGGCCATATGCGGCCCGTCACACCCCGTTTTATGTGGCCCACAAAGACAAATTGTGCATCGACTTCATGTCAATTGCTAATTGTCTTTACTTTTAAAAAGTAGAGATCGCTAGCTTTTTTTAAATATCTGAATAGATTGACTCATCTCTGATTTCAAAAGTAGTAATCAGTTTGTTGTGTAGCCTACATTATATATAAGGCGTTGACAATCTTAACACCCTTTCGAAGGAAATTACGACTACAATGCGGCCCGTGACACAAAGGAGTTTGACACCCCTGATTTAGGGTAACTGACAAACATGACATGGTGAGAACACACAATGCTAAGATTTGTATTAATATGAAACATTAAGGGGCCCTGTGCTGAGGAATACTTGGGGGATAAAAAGACTACCGTAATTTTCGGACTATAAGTCACACCGGAGTATAAGTCGCACCAGCCATAAAATGCCCAAAAAAGTGAAAAAAAACATATATATGTATATAAGTCGCTCTTGAGTATAAGTCGCCCCCCCCACCCAAACTATGAAAAAAAACGCGACTTATAGTTTGAAAATTACGGTACTTATATTACCAACACCTACACCTTTTTGCGATAGTCAGAGTCAGCTTTATTGTCAATTCCTAGCAGCCCATTATTTCAATAAACCTCCACTTGAATACCACTGACAGATCATCTGCTCAGAAAAGTAGATATTGAGGCCTTTAATCAGCCAGCCCCCTCCGTGCCACTGTTGTCTCTTGTGCAGTATTTAAATTCCTCATTTGCTCAGACAGGATGGGCTTGTCCCCCATTGTTCTCTCCAACAAACTGGGGAGATGATCGTGTTAAGTGCGCCCATGATTGATGACTGCTGATGAAATCTAATATAGTCACGGCATGTCATCGTTTAGCAGAAACAGAATTAGAGCCTGCGACGCTCGCTGATAAAAGTATGCAAATGTACTTAATGTTGCTGAGTTGGATTTGCCGCAAGAGAAGTGTGAGGTATGAGCCGTGGAAAGAACGATCGTGTGACTCCCTTACAAGATTTGACACATTTAAAAACCTTGAAGTGGAGTGACCGGGCTCCCTAGCTCTCCCCGGGGTTATCGGGAGCTCAAAACCAAAAGACTTTGAAAGACTTGGAAGATAAAGCTTTTCACCGGCGACCCGCAATGTTGCATTGATGCTGCGAGAGAAATAGCTCATTGAGTTGATGAATAATTGAAAGCTCTGCTGAGCTGAAAGCAAATGAGACTATAAAGACTCCATGATTGCTCGATGGCTCTGAACAAGTCCTGGAAAGGACAGACAGTCTTTAAGCAACCTGTGATGTGGCAATGTTCCACAGAGCAATAACAGCCATAAGAATTTTTAAAAAGCAAACATCTAAAGGCGCCAACTATACAAGACTGCTTCTCAGTAATGGATTTTGAGTTTTAAAATTACAAATACATTTCAAAGACAGCATCTTTACATTTTCTGTGTAAACCCAAGAAACGTAGTACATGATTTTTATTTTTTTGGCCCAACTGACATAGCATGCAAAGCTGTAATTGTTTGAATGATTTTGGGATAGTCCATATAGAAGGATAAAAGAGGAACCCCAGCAAATAACTTTCTCACATTCACTAGATTGTTGTCGTGTGGATTTAGAGCCTTGTCAGAGCAGTCATAAGTCTCAGCGACACTCTGTCATCCTCTCTCCTCCCTTCCATCCCCTGCTCAGGGTTTTATCCACTCTACAACTACATTAGCAGTTGATTTGGGTGGAATGGATCTCCCTCCTCCCATCCCCGCCTATTCCCATTGGCTGCGACTGGCCCTCAGCCCAGCCCACCTGCTCGGCGGCGCTCCCCTTAATGTGACTGGCCGAGGATGATGGATCACCTCTTGTCACTTCCACCTCCTCTTCCAATCAACAACCACCCATGGAAATTGATTGTTCTAATTTGCTCTCATTATTATTATGATATTAAGCACAATATACAGACACAGCTCACTGTCAGATCTGGGCAGTGGCATCATTAGTTACTGGAGCTGGAGAATATGCCTCGGCGGGATTTCTCCTTGCAGACAGTGAGATGTAAAGGAATCAGCGAGCACAAGAGAAACACATTGCTTTGCTTAATAAGATTTGCCGCGCAGACCCTCGCTGAGGTGATGTAGCATCTAATTAAGTTCAAATACGAGCATCTGGGAAAGAGACTAGGGAAGATATGATTAAGTTCCTCCGTGTTAAGAGTGGGAGATGCAAAAAAAAAAAAAAGAGTCAACTCTTATCTTAGTTTCAGCAAATGATGCAAATACGCTGGAGGATCTATATTAGGGACAAGTGGGGCAGTGTCCTACTAGATCCAGCAGATGGTGCTTGGTGATTAAATTGGGAAATGATTGCATTCAAATAATGTTCTCTCACAATCTGTGTTTTGGAGTCATTTACTCTTCCGTTCATGTTTAAATTTGATCATGTTTGCGTTCAATCTCTCTGTCCTTAATAGGCCGTTTATGACAGCATAGCGGGCTTTTAAACGAGCTATAAAATTAAGAAGTGAATAGAAAATATAGTGTTTGTGGTCTGTACTTGAGTAGAAGTGCAGGGGAAAAAAACAGACTGGAATGTCCTAGTTCAATACAAAAGTGTAAATTATTGATCGAACTGTCATTATACACAATTTAAAAGCTGTTTTCCGTTTTTATTAAATTATATTATGTTCACACTGGGAAAAAACACTGTTGTAGCTGTCAGATGATTCTCTTAAATAAAGCCATGGATTGGAAATATCCTGCCTCTCCAAATCTATTACATCATTGTCTTCACTGCTTTCTGGTATTTTGCTATTGTAACGGTCCTTTTTCTAATTTAGAATTAATCCATTTCTTGTTCAGAATTAAGTTTATCTCTCTTTTTTTTATTTTTTTTATACTTGCAGAATATGACAAATAATAAAGCAAACCTATTTGGCTAATTTGTGACAAGTTGCCAGGAAACAAAATACAGAAGAAAGTACGGATACCAGAAGTACAATAACAAAATATTTATACTTTTTTCCTCCACATCACGACACAAATGGGAACATTTTAGCCATTCAGCATTGGATTAGAATTTGAGTGTGAAGGATTGTTTGTCCGGTGTGATTTTGTGCACCTGCGACCTGACAAGAGGGATACACAAAAATCCAAGGCTGTTTGCAGTTTTAGTTTTACCGAAAATCCCAGAGCATTTGTTGTTTGTGCGGTTTTGTACAATGCTGTTAGAAGAGAAACTAAAGTGGAGGGGAAAAACAGCAAGTGAGTGGAGAGTAGTTTTCCCTGTATGTGGCCTTCTTAAGTGGATGGTGCCCCATTTTCCAATATAAAAATGCCACTGTGCAAATATACAGATATTAAATGCTTAAGTCCAATTAAGCTCCCTTGGTTTACTTCACAGAGGGGGAGATGTTCTAAATATTTTGGATGGTTTGGAATATGTAGTTTTTTAATTTCAAAATGTTTTTATTAGTTTTCACACAAAAATGACAACAGCATATGTTCTGGAACAATTCGCATGGGAACAGACATTGCATTGCATACAGCCTACTAAACAAACATTTCACCCATACAAAACACCTCATTGTTACCTAATTAATAAAATAAAAATAAAAAATAAAAAAAAAATAATAATAATAATGATAAAAAATAATAATAATAAACAAAATTAAATTTGAAAAAAAAAAAAAAAAAAAAAAAAAAAAACAAGAAAAGGGAAGGGCAAGGGGGGGAGGGGGGGGTGAGAGTGGGCTATTACTCCAATAAGTTTGCATCAAACTCATCCTCATAATAATCCAGGAAAGGTTGCCATACAGTTCTAAAATTCTCCTTCTGAATTGTGGTTCTAACTTTTTCCAACTGGAGGAAGGACATGGTCTCACTCACCCAGCGAGAGTGCCTAGGGGGCAATGGAGATTTCCAACACATAAGAACCAAACGTCGAGCGAGTAATGAGGAAAACGCCATCATCTGAGACTGAGCCTTCGAGACTCCTTTTGTCTGTACAACCCCAAATACTGCCGTGACTGAATCTGGGTCAATTCTTCTCTTACATATGTAGGAGAATGTGTCAAAAATTCTAGACCAAAATGTATGTAATTTTGGGCATGTCCAGAACATATGCCCTAAGGTTGCCTCAGCTTGCTTACAGCGGGTACAAGTAGGGTCCAGGTTTGGAATATGTAGAACAATTCATTTTACATTAGATGTCGTTTGGGCCTAATCGGTCCGGGTTTGTTCTTTGACTTTGCACACGTTCTTTTCTCATTCCTTCTTTAGGACAACATTTGCCTTGGTCATCAGATCTGGAAAAGAACAACCAAGGTCAGCAGTATTATTATTCAGAGTGCTATTCCCCCCCACCTTTACCCCCGGCTGAATTCACAAGGCTGGTTTGAGATGGTACAAATGAGACTCCAAAAGGCCAAAGCAAATACCATGGAAATCTGCTGATCCAGATATTACCGCAGCAGCGCCTCCAGCTGTATACTACTTCGATGTTCCATGGACCAAAGTGTATCCCCAGCCATGCTGTTACCAGCCCAGGGTATATTGGATGGTGCTTACATTAACACACAGTGTCTAACAAACCGCTTACGCTCCTTTAATTGGATTACAAGGAGAGCTGCATTCCCATTGGTGAGATTAGGAGAGTCCGGGCACAGAGCCGACACCGCCATTCCCCACCCTCACCTTGCAAGAGCAAGCCATCTGATTCGTTGTCCTCCTTAACGACCTGCAGATGCCAGATGTTTGATTGGTGGACTGGCGCTGGCCTGGGTGTTTATTGGTCTGTGACGGTGTAATAAGGGGGGGATGCCAAGTCAACTGCCAGAGTGTTTAAGTGTCTGCTCTGATCGAGACTTGATTAATGATGCTATCTATTTATTTACTGGTCTTAACTACACTTACAAATACACAGTACTTGTTAATAGTAACAGTGAATGCCAGGAGAACACAACATTCTTAGCATATTTTTTTTCTTTTTGGTCGACATTGGCTAGGGAAAGTGGTATAATATTTTTATTTGTTTTGGTACTTGGGATTCGTAGCACTCTTGTTTATAAAAATGTGCATTATATGTTGAAATGAAATAAATGAATGCACACAAAAAACAATGTTGGCATTCTGTGTTTAATTGACAAAACTAAAAGGTTATGGGAAAAAATTGTTTGTATGTATTCATTTATCTGTAAATTCAGGGTCTCACAGATGCTTTTAAGTAAAGACTTGAGAATTTCCTTTTTAATAAGATTCAAATGGAAAGTGTGGGATATCCATCCATCCATCCATCCATCCATCCATCCATCCATCCATCCATCCATCCATCCATCCATCCATCCATCCATCCATCCATCCATCCATCCATCCATCCATCCATCATTTTCTGAATGCTTGTTCTCACCAGGGTCGCAGACTTGCAGATGTGTTGGAACCTATCTCAGGGGTCTCTGGGTATTAGGCAGGGTACACCCTGAATTGGTTAATAAAGAAAATTCGTTATTATTATTATTATTATTATTATTATTATTATTATTATTATTATTATTATTACAATCATTATATGTATACATAGTACATCATTATATTAATTAAAACTATTCCAATTTAAATAAGGCAGTGAAATGCTGTGAGTAATAATAATAATAATAATAATAATAATAATAATAATAATAATAATAATAATAATAATAATAATAATAATAATAATAATAATAATAATAATAATAATAATAATAGTAATCCTTGGCCTTTGTGATGGATCACTTTGAGCCTGTGGTGGTCACCCGTTGAAAATGCAGATGTGCATTTTCAACTTGGAGACGTGCCTCTGTTTGAAAATATGTAGGTGTGTGCGCGAGAGAAGGTGCACCTTCTGACCTTCCACACTTCGACCTCTCACCTTTGGCCCCCATTGTAAATCTTCTGTTTTCTCCCTTTTTTTACACATTAGCCAAACCTCTGACCACTAACTTATGTGATGGCCTGAACACAAGCTGCTGAAAAGCTGGCAGCTGCTGGCCTCCTGCAAAGGCAGACCCTCTCCATCATGGCGCTGACACCTTAACTGTCGTGCTCTCGCTCAATGAGGAAGACCCCCCACCACACACACACACACACACGCACACGCACACACACACACACGCACACACGCACTCTCTCATGTGCTGGTGAAAGGACAAACGCAATGAAAAATCCTAGACTTATTTTAAACAGGTGTGACTCTAAAGTCATTGTTGCCCCATACACCCACTCGGAATCCAATTTTATGTTAAACTGTACTCTTAAACCCTCAAAACGTCAGGTCGTCCTTACATATCTATGGATTCAACGCCAAAATACGTCCCAGTTCTCACATTGTACACTTTACACAAGATTGAGAGCCACACAAACAGTTCCTCTTTACAAATGCATTCACACAGGAACCAGGAACCATTGTGTCTTAAAGTGCTCTCTGTAGGTGACGTGACCTTTACTGTCTGTCACAGAGGCTGCAGCCAAGTAAACCAGATGGCAGCAAACAACAGGCTGAGTTAATATGTAGCTTCAACAATTGTGTCCTCTTCGTGACAATGGTGCGAGTTGGGAGGGAGGAGCACTCGCTCAGGCTGAGGCTGAAGATGAACTCTCAGAGCATTCTTGGTGGAGTTCATAAAAATGAAGCTTAAACCTACTTGATTCATCACTGTCTCATTTGGGCAGGAAAGTAAACGGACACGTAACAAAGAAAGGAGGGCTGGGCCCAACATGGGGCTGTGTGTTCTGTCAGCAATGAAAACTGCAACAATATATCATCACCAGTGATAATATGCTACAAATTATTAGGGATAGGCTTTTGTTCTTTTTCCTAAATTGTCAATGTAATATGCAGCATGTAACATTTTTTTAACTTGAGCAATTGTCTGGGTTTTATTGAACAAAAACACCACCACCGCTTCAGCAGTTTTATTTGTAAAACTTGACAAATGTAATGTTTTGAATTATGTGCAGCAGAATAAAACTAATGCAGAAAAATACAATTTATTTACTTAAGTCACTAGATGGTTTGTTCTGCATTGCATTTAAGGTCTCAACAATTTTCTCATTTTGAAGCAATTTGAAGGCTTTGTAATGTTGTGGCTCTTCCTTTTTACGCTACAAGTTCTCAATAGACTTGAGGTAAGAAGTTGATGATTGCCATACTAGACATTTTACTTCCTTTATTATAGCTAAGCATTTTATAATGGTAGACCTACATAATTCTTCTTTTTATGGAAATGGTCAATTAGAAATTCCACATACTTTACACGGATCAGATTTAATTTGTTCAATAGTCTCTAAAAGGGTCATCCATGTCATTCACCATTATTCCAGGTAAAATATCAGTTCACCTTGTTGACGTACCAGCCTTGTTGGTAGATGGCGGCCATCTGCTAGAACTCCATCCTTCTGAGACATCCAAAGTAACGAAGCAGTGAATAAAACTGCTTAGAAATGAGTTTTCATGTATTTCTGAGCCAATTGCAAACTTTTCTCCCTATGAGCATTAATGACGAGTGGCCGAAATACAGCTTTACTGTGAGACAAGACTTTTGTTATTATTATTACTATTATTATTATTATTATTATTATTATTATTAGTAGTAGTAGTAGTAGTAGTAGTAGTAGTAGTAGTAGTAGTAGTAGTATGGTCCTAACCCTCTGGTTATGCATTTGGTTAATCTATTAATCAATCTATTAGCCTATAGTATGTACTTGGTAACTGTCAAAATGGTCGTCAGGTGTTTTCTCAAGACCAATTACCAATTTTATATTTATATTTTAATATTGATAAAGTCCAAAATAAATGTAATAAAAGACAAGCCTACTATGACGTACTCATGTAAATAATAAATGAATTAATATAGAATTCTGTATTTTAGTGTCTTCAAAAGGGCGAATCCTTCATCAATTGGCCACTTCTTATAATACATTCTTTTAAAATGGATTATTATAAATAATTTGTGTGATATTGAAATCAAGTTAAAAAGTCTAACCAACCTGATAACTTCTCTCTATGAGGTTGAAGTCGTACTCTATAAACAGCTACATCTACTAATTGTTACAGAATACCAGTAAAATAGGTTTTTTACACTAGATGGTAAATATTGTGTGATGTATTCCAATTACATGATATGATGACACTCCCCCAGTCTCAAAAACAGAGTTGGGACAGTTTCTTTCATGAATAATACCACTGACAATATCATTAACATCGCCATTGTGGACCTCGAGTCCAAAGGAAAATCACGTTCTTGAGATCAGGGTAATTTTCTATGCAAATGGCCCGCCATCATTGTTCCCGCCTCGTTAATCTGGGCGTGGGCTCCTTTGACAAACCCCTCTGTGATTGATGAGGCCCTGACAGCTCCAATGTGTGCATGCATTTTCACAGATTGACATCATCATTAAGGAGCCGAGCAACCAGAGCTTGAATCACTGCAGATTTACTCCCCCCGCCGGCTCATGCACACACGCCACACAGGCATCTCACTTTAACAACTACACACGGGTGATGCTCTCTCTCTCTCTCTCTCTCTCTCTCTCTCTCTCTCTCTCTCTCTCTCTCTCTCTCTCTCTCTCTCTCTCTCTCTCTCTCTCTCTGTCTGTCTGTCTGTCTGTCTGTCTGTCTGTCTGTCTGTCTGTCTGTCACACTTGCACAAAAGATCGAACCAGCCCAACAGCTGAGCTCTCCTCTCCCTTCTGTGATGCAGGCGGCAGCTAGTGCTTGGATCCGTCATGTTGAAGTTAATTGGTGTAGGCTTTAAGCAAATTTCCAGCAGCAATCCACGTCACTGCGCCACTTGATGGGTGAGCCGCTCTCACATGGCACCTATTGATTCACCTAGGGGTGGAGATGACTCCCAAGGTGCTCCCTACGTCAGTGTCACCCTGTCAGGGAACTCCAGATAGGTCCAATCTCAAGAAAATGCTGCACACCTTTCAGTTGAGAGTGGGAAAGGTTGCTAAGGGCGTCTGATTTGATACGTATTGTATTTCTAAATATAAAACAAGTCAGATGCTAAAACATCATCATATAAAATAGAGAGAGATCCAAACTTGCGTAATTATGAGCCAGACTTTACAGTATGTCCTGTCTTTTTAGTAAATTTAATCTTAGGCTTTATAATGAAGCTGACTTTTGTTTTCAGTTATAAAAGACAGCAGCTTATGGTGACCACAGACTAAAAACAAGACTTTACACAGATCAAGTTACCTGGATCAGATCGATAGATGATCGGTTGTAATGTCATAATTTGCAGATCGATAAATGATGTCGTTGATCAGATCTGCAAAACAAGACATTACCGCAAACACAACCTCATTGTCGCCAAGGACATTCTTTGCCCCCATTTATCATGTGTGAATGTTTATTAGTGTTTTTCTGAGAATAAAATGTTATCATTTGTTTCCCCTCACTGCATTTCATTTGCCGTCAGTAATTTGAGATTTTTGTGTAAAGCAGAGTAAAAACAAAATAGAAGTGAGCTAGCCCGCACTTGTTGAAAATGAGTTACAATATGCTGACAGGCATTCAAATGTGATTATTATAGGAATGATTAGTGAATTACAACAATTTATTTAAGCAAAAAATGAAATTAAAAAAATGCGTCAAAGTATGTTGTCAAGTATCCTTTTAAGGGTTATTGATTTCCAAAAAGTAACAACAGGAATGACTTCCTTGTAAATCTACCCTAATTCATCGCTAAACCTACAAATGAGCCACAGAGTTGAGCATATCGTTCAACTGAAGTCATTTGGAAATGGGAAAGTGCTTTTTAGTTTGCCCTCTAGCTAACACAAGAAACATGGCGCGTGCTGAATGAGCAGGAACGGAAAAAGACAAAACGCCGCCTGAGTGGAGGCAGCTGCAGATGAGCAAATAAAGCATTCAATATTTATGACTGAAATTAAAATCAGATAAAGATGTCACATATTACTGCGTCACCGCCCTCCTCTCCTTACTCCCAGGCCTCTGGTCCTAACTCTCTGGTAGTCACAACTCTCGACGCTCTCAGTGAAAGAGAAGCATTATTCCTTCCCAGGCCAATGTCTTCAAAGACAGTAATGAATGCAATGCAGTGACCCAGAAAATGGACTTTAGAGAAGGAGAGGGGGGAAAAAGCAATCTTGCGTTAGTGGCGGAGCATTATCACTTTACTCCCCACCCCTCGTCCTCTCCCCTCCTGGGCTGGTGTGTGCGCGATTGTGCACGTGTCTTGGTGTGTGCACCTGCTATTAAGTGTGCGTCTCAATGGCCGTACGTGCCTGAATGCGTTCATGTGAGTTTGTATGCACGCTTCTGATTTTGTGTGTGGGTGTGTGCATGTGTGCATGCAAACCAGTGGGTGAGCTGAAGTCTCAATCAAGAGAGAATGGGCGCAGGCTGACAGGCAGGCCCATTGTGGGGTTAATTAAACACTTCAGGTTTAACACCCCATCCCTGTCGTTAACCCAAACACTGGCTCATCACTCATCCTTGCCACACTTCAGTTAGAGAGCAGCACGGGAGGCGGGCGAATGGGGCCACAATGGAAACGTCATCGTGGATGGACGTGTTGGGGTTGCTGGATGTCAGATGGCAGAGGGAGTGAACATTTTTCTCCATGAAAATTGGGGTTGCAAAATTTCAGGAATTTTTAAAGTTGAACTAGGAGATATGCTAATGAGTCACCCACTGCGCCACCAATCCAAAATATAGTGCGAACAAAATATTTTTTTACATAGTGTTTTAATCCGTGGAAAAAAAATCTGTTAATTCTCGACTGTCTTTTTTTTTGTCACTTGTCACAGTGAACTAAGGTCTGTTTGTAAGCAAACTTTACAAATTTTATATTTTATTAAAATAAATGGCTTGGTTGACCTTTCAAAATTTGTAGGTTACACAAAGTTACATATTTCATCCTGTGTTGAATGAATTATTACATACCTCTACTCCCCCAAAAACTTTATTCCATCAAGGTACAGGCAGTGTTTTAGGTAACAGAAACATAGTCTCAACGGTTCTTGAAGTATAAACAGAAGTTAAGCAGTGTCAGAATCTTTACATGAACTTCCATACCACATTTTAACATTCTTCTTCTTTTTTTTTGATGAAGACCGGTTATGCTCAGACAAATGTGCTGACGGAGATTACAGCTAAATCAATTATCTGTTAACGCATTGGATCATCACTCGTGCCCCTCATTAAAAAAGGAAAACCACATATAAATGAGAGCGTTCTTCAATTTGATATTCCAAGACTTGACCTTTTGATGCAGGCAGTAGAGACAGTCATCTCACCTCAGCCTTTGTCCTTTGTGATTATGTTGCTGAGTCATACTCATACCAATGGAGATGCACCAGAAAGGGAGCAATTAAAATTCCAAACTATATATTTACAAGATTGTAATTATATTATATTATTTATACATTAATTATACTATTAAGTAAAGACATATCACACATTTAGAAACTAAGTTTACTTCAATTTAAGTAGTGACAAAGATCTTTTATTTTGTATAAAACAAAGAGAGAACTTTAGAGTAAGTGAATGAGAAATGGTCAAGCGCTGGTCATTTGTGGGAGTACATTACTGCAGTGTAATGGATCATTGAACCACTAGATAGCAGTAGTTTACACCACTGACATTAAGCGGTCCATACTTCTTGGGTGGTTGGTTTGCAACAATTTTGGACAAGTCATTTTGGATCTAGAGATATAGATATACAGTAGATACAGCTCCACCTGGTGCTGCATGCATTAAATCATAGGTATTGTATATGGTACCATTAGACCCAATTTAATCACATATAGCATGTGTATTAAAGTTAAACAAGCAAGGTTTGTTGTGCTCCTGTGCAGTTTTGGGTGCTGAATGTCTCATTTAAAGGATCCCCAACAGTGCTCAGAAAGTAGAAGAGGACCTTATGAACCTTTTGTTTTTCATCTGCAACTGTTTTTAAGCTTTCAATATTTTGCTCCCATTTATGTAGTCATTATTATTACATCGTCAATGATGTGCAGATATGCACATTTTTATTTATGTATTTATTTAATTTCTTTATTTTTAGTTCTTAATTCGACATTTCTTATTTGATGTCATATTTTCTTATTCCTCTCCATCCAAAGAATAAATCCATTTTGGAATAATATGAGAATAAATAAAAAAGTATAGGTCGATCAAAATTCCCCCCACATTTGTATTGTTTTAACTAGATATTTATTCAATATGTTTGACTGTACGTATAATATATTAATTCCTGAGCTGAGAAGTGTCTGAAAATGATTGCTTTTAGTGTCCACACAATTTTAAAAATAATTGTCCTTTTCACTATTCCTCTCAATGTTAAAGCATTACTTTTATCGAAGATCTTTGCGGAAGTTGAATAACACATGCTGTGACTCGCAGTCTATCATGAAATATCAAGACATCATTAACCTTGCTCAAACTAATCGATTGTAGATATGGTCTGACATTTTAATCCAGATGTCAGTTCAGTGCTCCAGTAAACACATTAATATTAATACCAATCACCACAATAAGATAAGTGAATTTCTTCTCTCACACAGGGACAGGTGTTTTATGCAAGTTGTTCTTACAACTAGAGAGTAATTAAATCAGCAGGAGAGTTTAAACAAGCACATGGCTCAAGTGTGCAGGTTTGCATTGCTTTTGATGGACAAAATTAGCTTTGCAGATGTGAACTAAATTTGATTGTCTGTCTGCAGATTAAATGATGACCGCTCAGGTTGTAGTTCTGGGTCGTTGTGTCCCTGTTGTTCTTGCGTGTTATTGGTGAGACGCAGCCATGAAGCAGTCTTTTCATTAGCCATTAGCCCATTAGCCCGTTAGCACTCAGGCTGTTGGAACAGCTTGAATGTGTGATGCTAATGCTTCGGGGATATAACCCAAAGTGGAGCCTTGGAAAAGGGCCAAATAGGAGCAGCAGTACAACAACGACCCACTTCCACTCCACCCCCTTCATATTATCACCTCGCGCTCCCTCATTGTTTTTGCCTTTACTCTTAATTCCAGTAAGATCTTTAAGATACATGAGTAGATCTGTTCCATCCTGGCGCCATATGTTAGCAAGCAAGACTAATGAACACGTCGTTTCGAATGCGGCTGGGCCATCTTTCTCCTTCAATTCTCTCTCTGTTGCCCACTGCAGTTTTATCCCTGGTTTGTTTTCCAAGCATTTCTCATAAAAGTGATTTATCAAAAACACTTAATACAAACTACCGATGTTTCATCGTGAATGATTCCAAAGGCTGCCGAAGCTGGTGGATTTTATGGCTCTCGCTGAAAAGGGTACCTCTCGGGGCCATGTTCTGTTCGCTTCTTGTAAAGTACTAACGCACGCACAAACACACACACTAGCCACACTGGTGTCGACTGGGGATGGGCGGCAAGGAAATGTCAGGAGGGATAGAGGTCATTGCGCTCCGAAGGGATAAACACACACTACACACGGCTCCTGACTGCGTTATCATTTTTCTACCCTATCGGACACGTCTCTGAATGTATTTATATGTATAAACATATACTTTATTTATATTCTCTGAGGCCACTGCACCGAGGAAATGATATTGATATCTAACATTTGGAGCGCCAATGTGACTGCCAGGATGCAATTTGTGTTCTATCTCCGTGTAAAAAAGGGGGCCGTGATGCCCAGGGGCGGCCATTTCCTTCCCTGCAGTGACATTTTTAACAGGGTGCCTGCAGGACAGCGGGTCGCAGACTGAGCCGCACTCCACCCGTCATGGTAGACGGGCCAAGCAGCGCACCGTGGACGTTGTCTTTTCTTGGCTTTGAACAACTCCCAGTGTGAGCCTGACTCCATTTGTGACACAAGGTTGAGAATGCAGCCTTGAATTTTGATAGTTTGACGGAATTTACTGGTCATATTGTGCAAAAGAGTTTAAGTTGGTGTTGAATTTTGTCGAATAAATTGCCCCCCAAAATGCGACTTATACTCTGGAGCGACTTATATATGTTTTTTTTGGGCATTTTTGGGCATTTTATGGTTGGTGCGACTTATACTCCGGAGCGACTTATAGTCCGAAAATTACGGTAGTGATAAGTCCAGTTTCAGGTGCCTTCTCTCTTCGTGCCTGTATTTATCAAAGCAACATTAGTAGTGTATCAACATCAATTTGCCATCATGAAGCATGGCGCTGCATTCCACTCGAGTGTGACCATTATACTAATGAGGTTAATGGTTCAGCTGTGCTTACCATAAGATGGATGCCCCCAGTGGAACCTGTCCCTTTTTTGTCTATGTGTGTCTGTGTGTGAGGGTGACTTTCCTTCAGCAATGCAACAGCATGTAACAATTTTATCTCTTCATCCCCTAACATCCATCATTGGGATTGTGATGGTGTGCTCGCTTGTAATGAGGAGAAAACTAGCCATCTCCTTGCCATGGTGACCCTGGTTTACCTACTTTTCATACTCCCATGTTCATGGAGCTTCCTGGACATTTCTGTTTTTGTTTTGATACAAATGATAATGTTAAAATTTGTTTCAATGTCCATATTAATGCAATAGTGGTTACCATGTCATCTTGGAGTTCGGATTTTTCGTTCCAAAAAACAAAAAATATTTGAAGAAAAAAAAAGACCAGACAAATATATAATAAAATATGTAATTGAAAACAATCCAATTACATTACTTTAATACTATATTCTAGATCTTGGATTATAATGCTGATTGTATATATATTTTTTTGTACAATTAACTAGTAAACTGTATCAGAATACATTATAGTACACATTACTGTACGGTAGAACAGCACACAGCTATTTAGTCGTTGCTGGCAGTTTAATGGAATCCGAAACGAACAAATCTAATAAATATCTTAGCAACACTTGGGGGAAAAAAATCGAAAGAAAACAAAAGCTTGTCAGTCAGAGTTATGTGTTCCTAGCTTTACATTGTCCAGAGTTATCTTTGAACTTTACAAACTAATGTGATGAACTAATGACTTCTTGTAGGCTATTACAAGAGGGCAGATTACTGGTGTCTATTTTTGCTAATTACAAATGGTAAAACCAGTGAAGCCTTTTATAAGCTAGGATACCGTTTATGCCCTGCCACATGCTATTCAGTCTAAAAGTGAAATAACCCTCAGGAATGAGATCGCACCATTTCTTTAACAGATGGGACACAACAGCCATCTGTATTGTTTTAGATGCATTTAGGTGGAAAAATTGTTTGTCTCTGTACCTGTTCAGCCACTTTAAAACAACACACAGAACGTTAAGATATATGAGCCCCGCCGTTCGAACAAAGCGAGTGGAGAGCTAATAAACACTGCTGTTATTGATTTTAACATCTTGATATAAACAGTTAAGAGGCCTCAGAATTGTTTGTTTTGTTCGGTTTTATTTATTTTTTTCTAATTTCAATTTCAACATCTGCATCGGTACGGTGTGCCAATGCTTGTTTGCACACAAGCCCAAAACCACAGTATTGCTTCTTAATTAGATTTACAGGATATTAAAAACACAGTAGGTGCTCCTAAACGATGATCATTGGAGAGAGTGCTGAAATAGCAGGCTATCATAAGTCTTTTTTATAACACGACTTGAACTGTAACAGTATCTCTTTTTGTTTTTATAAATGTATTCAATTACTCCCACCAATCTCTGAAAACATGAAAAATGTCAAATTAGGAGTGCAAATTTGCAAACGCATGGTGGTGACTCTTATCAATTTTACCATCTTCAGAATGGCGCTTTAATGAAGAAAACAAAGTTGGACTCATTTGCGGTTAATGCACTCAAATGCTTTTTCTCAGTGGGTGCTGCCCAATAATCTGAGGAGAGGAAGGGCACTGGGTCTCTGGAGGGTTACAACTTTAATTGGATGATCTCAAACTCCTTTTTCCCAATTCCAAATGTAAACAAGGCGTGTCATGGCACATCTAATGACAAATGAACAAACCTAATAAAAAATGCCTCTCAGATCTTTCCCATTTATTTCCTTTTTGACTTTATCCCAGAAGGCACATCATAAGATATTGCGCTAGTTAGGATAATAAGAAAGAACATTTAACAGACTTGAGTGAAAGGCAGAATCCCCTCAAGACATGTCTTCTAAATTTGGAGACAGGAAATGGGAAAAATTAAAGAGGAATTGTTACCAATAAGGATTCATTTGACTAGTATTCACATTAGTCACGAATAAGTGATGACAAATACAAAACATATATAAATAGTACATCTACTATCAAAATGTCCCTTTTATTATGATTGTTATTTATTACTCACTGAATGTGTTTTGTTGTGTAGTTCCTTTAGGGAAAGTATTAATAATTAATCACTGAATCAATTACCTTTTTGTAAATGATCATACAATAAAAATAAAAATACATTTTGCTGTGGTTTAGACATTAAACACATGTAATAGTCAAAACACTCTAATTTTGTGTGTAAAATTAAAAATAAGATCTGTTACTTTGAAGCACTGGTACTTTCAAAATCAGTTGTACTGAGAAGGTAAAAAGTTGCAGTTAAAACTACGGAAACCATAACAACACATTTTATTATTTGAGCGTTATTACTGTATATGAATTCATCCACTTATATTCCTATAATAACTAACCTTATTACACAGTACTGTACATATATCCAATTTTTCAGTTGGCCTTGAATGCCTTGTGTTTTATGCGTGGCTCTCCCGGTGTACATATGGGCGATTATATCGGGCCTTTAAATTTGTTTCCTTGTACCTCAGCGAATGTGTTGAGTAGCTGAGCTAAAGACTGCTGAGCTAGTGAGTTAGCTTAGCCGACCCTTGGGCCTTTATAAAGCTGCTGAGCACAGCACGCACAAACACACACACACACGCACGTACACACATGCACAGTGGGCCCTGAAAACACATAAAAAGTTTTCAACCCCCGGACACCCGTGTGTATGAAGGGCGCTATCTCAGCTGAGTAGTTTAACAAGACTTGTATCAACGTCTCAAGGCTGTGAAATACGCAACTGATACACAACCACTTGCTCAGGAATTGGAAAAAAAAACAAAGCAAAAAAGGTGCTTCATAAAGTTCACGCTGGTGCTCAGTTTATTGGCTCGGGTAGGATCAGAATCGCGTGGCCCATGGGAGAACCAGTGCACAGACGGCATATTAATTCACCTCTCTTTGTTAGAACCTCCGCATGTACTAAAGATGGTAATCCTAAATCATTTGTTAGTGCTGCATCGGAACTTTGACTTTTTCTAAAGCTACTTGACAGCAACTGCCGCCTTCTCAGAAAATTAAAAAATATTTCGAAAATACAGAGCGCCAATTTGCAATTCATACACATTTGTATAATTCCTTGGCTGTTATTCAACTCAGTTCATTAATTAAAGAAAAAAGCCAAGCATTTCTTTATCTGCATTCCCGCCATCTTTTTGATGAGGTTTCTTCAGGAGTAATTGAGTTCGTTAATTAGACGGAATTAGGCTCTAATTATTCCAAAGGCACAATGCCTGGGGGGTGTAGCGAGGAACCAAATGTGCCATTTTTCACTGCCTTGCCACCCCAACAGCTTTCACTAAATCCCCTCTAACTCTCTTTGATGTCCTCTACACCGCCACTTTCACAGGAAATGGATTGGATATCAGGCCGCCTCGTTCTGCCACTCTTTTGACATTTGCGCCGCCTGATTTCCAGACAGTAAATGCATTTCATTACAATGAGGTGTTTTATTTTCTCCTGCTCGGTCTTTGTGTTATATTCAAGGGGATGGACATCTGTCTTGTTTATGTCCGCTCACTCAGTGGCAGTCCTCGGCTATATCACGTTTTTATTACTTTAGTTTTAGGTGGTGCTTTGTCACGCTAGGGCCCCGGATTTAAAAGATACCACATTGTTACTTTATTACAATATTTAAGAGATTACATTTTCATTCCCTTTACAAAGCAGTTTTATCAATTGTTTATAAATCGGTTATTAATGTGAATATGAGCGATTTGTAAATCCCTAACAAACTGTTGTCGATAAACAATAAGCGGAGGCTCATAAATGAAAGATTCAAGCACACATTATTGTGCAAATCTCGAATCCTACGGTCACCATTAGCTGGCACCCTTTGTTGGGCAAATGACAATGTTAGTACAAAAATTAATAGAGTACAATTATATATCAAAAAAAGATGCCATTGGTACAATGACCACATTAAACTGAAGGTCCTCATTGTGGGAATTCAGAAAAATCCATTTTACTCTTTATTTCGTTCTAATTATAGATCTAAAATTTCATTCTGTCCGGTGATAATTATTTAATTACTCATAGCAATGTATAAAAACAAAATCACAACATCAGCATGAAAGGTCTAATCATAATTATGAAAATTTGAATGCACATAAAATATCACAGCTAAATATAATATTTTTATTGATTGGTATGCAGTAGTTTCCTTCAGTGAAGCTTTATAAACATTCTTCAGTGGGTGTTAGACGTTTACATGATTTTGGAGTGAGACACCAGAAATCGTCAAATCCATGCAAGCAAGATTTAAAGGCCGAAAACATTTGTTACATACAGTACATACACTCACGCACATCCAGCTGCTCCAGTCAGAGTCTCACATGCAGATGTTGAATTGGACAGACCACCCTGAAGCAATGTGGCATTCAGATCCACAAGCCTCAGTGCCGCCAAACACGCCATGATGGATCGACCGGCGCTCATGCCAGCTAAGACGATTGAGAGACTGATGGCTCCCATTGGTTCGGCTCCAAGTGTTAATGGTTGTTCCCAGATTGTAGCATGAAAAGCCCCTTTAGCTGCTCCTAATACGGTATGACGAGGGAAAACAAAAGACCGATCCAGCTCAAGTCACAGGGCGCACGCTCAAAATATACCGACGCAACAATAAAATCAAAGGCGTTGTGTTTTTATTAATAACTTACATATTTATATTTTGCAATTTGGAAAAGAAATGAGAATCACCACAGAAGAGCCAGCGCATCTATGCTTTTCTCCTCCTTTGGTGTTGTGATTCAAGCATTCCCTCATGTTCAACGGTAAAACTGTCGCCCATTATGAAAAGCACCATAAACTAAACGTTGTTCGAAGGTGTTTTCCTTTATTTTCTGATCCCAGACGCAGCATGTTATATGAAATGCCCCCGTCAAATTTTTCATGGTGACAGCGTCATGGCTTTCTCTAAGGGGGCACTGCGGTTAGTTTATCCTCACCCGTTGTATTACCCTTTGAATGTCTCTAAGTTAAACTGCCGCTGACAGCTTATCAGTCAATGTAATGCACAATGCCTCTACGTGTGCAAGCAGGGGAGTAATTCAATATCCCAATGATTCAAGGCAAAAAGAGCAAAACACAGATTTATTCCGCTGAATTGTAGTGAAGAGGGGCATTAATGTTGGTGGACTCAGAAGAAAAATCGATTGCACGCATCAGGCTTCCATTTGGAATTTATACTAATATATTATGTTTACCAGCAGACAAATGGACAGCTAAAACAAAAAGATGTAAATCTGGAGGTTGGTTGTGATAGGAAGTAAATATGTCTGTAAATTTATTTTGTTCACTGCCAGACGCTTTATGGTTGCTGTATTTTTTTAAATACAGTAAGAAAGCGCAGGATTTCTGTAATCCGCTTACCATTCATTCTTTGCATTTTCAATTGGCACACCCAAAAACTAACATAAGTGACTGATTATGTTCTCACTTGATTTTTAATCCACCCCTTCAAAAAATAATTTCCATATTTCATATTCAGATTTCAATTTCAAACTCATGATAGAAAAAGACTTGATAAATAAAAAGGACCACAGGACTAAATTTGATTTATTTTGAAGTTCAGTAACAAATATCAATAAAGGTATGTTAGCATGTTAGCTGCCACCATTTGGGTTTGGGCCAAAACTAAAACAACATTATGCAATGATAGGCACACAACTATGTGTATGGTATATGCTTCAATGGATAGATATTAGCAGCTAACAAGCCAGCGTAACTTTAATGATTCTCTTAAGAAAACACTCGGCTAATGTAAACATTACCAATTAAATATGAAAATAATATAATATATGTATAATAATAAATATACAAATTTTGATCTGGCATCTATTTTATGTGTGCGCTTAATTGTCACTTCTAAACTTAGTTTTATCAATTGTAATTTGATTTTTTTTCTCTCTCCATGTTGTTTGCTCTTTGTTTGTCTAGTGTGAGGTTGAGTTTGGTTTGCACCTCTCCGAGGGCACGCTCTGTCAGTGAGCCGATCTTTGTGCAAGCCATGAAATCCCAGCGCTGTAACCTCTGACCTGGTACTAAGCCCTCTCCCAAACAGGTCTGCATAATAAACATATTGGTGAGGAGTTACGTTCATGAGATTGCACGCTTGCGCCGTTTCACATTTCTCAGCATTTCCTCAATGATGTTGCAGCGTGTAATCCAATTCAAAACATTGCATGCATAATCATTCCATAGCCATCCACTAAAAAGTGACAGTGGACCAAAATAGTACCCAGAAGTCAATGACACCACATTCCAGACTTCTCCATCGCTTCCATACGTGAATTTCTTACATTTTCTTTTTATCTGCGGCACCTTAGAGTTTACGAGCGGGATCAACATTTTTGGAATGACCTTGTCCCCTGTCACGATTTTGGACTCAGAGGGAGAAGATATCAGAATTGGCTGCTCCTGCACCTGTTCTACCAGATGTAATCACGTCAAGGCTGTATTATCTATTTTTACATGCAACTTTTGCATTATTGCAATCTTTGTTTCACTCGGAGTGTGCTTCAGAAAGTTTCTGTGGTTTTAAATTTCTTCTGACATAGTAGGTGTGCATACGTAAGGAAACCCTTTGCATTGAAACCTTTACGTCGGACATGAAGAAAATAAGATTAGCATTCTAGGTCTTAAATATACATGCACTTGTGCACACATACACACTATGCAGGTGTTTCCGAGCAGAGCAACAAGCTGTGTGGCTCCTGTGAACAGCTGTTGAAACACAGCCAGATTCCGAAATTTAGACAGTGATGAACTCCACATAATAAGATTAGCTCAATTCCCTTATCCAAACATCTACAAGTGTTACCGACCTAACCTAAGGCCACCTTTTAGGCTCGAAAAACCCACAACTAAGGCTCATGTTGTTGTTTTTTCCACTTTCAGGTCACTTGGAATAATCACATATACTACACAGTGTTTCAAAAGAACTTGTTGCAGAGAAGGGAAATCAGATACTCTCTTAATCCATCTGCTGGCGAACCATCATTAATTCCCTTGATGAACCTGTAATCTGAGAGCCGGTAACCTGTGAACTTGTCATTCAAAGCACACAATTTGCCATGAATCACCAAAAACAGGTTTATCTCTTACATGTAATGCACTAGCAGTGTCTTTTCTTTTTTTGAAGTGGGATATGAGGGTCGTGCGGTCACGGCCGTTAGTGGAGGCATTAACTTAGTGCTGGAGTCAGTCCGTTTCCTGCCACACAGGGTTAAGGTGTCACGACTTGAGCTCTGATTGAGTTACGGTCATGCTGCCTTCTCAACACGGCTGCCACTCACATTTGCCAAGACTCTGCAAGACCAAATAGACTTTGATGTGGCAATTACACACAGCCACACACACACCAAGAAAACCTGAGGTCTTTTTAAACTAATGTGTTTTTAAATTGTTTCTTCGGGGGTGTTATACAGTTGAGACACGTTATGAGTGATTGTTAGGGGCTGGCTATCAAAACACAACGTACTACATCCTCTAAAGGTAACTATAAACGCCTCATAATGAAATTAAAATGTTCACAAGCATTTTTGGCCCTTGAGAAGGTTATTTTGGTATTTTGGGTATTCATGTGGCGTACCCAGTGCAACGCATGTGCGATCATGCACCCACACACAAATGATTGTGCGCTCCTCTTTTGATAAACAACTGAATTAGCATGGGAAGAACCATTGATTGGTGACTTAATTCCCAATTCAAATTATCATCCTGGGTCTATACCCGAGGTTGACATGAGCCTTGAGCTTTGGCGCGATTAAATTATATTCTGCTTCCTATTAGCCTGCCTCTCTCTCTCTCTCTCTCTCTCTCTCTCTCTCTCTCTCTCTCTCTCTCTCTCTCTCTCTCTCTCTCTCTCTCTCTCTCTCTCTCTCTCTCTCTCTCTGTGTCTAATACAGGCATACACTCCCCCCATCTTTCTCCACTGTATACTTCCCTCTCGATGCAGCTCAGGTGCTGATACAAGCAGAAATCTTGCACGCCCCATCGCTCCCAGAGCACATACACTCATACACATTGAGCACACGCACACAAATACACCCCCTCATACACCTTCATTCACCGCACCCCTTCGGAAAAGCCGAGGGGAGGTAGCATAAGTCTCCTCGCTCTTTGCTGTGTTAGCATGGAAGCAATATGAAGCACTGGGAACACTGTAGTAGTTTGTTGAGGGACGATGCAGCTGCAGCACATATGCGGCGCGGGAAGCGGAAGATAAGAGATTATCACGTTGATGCATGGGCGGTTATGGTCCTAAGTCACCCAAGGTTGTGGCCCCTTTCTCCCAATGAGGATATAGTGGCCAATAAGTACACTGCGTCAGTGCAAAGACAGAGAGAATTGAAGGAGAAGAAGAGCGAGACGTAGTAAACAAGAACAAAAAGGCAAAAGGGGATGAGGAGGAGAGGATTGAGTCTGCTATTGTCTCTGCTTCATCAATATCCTCTTATATAAATGTCAACTGTACAATTTCCCTCATCACTGTTTCACCACCCCACTGGCTTTATCCTCTGGTACAAGGGGAGGGACATCACTCTCGTGCATCTCTTTTTATCGTTTTTCTCCCACCGCACTCCCTAAATCGCTTTACTCTTTCTGCCCTTTCCACTCGTTTCTCTTGCGTTCCCTCCTTCCCGCTCTCCGTCAGCTCTTTATCATTCTTTATCTCCCCTTTCCTCTCTCCCTCCTGCCTCTTTGCCTCTCATAGCAATGCGTCACTAGCCTGCCCCCATGAAACAAGTCAATTTTCTGCCAGCTCGGCGGAAGAATAAATCTCCCTGGCGCTGCTCAGAGCGATGGGGGTATTTATCTAAGTGGAGTGTGTCCTCCTCGGCTCAACGCCACCGACTTCTCGTCTAAGGCGCTTTTCCAAAGGGATGGCAGGAGGAATTGCTAAAGAGGGACGGGAAGGGTAAAAGAGGGAAGTGAAAGGAAAGGGGGCTAGCAGAAAACAAACAAAAAAGCAGGTGTCACAATGGCATGAGGGGGAAGAGACGGAAGAATGGAGAGAATTAGGAGGTGAAAATATGAAAAAGATGGATTGCTAGGGAAGTAAAGGAGGTGCCTGGAACAAAGCCTATAAAGCCACGCGACAGAGGAGTGAGGAAGGGGCATTAGTCGAGCCTGCTCGGGCTTAAACGGCAGGAACAGGCAGAGATGTGGATGAATAGCGGCCATCCTCCTCCAGGCCATACTCTTCCATCGGAGTGAGGGAGACGCTTAGCTTATTGCGCTTGCTGTGAAAAAAACAACAACACAGAAGCCTTAGAAAGACGCGATGAGCAAGTATGAGACTGAAAATGATGGCTGACTGATGATGTCACTGCTTTTTCCGCAAAATTAAAAAAAAAAAAACCAGACGACAACAGAAGCACTGACAAACAGATGATCAGATAAACAGATAATCAGCATGAGGTGAATATATTCGGACTACAATTGTATCTCTTACATTATTAATGCAGGAAGATCTTTTGCGGTGTAACAAGTCAGGAGATTTAAAAGGCTTGGGGCAGCAGTGGGGTATTTGTACTTGGGGGAAGGGGGTCTTTTCTAGCTACCAGCATTAAAGCAAAGTAAATAGCTGTTGTGTCTCATTACCATTCAATTTTAAAAAGGACTGTTAGTATAATGAATGGCTGTGTTATTTTCTATGGACTTCCGCCTACCTCAGTATTAAGAGCAATAATTTCATTTTTCATGCTAGATAAAGTCCAAGCAAATAGATCCTTTGCAATTAAAATGGTCAATTTTGCTTATGCACAACAGGCGCTGTGTAATACCATGTTTTGGTCTTAATTACCTACAATAACCATGTGATATACTGGGAAGAAGGTTCTTTGGAGGGAGTGTATCATACTGTATGTAACAAGACACTAAAAAAAAAAAAATGAAACGATAACACCAGGGAGATCATATTATCTGTGTAGAGCAAAGTATTTCGTTTAAGGCGTTTCCACTTAAAGGTGAAAAAAAGAATGGAACGCAAAACGGCAATCACAAAAAGGAACTTGAATGTTTTCATGTCGGTTTTATGTCAGTGTAACATTAGAATTTCCATGGATCAAAAGCTACCAGCCTGCTCGTCATAGAAATGTGGAAATGCTTTTCAATTATTTCAAGGTTAAAGGTTGAGAGCCCAACTCAGCCTTCTAGCCTGAGGTTTTCGTTTGTTTATGTTATCACCAATGGTCATTACTACAGACACGATTATGGATGATGCCATCAAATCCTTTTTGAATCGGCAATAAAATTAATGCTGATTCTATTGAGTCAGCCGTGCCCGTCGCTGAATTGGGTTGTTATTCGAACTAGTATAGGACTGGACCTTTCATTAGGTGCACATGCACAATCTGTTCCAATCACAGAAAAAAAAAAAAGTTCATCGGTTACACAAGATTAAGATGTGATAACCTGATGCAGTTTTTCCCACTTTTCCTTTAAAAAAAAAAATCATGTTTGAAATGGGTGAATTCACAGGACCTTTTCCAATGAATTACAAGAGTGGCATCAATTTTCGTTATGATGCACTGCGAGGATCTCACAATAATAAACATCCGTCCATCCATTTTCTACATATATGATTTATCTTTATTAGGGTCACAGTTAGGCTAAATGCGTCCAACTCAACTAACTTTTTTACTAGTTAACCACAGGGCGGATATCACATTCACGCCAATGGACAATTTGGAGTTTTCATTTTACATGCATGGTTTTTGGAAGGCTAAAAAACATGGTTTATTAAATTTGCAATTTCGACAAGTGGTCGTACAAACTAATTTTAAAAATAGGATATGACTTGACTTAAAAATGTATTTTGATCCAGATGGTTTTAGATTCAAACCCAGCATCTCTCTATAAGGAAGACATAACTACAGCCAAAACTATAAATACACTGTTAACAGTAAATTTGTTTAATATGTCATATGTCAGCTTGCCAACAAACATGTAGTCGTCGACCTTCCTTCGACCGACTATTTAAGGCTGTAATATTTATGTCGTCACTAGATTAGCATGATGGATGCAAACACTTCATTAGAGACAAATGAAGGCTGTCTTGACACGATTATGGCAAAAACAATAACAGCACGGTGTGAGCCATGCAGTGATTGATAATACTGCAGGGGGGGAAGGCTCAATTGTGGTGGGCTTAACCAGGCTTTCCCTGAGGGGGTTTCCTTTGGTATTAGTCAGACAAATCCCTTTGTCAACCTCTCCCCTTGCCATTTTTATTCATAAGCACTTGGCCCTAAGAAAGACATCAAACCTCGAATACAACGAGAGGTCAACATCATCTTTGCGCAATGTTAACCTCTGCATTGATGAAGCTAATTCACATTTCCTCAGTCCAGCCTACGGGGGTTCCACAGAAAGGGGGAGGAGGACCCGAGGGAGGCAGTGCTGTGTGTGTGCGTGTGTGTGTGCGTGCGTGCGTGTGTGTGTGCGTGTGTGCGTGCGTGTGTGTGTGTAGAGAGTGTCCCTCTTGACCCAAGGCCCTCCACATGGGGTTTGTATTGATAGTGTTTCATGAAAGGAGGGGAAAGTGAATGTTGTCCCAACTGATTGGAATGACAATGGGGGCATATGGTTGTGTGAGTGTTGCTGTATGGTCATGGCAGCCACCATATTCCTCTGCGCAGGGTTGCCAGGTGCTTCATAATCGGACCCACTGAGAGCCGACAAATCATACACAAATGCGACAGTCTGGCTCGTGGCTCCTCTTCCCATTGGGTGGCCATCTCTTTTCAGCTGTGCAACTCGCATCCGCCATTGCTGAATGCAAAGGTGGCTACACTGATCAGATAGTCGGTGCGAATCATTTGTTATTGTCTTTTTTTCAAGATGTGAGGCCCACAGAGAGGGAGAGAATACAGATGTCAGCAGCAGCAGCATCTCCATCCACACAAAGGCTCTTCTCATGAATACTCAGCTCCACCCTAATGACTATTCAATACAGTCTTCAGGCTGTAGATGAACGGCCATTCCGCAGCAGCATCTGCTGTGGGCCCAACTCGCCAGACGCCAGCCTTGTAAGAGGCTAATTGAAAGACAGAGGCCACCTCTTGGTGTTTGTTTGTATTTATGTGTGTGTGTGAGTGAAAGAGAAACAAGGGGAGCACAAGTGTCAAAGGGTGGAGAAAATGAGCAACAGCAAGTGATGGGGAGAAGCAGGACAAAAACAAATCCGGCCCCCACAGAAAGAACAGCTGACCTCTCAACGTTTGTTCCCATGCGGCCATATTGGAAAAGCCCAAATGGGCTTTGAATGATCTCAAAGCAATCCTACTTCATGTACGTAATTAGAGTGGCCCTTTTGGGGAGGAAATCATCTTTGCAGAGACTGCAATTTTGTTCAAAGATGCATATTTGTACTGTTTATTGTGGGAAAAAAAGAGGCCATATTTAATACAACAGGTGCTGCAGGTAACAATGGCGAACACTAATGCAGGCACATAAACAGAATAGATGTATCTAGAAAATACAACACTAATTTTCATTCTATTAATACAGCAAATTAGTTTTCTGCTTTTCACCTCAAGGCATGTTTATACTGCTTTGTAAGTCTTTGCATCAAATAAATAAAAAAAGAAAGAAAAAAAAGGCTGCGCAAACGAAAACTGAAGGATTGCTGTCATAATTCTTCCCAGTTCTCCTCTGGCAGTTTTTACTAGCAAAGGCAGTGAATAATCTTTACCATCCAGGCCATCCCAAATAACACAATCCTTCAGCACTACAGCTTACTGTGTTTTATGGCGAAGTGCAGATGAGAAAGAAAAAACATTGAAATGGTGCACTGCTCATGCTGCTCTTGCTGATGCTGATGCTGCGGGATAGCAATCAAATGCCTCAGATGTACAAAACTAAATAAGGAAATTGTAATCTATACTTACTGGTCACATTATTAGGTACATCTGAATCTCATGAGATCCAGAGTAAGAGCGTTATCAAACAGTGGGTACCACTGTATAATAAGGGTACCCTTAATAGGATTTTTGAAAGGCTATGATGACATAATGGAGGAATTTTGAATAATTAATAAATAATTAAAGACCTCTGATCGTTCACCAACAATTTTTGTTGGCTCACTAGTTTGGCATATTTAGTCAAGGGGAAAACAAATTTTAGGCAACTAGAAAAGAGAGACCCTTAATGTAAAGTGTTAGATTGAATCATGATAAACAAGCATTTTTCAAGCAGAGCAAATTTAAAAATGTCACTTTGCTCTTTTATGTAATAATTTATTCATACTTTTGTTATTTTAATATTATGTAATTTATTAATACTTATAAAAACAGTTAGCAAGGTAATAATAAATGGATAGTCAGCTGAATAGGATGGCCTCATTGTGAAGTGGTGTATCAAACTTTGCATTTACAAAAACAACAAAGCTTAAAATAATAAGTGGAATTAAATGAATCTGTGTTGAACTGCACTGCATCGTTTTGAGTGTTTCTATTTTGTGCCGCTCCTTTCTAAATGCCAAAATGTTACAAACATCTCTTGTGTGCAATGGTGTTCTCCATCAGTGCAAACTACAATTGCAATTATAAACATCGTAAGTTTATACCTAATTAGAAATCGCACTATTATCCATTAAGGTTTGATGCAGGTCTTTTAATGCCTCCTTGGATTGTACCGGCAAATGATCAGTCTCTAGGAATCAGCGAGCATTCACTGTATTGTCATATAACCCAAACAAGGACAAAAATAATTAAAAGATCATATGTAATTCAATTTTCAAACTCATTTAAATTTCTTACTGATAGCCACATACAATTGCAGGAGGAATGTTTTCTCTGAATTAATTCATGCTACACTGAAAACCAGTGTACTACATGCAGGCCCCAAACCACACCAGTCTGGTCAGACATGCTGTTACTGCCTGGCAGGGATGACAGAGAGAAATAACCCACCAGTGTATACTTCATGCGCATTCTGTTT